>NC_133935.1:31656168-32953579 GCF_031877795.1 Strix aluco
CATCTAGTCCAGCCATTAACCTAGCACCGCCAGTTCCCATCTACACCATATCTCTCAGCGCTATATCGACCCTACTCTTAAACACCTCCAGGGATGGGGATTCCACCACCTCCCTGGGCAATCCATTCCACTGCCTAATAACCCGTTCTGTAAAGAAATACTTCCTGACATCTAGTCTAAACCTTCCCTGGCGCAACTTGAGGCCATGCCCTCTTGTCCTATCGCTTGTTACTTGGTTAAAGAGACTCATCCCCAGCTCCCTGCAACCTCCTTTCAGGTAGTTGTAGAGGGTGATGAGGTCTCCCCTCAGCCTCCTCTTCTCCAGACTAAACAACCCCAGTTCCCTCAGCCGCTCCTCATACGACCTGTGCTCAAGACCCTTCATCAGCTTCGTTGCCCTTCTCTGGACACACTCGAGTAATTCAATGTCCTTTTTGTAGTGAGGGGCCCAAAACTGAACACAGTAATCGAGGTGCGGCCTCACCAGTGCCGAGTACAGGGGTAAGATCACTTCCCTGTCCCTGCTGGCCACGCTATTTCTGATGCAAGCCAGGATGCCATTGGCCTTCTTGGCCACCTGGGCACACTGCTGGCTCATGTTCAGACGGCTGTCAATCAAATCAAATCAAACTCATGGCAACTTTTGTGGTTTTTTCTTTTTCTGTTCTGGGCTGCCTGAAGGAGGCACAATTTTCCACACACTAGAAAAGGAAACTGATTTTTCCCCCCCAGATTTTCTGCCCTGCATCCTGCACACTCCACCACCTCATTCTCCAGTAAATCTTCAGTCTATCCCCTGTTCTCCAGGCCCCGTTCCTTGTTTTCTCATATGTTTTTCCTGCAGAGCATTATCCTGCTCGCTGCCTGTGTCCAGCTCACTAGACCAAAGAAGGGCTTTGCTGATGGTACTGCTTTCAGTCCTGCTGACGAGTACAGACAGTACTGCGCTTTTTTTACCGTGGACAGTCTCACTTCCACAGACTAAGAAGAAATGGCAGCTGTTCTGCTTGCTTTGATCTCATTAATAATAAAGGACAATGGGAGCTCCTTTGAATATGAGGAAAAAGCTTGAGTTAAAATAAAAAATTAAACAGCATACCCAATTAATTAGAACCACAGCAAAGCCTTGGAAGGCTGCCATCTTAAATTACTATACAGCTACAACTCCCAGAAAATAATAACAATTAAAAAAAAAAAAAAGACTCATATGCTCTTGCTGTCCTAATAAGAGTTTGGGGTAGACAGACAGGTGGGAGCTTTCCCCAGCATCAGTAGTGATCATACATGTGTGATATTATCAGATGCAGGTTCTTGTAAGTGTACAGGCCTATACGTATCCATAGCTCCTGTGGCATAGGGAAGGAGTGGGCAGGGACGTGTCCAGTCCTTTTCTTTCTTCAAAACTTGATTCTTCTGTTGTGATGGGACTGGGTGACATAAATTGGTACATAAATGACTACTACACATGAAACTGGCTAACTTGGGAGAAATAAAAACTCTGGTGTAGATCTGAACCTTGGAAAATGGAGGGAGAAGGTGCCTGTAGCAGTTACCCTCCTTCTAGCTGTAAAATTCTAATGCTGTCCTGATGATGAAGGTGGACCTATGACAATAAAATACTGTAATTGCTTTCACATACCTATAGTTTAGTTTGCATTTAGGTTCAGCTAAAGGTGACTCAGTTTTGCACAGGCTGCTACTGGTGTTGAGTATCATAGCTCTAACCAAGTTGGTGGAATGGTAAGGTTAAAAGGTAAATAAAAACTTGTCTGAAGAGCTGCATGACCTCTAGCCTCAGCATAACTGCTCCAGGCCTAGCCAGTAATTCCTATATGCACACTGGTTCACTTTCAGCACTGAAAGCACAAAGCAGGCAGCTTCCTCTGCCAACATAGTGAAAAAATGGACAAAAAAAGACTGTTTGGGTAAAAGAATACAGTATTATTCAAAACATTTTCCTAATTGCCTTTTTCCCATTAAAAAACCCCCACATGTTAACATTGTTTTGCTGAAAATGGCAATATTTAAAATAGCTTCAAATAATGTTAATGAAGCATTGTTTTAATTTTGCCTCCAGGAAAACAAAAGAAAACAAAACAAAAATATTATTATAAATTGTTCTCTGTTTAAAAACACTGCCATCATATTAGTAATTTTTTCCCTTTAGCTGTGAGCTGGCAACCTTCTCTTTTTGCCTTTTTCTTCCAACAGTATTATGTGAGTGCAACAGCACAACAAATTGAAACTTCTGCTAAGCACTTTGCCCAAGATATGCATAAACTGCTTTTCTTTCTATTGCAGCTGCATGTCTTTCCTGGGTATGACACATAAAAATAGGTAATGTCAAAATAAGCCTATTATATTAAGAACAGTTATAGATGTGGAGATGTCTGACTGGGACTTAAAGCTCAGATCCTGAACACTAACAGTCATTAAAGATATTTTTTTACATTTTTTTGTAAAGCAGGAATGTTAGCACAACGTACAAATTTGAAAATTATATTTGACATTATCTCCCTAATTTCCTCCTGCTATTTCATTTAATTCTAGCATTCATTACTTCTTTTTTTCCTTAAATTGCTCTTTTGTATTTGTTCTCTGCTGTTATAGGTGACCTAGAAAGGAAAAAAATAATTGGGTTGAAATCTGCTCTTCTCTATTTTAAATACAAATTCCTTTTTCCTATCCCCATTTTTACAGCTCCCAGGCATTTGAAGTATTACTTGTCTCTCTTGCTTGTTCCCTGAAAAGCTGTGTGAAGGATGTAGGAGAATGGTTGAAAAATCTTCTGACCGCTCAATTGAAGGAACAGGAAATGCGGAATCCTTAGCAGATATCTTTTCTGAGAGTAATTATTAGGATAAATACTTTTAAATAAGGATAATTGGTATTTTAAACAGTATCCAAATGTTTCCAAATATTCATGTTTTATTCCTTTGGTACTTTGATGTCATATGCCTGCTGAAACTTCACTGAAGTCTTCGAGGAAAAGGATAGATAAAAAAGAGAATTTTCCAAGGGAAAGAAAGAAGCAAGAGAATAACCTAATCAGCCTGTCTTTATATATAACAAGAGAACATCAATTCTTTTATTACTTTTTTATGAATCATCTGTTTAACAACAGCCATCTTCTTTTCCAGTGCTGCTTGCATTACAGTCACAGATAAAGTACAGCATGGTATCACATGTTAAATGCTGTATTTCATACCAAAACGTGTAAACGTAATGCACCATAAAGAGCATCAGCATACACTTTACTATGGCTTTCCAAAAAGTAATCTATCTCAATCTCAATGCAGGTAACTAACCTTCTGTGCCCACTAGATAGCTGCTACTTAAGGTGTCTGAAGCAGACAAAAGGCAGGGTTAGCAAAGACTGGTTTTCAGTATCTGTAGATTTTAGTGACTATAGTGACTATCCAGAGTTCAGATACATTCATTTAAAAAACCTAGCAAAGCCCAGCACTGTTGGAAATAATAAACCAGGGTCAGATCTAAATAAAAAAATTACTTTCAACTCCAAATATCGAAGCTGCTTCTAGTGTTTTGTCCCCTCTCATTCCTGCATTCAGAATTGTCCCAAGCTGACAGCATTCCTTGTTTAGAGAAGTCCCTTCACACGGCCTTTTCCTGTACTGTATCCCTGTCAGGTGCAGTATTACTTCTCTCTCTGGTATCACAAAACTTTTTTTTTAAAAAGAAGAGGCCATGTCTTTTCACAGCATAAGGAGGTGAGGTCAGAATAGTGAAGAGGTTGTGGAACTGACCCCAACACTGAAGTGTGTGTCTCTCTTGGGCTACAGTCCCTGTGAGGTTTGATCCTTTAAGATGTTTGCAGGCAGAGTCCCAGCCTGCTTCTGCAGAAGCCAAAGGGAGCACATTCATACTGCAGCAAGCTCTTTCCCCCGAGCTTCAACTGTCTTTCACATCACTTGTCTACCACATAAGAAAGATCTTCCAAAAGTCCTCACCCCAAAGAAGCCCAACCTTTTCCAGCACCTGGAAATGGAGGACAGCAGTAGTGTAACACTGACATCCAGTGGATGAAAAAATGCAATTTCACTAGCCAATTTGGTCCCATTTTTCAACAGAAGTGGCAATGGCAGAGGTACGAAAAAAATAGGAAAAACTATTTTGTTCATAAATATTTGGACTTTATAAGAGCCAGAAACTAGCCTGGGAGCTGTGATCCCCCCAAATCCAGAGGTGAGCCCGGGTGGGAAATTCCAAGTCATCCACTGTCATTTCAGACAAACCAACAAAATCTGCTTGCTTTCTGCAGTTCAAATTTGTTCCATAGCATGAAACTATAGGAACAATGGAGCGTGGTATCTTTTGCTCCTCTGAAATGAAAATGTCTGGTTTCCCAGGCTATGCAAAATAAATCACGTTGTTTCACCTTGCTTTCCATGTCCTGCTACTAGCGCACCAAAACTCTGAGCAAAACATATGAAGGAAAACCTGCAAAGGAACACCAATAAGGGGAAGGGGAATCTAAACAGAGATATTATTATGTTTTTAATTATGGCAAAGACAAGGTCAGCATCTTGGACATATCCTTCTCTCCCAGTGCATGCAACCTGTACTCAGTATATTAGTGATTTCTGCTTACACCAAGAAAAATACATGTGGATACAGACAGGATATAGACAGTTGCTACTCAGTGAATAAACAATGAGGAACAGAGGCAAGGTGCATCCCCAATTTATACTACTATTTCATACTGAGCTATACAGTGCCTTTTGCATTCCTTAAAGCACTACAGTAACAAGGATGTATATATGCAGCATGAAGTCTTATTCATATTAATGGGGCTCTTTTCCCCCACAAACCAATGTAAAAATCAATTACCATTACTGAATGGGGAGGCCACCAAAAGATTCACCGCTGTTTACTGACTTGTGTAGCCCGAGTTCACATGGATCTTGTCTGCTGTCCGTGCCAGCAGCAGACACGGTTTTGCTGCGTTGGCAGCTGTCCCTCCTCGTGATGACTAACCTGTGAAGGGTTCTATGGCTCTTCCAAGACAGACTGTGTTTTCACTGAATACCCATAGACCTGTTTGCTAATGACAGGCACATCACATCTGTACAGCTCTCTCTCCAGCATCAAAACAGTATTTTCAGCTGCTCCACTATTTTGTTGATCAGGTTGTAACAGGATTCTCTGGAGGAGATCAGATGAAAACATTGCACTGGCATGCAGCCCTGGGTGAGGTCAGAAAGTGACAGACACTAAGATAACAGCAGTCTTCAAAAATACTGGAGAATAGGGAGAATGAGAGTGAGCATATAATTTTGTACAAGCAAGGATAGTCCCTCTCTCCTCCTAGTTTATCCTCCACAAGCTTTATTCCATATATTCCCCTCAGTGCTTTGTCTCCCTGTCAGTTTCAGCAACTTACATGCTCCTCTGGCCTTGCTCTTCCACTCCCCTAATCCTAAACCCTTCTTTGTTCTGTGTAGGTCCTGGTTATACACCTCCCATTTTCCTCCTTCCCTTTCTGAGATCCAGCAGTCCCCGGGGCTAATATTGTTACACCTCACTCCCTGGCTTCACATCAGCTCCCAGGAAAGTGTCCCCTGGCCAGCTCCTGCCTCAGTCTCCCACTGCCTCATCCCCTCAGCCATTTGTGGCTTAGCCCACTCCATAGATACCGAAGATCAGTATTGTTTTTAACAATTACATTTATGAATGATACTGTAGTCCTTACAGAACTGTTTTTCAAAGGTTTTCCTCATTGCTATTCACAGCTGCCATCTGAAAATTATAAAAGTCATTTTCAGCATAGAGAGCCTGCACAATGTAGATATTCTGGACCGAGCTCCCAGAAGCACCTCAGCCTTCAAAGCCCGAGGCCTGGTTCCAAAAAAACCTGCAGCTGGCTCTCAAATCATGAAGGGCAAAACGTCACATCACGGAAGCTGATGGCCAAGCTCCTTTCAGCCCTAATGAACGCCAGATTCCACCCGTGTAAATGTAAAAGATGTGTCAGCTGGGTAATCAGGCAGCCCAGATCACTAGCCACCCCCAGGCGACCCTGAGGCCGCCGGGAACTAGCCTCCACAGCTTAAGGTAAGCCCTGAGGGAACATAGAGGCGGGCAGGAGAGAGCTGAACCATAACCCTCCCCCACCTCCGTGTGCGGGGACAGAGAGAGACGCACGCGGCAAGGTGCGAGGCCGAACCGTGCTGCCGCCAGAGCCGTTCTGACGGGACCGGTGGCCCCTTCCCCCCACCCCCTTAACGGCCGCGGCGGCGCCTCGCGGGCCCCCGTCACGTGCGCAACTGCCCGGGCCACGTGGGGTCCGGCAGGCACGCAGCATCGCCCCGCCGCACCCACCGCTTCACACGGCCCGGTACCTACCTCCCCGCCCCCCTCCCGCGCTCTAGGGAGATTGACAGCGAGATGAACCAATCAAAGGCACCTCCTTCCCCTCCCCTCCCCGCGCGGCCACGCCCCCACCTACGGTTGCTGTGTCATCCGGCGGGTGACATCAGGGGCGGTTGCCAGTTGGCTGAGGAGGCGTCTGCTTCCCTCCAATGGCCTCGCGAGCCTCACGACTGACATCTTCCTTACCCAATAGTTGTTTCAGGGCGGGCGTGTCCGTGAAGGTAGGGGTGGAGCAAGGGGTAAAAGTCGTTGGGGACAGCAGGGACTGTGGCGTTATTGCCGTTCCGCAGCGGGGGCGCCTGGCGCCGCTGAGCGGTGACGGCAGTGACTGTACAAGTTATCGCATGTGGCTGTCACAGCCCTCCGCCCCTGGGGCCGGCAAATGAAGTAGCACACTGACGTAGCCTCCCCTCCCGCCTCGGCTGACGAGGGCCCCAGCACCGGCCGCCAAGGGGAGCAGCTCGGTGGGCGGGTCTTTGCGCTTGTATGGTGTAACGGGCACATCCATTCCCTAATGGTGTCCGAGGGTGCAGCTCGCAACCCAATCCGTAGTGCGGAAGGGCGGGGCAAGTAGGGGCGGGCGAGCGGGTGCCCCGTTTAAGGGGCAAATCTCACAGCCAACTGGCAGAAAGGAAGAAGGGGTGGAAGCCACTGAGGGTTGCAAGGGGGGCAATGTTAACCCATGACAGTCAGCAAGTGCAGCCAATCAGTGAGGGAGTAGCGACGCGACAGCCCAATTAGAAGCGCTGAGAGGCGGGTGTTCCGCTGTGATTGACGTGGGCCGTGGCTAATGGGCGGAGAGATCCCAGAGGCTCTTCCCAATAGGCAGCGTGTAGGGGTGGAAAGGGGAGCGGAGGAAGAAGACAAGCAGACGGAGTGACCAATCAGCGTGGGGGTCGGCGGGGCGCCGTCCAATGGGCGGTACGAGGGGCGGTGCGGGGGCGTGTCTCGGTGTGTTTGGGTTCGTGCTCCTCGGGGGAGGGAGACGGCGGCGAGGAAAGTTTTTTTTTTTTTTTTCGGTGGGGTTTTTTTGGAGGGTGGGGGGACGTTTTTCGCAGCTTCTTCGCGTTTGTTTCCTGGGCTCGTGTTTACCGGGCGGGCGGGCGGAGCCGCTCCGGCACTGAGAAGAAGGGGGCTCAGTGCACCGCGACGGCGCCTCAGCGGTGAGTGCGGGACAGGCCCCCCCCCTCCCTCCCGTTCCCCCCCCCGCGGGCGGAGAGGGGGAGGGCGGGCGGGCGGGCTGCGGGCCTCCCTCAGGGCCCTTCCCGCCCTCAGGACCCTCGCGCTGCCTGTGAGGGGGCCTTTGGCGCCGAGCGCGCGCGCCCCATCCCCCCCTCCCCGAGCTGCGGTGTCCTGGGGGGGCCGGGCCGACAGGAGGGCCCCCGAGCGGCGGCTCAAGGGCGCCGGTGCTGCTGCTACTCCCCCTCCTCCCCCTACCGCCTTCCACCCCGGCGAGCCCCTGTCCCGGGGCAGAGCCGGACTCCCGCCGCCCCCCTCCCCGCCGCCCGCCTCACGTGCGGCTGCGCCCTGCCGCCGCCGAGGGTGTCCCCCCCTACGTACCGCCGCCCCCTCCGGTTTTCCCGACAGGGCCTCGGCGGGAGGCGCGGGCGGTCCCAAGGCCGCTGCCCGGCGCCGTGGTGCGCAGCGCGGTGCGCTGGGCTGGCTGCCGGGGCCGGGGAAGAGCCGCCCGCCCGCCGGCTCGCCCGGGCCGGGCAAAATCTACAACGGCGGAAAGACCCCGAGGAGCCTTTTTGTGGCTGGGGAGAAACGTGTGGCTTTTGTGTGGTGTGGGGACAGTCCTGAGGTTACGTTGATACCACTACAAACCGCACTGGATGTGTTGAACATGATGCTAGTTAAAATGCGTGTATGTGGGCGGGAGGAGTGACCGTGCTCAGAGGTGTGTCCCAGGCAGGGGAAAAAAAAAAAAAGTTTCACGAGCTGTTTGTAGCAAAATGAGCGAATGTTTGTTTCTGGAGACACTTCACCGGCTGTGGATACCGCTGCTTGTATAGCATGGTGTCTTGCATGCTCAAATCTGCTTTATGGGAAATGCATGTAAGGGTATCTACTACAGGATAGAGCTAAGGCTTGTTGAATAAAACCAAGGTTCAACGAAGTGTTTTCCTAGCTAAAGTAGACATGCTTACTACTGTAAACGGTACTTCATTTTTACATGTTGAACATTTCACTAACCTGAAGAATATTTGTTAAGTCTTTCCATAAAGTTAACCTTTTTTTTTTTTTACAATCCGTAATTACAAAATAATGACTTGTTAGGTTTCAGTGTCACATTTTTATACTTTGCAAAAACTGTGAATCTTCCTGAGAAATAGTAGGTAGATCTTTGGGATTTGTATAGCTCTGTATTTGAAAGGTCTATTTTACTTAGTATTTTTCAGTAATACTGCTACCCAGATGAACTGGATTTTAGTTTCTGCTACACGTGTTATAGAGGTAATAGTGTAGATTCGCAGGGTTATTAAATACATGCACGAATTCAAGCGGCTTTATAGTTAGTTTGTCTAAACTGAAGTTGCTCAGCAATTCCTTCCTCTCCTGTGGTACCTCTCTCTAATGGTACAGATTCCTTGGAACATGCACGCTGTTGAGAAGCTATGTAAATGCTCTCATCTGCTGCATTTACCTGAGGTCCTGAAGTTAACAGTTAGTGCAGGGACTGCCATGTAGATGTATCTCAGGGAGTGGTTTGTAAGGGTGACTTTTCCCCTGTGTATAACTAAGTTGCAGGTAAAACTAGTCAATCCTGCAGTGAGAAAAATTGAGGCTGGGGAAGGGGGAATGGAGCCCAGAGCAGTAGTAGCAGTGTGTTTAGCTTTGCTGCTGTGATGTTCTGGGAGCAACAAAGTGCATGCACATCTTTCTTTGTAGAAACTAGGTGAGGCTATCATTATACCTTTTACTTTCATCTTGGTTAGCTATACTGCGTGTACATGTTTTTTGAATATATAATTTTATGTAACTATATGTATGTATAGAATCAGCTTAGACATTTCAGTGCTAATTGGTAAAATTCTGATGTGCATACTTCTTTTGTGAACTTGGTTTCTGTTTTCTCATAATGTTGTTGTTGGAATACTTAGTAAAGGGAATTGCTTCACTCCTGTAATGTGTACTGGGGAAAAATTAATTACTAAACAGTGTCTCTTGATTAGGCATCCTTATGAATTGGTGCGTTACTGCAGTTTCTGTATAGCTGCAAATTTAGCTGGAAATCTAAGCTTTCATTTAAATAATAAGCTCAAATGTTTGGAAATAAAAATCTTGAAACTGTGAATCAAAAAAAAAGCTTCGTCTACCAGAGTTTATGTGATTAAATAGTCCAATAAAAAATTTAGGTAGAATGTGTGTCATGGCTTTGCTTGGTGTTGAGTGTTGGATCATTAAAACTTGATGTTGGAGGATGACTTAAAGAAGAGAGAGCTTCAGGGAAGAATTTTGTGTAGTTCTGAGTGTATTTCACCTTAGATCTGCCTCTTGTTGTAGGAAGTAGGAAATTAGAAATAAATTTGTTTTGCAGAAATAATGCATAATATACATCATATATAGAGATAGCCGCATCTAGAGTGATGGGATGAATAGCTGCATCCAGAATGATGGAAAGAATTAGAGGACTGTAGAATAAGTAAGTTGAAAATATGTTTAAATGGGGTTTGTTCTCTTGGGTTTTTGAGTGGGGTTTTTTTGTTCAGGTTTTTCTTCCAGTAAAGCTGGTATATTTCTGCTTGCAGAAGAGATTGGTTTTACAATTAAGCAGTATGAACTGGAGATCATAGAATAAGTCTAAGGAGCTTAGTTATTGACTTGAATGAGTTTATTAATAGTCTACTTAATGGTTCAGTTACTTTATTCTCCATTTTCTGCAGAATGCTTGGATGCAAAGTGTCTTGTCCTAGTCACTTATTGCTATTATCATGTTTATTTTCTCAGAATGTCCTTTTATACACAGATCTTGTCTGGCTTGTGCAATAATAGTAATAATAACGATTAACAGTCATTTTTTCAGCATCTTTGCAATGGCTTTCCTCAGTAATTGCTCTCTAGTGCTGCTATTAGATTCACAAATTCTGTCTATACTGAAGATTTACAAATTCTGCAGTACTTCTACTTAGAGTGTACCTTACAGTTTACAGCCATTCAGTTCTTTATTATTAGATTTTATTTTTCACTCAGCCTTTTTCTGTGTATAAATTCTGGATCAGTAAATGTGTCACTGTGAAGAACTGGCATAGTTTGTCTTCATATTATAAATTAAGCATATTTAGCACATAGGTAAGGGGGGGAAGTATCTGATACTAGCAAATATATCCCAGTGGTGTTCTTTTAACTTAAATGTTTTCTGTCACCTCAGTGCTTATAAAATGTGTTTGCCTGAATTATCTCTGGAATTGCTTTTAATGATCTGTTTGTTGCAATTTCAGAAATTTTACTTGTGAAATGTTATGCTATCTTGGGGAAAGAATATCAAGAAGATGTCAGTCTTCAGTACTAATAGCAAGAACTTGGCACAGAGATGTTGAGCTAACAGTAGCATGTATTTCTAGTTGTTTGACCAGATGTGGTAGAATAAGACATGGATTCTTGCTGATAGTATTCCTTGGCTTAACATTTACTGTCTTCCTCCCTTTTCAGATAAAATATATATGCTAAGTTCACTGCTTCTTTCAGCAAACAATGTGTGGAAAAGGGACTGAAGAATTGATTTTAATTTCTTGTGAATCCAAACTAAACTTTCTGCTACTATCTGCTAATAAAAATAGGGACGCTTTTTGGTACTTGAGCCAGCTGTCACTGTCAGACAAGTAGTTGCCTGTTGGTATTTCTGCTTGTGAGGTGGCTAGGGTAATAGTAGTCAGGATATTCTGACTGCTGTTCCCTGTCACTTTCAACAAATAATAAAACTCTTATACTTCCTTACATTTCACTGATTTACTCTTCACGCCTTTTTTATGTTGCACTTTTTCACTTTTTTTTTTCTTCAGGAAAGTAAGCACGCTTTGCTGCAGAGAGCTGGTGTAGTTTATATTTTTTTCTCCCTTAGAGTAGTAGGCAGTGAGTACATTAAATAGTTTTTCCCTTTGCCGCCTTATAGCAGTAAGAGGAAGAGGGTGGTTTTGCATTTATTATGGTTTGCATCATGTTGTAGGGGAATGTTCTGAGGTTTTTAAGTTTTCAACAGTGTAAGGGTTGTGGTTGGAGTTTGGATGTTCTCTGTGTTTACCATGTAGTGAGCTATGGAGATGACCTTTTCCAGTTTCAGTTAGTTAGTACGGATTGCATTTCTGGGCCTTGCCAGCTTTAGTAGTTCTGAAATCAGATATCTTGCATGTATTTCCTGACTTAATGGCTGTGTATTAGAAAAACAATAATAGTTACTGTGTGGAAAAATCTAGGAAGAAAATTGATGGTCTGTCTGAGACTTCCAATGTTTAAAATTTTTCAAATATCTATTTAAAAGGGTAAAACAGATCTGAAAGTAGCTCTCACCCAGTATAGCTTTTAGGTCTGTGGAGAAACATACTGCTTCTCAGGAGAAACGGGAGGTACCACAAGGCAGCGGTCACGCTGCCTGCTGTAGGACACTGGTCAGAATAAATGTGTAAACTGGTAGTGAATACATTTTGACCCTGTTGAGCAGAAGATTGAAGGATGAAAAGCTAATTAGCGGATGAAAGGATAAGAAGCAAAGTTGCAAAACAAAGAGTTGATAATTTTAGATAGCCTGACAGAGGATTAGGCAAAAGGTGGTACAATAATATCGTGTTGCCTGTGTGAGAGGAAGCCCTCTATGCCATCTAAATGGGTAGTGAAGTAAGAGTAATGTTTTTACTTGCACTTATTTTTTATAATTTCATTGTAGCTCTTGACAGCATTATAAAAAGCGAAAACCAACCTGACAAAGGGTTTTTTCAATAGTGTATTCATTTTTTTAGTAGGAAGTCTGTTCTGTATTAGGAGAAATTTATTCTTTTATGCCATTTGATTTGGTAGCAGTTTACAAAGAACATAGTTTTTATGAATACTGGTAACTTTCTTCTGTTAAATTTAGAGATTTTCAGATTATAGCCTCTAATTTGCTAGTTGAAAATGCTTCTTCCTGTTTCTCTGGTCATCTTGTATCCTAGGGTTGCAGGTTTTTTCCTACTTGAGTGTTGTTGTTTTTTTTTTTTTTTTTACAGCAAACATTGGTTGTGCCTTTCAGTTCTTTACTGTGTTCTTTGTGTGGCAAAAGTAGACTTGGTGAGAAAGTTTCACAAGTTAAATTGAAAGTATGATTTTTAAGTCAAGAAGCTAAATGTGTGAAAAGCTGTATGCTGGCATTCCTGTTTTAAGACTGGTCTATTAAGTCTGCACATGACCAGAATTGAGAAACGTCTGGGCTGATCTAAGGCAGTCGTTACCGACTTTACTGGCCCTGTGACCTCTCTGCAAAAAATCCCATGGCTGTACCACACGTGTGGTAGGGAGGGGGTTCACCTCTAGGAGGTAGAAGTAACTCTCCAGGGATTTGCCCAGTCTACTGTGGAGTAAACATGCTTTGGCCCTAGGGCGATCCACCAGTGTTAGTAGGAGTAGGCCCTCTTGTCTTGCTGCTTCTTGCAGCCAAGAGATATAAATTAACCAGCAGTCTTGTGTCAGCATGGTCTAGTTATAAACTTGGATGTCTTATGAGCTATGTGTGACTGAAGAGTCGAGACACAGGTTGTCCAGTTCTTCACTTGTGCCTTTCAAAACCTTTTACTTTTCCCCTGGGACACTTTTTTTGATATTTAGAAATAATATGATGACTTTTTCTGGAGACAATTGAAATGCCATGGAGTGTATCTTATTTTCTCACAACAGCTGACAGTAAAATCTGCTTTTTATCAGCAGTACCATAACTTTGTAATTTAAAAGTTCTTCTAGAAAAGTTAGATTTTGTAGAAGGTTAAATCACCTATACATTAACTTTCTTTACTAATACAGTGAAACACTATTTAAAATGTCCATGGTTTCTGTTGCTTGCACACTGACTTAAGAAACCATGTTAATAATACTACTGGGTGCAACTAGCTTGAGGAACGATGTCTTTAATACAAACTTAGAGAAAGTCTTATTATAAATTTTTGATTAAAAATTTTTGTCTCTGAGATAGAGGAAGGGAATGTTTCCTCATGCCAGTTTCTTACAGTAACCAAAATATACTTCACTCCAAAATGAATTATGATCCATCCTTGTCCTGAAACAGATGAAAATCACTTTAAGAAGGCAGGCCATAATACATGTTGCATGAAATAGTTGCTTTTCAATGTTGTTAGCGGCTTTTATGGTTTTTAATATATTTCTTCGTGACCCTCTCTAGGATTTTTATGCGTTGAGGTTTTTCCCAGATATGTTTGTATGATTATAACAGTATTCTCATATTGCCGTACATGTAGCAGTTTAACTCTGGGAGCATGCTTGTTCTGAAATTTGTGTTTGGGTTGGGGTTTTTTTGTTTTTTTTTTTTTTTTTAAGTTCAACTTAAACTGCTTCTAAGTAAGAAGCTAAAAAAAGAGCACTTTGGCACAAATGTGTGTCCACACAGGAAGTTGTACTATTACAGCCATTGTAATTTAAATTCATATCCTTCCGTATGTATTTGGGTTCTGAGAAGAATTTGTTTCCAATTAGCTTTCTAACTTTTTCTGTTTGTAAAAGGGCTAAGATTCTGCCTTGTCAGATTTTAATTTCATTGCACCAGATGTCTGTTCTTGCAATTAAAAATGCAGATGAGTCTTTTTGATGAGGAGAACAAGAATGAAAAAGAATCAAGCCACAGTGCTTGTTTGGGACTGTTCATCACTTTTCATTGATATTGCAAAAAATTTTCAGTATTTAATATTTTTGAAATTTTTCTCACATTGGGAAGTTTTCAAAGATCGTACTATCTTTATATTAGTATTCCCCTGCCCCTCATATTAAGTGTCTCTTTTGTGGTGATTTTATAAAGGCACAGCTTGAGTATTTCCTAGCCCTTCAAAACAATGGAATACTAAAGCTTAAATTGAGGTTTTTTTAAATATAGCTGTGCTTTTTGCTTGGATAAATATTTGGGTGCTTCAGGATCTGCTCATCCACTTTGTGGCTGGTGTGGTGACAGCATGAAGAACATGTGCAGATTTTACTTGTTTTTCAGTGTTTCTGTTGTACTTAATAGAAGGTTAGGGAAAGTTACCTTCCTTTTTGACGGCACTCTGCTGAATGGTCTTGAAAGGGGAAAATACGTTTTTTACTGCATAGCTATGCTTTTTTGCTGACTTCTTGAACTATGTAGTTGCAGTAAATCAGCTGCCTATGACTTTCTTTGCTTTAATTTTTAGCGTACATGGAAAAGCAAACAAAACTGGTGGATAATCTCTTCTGTTGGAAGTTAACTCCTCTGGTTCTTTCATATTCAAAGGCCAGCTTTCTTTCTTTTCCCTGTCCTTGGCAATTCACGTATCACAGAAAATGGATTCAGATTGAGAAAGACTTCCTGTTGATTGAAAAGTAAATTAGCTTTTGGAGAAGTGTCTCAGGGGAAGAAAGGTAGAAGTCCCATTGTATTGAGTACTTTTAACATTGGTAAATAAGCAATGGAAAACGCTCCTGACAGCGTAACATAGTGGTGGCCTCAGGGCAAGAATACAGTGACATAATTGGTCTGTTCTGTCTCCAGCTCTAACC
This sequence comes from Strix aluco, assembly GCF_031877795.1. Lineage (NCBI taxonomy): Eukaryota > Metazoa > Chordata > Aves > Strigiformes > Strigidae > Strix > Strix aluco. The sequence continues at coordinate 31,671,271 of NC_133935.1, forward strand.
CTGTATTTACCCAACGCTGGATAATGGTACTTTCACCAGTTTAGGTAGCTAGCTAAACTGGTACTGCCTTGTGTATGGACACGGTGTATCAGTTTAACTTGCTCCTGCTTCAGCTGGTATGTAAATAAGCTAAAAGAGGTTTTAGTTTTACAAAGTTTTAACTCAAAAAATAACTGGGAATTTTTATTATTACAGTTTCAGATTGAATAAAGGATGAACAAAAACTAACATGTAGAAGTGAAAAATATTCAAATCTAGGAGCAAATTTAAAGACTTAGGTTTTTAGATATGGTGGGAGAGCTTGATTATGAAAATCAATTGTCATGTATTGCAAATAGGTAGCCTAAAGACAGACTTGTATATTTTTGGTGGAAATAATAAAGGTTGGTTACCTGTGGTTTAAATGCCACTTTCGGAGGAAATTAGATGTGAATGTTGAAGAACTGTTTTGTGCCAAACCCAAAAGAATGAAAATTTAGGACCCTGGCCTCCTCACACATACTTGAGCGGGTCCAAAACTCTTCTCACAAGTAGTTCCGTGTTTGAGCACGTTTATCAGAGATTTCAGTGTTGAAGACTAGGATTGTATTGCTAATAACTTTCTTTTTGTTTTTAAATTAAAAATAATAATAATTTAGCCATAAAAAAATTAGTGTATTGCCTCATTTCTTTGAAGAAGATTGAAAAAACATTGTTGAATATAAAGCAGATATTTGAAAATTAGCTTCCTGTTCCTTTCTTAGGTGCCTAAAGAGCTGAAAAGTACAATTCAGACTGATGTCAAGCTATAAATATTGATGAAGCTGAACTTGGCAGCTGGTTATGTTGAAGGTTGGTGTTTGCAATTATAGTTTAGAACTATTTGCTTAACAACTCAGTATTTGTTTTCTTTTACAATAATAGTGTTAAGATCTTGGACTTCTCTGCATATATAGTCATGTTAGTAGAAAGTCAAAATGTCTTTGTATAAAACAAAAAGTTCAGTTATTAATGATCAGCAGTGTGATAAATATGGAACATTCATTTGGAAAATTTTGGGGTGTAACCTAGCAAAGAGTGAAGTGAAAAATAAAAGCTGTGATTTAAGCTTCATTCTCCACCACCCCCCCTCGGCCCTCCTTGTGGCTCTGTCTTGGCTCAGACTGACTATAAACGTCTACCCAAAGCTGCATTACAGGGTGTAGGGCCGGGATCTAGAGCTTCTCTGTGCAGCAGGGTATGGGTGTCTGTGTGTCCTGACTGCTACAGGAGCTAGCACCAGTATTACCGCACTGGTGTGAATTTCCTAACAATGCAGCTGTTATTGTGAAAGATAACAAAAGGATAGTTGAACAGAGGAAACTTCGATACTCTTCTAATTATGATACAGGAAGATAGTAAGAAATAAAGTTTGAAAAGTGCAGTATCTTCCAATCCTATGATGCATTTGAATGATTTTTAGTAGTGCTGTCTTTAACTCTTGTAACTGCTGAAGCTGCTATTTAAACGTGTCAAAGCCACCCTTCCCCCTTTCCTGTGTGCATGCCTGCTTACTACCTTACCAATTTTAATTTAGTTACTACTGCTGGTTTTGATAAGTGTACTGTTATATAGGACTTGATGACTGTTACTTTTGGTTCCAAAGGAAACCTTAAATCCTGAGTTGTCGTTCATGGTATAAACAATCTGATGGGATGATTCTGTTGGGATTATCAGCAGTAAAGGAGTTATTTATAGCTTTCAGGGTTAAAGTTGAGCTGTTGAGAAGCGGGCTTCTCTCTCATCATTTCTCGTAAGATGGAGAAAAATGTTTCAAGTCACTGGTCTAGTATAATATCCCCGATCCTTCTCTTCACCTCTCCTTCAGGAAACTGAAATTCTCCGTATTCTGAAGACTTTATGTTATTTTGCAAGTGTCCTGAAATAAAGGCTTGGGACGCTTGTACTGGTTTTTCTCCATAAGTGCTGAATCATTGGGAAAGCTAGTATGCACAGATTGCTGGAATTTTGAGTGTGTTGACTGCATCCTCGTTTTTGCCATCAGGGCACCATTAAATTACGAGATAGTTGTAATACTCATGGTAATGACTGCTTATGTGCCGTTAGGATTCCGAGCATTGCTACCATTATCAAGTAGTTAGCAGTGTGAAATAGCCCTTTTGTGTGCCTGAAAAGCATTAGTTTTAAGACCTAAGAGAACCAGTTGAAAAGGCTGAGGTTTCTGTAGTGAAAGTTTGTTTCCAACTTTGATAAATTTTCATCATGTTGACTGGGTGAAACTTTGATATAGAGTTGGAAAAGTAGCCAGTATTCTCAACTCATCATGTTTTAATCGCTAGATGCTCCAGCCATCACCAAAACTCAAAACACAAAACTGTGCTGCTGTCAAGAAGACACTGTTGCTCAGTGAAGATAGAGTACTCCCAACAACCTCAGTTTTGATAGTTTCCATAAACGTTATGGTAGACTGTTGAAGGACTTGGAAGATGAAAAAGTAGAAATAATCTTGAGGATGTTAATTACATATACATACGTTGTTAATTACATATACAAACGTATGTACACACATATATTTGCATATGTATATAAACGTATGTGTGTATATATGCTTCAGCCACACTGGAAAGATAGAGTGGGACAAAGCACAAAGGACTTCGGAAAACTTAACCAGTTGGCAGCCTTGGGCTGATAATAGTTGGCATGTAACCTTGATTACAGTGTAGGCTGCTGAGGCAAAGTAGAGACACATACTTTTTATGTTCACTGTTACCTTTAACAGATTCTTTAGTAAGATCAGTATGAGCAGGAAAGAAGTGAATTTTTATGCTTCTGCGTGCAGTAGAAAGTAGAAAAAAGGTGTAAGCAAAACGTTTTTAAAAATACACTTTTCAATTTATTTTTCCTTTAGTGGGAGGAGAAACACTTAGCACTTTAAATGTTGTTTATGTAAATGTTTTGGAGCACTGGGAAGGGGGCGATGCAATGTTCTGTCTTCAGCTTGTGTTTCAAGGCATTCTTCAGTTTCAAGAGCTAGAAACAGGATTTTCTAATTAGAAAGTCTGACAAGACCATTTTTGTGCAGTCGGGGCTGCCTTTCCTTATCCTGCTTTTGAAGCTGATGATCCAGTAGCCAGGTGATCAAGTGAAAGAAATTCTTACTTTTTAAAAGATATAGGCACAAGTTAAGAAATATTACTAGTTTGCTCAGAAAAAGCCCCATAAATGTGATTTGAGAAGTATCCTTTTGCACTTTCTTCTCATGTCCTCCTTAACATTGAGTCAAAAAGGGAGATGTTCTTTAATGAAAAAAACAAAACAAAACAAAACAACCCCAAAAACCTAAACTCACTAATGATTTTGTTTTCTTGAGCAGATCATGTTGTGTAATTGTCCATTTAACAAAAAAAGTGACATCTACAGGATTGTTCTATTTTACGAAAGTGGTTTGCTAATTTATATTTGGGCTGTTGATGTGAAAAGATTTAATTGCTATGAATTGGGGCTTGTGTTTTATACGTATAGGTTAATAACATAACTTCTGTATAGTCCTTCTATTCTCATGTTCCCTTAGAAGAGCAGAACGGACTAATGTACGTGATATCTGTTCCAAGTTAGTTATTTATCTTGTCGTTGAAAGTGGCTGTGTCATATCTACATTAACAGCTGAATCATTTTTCATGTAGTACAAAAAATGACAGTGCAGAAAAGTTAATATTGAACAAAACATGAAGTTGTGCAGCCAACGCTGAATTAAACATAACGGACATTTTATCCCATGTCATGTTTTGCTGTAGAACACCATGGTGATTTTGTGGAGTACTCAGCTGCTGTTGCTGAATGCTGTTCTCTGGATTTTTGCTCTTTTTTGTAAGAAGCTGAGGATTTCTGCATTTTCCCATTCCTCCTGGCTACTTGTTTAGAGTCATATCTTTAGTTTGTATTTCCTTGAAGTGCTAATCATTCCTGGATTTCCTTCCATCTAACTAATGCAAAGAGATGGTTTTAAAAGAGTGTGAAAGAGATTGTAAATCCTCTCTTAAGCACCAGTAGCATCCCTTCTTCCTCTGCCGAATTGTTTCTAATTAATTACAAGTTACATTTCCCTCTTCAGTCTTGAAAAGTGAAGTGGAGAAAGACTACCGTAGTGAGACCTGGATTGTCCTGGATAATTTTTATAGTAAATCATTACAGTGACAGTGTGCTGTAGATGAAAAAAACATGACTGACTTCTGTATTGTTTTGAAGTCATGAATGACTTTAAGCCAACTTCCCAATATCCTAACTGGGTATGTGATGGTCTTGTGTAGTTATGTTAACAACTGGCTTTTGTGGGGTGATGTTTTTAGACAGCTTGTGGCCTTTTGAACAGAGAGTGTGCTCTTGGTTGCTTTATCAGAATCATTCTGCAACATGAGTCAGAACTAAGTTTAAGATTAAAATTTGCTGCTGTCAAACTTTTATCCACTAAGCAAGGGGACAGTTAAACCACAGTGGCAGCAAAGAACCCCTTTTTGTCTCCAGATGTACTGTTGCTAGTTAGAAATTGTTTGAGTGGAAATCATGCCTGGAAGACTCTTAGTTAATGCTAGAGACTCAGGAAAAAAATACTCAGTTTATGGCAGCTAGTCCAATGTCAGGAATAATTTGTCACTAGATCATGCTGTGCATTAAAAGCATGAGCAATAGTCAACAAGGTGATGCAGTGACATGCCACCTGTTGATTACCTTCACAACAAACCTTTCTTTTATGGTGCCTATATAATGGCAACTGGAATAATTTAGGTTTTAGCGATGTTAACTCGGATGTATAGTGGTAAACCAGTATATCTGGACCTCTTTTTATTCCTGGAAGTTGGTTATGTTTTGCAAAACCAAAATTGAAGTATTTAATTCTAGCTGTGGTTAAGACAGGGTTGTAGATTCTGAATGATTTGAAATGGGCTTGAGCGTTAGCTAGTTCAGTGCTGCTGGTACGTTATTCTTTCAAAATAGGATTAAATACCCAGCAATTAGTAGGTAAGGGAATTCATTTTTACACATAATATTTAATATTCAGGAGTTACATAATCACTTTCCTTGAACACGCTTATTCTTATACACACTTTCAGTTCTTATAGAAGAAATGAGTTTCACTCCATGTTTTTTCCCAGTTGTGAATAGAAACTATATTTTTAGAGCTTCCTACTGTTCTGTCGTATCTCATAGTCAGTGGGAAACTGTCACACATGCTACCAGTGTTTACTCTTCCTCCAGATTTGGATGGGAGGTTGGGAGGGAGAATTTGAAGAAAACACTTTCCTGATGGCAGCCTGTTCCTTTCAGTTCTGTGCACCTGGAATATTTTGGTGTACCTACAGAGGCAGTTTACATGAGGTGACCAGAAAAGAGGTATTTGCTGCAAGTAAGGAACTTGGAGTGCAAATGTGGGAAGATGTGCAGCACCCTTAAAAAATACTTGAGGAAAAAAAAAAAAGCTAGCTTAGGAGTCCTGACTGTACAGGATATTCAGCTGCTTCGTAGATTCCCTAACCGACCTAAGCAAATTGCTGCACTTGACTGTATTGGAACTAGAAATACATACAGAATATTTGGGGGGGTTACACTGCACGTGCATATAGTTCTAGTCTCCCAGGGCAAGACTTAATATCTGTGAAAAAGGAGTATGCAGGGATAATGAATTGTTTCTGCTATGGGAAGATAATAGAAACTGAGTCTGATCTTTAAGTGTGCCTGGGTGCTTGAATTAGTTAGTAAGTGTTGTAGTTAGCTGATGAGTACTTGGTTATGAACTGTCGCAGTTCTTGGAGGGAAGGGGGAGGTCTGCTCCTTTCTTCTATCAGAGAAATGATGCATAAATTGTGGGTGGGTTGTTTGTTTGTTTGTTTTTCCTTTTCCTCCCCTCTGGCTACCTAATCAAACTGTGTCTGCTTTCCTGGCTAAAATTTTTTCTATGCAGTCCAGGCAAACGCGTTGATGTGTCCTAAAGCCCTGGCTGCTGGCAGAAGTAGATGCTTAGTCTGAGGATTTGAATTAGGAGGAGATGTATGCATGGTATTTAAATTATATTCTGACTGTGGTAGACACTTGAGAATCTCCTTGCTGTAAAGTCTTTGCAGTCCTACTCGGCTACGTGTTCTGTCTTTTAACCCAAACTGTTTTCACTAGATTCTACTCTCTTGTGCCACTTTGACTTTGCTAATTAACATTATTACTGCTCTAGAAACATAGGCCTAAATTTGTCAAGAGTAACAGGAGGAGGACAGTCGGTCTTGTCTTATATCTATTAGAAGTTAGACGGGTACTGGCGAGAGGGTTTTTTCAGTTAGGGATAGGAATCCATATTCCTCTTCATGAATAAGATTCTGTAATGAGATAAAACAGATTATTGGGGTAATTAGTAGCAGTTCTCTCTTTTCCCATAGAGACATTAGTGGTCCATAAGCATGTGGTTTGGCTGGAACTTTGAATGCTTTTGCTAGATAGTAATGTCATGGTATTGCAGTATAAAGCCTGCAACAAACCCTTTCTGGGAAAAGCTGGTTTTTGGCCCAGTTCTGCAGTATTTCCTATTCTCCAGCTTCAGATCATACACTGTCAAAAACTGCACAGACACTTCATTAGTCTTGCTTTTTGGCTGATACTCTTATTGGAGGAGGTATGTGTCAGAAACACATGATAAAACTGCTAAGTCAACAACAGCCTTTGACTCCACCTATAAAATATTGTGTACTTGACTGCGTAGATTAATAATAGTGTATTAAATGGCATGGCTGGATATTTCTGAGATGTTTTAGGGAGATGGATGATAGTTTAATATTCCGTCAGGGAATCAATTTTTCTTTCTTTATTTTTCCTAGAGTTTTAGAAATTAATAGGGAAAATTGAAGACTTAGACAACGGGGTGGATTACTCCTGCCTCTGCATATTATTTTCAGTATATTTCAGTAGTAGAAGTATTTCCTTAATCTCCTACTGTCTAGTGAAGCCAGGTAAATGCAACTTGCTTAGTTTGCTAAGATGAGAACAGTGCTTATTTTTTTCAGTGGAGGAAATATTACGAAGTAGTAAATGTTATGGCTTCTTACTAATTTCAGGGTATGCATTCACTTATTGTAAAAGTAATCAAGAGCTTGAGTTTTATTAGACTTCTGTCTCCAGAGCCTTAGTTTCTAACAATGATTTAAAAGGCCTTGCCTGGTAAAAACATTCTCAATTTAGGTGTGGACTCTAAGGTTGCTAATACTTTCAGGACATCGTAATATTAGGGTCATGATGTATGTAATGTAGATTTTTCACTTGGAAAACTACTTCAGAGTGATTGGAAAGACCGAGCATGTTGCACATCTGCTTTGACTACATGTTCATTTCTGGATGAAAAACAAACAGTTAAGTTTTGTAACTATATGTAGTAAGCAAACAGTTAAAACTGTGGTGAAAAGAATAATATGATGATTATTAATGACAAAAGTGTAACTTGCTGCTGAACAAATAACATTTGCAGCATGAGTAGAATTTGCAATGCCTAGTCTAAACAGTGGCATTCATTTTATGAGGTATTGCTGTTACATTGCCATTATACCTTTGAGGAAATATTAGCTGTTGTGGTTTTTTTTTTTCAAGTGGTTCCAATGGCAAATCTGACAGTGACAGTTCTTGGAAGGGGAATTTCCTGTTCAATCTCGGTTTCAGATTTCTGTCATACAGCACTATGCAAGATACATTGATAGACTTCAGTGTCAGGCTCGTACCTATAGTATTTAGTGAAGATTTAGAGCAAGCTAATCAGCCAGCAGACTAAATACTATAGATACAGGTGTAAGGTACCTCTTAAATGGTTTAGTGGGTCACAGTATAAGGATTCTTATTTTTTTCTCAGAACTGATTGTTGGTCAAATTTGTTTGGTGATGGGTGAGTAATAAACATGCAATAAGCAATAAACAGTTTTATGTTTTTAACATTTTTCTCTGAGGTAAAGATGCATTTCCAGAAGTAGTGCAACTTTATTCTGTAAAAGCCTAAATTTGCTAAAACTCAAGCCTAAATTTGAGCCTAAGGCTCAGCAAGTAAATGCTTTTTGCAATATGTAAGTTTCCTGCCTTTGAAGAATAATTTCCTAGACTGGAGTGGCAGTTGAAGTGGAAGAATAGTGAGGAGAATGGTGCTTCTCTTGTTAACTAACCCAAACTGTAGCTCTTTTCCCCCATCTCCCCAATACTGCATAAATTATGGGGGGGGAGGGAGGGAGCGAGTGAGCAAGAGGATTCTTTTGTGATTACAATTTTTTTGTTTACCCTACATGATTTTATTAAGATGAATATGGCTTTTTCTAAATGCTTTGGGAGTAAGGGTTGTGAGCTTTGGAGACAGTTGACGTTTGATTTTATATGTTTTTTATCTAGTAATGCCCACAGTTGGCTGACCTTTTAAATGATTTTTTTTTTTTTGTCTCCTTTTAGGGTTTCGTTTTTGCACTGAATGTAGCCAGGACGGATCCTTGTGGGCTTTGGCAGCCCTTGGAAACTGTCAAAGGTAAAAATCAACCGAAGTTCAGTATTGTGTTCTTGAAAGTTGGAGGTGAGAAGAACATTAGCCTATACTAGTTCTTAACCAACTATAGGATATGTTGCTGTTTTCATATACTTTCTAGTGTGTTATTTCCTGTGGGTTTGGGTGTGAAGTTTTTTCTCTGTAACTGTCTGATGCTACTTGTTTTTGTCAGCTAATGTTGATGCATATGATCATTTTCTTTGAAAATTAATGAATTTATGATGAGCTTTTAAAGTCACTGGAACCAGGATGTGATTAATTCCTACAAGCAATGAAGTTACATTTGAGTTTTGTATATCTTCTGGACGCTCTTGCTTTCATCTCAGTACCTCTCAACTCACATTTAAAATGACAAAAAATATTCTGTCCTTTTTCCGTATGTTAATTTTATGTTGGTTTTGTATGTTCTTAAACTCAAATGTAATGTAAGGCTGTAGCAATTAGCTATATTATGGTTAGACCACCTGTTAAAAATGAACACTTTTTTGTCTATGTACCTAGATAGAGAATAATGATTGCAATCATGTACCAATACGATTGTGTCAAATAAGCACAGTCTCATTTAAGACATAGTTCAGTACAGTACTGCCTTGTTCTAACTCCATTTTTCAAGTATGCCATGTAACACCATCTTTGAAGAGCACTTGTGTGCCTCTTTTGCTCTGTGCTCTTGTGCGAGAGTTTGGGACCTATCTTCAATTTCTGCTTGCTGTTTGTAATGGTGACAGTTTGCACAGCCTTCCTGCCTTTCAGGGGTTTTTCAGTGGGCCATATCCAATTTAGACTTGGGAATTCACAGGAACCACAATTGTTTTTCCATTAATAAGTGCTTTTCTTGCAGCTGCGCTCTTCAGAAGCTTGAAATAATTTTTTCTTCTATATCAATTGAAGAACAGTTTTCCTCTTTAGTCCATATTTGATTGCTGCTGGCAGTCTGGAAAAAAAAAGTGTTCCTGTATGAAAGGCCCATGTATTGGATAAGGTGCTTAGTTCCAGTGATGCTTGTTTGATGAACAGCAAATTTGAAGATATTTGGATTCCAGCTCTCTTTCTTGCTAATGAGAACCTTGTGTTTCTGAATGGTGGACCTTTCTAAGTGGGGTACAAAGAGGCCTGAGGAAGTACCTTGTTCACTGACATGGATTTTTTTCAGGGATTTATAAGTATATGGAAATTTGGCTCGGATTTTACCTGCTGGTGTGCTAGAATGCCATAGTGATGAGATAGTATCCATAAGGTGCTCTGCACTGTTCTGCTTACACTGAATTTACGACTGATAGCTGTATCCATCATCCTGATGACACTGAATGAAATGTGTGCATCTTTGCTGCAGAATGAGATGGAACATAAATAGGACTAAATATCAGACTGGATTGTCCCAAAGCCATATTGTTTTATGACAGGACAATATTGTAGTAGGTATTAAAGTTTGTAAGAACTACAGCTAGCTCATATTAGCGAGTGGTTTTACCTTTGAGAATAGATTCTCATCGTTGTATGATATTTAAAAGAGTTAAATAAAAATTGTTCCTAACTTCAGATGTGCATCCACTACATCATATGCGGACATACCTGTGCATTGCTATTTGTCAGACCTTCCTTGGAGTTCTCACTCAAGCTGAAGTTGGTTAAGTTTTCTAGAAAATATCAGGCAAATAAAAACATCAGGTGATTCCAGTCCCATCTGAAGTAGTTTTGGTGGATATATGCAAGAATGGAAGAAGATGATTATCTTACTTTTGACCTTTTCCAAGAACGACTTTGTTGGTAGACGTTTGATCTGAAAATCTAAATAGACTGTCTATAAACTTCATGTATTTTTATCCCCTGAGAACACAGCATATCACATAAATATTGGAAATAAGTAAATAAAGGCCTTTTGGCATTTGGCATTTTTTCCAGTCCTATAGGACACCAGTACAAATTCTGATTGCCTGTCTATCCTCTGTGCACAAAACAAATTACCCTATATGTGACATTCAGCCCTCTGCTCAGAAGCTGTTGAGCTGAAGAGGCAGTGTCAACAACATGGAATAATGACGTTATTTCTTCACATGCTGGCACTACGCAGTGACTTTGTTGGCTGAGAAGTCATCCTCAGTTGTAAATGACTGCTACAAAAGTCTGCCACAGAGGTGGTTTCCTATGGATTCAGGAATCTGCAAATGCCTGTTTTTGGCAAAAAATAAACTTTGAAATGCAGCATTCTTGTGCCAGTGACCATGGGAATCAAGGATTCAGTACATAGAAAGAACATAAAAGTGATAGTATTGAATTTGACTTGTACTTTGTTGCCTGATGTTTTGTCTCCTGAAAGAAGCCAGAAGCAAATGCAATGGGAAAAAATACCACAGAAGGGTAGTTTTCAGCAAAACTTCTTGCAGTCTGTGGCTTAGGATCTTCCTCCACCAGCTGCAAGATTGTTTTGGTGGATTTTCCTTTCCCCTTGTGATTTTTTTCTTTTTTCCCCCCCCAGTAGATTACAGAGCCTTTTAAAACTTCCACCTTCTTACCATCCCACATGAGTGAGTTCACTCTAACTGAGCATTGTATGAAATAGTATGATACATGTTTTGAACATTAAAGCTGATAAAACATGAAATACAGGACAAATGAAGAGTAAGTGAATAAACTCTCTTTTCCTTCTCTATTACATTTGCTTTTTTATAGATCTCTCTCTGTTTTTCTATTTCCTGCTCTGATCTTTGAGCTATAGATAGTTCCAGTGTATTTAATCTGTCCTCTGTGGGAGACCTTGCTTATCTCTGTTCTTGTATGTAGCCTTTCCGTTTTTTATTTCCTAGTTCTGCTGACTTTTTTATTTTGAGATGCACTGCTTGGTAGTTTTTTTTGTCTTCTTCCAGGAGTAATATACAAAAACTGGTGTCAAATATTGCCACTTTCCATTCCTCTGATAGTGAGGGATATAGGGGTATCTCAGAAAATAAACATGGAGGTTCATATTTGCGTTCTTCCAGCGCTCTGAATGAACAGTGACCTGTCCTTGCAATGGTCTTGGCCTGACCTGACTGGTCTGGTTTTATTTTACAATCTTTCTTTAATGCTTCTGTAGCTCAAGTTCAGTCTTGCTTGTTTCTCTGATTTGAAGTCAGTTTAGTGCCACAGCAATTCTTCTGGCCAAAGCTGTTTTGGCCATTAGACATCAGACTATCTGTCTAACAATCTGTGGAGATTCCCAATTAACTTGAATCTGATACTGCAAAATCATGCTCAGAAACTCCCAGCCCCAGAAGCCCTGGAGCGGGTTTCAGGAGCTTCGCATGGGAAGTACCATGGACAGGGACTGCTCGGCCTGTCCTCCCCCTGCCTGCTCCACAGCACAAGATAGCCCGGCAGCAAGACATACTACTTACATGCAGGGGGATCTTGGCATAGATGCATGATACAAGTCTTGCTTAGCATTTGATACTTACGATTTTTGATTATATGCTGCAGGCAGGATATTTAGGAGGATTTGGGTGAGAGTTTTGTTTTATCCTCATTCCCCTTTCCCCAGAAAAGGAAAATTACTATGCTGTAAGTCTTTACAGATCTTATGCTTTACATGAGAATATATATTACTGAACATAACAACTTGTTGGTTTTATAAGATTTAATAAGTTGTATGTAACATTTTGTAGCTTCAGGCCCTTTATGTTTGTAGAACATGTTCTTCATTCCTTGTGTCAACTTAATAGCCATGAAAGATGTTGTCTACCTTGTGCACAACATACAGAAGATGTTAGCGGTGCGGACAGCCTTACCTTGTTGAACAGGCTTTAACCATGAAATGAAGGAGGTGCATCCAGATGAACAATTCCAAGCTTTCTCTTTTTTGACCTCATTACTGTTTGCACTCCTGAAGTTGTCAGTTTCCATGCTTGGGATTGCTGCTGTGAAGGTGACAGTAGAGTCATGAGCTCTGTGGCTGAGGTGCAAAAATGAAATGGAGAGACTTTAAATGGCTTTTAAATGCTGGTGCAGTTGAAGAATTACAGCATCTTGAGAGGGACAGCTGTTAAAGGCCAACAGTTCTTGACTTTAAGAGAATTCTTAACTCAGTGTGAGCATTTCCATACCTGGAATGTTACAGATCTGCTGATAGCTTACGTCTTGCATTTTGAGAGCAAGAGATTCCTGCTGAATTTATGCTGGTGCATTTAATCTCCTAAATTGATTCGTTTGATCCATTACCTCTGAAAGGTGGCTTATCCTCTGGAGTAGAAGACGTTCTAATCTTTGCAACCAAAGTCTCCCTAAGTGTATTGCTGTAAGTTACTTTACAATTCTAAGAATGGACTCTGGGGTATAGATTTTATTCAGTTGGAACTTCAGTGACACTGTCAAACAAATTTAAAAATAAGTTACCAAGTAGCGTTGAATATTGGAAACACTGGGAGCTGTTGACCTGGGTTAGATTGGAAATGTCAACTGAAAGCATGAATGACTTTTATCAGTTCCCTGAATCATTTAGAGCCTAGAATGTATTCATTTCTAAAATGAAGAAAAGGAAGAATTCCCTAAAGTAAGATTTCAGAGGTACTGTGGGTTCACTGAAAGTCTAACAATTTTTCAAACTAATAACCTTTAGATTGTCTGTAAACTGAGTCTGTGAAGCTTATATTTGCAAAAAAAGCTATTTCCTAGTAAGTAAGTATTGCTCAGGTCTAGTCTGTGTGATTATTCCTTACTGACTGTAGCTTTAATGAGTAAACACAATGAGTACGTTAAATACTCAGCAATGACATATTTTAAAATTAAAAGAAAGTATATTCCTAGTAGGTTCTCTTTTTCTCTTAATTAAGTAGAGTTATGTCTTATCCTGAATAACAGCCATCTTGTTTGTGAAGACATATAAATTCAGCGAATATGTGCAGAATGGGAACATTAAAGTTCATAGCCTAGAATTGTTATTTACGTGCACTGCAATCTCGCATAACACTGTTAAAGGCAAAAAAAAATAATTGTTTTTAAAATATATCTTTCTTTTTTATCTTTTAGGCAGTATTTTGCATTTCTGCAGAGCTTTGCACAGATCCTGTTCCCATGCAAACTGATGAGGGAGAAATACTGGAGGAAGGCAGTCCCAAGGTCAGTGAGGTAAATGCCACTGTGTGTTGGAGGAACCAGAGCTTGCCTGGCTGAAGTGGGAAATACATGGAGTGAACACTGACTGCTGGTGGCATTTTTAATAAATATCTGCATGCAAGTAAATAATATTTATTACCCTGGAGACGTTTAAAAAATAAAGGCCTTTAGAAAGACAGGCTTTTTTGCTGTCTATTAAGGATTGGAACATGGGTCTTTGGGCACTCTCAGGAAGGAAAGAGGAGAGTTTTATAAAGAAATACTAACCTTGATTGTATTCCATTTGTTAGAACTGGAAGGGCTTGTCAAGCTTTCTGTCCTACCCACCCACCCTCTCAAGTGACTTAAGGAATTAGGCATGTGGGCCCTTAGGTGCAGGTGTCAGTGTTGGTGGATTACTGACTGACCTATATTCAAGGTGTTCTGCTTCCTGTTTCCTTGTACTTGCCAGCATGTGCTTTGTTGTGAGACTGGATAGTGTGTTGCTTTTAAAGGCACCTCTGATTCTCAACATACCTCACTGGGACAAGAGGCTACGAAGTGTGGTGTTGAATATAATGTTGGTTGTGTCCTGCTTTTTGCTTCCTGAAGATGCAGATATTGAGTAACTAATTTCTTTGGTTTGCATAATGACACAGTGATTATCATATTATTCAATAGGCTTATAAATTTATTTTATAGTCCTCACTATCTCAATGTGTTAGTATTAACTTTGCAACTGATCTGTGTTTAAAATATGGCTCCTAAATTTCACAAAAATCTGAATCATTGTTACCTTGCTTGTAGTTTTGTGTAAGAGACTGGCTGAAAAAGCAAAAAAACCTGGAGGACTAAAATTAAAATTTGTTGTTATCTAGCTGGAGTTTATTTCAAGAGATGTTCTCATTGTTTTATGCTCTAATAGAACAAAACATTTTTCGAGCTGAAGGTATCAAGTTAGGAGGTGGTTAATTATTAGAGAAAGGATTTGGCAATTGTCCTGCATGTATTTTAGGAATTGTGTTAATTTAAGTAGCTTTGAAGGAAGTCTCACTAGATTAGGAGCTGACAATTGAAAACACATCAGTAGATGTACCTGCTGCCATACAGGTTGTTGAATGCATCTCTTGACAAGGGTGTGATTACAAGGTTCAGTGGGGGATAGACAACATGTGAGAGGAAACATGATGGTGCAATTAATTACTGATTTTTATTAGCATGATTACTGGTGCTTACTTTTCACCAAACAGAGAGAATCTGTGTGTGTACATATTTATGTATATAAACACAGGTGCCTGTATGTATGTGTGAATATATATATGGATACATAGCTTTCATTTTTTTGTCTGTGTGGCAGGAAATAGATTGAAAGTAACTCTCTTGTGAAACTTACCCTTCTCCTCCAGTGGAAGGTATGCTTTTCTTTGGCATTCTTAATTCTGGATATAATGGCGGAGATTGTATCTCTATCCCAGCATTAGATGTTCAAAAAAATTTAGTGGGCTTAAACTTCAAAACAAATATTTTAGACTGACTTTGAATACCAAAGTGTGTATGCAGTGTTGCTTTGAAACAGTCATCATTTAGAGATCATGGGAGATCTGGAATCATACATCCGGTATTCAGTGTTATTAAGGAAAGAGCTGTATAGGATCAGTATATATTAAGCAAAAAACTCATGACTACATCTAGTCCTTCTCCTCATCCTGTGGTGTAGAGGACTACTTACTGAAGTGTATTTTTCAGTGTTTCTTTAGTCTGTAAATGATTATCCTCTCTTTTCTGGTCTCAGGAGAGTTTTATAGCTATAACAGTTGAAGGATTTGTCCTGGAAAGACTGGGCAAAGTATTTCCCACTATATTGTGTTGTGTTGTAAATTATGTCCTTAATTTACAAATGTTTATGTGATCTAGTTGAGCCATTTTCATAAAGATATGAAACTTTCATAAAGTTTTTCTAAGAAATATTTTTTAAGACTTCAGTGATGTAGTTCTGTTTTTTTCCTTTTGTCAGGACTATATTTTTTTCCTCCCCTCAATTCCTCCAGGCAGATGACATAAGTTTGTTTGGAAGAAGTTAGTTTTGTGCTTCAAAGACACTAACATAACTATCTATTCATATTTCATTTGGACCTTTCATTTCTCTCATTCTACCCATTCCAAAACACTAATCTGTAAATAAAAGCTAAATATATAATTATTGTTATACTTATTATTCAGATCAGTGGATCTTTTCTTGTGTTTTTCTAGGTGGTTTTTTACTCATATTTAAGTACCAGCAGTCCGTTTGGACCTCACTCAGTTTACGCTCTGTTCTCAAAAATCCCATAATTTACCTTAATTTACCTGTTCTTTTGCCTTCACTAGAAATGTTTTTTGAGCCTGTAAATGATATCTAAAGAAGCCGTCGTCTTTAGCATTTTATTTCCTATGAACATTTGAGGAGGACTTGGAACACTTCATATGTTAGCAGCTCCTCTGAAGCTCTTCTCTTAAACAGTGTAGAAGTTGAGTCTGCAGCTCATAGGTCTTATGAGATTAGTAAATGCTGATTAAGCACATTCCATCTACTTCAGTGATGATAAGTTTGATTATATCATGTATGAGGTCAGATTAAGGCCCCATTTTTAGCCTTTGTTCTGAATATTCATTTCTAGCCAAAAAGATTTTTGCATGTGATATAAAGAATGAAATTACTGTTTATGGTGATTTGTAGCATCTTTTCTTGGCTACCTCAGAATACTTATGAAATAAAAGTGGGCAAGCTTTCTGCCTTGAAATTATTTCTTAAGTCTTACAGGACTTGAACAACAGTATTAAAGCTATTGTGGCAAAAGGTGGAGGAAAAGATTGTAGAATTTATTTTTATACTTTTTTGTTTGATTCTTAAGATGCAAACATAAAGTAACATAAAATATAAGCTAAAAACCACTTTATGTTCAAAAGACAAAGGCCCGGGCCTACATGCTGGAATGCGTTGATATCAGCTACACTTGAAGCATTTCTGTTGAGTAGTAAATGGCCTTGCTGTGACTGTGCCTGATACTTTTTCTTTTCGAAAAGCAAGATGCTCAGGGGTCTGGTAGGCACTTCCCTACAGTTCAGAAATTCTTTCTTACTCAGTTTTGGTCTTGACAGGAGGTAGGAAACCTACATTTGGGCCTCCTGCAGAATGTTCCTGTTTCCAATTCATCTGAATTTAAATTGAAAAGCACTTGAACAAGCAGACATGGAAAATTGTCTTTAGATTTTTGTAGCCAAATCCCTTTCATGCTGTAATATATTTTGCCAAGAAGGGCCTTTGCCAAAGTATCACCTAACAATCACTTCCAACACTGTCTTAAGGTGATCTCAAGTTGAAAATTATCTGTCTTATTTTACATAGGTATGCACTGATCTTGAGGGAAAGAAAGTAAATACTAACTTCTAGAGATATCTTTGTTATATTGATATCAAGGTGTTTTGTCTTTATCACCATGAAAAGACATGCTCATAATTTATCTATGTAAAGAGTAAGGCTCACTGCATGAAGTTCTGTATCTCACTGTTAACAACTGACACTTCTGACTCCACAAAAACAAAGCAAGAGGAGTTCCTGTTGATACATATCGCAGGAAAAGCAATGATTAGAATAGTAGTCTCAGTTACCTGAGACTGCAGATCCCATGACCAGTTATCAATACTTATTTCCAGAGTCTTCAGTTAAAAGAATGTTTAATTGATAGAAAAGATGTCCCTCACTTTGCTCTTTTATGTTTTTGCCCAGTAGCATGGGAAGAGGCAGTATGTTAATGCTGTCGGTAGTCACTGAGAAGCCTTGGTACTTCTCCTCTGGAATCACAAGGGCATAACTCAAAGTACCAAATCTATTGTAGATTGAGGTATACTTGAATGAAGTATTCTGGTGTGTCAGGGATGATCATCTTTCATGGAGGCACTGTGAACATCAGAATATAAAGATCTGGGTACTGCAGGTATTAGCTTTCTTATGGTGCCAGTCTGAAAATAACCTAAAAAGCTGTACATGAAGACTCTGTCATACAGTGGAAAACAAATGATATATCATGCTTTATTCCTTGTGAACTGGTTTGGTTCTATGACTGTTTCAGGTTTTCCAGCATCCTAGACTGTATAGTATTCTGAGATATCAAGACCAAGCCTTGAAGAGAAAAAGAGATTTCTTTCTGGTTTTGAAAAAGAAAAAAAAATTGTGCCTCGTGTAGAGCTGAGCAGGTCACTTCAGAAACTAAATATTTGTGTGCTTCAAACTAATTCACATTACATGAGGTGTGATTAGAAAATTTAATCCCTGCAGTCAGTCATCATGTAGAGTGATAGTCTTGTTTGATTCCTATCAAGCTGGTGGCACTGCTGCAAAAGTTCACCTTCATGCTTGCCTTTGCCACTCTTGAAATGAATGACAGAAATTCAGTGGCAACTTCTTGGTAATTAGGCTTAAGGAAAGTTACTGATGGACTCAGTCCTTGCTTTAATGTTTGTTTCCCCCGCTGTTGTTAAGGAGTACATTTTTATTTCATTTTGTAATTTTTTTTTTATACTGTGATACTTGCGTTGTGCTCTCATCCTTCTCAGTTTTGCATACTTGAGAAGTTTCTCCAATTCTTCCCTTTAGTTTATTGGCAGCATATCCTTTTGTCATTCATTGGATTGCTTTCCAGCAAAGAAGTGTTTTTTGCACATGCTCTTTCCCCTTCTTCCCCTGCTCCCTGCCCCTTAGGCTGCTTTTGGAGAAACTTACTGTCTTGGTAGTTTTGTTGCCAGGGCTTTTCATCTTAACTGGTTCCATTGTTTGATCTCACAGTTTCTTCCTTGTTGTCAGACTGTCAGAAAATATTCTTTCTGTTAAAGCATCAACATAGTAAAGACAGCTGGCACCTGTCAATAACATGTTCTTGATTCCAGTAATTATCTAATAGTGCCACAAAGAGGCGAAAACAACCTGTACAGAAGTAACATAGAGTTTTTAAAGATGCAGTTATTTTTGGCAGATGTGTAAGTCTTATTTGACAGGAATATTGGGTCTGTTTTATCCATATGATTTACTGGTGAATATCATACAGGGAGGTATCCTTTTACTTTATAAAATAGTTGTGGGATGGGTTTCTGGATCTTCAGGGTCTCTTTTCATCCCTTCACAAAAAAAAAAACAAACAAACCACCACAACATTTCTACTTGGAACCCCACACCCTCTACTGTTCTTTGGATTATGATTTTATTTTATTTTTTTAATTCTATTTTGTGGTAGTTAATTTGCCACTAATGATTACTAGGCTTTTTCCTTTAACAGCCTTGGTACTCTGAAAATATCAGCAAGCACTGAGCTTCTTGTTTGTGGCTGATTTCAGCTGTTTTCATCCATCTGTTAAGGATTACTGCACAGACAACACTTAAACTTTGTTTTTCAGTTGTTTCTTTGCTGTAAAATATTGCAGGAGGAAGCTAAAATTTTATGCCTGATTTGAAGTATTTTTAGATTTCTTTCAGTATTGTCAGGAGTTTTAAGCTTATGTTGCAAACTTCTTTCTCAAAAAATGTGATTAAAATTTTCTTGTAAAGTTTCCCCCTGTCTTCCTTGTTCCTTCATCTTTCAAAGTAAAAAACTGTGAATTTTCAGGAAGGGAGGTACTTTGACCTAAGTAATTTATAGAAAGGTATTTATGAATCGTGGTTTTGAGTCAGTGTTGTAGAAGGGAAAGGAGGAGAAATATCTAGTTCTGCCCTTTTAATGCTTTGTATGATAAAAATCTAGGTACACAAATCATGATAAAAATGTAGCTGCACAGAATTTGTAATAATGCTCAACTTGTAATAAGTACATGAAAAGGGAAAAGGTTCTGTACTGTATGGTGTTAGATAAATGTATTTTTGTTCAAAGTTTTCATTAGTATTTGTAGAAATAATTATTGAACTGAATAGGTAGTATAAAAATTAGGCTACTTCTCTGTACTCTGGTGGCTTTTTCAAAACCAGTGACACAAACATTGAGGCTTCTCCTGTTGCTCAGTCTCACTGTTCAGTGCCACTTATCAAGCTGTCTTGAGGTTACCTGTTAATCCTTGTTTTATTTTCTTTGAAGTTGCTGCCCTGTTCTTATGTCAACAGGAATCTTTCCGTTACATTATTACCTGCTTGTTCTCATCCTGCTTAATTCTTATTTTTCTTGCATCTTTGTGTCTGATTGTGAAGTATCATTTGCCTTCTGTTTAAATCACTTTTCAGAACTCTGTTGACACTGGCTATGTTTGTGGGGGTTTTTTTTGTGGTGGTATTTTTTTTTTATCCTGAAGCAGTCAGGTGATGAAGAGGTTAAAAAGTATGACACTCAAATATCTAAGCTCTTGCTTTTATTTCATATATGTTGAGACTGAAGAAATGTTAAGTCTGCCTTTGTATTTGATCTGTTAAGTTACATGTTTTTATATTTATAAACAGAAGCTTAATATTCAGGAGGAAGTGTTTTTAGGAGGGAGCGTTGCCGGTCAGGAGGTATCTTTCCTGCACTAACTGCATTTATAGTTAAGTTATACTCAGTTTTTGATAATAGTGGATGTTGCTTGATGCTGACAATACTGCAAAAGTTAGGCTGGTGCTTTCATTATGTGGGATGTAGAATTAATATAGTAAAAAGAAGTCTTAGTTGGGTAGTTAAACTTAACACAACATCCAAAACCTTGACGCCTGTATCTCTGGGGCTTATAATACTACTTAGTGATACAGAACTGAGTTTCTATTCAGATGGCACTAAATAATTTAAAACATTCAGGCTGAAGGCCTATGCAGTAATGAAATGAACAAAATGCTTTGTCACTGTAATTAGAAAAAGCTGTTTTCTAATCTAGTACTGGCCTGGTACATGGTGTTTTCAGACTTGATGGTTTCCCTGCAGTACAAATCCCTGCTACTCTTGAAAATTTTGGCTTGTTACGGAGAGGTGAACTTTCAACCTCATTGTACTTTCTTCTGCATACCTGACAAGTCAGAGTTACATTTCATGTGGCTGTTGCCTCTCTATTGGGTCCAGGAAAGTAGTTGTGGTGGGCTTTTTTTAAATCATCATATTTTCAGAATGTATTAGTTTATTCTTTTTTTTTTTTTTTTATGTCTGCTGGTGGGTTTTCTGTTCCCTGATACACAGGGTATGTTTCCATTGTTTTTCTGGAACATGAGTTGTAGGAGCAGCTAGTCTTTCTAATGCTGATCTACAACTATATTAAGTTCCTAGAGTCTTTGTATAAACTATCTTGTAAAGTCTTTTAGAAGTAGAGAGGTATTCTGCCTGACAAGACAATTTATGCTTCTCCTGAAACATAGCAGCTTAAGAACTGATCTGAGCATAGACAGTTTTTTCACAACATAAACTGATGTCATCTTCATCATGCTCTGCTAGCTTAATTTTTCTAGCCTGAAAATATTACAACTGCTTAAGACAGTAATTTCAAAACCAAAATCTTCGCATATCGTGTATTTTTAAAAAATAGTAATCCATTAATCTTTCAGTAAAGAATGAAATTACTTTAAATTTAAAGTTAATAAAATAGTTCTCCCTTTTAATGAGATGTTACTAAAGCTTGTAAAAATGTTATCGCATACTCCTGTTTTAAAAATAAATTAACATAGTCCATCAAGGGAGGTAGAAATTTTGGGGTAGTTTTTCTCTTGAACTTTAACACCGTGGCCAGCAAAAGAAGCTAATAACACTTTCCTACAAAACACTACACAGTTGGACCTTTCTATGTGGGGAAAAAAAAAAAAAAATCAACCTGCTTGTGAATTTATAACTTTGAATTTCAAAATTTCAAGGCATTGTAGCAAAGAGCTATAATTACAGTATGTGGTTTAACCCCAACTGGCAACTAAGCACCACACAGCTGTTTTCTTACTCCCCCCCTCCCCCCAGTGAGATATGGGGGTGAATCAGAAGGGTAAAAGTGAGAAAACACATGGCTTGAGATAAAGACAGTTTAATTTTTTTTTTTTAAAGTGGGGGGAAAAAAAGAAACAGAGGAAAATAAAAGATAAAACAAGTGATGCAAAACAAAAACAATTGCTCACCACCAACCAACTAACCCACTAACCAGCCCAGCCAGTCCCTGAGCAATGGCAGCCTCTGCCAACCTCCACATACACCCACACCCGCACTTCAGTTTTATTATTATCCATGACATCACATGGTATGGAATATGCCTTTGATCAGTTGGGGTCAGCTGTCCTAGCTGTGTCCCCTCCCAACTTCTTGTGCACCCCAGCCTACTCGCTGGTGGGGTGATATGAGGAGCGGTAAAGGTGTGTAAGCACTTATACTCTGTTTAAGCACTGCTCAGCAGTAACTAAAATATCCCTGAGTTATCAACACTGTTTTCAGCACAGATCCAAAGCATAGCCCCATAGTAGCTACTATGTAGAAATATAACTCTATCGCAGCCAAAACCAGTACAGTGTGTTACCAAGGTCTACTGTCTTTATAATACAGCAGTTATAAACAAGGTAAAATTGTTGAAGACCTTGCAAAAAAGTGTGGAATTAAACAGACGGTGCTACTTGAACTTTTGTAAAGGAATGCCATTGATAGCTGCTTGGTCATTTTTTAAAGAAATTCAGGATCAAGTGGAAGATTTTGCCAGTTGGGTGTACTGTTTTCTACAGAGGCAAGATGTATTACTAATTTGAAATCTACTTACTTAGCTGTAGTGAAGACTGATAAATACAGATACCAAACTGAAAGATGAATCTCTCTGTTTTCTAATTTTGGAATACCCTGAAGTGCTTTTGAAGCACAAAAGAGGTTAATACAATATTGTATTTTCTTTCCCTTGGAAAATACCATCGTCTGCCAAATTGACTTTGAGCTCTGTAAGAACTGTCATCATACAGTCCTTTGATCCAGCCTTTTCATACGTACAGTTCGTGTGGAGGAAATGTAATGGCATGGAATCACAGAATCACAGAATCAACTAGGTTGGAAAGGACCTTGAAGATCATCTAGTCCAACCATTAACCTAACACTGCCAGTTCCCATCTACACCATATCCCTCAGCGCTATGTCAACCCTACTCTTAAACACCTCCAGGGATGGGGACTCCACCACCTCCCTGGGCAATCCATTCCACTGCCTAATAATAATGTCATTGCAGCAAACAGGTGTGTATCTGATTTCTAAAGGAAAAAATGCTTCAGTCTTAAATAAAACTAAACTCACCTTTTCCATTCTTTTAAAGGTTCTTTCTTTTTCATAAATGTTTTCTTGTTAGTTTTGTTCTCAACCAGTAGCATCTCTTCTTCAGTTGATTATAGCAGTTTATAACACTTTACAAAACAGACAAAAAAGCAAATAATATTTGCTTAAATTTTAAAAAGCAGCTCTGCATTTGAGAGCTAACGTGGTATAGTCCATTATGATTTTGGAGACAGTCAGGGACATTGATTTGTGGCTTTGTTTACAAAGTGTCTCTTCTCATGCAGGTGTACTATTGGCACAGAATTTCAGGCGTTTCTACCTTTTCAGAATATTGCCTTCGGATCTCTTTCCATTCAGTATGAGCCATACAGAGTTGTTGGCAGTGGTTGTAGTCCATGTCAATGTGACAGAGTTCTATATAATCAGCCACTTAAAATCTTGTAGATGTGAAAGTATTGATAAATGTTTTCAATCTTACTATCTTATGTCAGACTGAGGGGATAGGTATTTGAGCAGAAAATTGAGCCACGGACAGTAAAAGCTTACTCTACCCTTCCAAATCATCTGTAGTCTGATTAGTTTGAGTCATTGAAAGGGGTAAAACTCACTGGTCTTGTTGACTTAATACGTTTGCAAGACTTCATACATTTGCATGACCCTATAAGGACAATTTCACTTTCAGTTTGTGAACTAGATGGGTATGAATTTGTTTCAGTTCCTCAAAATCTTTTCTTCTTTTATTGGGTGTGGAAGTAATGGCTATGGGGTTTGTGGAGAAGACCTTTTTTTATTCTTGATGCTAAAAATAGTAGTGATGGTTGTCATCATTACAGTAGATAAGAGAGTGTGTGGACAGCTAAGAACACTTGAACTCTGCAGAACGGCTGTGTGCAATATCAGTTCCCCTGAGGGTAAAAGCAACATTAAAAGCATATCAACATTTCCTGTCACTTGTTTAAAGTCTGTTCACTGAGACATTTGGATAGTAGACAAGACAGTATATTATAAAAAGGGAGAATGTAGTAGTTGTCTACAGATGTGGTAAGCCTGTGTGGAATTAGGTTACTGAGAAATGTTACAGAAGTACTCTGAAATCATATTGGTAAGTTTCAACAGATACAGAGTTTCCACATGTGATTGCTAGAGAAATAATTTATTCCCATGGCATTTTGAGGTTTTTTTTGTTTGAGGACAAGTTGTAACATGCGCAAGCAAGCAAAGCCCAGGTTCTGCGCCAGAGATGAGTGGGTGCTTTAATGGTTTGGGGGTCTGTCAAATATCTTAACAATTTTAATAATCCTGAGAAATTTGGAAAGTTTATGCAAGCAAGCAGCGTTGTCAGTGGCTCCCATGTGACTGAAATGAGTTTGAATTTGCATTCTGATAACTGGAGAAACTGGGAAGTATTTGTATGCTATGAGTGTGAATAACCTGTATTCCTTTTCCTTTTTGACAGTGGTCAAAAGTGGATGCATAAGACAGGGTTAAAGCAAGGTTAATATATACTTACAACAGAATTGCTCTCAGCATCCAGCTGTTTGTTGCTCAGGAACTTTCTGGGCCACTGACAGTTTCTATGTGTTTAGAATCCACACAATAGATCTCTCTTCTGTGGACACAGAAAAGAAAGTGAGTTCCTTCTCTTCCTTGCCTGTCTGGTCATATCTCTTAAGGCCGAATAATTTCAGCATCTCTGTGTGTGCCTGGTTTATGTCACTTCCGGTCACTCCTAATGAACAGTGGAAAACAATATTTGTGGCAGTGAAGGTGACTGAATGTGTAGTGCAAAAGTATAATTTAGTTTTCAGTAATTCTGATTATCATCTGCTTTCTTGAGCCATTAAAAATTCTTTTCATTGTTCCTGTTGTCCTTTTGTGTCAATGCATTGCCTAGCTTTCCAAATCTAAGTAGAAGAGAGCAGTTAAAATGTCTTCTCTCATCTCTGTCAGGGGGATTAACAATGTGTATATCAAAATATCAGTCACTTAGAGATGTCAGTTTGCTATAACTTGTTCATGTGTCTGCACCATAAATAGTAAATTAACTGTAAAATGAGTTGGCTAAATAGAGTTGTAGGGCTGCATGTGAGTGGCTGTTCAAAGTAGTGGAGGGGGACGGAACTGTTCGAGGACTTTTGTGTCAGATTCTTCACCTAAATGGAAGGTTTAAAAGATTAGTTATGAAAGTGTAAAAGGTTTTTTCAGAATTGCAGAAGTTAACAAGAATTTATGGCTTGTGAAAGGCTAATGATCGTTAGCTGAAGAATAATACATGAAGTTAATTAAATAAAAGATGGGAATTACTTGTATCTTACTAAATTCAGATTTTTCTGGGATCCATACTATCTCTGTATTTACAGAACACACTAAGAAATGGATGGAGTGAATCATCAATTGTGGTGCAGGAAAAGGAGAGCACTTTTGCTTACATTTAGAATGCTTTATGCATTTTGTATCTGAGATTGCTGAACTATTATTCAAAGCTGCCTTGGCAGCTTCAGAGTTGAAGTTTTCAAATGGCATTTCTATATATCCTGTCATACCATAACTTGAGTGACTTTACACCTTCAACCACCAAAGATGTTTACCAGCAAAACAGCATCTTGATGCAAAGAGCAAGATTCGGATGAATGATTATTTTTTACATGTATATATATGAACTGTTTTATTTGAAATACTTTGCAGCTAAGTAATGCATTTTAAAACACTAATTAAGTACACTTTCTTATCTCTACAATATGAAATGTGGCTGGGGTCCTGACCTTTTTAGCATTTCCAAAGTATTACTGTTGTTTTCATGATATTCATAAAACTATTTGTTTTAAGGTTAGCATGGAGATCATGTAGGACTTCTGGGTATTTCACAGAATATTAGATAACATTAAAAAAATTACGTAGAAAATGGGCCATAGGTAATTTCTGCAAGTGCAGGTGATTAGTTAGTGAATTAGTGCAGTTGGACATAGAAGCAAATCTTTTAGTCTTTTAACCTGCAGCTTTGGTGCTCATTTAGGTGAAACATAAATTATGTGTTCTGAGTTACATAACTTTTCTATTCTTAATGATTAATTGAGCCATCATTGATAATCTGTCCTATTGTTCTGGAAGGATCATGGTATATGTCAACATGTTGGCATTTACAGTTAATAGTGTAACATTTTATTGAGTCAGGAATTAAAGTATCCTTAGGCTGCATATGGCAAACAGGTATTAGATTAGTGATTTTAGAAAGTAGCAATATGCAGTTTAAGTGTGTTAGCATGCAAAATGATTAGTAGGGAGTACTGAATGTGATATGTGATTTAGCACTAGGATTACTTTAGTAAGTTTTCACTTCTCTTTTTACTAACAGGAAAAGCAGTTAGGACTGTGTGATGGTAGTAACAATGAAATGCTCAATCTAGATGCTGATGAGAAACTTCAAGAAAATAGAATTTCTATTTCTAAGGGTTTTTTTTTAATGCTTTCATCTGTGTACTGAAATTAAGGTTTAATCTAAAAAGTATGTTTTGGGACTAATTTTGCTAACCAATTTGAGTTATTCTGTGCATATTTTGAGATGCTATTTTAACACTAATTTATTCCTAGGAAAATTATTGAAGTGTTTGCAGGTAAATTGCATTGATTTTTATTAAAAGAAGTTAAATTAAAAATTTAATTAATCTGTTGCTAATGAGTAAAATTTCCCCCGATGCTGTTTGTCCAAAATGCTCATAATAAAGCCAGGCGGAGAGGTGATTCAGTCTTGCTTTCATTTGTAGTAGTGATTACATTTTTGTTAGACCTCAAACTGTCTCAGATTTTTGACAAGTTCTTCTAACGGCTTGACACTTAGAGGTCTTCTGCCACTGTTAGCAGTAGTGGCTAGTGACTAATTGCTTGGATTTTAAGGATTAGGTTGTGCAATTCTACTTAAAGCAAGCATTAGTGAGACAAAAGAAATGTTGATGGCCTGTTTACAGTAGGCTGTTGCTACTGATGATTGGGAAGGTGCACTGGTGTTAAAGCAGTAGCTGTAACAAAACACCAAATTTATCAGTCTTAAACTGGGTTTGTAGTAGGCTGTGTTAAAATTAGCAGGTAACAGCACTGGAAGTAAATTGCCACAACCTGCAGAAAGCAGCTTTTGACCTTGGCTGGTCCTCACCAGAGTCTAGTTGTATGCCAAATAAGGTTTTGAGTTCATGTGTGCTTGAGATGCTCGTGAATGAAAAATCATAAAAGAGTCTTTTTCTGCTGTTCACTCAGGTGGCTGGTTGCGGTGGTCTTTTATAAAACAGAAAAGAAAAAATGAAAAATCAGCTATGAAAAGGAACTATGGAATGAGTGGAAAAAAGCTGTGATGAAGCTGCATTAGTATGTTTCTATAACTGATGAAGACAAAAATACAAAATACTGTTTAAAATTAATAGCTTTTCATAATAAATATAGGATTTCTTACAAGCATCTTTTTTCCTGAGAAAATGTTGGATTTCTCTTATGCTCACTTCAGTTTTGGTGGACTAGGATATCTAATGAAGGTGTTGAATCTTGTTAGGAAAATGTGCCTTCTGACATCAGAATTCAGAAAAGATAAGGCTTTTGCCCTTGAAACTTTCTGACCCTTCAAAGCGTGGCTGACTTTATCTAGGAATTCCGGATTATTTTACTCTTTAATCATATCCATTAGGGTCTCACTGAAGATAATTTTAGAAGGAGTAGTATGAAACTGTAGTAACAGGTGTTGCACTTCTGGGGGAAAAAAGTAATAGTTCATTATGTCTAAGCACCTTCTGGTATATTTCATTTTCTAAAAACTAAGTATTGAGTGTTTAATTATGAATAGCTTTTTTAACTTACATAAAACAATTTGTCTTTTAAAAAACCCAATGTATAAATTTTTGTCAAAATTTAGATATTCACAGGTGCCTGGATTTTTAAGGAAAAAACCAAAAACTTTGAAATAATAAAATACGGAGTTCAACAACTTGCAGTTCGTTTTTTTTTTTTAAAAAATGCAAGTTTTCTGTTGACTTCCCCCCTGCTGTTAAAGGGTCTATATCTGGTTCCTGCTTCCAGCTGCCAGAATCTTGAAGCCTTCTCCATCGCCTGCCAGAAGAAACAGGTGTGGAGTGCACTTCCGTTGATTCCTGCTCTTGGTATCAATGGCTCCATCTGCAGTCCTTTTAAGAGAAACTAAAGTGTCTCAGATCCTTTTGCTGTTCCACCTTTTCTTCTTTCCTTGAGATGAATATAGTAGGTGCAAGAGTTTTGTCTTACCACCACCTTCCACTCTTCTCAATATTCAGGACAACTGTATTTTCTACATATGGTGTAAGTCAATAGAGACTAAAGGTTTAGAATATGCCTTTTCAGAATGCTTACAGTTAACCAGACCTGTTGTGGTTGCTGTATGCTGTGTACAGCTGAAACTTAATGAGGACTCTGGGCTCCAGCTCCCTTCAAAAGAGGACTAAAAGAGTACTGGATGTGATACAGTGATGATAGAGTGAAGAGAAACAGAGAGACTTGTGGGGAAGAAATGTGCATAGGAATTTTATAAGAACTGTGGGTGGAGGAGAGAAAGAAGAGTATTTTCAGCTAACTGTGGCTATTATGTGCTGTTCTTCTCTTCAGTTCATCCTCAGGTAATCACTTAATCAAAAAGTTAAATTATCTTCTCATCTTTTCTGTAATGAGATGTTACTATTGTCATTGGGAAAATAAGACCTAACTATTCTAATTTTTAAGTACTTTTTTAATCTCAAAAGTAACTAATGAGCAGATAGCTGGTACTAAGAACTAAGTTTAGGAAAACGTAAACAATGTCCATGGAATTTTACTGGGGCAGTTTGCTCATTAAGTGTTTTCAGAAGGCTCTTTGTCAGATATATCTCTTTGAATTAAAGTGAACTACCCAGTAAAGCAACTCTTACTTTTAAATGTCAGGGAAAGTTGGAAATGGATATTACTTTATAAGCTTATTCTAGAATTTTTAGAACACTAAATAAACAATGTAGCATTTTCTAGCAAGAATTTTAAAACCTGAAATTTCAAAGTGAAAAATATAAATCACTGATCATGAAATTGTTTGACACATGCAGGCAAGCAAAAGAAAACTAGAGGCAAGGTCCTGCAAAAAGAGGAATGCAAGAATTGCTGCACTGGATCAGGCCCATGGAATGTTCTTATATATATATATATAACTTTCCCTTTCACTTTGTAAAAATGATCTCATTGCCAGAAAGGGAAAAGCTTGTATTTTCATTGTTTTGTAATCCTTTAATACCCAAATCATACATACAGATATATAAAACATAAAATCCACAAAGACCTCTGAAATTTGGTGTTGCAATTTATGTTTCTACAACAACTAATTTTTTGTCTGCTTAATAGTATATTTTCCAAATAATTGTATGTCCTTTTACGTTGTGGGGTTTTTTTGTGGGTACGTTATGTTTTATTTCTACTGTGGTAGCAAAGGGGTGATATTTGTTACAACACTGTCAAACTGCTTTTTTTTTGTATGCCTCAAGTCAGGTGTCATCTTGCATTGAGGGAGATCTACAGCCCAAATGTTGTATTTTATTAATGTAAAATCTTACGTCTGCCTCAGACCTTTCTTTATTCTGAGCTCTCACATTTTTAGTGTTGTGGAGGGGCTTTGAGCCTTCACTGTCTGTACTCACAGGTAATATTTTAGAAGAGGACATATTATGGTTCTGCTACAGTTATTTCAGCGTTTATTTCTGTATTACTATTCATTGTAGTTTAGTTTTTCTTGGTGGTTGTTTTAGTTTTTGATTATGTAACTTTCTAAGATATTTTTCTTAGACCTTTCCACACTAAAGTGCGGGTTCTTGCTGGATTGGGAATTTGGTAGGGTGTTTTTTTTTTTTTCTTCTACATATTACCTCTCAACATTAAATTGAATCTGGTTTTGTGTTCATAGGACTGTTGGGAAATTGAGGTTGGAAGGGACCTAGTGAGGTTTCTAGTCTGACCTCCTGCTCAAAGCAGGGTCAGCTATGAGGTCAGACCAGCTTATGAGGGATTTTTTCCAGTCTGGCTTTGAAAACCTTGAAGCAAGGAGGCTACAAAACTTCTCTGGGCTGTCTGCTCCAGTGCTTGACTGTCCTCATGGTGAAAATGAGTCATATCTAGTCTGGACTTCTCTAGTTTCAGTTTAGGCTCACAGCTTCTTGTCCTGTCACAGTGCACCACTGTGGTGAGCCTGACTCCTTGCTGACCTTGTAGATACAGACAGGCTGCTGTTAGGCTTCCCCAAAGCTGTGCTTCTCCAGGGTGAACAAGCCTAGCTCCTGCAGCCTCTCCTCACAAGGCAAGTGCTCTGGCTCCCTGAGCAACTTGCTGGCCTACTGCATCCGCTTTATGGATGTATTTCTTGTATTGGGGGTGCATTAGACCATATCTTGAATAATAAGCACCGAGTAGATGTGATAATCGGTTCCCTCACCTACTGGCAAGGCTCTTCTTAATAAAGCCTGGGATACTGTTGACCTTTCCTGCCAGGGCACACTGCTGGCTCATGATCAGCTTGCTGTCTGCCAAGACCTTTTCCACAGAACTTCTCCTCAGTTAGTCTCCAGCCTGTATTGTTGCCAGGGCCTCTCAGGTGCAGGGCTTTGTGTTTGTCCTGTCTGAATTCATAAAGTTTCTGTAGGGTTCATTCCTCCAGCCTGCCTAGGTCCATCTTAATGGCAGCCCTGCCATTTTAAAATTTTGACCAGAGTACACCCTATTGGCACTTCAAGTCGTTGGTAAAGTTGTTTAATGACTTGTCCTAGGGTGGACCCCTGCAGCACCCTACTTGTTACCAGCCTCCAGGTAGCATATAACGAAGTAACCATTATCCTCTGAGCCTGACCAGCCAACTGTTTCCTACTAGTCTAGTTGTTCATCTATTCTAAAAAGAGATTTTTTTTTCTGGTTCACTAATACTCAATTTCTTGAAGTATCCATGTCCTCTTTTAGTGTCTTGATGCATTTTTTGTTAGCTTCTTGATCAGTGAAATCCTACCAAGTAATCTTTATTTTGTGCATTGAACAGTTTCCATGTTCATGAGTACTTTCTCACTCTGACTAGTTTTCTTGGTGAACTTCTCATGAGAAACTTCGTCATTGCCTTTCTCTAAGTTACATGAAGCCCAGCTAGCTCTCTTTTTCAGTGCTGACGTAATGGTATCATATCTTTTTCACTTTTTTATAATGCAGATTTTAGTCATAATAGTCAGATACTTCTGCCTACTGTCTGAAGTAGAGCAAGCTGGTTTCTTAAAGTAGATGGGGTTTTCTGGTTGCTTTAGAACAGATTGTGCTTGGATTTACAATCTTGTTTCTAGCTCAGGCAATTTGTTGTTCTTAATTATTTGCCAACTTCTCTTTGAAATGGTAATTTTGATAGATATACATGCTAGATAATGATGTGTCTGGAACAGCTATGTCACTAGCATTCTTCATATAAAATTCATATTAAAGCAACAGTTTTATTTACAGTACTTCAGCAATTGCCTTGTCCTGGTGGTGGTCTACTAGATGTTCCAGTTCTCATTCAAATTTCTTGTTTATGATCTAATAAATGATTCTTTGTTAGTTTTAAAATAATTTTGTTGTTTTGAAATCATTCCCGTTTTAGACTTCAGTTTTTATGATCTCTCCTTTTCTACAACTTCATTAAATTGAATTTCTGTTTTAGACGGGAATCTTGTTAGTTTAGCACTATATATGCTGTATGTGGTGCTTCTTTACTCCCAAAGGCTGCATTTCATCTTTCTTCCCAGTAGTGGCCACAAACTGCTTCCTTACTTACCATTCATATGAATTGTACTTGTCTCACACCATCAACAGGCTAAAATACTTCCTGATTTCAGGTTATGTTAAAGAGTAACTCTTAAACATCTACCCTCACCCACAGAACCATGCTGCTTTGCAATGTGGCCACAAATCTGTAGCTATTTTACCGGTTGTCACACTTGTGTTTTAACATCTGCAACAACAGAATTAGTGGAATGAATACATTTCTCTTCAGCCAGACAGTTTTGAGTCCAGATGTTAGAGGTCTTGAGAATCAGATGTGGACTGAGGTACAAATAGGTGTCTGATATGGTGGGAATACATGGATAAAACTGAGTTATTTACAGAACTCTAATGCAAAATTTTTTTGCTTTCAAACATTGCTTTTAAATGAAAATACTGTTTTGACTGAGCAAATGTGAAATTACCTTACAGGTATTCGATTGACTATCTGTCCTTTGGTTGTCATTACCACTTTATAGTTCATCAGCTTCTTGGTTCATTTCTGGTTTTGCTTAGGGCTGTGTCTGTGCAGCAAATAACATAATTTGTTATCCTTGTTAGATGTCAATCTGCAGGTAATGTTTTTTGTCAGTATCTTTGACCTGTCAACAGGATCAAGGTACAAATGAGTAAACTTGACCCTTTTGGGGGGAGGGCAGGGGCATGAGGGAAAGTGGCCACTGGATTTTGGTTTGTTTGTTTGTGGTTTTTTTTTTCCCTCCTTCAGAGACTGATTAAACCATGTTATCTTCACTGACTGCATAGTGCTTCTCTCCTCTTTCCAGTTTAATGTAGTGGATCATGGATTTGCGTGCGATTATGACTTTGTTGCTTTGTTGTATGGCTTATTGAGTATTGCAGTGTGGCCTGTTTACTGGCTTCACATGAAGTAGAGCATTGCTAACTGTATATCTGGATGTTTATATAAAATACTAAGTGCATGTGTTGAATTTTTGTATAAAGAGAATAATATTTCGCTACCTATGCAAGAAATTCTGGCTGAAAGAAGTAATTAAATGAAGAGTGCATAATTAATTAATTATTAAATATAATGTAATTCTGGCCAGAGAAATTACTGGAAATGTATGCTAAAACTGTATTTTAAAAGCAAACAATTAAACAGAAAACTTTAGTGCCTTTGGACTCTTTTAACGTGTGAGCCAGAGGAAATGCCTACCTTATGTTGTCATTGGAACGGTATCTATTTGAGGTTCCCTTAGGCCTCAGCTATGCGTGTGCTGTGAAAGTCTCTTTTTCATATAAAAGTTATTTTTCACAAGAAATACTCTGCTTTCACAGCAGTTTCGGTCTGTGGTTAATAAATTTCTTTGAAAATTCTGATTTTTCTCCAGAGGTGTTGATAGATGTAAATTCTTTTATAATTCCTGCTTTTTATGTAAGGAAGAAGTGGTAGAAGCCATACTTACTCAGAATGACAAAGGAAGCCCGTAACAGACCAACACTTAGTACCTAGATACTCTGACCAATAGTCTTCTGCTATAGCCATTAAATCATTCTTTTTTCCTTGTAAGATTTTTTGAAAATTATGCTATAAAACTATACCATAGCAGTGGGGTTGGAGATGTACATATGTTGCTAAGAAACTACATGATCTGTTCTGGACCAGCCACTGTGATAAAGTGGCTGTCTTAAGTTGTTGCATATGGAAAAGGGCCACTTTAGGTGATGTGCGTTTTGCTCCACCAATTTCTGACCTGCAATGCTTGCCTTTGCAGATGGAACATGAGGATTTTGTAATGGAGGGGCATGGCAAGACTCCACCTCCTGGTGAAGAAAACAAACAGTGAGTCACACGTTTATTTAAAAAGGGCCTTACCATAGTAAATGGTGTGAAGCACTCTTGTTTAAATGTGCTGGGAGCATTGGTTGTTTGTGTGGTGCTCACCCTTTTGGTTCCTTAAATATCCATATATAATAGTGGACATGGCTGGAAAAAAAAAAAACGCAGGATGTTGACTTGCCTTAAATTTAAAAGCATAGAAATATGCATTGCAATTCTAGAAGGTAAATCAGAAGTTGTTGTAAAAGGGATAATCATTCTGGAAGCTTGACACTGAGGTAGCGAGCTTGTACATGAAGTTTTTATACAGCTCTTCACTGAAATAATGTGAAATATGATAGAACCAGGGTCTTGCTTTGGTGTGCATATGGTAGATTGGTCCTCTTTGAAATACGAACCTTACTACTTTAGAATGCGTTTTATTTATTAAAGGAGGAGAAATTGTAAACAAAATGCTCTTTCAAGGATGAACAATTTAAGATGCTGGTATGCAGTGCTGTAGGGAAAGAAGCTTGATCAGAGAAGAAAACGAAAGATTTCCGTTAGCAAAAGGCTTTTTCATATGACTTCAAACTGAAATCCAGTAACGGTTGGGGTTTTTTTCCTGGGTTTTTATTCAGTTGGGAACAACAGAGCCTTCTCCTAGAAGTATTGCAGTGATGGTTGTCTTCCATAATCTTTTCTTTAGTTAATGCAATGATAATTCAACATTGATACCATAATTTATTTTTTTTTCCTGATGTGCCTTTTGGAGCAAGCGGGGAAAATGGTCTCTGGGAAATTGACAGTACAGAACTCTTCTCTTATGCCTAATTGGATGTCTCCTCATGAGAAGGAGGAAATTCTCATTGATCAGCAGTACACTTGTTGCAGAAAGGCTGAGGTTTGACTTGGTGTGAAGATCTTCCTTGCCTTCTAGATAAGCTAGCAACTGTTAAGTCCACTGGCTCTGCAACAGTGGGAAACTGTTTGAGGTAGCCGTGATGAGTTCAGGGAAGTTCTAGTGCTGAACATGCACATTCTTTCCATCATGGAAGTGAGCCAAACTTCTCAAAGTAATTGCTGCTATTTCTTTCTATTCAGACTGCCCGACTTACTGTAGTACCCAGAGATACAAAGCTTGTTGAAGAAGAAGAAACTTTCAGAAAGTTACAGAAGAAAAATTGGTGCAGAAATAAAAAGGAGTTAGATTTCTGCTCTTCTGAATTGTTTCTTTAGCTATCTAGTAGTATAATGAAACACGTTATTGTAGTGAATAATACAAGGGATGTTATGTTGGATTTATCATAGCCTTGTTTGTGGTCTTATTTTAGGTGCAAGTGGAAGCTGGAATTACTTTACAGTTGACTTGACTTCTAATTAGAGCTTTTCAAGTGCCTTAAAACATTATCTCTCTTCTCCAAAACTGTGGTTATTAGAAAGAGAATATGAGATCAGTGATAGGCAGGCATTTTTTTACTAATAAATTGGTGTTCAGGTAGCATCTGGGATCTTGTTATACAGATCCTGCCCTGAGGAGTATCATTCCTAATAATGTTAATATTTTGACAAAAGTCTAAAAGGTGCAAATACTTGTTTTGTGCAACTGTAGCGTAATGCCAGCAAATTTCCATTGTGGGTATTGCTCTTTAATTTAAATTAATCACTTGAATCTTTTTCTACCCACAATCTCAAATTTTCAATTACCTAACAGAATTGTCTGCCTTGGTAGACATTACCTCTTGCTGTAAGTGACATTAATTTGGCATCTGATATAAAGAAATGATGATCACACAAAGGATTGGTAATTTGTATTCTTAGGTGACTCCAAAAAGCTGCATTGATTTCAAATCTTTTGCTGTAGATCTCAAAAGAAAAAAAAATCTGGAATTGTCTCTTCGTATTATTACTTACTTGCATTAGGGATTAATTGGACATCCTGGAGTGGGTCTCGTGAAGGGCCACAGAAAGGGACTGTAGCATCTGACATAAGAGGAGAAGCTGAGAGAGCTGGGACTGTTTAGCCTTGAGGTGAGAAGACTTGGAGGAGGATCTTATGTGTATAGGTAGCTCATGAGGGGACTAAAGAAGACTGAGCTAAACTCTTCACAGTGGTGCCTGGTGAAGAGCCAAGAGGTAATGGGCATAAACTGAAATAGAGGAAACTCTACTCAAAACATAACAAAAAAAAATATTTTTTAAATTTTTTTTTTTACTGTGAAATGTGGTCAGACCTTTGGAACAGGGTGCCCAGAAAGGTTGTGCCTCCTTCATCCTTTAAGATATTCAAAACCTAGCTTGGCACAACCCCAGGCAGCCTGCTCTAGTTAACCATACTTTGAGCAAGGGGGTGGGATTGACGGTCCTTTCTGTCTGCAGCAATTCTGTGTACTTGTGTTTACTGTTGTCCTTCTAGTTGGTTTGAAATAAAATCAGAGCTTGTTAGTGAAAAGTAGATCATAAGTTTGAATGTAAAGTCAGATGTTCACTGCAGAAATAGCTCCCCTAGATGAAGATGCTTCCCTTCCTTTCCAGCTGTTTGTCAGACTTCCTAGAATTTACTGCCTCTACAGCTATGCAGATGGATTTTTTTTTTTTTTTGGAGTGCTTCTAATTTGCTTTCTTGAAAAGCTGGCTGTGTTAATTTAATTGCCTTTCATAGGCAGCCGTAACTCTGTACTGAGATTGTTGAGGAAATAAGTATTCAGAAGATAGGGTTTCAGCAGCTGACCTCCGAGGGAGCTGACTTGAACCAGAGTGCTTGGAGCAGTCTGCAAGTGTTAGCCTCCTAGGCAAGCCCAGCCATTTCTTAATATTTATCTGCATTCTAAGGGACTCGGTTTGAGTGGGCAATGAAAGAACAGAAATAAAAAGTTACTTCTGAGAGACTTTCAAAGGAAGCAGTTCTTACCTAGACCTAGCTTCATGTGAAAGTTCCTTTGCTAAAGTGCAGCTTCATAATGGATTACAAGGAGCCATCGTCCATGGATGGCTTCTGGCACTTTATTTCTGAAATGCAACAGAGTATTTCAACTCAGTTTTGCTCTGGGATAAAAACTTGACATTGCAAGAGTACCTTCTAGTATTAAAAAAAAGAAAAAAAACCAGCCCAGCTTCAGTCTTGTAAACCTTTCTTTTGCTGTAGTGAACAGTTCTTTCAGGCAGACTTACTATACAAAAGTTGCAGCATTTGAAGATTTTGGGGGTTTTTTTTGATTGAACTGTAGATACCTGAGAACTGCTGTCTGCTGGTATCTGTCACCTCTGTGGGGAGGAGTTACCCTGTTAGACTGTAGGCAGGGTCTTTAAAAATCTTCAACTGATCATTTACAACATTAATATAATTTATTTCAATGGAAGCTAATTATGAAGAAGAGAAGTTACCCATACAAAATCTTCAGTATGAATGAGATGTGTGATGGGCATACTCGTCTCAAGTCCCTTGAAAGATTTGCAGTTTATACATGGTGCCTGTGTCACAAAATTTATGGTTGTGCAGCAGTGAGGGCTGCCACTTAATCTAAAACCTACACTTCAAAGGAAGTGAGTCTGCCTGGACTGCTGGAGCTGATAATGGCCATCTTGGAGCATGCTTCTACTCTGGCAGAGGACCAATGGACTCCTTGAGAAATTGTTGCTTCTCAGCTTTTAAGTACTCCGTAAATTCCTCCCTCCTCTCAGCTCTCTGGTATGGATATAACTGTTTGTTACACCTGACCACATTATTTTGTTACGTGGCTAACGTGTTTGGTAAGAAACCCTTTTCCCTCCCTCCCAAAGGAAAAGTTTGGAAAAAGTTCAGTATCATTATGTTTAATTGAAGGTAGAGGCATTTTGTTAGAGGCATTCTCTCATATTTTCATCTGTTATGAAGAGGTTGACCTGAATTGCCATGCTTAAGGGGTAAATATCTCCCCCCAAAATACTTATGTTTTACGTGACAGTAGCTTCTTGATGCCTTGCCAACTGTAATAGGCTTTTTCACAGCTAGAGCAGAGATTAGCAGCCAGCCTTGATCTGTAAACATCTTCTTGAAACAAACTTCTGTTGATGAGCAGAGAGCAGCTTCTCTTTGTACCTTTTTTGGGATAGGAAAAAAAATTCTACTCAAGTCCTTAAGGTTGTACTCCTAGTTCTAGCAGTATTAATTAGCAACTCTGCCTGTGCTAATAAATTATCCCCTGCTGTCACCACGAGAAACTTAGGCACCTTGATCTATTGGTGAAAGGGATCGTGTAATGAAAAACTACTCATTTTTATAAGAAAAATATGTGTTTTACTATTCCTGACTGACACACAGAGAAGTCTGTTTGACAGTAGCTATTTGCACAAAAAGTGAGCCAGATTTATTCTTGTGTTTACTAGCAAGGTAAGCCAAGCTATTATTGCTGTCTGAAGTAACTCAGCTGGCTATTCCCCACCTGCTGTTTTGCAGTAATGGGAGAGGAAAGTCTTCAACTATCTTGGCAATTTGTAAACCTGGAAGTGGTTTGTATTGTAAGAGAGATAGCAAAACAAGATAATTTCCATAATTTACAAAGTGTCATTGGTTAGACCTATGGGATAGCCTTTTCCCTGGTTTGATAGCTTAATGTATAGATTCTGAGGCAAGAGTTTTTAATAAGACCCTCTAAAATTGCAGTAATGCCAGGAAGAGATTACAACCAGTGAGGATCACAAAACTGTTTTAAACTTGGTATTGTTCTGTTACATTATTCTTTGATATTTCAGCAGGAATATTCAATGTCTTCCTGGATTTGTGTGACACTACAATTAAAAGAAAGCGGTAGCTAAAATGGTCTAAACTGGAAACAGGAATCATAGACTACTAAAATAATTTAAATTGGAAAGGACCTCTGAAGGTAATCTTGTCTAATCCCATGCTCAAAGGAGGGTCGGTTTTGAATGTTGAATCTAAGTTTTATCAGGATTCTCAGGATTATGAGCCTTTCTAGGCAATCTGTTGCAATGTTGATCACCCTCATGGTGATTCCCTAATATTCAGCAAGAATTTCCCTTGTTGCAATTTATGTCCATTGCCTTTCATCTTCCGGTGTGCATGTCTGACAGTCTAGCTCAGTCTTCATTAAAACTTCTATGTTTGCTTACACAGCAGAATTATCTCCCCCACTCCCCCAGTTTAGTTTAGTCATTTTAAAACTAAGTGAAACAAGCTCTATCAGCCTTTCCTTGTACTGCCAATTAAAGAGCCAGTTAATAGGCCAGTCTTCCTTTGTTTCCAACGGCCTGCCAATATTGGGTGCACATGTAAATATCCCTGCTGCAGTGGCATAAAATGACTGACCTTATTCTTTCATAGTGTTGCTGAAAACTATAGAAAGGCTGCAATGGTATATCCTGAAGATGATGTCTCCTTTGGTTGGGTAGAATGCCAGACTTTGTTATGAAGTACTACAATATTCTTTTGAAGGGTTTCTTTAATGTTAAAATCCCATGAGGGACCCTAACCATAACTTCTGCCTCTGTAGCATAAAACAGTGATCTTACCAAATTTAAAATAAACAGTTAGCTAAATGCTTGCATAACAGGGATTTTTGTCTGATGTTTTAAGGACATTCCGTATTACAGAAGGTATTGAGATTTGTCTTGAGTACCATTACACTTTTTTAATTTACTGACAGTACCAACCTAAGCAGAAGCCTTTTCCGGAGAAACATGCTGGGATTTTCAAAGTAGCCTCCAAATCCTAATTCAGATCATCAACTCAGATTTGGGTACCTAAATTTGGGTATAACCCCAAATTGTGTTGAAATGTATGGCAAGTTATCTCTTTACTTTTGAACGTAATAGTTTATGTTTTCAAAGAAAGGCATAGCTGATTTTTTTTGTTGCTGATTGTTCTATGTGTGTGTAGAATAAGTAGCCTATTAGAGAAATGTCCCCAAACACTGAAGTCTTCTGTTCAAGATCCTAACAAGCCACTACAGAGGCATGTGCTATGTTTATAGTGGTCATACCAGACACTTTTGTCACAGGTTATTGCAGTTCTGTTACTGTGTGAGAATATGCTTCAGTTCCAGTGATAATTCAGGCTAACTTTGGTATTGACATCTGACTAGGAGAGTTATAACTTTGAAAATTCTTTCTCTTTTTATGTCCTTGGAGATTTGAAAGGATACTTGAGGGCATGAGACCATTAGACTAAAACTTAAGATGAAAACTGGTCCAACTAATGTTTAAGGAATATTTTCATCACCTTCATATTGTACAAGTCTTTTTATTCCCCACAGTGGAGTGAGTGGCAAGACAAGCTTACGTATGTATATAAGGGGGCCCTGAGGCATAGAGAAAAGAATTGCCCTTTGTTGTGCAATTGAGTGGGTAGAGATGGATGAGACAGCAGTGAATTCTGTATCTGTAGAGGCAGCTGTGTTTTAGCGGTAAGACTGGTAAGTCAGTAATGTTGCAAAAGCTGGCTTGTACCCTTTAAAATACAATATTTTGAACAATGTAACAAAAATATGCAGAATTTATACTTACGCACTCCAAAATGCCAAAAGTTCCATCATCTTCCATGTTTTACCAGTTTAATTATACTTAAATCTTTTGAAATTTTTGTACTTAAAATTAGAGGTATTGCCCACAGGAAAACTCAGTAGTTTGAGTATTCTGACCAATAATAATTTAAAGTTAGGCATTCACTTCTGCAAGTTAGTCTTGAAAATATTTTCAATTGTCATTTCATGTTTTTTAAGATTCCCCACTTCACGTCCTCAGTGATTTTTTTTTTTTCAAGCTATAAATTAGGAGGTAGCAAAGCATATAGCACTGTATGTTTTATTTTATCATGAAGATACAGTCTTTCCATGTACCTCAGCTAACTTATACCTTTAGTGTACTGTTATTTTGCAAGTATTTTCTCAGTATGTGGAAAAACAGAAGCCAGATGACTGTTGAGGGAAACAAAAAAAAGCCATGAGAGATCACACAGAAAAAAGTCAACTTTCAAAGTTAAGTTCCCACTCTGTTCCCCCAATCTGTTTAACCTACACTGCTGCTGAATATGGAAAGAGGAGAAGATTTGTGGACAGTGTACATTCAAAGTATGAATAGTTTGACGCTTCTTTTCCCTAGGATTTTATAGTGCTTTCTTCTACATATCTTGTGGTAAGTACAGGCTAGTTTGTTTGGGTTCTCCTCCAGTTTCCGCCCCGCCCCCTGCCCAAGATCTGTATTTGTCCTGCATAGGAAGTGTACAAAGCCTGCTTCTGAATTTGCAGTCTCATCTGATCAAGAGACTTCTTTACGTTTGTTGTCTTTCTAAAACAAGAGAAAAGTATATTCTCCATTCCAGCTTGCTTGGTTTATAAATATGACATTACAAAATACCAAGTAGATAGTGTCAGATTATTATCCTTGGTACCATTGGTTTCTGTGGTTGTTACAGTTAGTAGTAATTCTGACTGCTAGTGAAAAGGAGGGTATTCTGATTTATTGCTGTCTTAAAAGAGCTTACTGTACTTTGAAGGTGAGAGCATTTGCATACTGATCAAATTCCTAAAAATCCCAGAGCCTCTTTGTTTCAGACACCTCCCCCCCCTCCACTCCTTGTCCCCTAGTCCTTTTCCAGGAAGCAAACTATCTACTGAACACTTTATTGACATCTCAAGTTCATTGTCCAAGGCGTCTTTTTTTAGATCTAGTTGATTAGTGGCTGTTCTTTCTCTGTCTCCCAAGTTGCCACTTCCTCAGGAGCTGCCTGAGGTAACTGCACTCTGATGTATCATTTATATGGATGGCTGGACATTGCTCTCTTTTCAGCATTTCATTGCTATTTAGATGGCAACTGCTGGATGACATCTTACATGGGAATGAGATAACAGACTTAACAGCAAGCAAAATAATTTAAGGGCTGTTAATAATTTTGAGTCTTGTCTAAATTGGTGTTGTGTCTATATTCTTAATGCAAAAATATATGTTAGACAAATTTGAGGTATCTGCACCAAGTTAGTGCCCTACTTCTTGATTTGCTAAGGATTCACTTTTTGGGCTGTTAGCACAAGTCAGTGGAATCATAAATGTGTATGAATTACAGTCCTAAAACTTACCTTTTTCCTTTTGCATCTAACTTAAGTTGCTCGGTGCTTTTTTTGCTGCTTCATTCTCGCCAAAGAATAAATACATTCATCAAGTGTTTGGTATCTTTTGTGTGTACACCCAGATGAATGGTTGAATTTTCCTTTCAAGGAGATGAAACGGGGAAGGGAAAAAAAGTCTAATGGTTTTACATTATATTGAGTTTGTGCTCTCTTGTTGTTTCCTGTGTCCAAAAAATAGAAATTTTGGTGACTATCCACTATGGCTTAGAGATACCAGAGGTTAAATGATAAAAAAGGTCTTGAATTCTAAGAACTTGGTTCTAAGTTGCAGATCCTATCTAGACACTTCAGGGAGTGACCATTATTGGTTAAAGAAGGGGAGGAAAGAAAAAAAAGCAGCTCTTTATTCCATGTAGAAGATATGACTTACTCTGTATGACTAAAAATACTGTGCTCTGTGGTCAACATGGTATGAATTAAAAACTTGTTTACAGAGATATGTTGGAGCTCTTAAGCTGCATGGCTTCTCTGGCATGCTGTGATCTGGAGAGTTGGTATGATTTCTTTTATTCCTACCTAGATAGATAGAATTTGCTGAACTCTTT
Organism: Strix aluco; assembly: GCF_031877795.1. Classification (NCBI taxonomy): domain Eukaryota; kingdom Metazoa; phylum Chordata; class Aves; order Strigiformes; family Strigidae; genus Strix; species Strix aluco. The sequence continues at coordinate 31,713,303 of NC_133935.1, forward strand.
GCCCTTCATTAAAATTGATCATATTTGGGAGTCATACTGGTTTTAGGTTAGTGCATGCATTTGAATATTTGTGACAGCTACAGCTTGTAGAATTTTCTGCATGGATAGCTAGCTGTTCCTTTCCTGACATTTTAAACTGAAGGGCTGTACATGAAGGCAAATTACTTAGGGAAGATGTTCAAGTCACTTGGAAAGATCAGTTTACAGATTTTTGCAGCAATAAGTAGTGCTTTTATTAGAAAAATTAGTCAAATTAGGGAACCCTTCTTTTACAGTAATCCACTGAATATGCATTCCTTTTGTATTCTGCTTTTACTTTGGGTTGTTGGTTTTGTTTTTTTAATTATTTAACTTAGCATATTATGGTTCCTTTAATGAGAACAAAGGAAAATGGGTTGGTGCCAGCTGCAACCAAGATGCCAGAAATTCCTTTGCTCAGAGGTTTCCGGGCCAGTGATTGAACTCCCCATACTAAAACTAAAGGCAAGTTAGAACAATTTGTAGAGAGGAACTGGGCTATCTCACCATAAATAAATCTAAAAAAGAAATTTAAAAAAAATATTGATGTGCAGTATAGCTTCCTTTGGGGGGGGGGGGGGGAGGGGCGAGCTTGGACTAGAATAAGACTAACTCTTTCAGTCCAAAAATCTTCCTTGTCTTTTATGAGACGTCCCGTAAGAAATCTGCTTTGCATGAGCAGACTAAACCAAAGTGAGTATACTGAATTTCAGTAGAAGCATGTCTAAAGGCTCCATATAAAGAAGGGGTACCGTTGTAGTAAAGTGTTTCTAGACATGAAAGATAAGGTTTTCATTAAATATTCCAACCTGATCAGATGAAAATCCTTGCTGCTCTTTGTTTTAAAATGTTTAAAGCTCCAAGGCTTAAACAGGGTCAAGGAAGGATTTAACCAATGAGGTTGTTACTCCTTTTGAAGAGCATAGTAACAGCTATTGTTGATGGAAGGTCAGTTGAATCAATCATCTAACTGGCATGATAATTCATATGCCGTAAATAACAATTAGAAAGCAACCGCTTGCTGTATATATGGGTGGAGTGATATCCTATACCATTTCTCTGAACATCTATTTATTTGAAAGAAATAATATCTTTCCACTGGCATAGATAGAATTGCATAAAACAGATAAACTTTTCCTATTTCATTGATGTTTTGGCAGTTCATAGGATTTTAGAAGCTGAAGAGGGAGACCAGTTAGGATAGGATTATAGTCTCCAAAATCAAGAAGCTTCTGAGATTATAGTACAGAGCAGGTTAACCAAAATCTAAGAGTACTAATTTGCACAAATTCCCATGCATGTTATGTTCTGGAAAGTACTCATTTAATTTTCAAGGATAATGGGTATAAAAACTTGTTCAACATTTAGAGGGAGGACTTGATTGAATGGGAGAAGATGTTTGGGATCAATTCTTTCAGTTCCTTGAGTAGTTAAGTCTCATGCAATTGTTTTCCATGTCTGTATCTTTCCTAACTAAGTTTGGAGTCTCTTGTCTGGTTTTGGTCAAGTGAGGCACAGGAGTAAGAAATTCTAATACAGTTGTAACTACCAATATGTTAAACTTCAGCAACATGCCTGAAGGAGAGACCAAAATTAATTTTCCCACTAAAAGGGCAGCTTCAGGACAAAATAAAATATTATCTGTTCTGGTTATGTCTGTTACCTAATCATCTATCATGTGTGTTTTGGGATTAGCTGCAGCATATGCTATTTTTTTTACCCAGGTACTGAAGGAGGTGAAAAAATGTTACAGGAAGAGGTCTGCATAGGGGCTCAATACACTGGTAGAGCCTTGGCATCAAAGAAGTGGCGGCAGGAAGCTGGGATTAGTGCAGTAGAGGTTCAGTGTGATGGAGATTCATAGGAAATGAGCTTTCAGTTCTGTTGTTCATGGAACAACTTTGTTAAAAGGCAGCTAGAAAGCTTCACCTTTCTCCAGTTTGGAAAGGGCATTTGAGGAGATTAAAGAAGTGGAGGCATAGGGATGGATTATTTATAGGCTGTTTGAGGAAAAATTAAGTGGAAAAGTGGGTGTTTGCAGAGTTTGAATGAAGTTTTCCTTCTGACTTGATACCTTTCTGTGAGGACTTCACTAATGTATAAGGTCAGAATTTGGCTTGGCTTCGAAGGCATGTATAGTTCTTAAACTTCATATGCTGTCAAGTTCTCAGGCCTTGTATTCTTTCTTTTGTCCATGGCAAGATAAAAATGAGATCTGAGCTTTAGTATGGCTCCAGTGCACTGTTGCAATATAAGCTGGGCCCAAAGAGTTGTGGTGAACAGAGTTAAATCCAGTTGGCAGGCGGTCACGAGTGGTGTCCCCCAGGGCTTGGTTTTGGGGCCACTCCTGTTTAACATCTTTAGTGATGATCTAGACGAGGGGATCGAATGCACCCTGAGTAAGTTTGCAGATGACACCAAGTTGGGTGGAGTGTTGATCTGCTCGAGGGTAGGGAGGCTCTGCAGAGAGACCTGGACAGGCTGGAGCGATGGGCTAAGGCCAACTGTAGGAGTTTCAATAAGGCCGAATGCCAGGTGCTGCACTTGGGCCACAACAACCCCCAGCAGCGCTACAGGCTTGGGGAGGAGTGGCTGGAGAGCTGCCAGTCAGAGAGGGACCTGGGGGTGTTGATTGACAGCCGGCTGAACATGAGCCAGCAGTGTGCCCAGGTGGCCAAGAAGGCCAATGGTATGCTGGCTTGTATCAGAAATAGCGTGGCCAGCAGGGACAGGGAAGTGATCTTACCCCTGTACTCGGCACTGGTGAGGCCGCACCTCGATTACTGTGTTCAGTTTTGGGCCCCTCACTACAAAAAGGACATTGAATTACTCGAGCGTGTCCAGAGAAGGGCAACGAAGCTGGTGCAGGGTCTGGAGCACATGTCGTACGAGGAACGGCTGAGGGAACTGGGGTTGTTTAGTCTGGAGAAGAGGAGGCTGAGGGGAGACCTCATTGCCCTCTACAACTACCTGAAAGGAGGTTGCAGAGAACTGGGGATGAGTCTCTTTAACCAAGTAACAAGCGATAGGACAAAAGGTAATAGCCTCAAATTGCGCCAGGGAAGGTTTAGACTGGATATTAGGAAGCATTTCTTTACAGAACGGGTTGTTAGGTGTTGGAATGGGCTGCCCAGGGAGGTGGTGGAGTCCCCATCCCTGGAGATGTTTAAGAATAGAGTTGACATAGCGCTTAGGGATATGGTGTAGTTGGGAACTGTCAGTGTTAGGTTAATGGTTGGACTGGATGATCTTCAAGGTCTTTCCCAACCTAGATGATTCTGTGATTATGTGATTCTGTGAAGTTTTGAATAGTAATGATGGTATGCTCCATTCCTAAATTGTGTTGATAGGTGCCTTTGTGTAAGGAATGCAAGAGCTGTTGTAACCTTTTCAGAAACTGAGCAAGCTTTTCCTTTGTGGGATGCTTTTTGTCATGGTACTTTTCTTTGAAGAAAAAGTTTACATTATACTCTTGGTTACTATAGTTAATATCCTCTGCCAGCTCTGTTTTCATAATTCTGCTGTGTAAAATGTCTCACTACTCACTAAATGTGAAAGGTGGTGGTGAGGAACCCCAAAACAAAACCCTAGTTTTTCCTTAGGAATGAGTATTTTGTCCTTGAAGAATGCTTGAACATTTTGAAGTTTTGCGCTCCTGCAGGAGAGGTCATTTGTCTTGTGCAGTGGCTTGTGTGCAATTGCTGTGAAGACTTAAAAAGCATGTTGGTACAGCTAGATTTAGCTATCGTCTTCACTTTTCAGAAGTGTTGGGCATTCAGCATCTCTGTACAGAGAAAATAATTTAAAAGTGATATGAGCTATCCCTTATCCAGGACTGAGGTAACTGTGTCAAGTTCCTAGTTGTTACCAAGTCTAGGAAAGAAGATGCTTTGAACTCCTGGTTTTAACCTTAAATCTTTTTAATTGTTCTCTTGAAATAAATCATATGGCAGTTATTAGAGCACACACAGAATAGTTAAAACTCTTAATTCTGTTCCTTAATTTAAGGGGTTCTCTGCTTGCTTTTTATTATTAAAAATTTTGTAACTGTGTAACCTAGCCTCACATACATGTCCCCCTACCTTAAGAGTTACGCTTTTCACTTCATCTTGGGCAAGACAAAGGGACCTTTCTGATGCCTGTTAATTTAAGGAGGTGTGCTTGCTGGGATTGTAATCCAGGTCAGTTGGTCCACTGGTGACTGGTCAGGGAGCTGGGGAGGAATTGGCCTCCAGTTATCTTGTATCTGTTACCACATCCTCCCTTCTGGGGTTGGGAGAGGGAGGTCTAGGGAAATCTAGCTGATGAGCTGTAGTAGGACAGAGGGCATGTATGCTTCAGTTCACTTTGGCAAAAAAGTCTGCCTTTTTGCCTCTTATACTGCAGGAAGCAAATTCTTCACCAGCAGGAGAAAGGACAGTTGGTGAGAAGGCATTCATGCTATGAGAAACTTGTTAATATTTGAGGTTTCTGCTGAGGAATTGTATTGGGAGGAGCTGGATTAACTTTTTCACTTTCATAGTATCAGCTATGAAGAACTTTCTATGGGAGAAAAATAAGTCTTAAATTTCTTGCCACATGTGTATGGGCAATGTAGAAAGCCCAGTGGGTGGAGTCCAGTGTTGTAGGATGGCAAGGACACAGCCTTCAAAGAAGGATATGGCATCACACTGTAGGACCCTGAGCCCAAACAAAATGCCAGCTCGTGATACAAGGAGTTTTGCATAAGGACTGGATGAACTTGAATCCTTTCAAAACTGAGTAAAGATCTACAGGTCAGACAGACCAGCTGTCCTTTTTGAGATAACTGGAGGGTACAGTGGATGATACCTCAGTTTGTCTAGTGGACACTGGAGCATGCCTGTGTACGTAATGTTGAAGCCTAATTTACTGATTCTTATCAAAAGGTCATCATAAAGCATGGAGCTGTTATTAGAGCCACAATGCAGCTTAATATGAATTAAAAAAACCCACTCCTGCCTCAGTTGAGATACGAGCATAGAGAATCCATGATTGTAAGCGTCTCTCTTAATGTGCGTGTGTATGTCTGCTCACACTGCATACTGTCCTCATAGGAGCACTGTGAAGCTTCATTAAAGTTTTTAAAGTGCTTTATGATCCTCAGATGGAAGGTGCTCAGAAATGAAGTGTTTGTAGTCAGATAAGTTAGTAGCACATAACAAGGATATAACCTATTAACACTAGCTATTACAGCGCTGTTAGCATCAGAAAGCTTAATGGTTAGGTTTTAAAGTGCAATTGCCCTCTGAAAAGGGATGTGCATATTTTGTATATGCTGTGTATTTTTGTGCTCTACTCCATTGTTTTCTGAACTACTGTGCTGCTGCTTCTTCCACAGTTTTGGTTGGGATTATGCTGCATCAAAATAACAACACCCCCCACCCATCCAGACCAACCAACCAAAAAAAAACCAAAACAACAAAACAAACCAAAACTTTTTGTTAGCCGTCTTAACCAATATGCCAACAGGAATAGATAATGAATGAGGTATGTTTCAGTTGGTAACTTAGTTGAAAAAAAAAATCAACTAAAGCATTTATTTCATTTATTTTTATATTAAAATAGGGATTTTGAAGTTGCTTCCAAATAACATTTTGAAGGAGACAAAACATCGGTAACTTTTACTTTGTCAAGTGGAGTCTGTGGTCCTTTATGGAAGACAGACTAGTCAAGGTAAACCTAGGCCCATAGCCCATACATTTTTAACAGAATGCTAAATAACCCCAGATGTTTTATCCATGCTACAGTTATTTAAAAATTGCCCATACTGGCCTCTCTATTTTTTGTTTACCGATTATTTGCTTGTCCCTCCAAAAAATTTCTGATTAAAAAAGCTTTGTGAATAGAACACTGAGAAAGTGAAATTTTATAGTGGTGATTTACTTGATACACAGAAACTCAAGTGAGTGCTGGGTGCTTAAAGATCACCGTATTATCAACTCCTTGAAGTAGAAGCTTCCAGGACTTAAAAGTGGAGACCTGGCAAGCCCTACTGAAGTTAAGAGGATTTATAAGTCTGAGTAAAACATTTTGGCTTTTCAGAGGGAGTAAAATTATCTGTAGCTTAGTGGGTACTGTCATAGTCAGTGTGAAAATGTGTAGAACATACAGCTGCAATACTTAATTTTTCAGAAGGGGGATAGCTGTTTCATAAATATACTTATATATTTGCTTTTATGAAACTTTGTGTAAATCAGATGCTTAGCAGTTGGTTTGGATTTTGTCTTTAGATATTCAGAGCAATTGTGGTGTTCTCTTCGGGTCTCGCCACAAATAAGAATGTTCCCTGAGATTTCACTACATTTCCTAAATTGCCATGTTTGGATTAGCCTTGCCACAAAGCATGGCAAGCTGTTACATCCAGCGGGCCGATTCTCTGCTCTGGTTTAGGTAGAGCAACCACAATAGCTAGCATCTAACTGCTTTTATTTCATTAAGTACCTGTAAATGCAACAGGCATTAGCTATTTCCAGAGTTTCATGAGCCTTCAGAGATAGGTGTAGGGGTGGTTGCAGTGCAGGCTGTAGTCCTGCTGAAGAAATCCCCTCTGGGGGAATCCCCATTCAAGCTTTCTGTACTTTACCATGAGGGTAGTAAGAGCAAAGTGTGTCAAAACCTGAGCCATATTAGTTATTCATAGCCTCCTGATGATTTTTTTAAACAATGTTTAGCCAATAGCTTAAGTAGTATGATAATATACAGTAACGATTTTTATTCATATTCATAAGATGTGCAGCTTCTGCCCCCCTGAAATTAATTCCTATGGTGTGCCCTCCCTCAAGTTCAGTTCATTCTGTGGTGGTTTTTCACTGCTTGTGTGGTCTGGTTTACTTTCAACATAGTTATAGTTCAAAACTACAGAATTAAACGTGTGTATTTTAAGGGTTCAATCCTGAGGGTGCTCCCGTGAGCTTCCCAAGCTGCTGTCAGTTATGGGATGGGGCACTGTTCCGTTCCATACTCAGTTTGAGCATTTGCTACCTGTGTTGGGCTGACTCGGGAGCAAGTCTCCTCGTAGCAGGATCATACTCACGTTACCATATTCTATTTCTGAACTACGTGCCTTTCTGTTTCAGCACATTCAAGGTAATGTCTGGAAACATCCTGCAGATTTCTTTTATGTTGCAACATGTTGCGATTCTCTTTCAAATGTTGGAGCATTTATCTATGGCAATTGTCGGAAGAGACTATCAAGTATCTGCTTAACGATTGAGTTGCAGCCTGAGACTGAAAACAGTCAAGGCAGTAGGAGAGACCGAGTTTGCTCAGCTCTCCTGCAGGTGTTCCTGCCCCTGAACCTGGATTTCAGGTTGATGTGTTCATGTCGTGTAGACAGTCCGATTACAGACTGAATTAATTGCAGACTGAAGTTCTTCTTGTCCTTGAATCAGGATGGGGCAGTACTTAAATGTGGTTTGCTCTCGAGGTAAGCGCTAGGGGTCATGTGTCCCCCGGTGCACCGCAGAAGAGTGCGTGTGGCTAGTGGGACTTACACATTCCATCATTCACCGTTTATTGGCTCTGCAACCTTAATGTAGAATTAGCATAATTGGTTGCTTGCTTTTTAGCTAGTTTTAAAGAGGAAGGCTCCAGCTGAGTTGCTCTCCATCTTCTCACGGCTCACCTATTTTACCCTTTCTGTGTATTGCCTCTGCGTGATGAACGGGGAAGGAGCAAGCGGGTGGAGAGCGCGTTAGAGCGGCGTTGCTCGGCGGGGAGAAGTTGGCCCCCGCTGCAGGCGGGCGCTGTCCCTTTAAGGCGGGAAGTAGGCCGGCCCCGTCTGGTGATTGACAGCCTGTGTGGAGTCACATGACGTGCCTCTATTTGAAGGTCACAAAAAAGCTTCTTCCTTTAGAGAGAGCAAGAGGGAGAGAGAGGGAGGGAGAGAGAGGGAGAGTGAGTGAGGGAGTTCAAGCCAAAATGGCCGACAGAGTCTCTGCTGGTTTCTGAACATTTGAAATAAAAACAAAAAACGAAACAAACACAAAATCATTTTTGGATCTTTTTTCATTTCCATTTCTACCTTGTATGCCTCAACTCGCTGGATTTAAGCACTGCTGCACTTTATGAGGTTAGTGGTATATTTATATTTTATTATTGTTTTTACCTATCAGATTTTGAAGAGCCTGAGCTGACCGTTTTCATCCTTGGTTTTGCAGAGGTGCTTTTTCTAACACGGATACTTGCTTCAGATGTTGTCTGGTTTTATGCGTAAAGCACTTTTAGAGGATTTTTAGGGCTTTTTTAGAAGGAGGTCTCCGTGGAAGTGTATTGTGGATTTTGAAGAAATTTGTAATTTAAAACACTTAGGCAAATTACAGACGATCGTTTGTATTTTCCAAGGTGGTGAAGTACGAGATAGTACTGAAAATCCTGTTTTATTTAAATAGAGGCTTCTTAAACAGTGATTTCTTCCCCACAGCACCCCAAGCTCTTAAATCTGCTGCAAAAATTTGCATATATAAAAATGGGTTTGCATTTTTTTCTGCTGCTGGGTCCGACGAGGGACAGATGGGGAAGTGTTCTCACCGGGCTATCCTTCCCAGGGAGAAAGGAAACAAACCCTACCATCGCGCACCCAAACACTTGCAGTGCTGGGAGCGGGCGGGGAGGCCGGGGGCGAGGGGACTCCCGCGCCGGCCCACCCCGGCAGCCCAGGGCGCCCACGGCGGCCGCCGGCTCCTGCGCGGGCTCGGGCTGCCGCGCCGCTCCCCCTCCCCCCGCCGGGGCGGCCGGATCCGCGGTTTCGGCCGTCGTTGGGACCGAATGGTCCTGCCCCATAAACATGGCATCGGGAGTTAAAGCGAGCCGGGCGTGCTAGGTAGTGCCGGCTTTAAAATGGTCTTACCGTGCCCAGTTGCCCAGCAGTAAGGGGACCCTCTCTGCTTAACGGGTCTGGCGACTGATAAAATGTGGGGTAGATATTTAGGAATGCACGCTTGCAAATGCAAGATGCTGGGTGCTACCGTGATGTTTTGTAGACTTCTGCTCCGTATTCTTTTTAAAACGGGTATTCGTCTGCATGGTAGTAAATGTAGCTAAAAAGCTGTGTTTTCTCGCTTTTTTTCCCCATCTTCTATGTTACTAAAATTTAAATCCAAGTTATTTTTGCATCTCCCTCCAGAACCAAGCAGAAAATTAAAGGGAAATAGCTGAAGCTTGCTCTCTGAGAATAGGCACCTCCTCCTGCATTGTAAGAGTGTGATGTAATGCTCCTTTCTGTGAGGTTAAATGAAAGAATTTCTCTGTGGTGGTATACATTATTCTTCACCCCTTCCTCATAGACCTTGTACTGTGATATTTTTTGTAGCTGGATATTTAAGCAGCAGATAATTACGCAAATAATCATGTGAATGTACTTTCAGATTGCAGTGTATGTGTGCATTGATTATGGTTAGCAGGTCAAATTTGTAAATCTACAAGGTGGGTCATATTTTATATTTCTTTGTAGTCTTACATCCATACAGTTAAGTACAAATGGAGGAGACAGATTTGTGTATGTTTACTGTAAATGTATCTGGCTGTCCTCATTATACTCTTGTAGTATATATCTGGGCTTTTTTTCTCCACTGGCTAGCAAATATTTGAAATAATTCTGTAGTGTATTAAGTTTCTCTTGGAAATTAAAGGTGTTATTTTAAATTAGAGCAAACCAATAAAAAAAACTCCACTCAACTTTGATACAGTGTATTGTGCTGATAATTTTGGTCTTACAAAATTTAGTAGTAATGGATAACCCTGTTTGTATATGAAGTAATGCATCCTCCCTGTTCAGGGTTAATGAACTTAGTAGATTCCACCCTCATGTTATTGACATGTATCCGTGTGGGGGAATATTACAGAAATGTTCTGTGTCTTTCACCTGATGCACCCTGATGGCTTTTGTTTAGTCAAAGCCTTCTTGGGCTTAGTGGAGATCATGAAGTAGCCAGAATATAGTGAATGTACCTGTTGATTGACAAACTTAATTAGTTATTAGAACTGTTTTCAAATGCAATGTAGAGTAGTAGTGTTCTCAGATTTGGTACTGACTGGACTAAAACATCAATTATGTAGTTTATGTCATAATTGCTGTAGCACAGGATGGCTGAACTGAAGAAGGAACAAAAACGTAAATTTTGTCCTGAGTTGGCAACGTTGTAGGACGTAGCCTTCCCAGAATCTGCGCTTGAGAAAAGTGCCTGCCTTTCCTGTGTGTATTTTTGCCTTCATGTGTTACTATGTGACACACTTCCAAATTGTATAAATGTTAATATAGCTTGATTGTTAGGAAGATGGAATACAGGATATTTTATAACTGCAACTGCTCATAGCTATAGAAGCTGTCGTAGATCAGAAGAAAAGCAACTATTGAGAATAATAGAACTTATTCCAGTACGGAGTCTGTCAGACACTTAAGTAGATTTGCAAGACAGTACACTGTGAATAGGAAAGACCAATTAAAATAATTCCTCATATAAATATGTCTTTGACCCATCAAATCTTAGTGCAGGGTGTGTTGAGGACTCTGCAGCCTGTGAAATCGTAGGATTTTAAAAGTGCGAGCCTGGGCAATTCTCAATACTATTTGCATTCAGTATGTTCCTGCAGCACAAAGGGAACAAAACACTTAAAATCGTTTTGAGAGACCTGACTCGAGTTGTAATTTCTAGATAAATTTGAAGGTTGCAGAAGTGTTTGGGCGAGGGAGCCTTTTTTGCTTTGTTCGGTTTATAGTGATGACACTGGGTTCGGGAGCTTTATTTCATTTTTCTATTTGCATTTGTATGTCAGTTGTTATTGGTATCTACAGGAATCAGTCCCTTTCCAAAGCAGACTATTTTAGTAGGTTGAAAACTGCAGTGAAGTCTGAGTCAGCAGAGCCCCTGGAGTTTTTTTGCACTACATCTAAGAGATTCTTGAGAAATAATTGACAAGAAAAGCCTTATTACCACTGAGCTTCAATATACAGGAGCCAGCAGTTCTAGTGGGGGAAAAAAATTCAGGGAAAACAAGTGTCTGAAAAATCAGTAAGCTTACTTTCAGCAGCTTTTTTTGGCCTCTTTCTCTCCTGCTGGGAAGGGAAAAAACCTCATAAGATCATATGGTCTTTGCTGGCTGGTTTCAGCTAAACCTAACCTTTTGAGACCTTTGTCTCTTACTAATAGATGGCTGAGTAGAGGAGAAAGCATCCAAATCTATAAATGAAGAAAAATCTATAAAATTAGTGCGTTGTTGGAAGATAATTTTTATCAGTACCTTTCCTAGTACCCCTGCAAAAACTTTGTTTGCGGCTTGCACCTTGAAACAGAATTCTTTAATTCTGGATCTACTTTCCTTTTGGTGACCAGGATGGAAGGCGAGAAGTTTAATTTACAGTTTATTTTGAACAATGTTTGTTAGAATCTGCACATTTGGTATTCTCTTCAACTGGCACTTGTTTTATAACTGAAAAGCTTGAGCGTGTTTTGCTTTAATTGATTATGAAGAAACTTACCTCCTTTCTAAGAGCTGTTTCAGCTTAAGTATTGGTTTTCTATTTATATAGCTCAAGACAGGAAAAAGATGCATAGGATATTTAGCTCTAAAAAGCTATACTTCATGGGGAATCGGGTCTGGGTATCTGCGTTCTAGTTTTGTAACCTTCCTGAAAGTCTTGTAAAGGGTGGTGTGTAATGTCAGTGTGAAAGTAGGATGTCTTTTCACTTAGAAGAATCCTGCTGAGGAAGCTGGTTAGACTTTAAGTGGCTCAACTTTATTTAGCTATAATTAATTTGATAAACATGTAGACTTCAGTCTAGGTGAATTTATTGCTTCTCAAAGCAAGACAAGTTTATGTATTCAAGAAACAGCAGCTTTAGTTGCTAATATAACACTGGTATTTAGTTGGTATGATTTCAGAGATTGGTCAAACAGATGTCTGAGTTGGGTGTCAAGATAACACTTTCTGGCCATTTCAGTGTTGAGGCCATATGTGGAGACATCATGGAGGTAAAAAATAGTATATACTGAAAATACTTCTATTTTGTTTTAGTGATGGTGCCATAATTGTTTTGAAGGGTGTGGTGCCTTTCTGTATTTATGGTGAATTCCAGCTCCAGAGCGGTACATCTAGCACTTCTCATGTGCTTAAATTCTTCCGCTTAAATTCACGTGCTTAAATTCTTTCCCTGCTTAAATTCTTTTTCTCCTTTGTACATAGGCTTCCAACCCAAGAAGACAACAGTTTCTTTTTCATTTTTTTGCAGAGGACCACCATATAGTTTGGGAGCAGCATGAATGTAGGCAAACCCTGATTTTTTTTTTTTATATGCAGTGCCATCAACACACTTATGAAAGGAGTTTCAGAGGCTTTATGGATGTTGTAATTTCAACTGTTATTTTCCTGTCTGTATGCAGTATGCTGCCATTATAGTTCAGGGCTGAAATGCTTTGGTGCTACTAGAATTACATATTTACAATAATTTCTGAAAGGTCACATTTTAAGAACTGGTTTATGTGATATTTGGATATTATAGTATGAGCAAATTGAAAGACAAACCCTGATCCTCTTTCAAGATATTGTACTTCCAGGACTACTTTTAATTAGCCCTGTTTAGTCATGTGGGAAAACATAAAACAAGATATGAACCATGGAGTTTTTTTGGGTACCTAAGAGAAGATATATTAATAGAACATGAGATGATCTTTAAAAGCAGAACAAATCAAACCAAGGGTTAAACAGCATGGAAAAATGTGTGCTAATACACCTGGAGGGGGGGAGTCTTGTTAAAAACCACATGTAGTAAGTATGAGAGCAGAGTACTGTTCCTTTCAGTGCTGTGATTTGTGTCTGAACTTAATTAAATGGATGCTTGTATATGTTAGGCAGAGAAAATTATCTGAAAGTACTTCAATATTGATAGGTGGGAAAATGCTTAAAAGTACAAGGCTCATGTATTAATACAAATTTATGTTAAATTGAGACTTCTAGAAGTAAAATGTAGCCTTGGTATTTACTACAACAACAAAACCGAAACAAAGCATCAAGATACAACTGCGTTTAATTTCATACCAGCAGGGGAGTGCTTCTCTTTTTAGGATAGTGCTTCTGAGGCCTTAACTTCAGAGTGTTTTCATCAGTAGGGGAGGTCAACAAATTTTGAGGTAGCTCAAATAAGAGCAGTGAAACATAATAGAAGGAGGTAGTCTAGCAAAAAAACACTTCAGCTTTTTTGTCTTTATTTTTATAGATACATGCATTCTCTGCAAATGAATAAGCAGTTGCTTAATTTGTGTTGGAAGAGCATTATTTTGACACTTGAGCTCCATCATAGTTGAGTGTGCTTTGAACAGGATAGTTACTTCAGTAACTGAAAAGCAGAAAGGCACAAATATTTTTAAATTAAGGTGGCCATTCTTTTAATTTCTTAAGAGTCCAAAACCCCGCTGTGCACGCTTAAATTGTGAAATAAGGGGAGGGTGCTTATCTTTCCTGGTGTTCTTAGTAGATGCAGTTAGGGCTTCCTGAAGTAAAGATACGGGTATAGCAGCTGAACCCAAAAACTGATTTGAACTTGAGCAGAACATTGTCTTAATTTCTGAATCAGAGAAGCATTTTTTAGAAAAATAAAAGAATGGAAAAGTTACTTCTAGTATTCTTAGTATTTTTTTTCTTAAGCACAGCATTTGTTAAACAGCACAATCATAAGCTACCATCCATCTGTAATTATACTGGGCACAACCTCTGTGTACATGAGAACATGCGAAACTTCAGCTGCAGTGAGACTACCAGAATTCTTTTTTTTTTTTTAGCATGTACTCACCATGCCCTTTTTGAGCTTTTTGGGCTAGTTGACCTATATGAAAACAGGAAAGGTTAAATATATATTCTGTTAATGCCACTTAACCATTAATTAGAGTTGAGCTTAGTTGTTCCATTTTTCATTTGCTCTGTGGCAAATATACACAGATGTGTTGTCATCATGGCTCAGTCTACATTTGTGAACTTGGTTACACCTGAGCCATCCAGTTCTCCAGGATGCAGTGTCATGTGTCACTTAAACCTTCCTTAAAATAAGTCTTCCACGTTTCTTCCACTTTTTGCCCCGGTTTAAATTATACTGCTTGTAGTAGAAGACATTGCAACTTTAATATTAGAGTCCTAATGTAGCAGCATTCTTGTTCTTGTTGCAGCTTCTGTATTAGCATTTATATTTTTAATTGTATATAATTTCAGTTAAGCAATCATGTGAGATTCAGGGTCTAATTTAAAACACATGGTTCTAATTCTGTGTTGATACTCTAGATATACTTGTCTACAAAACAGCTTTCTTTGGCAAGAGGGTGTCTACTACTGAGAACTTCATCAACTAAAGTGAGACTGATACATTCTGATACGTCACTTTGCCAGCTAAATATATAGCGTGTTTATGCTCAGCCTTTTGCAGAACAATTCATAGGGAGGATGATTTGATCACAACGTACAAGTGAATTTTGGTATTTTAATACTTGGAAATTCTAATCTGGTAACTCTCTGGATTTTTTTCCATGCTATTTTGCCTCTTACTGGAGAGAGTTTGAGCACAATAAAAATGAAAATGGATACCTTCTATATGCAGAGGAGGGGAAGGCAGAAGGAACCAAAACTGACATCCTTTCTATTCATACATGCATCAAAAACTGGTAGTCCTGCAAATCAGGAAATAGTAATTAGATAACTTGATCCCCATGTGAATTTTTAAAAATGTATTCTTCTGTATTCTAGTTAAGACTATATAAATAAACCTTCCCTATTCCGTTAGGCTTTACTGCGGTACTATTAGTGTTATTACCCTGCTATTTTATTCAAGGGAGCTTCTGTGGTAAATATTTAAAAAAAAAAAAATTTAAAACTGGTTAAAAAATATACAGCACACGGAAATGGAGGATATCCTATTTAGGTTATACATATGTCAATCTATATGTAGCTCTATTTTTCTTTGTGGATGTCCTTACAAGTTCATGTGCACTGGTTGGAATCTAAATGTTCAAATTGCCTGTAAAAATACTTGGTTAACCTGAAGTAAAACCCCAAAAGCTTTTTTTGAACCTAGTGTAAAAAAATGCTCCAGCTGATGCTACAGAAGTCAATTGTAGCAGTATTAATGGGAATTTTAAATAAATAGCCCTGTATTAGTCACATAAATTTTCTGTCCTTTGCAGGTACTGTTCAGATTATCTGTTTGATACATCTCAACCAGACCAAACAATGCTGAGAGAGAGAAAGTGGACAAGGCATTAGGGTTATTTTTGTTTTATTTTGTCTTTACCCATGTCCTGTAATCCTATTCAAAACAGATCTAGATTACCCTGGCAGGAATTTTTGCTAACCAATATACTGGCCTTACTGTAGTATTCATGACTGCTTCATCTGATGGAAACACACTGATGGTAGTGTGGTATAGGAAACTAAAAGCAAAATCTCATCTGGGTAACGATTTAATCTTCCTAATAAGTTGTTTAGATGTACTTCTTCATGATGGTATTTCTCTAACTTTCTAGGGTTTAATCAGCAAACATATTTTGAAAACCACTGAATTACACTGGAAAGTTTTAGTAAATGACCTGGGATGGGAGAACCTTTGTCTTACATGCAAGTAGTTATTCAGCAGTTTGAACCAGCTTAGTCATCCTTGTGCAAAAGCTATCTGAATTAACATTTATACCACCTCATCTTTGCATGGTAGCTATTCTGGAACGGCTGCTTCTGATGAAGTCCTTGAGTGACTGTTTTTATCACAAAGTAACACATTATTCTGGATTAATTTATTCTGCTGTGGTGTTAATTGGGAGACAGTTTTGCTTTACATTTACCACTTTCTACAAATACATTCTATGTCCTGATACAGAAAAACTGTAGGAAGTGTGTTCTTACCAGATTTCAGGTAAAACAAGGTGAAAAAGCCAAAAGCAGGTGAAGGCTAAACTTTGAGAGTCTAGGATTTGCATTGGCAGCTTAACATACCATAAAGCTACAGTTGCTTAGTTCTTTAAGCTAGCTCTCTGTGGTTAGGTCATTAATAACTGAACAGGTTAATTTTTGGAAAGTCAGCCTGTTTTGATAAGGTTCTGGGACAAGGTTTTTTCCAGGGTGGATTTAAAGGCAGTGTATACTTTTTTTAAAGGTGATGAGCTGTGTTTGTGTGGTTGGATCTTTGGCGTTCAGGAAAAACTGAAGTTAGCTAGTGTCAGTCTCCATTACATTCTGCTTCAGTCTAGATAATGTGAAGTGAAACTCTTCTACAATAGACTCGCAAGTATATGGTCAGCTTAAGTTCATGTAACTTCCCTTGATCTTTTTCTTAAGAAAACTTGTCTTTTAAATGATGTTTCAGCTAATGCTAGGTAACTTGATTAAGCTTACGTCCTTCTTCCCCTTCACATTCCTAGGCCACTTTTCTATTGTTAAAGTAATATTCTAAAATGCTAAGTTTTGTAACTGCTTTAGCTTGAGCATTGCATGCCCTGTGCATTTAATGTGAAGCTGTTAAAACAGACTTCATCACTGGCTCAGGGGGTTAATAAGAACAAGGTTGTAGGTGGTTCTGCATGGTAAGATTAAATATAGCAGTTTCATACTGTTTTTTAACAAACTTTGAAATAATTGTTTTTCAACTTACACAAATATCAAAAGATAGATGTAGTATCATGTATGTATATACA
Source organism: Strix aluco (assembly GCF_031877795.1). Classification (NCBI taxonomy): domain Eukaryota; kingdom Metazoa; phylum Chordata; class Aves; order Strigiformes; family Strigidae; genus Strix; species Strix aluco. The sequence continues at coordinate 31,730,004 of NC_133935.1, forward strand.
TATATGTAATATGCATGTTGACAGTTAATGCAGTTAAAAACTGCACGGTATCAGCTGACACATGGAGATGTCTTAGTGGGCTTCAGGCATTAAAGCCATAGCAAAAATTGCTCTTAAAGTCAATTTTGAGTTTTTTGTTTGGGAAGAGCCTGCACAAACAAAGCAAGTGCCATTCTGTAAGGTCAGTGTACAGTTGAAGAGGAGCAGCAGAAAAATTTAGAGGCTCTCTGAAGGCCACACAGAAAGTCAGTGGCAGAGCCAGGCTTGAACTCAGAAGTTCCTGGCTTGTGGCCTGGGGCTGAAGCCAGTTGTACACAGCTGTACTGAATTGTGAATAGAATAATGCTTTCTTTTTCTTTTATGGGAACAAAGCTGATTTAACTAAAATTATAATGTGGGTAAAAAGATGGAATTGTGTATTTCACCTTTTTCAAAATTTCAAACACCAGAAGTTCTGTTCTGTGTTAAAACTTGCTTTCAGCAGATGTGGATTTCAACCATACTCCTTGGTAAGTGAATGTAGCTGGGTCATAAATTGTAACAAATCGTGGTGCAGTGTCTTGAGGTCAGACTAAGGGCTTTTGCTGAGGATAAAGGAATTTGGGGCTTAAAAGCTGCTCTGCACACTACCTTGAGAAATACTAACATTACAAAAAAATTTCCCTGAAAGGTACATGATTTTTTTGATGTTTTAAAGTAGAAGTGAAAACCTAGGTCAGCGGTAATCTTCCTGAAGTAACTGTTTATTAAACTGAAATTCACTTTCTATGTTTAACATTTGTGAGGTTTTTATTGAGACTTTAAACATTGTTATTCTTTAGTGCAGTATGAAAGAAGAGAGAACCTGCTGTAGGTTTGCAGACTGGTATCTTCTTCCTTCCTGAAGTAAAAACTTATCTTTGAGTACCTTTTCTTGCATGTATGTACAGTTTTGGTTATTTGAGGAGGTTTTGAGCTAAAATAATATTATAGAACGAACATCACAATTGCGAGTTATTTTTCTGTACTGTTAAAAATCTTGGCAAGGATTAGTAAATCCATTTTCAGAGTAAAAAGGACTTTCTTTTCTAGGTAAAATGTTATTAGTTCCAAGCTCTAGCAAAAAAGTAGAGTTTGGAGTGTTTTTTCTCAGGTACATTTGCTTTATCTGTGTACCATTTCTTGGTAACTGAGGCCCTATGCAAATACATAGTAAGGATATTTTCCCAAATTACTAACATGGAACCTAGCTAGAGAAAACAAACTATAAAAAAACCCCAAAAACCTAAACAAACAAAAAACACCTAAATGTTTTACTAGGAAGTAATTGTCATTTTGTTGAAAACAACAGAATTGTTGAAAACAACAGAATTGTTAAATAGTTCCAGAAAGAAATCCAGCTATTGAAAGTTTAACAATAAAATATTTCACTTCAGAGGCATCGAAGCACTTGAGCCCTCCTTTCTCTCATCTCCCCCACTCTGCAGTAGTGCCACAGTGTCTCCTGGTGTGTGCAGTGTGACTGTATCTCACTGTTGGGAAAGAATTGTTACTGAGTAGGCTGCATCTAAAACTTTTCATTGGCAGTTAAGGAAAATCAGAATAATTTGGGCATTACAGTGGTCTACTTTTTTACTTGCTCTTCTCTTTTATACACCCTGCTAACTGAGCCAGATGGAAAATGCTTTCTGAGTTTCCCTTTCGGTTTCAGCTGTTCGGGTGTTTACAAGTCCCAATTCCCTTTGCTTGTGGCTTCGGAACACATTTAAACTGGATGTCTGTCAGGTTTGTTGCACAAGCCTGGGCCACTTTAGAGATTGACATTGTTGTGGCGGTTCTTGCTCTGTTCACCTATTACAGCTGGTAATATGTTGTAATTAAATTGTATAGTTCTTCCCAGCAGGTCTTCCATAAATTCTGTAACTATGTGGTGATGAGTGGATGCATTTAGAGTAGAGTTGCTACCCAGTCACCACCTGAAACAGTGTTATGGATTAGATTCTTGCAGTGGTAAGTGGGAGACCCAGCTGAGCTTGTTTCATTCTGAGCTTTGTTGCCCCCTAATTTCAGTTGGTAGAGACAGCTTCAGTGGCAGAATAAAGTTGTTCTTCCTCTCTTTAAAACAACATGTCAAGTTAAGAGCAAGTTTGTCAAAGGCCAGTTAGATACAAGGATGTTGTTTCCAGTGGTGCCCAGTGTTTTGTTTTGGTTTTTTTAATACTCTATAGAAAAAGCGTAAGAAAAAGGTGGTGACTCCTGGTACACTTCCCCATGTAAGTCAGCCACATGTACATTACGCTTACTGACTACCGTAGGTCCAGCTAGCACTTCCAGCATAGTACATGGATTTGATTAAAGGTCTGGTCCTTCACCTGAAATTTGGAATTTTAAATGCTTATGTGAGTGATTGAATTCTGTATCACTTTTACTATAAGGTCATGCTAGCCTTTTTGCTAGGTAGTATTGACCATTTTTTTAATACAGTGGCTTCAGAGAAAGATAGATGCTTGCACGGGCAGTATGCGTGGAAGCATCAATAAAATGACAAATTAGATTTGAGGTTCTAGTGTTCAAAGGGCTTTTCTTTCAGCAGGAAATAGTCTCCCACATCAGTTTATGCATTTTAACCTTCAACTTTATATAGCAGCAAACAGTTAACCTGTTTTATGCAGAGTCATTTTTCTTAAAGAGGATAGAGGAAAGGTTTAACTGAATAGATTAGAAATGCATTTTTTTTGTGAAAAAGTGCGTATCTTACATTCCTGTCATGTATCATACACTGGTTTTGCACAGTGTCTAAAAAAGTTAAACTGCTCTGTTCCACATTCACAATACTCATTGGGGGTAGATAGGAAGAAGTAGCTGTTAAAGATAGGAGGAGTCTTCAGATCTAGTGTTAGCAGAGGTAAAAATTATTTTTGTTGCTGGAAACCTGCAGAACTTGCATTCAGCATACAGATTCATGTCTTAACTGGCTTTGATGTAGTTGTTTCTCTGGTAGGACTGATGTTGAAAAAGAGTGCGTATTTTTAACCTCTCAGAAGTAAAAAAGTCTGCTGTTTGAAAAATTGTAGTCTCTGAAAGTTTTATGCATTTCTTTGTGTCTTCTGACATCATTGCTGAACATGAGAAATGCGTGGTTTTCATTAAAAATGTTAATCTTACATAATGCAACAAGGCAAAAAGTACCTAAAAGTAGCAGATACTACTTGGGTTGGGAATTTAACAAGACACATCAGCTTAGCCTTGAAACTTTAGAAATGTGTTAAATGGTAGATTTCACTTATCACTGTAATTTCCACCTCAGTTTTTCCCTTGTGACTTAAAGTTTTTATGTTCTGTGTACCATTGTGGTGGTGTTCTTTTGTAATCTCTTAGGTGGCAGTTCAGTGGTTTCCTCATTTTAGATTGTTTTCTGGATTACCTCTTGCTTTACAGTTTATTTCACTCTTCCATAGCAGAAGAGGAGAATGGTGGATGTCCAAAAGCTTAATCATAGCCATGTTGTATGTGGTTTGAAAGCTTCTGTCATCTTGGAATTTTTGTATGTTGAAGCAACTTTCTGATGTGAATTTCCATGTTGTGAAGGAATGTAAGATTTCCAGAATATAGATATTATAGATCTGACTTAGTTTACAAGAGAAATTTCTTCATTGATAGTAATGTATAGTTAATTTAAAAATACTTCCTTCTTGCTCCTTGAGTGACACTAGATTTTTCAAGTGAGACATATATCCAGTCCTCAGATTGATTATTTACTATTTTTTTACATTTCTAAGTTATCTTATGCTATTGTATTAAAAAATTAGATACTTAAATGGGATTGAAGTTAGACATTGATCTGGTACTGTATCTGTGAATGACATAAGCAGCAAGTAAAATTCATCACTTAGCTGTAAATTACCATTCCTGGAAAGAGACAAGAAATGATAACCCTCAATCAAGATTTCAAAAATCTTGTCTCTGCACTCAATACAAATAGGAGAAGCTCTCAGATGAGTAACTGCTGAGATTGGGCAGACAGCAATTCCACAGAAATAACAGCGTAGTTAAAAAATTCTTTCTCTGGTGGGAGACCATCCTTAGTTTAGACAAATGCCTGAGGATACAGTGAACACTTTTCACTTAAACCTTCTAATGTCTTTGTTTAAGAAATAAGGAAATGATTGTTTACTTAGCAATTAGTAAGGGTTTCATGTCTAGACTAGGTGGCTTAATCTATGCTTTATTTCCAGAAGGCATAAAATAAAGTTAACTTTTTTAAAACTCAGCTAGGGAATGGCGCCCAGTATCAGGACTATAAAAATGGATGAATCAAAAATAGCTTATCGAATTATTGAACGTGAGAGGTGGCAGTCATCTCTGCCTATTAATGGACTGTTTCCTAGAGCTTCTTTTGTTTCTACCTCATAACTATGGTGGGTAGTTAATTTTAAATAGGCTGTTAAACAGGTGTTACTGTATGACCTGCAGAATACTGTTTTCCACATTCTCATTCCTTTTGGAATGAAGAAGAGACATTTCTATGTTTTTCTAAGTTAACACTATATGGGTGTCTCGGGTCATGTGCACTGATTGCAGGTAAGATGCACTACTGTGTTTAGCAAAGGCTTGTGTTTTCCCATTTAAATCGGGAAGGCATGTGATTTAGGGTGACAGTACTTCATTGTGATGCAGTGGCTGTTACTTGCAATGGTTTTGTCCATGTAACTTTCCAGTAACTTTTGGCTTTATTTATTACTTTTAGGAAGAAACATGTGACTAAACAGTAGTATTTCTAGTGTTAACCATGGTCTTAACCTGATTTATCCTCTGAGTGGTCTCTTTTTAAAAACGTGTTTATCATTAGGCAGTTGCAGTTTTCTGTGATCTTACAAAGCTCTTGACTGAACTTTTAATATCCTTCCTGATAATGCTTCCTAGGGAGAACTGACAGCTGTTTGTTATCCTTCCAAACATAGTTTGCCAAAAAACAAGTTAAAAATATTAAAAACCAAACAGCACCACCCCCACCCTGCAAACAAAAAGAAGCATTGAGGTGTTTACTTAGAAATTCTTGTTTTTCTCTATTGTATCAGTTAATGGAAGCAAGTAATTAAAAACATGAGGAGAAATTAGAAATTACAGGGTTTGAGATGCTGTAAACTTTCAGAGGCACTTCTACACTTCTGTACAAGCAGTATATGCCAATACATTGTGCTTGTAGACATGAAAAAAAGGGGGGTGAGATTTTTTTCTTTGCTATATATGGAAACTGATTTTTATTAGCTTTCTGAAGTATATTGTACATGTTTTCCTAGGAGATTCCTAAAACAGAAGGAATTTTCCTTGGTACATATTCAGTCATATCATAAAACGTAAACCTATGATATCATATGCTTAGAAATTTAGTGTTGTCCTTTAGAATTATTGTTAAAGAATTTGTTCTTCAGAAGGAAAGAAGGGTGCACAGCTAATAATGTCAAATCAAGCATTCTGCAATTAATTGTTCTTCAAAAACACAGCAGCAATTTTAGGTCTTCGATATTTAGGAAAGTGTATAGCAATGCAACTTTTACTTACTTGTTGGTTGTCCGTATCTTCCCCCTACTGTTTTTGACAATATCTTGGGCGTATAGCAAACCACTAGATTCCAGAGAATGTTGGTTGGTATGATACTGTTGATTCAGGACAGTGATGGGTGTTCCATATGAATGAAGAATTCACAGTTGCAGATAGACGAAAATAATGTTCTAGGTAATGAAGAGTGCAGCTGGTGTTTGTAGATGCTGCATGCCTTGGTGAGGTATTTGGTTCTTTCTGTCATTTTGAGGTCTTAAGTAATCACTTTCTTTGAATGCCAGATCAAAATGATCACATCTTCTCTGTGTCCTCAAAACTCAAGAGATTATTTAAGGAGACAAGTTTGGAGAGGCTTTGAATTTTTTGGCTTGCTTAAGTAACTTCATGAGGAAGGGTTACTAGTTTCTTGTAGTTCAAAACAAGTCATGTCTTGCACTTGCAGTCTTTTGTTGTTTTCGTTTTTCCTGTTTCCTACACACAGTTTCTTTACAATTCTCTAGTTTTCATTCTGTGTGCCAATGAATAATTTCAGCTTACATCTTAGTCACATGAGTCATGACATAAAGTATTGAGCTGTGGTGTTTTGAATAATATTTTATCGATCTCACTTTTGAATGGAAAATGACTAATGAAAAGGATGGGCAGCTGGTTGCAGTGAGAAGGGTGAGAAGCACGCATTTGGCAAACAAACGCTTCTGTACCAGGCTCTGCAAAGAATCTGTGTGCTCAACACATTTGAAGATTCCCTAAGAGTCAAACAGTCATTTTTCAGTGCTCCTGAGGTCTTACTGCTTTTAAACTAGGTATCAAGTCTAGCATATCTCTTTATTTTGCGCAAACTGCACTAGAATAGAGTTCAGGTTTTTTTATTGACTGAGAATGTATCAAATTCCGTAGTAAAACCTACACCTTTATTCACTTATATTTTATGAACTGTTAAGTCTCATGTTTTGGCCTTCAGAATGTCTGTAGCAATGCAGCAAGGAGAGGACTTCATGCACTTGCAATTTACCTGGTTTCTTGAGCAGCGTCTGCAGTCTCTCATCCTCACTGAGGCTTTAATGAGACCTGATCCCTGCCTGTCTGCCTTTACAGCAGGTGCAATACACAGAACAGGAGGGCATGGTCTGTTGATAAAATTGCTCACTTCAGTGTCATCTATACACCTTACAAGTATCACTCCATCATATGAATGGTAGTGTGCATCTGATTCTAAAAGCCTGTTAAAGGAGACAGCTGACTTGATTTAATTTATCAAGATTATTTTTATTAGTGTTTAAATCTTCATACAAAAGTAGGGAGGGAGGAAGTTTGTTATTTGTGTATTGTAAAGAGTATATCTTGAAATGCATGCCAAAGTTGATGTGTGACAGGACAGTCTATTTTAATTATATACCTGGAAGCGATAAATGTATTTAAGTGGGGTTTTTTTTGTTGTGAAACACCTAGCTTAAAAATTAGCACTGCTGTTTCACCAGATTTTAGGTTTTCATCACCTGTAATTACCCTGTAAGCAACAAATATTGAACAGTAGCCTTGTGAAATAGGGTGTTTTAGTGATACAGTATTTACTGTATCTCTGTAGTACTGGCATAGCAAGTCCTGACTTTATTGTTGTCTGCAGTGGAATCTTGATGACCTTAAGTACAACCATGATCTATAACAGTATAGTTCAAATTCCATTTTTTCTATTCATATGGTCCTCCATGACTTACAGAGTGTCTCTTAAAAGTGTGAGAATGTGCTGCAACACAATTACATGTTTTGCATGAGATATCCATTAGACATAATAATAGATAAAAGCTAGGGATTGTCAGCTTTGCATATATAATAAAACTGTTGAGAACTAAGTGCACTGAAAAATGGTTCTGACTGATCATTAGAACCAAAGCATAAATGTGGCAATACTGTATTGTAACGAAAGGATCATATATTTCTGCTTTTCTGGATTTGAACAGTTACTTGTCTGATGGTTATGTCTGCTCTCCTGACAAATAGGTCTACTACGTACACTACTACCACTGTTCGCATAAAGCTTCTGTGGCTGCAGACTAAAAGGTTGCTCTCTCTTTGGTTCCAAGTACATTTGGACACAACTCAACAGTGTTTGATCTTGAACTTGGTCATACTTCTAAGTGGCAATGAGTTGATTAGGATCTTTAAGACCTTTTTGTTGAAGGTTGGGTGACTAGTTTAACCCAGGAAAACTCAGCAACTTTTGGGCTGTTAATTTCCAAGGAATTACTGGGGGTGGCGAGTGGAACACCATTTACTGAGGCCTAGCTGTTAAATCTCATCAGTCCTCTGTTAAAGGCGTAATGTTTAAATGATAACATAAACTATGTTAATGAGCTGTTGTCCCATGTAAGAGGGAAGAAAAATTGCTTCATGGGATGAAAGCCATATATCCAATATAATGCTGAATTGTTCTCTGGTTTTGTGCTGCATGAGAACTTGGGATATAACTATGATAGTGATACATACCTTCATTGCCCAGAGAGTAAGTTTCTGCTGCCTGATTATGTCCTTTTAAAAGGGTAAAAAAAAAAAAAAAAAAAAAAACACCAAAAAAACCCACCAAACCTAAAACCTCGATTCAGGCATTCATTCCATGGTCAAAAGAAAAACATACTTTGTAACTTAAAACACAAAACAAAAACCTGTTTTTCATTTGGCCAACTCTTTGTCAGCCTTCATTGAATCTTGCTATTTTGGTGGGAAGTAAAACTTGTGTTTGAGCTGTTTTTTAAAAAAACAACATCAACAAAAAACCCCAACCAACAAAACAAACAAAAACCCAAAAAGCTGCTGGATTGAAATATGAATTATACAGTTTTTCATTTAATTTCTTTATTGACATTGTAACAACAAAGTCCCTTTTTCCAATCTGCAAATGTTTTTAGTGCAACTTGATTTGTTTTGTCTTATGTAGAAGACAGTAGTCTTTCTCCAAAGCAAAAGTATTCTTCGCAGCCATATGGATGTGATTCTCAAACTAATTCAAAAGGGAATTTTTGCAGGAGCTCACAGCTTGTCACCTTTGTGGTCTTTTCGGTAGGGTAACAGGAATTTAAGAAAATCTTAAATAATCGATCTCACTCCTGTCATTGGAGTCTGCAAACGTGACAGCACATAGAAGCAAATCAACTTTGGTATGTTTTAACATGGTTGGCTTTCATACTAGAACTATGCGTGTTACAGATTGGTGTCTCATGATGCTTGTGGTCATTGGAAAGAGTAAATAATTGTAAAGGAGTAATGTTTTTAGCAGGTCAGGTGTGGACATGTTAAGTTGTAAGATCACTGAAAAACTTGATTAAGGTGATGACTACAATATAATTTGCTGAAAACATTCCTTTTGGACTCAGAAGGGTTATTTTAACTTTAAATTTGAACTGTTTCCTGTGTTTGGAGGAAGCCAAACTTCATGTCTTCATGAGAATGCTGCGTGAAATTCAGTGTGATGTTTGCAGGATTGAGTGTGATTGAGACTTTATAGCAATGTATTGACAATCAAGGGCTGTACAGTTCACATCACATTTAGAGTATTAATTATATCTTTGTTTCTAATGGAGTGCTTCTTAATGGTAAGAGCCATTTATTCTCCATACTGCTGACTTGTCCTATGACTTTGAACATAGGTGATTTATTCCTTGCTTGGGTTTACTCATGTGCAAGATTAAGTTTTACATACTACTTAGCGTTGTTGCAATGCTTAATTAATATTTATAAAGACCTTTGACATCCTGTGATGAAAGGAGCTGTGCAGTGTTCAGTAGTGGTATTATTTTATTAGTGAAAATGCAGGAGGAGTCAGGAGGATACCAGTTTTTAATTCAGAGTGAGCAATGGAGTCATTCTGTAACCTTGAGCAGGTCATGCAGTCTCTTGTTTTGTAACATATCCTGGGAAAGCTCTGTGTTGTGCGGCATGTGTTATTAAATGTCATCCTTCCCTCCCCCAAGTTAATTCTAAATGAAAAAAAAAAGTACACCATTTCCCTGAGCTGCTAAACATAGCTGGTATTTCTTAAGGAAATATATCGTTAAAAGTAGCAGAGGGTGAGAAGGTAGTGGATGTAACAGTTGCATTTTAGAGTCAGTATGAGAACTTAAATATGTTTTATCTAGTCATAGACCAGACTGAATTTTTGCCTGTTACAGACCTGTTTCTCATTAAAGTTCAGTGTGTACTGTGCTTAACTGCAGCTTCACTGTGAAATGAGTGTGTATAATCTTTATCGCATTCTAAGAACTCACTCACTAATCCATGGTATTCAGCTGGTAAACAAGTTCTTACTTCAGTCTGAGTACTGTCTGTATTTGAGCTTTGTGATTGCCAAGATTGATAATCAGCTCTTATAGCATCTAGTACTTGGCTATTACATAACAATATACATATCCATCTCTTGTGTGGTTTTCCCCTCATCTGACAGAGGAAGGTTATGATTATACACTGTCATTAAAACTACAAGATACCGATGAACTTCTGAAAAGTATACATCTATTTAAGGCTTAGCCAGCTAAACATTTGTCTAATTATATAAGGCACAGTAGCATTAAATGAAGTTGTTTGCTATGCTTCATGCATGCAAATACAGGGTTTTAGGTTTTTGTTTCACACAAGATGCCACATTTGAATTTTACTCATTGCACAAAACACATAAATATGGTTTAAAACAAGGGGCTTCATAAAGTACTTTAGGAAGGAACCAACTTGCCCAGTGAAGTGTGAGGCATAGCCAAATGCAAGTGCTGGTTTGTGCATGTGCATTATGGTGCATTCAAATTGAAGGCACCTGGATCTTTGTCCTGCTTTATTGCAGTCTGGTTGTACAGTTTGTTCCTGAGGGCTTTTTACTTACCTTTAGTCCTGCTTCAACTTTCAGTTCAGCTGGCATAAGGATGAAGAGGAATAGTGTTTGTCTCTGAGGATAAACAATGATTTATAGTCATCAAGAACAGCAATTACCGGAGGGCAGTGGGGGAGTTCTTCATATAACCCGTTATGAGCCATAGTTTACAGAGCATGCTTAGTAGTAATGGGATATCAAGAATTTAGCTGTCCAACTCCAGATGAATATATTGAACATATGCAGATAGTTTTGTTTGAAGAGACAGTAATTTGGCAAGACTCATAAAGCGTTTCCCAGACCTGCAAAATATGTTACTTAGTTTTCCTTCTGCCTTTAGTTTAGGCTTCCTGGTAGGGATCATGACAGTCCTGAAACTTTGTAACTGAATACTTGCAGGAAGTAACTGAATGAATTTTCTTACCTGTTAAAAATAAATATTGCCACAGGCAATAACTGGAGTAGAAAATACAAACCTTAAATATCTTTGCCAAGAAAACCTGAGCAAGCAGTTAAGAGTTGGTGTTTTTTATGTATTAGAAGTTCAAGCCACCTTAACTTGATGGTTCTTACAGCTTGGCCTACAACAGATGAATAATAAGTTTATATGTAAAACCTTGTTCTTAACTTCCCACTGATGAAATACCTTTTTGCTTTAGTATTTTGATTTAGTATAATTAAAATAATGACTTACAGTTTGATAAATGTTATTTTTATTACTACAGTGCCCTGAAGCACTGTATGTGGAAAACTTGTACAATATTATACAGATCTTGGAGGTATGTAATGTGTTTGTCAGGCTATTAATTACCTTGCAATAAAGTGTTTTTGTTTTTATACCAAGTGAATTTAGAGCATTTCTTTGGAAACTGAATAAAAGTAAACAGGTTGCTTATAAAATGAAGTATAAATTATACCATTCTGATGCTGTGAGGGGATCCTTATATTATCCCCAGACAGGTAAATTTCCAAGAACCTCATCATTCAGTAGAAGCTGATTTTAAGCAGGATGCTTCTGTCTGGGTTTGGTTGGTTGGTTTGGGGTTGTTTTTCTTTTAGTAATTTAACTGTTGCTAAATAGAAACTGCTTCATTCATACATATATTTCAGGTTTTTTCTTGATTCATCCTGAAGTGTCATATCATGAAAGTTAAGAAAACCTCCAATATCTTAGTGTGTTAAACCGCAACAACACTATAATGTGCTATTATGTAATGTTTTTTTTATTTCCGCCTTCCCCTAAAACTCTCTGTCCTGTATCTCCAGATAGTTTGGATCTTTACCAGGCTGGCTTTTAGGTGTCCTTTTTTTTTTAAATGACTGAGGAACACAAATATAAAAATGTCAGTCATAATCTAAGAAATGCTGTCAAAGGATTCTGTATTTTCTTACTGCCGACATGGCCTGTGCTGGTGGCACAAATGATGCTCTGGCAGAAAATGTTTCATTTAATTAAACTATATTATACTTTCTCAGTATTATTTCTGAAATGTCACATTCTGACATTAAAACAAATGTCATAATTGTTGTGCATGCTGTGGCATAGTTACCATAGCAAATACATTAGTTTCTTGGGACTTTTTTTAGTGTTAAAAAATAATTCTATTCTTGGCATTTAAGACAGAAGTTTGTAATTCAAGAAGGTACAGAGCTGCTCTTGTTAAAATTAAAGTTTACACCATAGTCAGGAGTTAGCATTTGCGTTTTAACTGTAGTCAGAAGATTTTTTTATAGCATTTCTTATACGTGGCTACAAGAATGTGTTAAGGTGTCAGTAATGCTCATTGACTTCACTTGTGTCACAATTTGTAACCAATTCAAAGCCCCAATGAGGCATTGGTAAAGCTTCCAGTAGAGCTTTGAACTTGACTTGTGGAGTTGATCTGGACTGCAAAATGCAGTGGTGTACTGATACAGACACCTGAAGTGGAGGATAGCTGATTTAGGGATTTCTGCTGTAGTTCTTCTACAGAAGATGTATCTGTGATTAGTTCCCTGCTTACTGGACCACTAAGTACAGAAATACTTGTTCATTCTAGGATTCCAGAGCTGGATTTCCAGAGTCAGTGATACAGACTTGGTTATGGTCAGCGATGCAAAGTCCACTGGCATCTGGGCACTATGGTGCCCCATGGGAGTCAACACTGGGCTGATAACGTTCAACATCTATATTAATGACCTGGTCAGTGGGATGGAATGTACCCTCAGCATGTTTGCAGATGCTCCTAAACTGGGCTGAGTGGTTGACACCTCTGGAGGGTAAGAATGCTGTTCAGGAGGACCTCAGTAGGCTGGAGAAAATGGTCTGATGGAAACCTCTTGAAATTGAACAAATGTAAATGGAAAATACTGCACCTGGGGCAAAATAACCCTGTGCTATAGCATGGGTTAGGCATCCACTGACTAGAAAGTAGCTCTGCAGAAAAACACCTGAAGGCTCTGACAAAGAAAAGTAGAATGTGAGTCAGCAAGGTGTCCTGGCTCTTAAGAAATCAGCCACGTATTGGGCTGTATTAGCAAGGGTATATAGCCAATGGGTCAAGAGAAGTGATTCTTCTCTATTCAACACTTAGAAGTCCACCTTTGACACACAGTGTCCAGTTTTGGCTCTCATACAGGAAAGACACATATTAAATGGCTACTGAGATGATTAGTGTTCTGGAGCACATCTTGCACAAGTAGAGGCTGGGAGAACTGGATTTGTTCAGCCTTAGAAATAGAAGGCTAAGGGAGTAATGTTACTGCTGTCTTCAGCTGCTTAATGAGAGCGTATAGAGAGCCAGACTCTTCCTGGAGGTGGTGCACAGTGGTAAAACAAGAGAGAGCAAACACAAGTTGCAGAAAAGAAATTCTGATTAGATATGGGGGGAGGCAAATGTAATGGGAGTAGTAAAAAAAAAAAAGTGGAAAAAGTGCTCCACAGTGATGGTAGTGTCTCTATCCTTGGAGACAACTCAGAATGTGACTAGGTCCTGAGTAGCCTGCTTGATGATGGCTCTGCTCTGAGTGTGGGGTTAGACCAGACTCCACGTGACTTCCAGAGGTTCCTTCAGTCAGAATTATTTGTGATTCTGATGGTGAGACCACTAAGAATGTCATGTATCTAGCATAGAAGGCGTCACTTAGTTCCAAAAGATGAATTGGTTTAAAAAATAAAAAATTTAAAAAAACAACCTGGAAAGGACTGTTTAGGGAGGAGGTTCTGCGTAACTTTTTTTCTGTTAGTTTTCAAATGAAAGGATTTTTTTCTCCTGATGTGCAAGCCATTTGAGATTATAAAACTGGTAGAGTTTACATCTCTTAAGCTTCTAATACAAAGCAATACTGGCAAATACTTGTGTATACTCTGCTTGCAGATGAATAAGCAATCCTTTAACTGACACCTGGGACTTTTCCAAATAGCCTGTGTTCGTTTCAAACTCTGTGTTGTATGGCGAAGTAGGATGCTTGAAGTATTTCTGTATGCACAGTGAGGTAGAAAAAATGTTCTTCTTGGATGATGTAGTGAAAAGAAGCGTTTCACATGCAAAGGAAAGTTCAGCAGCAGCTCCCTGAGAGTGGTCATCTGTCCAGAGCTTTGACATCCCACACACACTCACCCACCAATAATTGCAGAAATGAAAGGACTTGGCTTAATCGAAGATACAGAGAAATATTTTGCCAGGTAGTCTGTCATCATCTCTGCTGAAATTACGGCTTTAGCAAGAATTAGTGTTTGAAGAAGTACATGTTACCAAGATAGATCATTTGTAGTGGAACATAGATCTCAACTGTACTTCTTGAGGATTGCCAGCTCTTCCCTTGTCAAAAAACTGACTTGTTTCTCTCTCAGCCTGTAGCAGACACAGGTTCTTCATTGAGATTTCATTGTGGTAGCTGTTATCCATTTAATGTTTCATATTGTTGCTTATTCATTTCTCATATTTTTTGTGGCTTTCAGAACTACAGAGATATTTTTGTTGGTAAACAGTTGTAGATAATGGGGCTTTCTACGTGTGTGAATGGTTTTTAGAGGAAATAAGGTTACTTGATAATCACGTAAAACCTCGAAGTCCTGAGTAGAACTATGTCTTGCTGAATGAATGTTCTGATATGATAAATTCCTGGACATCTTAATTACAGGCAAATTTCTAACTGAATGTTTTGCAGTTCTTGGGCTATTTTTACCACATTTCACAATTCTCTAAACACACTTTTATCTGTGTCTTTGGTGTGCATGCGGGCTCATGCTATGAAATAATAATTACTGATCTGTAAGAGCTCTGAAGCGTTTGAAGACTGAAGTAGAGGAGAAAATTCGCTCAGTTCTTTCATTCTAGAACTTCGGCTGTAGCTCTCCATTTCCTTAAAACTTTGCTTTCCATCAACTGTGGCTAACATTGGGAAACTTAGATTCAACCTGGAAGTCATTCTTTTAATGCATGTAAGTGATAGAGCTGGAAAGAGTAATTCTATCAAATGCATGCAAGCAAGAAATAGGGAATATTAAAAATGTTCCAGTTTTTTTTTAATATAACTTAAGCTTTTCTTATTAACAAGAGATTCTTAAAACTAAAATTAACCCCCTCTCCCAAACCATTTCCTGAAGTGTTGAGACAAACCTGACTTATGAGCATTTGTTATTGTGTTGTAGGGATTATACTGTCCAGGTCTTTAAAGTAAACAGCCCTTTATGGTCAGAGTTGTTTTCTTTATATTATGTAAATCATTGTGCATATATACATATATAATACTCCACAAAGAATTAATCTTACTCTATTTAACAAGTCTAATAGGACTCTTTCTTTAGAAAAGCATACTTTCAGTGAAGTCAGTATGCCAGTGTTTTCAAGTTAGTTATTTTCTACAACAGCTTCAAATTACTGATGTTTTGCTGAGATAAAGGCATATCAGTTGTTCCAGATATGTTATTTAAAGTAAGCAAACTTCTTGCTGTGACGCTGTTTTGGTTTTCAGCCAAAGAGAAGGAAAAAGCAGCTTACTGTAGCTCCTTGATGAGCAATAATATTTTGCGTTTTGAAAACACGCTTTACAGGGCACTTCTGAAAACATACAGGGCACTTCTGAAAACACACTTTCTAAAGTTTTTTTCATTTAATATATGATGCAGTGTATATTGTTTGTGTATAAAATCCACAGCTTGCCCTGGAAACGGGGTATGACACACTTTTGTATTACATGTGTTATACTATGTACGTATGTTACAAATATGAAAGTTTTTTTAATTTCTTACTCTACTGAAGAGCTGAGTTCTGTTACCTTGATTTAACATCATTCAAAAAGTGTGGGACAATCATCCTTTTACTAACTGGTTGATTATAAACTGCGTAGTTTATCCCTTTGATATTGCAGTTGTTCAGTGATGCTGTAAACTTAAGTCTTATTTCAAGCAAACAAATAATTTCTCTTTGTTTTTCTCCTTGAAATTTTTATACTCTGAATCTTCAGGGGTGCTATTCTGGAAGATCGGGTTTTTTCCTTATAAACATCAAAATTCATTTGGCCTAAAATAATTTCATATTCCATTTTTGTCAGTTCAGTCTAAGACTGACTTTCTAAATGGCTGTCTACTATTTAACCAGCTTTTGTATGGCTTACATCTGTCTAGTTTACGATGCAAGTATTGCATAACAAGAAAGGTGGCCGTGATGTACATTTTAACATTTTTTTATAAAATTAATCCCACTTTGAATCTTTTGATCAGTGAGATCATAACTCTTTACATGGCTTAGTCTAGTGGAAGTAATTTTACCTTTAGCAACTTAGGGTCTGTCAACCCTGGGATTTATTCCATGCTGTGTTACATCTTGCTTCTGTTTGATGTTCTGTTTAAATGTGCTGGAGCACACTAACATGTTTGGACACGCCATACTCTCCTCATGCTGTTGAAATAATGGAGACATGTCTGTTAAGTGGGGTATGTTGAATGAAAGCACAAGTAAAACTGTAAAGATTTCTATGCTCCAATAGAAGTGCATTTAATTTTGCTTCATTTTTCGTCTCTGACATCCAGCTTCCTGATATGATTTTGAAAGCTTTCATCCACCATGAGCATTTGAAGCAATAGACTGCCAGTATTCTTTGGTGAAGCAAGCAGGGCTTGCACTTCAAGGTGCAAGAACTCATTTGGGAGTTTAGTATGCTTTTTCTTCATTGCTTGTGACCTTTAGTTCTAATCAGCTTATGCTTTTTAATGCATTTAGATACAGATAGTCTTATGCTACAGGATCGTACCAATAAAGCCCCTGTTAGTTAGGAGAATTGCACAGATGCAGATGACAATGCTTGGGTCACATATGCAGAGTATCAGGTAAAGGACTAAATACGGTCCAGAGGAAACATTCTCCTTATATAGTAGAACAATGTAGGAGTCTGTTTCAAAAGGAAATACGCTCACTTTTACTCCTAGATCTTTCTATGATATAATTTATAGAGTCTTAACTGGGTTCTGTGTGGAGAAGTGTTGTGATACAATAAGGTGCAGTTTCATTCAGTTGCAATCAGTTTAACTTGTTCCTTTAAAAGGACAAGTTCTGTTGCTGCTTGTGCATGTTACTTCTGGTGTTCATTTGATAATAATCTAAGCTAATTCCATTTACAAAATGGGAGGTAATGGTCCAGGTGAGTTCATGAGTTGAATTTGCTTGCCCTACAATCAGCTGAGTTCCAGAGAAATCTCAAGCAAGGGAAGGTCAGGGACACAGCTTGATGAAAAGAAATAAAGTGGAGGAAAACAAAACCTACTTCTCCAGTGGCAGCAGCAAGCTGTTCATGAAATAGCACTGTTGAAGACAGCTTACTCTTCTCTAAGAGATTTTTGTCCCTGTATAGGTTGAGAGGAGCTTTTGCTTTGGAAGCATACCTGGCCTTGAGCTTGTTAAAGAGGTGTTTTGCAGTGCATCTGAGATACTAGTGTGTGGTGCCTAATTCTGCTGGTGTCCAGGCTGTATAATTTATCAAAATACTGAGGGAAACATTCAGAAATGCTGAGAAACCAGATGCTTGCAGTTAAGAGTTCACTGGAAATTCTTCTTGCTTCAGATCTTGACCAAAGTTCAACACCTTACTGTAGATTAAATTTCTGGTTTAGTCCCCCAAGTTTTGAGTCTCTTAATCTATTTCTAAATGATCAGAAATATATTAGTGGTCTGATATTTTTGATCACTAGAGGCCTGTCTGTAAGAAAGAGTTAGTTAATAGCTGAAGTGTTGCCTCTTAGCGAGACTGGTCTATGCACGCAAATAATTATCTCCCATGAGGTGATGGCCTTTATCTCTGGCTAGTTATGGCTAAAGCCTTTAGGGAAAATTTAACTTAATGTGACCTTGTAGCTATATAGATAAAAGCTTGTTCTGTTAAAGTGCTGCTGGTCCTACAAGTGTAGTTTTTGAATCCCCCATATTCTGAAAGAATATACAGAAGCTGGCTCACAACTTGGAAGCATATTTGTAAATCATCCTATGCTTATTACAATGCAGAGAACAGGATGCACCTGTAGAACTTTACTGTCACTCCTGTATAATATAGCTAAACCAAGTTAACTGTACTGAAAGGAAGTATGTGGTCCAGAGGATGGAATATGACCTACAGTACTGATATCTAGTCCACATCTTTACATATGAGGAACTTCCAAACACTGTTCCACTGTTGTCCTGTAGCCCTGTGGAAGGAACTGGGAGTCCTACACAGTAAAGTGCCACTCCTGAGTTTCTAGAAATTTTAATTTCTTCTATTTTACTTACTTTTTTGTGCAATTTTAGTTTGAGGGTGACTTTATAGGGTTGGGGTAGGTTTGTGTAGTCTTGATATTCTGTGTGGCACTTTATCTCTACCTATCAAAGCGTGCTGCCAGCAGATATATGTAATGCATAGTACGTCATCTTGTCTCACAGTTCAGTTTGTGAAAGCAAGAACTTTGAAGACAACTTCTGTCCTTTACCCGTGCCTCAAGTCCATACGCTGCAAGAATAAGTCTTTTAAAAATAGAGTTTTCTGGAAAAATGAATATTAGGAATTTGCAGGAAGTTAACATTTTCCAAAACTGGTAAAGTGTTTTGCGGGAGGTCATACTTCTTGAATACCTTCTCCCCTCCCTGCCCCTGAAATGGCTATCTGTTTTAATAACTCAGACTTCACAAGTATTTTCTGTTACTTCTGTAGTTAACTAGTGGAAAAACCTTATTTTCTCTGAAGTGATTGCTTTTTTTCTTATCCAGAAGAGCTTGTTATAAGAACTTACACGGTATTGAGTGTACTGCATCGTAGCTACTGGATTTTTTTGGTGTTGTTTTTTTATAAATAAAATTTTTCGATTACAACCTGTAGTTTCTCTTCATTTGTAAGCTGTTAATTCTGAGTACTTTAAGGCATATTAACGTCTGTAATACACTTTTTAAATACTTTTCAAGAATGTTGATTCTAAGATTTTGTGGGAAATACTAAAGTGCAATTAGGTCATATTTTTAAAATCAACACATGCTTTCTTGAAGAAAGCTGGCTGCTGATTGCTATTTAGCAAACTTCCTCTTCAGGGCTGTGGTGTGTCCATGCTTCCATTACTATGTGCTGGTAACAAAAACCGGAACCACACCCCACTGTATTACTCTAAATTCACTTTTTTGGAGTTGATGGATTTTCTCCCCATGTTGATCTTGTCAATGTAAGCAGCTGGTACATGACGGACCCACCCGGTATCCTTGACCAGGCCAGGAAGAATTATCTTTTAGCTAATGAGGGGAGGTTAATAGGCAGCGTTGTCTTCTGAATGAATTGATGAGGTACTTGAAAGCTTTGTTTATGTTATATCGGTACACTTAACACTGCAAATTAAGCTTCTTGTGTTTAATAAGCTTCTTCCATACAACTGAAAAGGCAAACGATTGATCATAAAACTTCAAATATTAGTGAAATGCATCAAAGAGTGAAAGTGGCAAGTGTGATACCCAAAATGGCAATAAGCTATTTACCACCACCCACCCACCCCACCCCCCTCTAATCCAGTGAACTGTCAACATAGTGGTACATTGTTAGCTTGTTTATAGCATCAGTTCTTGCTCTGGCATTTGGAGAGTATAACTTCATACTTCGTATGTGTTTGTGAGGTTTCAGTTAAATGCTTTGACAGGAACTTTATGGTCTTGAACACGTGGTGCAGCAGCCCAAGTGTTCAGATCCCTTCCACCTCAGTAGAACTTGGGTGTGTGCTTACATGAATCGAAGCCTAATTTACTAGGTATTGTTATGTTGTAGTTGTTGATGTGCCCAGTGGAATATTAAATGCATGTCTCCACTAAAAGAGCAGAAGAAGGGGGGGAAGGTCGTCATGCAAAACAAAGGGCTTCTCTGCAGTGTTAGTACCACAGATATTTGTCTGTGTATGTCTGAAAATAAGACAGTGGCAGTAGCAATTTCCCCCTCCTGAATTTACCACAAAGACAGATGTTCAGAACTAGGTGTTTACTTTGGTCATGTATCTTCTATCCTTGGCTCTTTTTATTATTGCTACATGTCGTTGTGAGCCATAGTTTCAGCTTTGAGTGTGAATATGACCTTTTTCTCATTCTTTTCCATTCCCTGCTCTTCTGCTTGCAAAACTAAGAAAATGCTTTTAAGTAGAAGGCTGTCTGTGAGCCAGGCAGTTACTGGAAGTCATTTTGTGTTTCAATCCTACCCATATTCAGCAGCTCTTTTGAGACAACTCTTAAAACTTTGCCTGCTGCAAGAAAGTTTTTTGGAAATAGTATACTTGTAACTGGCACTACAGCCCAAAAGGCACACATAGCTTGACAGTACAAAAGTAATAAACATAATTTGAGGTTATAGTAACTTTAAAAGATGAGGGTGTCACTGGAGAGCTTTTTCATACTGCTTACAATCTGTGGCTCAAAGAAAATGGAAAATTTTGTTTCAATGCCATGACTGACAATATTAAGTATACTAACCTCCCCAATGCTTCATGTCTTGTGCTGTTAGTAAAACTGAAAAACCTGTGGGGCTTTTCCTTGACAGAGCTGAGGGCTGGGAAGTGTGCTTTGACATTTTATAGAGAGCAGGAAAGAGCAAGAACTGACCTGGCTTATTGAGCAATATCAGACAGAGTGCATAAAACACTCTTCTGTATGATGTGGAATGCTTGCCTCAAACTTCATTAAATGCAGACTGAACTTGCCATTATGTATGAATTGCATTTGGTAATAACCTCAGGATGTTGTTACCAAGGACTCATCTTGCCCTTGTCCATTGTCTCCGTCCATCAAGGAGGAGAGCCTAACTTTAGGAACCCAGAAAGACACTTTATTACTGTCCATAGAACCTTTTATTTTTAAAAGAGTTATTTGAAGTCCTCAATCAGGAAGCTGTTAACACATAACATCTCAAAATATTTTTGTAGGAATTGATTAGTTATGTAAATGTCTCTTTGTACACTGCCTTGGCAGTATCTAGCAAAAATGCAAACAAAAATATTACCTATACCATATAAGTGCAGTGGAAGGAAAAGTCTGAGTGATGTGACAGCAAAGCTAACTCAACTCTCTTTTTAAAACTGTGCTCAAAAAAGAGCTTTGATTTGTGCGTAAATATAAGAAATAGTTCAGTACTATTGTAAGCTTCAGTTTTGTTTATAAAGCGTTCTGCTGTAAAATCTTGTTCTGAAAGATCATGGATTATACTTGTTACTTGTTTCCCACTTCTAAAGTACATCTCTTGTCTCTGGTCCTACCCCCCCCATCTGTCAGATCATCTTTTTACGTTAGTTGTCTTTGTCTTAATCTTTTCCTATAAAAAGAAATTACTCCAAGTGAGCTGAAAACTTGATCTTAAATTTACTTTTAAGGAAGTGAAGAGAATTGGTTAACAAAAATGTGATTCACCATAGAAACAACTCAGCAATAGCATATATGCAGTAAATTAACCATTTTCTGGTACTTTCGTATTTGATACAAAACATAGCAACAAGATGATAGCTTGACAACAATAGCAGCTGCACATATTTTTCTTCCTTTTTTGAAAGAATGTTCTTGTGGAAAAAATAGATTCCCTGGAAAGTAATTTATATTACAAGTTTTATCACAAATTCTGTGGGAGGGTACAATAGGCTAGAAATTAAATTAGTGTTTGTATAATAAATGATGGTTTTGATTTGATATGACATTTCTAGTCTCTTAGAAGTGACATAGCTACAGGCAATAGAATAATGTCTTCCCCTTGTGAAGATAAATGTGGTATCACACCAAACCATCTTATATTAAATTACAACTTCCCTTTTTTTTAACATACGAAAGGATTTATGAGACTGTTCATTACATAATAGCAGAACCCAGTTAAAAGGGTACTTTGGCCAAAATGTCCTGAAGATATTTTCTAATATCAGGCATGTAGTTAATTTATATAGGGTACTGCCATAAGAGGCCTGATCCAAATAAAGGAATTTTCCTTTATGCAGCAAGTGCTGTGATTGTGGCCACACTGAGCTAGAAGGTGCTTTTCTTATCTCGATTAGACTGAAAGCCTGAAATGCAAATGAAGTATCCTAAGAGGAATCCAGTATTTTGACTTCCTTTCTTGGGGGGAAGAGGGATATGTGTGGCTCTTCTTATACAACTTAATTGTGCTCATAAAGTTGTTTTTCATGTTTTGGCAGAGAGAAGGAGCAAGAAAGGGAAGAACAGTTAATGGAAGACAAGAAAAGGAAGAAAGAGGATAAGAAAAAGAAGGAATCTGCTCAGAAGGTAGGTTTTCGTATTTGAATTCTTTTATCCAGTTGGAATGTAAATAGCATTGGGGATGGTAAGATGTTAAGTAGTTCGTATTTGAGCTTAGAAACTTGATTGTTTAGAGTGATGCTTCATTGAAGACTATTTTTTGCATCATTTTTCTTCAACCTAAGTGTTTAACTTAGACACTTCTCCTTAGTGTGTCATGTGAAGTAAAGTAAGCTTTTTGATATAAAGTATAAAAGCCAATAAAGTATCATCTCTCTTGATCTGTGCAACTCCTGCTGTTTTGAGGTGTTGGAGACAGAAATACTGCTGGGCTCTTGCAATTCTTGCAGTAAATCTGACTAAATATTTTCTAGAGCAAGATGACACTTTTTTGTAAGTCCGTAGGGAAGTTCATATGAAATATTTAGTACTGAAGGTTCCTTTTATTTTTTGTGAAGTATCACTTAGGTTTTACATTTTCTGTAGCTAATAGCACTTTTGCTGAAGTGTATCAGAGTGTGAGCCATGGAGAATTGAGAAGTCACTGAAAATTGGTTTTGCTCAGAGAATGGATTTGAACAGTTGGTGTATTAGAAGCTCTATATTTTGCTGAAAATCTAGTAGATAGAAAATCTAGGAGGTAACCTGACATATGAACTTGAGTCTCTTGCAGCTTTATCCATGCTTGTTACTGGGAAAATGGTTTCTGTCTTAATTCTGGGCTTCCCAGTACAAGTCAGATGTAACTATCCTGTAGTGCGTCCAGCAAAAGGCCTTTAAGATGATGAAGGGACTGAAGTATCTGATCAATAAGGAGAGGCTGAGAGAGCTGGGACTGTTCAACCTGGAGAAGAGAATGCTCAGGCGGATCTTATCAATCAATGTATATAAATACCTTGTGAGGGGGAGTAAAGAAGGTGGCAGCTGACTCTTCTCAGTGGTGCCCAGTGACAAGGCACAAGGCATTGTGCACAAATTGAAATAGAGGAAATTCCACTTAATCATAGAAAGACTTTTTTTGTGCATATGTGTGACTGGGCCACCACTGGAGCAGGTTTCCTGGAGAGGTGGTGGTGGTGGTGGAAATGCTCAAAACCAAGTTGGATGTGGCCCTGTGCAATCTGGTTTTGATGACTTTGCTTTGAGTTGGGGAGAGTCCTGGGGGTGGGTGGGGAACAGGGGGGGGAACTGTGGACTAAATTTCCAGAGGCTGTCCCTTCCAACCTCGATGATCATGTGAAATTGAGAGCAGAAGGCTTTACTTCCTTTCAGTAGTCTCTGTTTTTCAGTTGCTTCAGTAACAACAGATCCTACAAAAGGTCAGGCATTACTCTGTGTTATATTCTGCAGGTTTTTGCTAAGACAGCACTCATTTCAATTAAATTTTGGTTTATCTGGGGTCTTCTTAAATCTTGGCTTTTTCACCAGTTTGAGTCTTTCAGTTTAAATGAGATGTAGATAAACTGGTGTATTTCTGTTGTCTTTATCTAACCATTGTGTTGATACATCCCTAATAATACTGCAGAAGATCAGTAGCTGTGGAATAAGGTTTCTTCAGTGTCTTTTTGCCTCTGTGTTGCTGCTGTTTAATGTTCAATTAGAAAAGGTATATGTAGGAACCAGGAGGAGCAGACCCTGGTAAATAGACTAGTGACTTCAGGATTATATGCTGATATTCAGTGATACAAGAGAAACTTGGAAAGGTTATACCCATCATCTTGATAACAGTGCTGTGTGAGTCTTTACTGAGAAATCAGTGCTTTGAATACAAACGAGATTCGACAGCTTTCCTGTGTGGTCCCTCACCTACTAAGTTCTTCAGTATGATTGAATGTTATGATATTTTTGCCAAAATCTTGGAAAGGGTAAACACTAAGTTAATCTCCTAGTGACCAAACTTAACAGTAATAATTGGAGATATTTAAGAATAGCAAAGCAGGCAACTGAATGGACAGAACATAAATGTACATGTTCGTTCTTAGTGTCTGTGGTGATGTTAACCAAATAAGCAGTAAAGATTTGGGGGTACCTTTTTCAGACGCAGTTTGTATAACATGAAACAATTGTTTCTGTCTGGATCGTCTGAAACTTAAAAAATCACTTCAACAGAGGTTATGCAAGCAGATTCACAGACTAAATTCCTGTGGTTGGTGTCCCAGGGGCTGTTTGGTAGCTTGTCAGAAGGCTGAGTTACACTTTACCTTCTGTTCACTATAGCTGCTCCTGCCCTGCCGATGCTTATAGATTGTCCAGAGAGACGACAGCTGTAAATCTGAGACATTTTCTCAGCTTTTGTAGACCAAAAAAAAAAAAAAAAAAAATCACAAAACCAGATCATTTTGACTAGGAAAGAGATGCAGTATAGGCAGAAATTTTTTTTTTTTTTTTCTCCTAAAGCAAACCTGTGGTTATCATGTAGAATTCTTTAAAGGTTTGGTAAAATGGGGCTCTTCCAAGTAGAGAACTTACTCATTTACTGAACATGTTTACTGTTGACCATAGTAAACATATCAGCATTACCAGATTGGATTCATGAATAATTTTTTTTCCCTCTTTTTCCTTTCATAGTGGAGCATCAGAGTCACTCAAGTGCTTAACAGAATTTTAACTGTGTTAGAGAAGAATGTAATTTGATGCATACAGGATTTCTCATAGGTGAAGTGAAAATTCATGTCTGGCTTGGTACAGACACAGTTTTGGGACAGGTGCATTTTTAGTGTCTTGGATACTTTTGGATTGAATAATTCTGTGAAGTAATGATGCTTAAGATTTTGTATTATAGTGAATGTTGCACTTTGCATATTGCAGTGTTCATCTTTGGAAAGTAAATGATGCCATAGCAATTTGGTGCAGTTTGTCTTTTTATTCTTTACCATACAAAGGAGTTCTGGCTTGGTTGATCTAAACAATAAACTGCTTTTTACTTGTGCTTTCATTATTCTATACTGTCACTGTGTGCTTTCCAGAATTATGGACTAGTTCAGCAATTTCTTTTAAGAATAGGTGTCATAGAACCTGACACATGATGATCTTTAGGGTTTTTCCATTATTGTGTAGTGGAACTCATGATCGACAGGTTCAAAACATGCTACAATACACATGATTCCAGAGAATATACCAGTGGTATGTTTGTCTCTACGGTAGCTTGAAATCTGCTATGCTAAAAGAATGTAGAAGTACAGCAAAAACACATATTGAGTACATCAGCCAGTGTGATGGCTCACTTCAGTGATCAACTTCTTATTGCGTTCAAGAGATTTTGAAGCCTGGTGCTTTATAGGTATTGCTGATACTTTCTGTAATTGTGGCAATGAGTCCAGTGAGGTTTAGGATTTCTTCTTGGAAGCGACATCATGAGAAAGGTGAAATGGGAAGATGGCACAGACAAAAACTGCTACTTTCACCTGTGGGAATTCCATTGCTAGCCCCAACAGTCTGCTGTAAGGATACTCTCACAGAAGGAAGTTTTTGTACATTTTGACTGTAATACTTCCCTTCCAAAATCTGAAAGAACTGTAGTGCAATAGCACATGTTTGTTTGTACTTTAGAAGTCTGTGTTTGGGATGAGGAGGGGGGTGAATACTAAAAATCATCACGAGTGAAGTAATTACTGTTCTGCCAGGGAGTTTTGCATCAGGCAAAGGTGTATTATAGGAGCTGTAGTATTTTTGAAAACTTAATATATGTGACTGGGAAATAAATACTGTTTAGACTTGTAGTTCATCAGCTGATTATCTTCATGCAACAAGTACTGTTCTTGTGCCAATGAATTAAGATCATGATTTAGCGCAGCCTGTTCAGTGTTTGTTCTGATGTTCTTAAAACTCTTACTTACGTTCTTGCTCTTAATTTGCAGGTCACAGATCAAAAAACCAAAGGTAAGAATCTTTGATCCTAAGGAGTAATTTTTATTGACTTGAGCCAAGACTTGGATCTTGATCAAAACTGTTGGAAAAGGAAGGGGAATTACGAGTCAAGATGAAATACTTAAGATGTGTATTCAGAAGAAATAAAAGTTGAGGTGATTTAAAATGGAGAACCTAAAACTATCCATGTTGATAGCATCAAAATACTTGAAGAGGGAATGAGGATTGTGGATGGGTTAGCAGAAATACTTAGTTTTCAGTTTTGCAAAGGTTTTAGACAAGTAACCAAAAACTGAAACCACCTATATAAATGGAATGGAAGAGAGGGAAAGTACTGCTTGTGGTGAGGTACCAAAATGAGTGAAAACTACTTGGTTTTGGAAGTGTAAGTTCAGGCAACTAAAAGTCCAGCAGATAAGGCAGGACTGATGAGTAAGCATCTTGAAAGTTAAGCTTGTTTAACTGATCTGAAAATATATTTAATCTGGATAGGTGTCAGTTTTCTAAAAATTGGGGAAATTGCCATTATTGAAAGAAAAGAACTAAGATAGTAACTTGATTTTACAGCTAACACCACCCCTTTTTTGGGGTTTTGGGCAACGAAGCCTATATAGAGAAATCAGAAAACCCTTATCAAAATAAAATGTGGGGAATGATGCATTCATGTTGCCAGAGAGAGAGACTCACTTGTTCTGATCTCACATTTGTAAGAGAAAAAGTTTTACTGATTATGTTCACTTTGCTGGGGAGGGGTTTCTGGACATCCTTTTCTTGTATTAATCTTCAACGAAGGCTAGAGTATATGTATTAAATCTTCCATGCCTTTGGAGTCTGTCTTAACAATTACACCTTCTAGGTCCCTGGCTGGAAATTTCTTTTGCTCTGTTTCAAAAAAAGCGCATGGAGAATGGGAGTAAGGGCTTACAAGTCTAGAGGCTCTTAAGCAAATTTTGTGATGGTGTTAATTCCTCAAGGATTTTTTTGTGGGTTTCCTCATCTCCGATGCATAATAGCCCTCAGAAGCAGCTTGTCCTTGGTTATAGGGGCACCTGGTGACCAGCTGGGAAACTTTAGGCAAGCCCAGTACAGATCCTGTTTGTAGGACTGCCTTTTGGATGAGAGTTAACTGTTACTTCCAAGAGGAGGGGTTTTCCCCCCACCTCTTCTTGTTTGTTTTGGCAGTGGCTGTGTAGCCTAGTAAGCAGGTGAAAAATTGAGTTTTGATTTCAGATCTCCCATAAGGGTGATGCATAACAATCCAAAAAACAGTTCAAGATCAGGGAACAGAGCTGGGGTGAGGGGGGAAACCAGTTATATTTGCTCATATTTTAAAATGACTCATTGCCCAGGGTGGTTACGTTTCCAAGAAATTTGGGGCTTAGAGCAAAACACTTGCTATGGGCAGAGTTTGATCCTGGAGCACAGAGTTGCACATGGAAGCAAGAGGTTTGCTGCTACTGCTTCTTTAATTAAATTGTTCTTAAATAAAGTTGAAGTTGCACAGTATTGCAGAGAAGAATATCATTATAAAAGAAAAGAGTCGCCGTGAGTTCTTGTAGCTAACACAGGTTTAACTGGAAAATTTTCTGATTTTCATTCTTCCTGTTTTTCAGTGCCCGAAGTGACGAAACCAAGTTTAAGCCAACCAGTGGCTGCCAGCCCAATTGGCAACTCTCCATCGCCACCAGTCAATGGTGGCAACAATGCCAAAAGGGTGGCAGTGCCGAACGGACAACCGCCAAGCGCCGCCCGCTACATGCCTCGGGAGGTGCCGCCGCGATTCCGTTGCCAGCAGGACCACAAAGTGTTACTGAAACGTGGGCAGCCCCCTCCGCCATCTTGTATGCTCCTTGGGGGTGGAGCAGGGCCTCCTCCCCCAACAGCACCAGGAGCAAACCCAAACAACGCACAACCAGTGACAGGAGCACTGCTGCAGAGCGACAGTGGGACTGCAACAGGCAAGTAATAATAATATTATTAAATGAACATGTGTGTGTTCATGGCAGAAAAGGGATCACTAAAATTGTGCATAAGCATATCATATAATAAAAGTACTCAGATTGCTTTTTGGAGAGCTTCTACTATTTTAGTGTATAGATTTTTCTTTTACTGTTAGTGGCAGTGGAGGCAATTTTTACTACTAGATTGAACAAGAAAGAGGGTTAACTTTTTTAAAATACGTTTTGGGTGGTTTGAATCGGATGCTGTAATGCTTTTAAGACCGCAGCAAAGTAAACACAATGCATAGATAAACAGCATTTTATAGTTGTCATTCAGTAGTTCTTAATAGCTCTTTAGGTTTCTCTGATGTCATGATTTTATCTTGTCCCTTTTTTATATGATTTGGTAAAAGAGACAGGTAGATAACAGGTCTGCAAATGGCAGGTGTCTGTCATTTCTCATCTGGATGAAATAGAAAGATGGTCCCTTCACTCCTGACTCTTTTTAGTAGTAATCTTGGTTTTCTCCTTTAGATAAGCCTTTTATAAAAAAGCGGTAACTGTCCTGGTTTTGCTTTTCTTTTCACTTTGAATTCCAGAAGATAAATTGATTTTAAGATTAATTGTTTTATGGTCATGGGGAAAGTATGACTGCTCCTGAATTTTTTTAGACCCTTGGGGAATTGCAGTAACTGTAATATTTCCTTCTTAAGTTATGATAGTAGAACAAACAAAAATTCCACTAAAGACATCTGCCTTCTAAAGACAAACTTAGGTGATCTGAGATGTCAAGGACAACTTCAGTTCTAGCTATAAGGGTGTTTAAAAAAGAAATAATAAATGCTTGAAAGACAAAAGAAGAGAATAATGATACTACTATATCCAAGTTTGCCATTGAAAGCCGTGCCAGATTAATGGGATGGGGTTTTTACCACAGTCTTGGAGAGCGTAAACTTCCGTAGTTCTCTATAGTTCAGAAGAAGAAAACTGAGGTAACTTTTGAACTCCAGAATCAAGTAAGCTAGATGGGATGGCTGTCTTAATTAAAAAGGATTCTAGGAGAATTAATAATTCAGTTTGTTTTGTGGTTTCAGTACTTGAATCCCTTTGTAGCAAATCCCCGTTTGTCAGATTATTTATCTTGTCATCTTTGATGTTCTTTGGGCAGGGGGAGTGGGCTGTGGGTTTCAAACTACAATGGCAAAGTTTTAGCTAATCAGTTTAAAAACAGATCTCTTAAGAGGTGGCTGGCTGTGATAAAACACCTGAAAGATGAAGAGGGGAAAAAAGCCCACCCCAAAGTCTTTCGTCTACATGTAAAATCCTAGCATTATGTCAGCATTGGTATACCTTCACAATGGCTGTAGGAAACTGGCAAAGGAGACTTTATGGTAGTGAAACATTCTAAAAGTTTTCAAAATTTCTCTTGAACAGCATTTTTTTTTTTGCTCTTGGGTGTACTATATGAGGTCAATTTTGAAGTATTTTAGAGGCTACTTAAATTCTGTGTAATTAATTTGACACTGAATATCTGTTTCTCTGAGACTGAACTTTGATTTTTGTGAATTCTCATGGGTTTACATTTAGTTTAATGGTGCATTAACAACTAAGATGTTATATGGCTATATTTTATCGATTGTGGCAAGTTGTTAGTTGCTTTATGCTGATGTGAGTCAGGAGTGTTGCCAAGAAAGATATGGTTCCTTCAGACCTGCCTTACTCCAAATTTCAGCACCATAACAGAGCTAACTGGGCTGGGGAGCTGACTTGGATTTAAATTAACCCAGGTTGTTTTTTAAAGCTAATTTCAGTCTGTGTGATTTACCAGTTCAGCTCACTGAGTATTAGTGGGAACATACATGCTAGCATGTGAAAATAGGTGTGCCAAAGGAGTGGGAATGAGCAGCAAGACAAGAGAAAGGCTAGGGCTGTCAGTTTGGGTGCTCCATCAAAGTGCTTATGGAGGTGCAGCATTGCTGTGTCTTGCACATCATTAATCCCATCTGAAATCCTGGCCATCTACAAATTTGGTTTAGGATTGGGCCCAATTCTGTTAAGCACTTATCCACTGATACTGTGATTAATTCATCCCACATGAAAACAAAAGTAGGTTCCCAAAGGGGAAAATAATGCAGCTTACCTACTCCTTCGCATTGTTATATTGACCAGATAGCTATAGATGGTGTTGGTGAGGCTTTAATACAAAAAGACATAATCTTTCTTTACATGAATCTTTTTCTACCAGAATTGAAATGCTTCTGTAAGATGGCAAAACTGCAGTTCCCTGAAAGATTACACCAAATTTACTATTGTCTCAGCAATATGGGATAGAGGGTGGTGTATATAATTTTTCAAATACCAATGATACTCACGATGTACAAGACAATTTTGGGGGGGAAAAAAGCTTAAATTTTATTAATTAAAGTCTTCCAATAGTTACAGTACCCTCTAAGAATCACCACCATCTCTCACAGCAAAACCACATCTTCATTTCAGGATTCCATTTCAATACTTTCACTTGTTTCAGTTCCATACTTTCATCCTTAAAAGTAGTCATTTGCTAGTAACTTTTTTCATTTTAGTCAGATAAGAAACTTGTTTATCTTCAGCATGTTTGTTATTAAGGAAGAGTCTCGTTATGAACCAAGAGCCCTTGCCCATTATCTTAAGACAAAACCATAAATTGCCAAAATTTTGTTGCCACTGTCAAATATAGCAAGGGGAGGCTGGTTTATGAAACAGTCCATTAAATTGTGTCCTAGTACACAATGTTAGCAAGCATCCCAATCTTAATACTTTTAGAATGTCTTCACAGAAATGAAATGTGAAATGCTCTGTTAAAATCCCTTATGTGAAGCTCTTTTAAGTGAATAGCTGCCTATGCATCATTCATTTGTTGAATTATTGTAAGTTCAAAAGACAGAAACCTTGCAGTCCTTTGAACTTGTCTTTGGCTGTTTTCCTGAAGCTGTTCCTGTGATCAGTCTAATCGGTTTTTAAATTGGCAGAGAGAAGAGTTACTCAATGTACTAAAAAGACGGCCAGATACAAATATTGGTAGAGAGTCACACTTCCTTGCTATTGTTAAGTTTGCACTTGAGGTTAAGGTAACAGAAGGAGCAGAATGTGCATGGGAACTGCCTGGTCTTCTGCATCTTGGTGGCTAGGGTTTAATGGATGAAGACAAAGTTTTGTTCATCAGTATTCAAAGCTTAGAAGAGAGTTCTAACGTTGTTGTGAAGTCTGTATCTTTTACTGGTGGCCCTCAACGAAGGGGAATCTGGAAGGCATTCAGTGGATGTTCATTGGTTAACCTAATGAACTAAAAGCCTGAGACAGGCATCTGTTCATCTTCTATTAAAAGTATTAGCAACCAAAAATTGTGGTCTTCACTTCTGAATATATAATATAGGAACCTGTGAGGGTGGGGAATCCACTTTAAGGTCATTATGCCTTATTTTCATGGAAGTTGTCACATGAGCCAGTATTGGTAGTAACTATATATTCAGGTATGAATATTGATGCAGATGTTACTATGAACTTTTTTTTTTGCTCTACAAAATAAGTTAAACTGGTTGGGTGGGATAACTGACTAAGGCTAATATATTAGGATTCAGTACATGGTTTTGTAGAAGGGAGAGTGTTTATTCTTCATCACTGGGAATTTGCGTTGAGGGCAGTTTAGGGTCCTTTGGTATTAAAAATACATAGGAAAATGGGTGGAACCCTATATAGAGAACAACACTGAAGTACTAATGGACTTAACTACCTCTGATCCTCTGAATTATTTATGTGGATGACAAGGGAATCTTGGCTCACGTTTTAAACTAATGCTGATAAAATGTCTGCATATATGCAGGCATCATGCTGCCAGCACTGACTTAATCTATTGTGGCACTCTGTTAATTTATGTCTGCTTTAAAACGATATACAAATATCTTGTCCATGTGAACTCATACTACATAGGACATAATAATAGTTCACCACAGATGAAAGAAAAGTGCCCTATTCGTTGTTGTTCATGCTTCTAATTTCCTTATAGTGACTCCAAAGCTCACTGAACTTGCAGGTTACCCTGTACAATGTGCTAAGCCAGCAAAAAACTAACCCATCAAAAAGCAGTTTTGTGTTGAGCTAGTGAATAGTTGACTTAGTTAAAGGGCTTAACTGCCATCAGAACTGTCACAAATGAGAGGTGAAACTTGGGGAACTTGAAGTAGTAGGTAGAGCTGGTGAGAGAGAGAGAAGGAATAGTGAGATCTCTTATTAGCCTCTGTCCAGCGGCAGAGAGATCAGCTCAGCTGCTCACAAAATACAAACTGTGGTTTCTAGGGTAAATATAACATAAAGTGACACAAACGTGGGGTAATTACATACTGAATACAGCTTGCATGTTACTGCATAAAAATTGTAATTTGTGTAGCTTTGGGCTCTTTCGATTTACAGTAACTTTTAGAAATTTCGTTTGCTTTACAAAGGGTTGAAAGAAATTCCTAGTAGCAAAATCAACTTGAAAAAGGTATTTGAAGCTGAAGGATATATATTCATTAGATGCTTTTAGTCTTCAATCTTACATTTTGATCTGTAATAAATTCTAGTTGTTTTGAGTCAGTTGAGTTGCAGACCACCAGCTGACTGCATGTACACACACACACATATAAACATGTGCACAAACACATTCTTGTTCTATATATAGTATAACTTTAAATGTGTATTTGAAAAGTCTACAACCAGTATCAGTAATGACCATGCACATTCATTAACTGGTTTATAATTATTATGTTGAACTTGGAGCTGGACTGTTAGCAACAGTAGTGAGTCAACGGTGAATTCAAATCCCCACAAAATGCTTGTGGGGAGTTTGCTGAAAGAAGTTTTTAACCAGTATCTTCAGTGGTGTTTTCCAGCCTGACATTCTTCCAAAGCAACTTTTTTACACATTTGAGGCAAGGATTCTTATTAATGAAAACAGTAATCTGGTGTCAGAAATGTGATGTTCGGTGCTTGTAAATAATACTGATTATTAATGACCTTTTTGGGTGTGGGTTTTGGGTTTGTTTTTTTTATTGTAGATTCAGCAATTGGAGGTGCTGCTGCTTCAAATTATGCAAATTCCACTTGGGGTCCTGGAGCCTCCTCCAACAGCGGCACCCACGCCAACCCAACTCACATCTGGGACAAGGTGATTGTAGACGGGTCTGACATGGAAGAGTGGCCTTGTATTGCCAGCAAAGATGCTGAATCTTCTTCCGAAAACACCACCGATAACAACAGTGCCTCGAACCCTGGCTTGGAGAAGAACGCTCTGCCAGGAAGCACCACTAGTAACAAAGGAAAAGGAAGCCAGTGCCAGTCTGGAAGCACTGGAAACGAATGTAATCTTGGGGCCTGGAAATCTGATCCCAAGGCTAAATCTGTTCAATCTTCCAACCCTGCTGCCGAGAGTAACAATGGACTAAGTAATTGGAGGAACTTGAGTGGACAAGATAGAATTGGTCCTGGTTCTGGCTTCAGCAACTTTAACCCAAATAGCAACCCATCTGCTTGGCCAGCACTGGTTCAGGAGGGCAATTCTAGGAAAGGGACTTTGGAACCTGATAGTGGTAGCTCCAATGCACAGATTAGCACAGTAGGTCAGACCTCTAGGGAACAGCAGTCAAAGATGGAAAATGCGGGTGTTAACTTTGTCTCTGGCAGAGAACAGGCTCAAATTCATAACACTGATGGACCAAAAAATGGAAACACTAACTCCTTGAACTTAAGTTCACCAAACCCTATGGAGAATAAGGGAATGCCCTTTGAAATGGGCTTGGGGAACCCTTCCAGGAGCACTGACACCCCTTCACAAAGCACTGGAGAAAGAAAGACTGGGAGTGTTGGATCTTGGGGTACAGCTAGGGGGTCTTCTGGAACTGACACAGTCTCTGGACAGAGCAATTCTGGAAACCATGGGAACAATGGAAAGGATCGAGAGGACTCCTGGAAAGGAGCTTCTGTTCAAAAGTCTAATGGGTCAAGAAGTGATTCTTGGGATAATAATAACCGGTCTACGGGTGGTGGGTCTTGGAACTTTGGCCCTCAGCATGCAAATGAAAGCAAATGGGGTGAAGGGAACAAATTAACATCTGGGGTCTCTCAGGGAGAATGGAAACAGCTGTCTGGGTCTGATGAACTGAAGATTGGAGAATGGAGTGGTCCAAACCAACCAAATTCTAGCACTGGAGCATGGGACAATCAAAAAGGCCACCCTCTTCCTGAAAACCAAGGCAATTCCCAGGCTCCCTGTTGGGGAAGATCTTCCAGCTCTGCGGGAAGTGAGGTTGGAGGTCAAAGCACTGGAAGCAACCACAAAGCAGGAAGTAGTGACAGTCACAATTCTGGACGCCGATCATATAGGCCTACGCATCCTGATTGCCAGGCAGTCTTGCAGACTTTGCTAAGCAGGACTGATTTGGACCCCCGAGTGCTTTCAAACACCGGCTGGGGCCAAACTCAAATTAAGCAAGATACCGTATGGGATATTGAAGAGATGCCACGGCCCGAGGGAAAGTCTGATAAAGGAACTGAGGGGTGGGAGAGCTCTGCCACACAGACAAAGAACTCAGGGGGCTGGGGTGATGTACCCAGCCAAAGCAATCAAATCAAGTCTGCATGGGGTGAGCTCTCAACCCCAACAGAGTGGAAGGACCCCAAAAATACTGGAGGATGGAATGACTATAAGAACCCCAATTCTTCTAATTGGGGAGGAGGAAGACCAGAAGAAAAAACATCTTCCTCTTGGAATGACAGCTCTAGTAAGGATCAGGGGTGGGGTGGACGGCAACCTAATCAAGGATGGTCTTCTGGAAAGAACGGTTGGGGAGAGGAAGCTGACCAAACAAAAAACAGCAACTGGGAAAGTGCAGGAAACAAGCCAGTGTCTGGTTGGGGTGAAGGTGGGCAAAATGAGATTGGAACTTGGGGTAATGGTGCAAATACAAGCGCTGCTTCAAAGGGTGGATGGGATGATTGTAAAAGAACTTCAACATGGAATGAGACGGGTCGACAGCCCAACTCCTGGAACAAGCAGCAGCAGCAGCACCAGCAGCAACAGCAGGAGGCTTCTGGTTCCTGGGGTCCACCGCCCCAAACTCCAAGTAATGGGCGACCTCCAAACCCAAACTGGAACAGCGGACCACAGCCAGCTGCCCCCAAAGAGGAGGAGCCTAGTGGCTGGGAAGAACCTTCTCCACAGTCAATCAGTCGAAAAATGGATATTGATGATGGCACTTCAGCATGGGGAGATCCTAGCAGTTATAACTACAAGAATGTGAACCTGTGGGACAAGAACTCACAAGGAGGACAGGCCCCACGGGAGCAGAGCCTGCCTACTCCAATGACTAGCAAATCACAAGCATCAGGTACTAGTCTCGTTGCTTTCTTCAGCAAGCTCCTGTATATGAGTCTAACCTTAATGCATAAGAGATACTTGTGTAGCCTCCAATTCCTAACAGTTTTATTCCATAAAGAAAACCGATTTCTTATTTGAATATTTGGTTCTGTATTTAAAGTGTCTTTAAAATTTGAATCAGTCAGTCCTCTGCTTATACCTCAGTAACTGTGTTCTGAATACTAGTCAGCTTGCCAGTAAAAGAAAATGTTTGTTAGCTGACAAATCTGAATGTTCCATCTGAGCTCTGAAGAACAGGTTGAATTATGGAATCATAGAATCATTTAGATTGCAAAAAACCCTTTAAGATCATTGAGTCTAACTGTAAACCTGGCACTGCCAAGTCCGTCACTAAAACATGTCCCTAAGCACCATATCTATACATCTTTTAAATACCTCCAGGGATGGTGGCTCAACCACTTCCCTGGGCAGCTTGTTCCAATGCTTAATAACCCTTTCGGTGAAGAAATTTTTCCCAATATCCAATCTAAACCTTCCCTGGTGCAATTTGAGGCCATTTTGTCTTGTCCTATTACTTGTTACTTGGGAGACTGACACCCACCTCACTAGAACCTCCTTTCAGGTAGTTGCAGGGAGCAATAAGGTCTCCCCAAGCCTCCTTTTCTCCAGACTAAGTCACATTTTTTATGTTTAATTGTTAGAGAAACATGATGAAATTCTTTACTTGTTTTTAGTTGAGAACTTTTTGCTCTGAAACAGTTAACACCTGAAATTGAGTGAGTCTGTGATTTAATTTTTTAGCTCAATTTGGCTCTGCTGTATAATAAAGAATATTTAGCAAAATATTTTCTTTGAAATAAGACAAGAAAAAGTTACATAGGCTGGAAATACATTGAGATACTGTTATGTAATCTCTTATCTGACTCAAACATGTTTTAAAGAATACTATTTTGTTTTAATATGTACTTCAAATATGTCCTTATTCTTTCTTCAGTATATGAAAACCCTGAGTTAGTCTGGTGCTTTTAATTAGTCACAAAAGTTCACCAGATAGGAGGACAGCATTAGATGTGGGATTCGTTTTTAACCTTGGTGAAGAATATTGCTCATCATAGCATTGTTTCCCTTTTTATCCCTGGAGGTCAGTGCCCGCTCCAATTTTGATGTGAACAGTTGTCAATTCTGTTGCACCCACGCTATTGAGAATCTAAGGTCCTCAACAGAAAAGAACAAAGCAGTAGATTAATGACGTGGTGCTGCACTGCAATAAATAGTTTGTTGTCTAAATGGTCTGTAATGAAAACTCTTTCTCCTTTGTGCAGTCTGGAGCAAAAGCACTCCACCTGCTCCAGATAATGGTACGTCCGCCTGGGGTGAGCCAAATGAAACCAGTCCCGGGTGGGGTGAAGTAGATGATACAGGAGCATCGACAACAGGCTGGGGGAATGCACCTTCCAACGCCCCGAATGCCATGAAATCTAGTGAGTATAGGCCAGACACCAGTTTCTTTGCAATGGTCCTGGAGGTTTTTAGTGTTTGGCCTTATGATATAGGTCATCCATGGAGGAATTGTTATCTGAGGCCTAGAAGCAACGTTGAATGTCATGTAAGATTTTGATGGATGAGTGATAAAGTGCTTTCAAATTACTGGAACATGGTCTTTTAAGGTAATGAAAAAATTCTTAACTAAGCATTTAAATGGGCAGCTCTGATTTGTGGAAGTGTTGAAACATTAGAGCAACTGAGTGAGAAAATGTCTTTCTCAAAATGGCTTTTCTCATCTGGCTACCCACTTGTTGTTTAGCATATCAACCTGTTACATGATAAATCACTTTCCCTGATCATATCAGAAAAAGAAATGCACAGTACAGACAGATTTCACCCTTGAGGCCATTACATGGTAATCTACGCTTTGGTAATGCAACTTGCCTTTGAATGGAGGTTTTTTTTAATTGTATGAGTGTGCAAAATTGTAACTCTTAAGAACTGAACTTTTGTGGTTGAACCTAAATAGATGACTATTTTCTGGATATTACCTGCCTACAGCTGTGTTCTTCATGAATGAGATGTTGTTGAAATATTTTAAAAATTTACTTTGAAGTTAAAATTTTGCTGTATTGTGAAAACTATTCCTGCTCATGTAAACTGCTTGTGGAAGTTTTTTATTTCACTCTTTTAAGGAAAATAGAACAAACAAAAGCAATTACCTGTTGATACAACATAGCAGTGTTATAGCTAAAGCCAGTAACATTTGGATATGAAGTTTCCTGTAGGAAATACTGATAATACATGATTGTTACTGAACTTAACTGCTGATACCTGCTGTAACACTGTGTTTCCAATTACAAGTTGCTTTTGCAACGTGTAATTGTTTGGAATGAAATGCTCTGTACAGATTGTGTGCTGTTGGGTTGTTCTCCCTTCCTCCCATCCTAATTAAATAGTTTGGCCATTTATGAAACAAAGCTGGGGGAAAAAGCATTGCTTCCTTAGTGTTAATATTATAGCAACCTTTTGTGCATGGCTGTAGTGCTTCCTGTGCCTACCGTACAAACTTGGCACTTTTCAGGATGCTAGCCTGTTTTTTAGATGGATCTCTTCTTTCATCTGTAAAAAGCCACCTAAATATGACCAAAATAATAGACACTGAAATGCTAATGATCCACTGCAGATCCTATGGATTTGTTAATGCTTAAGACAGTATTTAAAGACTACGCATGGTCACTTGCTTGTCCAAACTGGTCTGCATGGGTGACATAACCAAAGAGCTGCAGCGTGTACTATTTTGTACATAAGCTGTCCCCAGCTCTAGAGGAACAGAATATAGGGAGTTTCGCTGTGATGACTGTTTCAGGTTGGGGTGTAGTAGGTCACCAGTGTTAAGAGCTGAGATCTTCATTCTCCTGTGTTCCGTGACTGCTCTCTCAACTTGTTTCTAATTGGCACCCAGAAGGAAAGAAGAAGGAAGCTACGTTATTCAGTGGAGTAAGGGGAAATATTTAATGTCTTGGATAAGTTGTGGAAGAAGAAATTGGGACAAAGAGCCTGCAAAGGCATAATTTATGGTTGAAGGTAAGGGCAGGAAACAGAGACTAGCAATAATTGATAAAAAAACCAAGACTGTAGAGCCAAAGAAGGAAAGCATAGATCATTAACCACCTGTTTAAAAAAAAAAAAAAGCCTTTACATAATTTTACCAGCATCGCATAGGAGTTCTCTGGCAAAAGAATAAATTCAGTTTTCTGTAACATCACTATTTTGTCTTTGTCTTGAAAGTTTCCTTTCCTTACTCTTAATATAGCTATTTGTGCCTCCTCACTCAACAAATGTGAAATGATGCAGGATTCCTACAGACACATCATCTTTACACCACTGTCCAGATTCATGTTCAGGAATCTGACCCGAGAGCTGTCAATGCAGAAAAATAATCTATGGTGATGTAGTTAAAACCAGGATCATAGTACTATTTTTAAACACTGTGGCAGGAAATAAATAAAAGCTGCAGGGACTACCCCATATACAACATTTTCAGATTAAGTTCCTGACTCTGCAGTCATAATCCTTAAATGTAGCCTTTTCTGTATTAGTAGCATGATTAAAGGGTCAAGAAGTAGATTTTTGCACTTAGACCAGTATATATCTTAAGCAGCCCCCAATTTTGGTACACAAATATACTCTAAAAAGTTGTTTTCTGTGAAGTATCTGAGTTCTTATTTGTGATGGATTTTAAGGTAGCTCTTAAACTGCTATGAAA
Source organism: Strix aluco (assembly GCF_031877795.1). Classification (NCBI taxonomy): domain Eukaryota; kingdom Metazoa; phylum Chordata; class Aves; order Strigiformes; family Strigidae; genus Strix; species Strix aluco. Next base: position 31,769,050 of record NC_133935.1, read on the forward strand.
TGCTGCTCTACTTATTTTCGGTATGATCAAGGTAGAGTTCCCCTTGATAGACTAATTACAATTCCTGACTACTTTTATATTCGCATTTTTTGCTGTGTGTGTTAATTCTTTATCCCTGATTTCCACACAAACCCCAGACAATTGAAGAATTAGTTACGAAAAAGGTGATGGTGATGGAAATCTTTTTTTAAAGGAGATTAGTGCTTAGAGAATAAATATGCAGAATGAAGAATTAGAGCAGGAAGGAGAACAGTTGGACATTAGACAAGATGAGGATTTGGGCTCTTGTTGGCTTGTCAGTAGAGGTTAGAATTCTAAGTTGTCTCAGAACTGGTGCTAGAGAGTAACAGCAAAAAAAAGAAGCCAACAGGGGAAGTCCTTAGTCTGAACTGATACAATGAAATAGTTGTGGCTTTTTGGTAATGGCATCTCTACTTAAACAGCATTGCTAATAAGGCTTTTTAGTGACATTATTAAAACCAGAAATTCAAGTAGAGGGTTTTATTTTTTTCCACATTAAACTACTTTTGATGTTACGTATACCAGAGCACAATGTCAGATCTTCTCCTTCAGATTCTAATTAGTTGTTATTCCTGAAAGATCTTTGTTCTGTAATTTTGGTAAAGAGTTTAGCACAAGGGAAGTGTTATGGTTTTGATGTAAGAGAAAATAATTGATAAACTACCTGAACCAGAGTCCTCAGTACCCTTGGTTTTTAAGTGTCCTTGAAGTCTTTAATTTACGCTGGAAAATAATAGGTTGCCTTTTAAAGAAACACAAATGCAGCTGTATCTATCAGAGAAGTCGTCCCTGTGGTTATTATATTTTTAAGGGTTTGACATTGCTTTAAAGTAGTTGCACAACATGACATGCTAACATGTCACGGAATCACTTGGGTTTTGGGATTCATGCACAAGTTTTTACAGCTGTTAGAGTGAAGACCCTTTTTTTTTTTTTTACTCCTTTGGGGTTCTGATGATCTCAGCTAATCTTGCAGTGTCAGATAACCAGCTGCATGGTATTGTAGACTGCTTTTGAGCTTTTTTTCTTTTTATAAAGGTACTAAATCTATGCAAGATGGCTGGGGAGAGAGTGATGGGCCAGTGACAGGAACGCGGCATTCCAGCTGGGAAGAGGAGGAGGAGGGAGGAGTCTGGAACACAGCAGGCTCTCAGGGAAGCAGTTCCTCCCACAACTCAACAAGCTGGACGCAAGGAGGAAAGAAAACACAAATGAAGGTAAAATGCTTGAATGATTCATAACTACTGGGTTGTCTGTAAGCAGTATGACTGATATGTTAGAGCATTATAATAGTTCTTCTTTTAAAAAGGTATTAAAGAATTCAGCTGGAAAGGTGCCTGTTACAACAGTGTAAAAATGTGAGGTTTCTGGATTTGTTTTAATGTATTACATGTGTTGTGACTAATAAATCTGCCAGCAGGTGTCAAATTCTTTTGGTATGTAAGCTGCAGAGCCATTACTAAATAAAACTGAGCAATAAGTATCCCAAGGCTATTGCTCTTTTCTTGTTGACACATCTTTCGGTGTTAGTCTGCTGCTGTTCTCCTTGCATAGCCCACTGAAGTTAGAATTCCACAGTCCCTTTGGCACATGCACTTCCTATTTCTACCGACTGTTGGATTTAGGTCTGACTTGTTTGTTGTTACTGACCTTTGGCCTCAAACAGGAGCAGGAGCTTGGCTACAGTCCTGAGTAAATGGCTTTGAGGTTTGCATTGAAGTTCTCTAGTACAGTAACACTTGGTACCATATTAATATTAGAAGGATCATGCTTTGTCTACTTCTAATTAAATAGATTGGGCAAACTCAAAACACAAATGCAGAGCAGCTTTCTAGAATGTGGAAATACTATTGTGATGTGATATGGAGTTTTACAGTTCCTGTTTTTCAAAAATTATTCTTATTAACTTTTTTCTCACTTAAAGCTTTTTTGTTTTAACCACCAAAGCAACTGTCCAAAAAATGTTCTTTTCTGTTGAACTGTGTTCAGTTTTGGTTTTGATCACCTGTGAATTACAGTAAGGCCAAGTTGAGAGACAGGTCAGCACAGTGCCCATGTAAGGGAAACCATACTAAAGGGAAGAAAGCCAAGGAAGAAATCTGCCGCTGTATGTGGTGCATTAAATGTGTGAATGTATTAAACTGTAACAGAGAAAAAGATAAATAACATTCACAAAGCTTTCCGAATTCCAGAATGAAACTGAAGATGTGATAAACATTCTACACAGCAAGCGTTCATTGAGTTTGGTATACCTAACAATGAACAATGTTATGAGAGAGAAAAGAAGAAAATAGTGTTTAGTAAATGTTTCCAACCACACAAAAAGTTAAAGTAATTTGTTCAGGAGGTTTAATTTCTCTGATACCAGGATTTTAGTTTGACACTTGTGCATCTCAAGGATAAAACTGAATTTAAGAAACCAAGAAGTTGCTTAAAAATGTTTTTGTCTTTTTTTTCTCTTCAGTGCGCACTAAAAGGGGGAAATAGTGATTCATGGATGAACCCTTTATCCAAACAGTTCTCAAATATGGGCTTGCTAGTAAGTAAATTTTTTAAAATACAAAATCCAACTTTGTTAAAAAGCAGTAAGCTTTAGATAAGTCAAAAGATGAGCTCTTTCACAGTGTGTAACAACTTAATTTATCTGCATTTGCTCTGCTGGCAGGTTGATTATAATACCTGTGATAGCTGGGTATTCAGCACTTCCTTGCTAGTGAGAATGGCTTCTCAGAAGAATCCAAAATCTACTTTGACTCTTCAAAAATATTTTGATAGCTGTTCTGAGACTGCAATTTCCTTGCAAGTTATAGCATTCAGGGGTTTTGTTTGTTTGGTTTGGTTTTAATTTTATTTTCATGACACTGTTTAGAGCACTCAAGGTAGAGGCCTCAGCTCCTGGCTGTAGTGTCAAGACATCAGTGATTAGTCCAAGGCTATTCATTCTGAATCTCAGACACCAATCAGCCCTGTGTCTGTCTTGGCTATTTGTCTTAAATACTGTGCAGTAGGGTCTTTTTAGAACAAAAAGGGATCGTTATTAATCAGTACTTAAAGATTGATTGGTAAAGTGAATAAATAAACGACACATCATGGAGAGAAAAGACAGATCTGCTGGGAAGTACCTTAAAAATAGCTACATATAAAATTTTTTTAAGAACTTCTGACATGCTGATTTGTAAAACATTTTACAGAATATTGTGCCAGCTGTCACTCTATGAAGCAGGAATAGTATGTAATGCAGGCTAGCAAAAGATAATAATACAGAGGTTTTGTGAGAAGCCAAGGGCCGCACAAACTGTCACTGACATGACAAGGATTAGTTTGTAACGTCTATTGGCTCCTGAGCTCAAATTCAGTCTGCTACACCATAGATGCTTCTGAAAGCTATGGGAACACCCTGTTCCAGACTGCCAACTAAAGAATAACTTGGCAGTGCATTTCAAGATTTGATGACTGGACAGGTCATGAGGATGAGCTATCATTTTGGCCACTATTTTCAGTGTTTCATCTCTTGATCCACCGGAACATGAGGACAGAGGTTCGTTTCACAGAGCAGCTATCTGTCAATCTTTCTGTCTGTTGTATGCTTTCATGTGTCTGGTTTCATATGGGTAAACTTGCCACACGCATCATTAGGGGTTTGAGGTGAGGTGTGTCAAGGATGATATCAGGAATCCTTGTGTTTGATTTTAGTTTAAAATAAAACTTCATTTGGCACAAGCATGTCCTTCCTTCATTCCTCCTTTAACCATCAAGGGTTGCTTTCTGAAACATTCCTCAGCATTTCATAGAAGTCAGAACTGAATTTATGGTTTTTTTTTTTCCCAGAGTCAAACTGAGGACATTCCAGGCAGTAAGATGGACTTGTCTGTAGGTGCGTATAATTTAATTTAAATGCATTTGAAATACGAGATCATGTGTAGTATTTTTAAGTGGATGACATGCTGTGCTTTGGAAAGGCTTGATCCTTACTTTTAGAACTCCTCATAATAGAAGGATAGAATTATAGTATCTGATATCTTGACTGTAGGCTTTGAATAGCTACACAGCTGATGCTGGTATGCAAGACTGGGATGCATACCTGTACAGAACAGAACTATAACTTGTGGAAGGGACATCCTGTAAGACTGTTTTGATCCGTGTAGTTTTGTATTCACTGTTACTGTTTCAAGAAAGTGAAGATCCTTTTTCATTTGGTGGAAGAGGAAGACTGTTTTAGCTCTTGGCAGTAGGACATCCCAATTACCACAGCTCCCTGGAGGTGATGTGAGGGAAAAGAGTATCTTTTATTATTGATTTCTTCAGCTGCTTGCCTCAGGCTATTACAAGTTACTGCTCAATAGACCTAGATTTTTCACTCTTGATAGCCTCACCACAAATACTACGCAGCTTAAGTGGGATGGGCTGTGTGGAAAACACTGTCCTAAATGAGAGGTGGAATTGACCACTTGGATTAATACCATTTAATCACCTTTGAATTGGTCATGACTTTCTTCTTTGGCAAACCAAATAGTGAACTCTCACAGAATATTTTTTTTATCTTGAAATCAGGTTTAGTTTTGCGTTTGTTTTTCTCCAAATTGTCTCTGAATATTGATTGTCATGGTCTTGTGATAGAAATACCACAGGTTTCTGAAATCTTCTGCCATTTGAGATGGTTTCCCTACAAGATTCCTAAGGTATATATTAAAAAAGGGATGACCCAAATCTGCTGTTCCGATTGTTTATTTTATTTGTTATCAAGTCTTCGAAGGCTTAGTAAGACTAAAAATTTGTACAGGATAGTCTTTGATACTTACAAAGGGGAAGAGGGTTTCGTTCGTGGTCCAGCGACTGCTTCTGTTCAGGTTTTGAATCTTCAAAATCTACAGAAGCAGGAAGATCATCTCATATCCCTGGCTACAAAGACAGATCTTCTAGTCCACTTAAAGGACACTGCTGCTGTACAAACCCAATAATAATTTTGGAAAGGGGTGTTCATCCTGTTTCTGTAACTGTCAGAAATGTCACAGAGGCTTCAGATTCCTCCCAGTTACAATGTCAAAAGCCAGAGGTCTGTAATTCTTATTCCAAAGGATGATATGTCAAAGTAATAGTTGTATTCTCAGCTCTCATCTAGAACAGTGAATTTCCCGTGTAGATGAGTTGTGCCTTGAGGGCTCCAGAGAAGTGTATGTGTAGTGGTTCTGTGTCTGGAAGGGGTCCTGTATCAGTGCAGATCAAGTTTGTTGTGAAGGTGTGGACACACTGATTCTGAATCTCATGTGATTAGCACTGAGACTCACAGTATGGCTCTTATTCAGTAACCATTTTACTGGTTTCATGTTTAAAAATGTTCCAGTACCAAGCTGCTTATTTCCAGCTACTTCTGTAGCAGAAGTTTCTACCTCAGCTGAGACATGGATGCACACAGGCACAAAGTGCTGCTGGAAGGACAGAAAGGACTTGGTAAGAAGGGGAGGGCTGGCTGGAGGAGGTTACTGGCTTGGAATCAATGCTTACTCTGCTGGTGGTTCTAGATTTCCTGTGGGAGACTGTCAGTAGAATTAATTACTCATGATTCTGTTGCAGTATCTTTGAAGAACCACCTGCAAAAGTAGTTCTGTTTCAGGTCACAGTCTGTGGGGTCTCTAGATCAACTGAAATGGGTGTTTACAAGTTGATTACAGTTAGTTTCAAAATATGTTTTGAAATTAAATGCTGTAAGTTAGAATAGTGTGGGCTCTGTGATGTAAGTTGGCTGTACCCAACATCAAGGATAGAATCTATTTACTTCTGAGGTATTACCTGCCAAAGAAGTTACAGTGTTCAGGTCTATGACTGACTGTGTGCTAAGCATTAAGTAATCTCACTTTCCAGCATTATGTACATCTACAGTTTGGTCTATTTCATTGCCCAATTTCTTCCTTTTTTTTTTTTCCCCTCCATCTAAACATCAAATAGTGACAGTAGGTAAGAACATAGTAGCAAGAGCTGTTTGTTTCACTCTCAGATAAACACCACCTTCGGTTTTATGTTTTTACAGATGTCAAGACAGCTGACTGATCTGATGTGTCCCCCTGCCCCAAAAAGTAATCCAGTAGTAGATACTGCTTTCCTCTAAGGTGTCTTCTGTCTTCGTGGTACAATGGCCATTTGATTGAAATTGAACATATACTGTGGGAGCTTCTGGTAGCAGTGGAAAACTAGATAGCACAAGTTCAAACCCTGCAAATGCAAGCAGTGTAAATATTCATTCTTGATTTGAATAATAGATTTTTAGGGATGTCAGGAGGCAGTTCTTGTGACACTGGCCGTTGTGCTACAGTTGTGGTTTCTATGCCATTCTGATTCTGCCATTCCTTTCCTGTGCATTTCTAGTATTGTTGACCAAATTATTCCGATATTATGCCTTGCAAGAAGTCTGCACTGATGTTGACCCTCTTTGCACCAGTGCTGTCACCAGCTTCAGTATTTCCTCACCTGCCACTGTTGTAGCATCACATGATGCTGTAGTCAGGATTTTCCCAATCAAAAAGACTTCTTTTATTGGGAATACCCATTAATCTTTGGTACTAAATGTAGAGCTGTCGTAGTCAAGACTTACTTGCATCTAATACCTGATTTGGTATTCTAATGCACTCTCAATAGCTGCAGTGTCTATCAGCTTAGAATCCATTACATTCTTAAAATGTGTATCACACTTCATAGAGGATTAAGTAGTTAATTTTACCCAGAATTGCTTTCTTCCTCTGAGTAGTTAAGGATCCCAGTAAGAGATGTTAAGGCATGCATTTGTGTAGTACAACACAGTTTTAGGGAAGGTAACAGAATTTTTGGATCGCTCCAATTTTGGCCTCCTACAGCCTCTCTGGAATTCAGGTTCTGATTGTATCATGTTTCTCTAAACATCTAGGTGGAGATAAGTTGTCTTCTTGGGTGTTCAGTTCTCATCTGCCTTCAGATGCTGCTGTTCAAGAACAGATCTAAGAAACATACAAATGAAGAGGGTGGTAGCCTGGATTGTGCTGGTTATAGCTCTCAAGTTCTTTGTCTCCAAGTTAAGCTTTTGGATCCTGTAGAACTTTCTGCTGTCAAGGACCTTAAGGCCATCAGACCTTCTGAGGAAGTAGTGCAGAAAAGTTCCATACTTAGTCTCGATGTGTTGCACTTCTGTAAGTTTACTATGCCCATTAATGGTGGCATCCTTGATCCTAGGTAGAGGCATTTATTACAGTTTGTATTCCATTTCAGAGACTAAGAATGTAACAGATCTTCCTGAGGCTTTTCTGTTACTTCTCTGCTTAGCAGTTTTGATCTTGTTGCTTTATGGCAGTTGCTTGTGGAAAACTATTAAGCTGGTTTTGTTCAGCCTGTATCTACTTCTGAACTTTAAAAGTTGGATGACTTACGAGGTAGGCTTGTTCTTCAACGGGTTTTCAGTCAAGATTACAACATACCAGGTTTTCCTAACTAGATAACTCCCAGCATCATATTTTCCCACTTCATGGGTAAGTGCACATTGATCTCAGAGTTAAATCTGAGCTTGGAGACCACACATATCAAAGAAAACTTTGGCTTTGGTATGCACAGAGCACCTTGGCTCTGGTCATCGTGCATTGTAAAATAGGTCCAGTTGTCAGTAAGTAATTCTGACTACATTGGTCTCAGTTTCCTTGTTTGAAAAATGTGTTGCTTTTATTGCAAGGTACTGGAGTGATGCTTTTATTTACTGACCAAGACAGAAAAGGGATATGGATCAATAGCATACCTGAGGCAGATCTACTTCCTCTTTTTTTAAATTTTTCTATCAAATCCCTTCAATTGATAGCTTGTTTTACTTTGAAAATGGGATACAACTTTTTTCCACTGAAATCTCTCCTAGTATGTAAGTCCTGAGGCATGAAGTTTGCCACAGTAAGTAGCTTGTCAGAACCACTTAATATTTTACCCTTTCCTTGCTTCTGGTTGACCATCACCTTTGTCCTTTTCTTTATGTTAGTTGCAACCTCTGCAGATCACTGAATTCCTAAATCACCTGTAAAGACTGGGAAATTAATTCCAATTTCTATTGATTCAAATGCAATTCATGCAGCTGTGTATCATAAATGTTAGAAAGCCATAACCTGATCTAGCATTTAGGTGCAACACCACAATATCTAAGCACATGTGCTTGCTCAGTAGGCTTGGATGATGTAATTTTATGGCAAAGGTATAAAACCAGTATCTTCAAATTTTTTGGTTTTGTGGTCAAGCAGAAAACAGGTTTCAAATGTGATTGTTTTTTGTTTTTTTTTTTTTTCTGTTTGGATTACCCCACTGGATGTATGTATTTTCACTATGTTGAGTCTCTTGTTTGCAAACATTTTAGGTAACTTTGCTCAACAGCAGTTCCTGTTGCTATCTCCCAGTACATGATCACATTATGTAACTTTTTTGTATATAAGTCCTTTTTTTTTTTTCTTAAGCTGCGTGCATTTGGTGGAGGAGATCTACTTAATAGGTTTTTTCCCCTCACTAGGACATTAATATAATCTTCCAAGCTTTTGCTTCATTTTGCATTTTTCATGGTGTTTCTCCCAGCTGTTAATAGTGGGGAAAAATCCAAGAACTGATGGAGTGTCTTTTTATGAAGATGATTGGACTTTTAACCTGCTCTACATTTCTGCATGTAGAGGTTTTGGGACTTCATATTTATTCATGCACAAGTGTTGTTGCCTACTGCAGAGGGTAAAATTCAAACTTTTCAGATTTTAGCAGTCGTCTTGTACTAAGGTAAAGCTAGTCTTCAGCCACTTGCATTATTTATAGCTTTTGTTGGCAAATGCAAAAGGCAGACTCGCATGACAGGTTTCAAGGTTGCATTAGAATTTTCTGTGAATGGGATAAATTAATGCTATCATCTCTCTTAGCAAGGCCTTATTTATACTGAGGTTTAAGCAGCTGCCTTGGCACTAAGTGACATGTATATCTATGCTTGAAACCTTTATTTATAATATTTAATGCTCTGCAAGTTATTTAACAAGCTGTTTTACAAGGCATCATTCAGTAATATTTGAGGAGTTGATTGGATCATCAGGATAACTGAAGAGACAAAAGGGTGTTTCTGCTGCTTAGTCATCTTGTGTTGGCATTGACCCAGTTTCATTTCAGATAGTGATGCAACTCTGTCTCACTTTCAGTTTCTTTTCAGGCAACTAACGGACAGGGCTTCCTGTCTAGAATTAAAGCACACAAGCCTTTTGGTAGTGCATTGCTGGCGTTGTGTGTAGTGGTTGGATGTAGGTATTGGCAGGGTTGAGATGTATGTGACATTTTATGTGACTGCTTTTGCAGAGCCATTTCTGGCTTTTTAGGATATGTTAGAAAGGGGTGAGCTCATCCAGGTCAGTATGACTCCAGTTGCAACCCAAGATGTGTAGGTGACTTGTCAAGTGTTTTTGTGGTACTTGATGTTGAAGACATCCGAGATGATGAAGCTGGATCAACTTTGAAAGCTATGCCAGCAAGAAAACCCCATGTAATTAGTGGTTGTTTCATAGCTTCTTGGTAATAACATACCTATGAATATTAATAGTTTGTGATTGTACATTAAGAAGAGATGCTGGCTTTGAGAAGCTTTTTTGAGGAACAGATGTGTTTTGAAGGTATTGGAGTGGTTAGCTGTCTGCTCTGTTTGATAAAGGCTTAGTATTTTGTCAGTGGTAGGGCAAGGTATCTATCACCAACTTCCTTTGGAAGAATCATAGATTTTGGTTAACTGTGGTGACAGGTTTTTTAAACTGTTCTTGGAAAGGCCATCTGTGCTACTAAATGAAATTATTTAAAACTAAAAATACCAGTAAAGCTCATTTCTATCACGTTGTCCAATATTTTAAAATGAAGATAATTTTCCATGTACTTCCAACGTAACAATAACGGATCTGATACCTTGCAGGTGCCAACTATGACCAAAAAAAAATAGTTTCGTGGCAGCAGTTCAGTGTGTAAGGTAGAAAACTCCCTCCAGTCAGCACTTGGCTGATGATAAGCTTATAGAGAAAGATGATGTCTTCACTGTGTATGTTGCAGTTTGATCATCTGTTACTAACATCTCTTCCTCGTGTTCCACCGTGTTACTTGCTAAACATTGGCAGGAGACTGTAGAGGGTGTTTGAAAAATGTCTCTGTTACTGGTTGTGTAATCATTGCATACAGGCTGAGGGAGATTGGTTGTCTGTCTGGACGTTATGCTATACCAGGTGATCTGTGGTGTTCAAGAATTAAGTTTGCATGACTGTAGAAGACTTCTACTCAAATTATGTGCATAGTTTTGCAGTTTGAGAAATTCTTTCTCAATGCCAAACCCAGTAAATGCTAAGTAGAATATACAGAGAACTTAAATAGTGGTGTCTCTAGATATTGAAAACCAATATATAACAGTACGAGGTTGGAAGACGTTGAGAATTGCGTATAAATAAATATCGTTAGTTGAACTAGGCTGCTGTAGAAATGCCTATGTTTATATCTGTACATAAATGGTGAGAAATACTTCATATTGAACTCTAAATTAAATTGACTTAGTCTTAAAAAATGAAACTTCGTACCTTAATTTTTCAACACTAATAGCAACTGTAACTATGCTAAATTGTTAAGACAGATGTAATTTATACCCTGATCTTAAAGATACCTTATTTGGCTGTGAACCTGCTGTCATGAAACATGGTAGAGATTATTGGCACTAATTCTGTCTTATTTCTTTTTTTACAGGTGGTCTCCCAGATAAGAAGTTTGAGGTAGATAAACGAGCCATGAATCTCGGGGATTTTAACGACATGATGAGAAAGGATCGATCTGGGTTCCGTCCACCGAATTCCAAAGACATGGGAACCACAGATAGCGGGCCTTATTTTGAGAAGGTGAGAGAAATATCTTTGGATATATTAATATCAACCTCTGTGTTCGAGGTCTCAGTTTTTACTCTACTCCTATGGAAGTGCTAAAAATTCAGTAACCTTGGACAAACTCAATAGTAAAAGGTGTGGGGGAGTTACGTTTGCAGAATGAATGTGTATATAAAACAGAGGTATCATGTGCATAGACAAACTAAATTATCTGGGGAGAATGAGGCTTTTTATTCTAGAACAGACTGCTCTTAATATGGACAGAAAGAAATTCCTTTGTTTTTCTTGGAAAGATCAATTACTGGTAGCATTGAAATTCATTATAGATTTCATCACAATGATTCTTTTGGCTACTGACTACCATCATCTACTGTAAAAAATTGGTTTAGATCTAAGTAAACATAAGTAATCACAGTCTTCCAAATTTTTTCTGCTCTCATGTCTCATTTATTGGAAACACCCTTTCTAAATTCTGCAACCCCTTATGCTGTTTGTCCGTGTACTGTAAGCTTCTGTATGACATCTGTTTCTCTGTGACATCTGTTGTATGTTATGGTAGCATTTCTTTCATATTCTTGCCTATTTTAAATAGAAGCTTTCACTGTTATTATCAAACGTTAATTGCCTCACATTATGAATTGGAGACTATCCAATAGATTCAGAATGCTTTAGGGTTTATCACATATCAAATGAAAAATCAGTTTGGTTTAAAAATCCTGAAGGAGTGTTACTGTCAATTTTTTTAACTCCTCCATTTTGGTATAACAGGCCAAAAACAGTTTTGTCAACTCCCTCTGGTGGCCTAATTAATAAATACCAGTAGCAGAGCTAATGCATTCCTAACAAATTATGTTCATAGGTGTGTGCTAACATTAGGAATTCATTCAAGATCTGTTTGTTTCTGTAGTGGTAATAGCCACTGACAGAAATTAACTTCATGAGAGTTCAAAATGTATTTTTGAAAAGAAACCTTTAGGGATTTATTGATTATTTCCTTGGACCAAAATCTTAATTGTCAAGTGATCATTTGAGTCAGAAGTTTTGTCCTTGTAATTGCTATTACAAATTAACTTTGCTTCTTCCTAGTCACTCACCGTCCCTCTTTCTCTCCTCTTGCGTTCTGTTGCTTCACTAACCAACTCCTGCTGTTGGCTAACTGCTGCTTCAGCTGACTTTGCCTTTCTCCAATCAAGATGGGTGCCTTGGGGATGAGGCTCCCTGCTCTCCCTTCTCCCCTTCTCCCAGCTACAAGCTGTCTCCCTCTGGTTCCACACTATCCAACGTCGGCCTTGGGGCAATCGGCTCAGGGCTCAGTCCCCAAAACTTCGCTGCTAGACAAGTAAGCAGGCCACCTTATAAGATGCATTGTTATAAGGCTGCAACCTGGGCTTAATCCTGGTTAGTTGGTTGCTTGCATTTGCTTTCCTACTAAATTAATATTGTTAATGGAAATTTCAGCTATATCAGGCCATTGAGAATCAATCTACTTTGGTTCCTATCATCAAAATGTATATCATATGTTTTTGTTGGCCTCTTACTTTCTGAATCACAGTGCAGCAGCAGATAGATGCGCTTTTCAGAAGTCATGAAGTTAGTGACAACCTTTGTATTTTAATTGCTGTTTTAAAACCCAGTTAGAGGCTATTGATTTGCCCCACCACCCCCCGACACTGAATTTTTCCAGACTCCACCTGATGGCCCCGTGTGTAGAAATATGCCTATAAAAAATTGCAATCATTTTGCATTGTGTGTGTTTCCCTTCTCCCTTCCCCACAGCCCAAAGAAAGGATTGACTTAGCAGCCTTTAAAAACTCTTGAAGTAGCAATGGTTTTTTTCTGTATTCAGAGTAATGGTGGGGAAGAAATGAAGTGATTAACTGCAGTTTGGAAGAATTTCTGGCTATTACATTTTGCGTTATGCTACAAGAAAATGTTGCAGGAATACTGGGAAATGAAAGAATGGAACCTAAGTATTGTGACTGGACTAGCTTATGTAGTCACATGCCTAACATGATGGTGTTTCTTTGTATTGTCTTTCTGTTTCTATGTGACACAATCAGCGTTGAACATCAAATTAAGTCCAAAATTTGCAGACATATTCTTGGATTTGGTGTGCAGAACACTGTTGAGCTTTAGGAAGAGCTGAAAGTCTGCAGCTTCAAGCTTCTCAAAAATTTTAATGTGTAGTTGACCCCAGTCAGTTCTTTCCATGGTGAAAACTCCCTTGTCTCTTGGGGGTTTTTTCCCTGTGTGCTTAGTAGGACATCTTGAGTTGCTTCTGAAAGAGAAGGTACATTAAGGAAGTGAAATGTGATGCGGGTGGATGAGAGAATCTGTAGTGCTGCCTGTATAGAAGCAGGATGAGACACTTCTGTTACAGCAAAAGGATAGTGGAGGATGCACAGTATTATAGTAGAAGGAAGGCTAAGTTTATTAAATCCTATTATATAAGGGAAGGAAAGGTTTTGGAGAAGGCCTGCACAGTCTCAGTTTGGAAGAACAATTAATTTATGTTGGGTATAGCAGTGCTGGCATGGAGAGAGAGAACAAAGAATGATGGCTGAGGGATGGAAAATGCACTGTTTAGAACCCCAAATATCTGAGCATAATAGACATCCCAATATACAGCAGAAGATGGGAAGTTCTGAGGGTCTTGAAAATGAAAAGACAGAATCATGACACATAAGGACCTTTTGGAGTACGAGCTTCAGCTTTTAGAAGCAACAGCATGCGACTGTTAGTGTAGGAGACTGTCCATAACATTTCCTGTGGCTTTTGTTGAAAGATGTTACAAGTAAAGACAGTCTGCTCAGAGTCTGAAGTAGTGAGACATAATCACAAATTTTCTTTGGTCTTTTTGGTGCAGTAGGGTTTATTATTACACAAGTTGCTTATAAAACAGTAAATACTTCTCATTAAGAAAACTCAAACAGCAAGTATTCTTGTGTTAGAAAATAAATCACTGGGAGAGGAAAAAAAAAAAACCAAAACATTTTTTCGCACTTGAAAATTTTCCTGCTCTTCAATTCAGCAGGGAAAAAAGTAAGAGAAAAACATCCCAATCCAGAGTGCTGAAGTTTTCACATCAGAAGGAAAATTCTTAATAAAATTTTAGAATTCTAATTTCAGTTAGTGAAAGGCCTGCAGAGGAAGTAATAGACTTATGAATGATATCTCAACAACTACTCTGTAAAAGTACTTGACTTTTCTGAAATGATGGCCCAAAATTCTTGTTGACACAGTCTTGCCATACTTTTAAGCCAATGGAATGTTTTTTTGAGTGTGGTGGTTGTACTCCAGGTTTCCATTTCCCAACATGTAAAGTGCAAAATATAAAACATTAGTTTTGTTATGTGCTTTGAAATAAGTGGATAAAAATGACTCTTCAATGTAGAGGAGAAAGAGCCTGCATCTCAAAAATGTAGTACAGCAGTTTTAACCCAGATAGAACATTACTGATTTAGGACAAACATCTCACTAATTCTAAGGGTACTCTGTTTAAGTCAGTACTTGCCTCATTGTTAATTGGTATGTAGTTAATAGCATAGAAGTCCATTATCCTGAAAGATTCATCTTCTCACTACTGCTTTAATTTTATAGGGTGGCAATCATGGTTTGTTTGGAAACAGCACAGCACAATCGAGGGGCATGCACACACCAGTGCAGCCACTAAATCCTTCCCCCAATATCCGGGCGCAAGTGCCTCCCCAATTTCTTTCTCCCCAGGTAAGGAATTTATAGTAACTGGTTACTTGTAATAGTAGAGCTACAGGCTTCAGAGCACATCATTGAGGTTACTTATACATCTAACTTAGTCCTTGGCTTGATGTTAAGAAATTGAAAACTTAGGTAAGATAAAAAAATTAAAATTCATAGTTGAAAGTGCTTAAAAGTCACTGCAGAAGGATTAGCCTTGTTTCTTATTCCAAGGGAGTTGATGGTAAATGCTCGCTACCAGTATTTTTAAACCTCAGAGTGGATTCAGGAATCCTGTGTCTTAACTTAGGCATTTGCAAAGTATTTTAAAAACAAAAAGAAAAGAGAAAGCTGAAAGTTTTTAAGTGTGACAGGTTGCTTAATTTTTTTTCAAGCAGTCTTGTCCTGTGCTTCCTGCCCCCCTGAAAGAGAGGCCTGATGAAGGGTTATACGTTGCATTTATATTGCAGAGCTCTAAGACCTCAGGGTCTCCAAATGCTTTGGACTTGGTGAAGACTTTTGGAGATTCCCTTGAATTCTACTTGTGTAACTGTCAATGCAGGGAGAAATGGGGGGGATTCTTCTCCACCTACTCCTGTCTTTCACTATAGCTTATTCAGCATACAAAGAGATTAACTCTTTCTGTGAGGCACTGTTTCTTTGCTCCAGTGACTGCCTGAATGCCTTTCTTTTCCTTTGTCAAGCAGTACATTTTTAATGTGATAACACAGTACTGTGATTACTGGTTAGCTCCATATATATCAGCATTTTAATTTAGTGCAGTCTCTAGCAACAGATTGGTTGGGGGAGGAACCTTTGTGTGTGTGTCTGCATCTGCACATGTAATACTGTATATTGTCAATCAAGTGAGGTATTCACTCTGCTCAAGTCATAAGATTGTGCATGTTTAAATGTGATGTGTTAATAAATCTGTAATGTCTTTCCCAGAACACCGTTTAAGATTGGTGTTGTACCTATTCCTTTATAGAAATGCTTCTACTTCATCATCTTTTCTCATAGCAGTGCGTTTCTTGAGGATATGTAACTGGTTTCCATGCAGGTTTCGGCCTCCATGCTCAAACAGTTTCCCAACAGTGGCTTGAATCCTGGTCTTTTCAATATGGGCCCCCAGCTTTCTCCACAACAGATTGCCATGCTGAGCCAGCTTCCACAGATTCCCCAGTTTCAATTAGTAAGTAGTTGGTAACCTTGTGAGACAGACTGTTTACAAATTGTCTGCTTTTGTCTTTTTGTTTGTTCTAATTCTACTTTGTTCTACTGATCTTGTGTTATTTTTGTACAATTATTCCATGTTTGTTGTACAGGAAAATACAGCCCTGTTAGCAGCAGATAAACTAAACAGGCCCGTGTAATTAATTGTGATTGTTGTAAGTGGGTTAGTAATGATTCTAAGCAATGTCTTTGTACAGAAAGCAGTTTTTTGTTGATTTTTTTTTTTTAAATTTAAGTTTTCCTCAGACTTGTAGTCATAGTGATGGTAATGAAGCATTTCATGATGTTAAGTTAGAAACGGCATACAGTATTCTTCTAATGCATTCGTTGTCATTTTATTTGAGTGAGTGGAATGTGAAACAGTTTACCGAAGTTGAGCAAAGTATTAGCTAGTGACTAGCTCCTGGCAATTGTATTTCACTTGATGAGCTCTGTATTTTCACTCTTCCCACCCCCACTTATCTTGTAGGCATGTCAGCTCCTCCTTCAACAGCAGCAGCAGCAGCAGCTGTTACAGAGCCAGAGGAAGTTATCTCAAGCTGTGCGACAACAGCAGGAGCAACAGGTGTGGCACTGTTTTTGTCAATCATATGAAGTATAAAGTGTGCTGGAAAAAATGCAGTCTGCAGTAAAGACGGCGCTGGCTTCAGTAATGTCATCTGCTCTCTTCAGTTTGCACTCTCTTCAGGTTGCGCTTTTCAGAGAGCAAGGTCCTTTGGATCTCTTTCAAGTCACTGTTTCTTTATGTTTACTGGAATTCTGTGTTACAGTATAGGATATATCATCCCCAGTTTTTTCTTTCACTCACAGATTGCTCGTATGGTGAGTGCCCTCCAACAGCAGCAGCAGAGGCAGCCTGGCATGAAGCATTCGCCATCCCACCCTGTTGGGCCTAAGCCACATTTAGACAGCATGGTACCCAATCCTTTGAATGTGGGTCTCTCAGATTTACAGACCAAAGGGCAAATACCTGGATACGGTTCAGGTAAGTGCTTTGTGGAAAGAGATTTGGTGCGTTGCCTATAGCTACCATATTAACATGGTAATTGTGTTACCATATTAGCCGGTTATGTCTAGATCCAGAAATGAACAATTTATGTACAAGCACCAGAGCGAAGGTTGCAACAAGCATCAACTCTTGATCAGATTGCATTATTTTTCATTACATGGGAAGAAGACAAACATAATAACAAAGTGTATCTTGGTGGGATGTTGGCCTAACAAGTTATTTGGATGTTGCCTCTTGAACATTTCATCTGCTACTATTGATTTTTTTTTTTTAACCTTTCTTCTGATCACAATGACTCCCTGTTTGAAGATATTTAAACCAAAAAGATTGAATGATAATGGGAGTTTCGTTTGTTTGTTTCACAGGCTTTGGCTCAAGTGGCATGGATTATGGCATGGGAGGGAAAGAGGCTGGAACAGAATCCCGCTTTAAACAGTGGACTATGATGGAAGGGCTGCCCTCTGTGGCTTCACAAGATGCCAATATGCACAAAAATGGTGAGAAGGGGACTGGCTATTTCGGGAATGCCCTTGCAGTATCATCTTGCCAGAGGTGAAATAGCTCAGATGAAACTATGCTGCAAGTTAGTGAATGTCTTACCTCACCCGTATGCATTTTAAATATTTTTTTGTTTTAGTATATAATACTCGTAAAGATTCCAACCTTTCCTGAGCGTAAATGTATCTTTTTAATGCCTCAGGTGCAATAGTGCCCCCTGGAAAGGCTCGTGGAGGATCGCCCTACAACCAGTTCGACATAATTCAGGGTGACCCACTAGGTGGCCATGCAGGCCCTGCTGGTGATAGTTGGTTACCTGCCAAATCTCCACCAACGAACAAGATTGGAAGCAAATCCAGCAACGCCAGCTGGCCTCCAGGTATTACATAAGGGCAGGGGTTATGTCCTAGCTTTAGAACAGATGTGCTGGGTCCTTTCCATGTATTTTTTAAGTAACCACTGCAAGGGAAGTACTTGCTTGGCCTATATCAATTTTTAAAACATCTTCTACATTAAATTAGAACATAAATGTGGACTTTCCAGTAAAAAATTGCTGAGCTAAACATGAACTAACTGCTGAATTGCCTGAGTAGTATTTGGTTTTTGTTAGGCAAACTCATCTTCTGTAGTTTGGTGACTTCACACTTACAGAATTTTTTATGAGAACACTTGTTCATAGAATACACAATACCAGCTCCCTCCTCTTGTGTTGATTCCTTATTTACATTGTGTTAAGCTGACACGGGTGTAAAAATTCTGACTGACAGCATGGAATCAGGAAACAAAAGATGTGAAAGCTTGTTTTTTGTGATGGTGGGAACAGGATTTTCTTGACTTTTTGTATTTTATGTAGCATAAACAATTGCGAGAAGAAAAGTTCATGTATGTGATCCATTGCAGACCGCAGGGTTTCTTTTGCCAGCAGTATTGGTACAATATGTATACAATGTGTGTGCTACACTGTTGTGGTTCACCTTTGCTCATGTTGCGTAAAAGATGGAAGAGTATTGCCATGTCTCAGTGCTGCTCAGCAATCTTGTGGCTTGAGTAGAAGTTTCTTGCTTTTTGGATTACAGGCAGTGGCATGTTTTTTAAGTCTTCTAGAGTTTCACTGGCAGAATTTTATCTTTCCATTAGAAAACTCAAGTATCTAGGAAAAATACATATGTATTTGAACACACGTATAATTTTCTATATAAAGCATTCTTTAAACACAGAGTGGTGTCCTTGAAGTTGCACAGATTAATCAACAGTGCTGTTCAGCAAATAGTGGATGCTGTGAGTTTTCTCTGCCTGGAAAACTCTTAACATTCCAGGAAAACATTCCTAACCGCAAA
The DNA here is from genome assembly GCF_031877795.1 of Strix aluco. Lineage (NCBI taxonomy): Eukaryota > Metazoa > Chordata > Aves > Strigiformes > Strigidae > Strix > Strix aluco. The sequence goes on from NC_133935.1 coordinate 31,787,706, forward strand.
TCCTCTGCTGTGAATCCCCTCAAGCACAAAAAAAGTAAAGGTGCAGGTACATCTCGGGTAAACCAGAAGCACAGACCTTGCATCAGAAAGCCTAGGAATCTGTGTGGTGCATACGACTGCAGAAAACCTACAAAACGTAGTTTAAAGTTTTTTATGTGGGAACCCCTCAGAGTCTAACTCTGACAAGAAAACATTTTGATGAACTAACAGAGTTAAAATAATTAGTTATCTCAAGAACGTCTACACACCCACATTTCATACCACTGACTGCTCTCCATAGAGGTGTATTTGCAATACATTTCTGTCAGCCTGGTTGTTAAGTACTGAGCTTCCTGAGCTGGAGTTACTGTTCATAATGTCAGAAATCCCCAAAATTTAATTTTTTTCAGGACTTCTCTCGTAGACTAGTTGCTGAACTTGTTTTGTTAGTGACCATTTATTGAGAAAAACAGTACTGCTTGGAGTGTTAGGGGAGAGGTGTGAGGATCAGTTCTGCCATACCTCCAGGTTTTGGAGCAGCCACTGGCTCTGGCAAGATTCTTGGTACCAGAAGGCTGTTACAGAAGTGAGAAGGCAAATAACTACTCTTTGCCCCTTGTTGATATCATAGAGCTTCTTTAGCGATACTTGCAGTCCCACTGTCAAGTGATAAGCAAAATTTTTGCTGTTGCTGACTGCCTCACCACTGTGAGAAGATAGCTGGAGTTCACAAATCCTGAACATAAACTCTCACAGGGATCATCAGTACCATCCCTAATTTCTTGGGTAAATGGCTGTGATTGCAGATGTCATGTAGATCATGGGTTTTGGCACATGACATTTATGCAATTATTGCTGTATTGCCAGCCCTGTCTTATGAGGTCTATAGACTATTGGGGCAAGTGTTACTGTACCGTAACAATCAGCCACTTAGGCTGTCTCATAGCCTCTTTAGCTTATTGGCTTCCTCAAGAAGAGCAACTTAGCTGAAGTCATGATCCACCTTATCAACACCCCTGATGAAGAATAAAGACCCAAAATGATTTTACACTGTAGGTTCTTTTTTCTCTGCAAGCTTATAGATGAGGCCCATTGTCAGTTCCTGGCGTGAAGATACAATTTTTCTTCCCAGTGTTGGAAAATAAGTTGTTAACGAAAATGAATTTACAAGAGAAAACCTCTTGAAATAGGTGCATTTTTCCTTTGAATGAATACAGTGGTCACTCAGCATTCACCCTGACTACACCTTTCGCGTTTTCCTCCTAAATGCCATCTGCTGCAGAAATTCTGCCGTTCAAGAGAGCAGTATTGTTCAGCACAAAGATAAATGAAGTGGTGCCCAATCAAACTGATATCACAGCTGGAGGTGAGAGCAAGTTTTGCTGCATTGGTGAGAACTCTATCTTTTGGTTATGTCACACAGACTTGCATACCTAGGTAATACTAGACTGTAATTTTCCCATTCAAGAGCAGTTCAGTCCTATATTCCAGGCAAACTGGCCTTCGTGTGTCTGTCATGGTTTTCCTAATAATCTTATGTTTGAAGGTTTCAGGAGGACCTTTCAAATATCAGTGGAGAAATGCACTTCATGTTTTCTTTACTAGCTAGAGATAAAAGAGCATGTCTCTAGGGAGAGTTGATGAATGTGCGTGAGAATAACTGTCAGTCCCAAGGAATAGTTTGAAAATTTGTCAGTATGCTGAAATTCAAGGAAAACTCTTCTCCAGACTAGGATTATATTGCTGAGTGAATGTGTTTATATACAGTAGGCCTGATTTTTGGAGCCTTGTTTGAATATTCCTTAACTTTTTGATGAGAGCTTACTATGCACTTCGTTTTCAGTCTCACCAATTCTCAAAAATCTTTACAAAGGCAAGACTTGGACTTACCTTTTTTTTTTTCACAAATAAGTTCTAATTTCCAGGTCCTAACCTGTGTTCATGGATTCTTTATCTCAGAACAGAGATCTTTTGACTTAGACCCAAGAGCTGCATTGCTTGTTCCTTAAGCATAAGGTGGTCCTGTTTGTCAGAGGATTGCAGTATTTTGACAGCAACTGAGCAGATTCCTTCCTTGATGCAGTGCTGATTGCTCATATTATTAGAAATGTTGATACCTGGTATCCTAGATTGATTTTGTTGAGTTACTGAAGTTTGGGAGATGTGACTGAGGTTTACCAAATCATGAAGGTAGTCAGCAAGATAAATGCAGAGTTGTAATTCTGCGAATCCTGCAACCATGGTGCATATGCTGGACTTAAGAGGATATAAATTTTAAATAGATGAGAGCTTTTTCTATTTTTCCATCAGAAGTGCTGAACTTCTGGAATATGTTGTTTTTACAGCTTCTGGAGACAGATGGTACTAGCCAGTTGAAACAGTGATTGGATAAACTGATGGAAGAATGGTTGCATAAGCAGGTGCTAGCAGGTAGAAGGTATTTCTGACATCCTAGATAGGAGTGTGGATGCTGGGAGAGTGTGAGGGCAGTAGCCTACAGATAGTGGCCAAGCTTGTGTTCTGTCCCTAAATGGTATCTCTCCTACCACTGTTAGCAGAATACTGGGCTAGATGAACCACAGTTCTGACCCAGTGGGGCATTGCTAGCACAGTCTAATACTGCCCTTGCTGTGCCAATTGTTTGAACCAGTACTATCGCATTTTCTTCTGTATTTGTCTGCAAAAGTCATAGTCTTGACTATGCTGCTTCATTACAAAGGTGACTGAAATTAACCCTTCCATGTCAAATTCACCCTACATGGTTTCATTACAGATAAGCACATTCTGGATCCCACTTTTAATCATGGATTTTTAATTACACTCAAATGTTCTGCCATTAGTTGTTTCAGAACTTCAGGTTGGGAATAAAGGTATCATTCCATATCCTGAACTTGTATCTGTAAGGAATGAATCTGCCACGTTGGCACTCTTTTCACATTTACCGAAATTGTCACATAGTATCTGAAGCTTCTTTACTTTTTTTTGTGTTTGGCAGTTTTACTTCCTTATCACTGCTTCCAAAATTGACCACAGTACTTTCTTCATTGAACGTCTACTTAGAGAAGGAACCAAGTTACTGGTCCTTCTTATAGTAACTGGAGTTTTTATATGTTCATACTTTATAACTCGCTCGTGTCTTAAAATCTGGCACGCCTGGAGCTGTAGTTGAAAGGAAACTAAAGTATAATATATAAAGGAAAATAAAGCATTATTGTGAAGCATGAAGAACATCAATGAGTATATACGTTATTTGTACCACAAGGCATCTCACCTTAGCATTACCTCAGTATTGATAGGTAATGTATAAAGGGTGTGTGTACCTACAGTGTAAAGTGTCAAATGTGTTTACAAACTCTTAAGGTAGGTGGCCTTTCCTCAAGAAGGTCTTCTGCACACCTACAGAGTGTGTGTGCGGAAGCTAATCTTCTAATTCATAATCTAATCTTACATATCTTAAATATATAATGTATTAAGGAAGGGTAAAACTGTTGAAGCCTCATCTGAATGTAGTAAAACAGGAACAGTCAAAGGAGTACTGTATGTACTTGCACCACTTTTTTGTAATGTAGACTTATATTCAGACACCAGAGATAGTGCCACAGGAGGAAATGTGAAATTTTTTAAGATTTTAATTAAGAAAAGCCTGATCTTTTTTTTCAGAGGAACAGTGTAGAAGACAATTATTTACTGTCCTAAAATATCTTCAACAATTACTTCCAGTAAATGGCATTTCACTGTTTGCATCTAATTCCTTTTTCTCTCCTGTCCCAGAGTTCCAACCAGGAGTGCCATGGAAAGGTATACAAAACATTGACCCTGAATCTGACCCCTATGTGACCCCTGGAAGTGTGCTGGGGGGGACAGCCACATCTCCCATTGTAGATACTGACCACCAACTTCTGCGGGACAACACCACAGGTAAAACAGTGAGCAACGGGCGTGTGGTTATTTCAGTTGTTCTGATATTTGAGAATATTCTGATGTTCCTGTCATAACAGAGTAACAGTATTTGACTAAGAAGGAAGCCTGTATGCCTTTGCACTGTGACTGTGTATCATGTGAAAGCTTGGCATTGGTACAGATCATGGTTCTCTTGAGGTTTAACAGTATTACAGAAATGCTATGAAATTGGCCTACTCTTTCTCTCTCCTTTTTGCCTTGATAGGGTCTAATTCTTCCCTCAACACCTCGCTGCCTTCACCTGGTGCCTGGCCCTACAGTGCCTCTGACAATTCCTTCACCAACGTTCATAGCACTTCAGGTATGCAGGCTCCAAAACTTACCTGGACAAAGTGTTTTTCTCTTATTCGCTAGTTCCTCATTCTTGTCTCACTTTGAATATTTAGCCTTTCGGTAATTTCTGAGGAACTCAAAATTTGAGTGGCTGATCAGATAGTTTTCCTCCTGATGATACAATACTCTGTTGTAGTTGCTTTAAAAACTAGGCTAAGATCCTCTGTCCTTCCTCCCACTCCCGATACAAAATTCTTAGTTATGCAAGTTAAAGAATAGGGTAGCAGTGAGCAGCAGATGCAAAAGGGGGGGCAAAAAAAAAAAAAAGAAAACATGCACAATCTGTTGACATGTGTAAGGGATTGAGGGACTCATCATTTTTTAAACATACCTGCTTCTGTAAGTATGAGTTTAGGAATTAGAGTAGTAAGGTGAGTGATTTTATTCATTTTAACGTTAGAATATTGGAGTGCTGTGAAGGGAACATTTTTGCCTTATCACTCATCATTCCCTGAAACCTGGAGAGAGAGAGAGAGACGGCTTTTAGTCCTCTGGCTTTTAATGGTTGGCCTGTAAATAGTAATTTAGATATCTGCCTCAGGTCCTTGGTAAGAAGGTCTCCAAAGCTTTCTTGTGAAAAATGGTTTCTGCATGCCTCTGAGTGGGATGCTGGAAATACTTGCTCCAGACAAACCATTTGTATTTTGAACTTCCTACAGATGCCAGAGTTTTCTCTTGAGACATCATTGTCTTGACAACTACTTAAAACTGAAGAATTTTGTGTAAATAGCAGAAGTGACGAACATAGAGAGGTGCATCTGGCCCAAACTTTGTTTTTTGCATCTTACCGAACAAAAGCTGTGTTAATATGTAATCTCAGCATCTTCACAAAATGTGTTCAAAATCCTGTTTAGCCCTCAACAAAACCAGTGTTCATAATGCCAGTTTGTGGGGTGACTTTGGGTTTGAAGCAATATCTGTGTATGCAGCAACTCAGTGACATAAAAGATTCATCTTTTTGTAGCCTGGGGAAAGGAGTGGCATGTATCAGCTTCTTACCTCTCCTTAATTTTGTCTAGCACATAAGAAAGACCCAAGAGATAAAAAATGATTGGAGTCATAGTTGAATTGAGGAAACTAGACCACTGTCTCGTACACATACCATTTCTGCTCATCTTGTTCAACTGCACACCAGCATTTTACAGCCAGAAAGTGGGTCATCTGAATTAGGGCTTTAGAATTCACATACATGTAAAACAAACTGAGTAGTGAAAGCAGGTTTTTAAGCACTTCCATATACTTTCATAGGTTAGTTCTTGAAACCTGCTTGCTGTTGACAGTTACTCCGTCATGGAAATATAGTGATCCAAGGGTAAAATGAATCGCGTTTTTACTTGCTGAAAGCTTTATGGGTTTGATTCCCAAATGTATGATTTGTGACACCCTGGCATATTGTAAACCTGGATGTTTAACCTTTGTTTCAAATAAGTAATTTACTACCTTTTGTTAGTGAATAGAGCTTAATACGTATATTTGCATGCACACACACGAGTTCCGATTAAGATAATTCATGACACAAGTGCCTTTTCCCCTAGATTGCCCTGGCTGTGTTCAGTGGTTCTCATTACAGAACAAGGGAAAAAGAAATTACTCAAGCAGTTTTGACTTTTGGTTTGGTTTTCAGTTGGGTGATAAAATGTCCCTTGGTGTCCGAAGGTGTGGGAGGATTTGTGGTCTGCCTTCTCAAGGAAAACTGGTTTAGGAAATTTGTGATTTGTGAGAAAGCTTTGATCTTAAAGGAGAACATCTTTAGGAGGTAGAATTAGCTTAGTAGACCAAGAGCAGTAAATACTCATTTCAGTTCTCTGCAAGTTTTTGGCCTGAGGAAGGCTCAGTTTCATTAAAGGTCAGTAGTGCCCCAACTTGTAAGAAATTCTCAGGTTCTCAAACGAAAGGTACTATGGACGTAAAAGCTGCTGCTCATCTTATTAATGGTTGAACATACTGCAACCAGTTACATTATCATAAATCATCTAAGGAATTCTTTTGTCAGCATATATAAAATAAGCAAAGATTAACTTACATGTATGGTTCTGGGCTTTGCGCTTGTCTTCGATATAAATATGGTTAAAGGGTTTACAATGATAGTACAGTTAAAGGCTAGTTGCATCTCATAAGTTTCTCTAATACATACAATTTATTTAATTTTCTAGCAAAATTCAGTGATTACAAATCAACATGGTCCCCAGATCCCATAGGACACAATCCCACTCATCTCTCCAACAAGATGTGGAAAAACCATATTTCCTCAAGGAACACTACAGGGCTGCCCCGCCCACCTCCTGGCCTGACCAACCCCAAACCATCATCTCCATGGAACAGCACAGCACCCCGATCGGTCAGGGGCTGGGGGGCACAGGACTCAAGGCTTGCCTCTGGTGAGAAGAATCAACTGATAGCACCATTGATCAGACCTGAGGAGTGTACGTTTTACAGCACTAATGGTTTGGAGGAAAGAAAGTTGCAGTTGTCTGGTAAAAGGAAAAAAAAAGTTCCTTCTTGAAATGGAATTTTGCTGTCAGTAATTGGGGTGGAGGGTGGATGGGGGTGGGGAGTGGAATCCCAGGTCCTGCTGCATGGAATGAGTGAAGAGGGCTGAGAGCTGCCAGGAGGGAGTACCTACTGCATGGAGCCTTTAAAGACTAAATGCTTTCTGTGGGTGGGAAACTCCGCAAAGATTAAACTCTAGCAAAAAGTGAATCCTGATGTGAAATGTGAGGAAAGATGTATTCTTGTTTTCAGCACTGAAGATTAAGCTTTCATGTGTTAGCAGGGCTGATAATGCTGAATTTGTCTGAGATTGAAAGACCTGATTGTAAAGAAAAATGGTTTTCTTTTTATCAAATCTGTCTTGATTGCTCTGTCTTCTAATTTGCAGCATCTACTTGGAGTGATGGTGGCTCAGTTCGTCCTAGCTACTGGCTGGTTCTTCACAATCTCACTCCACAGGTATTTTCTGTTGTTGCCTCTGGGAACTTGTTTGCTTTACCAAGATACAGACTTGGATTCTTCAGTTGTTTCTCTTTGAATAAAATCTAACAAAATAAGATTTGTCAGCATATGTAAGATGTGTTTCTACTAAACTGGACTGCAGTCTGTTTTTTCTGTTGTAATCTCTTCAGCTAACTTTAAGGTGTTCAGTTTTTTGCTACATGACCATCATAACCTTTCATTGCCTACAGTTTCAGAAAAAAACATTGCGACAGAAAGATTTGTCTTAGAAGTGAGGATAAGTTGCATGGCCATAATGTGGAATGGTTTATAGCTGTTAAAGAGACTGTTCTTTGGGATGTTGTCAATAAGAAAGCTGGTGTAACTGCCAGTTTTCACTTTGGTGTTTCCGTAGCGAAACCACAGAATGTTTCCAGCACTCCTGCCAAAACCAGTCTAGTTAGGTTATTCCTGCAAGTATTCTCAGAGCTTGATTCCGCTCAGAATGAATTCTGTGGAGATCCTGGTTTCAGCAATCCCAATTAGTCTGTATTTAAGGCTTAAGAAAAGCCTATATGATTATCAGCAGCACCCTGAGGTCTAGACAGAGAGTCCCCTGTTCAGCAGGATAATTTACCATGCTTCTATTACAGTCTAAGAAAACATCAATGTGAAAGGAAACACTAAAGTCTCCTTCAGATCACCCAAAATGGCAAACTGTGCTCCTTTCTAGGAAAGACTGTTTTCCTTGATGGTGAAGGAAACAGCAGTGGTGTGATTAAGGGGCACAGTTCTGAGTCTCCTTTGTGCAAGGTAGTTTAATACTGGTTTAGGAATCATTTAATGGAAGAAGAATATATTTTGGAGGCCTTTAAGTTAATAGAAAAGAGAAAGGAGGAGATTATAATTGTCTCTTCCATAATAAATCCTCTGTTCGTTTTGTGTCAGTACACTAGAGAGAAGGAAGCGTAAAGGCTAAGGTGGATTCAGGGACAGTGTCTTCATTTCAGGTTCCTCTGTTTTAATTTGTTCCTATTTGTACCCACACACAACTTCCTTTTCCCTCATTTGAGGTTGTATTGTATAATAGGGGGAAAGGGAGAAGGAAGAAAGTAGCACTTCCTTAAGTATCTGCACATATGGATTCCATTCATATGTGCCTGTTCCTGTGGCATACCAGGAATGGAATCTGTGTGTACAGAACACCTTGGAGAACAGCAGTTACTGGAGGTAAGTAACAAGCTGTTACTGCTGCAGGAGGAATGTAGGCAACAACTGCTGTGAAAACATTAGCTCAGGAGGAATGAGCATTGCAGGGTTTGGCAGGAAGATCACTGTCTGTTTCTGTGACTTACTGCTTCATAAACCACAAAGACAAAAAAGCACCAAAATAGATTTCAAAAAACCCTCATTCTAGAGGAGATATTTTCACTTTTGCAAAAAACTTTTAAATACTGGTTGATCTAAATTGTACTGAAATCAGAGTGCTGGAGACTAAGAAATTCTGGTTCTTTTGGTACAAATCCTGATGGCTGAAGATGGTGAGAAGCATAAGTTGTATATAATTACTGGGAAAACCTGCCAACATAAGGTTAGTGACAGTGTAAGAAACTCAATGAGATGGGGAAGACTGGACTCAAGCTACAAGTGAGCAGGAAAAATCATAGAATTATAGAATTGTTTGGGTTGGAAGGGACCTTAAACATCATCTAGTTCCAACCCCCTGCCATGGGCAGGGACACCTTCCACTAGACCAGGTTGCTCAAAGCCCCGTCCAGCCTGGCCTTGAACACTTCCAGGGAGGGGGCATCCACAGCCTCTCTGGGCAACCTGTTCCAGTGTCTCACCACCCTCACAGTAAAGCATTTCTTATATCTAATCTTAAGTCTACCCTCTGTCAGTTTAAAACTGTTACCCCTCATCCTATCACTAGACTCTTTGATAAAGAGTCCCTCCCCATCTTTCCTGTAGCCCCCTTTAAGTACTGGCAGGCCACTATAGGGTCTCCCCAGAGCCTTCTTTTTTGCAGGCTGAACAACCCCAACTCTCAGCCTGTTCTCATAAGGGAGGTGCTCCAGCCCCCTGATCATCTTCATGGGCCTCCTCTGGACCTGCTTGAGCAGGTCCATGTCCTTCTTACGCTGGCAGCCCCAGTAGTCCAGGTGGGGTCTTACGAGAGTGGAGCAGAGGAGGAGAATCCCCTCCCTCAACCTGCTGGCCACACTTCTCTTGATGCAGCCCAGGATACGGTTGGCTTTTTGGGCTGCAACCACACATTGATGGCTCATAGCCAGTTTCTATCCACTACTACTCCCAAGTCCTCCTTCTTAGGGCTGCTCTCAATCCACTCTTTGCCCAGCCTATATTTGTGCTTAGGGTTGCCTTGACCCATGTGCAGATAAGTCAGATTATTCCATAAAGCAAAGCTATTCTAATTGTGGGAAGTCAAGGCTTGCTGATTCTGTTTTAAAATTAAATTCTGTCACCTTTGCTTACTTCCCACTGTTTTCATTTCCTTTCTGAGGGCAGATTATCTTTTAATTACTGACATGAAGTTAGGATTGAAGTACATTTGGAGAAATTGTTAAACATCTGTTTTATCCTGGCTGTTCTTCCTCAGATCGATGGGTCAACCTTGAGGACGATCTGCATGCAGCATGGCCCACTGCTGACATTCCATCTGAACTTGACCCAGGGCACCGCCCTTATCCGATATAACACCAAACAGGAGGCGGCCAAGGCCCAGACTGCACTGCACATGTAAGCAATCCCCATGTCCGTTCTTTGTTACTGCATTAGTCATGAAAACAAAACGTCTGTCCAGTGCCATGATTTGGAAACTCATTTCAAATATCATGGTTGGAAGGGAATCTCTCATTCATTAGCAGAGGAAGAAGAGAAACAAAGATGCCTTCTGTTTGTGTTACTTTAATTGCTGGCACAAACTGGCACATACGGCACTAAGAAAGTGCAAACAGGGTGGAATTGTGACCAGTATGCACCTTGCTGTACAATTTTTGCCATTTTATAAAAGCTTGTGAATTGTTTCAGATACAAATCATTCTTATATGTGTAACCCAAATGTGTGGGAATCTGCTGTAGTTTTGAGATATACCTGAAATAGTTTAGTTGAAAAGCTGAATATCTTGTTTCCAGTTCATAAGCTTTTTGGAACGGACTGTGTGTCTGGTGTATTTTGAAAATGTGAGAGGTTTTGAGACAAAAATGGGGGGAGGGTGGAGGGGGATATCCATGTAAGGAGGGGAATGTAAGCCCTTAAACTCAGTGACAACTTTTGAGCTATACTAACCTTAACCTGAATTTCACAGGCTTTTAACTTGTTCTTCCTCTGTTTTGTTTGAAACATGGCATATGTGCATTTACCGTTTTAGTTACACTGTATGGGCACTTCTATTGTTCTTGGTGTTAATGTTCAGGACCTTAGTTTAAATTTAGAAAGGTTTTGTTGCAGGCATAGTAACTGCATGTTGGGGGCGACAGGGTTGGTTGGTTGGTTTGTTTTGTTGGAGTTTTTTCCCCTTATAATATTGAGGTTCTTGTGCTTTGAGTCAGTTTCACTGTCGAGAACAGCTGAAGTTTTCTGTGCTTGCTCCATTGTGGCAAGCTGATATCTCCTTTGGTTTAGGCACCTAATAGTGTTGTTTCCATGCCTTCTGAATCCTTTGCCCTTACTTTCCAGCTCTAATATTTTTTTTCTTCCATGCACCTTGTCTTCTAGGTGTGTGTTGGGAAACACTACCATCCTGGCTGAGTTTGCCACAGATGAAGAGGTTAGTCGCTTTCTGGCACAAGCTCAGCCCCCTACACCTGCAGCAACCCCAAGTGCACCCACAGCAGGCTGGCAATCCCTGGAGACAGGACAGAACCAGACAGATCCAGTTGGACCTGCTTTGAATCTCTTTGGTGGGTCAACAGGGCTTGGGCAGTGGAGCAGTGGTGGCGGTGGCGGCAGCAGTGGGGGTGATCTCACTGGCGCTTCGTTGTGGGGTCCCCCAAACTATTCTTCAAGCTTGTGGGGGGTCCCAAGCGTAGAGGATCCACACAGAATGGGCAGCCCTGCTCCCTTACTACCTGGAGACCTTCTGGGAGGAGGGTCGGATTCAATCTGAACTTAGAACTTTCAACTCTGACCTCGTGACCTTTTTTGGAACAGCAGCAGCACTAACTTGACCTTTTCGTTTTTTTCAACTTGCAATAAATACATTTATAAAAGGAAAAAAGAAAACGGAGAGAGAAAAAAAGGTGGGTCATTGACAGACTGTCTGAGCACATAGTTGCCTCCCTTATATAACTTCAGTTTTTTCGTTTGGAATATGAATCCAAAAAGAGAACATATCACTCTTGAAATACTTGAATCATGAACGCCAACTTAGAAAGACAATGTGAAGCAAGTACACATACCATTTAAATTTAAACACAAAAAATTAAAAAAATTAGTTTCTAGTTTTTCACTTTTTCATGTTATACGGAAGTTGTTGCTAAGAAACATATATACTGAAAAAATAGCTTTTTAACTTTGTTTGCACTGGGTGTGTTTCCGTCCTTAGGTCTACCATGTTGGGTTGGGGTAGGGGAGGGGTTCAAAAGGAAAAAAATGGGGAGGGGGGAGGGGAAGACTTGACGGAGCCTCACTTTAAAAACAAAAAAATTAAAAAAGAAAAAATTAAAAAACCCACAAAAAAAAAAGAAAAAAAAACACAAAACAAAACAAAAAAACCAACACTTTGTGATTGGCTGGTTGATAAGTACCAGTGTGTTCTGGCACATGTAACTGCCCACGTGTGCTTGTTTCTGTGTGAGTGCGTGTGCACATGTTCGTGTGTGTGCATTTTTTTCTCTCTATATATATAATCTTGAAACGCTGCATTGCTGATGGTCTACGGGCTGGCTGGCCATCTGCATGTCTTGATTCTGAAAACAAGACAAGCATGGTGGAGTCCCTGAGGCTGAAGCAGAATCCAGTTGGGCTGGATGAAAATTTGTCAGTAGGGTTTTTTAAATTCCTTTTAGCAGGGTGCTATCTCGAGTCTGCGAATCATATTGAGTGGGTAGTTGCTTCCTAGACCTTGTTCTAACCCTGTGGTAGAGCAGAACACTGCCATATCCAAAGGATTTGGTGAGAGGGGAGCCAATGTTGTCTTTTGAGTAGCAGTGTATTTATTTATTTATGTCTGCATGTGGGGGTTTTGTACTGGGTGAACCCTAGAATGTTTGTTATATAATGCAAGCCATTTTTTTTCTTCCAACAAGGGGAAAAGGGGAGGAAAGAAGACATTGCCATTTTTTGTGCGGCTAAGGCAAATGTTCTCTTCAGTCTCTCTCAAGATTCAGTACCTTTTAAAAAAAGATGAGTGTTTCTTTTCTCCCCCAAACCTATAAATAGGCACCCACATTCGTTGTTGAAGAATCCATCAAAAGCTTGAAAGTCCAGCCCAACCAGATTAGCCTTTTAATTGATTTACTGCTTGTATTAAAACTGACAGAAAATAAATCGTGTCAGCAAATTGCTGGCCGGCCTGCCTCATCTCCTGAAAGCACATGCAGCTAACTCCTTTCCTCGTCCTTCATGGTGAGCGTTACCTGTGCCAGGCCTTGGTGTGTTACAGCGCCAGACCATCACTGACAGAAACGTTTACTTACGAATGTTCTTAAACCAGTGTGTACTTCAAACGTTTCCTTTTGTTTCTCTGTGTTGTGTTTTTTCCTGTGTATGTGGTTTTGCTTAGGGAGGTATATAACTAGCAAAGACTTTTTTTTAAAAAAAAGTATTGCACCTTTTTGTTTTTTGTTTTTACTTTTTCTGTACTGTTGCTTTTTAATTTCTGTATTTAAGGAAAGGTTTGGCGTTTTTTTAGCAGCAGTGTAGTAGTACTCTGGGCAGGATAGGGGTGACCTGTAATCCACAGTGATAGCCAGTGTGTGCGTGCATGTGTGCGCTGGGAACAAAACTTCTAAGACCTGTTGTGAAAAGAGTTGTAGCAGACTTGAAGGAACATCCCTTGACACAAAGCAGGAAGTCTTTCAGGGGGGTGGGGCCGGGAGAGGAGGGAGGAGAGATGCCGGTACTTTTTCAGTAAGTGCTAGGACTTCCATGTGGTGTTGTCTAGCCGTTATACTGTCTAACAAAGTGCCGACATTCTGTACCAGCACATACCTGTCCATTCCAGCCCTCAGTGGTAGCAGCGCTTGGGCTTTATTAGCTGGGGGGTAGGATAGGGGAGTCTCTTTATTCAGCGTTTTCATTGAAGGATACAACAATGTCTCATACATTTAACTCTAAGCATGGGTTGGGTGGGGAGAAGCAAAACCAGATTCAAGTAATGTAGGGGTATGTGTGTGTGTGTGTGCGTGCGCGCATGCATGTTGTATGTATGCCTGTGTGCTGGGGGTGGGAGGGAAGGGCTAGGGAGTTGCGTGGCTTTTTTTAATTCGCCCTTTCTATGTAAACCCAATGTCACAAGGAAGACTGACTGAGGGAAATGCTGCATATATATACACATGCCTGTAGATTTGTATGCAAACTGTTACGTGACAAAAAGTATGAGTAGGTTTGTATTTGTTTAGTAAACTGGAGTGTGCAGCATACTCTGGCCCCTTCTGAGTATACTTTTCTATCATGTCTCCTTCATCCATCCCACCATGCACAAAGAAACAAAATGCTCTCTTCCAACTCCTGTTAGCTAGTGCCCCTCGCATGCACACATCCATAAAGCTTTGTTTCTGCTAGTCTCTGCTCGAAGACCAGTTGTGTTCAGACACGAAGAGCAGGTTCTTAAAAGTCCTGTGCCAGCAGTACTTCCTAGTGAATCACCTTTGGCCTGAGTAAGCCAGTATCCGTTCTGTCACATGATTTGCTATACATGCTGGTTCATTGCTGTGTTCCACCCTCACTTCTCTCTCCCAACCTGCCCTAAGGTCCCTTTTCCTGCACTTTGGGCTAGTTGAGTTCATTGCGATACTACGGTGAAAGCCGGGTGCTAGAGCCCCTCTTGTTTACAAGACATAATGAGGGATTTGAAATATTTAAAAAGAAAAGCTAAATTGTTCTTCCATTGTAAGCTTAAAGGGAAAAAAATTAAAACGTACAAAAAAAAAAAAAGACCAAAAAGTGCATATATATATTTTAGATGAAGACTAACTCTGGGAGCATTTAACAGTGTTTTTGTTTTTATTTTAACATTTTATTTTCCTGCTTTAAATTTGCAAGCATTCTCAGGAATTCTAGGGTAGGAAGCCAGTTTTTTGAAGATGGTTTATTTAACCTTATCTTATCCTAGATAGATGGCTGTTTCTTGTTGATAAACTTTTACAAGTTCCTGAATCTTCAAAATGTTTGAAAGTTTTTACTTTAAAATAAAAATGCTAAAAAAAAAAATAAAAAGAAAAAGAAAAAAAGAAAAAATCTCCAAATGTTACTGTCAAGCAGGGGATCAAGAATTTTAAAGACTGTATAAATTAAAATACATTAAGAAAACTTCTCAATATCAGCAACAGGAATTCTTTTTAATCTTAAACAAGTTGTGGGAGAAGAAGGGTTATCATTTATAGAGCTTTGTTACTCATGCAGACATGTGTACAGTTGCATGGAAAAGAGAAGTGTGTGAATGGAAATCTATTGCTTTGTTCCCTCTCAATTGAAACTAAATGAAAATACTCTTCCAAGCACCTTTTTAAAAGCGAAGTGAAACTATAAACCTAATTGAAATGCAGTATAGTTTAACTGAAAGAGTCCTCAGTTAGGAGGACTAGCAGGAAATAAGTGATGGTGCTTCTTTAAACCACTTTCTTTAGAAAACCAGTGCTGACAATGTCCAGTAATGAAGTGGTTTTGTTATCCTGCCTTTTTCAGTACAGAAGAAGGAGGGAATATGGAAAAACTCCAGTAAGATGTACATTAGAAATCAGCTTTCCTGTTTTCAGCTATTTGGTCAGTTTATTCCCCACTTGGAGATTTGCTGCTTGCTTTTCTTCACCCACCCCACCTCCCAGTCTTTCTGTTTTGTTTTATATGAGGGAAATACCTGTTAAACTCTTCTGTTCACCCTATTGCTGCTGGCTGTTAGGGTCAAGGCTGAAGTCTTGAACTTCAGAATTCGGTGTTGGGATGGCCAACTTTTTGTCTCCCAGCTCTAAGGGTCAGGGGCTTACTCCGCCTGAACTGGCTAGGCTCAAACCACAAAAACCGCGCTAGTGCCTTTTTACATGCACCCACATGCCCTACAGTAGGGGAAGGGAGGGAAGATGAGGCAAAGTGAGGCAGTATAGCCACTTCATGGAAATAATGTACCCGTTCTTAAGGAAAAAGAGCATGCTGCATAAGCATGTTGTGCAATGAGTTACATAACAGTAGTTGAGAACTTTTTATAATTAAATCAGATGCCAAATTCCTGTCCTTTTCATATCAGTTGCCCAGTGTTTTCATGTTGTGCTGCATGTACACACCTGAGTGTATACCTGTGTGTTGAAAATAATGCATCAATAATAATAATATTGCGCTTTAAAAAAAAAAATCCTGTCATAGTCCAGTAGAAGGAGGGTTTATTTAGGGAGTTTGGGATTTTATTTTATATTTTTATTTTACAGAGAGAATTTCTGAGTGCTTTGCTAGAGGCTGTGTTTTATCAAATCAGCAGTGTCCTAAAAGAGGAAGTCATAGGATTTAGTCAAAAAGAGCCCAGGAGCTTGACAGTCACTTGGAAGCAGCACTGACTGCTGAAGGGTTGGCAGTCTGGAGCTTCAGCAGTCTGCTGGGTCCAAAGCTATTGTAGTACAACAGTCTGCTCCTTTCTCTAAACGTGCAGGCCTGCATACATTGGTGACTGTCTACTCGGTGGTAGTTTTCCTAAATTGTTAAAGCAACATTAATCTTACTGTTTTTCAACTACACTTGACAGGTCTGTTCCTCTCCAGATTGTATGTAGCTAATCATGATGTTGCTAGTATGGATTAGTCATGGCACTCCCACCCATTGCAAGTGATTTCTGAGCATTGTGCTAACCAGATATATCTTCTGGGGACAACCATGGCTGAACGTTGTAAATACTCTGCTACCATTTGAGCTCATAACAGCAAAAAGCAGGAATTGATGTTAAGGTACTTCTGGGCTTTTACAAAACTGTTCCAGGGAGTGAATCAGTGGCAGCATCTAGTTTTGTCTATTGACAAAGAAGGTAGGGAAGAGAGGCTGAGGAAAGCACGGCTTGGAATAGACTATGAACATCTCTTTCCAGATAAAAATCCATCATAATATCTTTCACTGAAAAACACTTTTTACTTTCTCAAGTGACAAGCAGAAGTCTTTTTATAATTTTGTTCTTATTTTAGGTTCTCCAGGTTATACAGTTTAAACATATACATACTTCACAGGTAGTTTCGGTATTCCTGTTTTTTTCCTGGTTTTGAATCCATCAGTGCTTAATTCATTTAATAAAACAAAACATCTTAGCAGTCTTCTAAGCAAGTATCCGTTTGTTACCAGCCACTTTGCTTACCCCACTCTGCAGTGTGTATCAAGCTGGGAGTTTTTTAATATGTTTGAGAATTCTTTGCACCATTTGAATATTTCATTTTAGCAGTGAAACAAAGTCTAGCAAGAAAAAAAAAAGTGGGGTACAGCTCAGAAACCTGTGTTGAGACCTCTGACATTTACTTTGGAAAGCAGTTTTAGTACCGTGTACTTTGGAAGACATGCTATCTTTTCCCAGTGTTTTTGTGCTTTTACCTGGACACTTGCCCAGCAGCCTTGAAAGTAGGTTTTTTGCTGGTTTGGGGTTTTTTTTCCAATCACAGGGTGCCAGGTTTTTCTCACAAGTTTTTTTTATTTTGCTTCATGTTAAGTGGCTTGTGTAATGAACAAGAATATTAAGCCAAGTGTGGTTTCCCTCTGCAATATAAACAGATTGTTTTCAACAAACTGGCTGGGATAATCACCTCAAAGATTACATAACAATTGAATCTTTATATTAAGTTGGCCTCTTTTTTCTTTTTGCCATGAAATTTCTAAACATTTATTCCTTAGAACTTTCCTTTCTTCCTAAAAATGCTGCCACATCTTCCGCTGTGTCTTAGTAGTGCATCCAAACAGTACTGTAGGGCTTTTTTGTTTGGTTGGTTTTTTTGCTTCATTCTCTACTACGTTTACCTCTTAAGCCTAATTTTGTTTGCGTATTTTTTCCTGTTTACTTTAAGAGGAGTACTGTTTCCATATCTGAGATACCCAAATTTGTCAAAGTCTGGTCCAGGAAATCAGGAGTGATCCTCATGTGAATTAGTCCCACTGACCTTAAATGAGTGAGTACTGCTCTGATAAGGGCTCTTTGTGTAAGTAAACCTTAGCTGGATCAGGGCCAAGGTAGCAGATGAGGACCTGTTGTATTTCCAGTGCAACAAGTATCTGTGCATATATCACGTTCACTGTAAATCACGTGACCTTAGTATCCAGATTTCTCAAGTGGATTGAA
Source organism: Strix aluco (assembly GCF_031877795.1). Taxonomy (NCBI): domain Eukaryota; kingdom Metazoa; phylum Chordata; class Aves; order Strigiformes; family Strigidae; genus Strix; species Strix aluco. The sequence continues at coordinate 31,805,390 of NC_133935.1, forward strand.
ATGCTGGTTTTGTGGTGGACAGTTAGCATCTCAGGGTATGAGTCCTGATTAAGAAGTAGTTTTTTCTTTCTAAAGAGGTAAGGTTCCACTAGCAGAAGCCGCTTTCTTATCTGTAAATATGCATGCATGTATTTGCGGGCAGGAAAGTAATGCCAAGAAAATGTAAGTTGAAATGAACTCTAAAAAAAAAATAAATTAAACTAATGCTGTTGAAGTGCAACTTTGGTCCTGAGTCTGAAACAACATATGCAGAATCTGTTGGTTTGTCTAAATTGATTTTGCACAAAATACCATTTCAGTTCTCTAGTTTATTTTCTGCTCTTTTGCAATATTAGGAACCGATACTGTTAGTTAGATCGTATCAGTCGTTCCTGTGGTGATCAAAATACAGATGTTTAAAACCCAAACTCTCTTCCTTTTCTTTCACCTCCAGTACTAGTCTTCTACCTGTGGCAGAAGGATGTTAACAGTAATGGGGAGAAATATGTAAAGTTTCCCAGTGTAGACAGAGCTGAGTTTCCCTGTTGTCCTGAATTCACATCCAAACCTAAAACGCAAAGCAAAAATCATGCTGGAGCAGAGCTGTTGGTTGGGCTAAATGACAGGAGCCTAACTGGAGATTTTTAGCAGCCTTGCTAGTTCATGTCCCTCACAATGTTTTGCATAAGTGTCCCATCACTGTAAATACCAGTGTTGCTGAATTTTACCAAAGTTCCCCTGCAGTAGGTAATAGGAAACAGGTCCGTTTTGTAGTGACTCACCAAGCAGAGCTTTGTCTACAGTAGAATTCAAGGGTCTGTCTACATTGCTGTTAAAACTGAGTCAGGGTCCTGTTTAAAATATAGCTCTCTATTTTGTGGTGTTATGTGAGACTTTAAAGTTTGTGATGTAGTAACTATAGCTTCTAATCCTTATATGAAAAGTGATTTAAGGTTTCATCTGTGCTACAAAAAGCGCCACAGCTCCTGATGGTTTGGAGCCTATTTTTAAAACTATTGTCAGGCCAAGATAAGCTGCAGCTTCATCTGTGGCACGCAGCAGACAATGTCCGTTTGCATCCACGGTTTGCGTGCCTGTTGCTTTTCATCGAGCTATGCAGGGAAGTTTTTCTCTAAAAGTCTCCCAGAATCCTGTGCTATATAAGCAAGCTTCTAGCAAATCAAGTGCCCTCTGCGAAGAGCCGTTTTTGCCCTGTATGTGTGACAGTTGGGACTGATGACATTCAGCAGTGTTAGGGCTCCTGTTAACTTTGTAGTGAGAAAAGGAGTTTTTGACTTGATTGACAGCCTTTCTGTAAATGAATACAGAGCACTCCAGGGGAAAAGGAAAGAGAAAAAAAAAAAAAAAAAAAAGAAGAATGCATTGTGCCAGCCAGCGTTAAGTATATTTGCATCAAACATTCTTGACTGTGGTGGGCAGAGGCGAAGAAAAGAGACTGGAGAAGTTTGCATGGATGCACAATACAAGGAGGCAGTGCTTAGCAAGAAATGTTTCCTTGAGCACTAAATGCCTCCTCTTGGGTATTAGTGTGTGTTGTTGCATTCACAGAACTAACTTCCTAATTTTTTTTAATCTGTTTGGGTTTTTTTTAATTGAGACAAAGTGGAAGCTTCTTCTGTTTCAGATGAAACACAACCATAAGTGAACATTTTCTTCATCATTTACTGTTGAGCAGTAAGAGCAGGTTGCACAGCTTGTTAGAATAGCTATTTTAGTAACATGGTTATGATATGTGCTTTCTTTCCCCTCCCTCTCCCTGCCAGATACGGCTTACCCTTTCTATATAAGGCGCTGTGTGGGTTTTTTTGTTTTGTTTTGGGAATGTGTGGAGAAGAAGCTAAATGAAGTGAAAATGCAAGCCAAGGTAGAACAGCCTTACTTTAGGGGGTAGCCTTACAACAGAGCTTTATAGTGAGTGTGCTGTATTCCAAAATATGTAAGCCAAAAACAAAAAAAGCATTCATTTATGCAAAAAAAAATTTTAAAAAGAGGTGTTGGAAGACTTCTTTAATACGTACCTTCTAAAGGTAGAGTAAGGTCTCACCAAGTGATACGTTATTGTGATACTTCTTGCTGGGTCAGTAGGGATGGGTTGGGGTATAAGCGCTTAACATTTTCCTCCTATGTTTTTACAAGCAGTAAGTTAAATGTGGTATTTATGAATGTGCCTTTGTGAGTATAGTGACTGTCTAATTGAGGCGACCACTTGGGCTGGAGGGGAGACAATGGTCAATTTATTCTTTCAAGAGGTCAGACATCGAGATTGCAGCCCACTGGTCCCTTTTGACAAGCAGCATATTTGGGCTGGTCTCTACACTGCACAATACGTATTCATATGTGGTAGAGATCGGGGTGGGGGGTGCAAAGGGATGTCGTGTGATGCACAGAAGCTGTTGATAGTTTTAGGCTAGTCTGCCATTGCAGGTTGAGTTTGTATATGTATTATGTGGCTTCTCTTTATGTTTGTGTGCATGAGTGTGAGTGTGTGTGGCTTTATTTTTTGTAAGCACTGGAGAGTTGAAACAGTGATGTTTGAGACAAATTTATACATGTAGAGAAGATGATGTTTTGTAGCTTCTGTTAAATAGTGGGTGCAGGCACACTTTTACCCTCTCTGTCGGTGTCCTGATAAGAAAACAGGAAAAATTTTTTTTTTCAACCCTTCAACTTCCAGCACACTTAATGTTGCCATTTAAATGAACAGGGTATTACACAAGAAAAAAAAGAGTTTTTGAAATGGTGAGGTAGAAGTGTTTAAAAGGAAAAAAAATCTGAAGTAATTTTTTGTTTCTTTGAAGCTGTTTGTAGCTAAACATGGGAATCTGCAGTGTCTCCTTCCATTTGGTTTTTTTCCTAATAATTCACCTCTTCGTCCCACCCAAAACATGAGGTGTACAAGATCAAGAGCTGTCACTGTAGCTCTTCATAATTCCCACCCTGAAAAGAAACTCCAGTGGGATCCCTCAGCTCTATTCAGGAAGACAAAGAGGAGAGACTCTGCAGTTTTCTTTGCTTCGCTCTCATTCCTCTCTAATGGCCTTGAAATGTATTATTATGCAAATGTGAATTTTGATACTGAACTTAAGAAGAGGTTGTTCGTTCTTTTTTCAAAAAAAAGGTCCCATATGTGGTCAGCATTGCTTCTTTATTTTGTAAGTGAATTGTAAACTATGCATTCTGCAAAAGGGGTGTAGGGGACAAAGATAGCTTTGCTCAACTGTTTAGGAGTTTCTGTGTCCATGGTATATCCATTATAGTTTGGGGAAGTGGGGAGGTGATAACTTTGAAATAAAAAGGAGTTGATAAGAACCTCTCTTTCTCGGAAGTTGGCCAGGAGGTAACTGGGCAGAGATTTGGAAAACTAATGTTGACTGCAAAACAAAAGCAGCTCTAAACCTTATGCAGGATTGTGAATTCTAGCTGTGCAGTGTTAACCCAGGGCCAATAGGGTGAACGGGACACCAGCTCTACCTGGGAAATCATCTACCGCCTCCTGTGTTCTGGCCCTTGTCAAGCTCAGGAAACACAGTGTCATAGGCACTGGTTTTTTGGATATACTACTTATTTTCTATTCTGGCAGTCCTTGCGCTCTTCCAGGAGAATTGGAACACAGATGGTCCTTCCTATCTACACTTTTTTCTCCCTAAGATTTTCTTTGCTGCTGTTTCTGGCACAGCTCATACAGTAACAGCACAGATATGGACAAGATGGTAGAGGTAGTACTTAACTTTCTAGTGTTGATCAAAGCACGACTATGTGAACTGTGTTTTTTCAACATCAGCAGCCACCAGTGCTTTCTTGTCTGGTGTTACTGCTGGTGACTTGGCATTAATGTTGGCAGTGTGTGAAATTTTAGGGAATGTAGACTGATGTGTAGACAAGGCCCTCTATTGAAAAGAATTGATCCTTTTTTACTATAAGGTGGTATCATAATGGTCATAAAAAAGGATTCACTTCCTCACATCTCCAAAATGCAGTCATTGTGAATTACATGTGTTCCTTAAAGCTTGCTGAGCTTTCAGGAGCAGTCTCCTCAGAAAAATGTAAATATCACTACCCTCTTCGTCATCTTCATAGGGACCCTTTGACTTGACTTTTTCCTTTGTCCATGGTGTACCGTGGTACCTGCATTATCCTTGGCATTATCTTAGATGTAATGTCATAAACTGAGAGATTATCCTGCCTGTATTCAGTGTTTTCATGCAGCAATTATATTTTTGTTGACGTTCACAGTACTGTAATAAGTAAAAGACTTGATGATCACGCTCGCATCTGTGCCTGCCTTGCAGATGTGATCTTATCAGGGTTCCACTCTGTCAGATTGCCTTTAAAAAAAAGAAAAGGAAAAGGAAAAAAAAAAAACCTGAAGTTTAAACTCACAAAAATACCTCGTGGTACATTTCCCTTTCTGATGTAACCTTTTAAATATTACCTTTTCTTCTAAACTTAATGGGCTTTTATTTCCATCTGTTATCTCCTTTCTAAAAAGATGTTTGAACTAGTGGTTTTGAGCACAGGACCAGAAGCCTGGAACTCCTGAATTTTAACATCGGCCCTTACTGTTCCCTTGCCTTGGGCAAGTCATTTAACTACTTTGCCTTTGTTTTTTCGTCAGTAAAGCGGGGGTGATAATAATACTTACCTACCTCACAGGGCTTTTGTGAGGATCAACTAGTAAATGTTTGTAAAGTGCTTTAAAGATAAAAGCATGATAGAAGTGTTGTGAGATTTTCACAGCAAGATTGCTCATTCTTTGTTATGTTGTTTGCTTGTGTGGAGGGAGATAACCTTATTTTTAATGATTAAAGCCATCAGACACTCATCCTAAACAACAAGTTGATGGAGATTCAGTTACTCATACTCCTCCTCTGTCTTTATGCCAGTTTCCTTCTCCTACTCTAGTTATGACAGTGTTGCTACAGGTGACATGTCTCTAGTTGTACTTTTAGATAAGCTTCAGACTTGACTGAAGTACTTTGAGCTTGCTGCTTCTTTCACCAGATCACTGAATTGGAGTCAGATAGTGTATTTTTCCCTGCCTCTAAGTAGCGTTTTTGGTAATGTCATCCTGCAGGTGGACACATCTTTTCCTGCCATCAGGAAGGGGAGATGGTGGTGTATAGTTCCAGAGAGGGGACTGTAGTATGAAGAACCTTGCCACTTTATGCTGCTGCTCCAGGGATGAAGGGCAGAGTGGCTTTCTGTTTCCTTCCCTGAATTAATTTCAGTGTTTTACCAGTCACACTTCAAATGCAGTGTCTCTTCTTGTCCACGATATACAGAAGCCATCACCTTCCAATAAAACGTAGGAACAGAGGGAATGATAGTAGATGCTGCTTGTGTATATATGCCTTACAGCTCTCCTAGAATGTCTCTGGGAGGGTGGTGGGGGAAGAGGTCTTTTGGGTAAATCCCACAGCTGTCAGGGAACCTCTGCTACTTTCTCCCCTCTCCAATCACATGGTCGCTGTTTATTCTTTCTTGGATGTGCGTCTCAGGGATGTGCATATGAGCCCATGGCTTTTGGAATTTGGCCTTTGAAATATCAAGAATATGGTTTCTGTACCTGAAACCTTTGTATCTGATGCTCCCTGGTCCTCTGTCCTGCATTGCTCCCCGTGGCCTTAGGAACATCTCTCTACTGTTGCCATACGCCACCCTGTCCATCTCATGCTAGTGCTCAAGGTGAAGCGTATACAGTGATTCTGCAGAGAAAGAAGCTGAAATGATGCATGTGCACCTGTGGGTTTTACACACGTGTATCTTGGATTTCTGCCACATCCTGTCTAAAACACGCAGAATATCTGATGCACAGTGCTTTTTCTTTCTCATCTGGAAAGCAGAACAAACAGCTGTATGACTGCTGATGGTAATTCTGTAATGTTTACTTTGAATTAAATGCCTAAGTATTTCCCCAAAGAACCAAAAAACCCCACCTTCTAACAAAAGTAACCAAATGTAATCTTTCTAGGGGCGGGGGGAGGGGAGGAAGGAAAGCAGTGATGGGGGAGTGTTCTGATCTATTTTTCATCTCCACCACTTGGATGGAGATATGAAATGCTGCTTTGAGTTCCACAAACATAAGGGATTATGTTTACAAAGGTAAATGCCTTCTACCTGTTCAGGAAACTGGCTAATGGTGGGCATCAGATGTTTGGCGAGTTTCTCTTCATTGCAAACAAGTAATGAGAGAAGGGTGTGTCTGGAAGAGGAATGGAGAAATAGATTCATTTCATCTAGTCTTCTTGGTAAAATAATGCCACCTTCCTCTCTCCTTACAAAATGGAGCGAGGAGGTTGCAGACCAGAAAATCAGCGATGTCCAAAATGGCTGGATTAGAAAAGGCAGCTTTTCTACTTTGCACATAAATAGGTAACAGGAAGGTACAGCTAAAGTCTTCTTGCCTGAAACACTGTCCCCCAAAAGCAGATATGGTAATAATAAAAATAGTGGCTGTGTGTATATTGATGCTATTTGCAAGTTACCTATAAGTGTTTATTTTTTCTTATACTTGAAATGGCTTCCTTTACTAAAACTCTTACCATAGTTCTGGTTTCTCCCCTCCTCCTCTAGTGTGCAGTAAAGAAAGATACAGGACAAATGGGGAGAATGTAGAGGAGATCACACAATGTCTTGCATATCCAGATTTTATCTTAATTTCCATCCCCTGTGCTCACCGATGTTTGAACTTCCTAAGGGTTTTCCATGGACACAGAAACTCAGCACTTTAGAAGGTGCTCTTGTATGGCTGGCTGCCCCCTTCTCCTCCTTTTCTATATTTTTATTTTACTTTTAGTATAGTGGTACTTAAAATCACTGGTTCACTTAAAAAGAAAAAACCAACAATAAAATGTTTAAACTCTACTAATGTACAAATAAGCTGAAATGTTGCATTTTATGTGTATTTTTGCCATAGCAGGTACTGTATTTCTCATGCTGGATTTAGGGGAAAAAAAAAAAAAAAAAGGAAAAAAAAGAAAAAAGAAAAAAACAAAAGGGTGATGTTTTATTGGAGTGTGACAAGTTAAGAGTAATAAGGAATTAAGTCGTCGTCATTTCATTGAAACAGAGATGGTGTAATACTTATATAAGTTTTCTGAAGGTTTTTTTTGGGCTTTTAAACAGCTTTTTTGTTTTTATTTTATTTTTATTTTTTGAAAGATATGATTGTATTATGTGCAACTCAGTTGCTTACATTATAACTACAAAATATTTTTGGGTTCCTGGAAAAAAAGAAAAAGACTAATAAATGTGTTTGGCTGCTAAGCATTTACTACTCGTGGTTTCTGCACGTTTATTCTGCCAGCCGTGTATCCTGCCGCTGCGCCCTCGCCGCCATCTTCCCTCCCGGCGCTCCGCGCGCGGCCTCCCCCGCCCTGCGCCCGCGGCGCCGTATTCTGCGCCGGGGGCGGAGCCTCGTCGCGACAGCGGGGCGGGGCCACCGCCCGCCCTTATACCCCGCCGCCGGCGGGCGCCCTGCCCCGGGCGGCAGCGATCGCTCCGTCGCCCCGCGCTGCCGCTGCTGCTGCTGCCGCTGCCATGGCGACCCTCGGCGCCGAGGAGGACGCGCTGGCGCGCTACCGCTCTCCGCTGGTGTCGCGATACGCCAGCGCCGAGATGGGCTTCAACTTCAGCGAGAGGAAGAAGTTCGGCACCTGGCGCCGCCTCTGGCTTTACCTCGCCCAGGCTGAGAAGGTAACGGCGGGACGGGGCCGCTGAGGCGGGGGGGGGTGGGGGAGCGGCCCGGCGCCACCTCCGTGCCCTGGCGAGAGATGAAGGCTGGGCCGGGGGCGGGGACACACTGTCGTGGCGGGGCGTCTTCACGCCCCGGTCCCGCTTCCCTTCAGTGACCCTTGAGGGCTCTGGCGGGGCAGGGCCGGTTACCGGCGGGTGCGAGGGGTGGCGGCGGGAGCAGCTCGCCGCCCCTCTGCTTTGCGCGCGTCGCTCGTCGGGTCTCTGCGGCGCGGCTGGCCCCGGCGCGGGAACCGCCCGTCGTGCCTTCCCGGAGCTGCCCTGGGCGAAACGAGGCCGACCAGCGGCCTGGGTCTGCCCGGGGCGAGCGGGAAGAGCTGACCACGACAGCCTTCAGGCGCCCTGTCGCGTGTTTCAGCGGGAGGAGGTGGCGGTGGGGGGAGCGTGCAAGCCGAGTTTTACACAACGCTTTGTACGCAATCCTCCGCGTACCAGCAAATCACCTCTTCTTGTCTCATACCCTCCCCCTCGCACTTTTACCTTCTTTGTGAAATTAGTTCTGTAAAAGCTTTGCTAAGCAGTTTTGGGGTTTTTTTGGGGCGGGGGGGTTGCCTGCTGAGCAAACATTAGTGTCCTCCTTAAGCGCTTGGCTGTTTGCTTTTCAGGAGGTGTGACTGATGAAACATGCTCTCTCCTTCAATCCGATTGCTGCCAGTCTGTGTCAGCTGGACCACCCCTCGCATCTGCAGCCAGTTGTTTTTAGATAGCCCTTCTTTCTAAGATAAGTTTAGTTTTGGCCAAAGTGAGCAGAACAGTTACCTCAGAAATGCTTATGACATTTCTGACAGGCTGAGTGCCACCAAAAAAGATACCTGACAGCACAAAAGATTGCTATCAATTTGGCTATTAGGAAGCAATAATGGTATGTTATCATATGATTGCAAGCTGTTGTGTTAGTAGAGTCTATAGTGTTAACATTTTTTAAATGTAGTTTAAGCTAAACTTCCTTTCTTTGAATTTGGTCCCAGTTAGGGGTATGTGTACAGCCCGTTATTACTTCTTAGTTGAGACACAGTCAGTTTTTAAGATGTACTAACTTGATTCCTCGTGACTGAGAGAAAGACTTGTATCAGGTTTTTGACAGTGAAAAAAGCTGTAACATGTTCCCAAAAAAAACAAAAGAAAAAACACACAAATCTACTCTGCCTTCTGCCAGAATAGCTTTTACTTTCGGACTTAATAGTTGCCCATTTGTTTTGTAGAGTCCTTCTGTTTCCATTTTCGAAGTACTGCGGTTGTTAGGAAGCAATCCAAGCGCTAGGTCTGGCTGTTAGTGTAAGGGCAGAGAAGCACCACGCTGGAGAATGAGTAAGTGGTACACAGTGTCGTTAATGTGTTCCTTCTCCATTCAAGGATCATACCCCCTACAGTGGCCTCATCGATAGTATGCTGCGCCAAATGTGGTGTTTTAGAGGCTGAAGATGTAATTATACAGCTGTGTTAAATAGGAGTCACCTTCTGAATTACTACATGCTAGGTATTGTCACAGTTGAGATGCTGGAGTGAGCAGACGGCACATCTCATCTAGTATAGCAAGTGTCAATACCAACAATGCATGCTTAAGGAGCTTTGCATGTTCAAAAGCATGATAATTTAAACACTGTCATATCAATTCCAGCAGATAATCATCACTTTTTGTTCAAGACCAAAATACTTCACGCGACTTGCCCAACAGGAGAAAGCAAGCTGCTGAAAGAACCGGTGTGAGACTTCTAGATTTCTACACCCAAGCTTTGAACTTGGGGTTCCCGTGTCTCTTGACCCTTGCTTTCCCTCCCATTGCCACCATAGTTTTGTGCCCAGAAGGTAGAGACAGATCTTGCAATTTCTTGAGCACCCTTTCTGTAGTGGGAAGAGGGAAGACTATTTTTATTTGTCTCCTCATTCCAAGGGAGTTTGTCTTCTGATGTCAGCTTTGGACCAAAGGAGGAAGAGTCAGCTACTTTCAGCACCTGTTAGCCCTGTCAGTGATCAGTTAGTTATAAGCAGGTTCCTTATAGAAGATACATAGTATTTCTTTTGGCCATATATATAAAAAAAATAATAATGAACTATGGGCAATATTTACTCCAGTACTTATCCTCACTTTCAAGACATTTATATGTTGCTTCTCCAATCATCCTTATTGAAGATACATAATATTTATTTCTGGGTACATTAAAAGAAAAAGGAATGAACTGTGGGCAATACTTGCTCTTGTTTTGTAGTAAATCAGAATATTAGGAAGATCTTACCATAGGTTTTCCAAAAGTTGTAGGGAAGTAATAAAAGAGGGGACATGCAGTTTAGGAATAAAGTTTTAAGTAAAGTACAGGACTGGGCAAATGGTTTCAATATTCACCCTACTTGTGGGAGATATTTTCAAGTAGTGCACTTGGAATATGTGAAACAAGAACTGAAAAATTACTTCACTGGAAACTGGATTAGAAAGAAAGTCTTTACAGTTGGTATTTTGTTCCTTAGAGCAGGCAATACCAGGAGTTTGAAAGAGGAGACTCAGCAAAGCTTGTGATTAGTAAGAGAGAGCTCCTTAAACTATTTTCCCAACTGACAGTCGTTAGTTTGGGTTAAGACCTGAAGCATGTAAGTTTATACACATCCCAAAACTCTAGTTTATTTTTTTAGCATAAATTCATTTGTATCATGAAACTTCTATTAACATGTCTTCTTTTTTTTTTTAATCTTGAGCTCTTGACCTAAACAATATGCTATTTGAAGGTCAAGTACAAATTTCATGGAGCTCTTCCTTCTCGTAGAAGTAGCTTTGACATCCTGCAGCATCAAACTGACTAATAAAATGTATTGCATATGTGAAATCTGAATGTTTTCTCTCTTATAAGGGCCTATAGTAGCCCTCGATCTATTTTTTTTTTTTTTGTCCCATTTAAGTTTCATTATTTTTCTGTCGTATGTTCTTTATTGGATGAGCATCCCAGTGTTCTTATTCTGTTTGCAGGAGATGTTCCATCTCTGCTCTGCCCTTTAGGAATTCCTTGAGGAATAGGAATGAGTGAACAGTCATAGTTGTTACAGTGGCGCATCAAAGTCTTGGAACAGCCTCGGAGGAATGACAATCCACAGAGCATATCACTGACCTGTAGTGCTTTGGAGAAAACCCTAAGTTTTCCTACTTAGTTTTCTTAAGTAGACAGGTTTGAAGGACATTCAATTACTTTCTTCCTGAGGTACTGTCAATATCAGCAAAAACTCATAGGGAAGAGGCCTCACATGATGTTTGTGGACGCATGAGAACAGCATTTGCCTCAGCACTACCCTACCTTGCATGTATTCCTGTGACTAGTAGGAATTCCTTTTCTTGGGGATTATTTCTTTCCTCTCTGTATGGCTGTCAGTGAGTGCATACTGTGGCCAGCTTTTCCCAACAGATCATGAATGCATGAACAAGGCATGAGATTTTAATCTTGACACAAGGCTTGCCTGAGATAGCACAAGGCCTGAGTTGCCTGTGTGCTTTCAGGTAGTTACAGTCTGTATCAGTACACTTCAAAGACAGCAATCTGGGGCCAGATGCTTTTCCTCAGCCTTCCCCAGGCACTCATGGTTGTTTATGTAGCATCATATTTTAAACTGTGTGGGTACTAATTATCTGATGAGGACCTTGAAGACACATCTGCTTCACTTGCTGTCTTTTCTAGTTCCAGATTTCACATCTGCAAAACATTTTTTCAGTCAGTTTGATTCTGAACAGAACCAGCTTTTGAAATATTTTGTATCGTTGAAGTTTCCTGTCTGGTGACTTCTAATTACTAATGCATAAGACAATAGCATTTTAATTTGGAAAAGGCAGTAATGCCAAGTTCATTGTGAGACATTTAAACTCTCAGTATCGGCAAAAGACATTTTTCTCAGCTTAGTTAGCTCGTGCAAGTGTAGAACTGTGCAAGAGTTACACCAGTGTATAAGTCTGTGGTTTGATATCTTACTCTGATTTTAAGTCAGCTTGCTGAAAAGGTTTAGCAAATATTTTTGAACATGAACGTAGGAGTATTTATCTCCTGCTTCCAGACCAAGTAACTGATTTCCCAAGCTTCCAGATTCAGACTGAGATGAAGTACTTTAGGTCTTTTGGAAAGGTACAAGCTTAGGTACCTTTTCATATGTTCTAGGCCTGCTGTTTACAGTTGTGTAGGTTTAGTTGTGATCCAAAGAGTTCTTCCTGACACAAGCTGTCTTGTCACATGGTACCTGGATTGTACCCACCCGAGGGGTAAATTTCATTAAAAGAAGTTAAAACTGTACTATTTTTATATCAATTTGCCCCATGTGCCCAATTTTCGTAGTTGTCACAGGGATGTTACATTATTGAGGAAAGTATGAAGTCCAAAAGGAACATCTAAGCATGAACACTGTCCTATCCTACTGGAAAAGGTTGGCAACCCTAGAATGAAAGCATTTGCTGTTACAGCTCCTGATTATGCCAGATTGCCATGCTTCTGTGAGATGTCATATGGGAGTAAATTATCTAAACAACTTGTGTCTCAATTTGGGTTGTCTCTTCAAGACAAAAAGAAATAGAAAGTACTTTTCCCCTTGCAGTCCCTTGGGCTTCCTATCACAGATGAGCAGATACAGGAGATGGAAGCAAATCTGGACAACATTGACTTCCAGATGGCAGCGGAGGAAGAGAAGAAACTGCGTCATGATGTGATGGCCCACGTTCACACCTTTGCCCACTGCTGTCCAAAAGCTGCAGCCATCATTCACCTTGGAGCAACTTCCTGTTATGTAGGGGATAATACGGTAATATGTTTTCAGTTCCTTGCCTGCAGAGCTGGGCGATACAAAGCTACAGTTGCTTGTTTGATAGCTCTTCATAAACTTTCCTGTTAAATAGATTTTTTTCAGACGTTTTTATTAGTTTTACAGTTGAAGTTAATTCCCCTTTATCCTAGCTATCCTAGGAAGGCAAGCTCCTCTTGCCTTCTTTCTTTTGATATGAAGAAACTAACTGTTCTCTAAGATTTGTTTGCATGTTAAATATTCAAGGAGATAAGGGATCATGAGTTGCAAACGCATGCAGGAACATGTGAACCGCTGGTTATGCCAGTGGGACAAGTGTTCACTGACTTACAAGCAAGGCCACTTTTGATAGATGCAGCCCATGAGCTTTCAACTGCTGCTTGGAATTCCTGTATTACTTCAGGGTAAATAAAGCTTTTCAGTGGCCAAGAGAATGGATAAGTGTGTTAAGTGAAAAACAAAGTACCACTGTTCTACAGAACTGTAAACTGTGAAAAACCTGTCTAAACCTGAGTTAAAACTAAGGTCTAATTTCTCAGTATATATTGCTGTTCCCCTGTGTCCGAGTCATTGCAACTTCACAACCGCTTTTGTCGTATGGGAAGCTACTGTGTAATTATTTTTACCCTACTCATTTGAGAACCTGTTTGGCTTTTAGGTAATACCACCTTCCTTGTGACACTTGCAGCTAGCTATACCTCAGTCTCAAAAGAAGGAGTAAAGATGACCGCTGCCTGATCAGTGCACTTATTTTCCTGCTGTCTTTAGCCTACAGGACCTGCATTTTCCACTTGGGATGAATGACAGTCTGTCATTCCTTGGGCATCCTGAGTATCTCAAAATAATCATTCATACCCACTCAGTGGAAATGGGTCTTCTACTGCCCAGTATGACTTTCTGTGGATAGTAGAGAAGGAACAATGATGGATCCAGCATTTTTGTCATAAGTTCACTGCAAGTTCTGGTACAAGAAGGAAAGCAGAGCTTTCATTTTAAGAAGAGACTTTTGAGCAGACAAAGCATATTTTAATTATCTCTGTCCTCTCTGAGAGAAGCTATTATGTCTGGTACTTCAGACATGGCCCAAACTTCCTTTCTTTGATTCTTTCAGGATCTGATTGTCCTCCGTGATGGGTTTAACCTGCTGCTACCCAAGGTGAGAAGGCGGTTGTGCACAGTGTCTCAGAAGTGGGCAGGCAGGTCTGATGTCCTGTGAACAGCCTGTGTTTAACTTGGATTTTCCTAAGTGGGTTATTCTCAAGAAAGTGAATGGTTATCTTCCTTTCCTTTCTCAAGTCTTTCCCCAAAGCTTCTTTGCTCACCATGGCAATTATAAGCAACTCCTTGTTTATCTGTGCCACATGTACTAGTTTCAGAAAACAACTGTATTGCTTTCAGGGTCAGCTTAGGCATCCCCTTAACTGTATTCCTAGGAGTGTGTCAGCATTCAAGAAGCTGTATAATAAGAATTTTCTGTGGTCAAATATAGTGGGAGTATAGTGCAGTGTCCTCTATGTGACCTGAATGTCTTGGCACACCATTTGCCCTGGACTGCACATGTGTCAATTATACCCAAAGCAGTGTTATTTCTGACCAATTCCAGGAATAAAGAAAATATCCAGGGATAAACCAACTGCAGGACTGGGCTGGGCACAAGGGCTGGGCTAGTTTGAGCTGAAGTCCAACCACTTGTATGATCTCTCGGTTGAGTTTCATAGCAAGCAGAAATTATGTGCATGCCCTGAAAAAATGAAACATATCGTATTCTACAATTAAGAGTGAGGCACTAAAGGACTGCACAGTTGTTTCCCTCCCCTTTTTCTCACAGTATTTTTGTGCTTAAGCATGCTAGCTTCTGCTGTGGGTTTGTTTTTTTTTTTTTTCCCCTCATTCTGCATCTTTTCTATCCTTCCTGCATCCACCAGCTCGCAAGGGTGATCAGCCGGCTGGCCGATTTTGCTGAGAAGTATGCTGACCTGCCTACTTTGGGCTTCACTCACTACCAGTAAGTAGCCATCAGCCTTTGCTTTCATTTTGTCAGCTATGCTTTGGTTAAACTGACCTGCTACTGCTTGCTTTCATCCTTCTTTTTCCCATCTCTGACCAGTAGCAGTTGGTACTGCTGGACGTCATCAAGACGTTGGTGGTGGTTCAGAAAAGGAGTATGTGCCTAACTCCCGACTTGTCTCAGGAAATTGAACTGTTGCTTTGACTAGCTGTCAGCAGTTGTTCTAACACAGCTTCATAAGGAATGACTTCCTGGCAAACATAGATATGCATATTCTGGGCTGCTTCAAAAAACATGACTGGAAATTGCAGTAAGCCTGTCTTCCAGTCACATTTTCTTTATGTTTTTTGTCAGTTAAGTTAGTTTTAACTGCAGCTTAATAAGGTTTGTTACTGGCTACTTGTTACTACAGCTACTCTGTCACTATAGCTGAAGCTTTCTTCTAAAGTGATGATTCGGTATCCATCTGTTTTCATACATTGCTATATGGATCCCTGGGAAAAATCAGAAAGATTTTTCTGTTTAACAGGATACTGTTTTCTGTCTCGTGGGAAACCTTACATTTCTCGTGCAGCACTTCTGACATTGCTTTTAGGATAGGGTAGGATATAAGACAGGATAGGGTAGGGTAGGATAGAATAGAAGTATTTTTAGGCAGACCACTGCATCAAAGGACAACAAAGTCTGGATAGGTGTGTTGTTGGGGTAGATTAATCTGCTGCTTCATGAAGACGGTTTGCTTTCAGAGGCGTTAAACTGTACACCTTGAGGTAAGCCTGGATCTTCTACCCCAGTAATACAGAACGCCAGAGGCAGGGAAATTAAGCACAGGTCATGTCAGACTCAACTTTAAAATTTGTCCCAAAGGAGAGTGAGACCATCAGGTCAGGTCTCTGATTAATTGCTGTATATACCATGTCAGTTCAATCGGCTCTAGTCCTAGGTCCCTCTTCTACAGCTTTTTGGATGAGTGTCCCTGGGCTGTTTTAGCTTGGCTTTTGGAAAGAGTACAAAGGAGTATTCAAGAAGTGTATGCAAGGCGAAGTCGTAAAAACTAAGGTGAAGAAGGCATTGATACCTCAGCCTTTTCTGTGTCCTTCAGCAGCAGGGCCTCTGCCCCACTTACAAATAGGCCCGTGTTTTCCCTAACCTTCCCATTTCCTGCTTATGTGCTTGGAGAGACCTTTCTTGTTGCCTTTCACATTCCACACCAAATTCATCCCAGTGGGCTTTGACTTTCCTAGCCTCACCCCTGCAGTGTATGACTGTTTCTTTGTATTCCTCCTAGATAGCCCATCCCTACTTCAACATCTTGTATGCTTTCTTTTTATGTCTGAGCTTAATCAGGAGCACCTTGTTCATGTGCGTATGTGAAATAGCATAGAGATTGTCTTTGGAGTTCATGTGGGTAGTTTGAAATACTTTGACTTCTAGGTTCTGCAGAATACCCCCATTTTCTCCTCAAAAGATTTGCAGGGGGACAGTGTGGTTAAAGCTTGCAGATATTTATTTCAACGTGGAGATCTTACAAAAAACGTTGGCTAACAGTGTTGTTAATTATTGCATGTTTGCCCAGAGGCCGAGGAATGTGTTTTTATAAATAAAAAGGAGTGGTCCCTTAGAGGAATAGTTTAAAATCGCAACATGTATGCAGGTGTTTCTGCACTGAGAAGTTCACACCAATGCTTTAAGCTAGCCAGGATGCCCCCTGGGCGAACAGAATTCGGGTGGGGGATAGATGCACGCCCTGTTTCTACCTCCCCCCGCCCCCGCCCCGCCGCTTCTCTCCCCTGAGGGCGGAGCCCTGGGCGCTGGGCGGCGCCGGCCGGCAGGGGGCGCCCTCCACCCGCGGGGGCGCCCCGGGCCGCGGCGTCGCTCCCGCTGCCGGAGGCGCGGCGGAGTCAGAGGGAGCAGCCTGCGAGGAGCCTTCGCGGTGGCCTCAGCAGCAAAGTGCGGCCTTCCGGAGTTACTGTGCAAATTGCCAACGAGTCGCGTCCTGTTCTCGGTTGTTTTCAGACCCGCGCAGCTCACCACCGTGGGGAAACGGTGCTGCTTGTGGATTCAGGACTTGTGCATGGACCTGCAGAACCTGGAGCGGGCTCGGGATGACCTGCGCTTTCGGGGTGTGAAAGGCACCACTGGCACTCAAGCCAGCTTCTTGCAACTCTTTGAGGGAGACCATAGTAAAGTAAGTCAGACAGCCCAGGGCGTAGACTTGTAGTCTTTGCGATTCTCCCCTCTGGAATGCTGTTGGGGGAACATGGAGATTCCGGCATCAGATTCACAAGGGCAGTGCATTCCCTCTGGGGCCTGCTGACAAGGCCCTGTGTGGAAGTGAGCAGCGTTTTGGGAGGCGTGCTTCCCAGCAAGTATAACATTTGTTGAGAGTAAACTACAAAAAGCAAAGGATCCTTTTTGCTGTTGCTGACCTTCCCAAGTTGCTGCATTCTGAGCTCTGTTTTGTTTTTTTCTTCACCCCGAGGTTGAAGAGCTGGACAGATTAGTGACTGCAAAGGCAGGATTTAAGCGGTATGTAACAAGCATGCTTAGTCACCTAAATCTGTGTTAACAAAGCATGACTCCTGCTGTCTGTTGGCCCAGGTTCCCCTAGCTGCCAAACTGACATCTGTACTGCTGTTGACTTGCGTCCCTTTGCCGTCTTCCATTCCCAGTTACAGCTGCCCACAGGAAACTTCACCCCCTAAATTGTCTCCCTGTCAAAGTACGGCTGTCCGTTTTCCCTCTGCTTCTCTCTCTCCCATCTGCAAGCTGCCCAGAATTGACAGCCTGAAGCCAAAGTTGTTCTCATCAGGGCAGAATGACAACCCTCCACTTCAAAGGCTATGTCACTTCTTGCTCAGAGTCTTGCAGTACAGTTGTATCTGTCTGGAGCACTCAACTTCTGTGCTTATTTTTAGGGCTTATATGGTCACAGGGCAGACCTATAGTCGCAAGGTGGATATTGAAGTCCTGTCTGTGCTGGCCAGTCTTGGGGCATCTATACACAAGGTGAGCGACCTATCTGTATACATTGGGAAGAAGGGGAGACATTGTAGATCTTGAACAGAAGGTGCTCATGATGTGGAACGCTGTTCTCAGGAAATATTAACTGGTGTTTCTTGTTCAGCTGTTCTCTTTGTGGTCATGTAAATTCATCGCTGGGTACATGCATAATCAAACCTCAAAGATCTTAAGACCAGTGGCTAATAAAGCAGGTTTACTGAGCAGATTCTAAGATGAGTTGACAAATTCCACACCAGATATTAGTCTAATTTATGCTAAATTGATCCAATTAGAGTAAATGTTTTTCCTAGTGGTATATGAGTTTTTAAATTTCACCGTTTTCTCCTAGTTAATTGCTTCTCTGATAATGCTGTTAGTCTCTTTGTCCTTGTGGATTCTTTTCATTGATTTATTTCTGTTCCCTCCCTCCTCCTCCTCTTGGGCTGAAGTGATCTGTGGTATTTTTTTCTGGTTTAGTTTTGTGGGTTGGATGGTTCAGTGAGCACACATTGTCTGTCTTTGCAAATCACTGTAATTTTGTTATGCATTTTCACTGTTCCTTTCTGGTATCTCTTCCATTCCCTGCAAACGTTAGCCCTTTGTGAAGTCCTGTTCTGTTCTAACACAGTGGACACCTTTTTTTCCTTATGCTTTCTTGACTGGGATTTTTAGGCTGCGAAGTATGATTGCGGTGTCATTTTTTTTTTTGTCAAATTTTTCACTGTGTCCCAATTTACTTCTCAGACACAGATGCAAACACTTCTCCAGGAACACTAGCAGGGGTATATAATGGTGTGTGTTAGTTTGGTTCTGTTTGTTAATTTCTTGGGCTTTTTTCTAGATTTGTACTGACATTCGTCTTTTGGCAAACCTGAAGGAGATAGAGGAGCCTTTTGAGAAAGACCAGATTGGTAAGGGACAAGACACATTTCTTGGACTGGTGTATGTATCTTCTGATTTATGTTGGTGCAGCCTTTTAAGCAAACTTAAAAGTGTCACTGACAGAAGTTGCTTTAAATTAACTGAGGTTTGACATTGTTAGTATTTTGGGTCTTTTTTAAAGGGAAAAAAAATGCACTTTACCCAGAGGTTTCTGGATATTAAGTAAGTAAAATCAGATTTGTATTTCTGCACTTCCTGGGTTTGGGGGGAGAGCAGAAGCAGTCACATACTCCCCACAGAGGAAGACTTGGGTCTATGTTTTGTATTCCTCATGAAGCTAACTGGAGCTGTAGGTTTTCAGATTGACTCAGCATTTTGGTCTTTATAAACAGACAAATTTGGAACCATGAAACTAGGCTGAACCCTTGCCAGAAGATTACTAATTATGTGAATCTGAAATTGGTAGAAGGGGAGAAGGAAACAGAGAGATTTGGCTCTTGGCTGGAAGAAAGTTCAGGCAGGCACCCTAAATAGTTGCATAGGATTGAATTGGCAAATTAAGCCTTAGTCGTATTTGTTACTTGAATCATTCTGCATTCTATGGTTGGTTTTGATATCCATTCACCAGAGCAACAGGCAGCAAGCAGTATAAGTGAAGGACAATGTTATTGAGCAGGTGGGGTCTTGAACACTACTAAAGTTGCCATGGGTAGCCTAGAGAGGTGGTGCTAAATATTGCATTAAAAATTAAGACCATTTGTTCTTCTTATGTGGTAGTCCTTCTGCTTTGCAGAATTGCAAAATGTCACTTTTTTTCTCCTCACATTTGGATGTTTCTAATCTGAAGGGGAAGTGTGGTGGTGTCATTTTCTTTATTCTATTTTGTCCTCAGAAAATCATCATGTCTTAAGGCTTTAGTCAAAAACGTGATTCCTGACACATTTTTCTTGTCTGGGGGAGGACCTTCATCTCTTCTTCCTGAATGCACTACTTCTATGTCCTGTTTCCATCATCAGGAGTTTCCATCACTCTTTCTCCTTTCACAGGTTCAAGTGCTATGCCTTACAAGAGGAATCCAATGCGTTCAGAACGCTGCTGCAGCCTGGCTCGACACCTGATGACGCTGGTGCTGGATCCCCTCCAAACCGCCTCTGTGCAGTGGTTTGAGCGAACGTTGGATGACAGTGCCAACAGGTTTGTTTAGATCATGCAATGCAGCAATTTCAGAAGCTCTTGTGCAGGAAGGTCTTTTGATGCATTTAGAAAACACTATTTTTACACTAAAACCACAAGTTACTGCCTTGATGAAAAGCAGTCTCAATAGAATCTAGAGACTACAAACTGGTTTCCTCTCTAGGACTAGATGAAACCTGTTAGGTTTTTTTAACATCAAGATCTTCTGCAAAGTAAGCCAGCAGAGAGAGGGAGGGGATGCAGAAGGCATGGTAATAAATTGCTCTTCCAGTCTTCCTATTTCAACAGCATACTATAGCAGTTCTTACATTTCTCAAATTTTCCTGCCTGTCTGTTTTGAATGTGGTTTTTGGTCCTGCTCCTCTTCACTTCTTAAAGAATAATTCAACATTTTATCTGTAATCCCTTAACCCTCCAAATAATCTAAGGAAAATTTTCATCTCTTTGTTCTTTACAAGAAGTTGTTCTTTACAAGAAGTAGTTCAGATCCTAAAAAAGAGCACAAACATTATTTTTTTAAGTAATGTTTCATGCAAACCTATGCAGGTCTTTAGATACTGCTCAGCAAACTCTGCTTTGTTTTCTGGTTCTTCATGATGACTATTTTGAGATGAGCAAAAGTTACCTATAATTATTTTCAAGTAAATTACAGCAATTAAATGCAATGCTTCCATTTTCCAGTTAGTACTAAATTTGCATAAAGCTCATATTTATCTTTGAAACGTTTTTGTTTCAAAGTAGTCTTCTGTTGTTGAATTTGATCTCCTAGAATCTTAGAAATCTTTAGATCTTTAGATTTCTAAGATGTAGGGCTTGTGGAACAATGAACAGCAGTAGTTTTGGCTATAGACTAGTGTTCAGATTGTTGATGAGAATGTTATTTTAAAAATCTCTCCACAAACATAACGTCTGCATAAAATTTCATGAAAGCATAGAAGACCTTTTCCCAAAAGGACTTTATTCCACAGTTGCTAGTCTTAAGGAAAGAGCTGCTTAGGCAGCAGAAAACAATGTAAATTTAAGAAATTGGATACTGGTTGATATGGTGTGTTTATCTCCCAATAGCTACCAAGTGTTGAGAGATGTACTGGAATGTTTCAAATTTTATTTTCATCTCCCCTAATAGAAAAAGGGTCTTTTGTCTGCTTCATAATCCAATTAAAAAATTCTATGCCTTGGATTTTTCTTGTTAAAGCTATAGTGTTGTGAAAGGAGAGCAAGCCAGAGAAAATGCAGTCAACCTACAAAACAGCAAAGTCTTTTTGAAGAACGTTTGGTAGAATTGGGGGCCTTAAGTGTAGCATAAGGTTCAAGTACTAGTGTATTTTAAAAGATCACAGTTTAGAATGGGCCAGGCACAGCTGTTGCAGATGGATGATGCTGTAATTGCTGCATTGTGACAGAGCCTTTTGCCTGATACAGCTCAGTTCCCACTATTCCTCTCCTTTCCCTCCTTTCGTTTTTGTCATTCTTTTTCGTCAGGAGCTTCCTTTGTGACCAGGAGCTGGTCTCTTGGAGGAAGCCCCCACCAAATGCATGGAGGATCACAGTTCCCCACTGAGCACAGCGTGACAGTGCAGCATGTCTTACTCTTGGAGAGTAGGATCAGTAGACAGGGCAACACAGAACACAGGGGAAGATAGTCTCATGTGTTTGCTAGCTCTGTACATTGCTGCCCTCTTTCCTAGCTGTGTAATCATTGAATTATCTTGGAGCTTTCTGTGTGCGCCTTTACCCTTTCTCTTCATCTCTCTCCCTTTCTCTACTGACCAAAAAAAAAAAAACCCTGAAAGCCTGCCATCTCCCCAGCTTGAGAGCTACTGCTATAGGATGTTCTTTAGCTTTCCTGGTTGTGACCTTTAAGCAACAAGAAGCACCTATAAGGAGAACAGTTCCAGCTTTAGGGCCACAGTAATGCTATTTACAGAAACTAAAGAGCTGGATCCAAGGTAGACTGGAACATGACCTTTATTGCTAACTGGGGCCCTGGGTATGTGTGTTTCATAGGCGCGTGTGTCTGGCTGAGGCTTTCCTCACAGCTGACATCATTCTGAGTACACTGCAGAATATCTCCGAGGGACTTGTGGTATATCCAAAGGTAAAGCAGGAGATAATGTATGCAGTGTTGCATCCTTGATAATGCTGCAACTATGCCGGTGTATAAAAATCCTCCCACTCAAAGGATTACATTTTTATCTGTTGGTTCAAATGGTTTCTGAATTTTGCTCTGTATTCTCACTGTTTGTAGGACAGACATAAAAGGGTTCTTGTTGAAGCCAAAAGGTAGTAAATTAAAAATTTCTCAAAAAGGTTATTTTCCCCTGCACTACACAATGGATCTGTAGACCTTACCACCAAAAGATACTGTCAAGGCAGATGTGGTGCAGTCCTGTAACCTACCTACAGGTTAAAGAAAATAATTCATTGCACATCTTTTCCACACTAATGTCCCTTACAAGATACAGATTCTAAGTATTATCAGCTTCAATACTTGGATTTCCATAGCTAAGTTCAAAACCAGAAATTATCTTTTGCATCATTATCCAGTCTTGGAGATTCAGAGGGAGAGGAAAACTTCACTGGGAGTCCCAGTTGTTTACAGAATTCCTATAATGCTGTTTCTTTTTTCTGTTTGTTTTGTTTCGTTTAAGGTGATTGAGAGGAGGATCCGGCAGGAGCTGCCATTCATGGCCACAGAAAATATAATCATGGCGATGGTGAAAGCAGGGGGCAATCGTCAGGTACAAATGCAGTCAAAAATACCTTTGTTCACTGCCTGGCATTTCACTCCTGAGAAACAAAAGTACCTCAGCACTTGTCCTGACCATCTCACCTTTCTTTGTTCACCACCTACTCCCACAGAGTTATAATATTACACTGGTGCTGCAGAGCCAGACTCTGCTCTCTGAGGAGAGAGCAGTTGTGGAGATCTGTATTTACTGTTAGGAACACTGTGTGTTTGAGCTAATCTGGCTGGCTGTGCTGGAGAAGAGGGAGACCTGTTTTTATATTAGATACTGGTAGGCGTTTTCCTTTTGTAAATGTCTGAAGGAACTTGGAACACAGGCCAAGCTTCTTTAAATGGAACATGTTGGCAGTTGGCTACCTTGTAAATCAAAAGAATGAATCAGTGCTGTTAACAAAAAAGCAAGTAAGACCATTGTGAACCATTCATTCATGTGTCACTCTTCCCCAATTCAGTATAGTGCTTTTTATTATTAACTTTGCTTATGGTCCTTCATTCAAGTTTTCTGTGTTCAAGCAAACTGAAGTTAAATGTTCTCCTTAGTAAATAAATCCAGACACAATTAGATTATATTTCCTTATCATTTAATCTTGCAATTCAGTTTAAAACTGATAATCAAATTTACATCTGAATAAACCAGCTTATTTTCACTTACAGTTTAATTACAGTTAGTAATTTGTCCTTCTATGATTATTTCCACATGGGACAGAAGTTAAGCTTGTAAGATAGTAAAACCAAAAGTGTTTGCTAGAAGCTTTGAGTAGGATATGTGGTTCTAGTTCTCTGAAACACTTCTGGCAACTCACCCGTGATGTTAGTCAGGAAAAATCCTTTTTCCTTCCCTGCCCCCGCCCCACCTTGTGTCTCTGATGTTTGTCACTGGGCCAGTGAGTAAGCTTCCTAACTATGGGTCACATCATGTGGATAAGTTTCATTATCTTTTCGGCTGTTTCTCTTTCTGAAGTATTCCATACTTTACTAAATACTCTCTATTTTGTGCTGTTTAATTACAAATCTATAGAGCTTAGTACACTTACAGAATCTGTTCTTTTTCGCACTAGTATGTTCTGTTTTCATGTGCTGGGAACTCTGGAACAGCACATTTCCTATGCTTTCCCACCTCATACCATAGAAACTCATTTCTTTTCCCCACCACTGAACAGCTCTCTCCCCTAAACATCCAGAAGACAAATCTGTTTGTCTGAGGTGGGTCAGTGGTGGAACAAGATAGCCTTTGGAGGTCATTTTCCTCCTAATTGAAGATAGATCAAGGATAATACATGTGAGGAGAAGATTCTTACATCGTTGTAAATGCAACCACGACTGCATTTTAGGGCCAGCATGGCAACATCTGATTTTGTAGGTGGTCCCTTACTACAGTTGGGTTCCCTTGTTTTTACAGATTGATTCCACAGGAAATCAAGGGATTAGGAAGTGTTTCAGAAAAATTATTATAAGGGTTTTTCCAGTCTTAGTGCAATGTGAGGGTTGTTTGGGAGAGAATGTCTTAAGGCCCTCAGGTTTGTAAGGGCTTTTTTCCCTTCAGGCTGTCCTTATGTAAGCCATGGTTTACATAGTCTCCCTGCTCATTAAATTAGACAGGTTCTTTTCCCTTTACCAAACCTGTAGAGGTTTTATTTACATTGTTATGCTCCCAAGATGTTCTATACAGGGGATGACTAGTGGTGAATAAGGAATTTCTTTATTACAGTTCATAAGAGTATTTTGGAAACAGTTACTATAGTCCATCTTTGGAAAAATCATGCAAGTAGAGAATAGAACAACTGAAAAAAAATCCTACAATGACTCCTAAGAGTATTTGGGGGGTTTGAGGAAGTGTAAAGGATTGCAGTGTCATAAGTTTATGGTATAATTGAGCAAGGAACGTATGTGTCATTCAGACTGTTTTAGCCTCAAAGGGCAGATGCGGAAGGATGAAGAAAATCTTGTTTTAATATAGTGGTGTATGAGACACTGCAGTCCAAGCTGTCTCTCACTTGTATGCTGTCCAGTGCAGTACGCTTTGATGTTTCTCCCTCCCGCACAAGTTAGCGGTATGAACATATGCTGTCAGTAGCAATGGAATAACTTTTTTCTTTTCCCCTCCTCTTCCCCCTGCTCCCACAGGATTGCCATGAGAAGATTCGTGTTCTCTCCCAGCAAGCAGCTGCTGTTGTGAAACAGGAAGGGGGTGATAATGACTTCATTGCCCGTGTCCGTGCTGATCCTTACTTCAGCCCTATCCATAAACAACTTGAAAGCCTGTTGGATCCCTCCTCCTTCACTGGACGTGCTCCTCAGCAGGTGAAGTAGTGGAAAGAGGCTACAGGTGTTACAGGTTGTAATACAGTGTGTTGTTTAATTCTGCATCCTCTTGTGTGCCAGAGAGTGTACGTATTATGTACCTCTGTGCATACTACTAAGGCAGATGCATGTCTCTCTTGTTTTCCTTGGCTTCCTTCTCTTTCCTTGCGGGCATCCCATTTTTGACCCTGAATGTATCACACTGCTAGGTGTCCCTGTGAAACAGAGACTCCAGTGAGACAAGCAGGTCTGAATGGGGAGAAGGGAACCCTTTCTTTTGCTAATTTTCTCATCTTTCTTGAACAGGTGGCAAAGTTCCTGAAGGAGGAGGTTCGACCAGCGCTGATTCCATACCAAAGCAAGATGGGTGGGAAAATTGAGCTGGCACTTTAGGTATATTCTCCAAAGGTGTGTTGGTACAGGAAGATAATAAAAGCCCTATTGAACTGCGTCCGTTAACTGTGTCATGTTATTTTTGGTTCTCTACAGTACATTTAACTCCCAGAGTTTACAGCCACCTTGATTCCACATGGGCTTTTCATTCTTTGCTGTTAATCAAGCCTCCACCTATTGTGTGCTGAGTTACTGAGGAACGCTTGATTGTGACAAGGTAACTTTATCACAGTACCTTTCATTGGCCCCTTACAGAGCACTGCCAGCTGTTTAAAGAGCAATGCCAGGTGCCACCTGACATTCATGTATGACTTGTTGAAGAGCAGGGGTGAGGGGAACTGAGCCCACTTCCATTTCCATCTTATTCATCTGCTCTTAAACTGTCTCCACAGCTGTCTCAAAAGATGATAAAAGGTTGTCCTGGCTTTCAGAGTACTGTGACCTGGGGAGCAAATAGGCAAAAAAATCTGGAATAATGAAAGGGAGAGGCCATGGAACTTCTTGGCTCATCAAACTGGTGGTCCTTCAGTGCTCCCTTGCTGGTTTAATACTGTACATGTGGCTCTGTATCTTCTGAAAATCATATTTACAGGTCTGAGTTAGGAACCAGCCACTGTGATTTACTTTTCTAGGTCCTTTGTTATAGGTGCTTGATCCTGAACAGCGGGTGGGCTCTGGCATGTGAAAGTCGTTCTCTACTGCTAGGTTTTGTCTGATAAGGAAAAAAGATGTTGAAATGCACTGGATGCCAGAAAGAGCTTTTTTCTTATTTCTAGCCCTGAATGTTCTGTTTGTAATGTCTGTGCTTTACTGGACATTCAGTACTGGACCAAACTCTTCTCCCTTTGACTTAAACTGGAATGATCCCCTTACATCTTCTTTCACTGTTGTTACATTACAGCCCATTTCTTTAGGTTGAGTGCAATAAAAAGCTCTCTCTTACCTCTGTTTATTCAGACTCTCAGAGATGACATGATCAGAATTACTTGACTCTTCTCAAGTGTGATTGCTGGAGAGAATTAAGAAAAGCAGAACTAATTGAAAGAAGCTACCTGCTCTTGAGCCCATCATTGTTTAAAGAGGATTTCAAAATACAGTATGTTTTAATGAGGTTTGTCTATATTAAGCAGTCAGAGAAGTGGGAAACTTCAGGCCATGATCTCCCCTCATCTAGATTGCTCTGGCTTTACCTTCCCTCTAGGCTATGGCATTCCAAATGTCTCAAACATTCATGAGTTTTATGGTGTTTAAAATATTTTGCCAGCTCGTGCTATTAACATTTCATTAGCCATCTGTTTGAAAAGGATAACTCTAATTGAACACTGGTAATTTTCAAATTATTACTCAAATGGATAGCCAAGAAAGAAAATGGACAGATGCAGCAGTCCTTTTTTGGTCTTCATTCCTCCTTTGTGGGATTAAAAAAAAAAAAAAACAACCCAACCCTGTGCAGAGAAAAGGAACAGCTAACGTATCTTTTCTCGTCATCTGGAAACAAATCTTTGTGCTAGGTTAGAGGCTGCCAACTGTGAGGCATTGGAATTGTTTTCCTGGAAAGTTTAAGAAGAGTAACAACAGCACAGGGAAAATGTCACCCTCCTAGAAAACTGTGGCATCATACACAAATCCCTTCGGAGGCTTCTACTCCTCTTTAGAAGAACTTGGTTTGGGACCTCGCTTTCTTTTTTCTAGTGGAGTCGGCAGGGGCACCAGCCAGTGATGTAGTTTCCCCCCACCCCCCAACTGGTTGTTGGGAGCAGGGCACCAAGAAGTGCTTCTGAAGCAGTTACTACAAATTCGCCAGGCCAGGTCACAGAAGCAAGATCACAGAATCACTCTTCAGTTCGTTCTGTTACGTATTCATGTAGCCCGTGTCCGCATCAGATCCCACCAGTAAAGCGGCAGTGGGCCTGTGCCCTGCTTGGAGGGAAAATTAATGTAGACCCGAATGATGGAAAAGCACGGAGTAGCTTCTCGACGCCTCACCAAGCGGGAGCTGGTTTGCTCCCCGGCCGCTGTAACGGTGAGCGCGGCGGGCGGGACTGCCGCTGCCTCCTCCCAGGCCGCTACAGAGGCTGGCGGCGCTTCTCCCACCTTCGTGCCACCTCTTCTGCCTCAGGGGCTCAACGCTTGTCACCGTCGCCGAGAGACCCCTTCGTGCGGTCCCCGTGCTCTCCGAGCGCCGTGTGGCGGCGGCGCCGGCCCACCCGGCCGCGGCCTACAGCCCCCACAGCGCCCCGCGCCGCCGCCCGGATGCCGCGCATGCGCGCCGCGCCGCGCTCCGGAGCGGCGTGTGGGGCCGCCGGGTCGGGGTCGGGCGCCCGCCCTGTGGGGACAGCGCGGCCGGCGGGCGGGCGGCGGGGACGCCGCTGAGGAGAGCAGGTGGGTGCCGGTGGGGCTGCCGCGGCCCAGCCGGGGGTGGCAGGCAGCGCCGGGCGGGGGGGAAGGCGGGTGTCCTGCCCGCGGGCAGGAGGGCTCGGCGGGCCGCCCCTCACCCTCCGGGGCTGTCAGCCCTGCTCCTCCCCCCGCGGCCGTCGGGCTTCCCAGTAATGGTCGCGCCACCCGTGAGGCGCCCCGCACACCCCCGGCGCCCCACCCCTCCCCTGCGGTGCCCCTCGGGCAGGCGGGGGGACTAAAGCCGCCGGGGCGGCCCTGCTGCTGGGGCTGTGTGCGGGGCGGGGAGTGCGCGGCCGCGGCTCCGCTGCCCGGCCGCTGGCCAGGCTGGGGCAGGGGCAGGGCCGGGGGGGAAGGAGGGGAAGGAAGGGAGAGGGGGAGGAAGGGAGGAAGGAGGGGGAGGGAGGGAGGGACCCCCCCCTTCTCTCCCCAGCCCCTGGGCAGGCTCCCGCTCACCTGCTGCGCTGACGCAGGGTCTGGGCTCCAGCGGGTGACTCATACTGTGCACAGCTTCTTCGTCAGGCTCGGCTGGGCTGGTTGGGGCGCGTTGTCCCTGTGGGCGTGCTCTGCCTGCTCCCCGCTTCCCCCAGGCTTGGCTCGCTCTCCTCCACCCACCCCTGCTCCCTCCTGCTCCCCTGGAGAAGCCTCTCCCCTAACCTGCCTTTTCTCCTCTCCGAGGCTGCGACTCTCAGGTGGTCTCACCCGTCCAGCTCTGCCATCCTCATTTGCCCTCCACACCTGCATCTTTTCGGAGGTGTCCCAGAAGAGAAACAGTCTGTCTCCTGTCTGGCTGGGGCGGGGGGAAGGAACAGTCACGAAACAGAGATGGAAATATGGCAGTATCCTCTAGGCAGTGGGCATAAATAGACACGCTGCAGGCCCTGTGAGATCAGCTGTAATAAATGTTAGAAGGAAGTCAGGAGACAAATGTAATTCCTCATACCTGGTGATGTAAATTCGAGGGAGCGAAGAACCGCCGTGACACGGATTTCAATCTCTTTGCAGGCAGTGGTTGTGAGCTCCGGGACAGCTGGTGTCTCTTCACAGAACCGGTAAGGGTGGGACAGGAAGATTTTCTTCCCTATGTCTGCTTTTCATCCTTCCTAATTTTTGAGGGATGTCTGAATTTAGGCAGGTACTTTCCTTCTAAACAAGTAGATTGCAGTGTTGGTGTGTGGTTTTTTTAATGTGATGTCATAGCTTCCTACTTCATGATGTCTCAGCCTTACTCTGCATGGCTTGCTGTGATGCTTGGGATGGTGGTGGTAGGGAGGTGGCGGGAATAAAGTAGTAAAAGTACTTTGAGAAAATGGAGGATTCTTTAGTGCTAATAGAAGGGAGAGAAAAGCAGTCTTGCTGGAATTAAGAACAGGAGGTGTTCAGTAGTGAGAGGCTGGATCTTAAAATCACTCAAGAAGGAACTACCAGCCTTGCAGGAGCACTGCTGTGCTTTTGCTGAGATGTTGATTGGAATACAGTTGCTTGATGGATAATCTGAATTCTACAGTAGTTTTTCAGCTGCTATAGAGTCTGGAGTGGTGTGCTGAAAAGAAGCAGTCACTGGAACAAAGATCTATCTCATTATGTATTTCCAGATCCACACGCTTTGTGTGTGTGTCTTTCCCTATGCAGAAACAAAGGTTGGGTTCCTACCCTGGAGAATCACAAAGTGAAAGGGAAGGAAGGGTGTGAGAAGAGCATGGCATGTAATTAAAGAGGTCAGGGTGGGGACCAGTGATGTCATATTGATATAAAGTTATGTTAATTCTGTATTTAATAGATTAAAATGATAGGTGCCACTTTTCTTAATTCCTGTTTAGGATAATGTTTTGATAATGTGTCTTGGTAATCTCAGGGAGATGTCATTCATAGTAACTCTTCCTCCAAAGGAGGGTGAAGGGAATCCATCAGGGGCAGCAGAGAGGAGGGGCATATTTCTGGAGGAAGTGAACTGGTCAGGGGATAATAGAGTTAACATCAGCTAATAAGGTGAGGGAAATACTGTACACCAGCTCAGGACTGAAGTGATTCTCCAATTTTGGGGTCTCTGCTGGTATCATTTAGGTTTTTCTCCCTTGCTGTGCTTTTAACCTGTTGCTTGCTTTCCTGCAAGATGGTATCTTTTGCAAATATCAGTGTTCTAAAGGACCTTGATAATCTTAAAAGATAGGCAATAATCAAAATATTTGGTTTTAAAAATCAACATCTCTTACCTGAGGTGGCAACAGTAGAGATTATTGGTTAAGGGATCTGTACGAAATGAGCTGCCAGTCTCAGTCCCAGTCTTAGTGAATTGGTTTGTGTGTTGCAAAGTTGCTTACCATGTTTGGTGTTTGGGATGCTTTAACAAAGGAACCAGTGAGTTTGCCCCTCCCAAGTGATACGGCATTTGAGGTTGTAACTGTTTTGGAAGTGATTGGGATGACACCTGTTTTCCTGGCTGTTAATTGCAAACTTCTCACCAAAACATGAGAAGGAAAGAAAACCTTTAAAAAAGTAAATCCTAAGGAGAATTGCAACTTTATCTTCAGGGGTAAAGGTAAGGCCTTGTATTTTGGTGTATGTGGTCCTACAGCTCTTCTAGCTGAATCAGTGGTAATCCTAGTTGGTGGTCTGTATCAAACTGGTTATCCTAGATCCTATCCAAGCTTAAATGGATAGGATATAGAGATTTTGCAATTGTCAAGTAGGATGTGGTAAACAAATAGCTTCATTGTATGTTGTGAGTGCAGTGTCCCAAATGCCCCTCAAGAGATGGAGAGGTGTTGGCACTTCAGGTTTGTGTCCTCAGCAACACAAAAACTTGTTTAAATTTCTTTCTATGCCACCTTTCATCACACGGTCAAGATTTTAGATGCATAAAACTTACACAGGGTAAATATCTGGGAGCACTGGGGAAAAATCTCACTTGTCAGCTGTTACTGTTGATATCAGATAGGGAAAAGGAGGATGTTGTCCTGCCACATTTGTTTTGTCTTTGAGGAAGTCTCAGCTTTTTTTAAACTGGAGTACAACAACTTATATCGGTCACAGAGCAATTCTATTTCTGGTTTAAGAAAAAAAAAAAAACCACAACCCTAGGAGAAATGAAAACACACTTGTTTTATGAGATAGAAGAAAAGAATATAACATATTGGTATTATTATGACTATGAGAACTGTTGTCACTGCCAGTCAGTGCAGTATTTCTTGGCTGGGAAGTACCTGATGATTCAGAAATGAGATAAAATGTCTGTAACCCAACAGCCTTTTTGTTCTGGAGAAGAAATCTTCCTGATCCCCAGAAACTGGAAATATTGGGGGGGGGGGGTTGTCTCATTTTGTTACAAATGTTAATGATCATTAGAACAGTCAGTGTTAGGTTAATGGTTGGACTGGGTGATCTTCAAGGTCTTTTCCAACCTAGATGATTCTGTGATTTTATAGCTTGCTTTTTTTCTCTGAGTTATCTGTGCCTATAAATTTCTGCAGGAGCAAGACCTAAGTAGTCTTAACATGACATGCTAGGTAAGAGCTTTGCAAACAGTCCTGAGAGGTGTTTTGAGTATTACTAGCCTCTTCAGAAAGTCAAGTTCTGGAAGGACAGAGTCCTGAAGGAGAAAACTTTTGAGTGCTGTGGGATATACTTTCCTTAAAAAGCCATTTTCTGGAGCCAAATGAAGCGAGACCTACTTAGTGTCCTGCTAGGTGAATCTGATGTGGTTTTTACCCAGTAATACAACAAAGCTGCGAGAGTGTGACCTGAATTGAGCCTTTCTTGCACCTCAGCAAGAGAATGGCAAACCCTGACAGCTAAAGCTTTGCAGATCTGTCAGAGGCCATGTCAAGGAAGAGCCATCCATCCTTCAGGCTGTTGTTCCTTTGTCACTGGGAACAGTAGGATGAGACCAGCTTGAGCATCAAACTTTCACTGGAGAGTGCCTGCAGGACTGGCTCTGGAGATGATGGAGAGAACCTTGGATGGCGCCAGTTGTCACTGCTCAGGGTAGGAGTGTCATATAAAAGACTTAATAATATCTGTTTTTAACTGTCAGTAATGTCTTTCAGCCTTTCTTTGATTGGTACAGCTCTGCATCTCTAGCAGAAATATTTTATTTCAAACTTCTGTATAGCAAACTAGGCAGTTGCCATTATCTTCCACAGACATCTTATAAATAGTTTGCAGACTTGCAGAAGTTCATGGACCAGAAGGTAAAAACCACTTCTAGAGAGTTTTGGGGAAAATTAGTTTATGTAGAGTTTTGCAGAAGTGCCTGGTCCTGCACCATGCTGACTTGGGTGAAAGTTTATTGTGCAGAAATTGACTCTCATGGAAAAGTTGTTTGGGGCCCCCTTAGGCACTAATCAGAAACCTTTGGATTATATTTGTGTAGCAGTGTTTAGTGTGGAATCAGCTTTATGCTAAGCCTTGAAGACTAGGGTGATTGCAGACCTGCCTTTTGGCATGCACGGGTTTTTTTCCCCTCTGTGTTGAAACAAGGATAATTTTGCTCTGCAGTGAGAGTGGACGCCTCACTAGTTTCTATCCCAGCCTTTTTTCCCAGATTAAAAAAAACAACTCTTGTTCCAGTGCTCGATCTATTGTAATCCTGCTGTGTGAGATGGGAGGAGCACTCTTATATTCCCATCACATATCCTCTCACCACTCAAATAATGGGAGCACCAGAAAAGGGGAAACTCCTCCTCCTCCTCTGATCCCAAGGGTCTCGGCAAACAAGAGGTTCTCCACAACAGTGCAGTTCATGCTTAGCAGGTACCAAGTGTCTGCTGTGTAAGGATAGACACCCTCTGCTTTCCAGGGCTAAAAGTGTGGTAGCTTGTGTTAACAACACAGGGAATCAGCAGAGCCATAAATAAGTTTGTTCTGGTTTGGGTTTTTTTTTTTTTTCAAGAGCCACATGGGGGAAGCCTTTGTTATCTCCAGTTTTGAGAGGTAAGAGCTTCAGCCTTTTCAAGCTGCGTCCTGCATAAAGGATCAGCTGTTTGCTTTGGAGCCAGATAAATAAAAGGCAGTTCTACTCTGAAAAGAAAATATATGTTGATATGTAGGGTATCTGCATTCTATGTAAGTAGGTGTCGTGTAAGGTTTTTTTTAGAGGCAAGCTTAACACATTGAACTACAATCAGGAAGTCCATCTGTGGTCGGTTTGTCCAATGCATAAGTGGTAGGAAACAGGATTCTGCTTTTTTTCACATCTTTATTTTCAAAATGGAGATGAAATGGATTCGAAACTGGAAGTTACTTGTTCTGTTTCTTTTGTATAAACTGAAAATGGTTCAGCACCTTCAGCTCCAGTGGGGCACTCTGTCATTACAGCAGGCAGACTTGCTGGACACCGTGGTGTCAGTGCAGGAAGCAGATCTGTTGCATGGAAGTACATTTTAGTCACATTTTTGCACAAAATTACATTTCCAGTGTGGCCAGGAGTCTACAAGGTGCTTTATGGCAAGAGACACAGAGTTCATTTACTTTTTGTTGTCTCTGTTACGTGTCGCTCTAATAGTGCCCCAGGACGGTTGGGAGGAGGCACGTTGACCCACCACACTCCTGCAGTTGGTATGTGATCCCAGTTGGTGACTGGACAGCACTGGAGTCCTGAGTGATGATGCCTCTGCAGTCAGTGACATAATGCTGTCAGCAGCTTGCCATCCTTCCTGCCAGCCCACCTGGCTCTGCAGCTTTTACAGATCTTGTCTCCCTTTCTAGGTCTTCCATAGGCTTTTATCTCTAATGCACTTTCTCTGCTACAAGAAAGTGGGCTGAGGGCAGTTAAAGTCCCCCAACTTTTCATTCCAAGTCATGTGGTGGAAAGTAAGTGTGAAGGCTATCACCTCAGCACCTCCCTCCTTGCATTTTTAGTGTGTTGCTCAACACCCAAAGCAGTGTGAGGCAGGTCGTGGTTTGTAAGTCATAAACGGATAGTTCCTGGAATGATCCCGGTTCACCAATACTATATTGACTCCTTAACCAGGAGTTGGTGTGTGTCAGTGTCTGGGTGGGATTCTGCATCTCTTAAAAAGCCAGGCTGTCAGGGTGTGAGGGACAGAAATTAGTTGCATCTTGTCCATCTCTTGGTCAAGTGTGTGGCTGTGCTTTGTTCACTTACCTACTTGTTTGTGAAGCTGGAGTTTTCTTCTGAATGTATATGTGCAAAGCAAATATTGACTTGTGGGACTAATGGCATTTGCAGCTCCAGGATATGCCTTTGCCTGACCCGAGGGAGAAACTGATGGGGGAAGGGTAGGAAAAGGGCTTCCTCTGAGAGCTCCCCTTGTGCATTTCACTGAGCAAGTCAGGATTTTAATTAGGAAAACCAAACTTTCCATTGTGATAGGACAGAAATGAACTGCCTGGTTCAGTGCAGGGTCTGATTTTTGTCTGATTTCTGAGGGAGGAAGAGTCGGTTTAAATGTTAAATTGCTTGCAATCTACATGGGATTTTAAAAGCTGAGCTGGAAGAGGCTTCTAGAACTACACCTAAGTGCATGGCCTCCGGATGAGTACTGTGAGTTTACAATCACTTTTCTCTCTTCCAAAACATACATTTTTTTTAATAAAGGAAGAGAGAATAGAGAGCAGTGGAAACCAGCTGTCAGTCCAGAGGTGGCAGTGGGATGTGCTGCATGAAGTGTTGCTTCATATTCAAATTAAGCATAGTGGAAAGCAGAGTTTTTCCCCATGCTAGCTTACTCTCAGAGGAAGCATTGTACACACTGTTCCTATGACAGTAGATGAAAATCATTCTAGAAAGAATTAGGCTTGTCCTTCTGATGATGTCACTGACGGCTCCTGCACAGTTACTAGTTGTAATGTTTTCAGCATACAAAAAAAACATTACTTTGTAAAATGTTCATCATCTGCACAGTCTGTATGATAGAGGTATGGTGCTTTTTTGGTGGATTCTTACTTTTTTTGTTGCTAAAATCAGCAGGGGAATAACACTCCTGGGCAGGATTATCTGTCCCAAAATGAAGATCCTACTGAAAGGCTCCGGACAGCATATCCAGGCACTACCACAGCAGGCTTAAGTGGAGATCACATGGCAAAAGAGGCCAAGCAAGTAAAACATAGGCAGCAGGAGATTGTTATCTGGTGTTTGCAAGAAGCCAGGTAATTGAAATATCTCATATTACAGCTGTGCAGAAGAGCACGTGTGTCCAGAGGAGGCTTCATACTGCCAAGTGGAAGTAAATTTGCAGGTCCCCTTTTCACACATCAATTTCTGAAGGACACCTACACCGGAAAAGAAACTAATTGGATGTAATCCTATGTGGTGTGTATTTGCAACTCTGACAAAGGCATTGCAGCTGGAGTGCTTCAGATAGCTGTACCAGCTGCTGACTCCGTGCTTCCCTTGCAGCCTTCTTTTTCAGGTACACACACTGTCATTATAGTTGTGTTCTAGCAGGCCGGAATCAGTGGTTGTGTGATTTGTTTTGGAGTCTGAACTCAAAAAGTAAAGCTGCAAGTAACAGGTACCATTTGCATTTTAACAGAAAATGCGTTTCTTTCAAAGTGTGAACACTACCTGTTGGGTCACCAAAATTGTTTTGTATAGGAAACTTAAATTGCCTTTAAACATGGGAAATGCTTCTTAATGCATGGGTGAAAACTGGTTTTAATTTTAGAGTTCTGAGGGTTTAGGAGTTGTCATTAATATTTGTTGGATCTGATGTGCTTTTTCCTTTGTATCCCTTATTGTTACTAGTTTTCAGAAGTGTGTGCTGTGCAAATAACACAGCTAAGTTAGCTGTAGCAATTTCATGCATGCAATTTCACAGGCTTCATGGGACTGCCTGTTGTTGCTTGCTGTCTCCTGGCTAGAAGAGTTTGAGAGTTGCTTTAGGTTTATATACATCAGTCAAAGTAAAGAATTTACTATATCAATCCCATATGCCAGATATCCTCCTCCTGGCTTGCACTGGATGGCGCCTGGCTGTGCCAAGGAAGCCTTCCTCCTGGATCTTGTGATGCTTTACTGGAGATAGAGTGGGAATGGGGAGAAAGCAGGGTGATGAAGACCTACAGGGCTGGTGTAGTGGCCTCAGGACCTTCTCTTGGAGACATCTGGCTCAGTGGGTTAGTCCCCAGCGCACCACCTCCTTGTGCCGCAGCAGGAGCCTTCTCTTGGTGTGATTCACACTCCCCACCCTGCCCTCCTGCACGACCTGGTGCCAGCAGCAAGGTGAGCGCCTCTTACCCTCTCTCTGGGCCCTGTCCCAGATGGGTGCTTGCAGGAAGGTTTCTATAGGAACCAGGTTCAGGAAGAACCTGCCCACCAAGTTCAGTGCTCTAATGTCAGGGACAGGAGGGCAGGCAGCAGGCAGGGGAGTGATCTCCAGCAAGGCGGAGGCCAGCGTGAGATGACGTGGACAAGGGGAGGTGTTCCCCTCTGCTACACCTGTCCTGGGATGAGGAGGGACTTTCGGCCTCAGCACTCCTGCTGCCCTGCTTCCCAAGCACGGTGGTTAATTCTCTTGTTATGGGGTCTTTTCTCATCTATGTGCCTAACACACCGGCCCGGCTCCTCTGTAGCGGGTTGGTTCAGCAGTGATTGTGCATGCGATGAAGGTTAATAATGACCTAGGGGGATCCCTGCTCACATGCTTGGGGCACTGGGCGTGGATTCAGAGAACAGGTAATGAGAATCAAGAATCATGGCAGAAGTACCACGTGGCTGAAACAGTGACTGCATTCCCAATAAAAGTTACTGGAAACTGGGCTGGAAGAGGGCAGGGGAGAAGGATATATTGCAGCCTCAAGAAGAGGGCAGTGATAAGCCTGGAAAAAAAAGCATCAAAATACATTCACAGTGATGTTGAAAGGGGAATAAGTGTTGTCAGCAGATTTACCAGCTTGGTGTGCATATTGTGTGTGTTCCCATGTAAAATGAGTGTGACCTCATTTTGTAAATTTTGTTATGTTTGCAGCTATTGAGGGAAGAGTTGGTGCTAAGAGAGTAAGGGGGCTGGAGTAATGGGAAGAATAGAAAAATGTTTACAGAATTCGTGGGTAAGCAACTGGCTATTGTGTGGATAACATTACTTCTCAGAAACAAAAGCTGGACCTCTTTTTTGGTTGGTTTTTGGTTTGTTTGTTTTTTTTTTTCCCCTGAGAGTTGGTGTCAGAAGATCAGAGTGTCTGTTCATCCATGCCAGCCTTTCTCATGCAGAAAACTGTTTAAATCTGGGAGGAAGAAGCCTTATCATTTGTGTTCTCAGACACAGATGCTTTTTATGCTTCTGCAGTGTTTTACAGCTGCTTATCTTGGACTGCTGTGGCAAGCCACTTCCAGGCTGCAAGTACTCACTAGAAAGCTCCCTGAGATGCAAAGGCAATAGAACCTTGTACTATTGAGTCCTATGAACAACCTGGACAGGGCCTGCTGGATGAATCCCTGAAGTTCCTTCTTTTAGTGGTTTGCAGTCATATGTAACTTTACTGAAAAGGAGAAGCTGGAAAACCCATCCCAGACATGCAAATGTTAGTTTCTCCCAGGTTCTTTCCCAATAAGTTCGAGTGACTGATACATCCCAGCACTGGCCTTATCTGCTTGGTGGAGGTGGCTCTTGCTGTCTCCCACACACAGAGTTATAAGGTTGATCTTAAAGTCCAAAATATCTCTCTTTGTTTACTGAACTATTCCATTGTTTTCCTGGAAAACCCCTATAAAAATCTGCTGTGAACTGGTATCAGGAAAGTAAGGAGGGGAGCTATGCAGGCTGTTTCATCGTCTGAGCTCTATCATCATCTGAATTAGAGGATCCTGGCTCATTGCAGAGGTACTCGAGAGCATGTTGTCCACATCATAGCCCAGTTCATCACAGAAAATCCTTGTCAGAAGCTTCCCCAGCTCCCTTCAGGGAGCTGTATTCCACAGCATAATACACTTGCTCCTGTGGTTTGTGATACTACTCCGAAGATCTTTCAGGCTTATTGCATCTAATGATACCCCATAAACCTTCTTCACCATTCCAGTCCCTTCTCCATGGACATTGTATTGAGAGAATGATGATGTATAGTGTGGTTTTTTAGTACTCATAATTAAACACAGGATTCACAATATGTGATGGCAAAGGTGATGAAAGTTGACTTGTTTTTTGACATTCTCTGAATCAGCAATGCTGTTACTGTCACGAGGAATTTGGTAAATGACAGTGTGCTCTTTCTAGCTGATGCGTAGGTATGAAACCAAGAGGAAATTCCAGTCTCTGGAATTTAATTTTCCTGTGAAGGAACTTAGATACTAAGGGATTTAGTTTTCCTGGGGAGAAGTTGTGTGTGCGGGGTCTGTCTGTCCCCCACCATGTTCTTAGATGCTAATTGAATTCTCTCATCACGCATTTTTTTTAAATTTTTTTCTTATTTTTATAACAGGGTAGTGACCTCTCACCTCTGAGAACAGCATTTCTGGACCTGCTGACAGCCTCTGCTACTCCGCTTTACCTAGCGCAATGTCAGGTGAGCTGACAAAAATGAACACAGTATCTTCTTTCTTTAGCTGCAATTTAGTAAAAGAAAGTTACCGGTTCCAAGAGCCATTCTTTACATTAACATACTGTCTGGTCAAATTGGAGGAGAGGAAATCACCCCACTCTTTGTGACCCAGCTATCTTTTCACTCAGGGTGAGCTCAGTTCCTTCTTTAACCCTGTGCTGAAGCCTGCAGAAGCTGCTTCAGCCATTGAGCATGGAGGGAAAAGGAGGTTGAAATATAGTTTGCCTTCACCATTTTTCATAAGATTTTCTTGGTGCTGGTCTCCTCCCAAGATTTGCCCCAAAGTGAGTGGCTCACTTTACAATCATGAGAGATTTTTGCTGTGCAGTGGTAGATCTAGAGCAGTCAGAAAGGCTGAAGAATTACTGGAGTTTGACTGTGGACTACTGAGATATAAGCTTTACTAAAACTAGGTCTCCTCCTCCTACAGTGGCCAACTCTCCATCCCATGTTTTTGTCTAAACCTTTCTTCCTGATCTGGCTGGTTATTTCAGGGCATATAACCCTGGGGGAGACTATACTTCAAAGCCAAGTAAACCTTTGTCCTGGTGATGTGCATAGTGGAAGACCTGGGACATGCTTAACAGCTTTAATTGCAAAACTTATGTCTGCTTTTATTCCAAGGGAAGCTATTTAGTGGGACGCTACCTAAGACTGGAAAGGTGCTTACCTTGAACACAAAAGACCAAGATGTTAGGCATACTTTCATTGCTGCAGCTCTCTGTACATGGTCTGGCAATATCCCAGCCCTTCTGGAGCAAAAGGAGCAGCTGAGCATCTTGCTGAGGGCTCTGCCCATTTTGGTGCCTGGGTGACAAAGTTTCAGTGCTGCTGGTGCTGGGGGCAGTGCCTCCATAGGAGGCATTTACTTCTCCATAATAAATTTTTTTTGGTAATGGTTCCCCTGGCTTGGCACTGATCACACTTCTTTTCCAAGCAGAAGAAAGATCACATGATGCCATGAAACTATTTTCTTCCCTAAAAGTCCCTTTCTTAGAGGGAACTTCATTTGGCCTTTCTGCTTCTTTTGCTTAGTAATAAGGGACAAAACCATCTGAAATTACTTGCTTCCTTGGTGAAGTGGGAGCTGCCTCAATGTCTAGAGCAGCAACAAACTGCTGAGTGAGTCCTTCCCTTGGTGGAACAGTCTGTATCGAGTGTGTGTCTTCCAAGGGAGTCCTTCTAGGTTTTCACTGCAATATGTTGATCTCTTTCTGTTTAGGCCATCACACTCCCTCTGCTGGGGGTCCCTTCTCAGCACTCACTCCCAGCATTTGGCCTCAGGAGATCCTGGCAAAATACACACAGGTACAGTGTGGTGCAGGGAGGGGGTGTTCTCTGGCTCTGCACAGAAGTAAAAGGGACCCTGGTGATTTCTGGTGTTCTCTGAAAGCCACAGGGAAAAGGAGGGAGAGATGCACTTTTCCTCCAGTGGTTCAGTTGTGGATGCTTGTTTGCTACTTAAACTTCATGTGTTTTGTGGCTGCATCCTGGCTCTTGCAACAGGATCTTGCAGAGCACAAAGAAACTTGTGTGAATTATTGCCCTGCTGTTTTGCAACTATTGCTCCACTGTAAAAATGTTGACACCCTCAGAGGGTCTCTGTCATCATCAAGCTACTCTGGATGGCTTGTGCATAGCAGGAAATGGTAGCCTCAAGGTTTGTCACCAGGTGGGCAGAGCAGGAAGGAAGGAAGCAGCCATGGAATTTCATAATTTAGCCGCAGTGTTTGCTGAAGGCAGTTGAGCCCCATGAAGCAGATTAAATCTTACTGTGGAGCTGTGCTAGAAACACACCTCTTGGGTGCTGCCTGGGTGCAATGCTTGCGAGAGACCCCACAGGAGGGGCAGGTGGGCTTGCAGGAAGGGGTAGGTTTTCACTCCTTAAAAAAGTCTGGTTGTAACCTCCAGTGTGTATTCCCCAATGCCAACCATGAGCACAGATGAGGAAAATTGAGATTTGGGTCATGGACCTTAATTTCCTTTGGCTTATAATTTGGGTTTGCTTCACAGGTGCAAATCCTGGTTTTGCCTGCTGTCTTTCAGAGAAAATCTGAAAGCAACAGGCAGGGGATGGAGCAACGCAGGGAGCTGTATTTGCAGTGTGTGTGTGCAGGGGTAACAGAGGACCACTGTGTATTAGAGATGCAGACAGTAAAGACCGCTTTAGCTGGTGTGTGTGGATTCCTCAGTCCATGAGGAAGGCTGCGTGCCCCTCCAGGTGGGAAGTTCTGATCTTGATCTGATGGCGTGCTCATGCTCTGCTGGAAAAACAATTGCTGGGAAAATCAGTGTGGGTGTGAAGGCAGAGGGCTTCACAACTTCCATGGAGAAGTCAAAATGGGAATGGCATGCAACACCTCCCCAGCCGGGAATTATGGTGAGAGGCATTAAAACTAACAGGGCAAGGAGATTAGTTGCTCAGAGGGCACAGTGTGGACAGCGGTGGGATAGGGCAATATCCACATGTCTCTGTTCAGTGCTGAACTGGTGAAAGCATCTGTTCTCCTTCCTCATGTCTTGCAGAAGGAAGAATCCATCGAGCAGCCAGAGTTCTACTATGATGAATTCGGTTTCCGAGTTGATAAGGAAGGTACACCAGTCCCTTCCCTCCCCCTTCCATTGTGTCCTGTGTCCAGCCTTTCCCATG
This sequence comes from Strix aluco, assembly GCF_031877795.1. NCBI lineage: Eukaryota > Metazoa > Chordata > Aves > Strigiformes > Strigidae > Strix > Strix aluco. The sequence goes on from NC_133935.1 coordinate 31,845,974, forward strand.
CTTCTGAGTATGGCAGGGTGATTTTGTAACCATTCTGTACTAGGTCTTGTCTACCCACCTGTCATCATCTTTCTGTATCCTACCATTGTAATTAAGTGTGTTAGACGTGCTGGCCTTATGGCCAGTCTGAAGCATAGACTGTTCAGCAGAGTCATTTCTATTCTCTTATGCTTGTGCCATGGATAAGAGAGAGAAAAGTTAAGAGGAAGTTACCGTGTCCCTTCACAGCTGCATGCTGGGGAAGGGCAACTTTCCCAGTTCACAGTGGGGTCTCTGTTGTGTTCACTAGCACTGTAAGCACTGGTAGCAGGCACAGTGACGTGCCATCTGTTGAAAAACTTGCGACCAAGCTGAGTGGCAGCAGTATGTGTTCTGCCCATGCCAGCAGCTTGGTAAAGTGTAGGACAAATTGTAGGGGAAGAACCCACATCCTATTTTTTCTGCAAGATATGGAGGCAGGCAACAAAATAGGAGATGTGGAGAGCTATGGCAGCTGGGCATTGAACTACAACAGCTGGCTGCCTTTGCAGAGAGGAAGAGAAATGAATGGGGGATGTAGGAATTGCTTTATGTGCTCTGAGAGAACATTTCCAGGGCTCAGGCTGTACAGTGCAAGGGCAGAAGTTACTTGCATGTGTACCCTGAAGCACCTTGAGTCATAGAGGATCCTCTCTGAAGCAGTGACCAGGAGATGAGGACAGAACACAGCTATTTTCTTCAGCCAGAACATTTGATAGACTTGTGCATTATAAAGTCATCAGAAGGATTTGGACTGTGTTGTTGGGATGTGTTATATGGTGAAGGACAGAGTGCCTTACGTCAAACTTGTACTACTTGTGCTAAAGTATCTATTTTGGAAAGCCAGCCTCAGGTTAAGGTGATGTCTCATTGTGAATTTTGAAATGTCCTTATTAAAGCTTTTTTGGTGATTAAATATCCCCGAAGTTAACATTTTGTACCTCATTACTTGCATGAGCATAGAGCTTCTGCTTTCCACCTCTGAGGCTTGCTATGCTTTTGGCAGCCTGATTTACAGATCCTTACAAAACCCAGCAGGATGACTGCTGCCAGGGTCTTGTTTAATTCCAGCCACACTGCTCTAAATCGTGAGTAAGTAATGACTAGAAGCCTGCCAGCAGCTTCTTAGTTCTCAAGGCCCCAGTGCCTTTTGCTTATGACCATAAAATTTCTGCATGGAGAAGAGTGTTAGAAACCAAGCTTTGCCTTTCCATGCTCTGGATGGAAGACTTTAATGTGCTTTCTTCAGATGGCCTTCCTACTTCCCACCCTGCCCAGTGTTTGTTCCCTCTCCTGTTCCCTCTCACTTGCCTCCATTTCATTCTCCTTCCTCTGCTGAGGCAGATGGTGCTGAGCCAAACTCCAGCAAGCTTCTGGGGGTCCCACTGACAGAGGAGCCACAGCAGAGACTCAAGTGGCAGGCTCATCTGGAATTCACACATAACCATGACGTGGGTGACCTCACCTGGGACAAAATTGAGGTCACCCTACCACATTCAGACAAGCTGCGCTCCCTGGTGCTAGCTGGCATCCCGCACAGCATGAGGCCACAGGTAAGAGTGATTCCTGTCATGGGCAGGCTCTCCTGCCTGGAGTAAGAGGCAGTGGAGTGAGACTTTCTCTTGGTTGAGAGGGTGCCAGATTATGGCTTTCTGTGGCTGTCCTAGTGACTCTTCCTATCTCTGTGTACCTTGTCCCCCCAGCTGTGGATGCGCCTGTCAGGGGCCTTGCAGAAGAAGAGGAATTCAGAGATGTCATATCGGGATATCGTGAAAAACAGCTCTAACGATGAAACCATTGCTGCCAAACAGGTAGGAGATACTGCCTAGTGCTGACTGGGTGCAAGGGAGTGGGGAGGAGGCCAAGATTTGCTGTGTGAGGAGGAAGGGGTGCCTGCCTAACACCTGCAGCAGGGACAGTTGAGAGGACATATGTGGTTGAATCCTGCTAAAGCTTAATCCTGTTGGGCATATTTCTCCTTTGTTTTGTTGGAACAGCAACTGTGCAGCTCCCCTCCTTCCTAGGACAGCAGGGAAGGGGTTGGACCCATGCTACCTGCAGGCTAGAAAACAACATCTTATCAAACATCCTAATATTCACTGAGGGAGGTGAAAGGTGAAAGACTGACAGATGCACCTCTGTTGAGGTAGTGGCAGCTGCTTCCAGGGACTGTCTTTGTTCTCTCAAATACAAAGTCTCTGAACACCAACAAGACTGTTACAGAGTGTTTTCTCTCTTCCTCTGACCTCTCCTTTTGTGGGAGGAGGCAAAGGCCATGGCAAAAGGAACTGAGCTGTGCACATATTCATCTCTCACTACAAAGCTAGGTTCAAAATGATTGGAAGGAGGAACAACACTACCCAAGGGAGATCTGTGGGCTGTTCACCTCCAAGTTCCCTGTCATAGATGTGGTCAGGTTGTTGGTTTCTGTCTGGGATGGGTTTGTTGGGAAGTCTTGCTTGAAATCCAAGCAGATGAAATTCTCAACTAGTATGCCTACTAGTCTCAGTGGTGAAGCTAGGGGCTGAGTCACCGTCTGCACTGGCATTTTCCCACATGTCACTTTAACAGTGAAGGCTGTTAAACTGAACCCAGGTGCTTGGACAGGGCCATCTTCTTTGGTGCCTAGGGACTTAATGCGTGAGTGTGGGGAAGCAGAGTTCCCTCAGGCAAGAGGCCCTGGGGAAATGCAGAGAGCAGAAGGCAATTTTTCAGATGCTGTTAGCTGACCCTGTCCTTCCTTATGGCTGTCTCACAGATTGAAAAGGACTTGCTCCGCACGATGCCCAGCAATGCCTGCTTCTCGAACATGAACAGCATCGGGGTGCCACGGCTACGCAGGATACTACGGGGACTTGCCTGGCTCTACCCAGAGATTGGATATTGCCAAGGCACTGGCATGGTAACCTGCTTTCAGAGTGTCTTTGTGATAGGGATTGTTTTGTCTGTGGTGGCTATGCTGGGGCAAGTGATTTGAGGCGGTGCTGCCAGACACTATTGCCTCCTGAGCTGAAGGGAAATCCCTTCCACATGGAATGTTTTTCCTAGGGAAGGGAGAGCAGAGTAGCACCATGTGTCCAAAGATGTGAAAGAATTCAGTCCATCTGTTGGAGAGGGACAGGCATTGCACTGAGATGAAATCACTTCAGTGGGAGACTGCAGGAGAGCTGCTGTGAAGGAAGGAAGATGTTGGTCACTTAGATACTGGTCCATCTCTCCATGGAGGAAGTGGGGGGAGAGTTCTGCTCCTCTTAGGACATGAAGTTCTCCTTCCTTCAAAATCCTAGGTGGCTGCCTCCCTGCTGCTCTTCTTGGAGGAGGAAGATGCCTTCTGGATGATGTGCGCTATCATCGAGGAACTGGTTCCTGCCTCCTACTTCAGCACCACCCTGATGGGTGTGCAGACTGACCAGCGTGTCCTGCGACAGCTCATCGTGCAGTACTTGCCCCGCCTGGACAAACTGCTCCAAGAGCATGACATCGGTAAAAGTGTGCCCTGGAAACCATAGCTTTTCTTGCCAGGGTGACATGCAGACAAAAATTGTTGCTTTTTTTTCACAAAGGGAGAGCAACAGGTCTAAGAGAAAACCTCCTGACCCTGGAGGCAGTGCATGGTCATCTTCGAGCTGGGAGGAGAGCGCTTAGGAGAGTCCATCTTCACTGGTTGGCTGACTTCCCTTGTCATGTTTCTTTTCTGTGTCTATTCACAGAGCTCTCCTTGATCACCTTGCACTGGTTCCTCACCTCTTTCGCTAGTGTTGTCCACATCAAGCTGCTGCTGCGTATTTGGGACCTCTTCTTCTACCAGGGCTCTCTGGTGCTGTTCCAGCTCACTTTGGGCATGCTCAGTATGAAGGTAATTCTCACCTCCTCTTCCTCCTTTATAGTACTTTAGTGTTTAATTCTGAGTTTTAGGGGCAAGAAGGTTTTGTATCCACTTCCTCTGTGTGGTTTGGGAATGTGCTCGGGAAAACAACTTCCTGCCTTCCTCAGAACTGGGGGCTGGGAAGAACTTCCAAGGTGCTTTACAGGATTCAGGAATTGCTGTTTCCCCTGCCTACCTTATTTGTTCCCTCATAATTAAACCCCTCAGCTGCCCCCCTTTGTTCAGTCTAGATCCCAACCTGAGCGTCCCTCTTACCTAAACCAAGATACTTACGGATTTTGCACCAACTCTGAGCAGAGGTACAAAGCTGAGGTTGTGGTCATGTGGGAAGTTTTTGATGGTGCTGTTGAATGCTCCAAGAGATTAGCATTGTCCTAACTACGTTTGATTTGGCTGGCTTACGTTTAACTGCCCGATCTTTTCCTTTTTATGCAAAAATTAATTTTGTGGTTTAGCTTGCTGTGTGAAGGGCAAGGGTGAGCCTGCTGGGAGTAAGGGGAAGGTGGAGCACAGTTTGACACAGTAGGTGCTCTGTAGTGTGTGAGACTGAGCAGCTTGCATTCCCTTGTCTCTAGCAAGATCCGTGGTGTGCCCAGTCTGCGGTGGGTGCAGAATAAGCTTCTGTTTTGTCTTTCCTAGCTGATTTGATTTCATTTCAGTGATGGATGCTGTGATTCAAAAACATGCCAGCTAGAATTCTGGGGGCAGATTGCAGTGCAGTAGAGTAGTAAAAGATTCTGTTCCCCTCCCATAGGTAGCTTGGACTCTTTCTACTGAAGTTTTAATGGAATTATCTATTCTATCAGGCTGTACACTGAATATAAAATTGCATCTAGCAGCCCGCAGAGCATAGCTGTCATGCTCACTGTTCTGTGTGGCAAAATGACTGCATCGTTGCAGGAAGATGAGCTAATCCAATCTGAGAACTCTGCCTCAATCTTCAACACGCTCTCGGACATCCCAAGTCAGATTGAAGATGCAGACGTGTTGCTGCGGGAGGCCATGCGCGTGGCTGGCTCTCTGACAGATGTGACGGTGGAGACACAGCGTCGCAAACACTTGGCCTACCTCATTGCTGACCAAGGGCAGCTGCTCAACTCCAGCACCACTGTCAACAATTTATCCAAAGTGAGTGCACAGAATCCCATCTGCCTCTGCTGGTCCATTTTTACTGTTCCCTTACATGTTCCCTCCCAATTGCTCTTTGTGAGCAAGAGGTCCTCCTGTCTGAGAGGATTTTGGCTCCAGGATGACTGTGTCATCCAGTGAATAAAAGGTATTGGGAAGTGAAAGGGAGGTCTGAACTAATGAAATGATGCCAGATCTGTCCTGGTTGATAAATCCTCAAGTGAAAGGGATATTGACATTGATTGTAATTATCATTAATGAGTGTTATGATGGAAAGTGATGCATTTTATTAATGGAAACTAAAAGAAACAGCATATGCTTTTGGCAGAGTTTGCTTAGAGCATGCAGAGTAGAAACTGGAGTTAATCCATTAGTAAGAAACTGATACACTAAAATAACTCTGGAGGCTAGAGTCAGAAAACAGCAGCAGCCTTTGAGAAGCTGAATAAAAAATGCACCTGTGTTTAATCTTGGACTACAGCCTGCAGTTACAGATGTAGTAGCTCCTGTTTGTCAAGCCTGTGTGGAAGATAGATGCTTGTCTGTGTGCATAAGACACTCCTGTAATTCTAAAATGTAATAAGCATCCACTTAGAAATTTATATGTAATTACATGTAGAACTGCTTTTGGCAACAAGTAGGATTAGAACTAAAATTACTCACTCGAATCATGGTTGGTTCTTGAACTTCGGTTATGCTTTCATAATAATTGAGCTATAAATAACTTATTGCACATGGAGCAGATCAAGCAGTAGAGCTGGTTCATTGCATTAGAACTAGAACAACTCCTGTTTAAAATTGCCAGTTCACTTGCTTGCCCCTTCCAGTGGTAGGTGTCAGGACCCCTTGCCCAGAGCTGACCTGTGTGGACGACTGCTTTTATTTTATTTCTGAAATCTGTCCTAATGTGTGCACTTTGTTCTCTCTCTTCCCTCTCCCTCAGATTGTGCGACGCAGGACTCAGCGCAGGAAATCTGGCATCACCTCTCTGCTTTTTGGTAAGGACAATCCTGTGCCTTTCGCGTGGTGCTGATGGATATAGCAGCCTGGGAGGGAGGGGAGTGAGCAAATCAGGGAAACACTGGGACAGGGGAAGAGGAGAGAAGGGATCCAGAACTGAAGGGTGAGAGTAAAGAAGTGCAGTTTTCCACTTGCTTTGGTCTGAGCTCATAAAGTGAATTTTGGGTTAGATAGTTAGTCCTTACATGTTGACTAACAGTGGGCTGCAGCTCATCCCAGCTGTAATGTCTTCCTTGCACTGACCAACAGGTAAAAGACATTTTCTGGCAGGCTATATGCAGTCCACAGGCTGGATGTTGTACTCTTCTGATCTGACTTTGCTCAGTTCAGGATCATCTCTAAAGATCTGAGACAGGGTATTATGGTCCAATGTATCACGCATTAAAATTTATAAATGCAAACATCACTGATGTTCCCCCTTACTGTGAGAGTTCGATGTTGTGAACCCTTTTGTGTTAATTTTCTTCGCTTATGAGCTAAGCCAGCATATGTCCAGAAAGCACAGCGTCAGAATAGGTTTTGCATGGGTTTAACAGTAACTTGCTTCTGTGACTCCATAATAGCCCTTTCTATTGTAAGCCTCACTGTCATCACCTTCATTGCAACCAGTTAGCTTTCTTGAAATTGCTACATGTCACCACAGAAATTGTTTTTCCGGAGCAAGACAACATACTGAATTTACAGGGTTCAAATAGTGTTCCTGTTGTGGTTGAAATGGCCCAAATAAATTTAAAACTGGGTTTTACTGGTCTTTTCAGAGGAGAGCTTTTCTGGTGTTCTCCGGGAAACTGATATATTGTCACAGGCTTGCTACAAGCACGTACACCGTTACATATAAAAGTTATGGTAGAAGACCAATGAAGCTGTAAAGGCAAGCATGCAAAAGTGAAGAAATGGAGGAAAGTTGCTTGTGCAACCTAAACTCAGACCTCTTTTATGTAGTGTTGTCCTTCAGTACAGACTGAACTGGCAGCTGCCAAATACAGCCTTCTTGTGTTTCAGAGTCTCCTTGGCCAAGTTTGAGTAGCTTTATGAAAGTGATAGTGATATCCATACACAAACATAAATTTTAAGTTCATGCTTCAAAATGTATCAGTAGTAGAACTGAGATAATTCATAGCGTTTTCACATTATAGTGGGGTTTCTGTACAGTGACTGTCATGGTTTTTACCTAATATTCTTAGTGATTAAAACACTGGTTAAAATAGAGAAGTTATCATCCTGCAGCAGATGACCAGAATGGAAATTTCAGCCCAAGTAAGGGGAAGGAAGGCTTGGATGTGATCATTTCACCTTATACTGGGAACTGTCAAATAACCTTAACTGTGAAGTCTGCTGCCTGTGGTAGTTATTGTGTAGAGCTGGTACATAGCCCTTGTCTGGATGGGAGCAAGAATCATAGCACGGTTTGGGTTGGAAGGGATCTTAAAGATCATCTAGATCCAATCCCCCTGCCATGGGCAGGGACACCTTCCACTAGACCAGGTTACTCAAAGCCCTGTCCAGAGCCCAGTTGTCAAGAACTTACTCAGAACTTAATTCTTCTTCCTTAGAGTGAATACAGATTTAGTAGTGACTTGGACAGGAGTCATACAGTCACAGGAGCACTGTTTGGAAGGGACCTGTAGATGTCTGTAGCCCAACCTTTCCTGGTCAAAGCCAGACTCTTGTTCATGCTAGATCGGGTTGGCCAGGGCTTTTGCTAGCTGAAATTCAAGGAGTTGGACCAGATTTCTAATGAAGGAATAGAAAGAAGAAACAGCAAAAGCTAGTATGGCAGAGAATAAGATGTGCATGTTGCCCTTTTCCTGTTGGATGGGCATTGCAACAAGGAAATGCAGGAGAGCTAATCCTCCTCTGCACAACTGTGCAGCTAGTCAGTCTTTGCAGGCTCAAAATAGAGCCTTCTCACATGTGGCTGATCAGGCACTGGTTTCCTGTTTTGGAAATGTACATGCAGGCATGTCGGGTGCAATGAGGTGAATCTGGTGGAAACCCCAGTTGCTTTCCTCTGTATCATGTATATTCTAAGGAGGGAGGGTGTGGAACTTGCGTCCCATATCTCCTGCTTGTGTTTGGACAGGATTGATCTGAGTACAGAGGGGTGAGCACAGTATTTTGGCCAGAAGGGACTGAATGATGACAAAAAGAATCAGTGATCTATGTAAATGAGGGCAGTCTCATTTACAAATGAGAGCTAGTGTGGCTGTGGTTGAGTAGTTTCTTCTTTAGTCACATTCTGTTTTAGAAACATCAGTTTTCTGGGAATCCCCGCCGTCTGTGTGATCACCTATCTATTTACAATCTTTGTACCTCTGAATCTGTAGTGAAAATTCTTACATGCTCTGTTTCCTACCCCTGGCCACCGAGGAGGAGGTTTCGTTAATTTTCATTGCTTGGACTGGGAGTAAGTGTGCCCTACAATTTTTCTAGGCCAGAAGCAAAGTTCAGCTTTCTCTTAAGCTCAGTGTGTCTGATTCGTTAATCATTTAGTTTAGCAAACAGAAAACAATTATAAAAATAATTTTCAATCTAGTTTTGTGCTTTTATTTGTGTTCTTAAAGTTTTGGTCTTTTTAATTAGGATCACTTATGATTAAAAGATACTGTTAATCACTTTTCAATAAGCAGAAGCTTCATGTGTACGTAGCTGTTGCAGCAGCTGTATAGCTCGGGCCACACTTCACTCATACTAGTTTCTATAATGCTGTTAGAAGATAAGCAGAGTACCAATTTGCTAGCCAGTGATTTACTTGGTCTTACATAAAAGCTGTGTTTGTATGAAAATTGGAGTTCAGTGAAAAATACATTGTTTTAAATGTTGATTTTGTTAATCAAGCTACCACATCTTCAGTATATTAGGGAGAGAGCAAAAATAGATGTATGAAAATACACTTTGAATTTAAAACAAACTGATTTTTTTTAGAAAAAGAAGCCAATGGTTCATTGTTCCCAAAGATCGTGTACCCAATGTTTAAGGCATTCAGATACGTTAACTGTCTAAAGAATCCATTTCCTTTAGGTATCTCTCTGCATAAATTAATAGAGATAGGCTGTTAGAACTCCTGGGGGAATTAGTGACAGTGGAAAGATGCTTTGGTAACTTTTACTTTGTACTTATGACCATCTCTATACACCCAAAACCTCTGAAATCTGGCTCTTAGGGAGGTGGAGGTCTTAAGTAGTTGGTGGCTTTTCTCTCATGGCTCTGACTTCTAGACAGACATGGGAAAGTGGGCTGTCTTGGTTTTTCAAATCTTTTTCAAGACTCAGTGAAGAATATGCTCTCAGCCTGTGAGGTATGCAAAAATCAGAAGTAGTTCAACCAACAGCTGTTTCAGTTTCAAGAGAATTTCAGTTGAAGAGAATTTTTGAAAGTTCCTCTGTTTTGTGTCCCACCATTCAGCTGTCTATATACTGCGTAAACACTTCTCTAAAGTAGTATGCAGTACCTTGGTTGTCCAGACAAATCAAAGTTTACATATTCCAGTTCCATATGTGGTTTGAAATACCAGCTCCTTGAAACTTGAGACAGTCAAATTGGTATTGGTTATTTACATTATTGAATAGATTGGCAGTAAGTACCTGCCTTAGTGTAGGCACTTCTAATGTCAAACTCTTTTGACTTCTGTAGAATCAATGATTTCTAATGTTAACAAAAAAATAAATACCTCATACCTGTTTTCCTTTCCTTGCCTTCCCCCTGGCTGTGTGGGCTCCCCCAGGGGATGATGATCTGGAGGCACTGAAAGCCAAGAACATCAAGCAGACGGAGCTGGTGGCCGACCTGCGCGAGGCCATTCTCCAGGTGGCACGGCACTTCCAGTGTGTGGATCCCAAGAACTGCAGCATTGTGAGTGGGAACAGCTGGATCTGCACTGCTGTGTGCTCTGGGCATGAGTGTTGAGTGTCCACCACAGGACAGGGCTGTTCAAATGCTCCTGGAGTGTAGACTTGAGAAAGGATGTGCCAGGTGTAATGGGTGGAGGATGAGGGTTGCTCAACCCATCCTTGGTGGAGGAGGGCTCTGCTGGGAGGTTTTCTGCCTGCTAGGAACAGGAACAGGTTTGGGAACAGGGGCATGCAAGCTGTGTCAGATCAGCTGGGAGTCATCTGTTGCTTTTCATTCCTCTTTGCTCATCATCCACATGCATGCTAGGATCTGACTCCAGACTACAGCATGGAGAGCCACCAGCGGGACCACGAGAACTATGTGGCCTGTTCCCGCAACCGACGACGACGAGCCAAGGCATTGCTGGACTTTGAGCGCCACGACGACGATGAGCTGGGCTTCCGCAAGAATGACATCATTACGGTGCGTCAGCCTATGAGATGGGGACCAGGGCAGGCCCATACAGACCCAACTTGTTTGGGACACTGCTTTGCCTCTTCTTTAGGGAAAGAAGGGAGGAGATCAGCTCAGAGCCCAGTTAGGAGTCCAGGGGAAGCAGCTGGCATTTCTGGGGACTGCCTGGGAATGCGGCAGTATGTTCCTGTGAGTGTTGTCTTGTGGGTCATTCTCAGTGCAACCACCAAGTCCCTTTCCTGGGTGCCATGCAGCTGAGCAAAAGATGGATTTGGTCCAACCTGGGTGCCAGTTTAACACTGTACACTAAGCTGTGGTAAGACTGTAAAAGCATCCATTTGTGTTTTAGCTGTGAGCATCCCATCTGAAATTGGGGAAAGCAGGGGTAACATTGCATTTGCAGTTGCTTTTTGCACTTGAAGGCCCTGGGCCAGGTGAGAAGAGAACATTGGCAAAGCAGCCGAGAATAAAACAGTTCCTCATTGTGCACACACAACCGAGCAGCTGTAGCCCTCCTCGCACTGCACTCTTCAACCAGTGTTTCCCACTCTGTTTTTCAGATCATTTCCCAGAAGGATGAGCACTGTTGGGTGGGAGAGCTGAATGGACTGAGAGGTGAGAGCAAGATGGATTGCACTGTGGGGAGGGGGGCCAGAGGCAGAGCATCCATTCTTCCACAGCAACTGCTCTGGCACATTTGCAGCAAAGGCTTTGCCAGTCACCCAGGGCATCTGCCAGGGACAAGGGAAATGTTAAAGGAGGGTATGAGAGCAGTGGTGCAGCTACCTGGTTACTTCTTGCAAACAGCAAATTTAGGCTCCTTCCTCCTGTCACAGGATGATTGGGTGCATGTCATCTCTGCTGCTTGGGAGCAGTGTCCTGGAATAGGCTTCCTCTTGCAGTTGCCTTAATTCTTGTGATTGAGGCTGCTTGTTTCCTTCTTTGGGGTTGGACCCTGTGAACTCTGATTTATTCTCAACTTCCACTGGGCTCTGGTCTTGTCTGCGTAGGGGTTTCTCGGTGTCTGTGTCAGGCTCACCTCTTTGTCCACTCTTTGTAGGTTGGTTTCCTGCAAAATTTGTGGAGATCTTGGATGAGCGGAGTAAAGAGGTAATTAAAAAGCCCCACAACAACAAAAAAAAACCCAACGTAAAAAGAGTCCTGTCATAACTGAAAAAATGTAATTGAAAACAGCCGTATATTTGCCTCCTGAATCTGTTTGCTCTCTCTGGCTGTTGAGCGTTTAGTGATGTGATCAGGCAGCTTATCTTCCTGAACCTGTTTGCTCAACTTCCTTGTGCTGACCGAATGGAGAATGGGGGCCCTAGAGGGCTGCAGGGGGTAGCTGAGTGTGATGCCTGGGCTTGCAAGGGCCCTGGAGATGAACTTCGGGAAAGCTGAGAAAGCAGCAGGCAAGTACGCAGGAGGATCCTGTGAGCGGCGTTTTTGCCTGCTCCCCGCTGCCTGTGCTCTCTTCCTCCTTTGAGGCTGTGCCTGTGGATCCTGCTCGTGCTTTGTGGTCACCACAGTGGTTCTCCCCAAGCAGCTGTGCCGAAGGAGGCACTCTGTCTCGGTTCCTCTCGCAACCAGCAGTGGTGAGAGCAGATACCTCTCCATGGCCCCAAGGCTGGGGTGACGGATAGGAGACTAACATCGTCAGCTGCTGGCCTAGCCAATTTGCAGGGGAAGTGGAGAGAAGGCCCTGTTCTCCCCCTCCTCCTCAGCGTTTGGAGAGTGAGGAAGGAAGGGCTCAAAGGCTGACCTGAGACCCCCAGGAGAAGCCCTTAGAGCTGACATCTCACTTGTTTCGTCACCCCCTTCTCAGGGCTCGTTCCTTAGATGCAGATCACCTCTCTGTGTATAAACACACCCTGTACTGCTGAGCAGTTCTCCTCCCAACTGTGGAAATAGAGAGGATCCCACTCATCCTAATTTGGGAATATCCGTCGTGTTAACAGCGAGGCAGGGTGATACCTCGAAGTGTTGTATCAGCTGACCTGGGACTTCCTATCTATCCCCATGTCTCGACTTTTAGCAGCTTACAGAGTCCCAGAGACCCTCAGTTCAAGTCCCTCTCCTTACCTGCTCAGCCAGCATCACACCAAACTGCAACATTTCCTACATGCTGAATGCTGCCAGGATGGTGCTGGGGTCACCTGTGTGGTCTCCTGGGAACCACCTAAGCACAAAGGTCTTGGTGTCCTGACAAATCCATGGGGAGTAGCACTGAACATGGTGCCTTATGCAAGAGCCAGCAAGAGCATAAGGGGTTAAGGAAGGGAGGGGCTGGTGGGCACCTGCGAGTGGAAGAGGTCTGTGCAGAGAAGCTGCAGGTGGACCACCTCCATGCTCTGCACCCTTGCCACTACTATGCTGAGAGCTGGCTTTTCATGTTCCTCAGTACTCCATCGCTGGAGATGACTCGGTCACAGAAGGGGTGACAGACTTGGTGCGAGGGACGCTGTGTCCAGCCTTGAAATCCATATTTGAACATGGATTGAAGAAGCCATCTCTGCTGGGAGGGCCCTGCCATCCCTGGCTGTTCATTGAAGAGGTGAGATATCTCAGTTCCCCCCGTGGGGCTGTGTTGACAGAGGACTTGGGTGAGGGGGCTGTAGGACAGAGGGTACTGACTGTCCCTCTGCCCTACTAGGCTGCCAGTCGGGAAGTGGAACGGGACTTTGACTCTGTGTATTCTCGCCTTGTGCTCTGCAAGACTTACAGGTAAGGCCACTTTATTCACACCAAGCGGCTGGGTCTGTGCCCTACACCTGCACGCTTATCAAACTGCTGCTGGGAAGGTGGAGACAGTCTGCCCCATCCTCCTCTGAGGGTGGTGTCGGCAGGCTGCTGTGCCTGTGCGCACTTGGGGCTGACAGTGGCTCTTGTCCCCTTCCCCAGGCTCCCATGTTCGCTTCTGGGGCTGTGTCTTGCTCTCTCATGGCTGCAGGATCACCTGTGGGCTCAGCAGTAGCAAGAGAGCTGTTAGGATGTGGAGGGGGAAAGGTCTGCATGTGCCCGGGGTGGCTCCAGAGCTAGCTAGGTCTGTGCTGTGATCTTTGCAGGCTCGATGAAGACGGAAAAGTCCTCACTCCAGAGGAGCTGCTTTACCGGGTGAGTGCTGCCCCCAGCCCCGCCAGAGCCCAGCGCCCGGTGGGGGGAAGTTTCCCCTGGGGGGTCATGCCCATCTCTAAGGAGGTCCTCGAGTCTCCCAGACTTTCCCTGATGGGAAGGAGTAGAGACACCAGGTGCCTGGGAAAAGGCAGAGTGAAGCCATCAGAAAGTCTGGGCCCCTCTGATGTGAGCAAGTGGCACTGGGTGAGGGTGGGGAGCTCCGGGGAGGGTAGCATTTGGCTGTGTTACTGAAATAGCTGCCCAGCCTAAGGCTCAGGTGAGAAGGTGGTAACCACATCTTTCCTCCCTGCAGGCGGTTCAGGCTGTGAACATGACGCACGATGCTGCACATGCACAGATGGACGTGAAGCTTCGTTCCCTCATCTGCGTTGGACTCAAGTGAGTCATCTGGTCCTGATACCCCCAGCGCTGTGTGCAAGGAGCTTGGGAGGGGGCAGAGCGGGCTCAAGGGCAGCAGTTGTTTCAATCTATCCACTGCAACCACTGAGTGGGACCTGCTCCTTTCTTGTTCATCATGCTGGCCTGGCTCCTGACTGGACGAAGTAGCCCTTAGGACATGGAGTGGCTCACACAAGTTTCCTGGGTTATCCTGTTCCCACTGGGGATAAGACTGTGGATTGGGGTCAAAGCTTGGGCTGAAAATAGACTATCCCAAAGGGACGGGGCTTCTTTCCTTGGGTTCAGCCAAGTAACGTGCCTCCACCCCATTGCCGCAGCGAGCAGGTGCTGCATTTGTGGCTGGAGGTGCTGTGCTCAAGCCTGCAGACTGTGGAGAAGTGGTTCCATCCTTGGTCGTTCCTCCGAAGTCCTGGCTGGGTGCAGATCAAATGTGAACTGAGGTGAGTCTGTCCCCATGGGCCTCCCCAGGGTCTGGAATGGATTTCCTCCTCCTCTGCAGGAGGTGGCCCTCTCCAGTGAGTAGCAGCACAGGCTGCCCAGACATCCCCACTGCAGAGATTTCCTTCTGTGTGCTGAGGCAGCAGCAACTGTCTAGACAGTTTAATGCGTTGCACTGTGCCTGCCTGATCCAAGAGCAGAGCTTGGCTCCTGGGGAGCTGTTGTGACAAGCAGGCAGCCTCTGCCTGCCTGTCAGCAGCCTCCTGCTATGCCCTGCACCTACTCTGATGGAGAGACTGCCTTTTTCCATCCCCTTACTCCCCAGGTCCTCTGCCAGCCACCATGAGTCCAAGCAGGGAATGTGCTAGGGAGACTGACTGTCACTGGCCAGGAAGGAGTCGCTCACCGTCTGACTCCTGGTTAAGCGAGGGAGCGATGTCGGGCTAAACGCGGCTTTAGTGCCTGAGCTCGCACAAAGCACATCGCTTGGAGCCCAGAGTGCACACCCATGCCACATGCTCCTGGCCCTCCTGTGCTTTGCAAAGCCACGTCCAGTCCCAGGGAGCCACAGAGCAAACCCACCACACCACTGCTCCAGCCCTGCTGCTGCTGCCATCCTGTGGGAACTGGCTTTTGTCTGTGCCACCCGGTTGCCTCCAGCCCCAGTGGGAGCACCTGTAGCCAGGAGCAGGCCTGTGTGCGCACACCTCAGGGTGCCCTGTTCTCCTTGTGCTGCTGCAGAATGGGAGGGAGGGAGTCCCCTCCACCTCTGTGCTGCCGTGTCCCTTTTCTCACAGCGTGGGGGCGGTGCTGGTTCAGCACCGCTGAAGGACCAAGCAGGACTGGGTCATGGCTGGGCCCGGGTTTGTGTGGAGCAGGAGCAGAGGCTTAAGCCATATTTCTCACAGCCAGCTTCCTGTGGGGAAGGCCCCAGCTCCCTCACTGCTGCAGGAGTTGGAGGAGACCCCCGCAGCAGTTTCCTCTGAGCCTGAAGGACTGATGAGCTTGCTGCCAGAAGGTCTGAGCTGTGTCCCTGTCCTAGGGGCAGGGCTGAGGCTGTGCCTGCAGTTCCTGCTTAGAGCCAGGTGCAGTGAGGGACCTCCGTGTGCCACCCACATGCGGCACGTGTGCATGGGGGTCAGGACGCTTCTCTTACTCCAGGGAGTGGGGGGGGGGGGGTGTGTGTGCAGAAGCTCTGAGGTGCTACTGGCAGGGGACTGCTTTCGGGAGAGGAACCTGCAACCTGCCCTTGCCAGCTGCGTACAGCCCTCAGCCCCGTGTGCCTGCGGTCTGGCAGAGCCCGGGGCTGCCCGTGCCTCCCTGCGATGCTGGGCCAGGTTCTGTAGGGGTTGCACTTGAGTCGCATCTTCAAGCTCCTCTTTCCAGCCTGGGCCTGGCAGGATGTGAAACCCAAAGAGGAAGGGGGAAGCGGGAAATGAATGACTGGTGCTGCCCTTTCAACACTAACAAACAAGGAATTTCATCCTTGTAAACGTAGTGGCGTGCTGGGCCAAGTTGAGGAGTGGGTGCAGTTGTGTGCCTGGGGGCAGCAGTTGTGGGCACAGGCTGGGAGTGTGATCTGGAGCTGTGGGGGTGTTATACCGCTCTCTTCCATTGCAGAGTCCTCTGCAAATTTGCCTTCAGCCTCTCTCAGGACTGGGAGCTGCCAATAAAGAGGGAGGTGAGTAGGTGGCATCTCTCATTCTCTTCCTCAGCCAGGGCCTTCGCTTGCCACCTCCCGCTCCCAGCTTTGCGCTCCAGCCCATCCTCTGCCTCTTGAGAGGCTGTGGATGGGGCAGCTCGCCCTGCCAGGGCAGGCTGCGCGCAGGAGCTGTGTGGCAGTGCTGGCAGAGGATGCTGCCCGCCCCTGCCCAGCTGGGGCAGGGGGAAAGGGCGCGCCCCTCCCTTCCCCGGTGCTCTCCAAACGCAGGGCCTCTCCCTGTCTCAGCTGCGCGAAGGTGGGAAGTGCAGGAGGCTGCTCTGTCTGGGTGCCGGAGACCTCGGCATGCTCGGGCTCTGCCTGCAGATGCAACCTCCGCTTCTCTGGGTGCAGGGCACTGACCCGGGTCTCTGTGTCATCCTGCAGGAGAAGGAGAAGAAGCCGCTGAAGGAAGGGGTGCAGGACATGCTCGTGAAGCACCATCTCTTCAGCTGGGACATAGATGGGTGACCCCCACCCCACCCCATCCTGGGGAACCTTCTCAATGGCGCACATTCTTTTACCCTACCCCCCCTCATGTCTCACCCCATGCCCTCCCGCCACCCCACCCACTTGTATCTGTGACAAAATCCCCTTCGGGGGGGGCTGCCAGGCCACCTGGGACAGATGGCAGCAGCACCAAGAGGCCAAGCTGCAGACCCATGGGAGGTGGTGGTCAAGGGTGATGCTGCAAAGGGACAAATGTGTTCTGGCCACAAAACCAGATGTCCCTTCCCAGCCTTCCCCATGTCTGCCCCCCCCCATCTTCTGCTTGCCCCAGCCCTGCCTCCCTGCCGGTGCCAGAGGGAGCGGCCTGGCCTGCAGCCCCTCACACACTGCTCCACAGGCCAGCAGCTGCGTGCGTGTGCGAGCGTGTCTGCTGCTGTTGCTCTGGGGACAAGGCAGCCCTCATGGGGTGGCTTTGATCCATGAGAGCTGGTGCCGTTGGTAGACAGCACTGCGGGTGCAAGTGGAATCGGGCTGGTGAGACTCATTGCTGCAGGGGAGCAGGGACAGCACAGCTGGCCCTGTGCCAGCCAAGGGCTGGCCCCTGCCGGGGAGGGGGATGGCAAAACCTGAAGCACTTGGACAAGTTCCTCTGACCTAGAGCTAGGGCTGAGAAGGGGGAACCAGCATCAACCTCATCCTGCCTCCCTGGCACTGGCATGGGGTGTGGACAAGAGGTGCCTGACTGCACCAGCCTGTTACTGCTGTAACAGCTTTAGGGGATGGGCCTGTCTCCTTTGGGAGCAGACAAAAATCACCTCTCCCCTAAACAAGAGTGTTTCATGCTGTCATTTTAGTCTCTAGATGATTTTTACTATTAACCAAAAAGCTGTAAATTAACTCCAGGAACGTGTATATTTTGGCACCGTTGTAGCTCAGGATGGGGTTCGGGTTGGAGCTGGCTCAGGGAGACTGACTCGTCCTTCTTGCCCTGCGGCAGCAGCAGGGACGCAGGTCAGGAGTGGAGAATTGCTGCTTTGTGGTGGTGGCTCTGGGTATGGAGTCTGTGACTTTCTACTGAAAGCGCTTGTCTGTGAGCACAAACTACTCATGAAATGACACTAGATTCTTACTTTCCTTTATTTGGTGGGTTTGTAAATAAACTGCATCTTGGGAGAGTGCTGGGCTTTGGATCTCTTTTTTGACAGGGCCTGGACTAGATTTAATCCATTTCTGCCATTTGATAATTATGACCCCATTTCTGTGCTGGCACCACAGCGCCTCAGCACTGGCCTTGCATCAGCCCTGGCCCCAAGGCTGAGCAGCGGCCGGGGTGGGAGCAGTTGTGCTGCCAACAGTGGCACTTGCCCCCCTGCTGCCAGCCCTCCCCAAAGTTCAGCACGCAGCAGAGCCCCAGAAAAGCAAGAGATACTCAAAACTAGGGGGTGAAGGGACACTGCAGGAGGAGGGCCCTTAGCAAAGTGTGAGGGGCTGGCAGAAAGGAGGGCTGGGCAGTGGGGGGGTGGCCATGGTGGTTTTGTACAGCAAGAAGCTTCTCCAGAAAAAGCAGGTAGAGTCTCATCTGCAGAGTGGGACAGGAACAGGGCCCGGGCCCAGGCAGGACTGCAGTCAGAAGCCCAAGCTCACAGGAGGGTGGAAGTTGCAGGGTATTTACTGAGGTGAAAATGAGTGTTTTCAGTCAAAGTAATGCCAGTAACGCCTGTGACAGCTGGGGACCCGGCTGGCCTTGGCTGGGGGAGGCTGTAAAACCTGCCTGTGCTCCTCCCACCATAAGACCTACTTCTGGTTGCAGCATAGGTGATTTCCATACACAGAGGGAATCTCCCTGCGGCCGAGAAGGGATGAAGCATCACTGCTCAAGCTGCTTTTTTTTCAGGCTTGAGAAAGACCCAGAGGGTTCACCCACCCTTAGCTGGAAAAGGCAGCGTGGCCCCAAGCCCTCCCACCAGCGTAGCAGAGAAAGTTCTGAGCATGTGGCTGTTTGGAATTTTTTTAATAAAATGGATTTTTTTCAAATATTTGTAACTGAAAAAATAATTCAATTTAAAGATCCATTCTCTCCCCCGTTAACTTGTCACTTTTATCCTTTTCCAGTTGAATACTCGCTCTGGATCCGATGCCCCAACACCATCCGGCTCTGGTGGTGCTGATCGCCCCTCGCCGTTTGCTGCATAGCGGAAGGGAGAGTGCGTGCTAGTCAAATACACATTACAAACAAGTAGTGGTTACAGCAGAAAGATTCAGGATTACATTCAAGGTAGAGGCAGAACATCAGACTTTGTTTTTCCCAATGGGTGCAAAAATGTATGTCCAGGGGAATACCTCTTCCAACAAAGAACTATTGAACTATTATTCAAACAAATAATAGTAAGAAAGCAGAGAACCGGGCTAGCCTCCTCTGGGCACTGCTTGGGGAAAAGACTTTCTAATATTTCCTGGGATGAGGCACCATCTTCCCCTCTGCCCCTGGGCACAGGGTTATCACTTGCTCTCCTGCCAGAAGCCCCTTGTGCTGAGGGGCTCAGGCAGGTTCGCTGGGTTCCTCAGGAGGTGAAGCTCAAGATTCTGTATTGTCTGGGCTCCTTGAGGTCAAGCCCATCAGCCAATTTCAAGTATGTTGGGCAAATTTAATGTAATTAAATTCCTACAAAGTTTCACAAATGAAGGTGGGTGGGTAAAGGTGAAAGGGAGCAGCTGTGAGCTCAGCCTTTCACCAGCAACCCCTGGGAAGGGCGAGATCAGTAACAGGCATTGGCCTCTCTCTGCCGATGATGACTTGGGGGGCCTGGCCCAGCACGAGGAACCAGGGCTGGGTTCAGGCCAGGACTGCAGGGAGGGTGCTCCCACCTTCTCCTCGGAGCTCATTGCACTTAGATATTTTCATTCTTTATTTGCTGGTTGCAGCTCTAATTATTGGTACAAAAGAAATCACACATCTGGTTTTTGTGGAGGCTACTGCTCACAGTGGGCTAAAAGAAGCTGATTTTGCTTAAGTTTGACAAATAGGTGGCCTTGCTTTTTTTCCCTTGGCTTTTGAAAGATCATCCCCTCCCCCCACCTACTTTGCCCCTACGAAGCCCCCTGCCTCCTGTGCCCACCTGGTCCCAGGGCTGGGCAGCTGCCCTGGGGAAGCTCTGTAAGGCAACTGCTCACGTGCTTGCTGCTCCCAGTGAGCACCAGGGCTGCACTGGGAGAGAAGTGGGGGGGGTGAAGGGGGTGTCCACCAGTCCCAGTTATTCTCATTTTCAGGACACGACACTGTAGCTTGAGCAACAGAAAGCAGGTGGGGTGGGGGAAGGGTGTATCCTCTCCAACCTGGACACTGAGGGACACAGGTAAGAGGCTCTGACTTGAGTACAACCTGGGGGAAGAGAAGGGGGCAGAAAGGAAGGAAGCTGCCAGCAGGCTCCCCCTGCAAATGATTAAGAAAGTGGCTCCCCATGCAGTTAAGAAGCAACTAGGGCTCAGGAAAGCAGGAATTTCAGCTGCAAAACAGGCGTGACCCCACTCGGCTGCCAGTTCAGTGGTTGGCAGACCACCTGCTGTGCAGGGCTGGCACTCCCAGCCCGGCTGCAGAGCTGCGGTACCCACACCCCTGTGGCAAGGCTGCCTCTGAGAAGAGCACCAGGTACCAAAGGGGCAGGGGAGCAACCTGTGCGCACCCACACCTACCCCTTCCCAGCAGGCAGCACTGCAGCCCGGTGCAGGGGAAAGGTGGGCACAGCATCCTGGAGGAGACACTAAAAAGGATGGCAGTTTGCCCTTCTGCTGCCTGAGCAGGGTCAGCACCTTTAATTTCTAGAGCTGCTGCCTCCAGCCCTGCCCCACCTCCCTCAGCCTGAGCAGCCAGGACCAGCTTGGGGCTGAAGGAGGGAGAGCTGTGTGGTGAGGTGGCCACCTGGTGAATATGGCCATGAGCTACTACTAACAAATGCAGGGATTTAAAAGGGACAGGAGTAACGGCAGGAGAGCGAGCCCCAGGCCTGGGTTTCCAACACAAAACCCTGCCCAAGGAACAGCAGCACCCTGATGCTGAGGGTCTGGGGTACTCATTGCCCACAGGGCCACAGCTCCCAGGAAGCAACCCTTTGCTTTTGCCTGGTACCCCGTGGGCCTGGAGGGAAGGAAGAGCAGAGGTCAGCTGCCCCTTACTTGCTTTTGGGGTCCCACTTGTCCCCAGAAAGGCGCCCTCGCAGTCACACTACCAAGCTAGGAGCTGTGTTGTGCCTCACAATACCCCTTTTGCCAATGTGGCTTCCCCCTCTTGCCTGTTGGGGCTGATGTTCTTTCCCCTGGGGCAACCACTCCAGGGAGGCAACAGCACAGCTGAAGGCAGGGGACAGATTGCACATGGCCCCTAATGATATGTGGCTCCTTGCTGGCTGTGCCCCTCACACGCTCCCCAGGACACATGAATGCTTTCTTCTCCCTGACCCCCACCCCGGCTGCCTGCCCTGCTCACCTGGGGGTGCCTGTGGAAGCTGGGGGGGCGGGGGGTGTGCCTGAAGGTGAGCTGCCAGGCACAGCCAGGGGTCTGGGGCAGTGAAGGACAGGTTTAACATCTAAGGCCCTGGATTTTAGCACCTTAAGAATCAGTTTTGCAGCCCAAAGCAAGTGAAAGCAAGCAGGCAGGCCTCTGCCAAGCTCAGCAATATTTGGGAAACCAGCTTGGACGTTACCAGGTTGGTGGGGAACCCTGGTTCCCTTTGGCTACATTTGGAAAAGGTGCCTGTTCTGCCCAGCTCCTCGCAGCCCGGCTGCAGATCAGGCCCTCCCCTGACAAGAGGGCAGGTGGTGCAGAGGGTTGGGGCCCCCAGCTAGCGCTCCTGCCTCAGGGTCCTGCTCTGGAGGTAGAATCCCCTTCTGCAACCCTTGAACTGACACAACCCCCTTTACTCGCCAATCCCACAAGGCGTGGGGTGCTGCTTCGGAAAAGGGCTCAGGCCCAGTCACGCTCCGTCCCGCTGCGAGGCGCGAGGGAACGCCTGCCCCACGCGCTGCCATCGCTGCCCCTGCCTGGAGGAAGAGGGGCTGCTGGCTCCGTCCTCCCCCGGGCTGGGGCAGGCTGCACGGAGGGGGCAGGAGGCTGCCAGCCCCAGAGCTCCTGCGGCCTTCCCCCCACCCAGCAGCCGTTCTCCCTGCCCTGGCCGGGCCCGCTGCCCAGGCAGCAGCGACTCGGGCAGTGGGTCGGCCTCTGCCACCACTGCGGCTTCATGCAGGAAGGACACTGTTGGGGGAGGAGCACAAATACTAGGAGCTCATTTCTTTTTTTTTTTGTTTTTTGTTTTTTGGTTGACTGGCCTCTTCCCCCTGCATGCCTATCCCGTCCCACTCCCATTCCCTTCAGTCTCTGCTCACAGAGTTACAAGCAAGAATCCCAGTGCAGCTGCAGATCGTGTCCATCAAGGAAGTCTGTGGAAAAGAGGCTGGGAGCCGCAGTGCTAAGGGGAGCCAGGCTCATGACAGGCCCCCCTGGCAGCTCCAGCCAGTCCATGCTGTCCAAGTTAGCCTCTGCCAGATCCAGGGCTATGCCCCCAGATGGCTCGTGAGCAAAGTGCAATTCTGAGGTGTCCATAGGTGAAGGCGGGTGGTCCAGGATGGCCGAGCTGCTCAGCATCTCACTGTGGAGGTCATCAATCAGGGACAGGGGCTCCGGCCCATCGTGGCCTGCCGTCAGCAGCGGGAGGCCAGTGCTGCTCTCCAGGAAGTCCTCCAGCCGGCCCACGGGCACTGGCTGCCCCAGGGACACGGGCACCGCCAGCTCTGAGGAATGGTGGCTGCCGGGCGGTGGGGAGCAGGCTGGAGCCACGGGTGGCTCCTTCCCAGCTGGGGACGACTGATCCTTGAAGTCAGCAGAAATCTCTGTACAGGGAACAAAGAGGCAGGCCAGGGTGAGGAAAAGCCCGGCCAAACACCAGAAGGATCCCTCCCACCCACCAGGGCAGCAGGGACGCCCCAGACTGAGCCATCACCGATCACCAGCTGGGATAAGGAAACTCATCCTGTGCCTGCGCTTGGCTTGCTGTGGAGTTTCAACCCTCCTTCAGGGAATTCAAGCTCTGTCCAGTACCACAGAAGTGATGTGCCCACATGTGATGCAGCAGAGCCACCGAGAAGCTTCGTATCACTCTGTGATTCTATAATGCCCAACTGACATCTCTCTCAGTGCCTTAATGACTACTGCCAATGCTAAAGGCACTGGCAGGGACACAGGAGCAGAGAGCTGGGCCATGTCAGCCTCTCCCCTTGGTGCTTTACAATCCCCAGGCTCAAACCTGAAGACTGGGAACTGCTGGCTCTGTCTCCTTACCTCCACTTTCGATGAGGATGTCAAACAGGTCATCCATCTGCTGGCTGGAACAGCCGTTCTCCTGGGGATAACAAGCACAAGATTAGCTTCCTATTTCCCAGGGGAGCTTCCACCTCCAGTGACACCCTTGGCTGCTGGCTCTCCTCCCTCGCCCCAGGGACGGGGCTCTTATCTAGCAAGAATGAGCATGTGGAGGCACAGCACCAGAATCCCCTAACCCCAGGCTGTTACTGGATGGGAAGGTACAGTCAGCAACTGCTGTACTAACACTGCGCAGTGAGTGGCCTGGGATCTCTACCTGTGGTTTAGGGTCTGCCCCAAACCCTCCAGAAGGAATTCAGCTAGGAAGGCGCAGCTGTGTCTCCATTCTCTGTTACTTGCCCAGACCAGGGATCTAAGCAGATTTACAGTGGCACCTTTTCACCTGCTCTCCAAGGAAAGCAGGGAGAAGAACTGCTCTCACCTGGGCCTTTGGCTGTTGCTTCACGGCCTCTTCGTAGCCTGGTGGCTCTTTCATTGGGACCGAGGGAACAGGGAGAGGAGGTGGAGGCGTTCCAAAAAGCGACGTGTGCTGTTGCTGCTCCAGGTCCATCTGGGATGGGGAAGGGGCAGCAGGAGAGCCAGGCTGTGATGAGGGCTGTTTAGAATGAAGGCAGAAGGGCTGATCAGGGGAAAACCCACATCAACTCCTGTCTCAGCTGCTTGAGACACCATCACCCCCTCTCTTGGCAAGCGCTGCACAGAGGTCTCCACTGCTCTGCTCGCAGCAGCCTGGCTTCTTTCACATGCTCTGTGCACTATGCCCTGGCTGCAGGGGAGGAAGATAAGATTTCCCCTCCAACTCACAGCTGGAAATCTTTTGCTGATTTTTCTAATGCTAAAGCAACCAGACCACAAACCGCCACCAGGCCACTGCTGGTTGGGAGAGCCTCATCTGCCCGAGTGGGGGATTCCTCTAGCACTGTGGAGAGAGAGGGCACTTCCCTTGTTGTGTTCAGCCTACTCTGCTCCATATATTCAGGATCTTTCACCCACCTCCCTCTGCAGTGCCTGTTTTGGGGACACAATCAAGCTTCACTAGCAGCAAGTTTCACAGCCTGATGGTGGATGGAGAACACCAGAACACTCACCAGCACCAGAGGCCTCCAAAGGAAACCCCAAGCGCTGCAGGAAGTGGTGCTCATGACTCAGCTTTACCAGATGAATCAGCACACAACTGCCCAGAACAGAAGTTAAAACGTGGATCAGGTCTTTGCCTCTACAGCAGTTAGGTGTGATTCACACTGAAGCTTGCTCCCCTGGAGCAGTAATCCCCGGGCAGTAGCTGAATGCCAGTTCCAACACTTGTACGTGTAGATGCTCTTCCCCATCCTGTTTTCCCCAGAAAGTTGTTCGTCTGTTCTGTGACCTGCAGGTAGAGGAGCAACCCCAGGCCCCAGCCACTGCTCAGGGGTCTGCTCTCTTCCTGAGAGGGGCTGGAAATTTGTGCTGTGGCACAGGCCTCTGGGACGTGCTGCGAGGGTACCTTTTTGACACACTGAGTGGGGTGGCTTTGCCAGGAGCACCAATTTTCAGGGACTGTTTGTGGAAATCATCAGGGAAGAAGGGCTGCGGGTTTGGAGGTGCTGAGAAAGACAATACAGTGTGGGGCAGCTGCCCCGTGACCACCTGCAGACCTGGTTTCTGACCCTACAGGGAGGCAAAGGGATTAGGAGAGTCCCTACAGATTCCTCCACAGCACATGAGCCAAGGGAGTCTGATGGAAAAGGTGCCTTCGTTTACTTCTGCATTTCCTCAAAGGTCTCAAAGCAAACCAAGGCCCTGACCCTTTGCAAAGTGGGTATCCCACTCTGACTAAGCTAGAAATGACTCCTGTCCATATCCTTTCCAGGATCTGATTCAGAAGTGATCCTCCAAGCTCTAAAAACTCTTCATAATCTTTCTGTATCTTAATTACATGTTAGAGAGAGCATTACATAGGCTAGAAAGGGAGGAGATGGGCAGCAGAGGAGCCTCTTTAGAGCCATCACCCAGAGAAGGGGTCAAGCCGGCGGTGCTCTCTTTCCTGAACCAGCACCACGCTTCAAAAAAGAGATGATTAACAGGTATGCCCAAGGCACAGGAATGGAAATCACAGCATGTTCATCAGTACCAGAGTACTCATCCTTTTGCCCCTCTCAGGGCTCATACACCACCTTCAGTAGCAGACATGCCACCCACTTCCATGCAGTAGTCACCTTTTCAGTTCAGCAGCACTCCTTCAAGAATCGGGGACACCACTGTGCACCAAGGCTGCCCACTCCGCCTCTCATCGCTTTTCATCGATAGAAAATGCTTGTTTAAAACACTGGCTGGTATTCTACCCAGATATGGGACCAAAGGGCAGAAGCCAGTAAATTGTCAGGGTTTAGCCCAGAGCTCTTTGCTGTAAAGCCTCCCCATCACTTCCAAGCATGCCCATAGGGGAGGACCTCATGGACACTCAGTGCTCTTGAAACCTCCTGCCTGACGGGCTCTCCATCGCAGCTAGTGCAGCAGGAGGCAGGGGAATAGAGAGGCCATGCCAGGCACCCCTTCTGCTGCCACATTCAAGCTGAAAACCAAACACTCCATGCAGCTGCAAGCTGTGGCGGAAGCTGCTGTGAGATCTCACTTTTGCTGTGATGATGGTCTCTGACCAGGATTGTGTGTGTGTCCCCTTCCCACCGCTGCAACAAACCCCGGCAACAGGCAAAGAAAAACAAGGAAGAAAAGCGTGCAGGCAGTGAGCTACCTTTCTGACAGATTGGTTTCGTCCTCTGGGCGGCTGCTGCTGCTGCAGGGGCTGCTGCTGCTTCTGCACGGGCTGTTGCTTCTGCTGCTGCGTGGGCTGCTGAGGGGTGCTTGCAGGTAGCTGACACGGCGGTTGGCTGGAAGTTTTAGCGGGCGATGATTGTACTCTCTGGAAAGAAAAGGGTATCTGTGAGAAGTTATTCCCTGGACACAACATGGAGCAAGGCCTGTCTTTCTTAAAAGATTTCTGCAGTTTGTTCTTCCCCACTCTTTAGGAAATTTAGTCAATCGTTCTGTTTCATCAAGCACAGAAATCAGATTGGGATGGGAATCAGAGTCCTAAAAGAGGAGGTAGTCCCAGTCGAAATCCCTGGGCTATCCATGACATCCCTCAAAGGCTGGCAGACCTGATACAGGACCTGTGCCTGCCTGGAGCAGCAGCGGAGTTCAGGTGAGATACCCTGGGCTATCAATGGTGACACTGGGTGCTGATATTTAGACAGCTGCCTGGCATCTCATCTGCTACACAGCAAACGCAACCTGTCCCTGATGGTAGACACTGCCACTTGCTCTGCAGAAGGTGCAGGAAATATAGCAGCAGAGAATGAAAATCTTCTCTTATGCCATGAAAGATGCTGGGGTTTGACTTATGCCATAAAACCTGGGCATATTTATCCTTTCCTGGAAGAAACACTCTGAACATTTCCGTTAAGTGCTGAGCTCATGCCAACAGGGGAACAGTAGATCATCTCTGATGAAAGACTGTTAACACTGGAATACTGACACACATTAAAACAAAGAGCAGTCAAAAAGCAAAACGTCTGCTCCCAGGGTCTGATTTCAGCTCTTGGTAGATAAGGTGACCTATCTATCACTCGGTCTATGATCTCTCCAGTAAAGGGCAAGAGGTGAAATACACTCTACTTTTTTTTACTACCACAGACATAGTTGTTCTTTCACAAACTAGTGAAACGTGGCAGCAAACCCTTGTCCTCCAAGCCTGAGATCCTGCCTGACAAAAGGCAGAACCATGTGTTTGGAAGAATGCTGAACAGCCTGTGATGCACACAGTCAATCATGCATTGCTGTACACAGTTCATCATTGTCAAATTCCAGTCTTTTTGCTGAAGATCTGCTTACACTGCTCTGTTTTACAAAGCCATGATCTACCAGCCATCGTAGCAACCAACTCAGCCATTTTAGTATTTACTGCATTGAATTTCCGCCGTGTTAAGTCATCCTATGGTAACCTGAACAGCAGGAAGAGGGAGAGAGGAACCCAACTGTCTGCAGCAGGGCTGTGATCTAACCCTTGCCTACCTGCAAGGCTGGGCAGCTACTCCCTGCCTTCCCGTGGGGCGAGAGGCCCTGCCTCTCAGCACTCTGCTTGGTCACGGTGAGGACGATGTGGGTCCCTGTGGAGTCGGTGATGAGGGTGGGGGGAGGGGTGCCCTTGATGAGGTCACTCAGGGCACTCCCTTGCTGGCCAAGGAAAAGCCGCGGGCTGTGGGACTGGCACGGTGGCTCTGCTTCCGCGGCTGGCACCTCCTGCTTCACCATCACAGCTTTCTTTGGCACTGGGCTTGGATTTGAAGTGTCCATTTGGCTAGCGGTTGGTGCAGGGCTGAATTGGTCTGTTTGGCCACTGGATTGCTTTGCAGACTGGCAACTCAGGAAACCGTTTTCACTCTTGACCTGGATGCCAAATGCTACTGGGTTGGAGGCAAGGGCTGTTCCTTCTCCTGCAGCCGGTGGGGCTGGTACTGACTGCTGAGAGCGCTTCTCCTGCTCTAGCTGTAGTCTAAGCATCTCAACCAGCTGCTGCTTCTGCTTTAGCATGCGGGTGAGTTCCTCGATCTGCTTGTCCTTCTCCTGGAGCATTTGGTCTTTGTCCCTAACTTCTGCATCTCTGCTGTTACCAGTGCTACACCGCTCCGACCTGGGTACGGCGTTTATGCTGCAGGAGGCAGACTTGGAGCTTTCTTCCTTCACCAGGAACTGCACTGGAGACGCCTGCAAGGTGAGCTGGGTCAGGGGTGAAGTCACCATCTCTCCAAAGGTGTCTCCAGTGGCTGAGTTCTCATCCCCTGTGCTCATTTGTGAGCGCTCAGAAGGAGTTGGAGAAACAGGAGGAGTCGAGCCTGTGCTGCCAAACTTCATTACGCCGCCACCGGTGACTGTGGCCACAACTACTTCTGCTGGTGCGATGCCAGTGGTGACCAGGGCTGGCCCCGTGCTCAGCCTGGCAGCTGGGAAGGCTACCACCACTTCGGCAGCTTTTGGGAGGACAGCTGCTGTGCTGGGCTTGGGAGTGGGGGTTGTTTGGCCGGCTGCACCGTTCTGGTCTTGGTAAGCTCTGAGACGCTCAATCAGGTCTGTCTTTGTGCCCGAGACAGGCAAGGCCCTCAATTTCAACTCTTGCTTCAGCTCTGCTACCTGATATGGGGAAAAAACCAAAAGAGGGCAACATTGAGAGAACATACACTCCAACCAGAACAACTATTAACCGCTACCAGAGCCACGGGGCAAAGGACTAAACTGACCCTCCTGCAGGCCAGTAACCTGCTCCGCAGGTACAGACTGCAGGGCAGCAATACCGGCTGCCACCACTAACTCCTGTCAGTCCATCTCAGCCCTGCTCTGGGGCAGCAACATGATTCAGTACTGCCCTTGGACAATGGCAAAAAAGGGGCTGTGCAGCTTCAGAGACATTTACCTTCATCTCATCTAGGTTGGCAGGGAGAGGTCCGGGCTTGCCCACTGCAGCATTACTGTTCTGTCGCATCAGGCCACTGGAACCAGAGGATACTGAAGACGAGCTGCTGACTGTGGCAGAGAGATTGCGTACAGCAGGGGCACTGGCACCACTCTGCTGCTCTCCTGGCGGCCTGCAGGGAAACAAAAAAACACAGGCATCAAAACCAAAGTGGAAAGGCACCGGAGGCCCTCAGTGTCAACATATACGTTCAGAAACATCTGGGTCACTAGTGCCACCCTAGGCGTTAAAGTGCACCAATGCCTTTGACTATATCCATGCCCCTTACTCTGCCAACCGACTCACTTCAGCTGCTTTTGTCTGATTCATCTGATACCCGCCCTTTCTGAGGCCTGCTGTAACCTAACAAGATTGAGTGCTTACAGCCCACTGCCACACCTCACACCTGGAGCACAACGTCTCTGATAACAGTACTGGGGAAGCAAGTGCTTCCAAAGAGAGAGCTGCCATCTAGGACCCATACTTTGGTGGGGCTGGCAGGATGGTCTGATAGTTGTAGTGCTGCTGCTGCTGGTTGAGGATCTGAAGCTGAAGAAAGAGCTGCTGCTGCTGCAGTATTTTGGCATAGGATGAATCCATGGGAGGAGCTCCCTTGTCCTGCTTTTGGTCCGGGGGAATATACTGATGATATTTAAGCTTCTTGACTTTCGGCTTCAACTCCTTGGCTTTTTTACTGCGCTGAGACTTCTCACTAGCAGACTTGGGCTGGCTTTGCTATTTGGAAGAAAAGGAAGCAAATAAGAATGGAAACACTGAAATAACGTAACACCCCACGTAAACCAGAACACACACTGGGATTTTCATTTCAAAATTCTCCAGATTTGACCTCAGGGTCTATCCATGCTTCTCTACAGGCAACAATATAGTCACAGCACCCACACTGGCTTACACTGCACCATAATGCAGGTCACCTTTCCCAGCACACCAGATCACTTGCTCATCCAGTGCAGACTCACTGACTAACTATGGATAATGTTGATTGTTTCAAAACATTTTGCATCAGGACCCATTTTACAGAAGGTGAATACATCATGGAACAGAAAAACCTATTAAATATGTTACAACTAGTGTCAGAGGAAGACACTAATGAGAAATAAGCTTTCCTTCCTTTGCATCTGTTAACACAGTACTTCCAACTCCAAACTTTCTTCAGAGTAACCATCTTATCTTCCTTCAGACTATAACAATGAAGAAATCAGGCAAAAAAGTACCTTAATGAGTGTTGGTGGGGGCTTGGCAGCAGTAAGAGCCGCTCCATTGGTAAGACTAGGGGGCAGAAGGGGTGGTGGTGGCAGAGGTGGGGGTGGCTGTTCAGGTAGGAAAAGTGTTTCACTGGAGTCTGCGCTAATCTGCAATTGGGATGTACCCTGCAGGGACAGAAAAAGGCATAATGAATACATGTATGAGGAGGGAAACAGTTTAAGAGAGTGCAGGAAGTGTCCACTTAGAGAGAAGCAGCACAGGCTTCAAGTCATTAATTAGACTCCTTTAAGCCACTGCTTCAGCTGTCCCTGAGAAGCAGCACAACTTCTTAGAGCAGAAAAGGAAACAAAATCCCACACCTGTATCTCCCAGCTTTGCCTGACAGAATCAGTCGCACACAGGCTGTATCACCAAGTAATGACTGCCCCCCTTGCCCACGTGGCACCACCATGGGGGCTTCTGAATAACCAGAGGACTTCACCAACACCACACAGAGCTAAGACCCCTTGTGAAATCTCACAGACTACACCTTTCAAGGATCCCTCAGTCTCACTTTTTAGGACCCTCTGCCACTAATCAGCAGTAGCTGTGAAGCTCCAGGGCACTGCAGGAGGCCACCGCATTCTCACCTGAGCTAGTGATGTGCCAGTGGTGCTAGGAAGAGGCTCACAAATCCGGGAGTCCATCGGCGATGGGACAGACCCCTGGGACTCATGGCTGGCTGGCTGTTCTGGGGAGAGGGCATCACTGCTGTCCTCATCAAAGGAGGAATTGTCTGCAACCTTTGGGTAGTTCACCTGTCCAACTAAAAACACAAACATCAACTGTGGCCTTTAAAGTGGAGTAAGAGATTATTTCAGTTGACACTAGATGTTTCACAAAGATAATGAAGGCATGGAGAGAGTTGTGTCTGAGTTGTGCCTAAAGCACCAGCTAAAAATGAGAGAACAGAGCGCATACCAGATCAATTTTAGGTGGAATAAAATAATACAGACTGGGGTGAACCATTTCCCTTGCTTCTTAGCTAGACAAGATCAGGAAGTGTAACAAGAGCTACTTAACTCTGCCCAAACCCAGACCTGTAGCATGGCTAATTTGATTATCATCTGGCACCAAAGAAGAAGGTTAGACAGGGTACGGTTGAGTCATGGTTTCTTTGATGTTTATCGTGTGTGGTGGAAGGAAGAATCCCTCTTCAAGACAGAATCCCAAACTGTCCTCTAGTCTTACAAGCAACAAGAGCTATGGATTAAGCGGTGGCCCTGACTGCTATTAGCATTTCTGTCTATCTACATGTCCAGGAGATAAATTCATGTGAGTGTACATCTGTAATGTACTAATGTTTTTTAGATTATATTATCTCAAATTTATCCTGGTATGCAGGAAAATACTATCATTTGCACCTAACCTAAAAGCAACAGAAATCCAGAGAGGTGTACTTTGCTCAGTCTGAAGCAAGCCACATCTCTAATGCTCCAGTTCACAAGTTCACTCTTTCTCTTCTTCAACCACGTCTTGTGCAATAGTGAAGTCAGGCTCTCCCAGAACACCGTCCTTTTCCTTTTTCATGAAAAGTATTCCATCTTACTCACAGTTGTGTCCCATTTGTCTTTAAAGTAGCTGTGTGTGTTTGAGGGGATGAATAAACCACAGACACACACAGACTGCTCAGTCTGGGAAGACAGGAAAGAGCACTGCTGAGGCAGTGGGAAGGCTATTCCTCAGCATTCCTTTCAGCCCTTGGAATGGCACTGGCATGATTTACATCTGTTCTGGTTTATTTTTAAAGGGGTTGAATCCTATGAAGTTTTGAAGTTCACAGACAGCTTTTGTTTCATCACACCTGTTTATATTCTGTCTCCTCTCCCTGATCTGAGTAAGTCAGTGGGTTCTCCCTGACCAAGGTTGCTGACACATTATACTGAGAGAGGGATTTTTAAGGAGAGAATCTACAGAATGCAATCTTCAACAGTCTTTCAAAGTCTTTAGGGTATGCAATTGCTTTCACGTTATTCTGGGATGTCCATACTTCCTATAATTTAATGCCTCCATAGCACTATCTGGGCCAGAGGGAGTTCTGCTTTTCAGAATGCTTGGGGCTGAAAGCCTGTGATTCTGAAAGAGGAAAACAAGACCAACCATGGAATTGCAGTCTCTTAGACAAGCAGGTGAATTGATAGGAAATCACAGCCACCTGTGGAAAATGCCCTCAAAAAAGATCCTCCTCCTGCCTTACCGATAATGGCTTCCTTCAGGCTCGATTCCACAGGCAAGATGTTCTTCTCCACCAGCTCCATGGGACCTGGCCTCTGCGCTATCTTCTCATTGAGGTCATCTGCCAGTCTGGCTCTCTTTAGCTTCAGCTGCTTAGCCTGCAAGGAGGGTTCAGCTGAGGTCTCTGTTCAGGGGAAAGTAAATAAAATGGCATCAATCCAGCAATGGTCAACCTATGCACTTCAGCAGTATTTTACTTCTGTTCAGAAAGGTAACTCTAGATAACGGTAGATAACTGTACAGAAAAATAGTTGCAGAGAACAACAGATAACTACGCACAGGTAGTTATAAAGATAACTACAGTACTCCTTGTGACTCTAGAATAGGACAAATTCACTGTTTTCAAACTGATTCAGCCGATTCTCATTCATCTTTTCCCTTTCAGTTGTGTCCAAAGACGTGGTGCTCAGCAGCAGCCATAATACTCTCTCTCTGAAGCTGAGGTGCTCACTAATTAGATCAAATCTGCCTCACTCCCTCTTGGATATTTTTACAGTGTGTTCCCTTAGTAGAAGAGCAATCCATGGTCATTCTATTTCATTGTTGCTCAGCTACCTAAAACTGCACTATTTGAGTTCACATAAGAGATTCTTCTGAGGATCTCCATGCAAGCAGAATTGAATGACTCCCAAGAAATCATGCAACAGGCATGACGATCTGCCCACTCCCAAGTGAAAGAAAGACTTGGGGGCCAGAGGCAAAATAGAAAGCTGTTAAATGAGTAATGACAATAAAGTTTATTGTTGATGTTTTCCTGTGTAGTAAGTGCCATACCTTCCAGAATGTGCATTCTAACCAGCTCTGATCTCTCTGGCCGGGACCGAATTTTCCGTTTCAGATAGTCCTCTGTCTACAGCAAAAATAGACAAGCAAGAACCAATTTCAGTTGATCAGACACAGGAGTGAGGTAATCTTGGACAGCACAAACAAGAGAAACAACCATCTTTCATTGTTACTGAGATCTAAATAAACACAGAACACAGAAGGGGCATATCTTCTGTCCCAGAGCACCCAGAGAACAGGCTTATTCTAAAGATGACCTTCTACTGTAATTGCCTCAGTCTAGCCATGCACTGCTGCACAGAACACAAACCGGAAGGGACTTCCTCAAGAGCTAAAGCCCTCTTTTCTCCTTTTATGCAACACCACTAACTTGTGTCAGGGTGAAATTCAAGACATTTCTTTTTGCATTAAAGATAAATGCACTGGTTCCATTGTTCACAGCAAATACTTTCATGTACTGCTGGCATTCAGGGCTAACTTGTGGTTTGGGCATACTCTTTTATTTGTTTAAAGATATGTTATTTGCTAAGCTAAAGACCCTATGCAGTCCCTTGGCAGGCACAATCTTAATGCTATGACAAGACTCATTTCATTTCTAGAGCTGCTTTAAGCTCTGTCTTTGGAGAATGCACTACAGAGCAATATACAGAGATGACCCTGTCTGGGCTGAGCACGTTACCGTTTACAGAGTCCAGGAATGGGAATCTGGGAACAGTGGGTAACGGACTGGTAACTACTGGCCATCAGGATGGGCCTTCAGAGTAAATAAATATTAAAGTCACTCAGAAAACTGCACCATACTTGCTCAATTACCCACACCAAAATATTACTTAATAAAAAGGTTTTAGGAAAAAGGAGGAGGAAGAAGCAAAAGCCTTTGGGACACTGGTCTTAATGCAAAGTCCACTGTTCCAATCCTTCCATGGTTTAAAGTGCTAACACTCCCTTACAGGTTTTAATCACAGCTGTTATTTTTTTACTTATGTTGCTTTCACTTTTAAAACAAAACTTAGCCCAACAGGTTTTATTGCTCCCATCAGCTAATCAGACAAAAAACTATCCCCATAGGCCTTTTGAAGAACAGAAATCATCAAGAAACCCCCCAGTTAGCAAAGGTGCTCTGTGACGCCTGGCTTCCTCTTTCTATAGAGCCATTAGTCTGCGTGATTTCAGTGTTACAAGATTTTGAGGGGGATCTTCTCTATTAAATTTTCAGTTTCTAATGTCCTAGATAAACAAGTGCACATGCAGGTAACTGAGAAACCATACGCTTTCTTCAAAGGTGGAACTGAGTTCCACATGATAGGTGCATTTAAGGGCAAAACAGACACCATAAAAATAAAAATGTAAAGTATATGGACAGGGAGGAAGAGTAATACCAGTGACTTCCAGAAAGAAGACTCCGGGGGAAATCCAGGCACCATATTCAATGGTTTTTAGGTACAACTAGTTCACTGAGGGTTAACCACCACCTCATACAAGCTAAAGAACACCCCATCCAATACATCTCTGACTACATAGTACAGTATTATATCCAGAAT
The DNA here is from genome assembly GCF_031877795.1 of Strix aluco. Classification (NCBI taxonomy): domain Eukaryota; kingdom Metazoa; phylum Chordata; class Aves; order Strigiformes; family Strigidae; genus Strix; species Strix aluco. Next base: position 31,880,129 of record NC_133935.1, read on the forward strand.
ATGAACAATTCCCTTCTGCATCTCATTAACAAATACAGGATGCCCAAAACATACTACTCCTGACTTCCCCAAAACATTAAAGACAATATTCATCTTACCCTGGCCCGCTCCAAACTCCTTCTTTGTTCATGAAATGCAGCTGGACTTTTCAGAGCTGTTGAAGGGAAAACATTTAGAGAATGAATTAGAATGATGGAAGTTCTCTCACTGCAATACCTTCAGGCCAACTAAGTTAGCAAATATACTGCAGCAACTGCCTCCTGCATCTTTCAACACACTGGACCAGATCTCCAGCTGGTATAAAGCAATGTGAATTGACATACTCCATTTGACAGCCCAGGAGCTACAGGAACTGACCTCAACTTTTTGTGGGCTGCTGAAGAGACTAATACTGGTATACTTCTAGTCGAACTAACCACTGCTCACAAAGTTGGGTCCAACAACATGAGTCAAAACCAGACCCCCAACAAATGCCTTTTATAAGCTTCAACATAGAGTAAGATATCCAAGACCCTTAAGTAAGGGAATGGCACTGAAACACTGAAGAGATACGTGAAATGGTTGGAAGGATGGGGGAGGATCCTAATGAACTGTAAATCCTCTTTACTACCTTTTAATGTCAAAGGAAGCTGCAGGTCTTTCCTTAATCTGCACCTGTGTTTTGTGTACATGCAAGGGCTGGTTGCAAATTCTGCAGGTCCACAGGACATGTATATTGTTCCGTGTAAGAGAAACTATCGTGAGAACAGGAACACTTGGACAGGAAAGTACATCTGTCTGTTGACAGAAAACCAAGACTTGAGGAATTAACAGCAGCTCTCCATATAACAGACCTCCTCGCCCCCTCAGGCCCAGTATAAATCCAGAGCCAAAATGGATCATGTTTTAAGAAACTGATCCTCTGCTGTCCAGGACCGTACTAACCCTGGAGGAATCTCTCACTCTGCCTGGCTCCTCTGGAGCACACAAAGCTCACGTCCCACAGTAAAACCAGAGAAAGAGGGTCACAACGGTGTCACTAGCTCCTCACAGTTTTCCCAAATCCACAAGTAACTTGACTTTTAAAACAATTGCATTGTGGCTTGTATTCAGAACTAGCTGAAGGGATCATATTTCTGAAATACTCGTATTAAAACTGCCTGGTGAAGTTTCTAAATTACCATCAAGCTAAACAGCAAAGGTAAAAAACTTCAGCTTTAAAGGTAAGTTGTAAGTCTTTTGAAGACAGAAATCTAAACTTGTACAGTTAGTAACTCCAGAGTACTGCATCTAGGTCCTATGAAATACAGGCTACTCATTTTTCACTTAAGACCAATGATTAAATACTTCTCAAATGCAACTTCATAATGAAATTTCCAAAGACTATTAAAAAATAAAAGCCCTTGCATAAATGCAATGTAAGAAACTACTTTTAATGCACGTGTAGACTTCTAAACTCTTTCCTACAGAATAAAATGGAGCAGCCAAACACAAAGTGTTAAGACAGACACACGTTCTGTGAAATACAGACAGACTCACTCTAGGTTCACATCAATGGGGTAAAAAGAATTTATTCCATATGCCAGGAACTCTGAATACACCAAGGCATCACAGGTGCAATTCAGACTACAGAAGTGAATGAAGAATGATTTGTAGAATAAATTAACAGTAATTGAAAACTTACCATAGTGAGTGAGTGTACAGACCCCTACAATGATGGGGCAAATAGTTCACGTTCAGATTAAAGATAGTTTCATACAACCTGGTTATGGTGAGAAATCACCAGAGAAAGTTATGCAAGCTGTGAAATGGGAGTGCACTGATTGCACTCTGGGATAAACCAAAGCAAGGGTAGAGATATGGTTTTGCAATAACTGCAAAAATAATATAAGAAGCTTCACTGGCTAGCTGAGACATCAACTCCTGGGCAGTCTGACTTCACTTTGGTGAAGGGCAAGCAACAAATATTATTGGGAAATACCTTTTTCAAGCCACAGGAACTGCTTGTGAATATGCACACACTTCAACTTAAACACCCATTTCTTTCATTGTATGCATACCACAGAAAAGTTAAATAAAAGTTCAGGTACACTTGGGTGAAGATACCATGCAATATATAAATTGGTATAAAAATCTACCCTGGAGACAAGCGAAGCAGGACTTCTCTTGAGTCTTCAAAAGCTCTCTACCACCAGAATATGCAGGCACGGCAGTAATTCTTTACTCTCCCCTTCCTGCCTACCTCTGCCATCAGTAAGAGGCAGCACATGAACTTTAAGTGACATTTCCCTGACCATAGCAAATGGTCAGGAAAGTCAACTGTAGGACTTCAGCTGATGTCACAGGTAGTCCAGGAAAATTCTTGCATACAGAAGAACAAAGCAAGAAGAAAAGAATCCCTGAGGAAAAAAAAAAAAAAAAGCCCTCCCCCAAAACACATACATATTAAATAGTAAGTAATGCAAAACTGCTACGGGAAGAATCTTGAGAAGAACAATTTCAGTCTCTCATGACTAGTCCTCTGGAAACAAGCACTGGGTTGTAGCTCTCTGGGCTGGCAACATGACAGAGGACTTCATATTCGACCTCTGAAAATGTCAAGAGGGCACAAATCCTTCGCTGCTTCCCTCAGCAATCTAGGATGAGGCTGACATGCCAGAAGGGGGTGTCTATTGTAAAATCATACTCCATTCGAAGTTAGCCTTGCACATTTTTCTGATTTTGAAATGACTACATAGCCCAGAGCTGTGGAGCAACTCTGCTAACTTTACTATAGCAAACAAACAAAAAAAATCCTATGAAGAACTCTGAAGCAGTAAGGCTCTGGATAAGCTCTACAGGAGACCCACAATGCAGACATGCCCCTTTCCCAGTTCCTACCGCTGCCCTTCCCAGTCACTTGGCACTGACCCCTGCAAAACTATTCCTGCCCCCCATACCCTTCTGGCTTGCTCACCCAAGTGCTGCTTTATCCATTCCACTCAAAATTACCCATACTGACAAAGCTCTACTGTTCTCAGCCATATCAGCCATTCCGGCTCATTCTGAAGGGGTACGCAAATGAGCGGCTGAGCTGGTGGAGCAGAAGCAGTGGTAACCAGGTATGCGTGGGGCAGCATTTATACCACTGACACAGCATCCACGTCCACAGCTCTGAAGCAGCAGATATAACCACAGAAAAGAGGGATGAAGAAACTCCAATCCCCTAATGATTTCTCACTGCACAGGCTGGATAAGATATACTAAACTAGTCCTTACAGTAGTTTGTCTAACCTGTTCTTGGAGACCTCTCATGAAAAAACGCAATATCATTGCAGAGAAATTATCCCAGTACATAGATGTCCTTGCTATTTAAAAACCTTTCTGAATGTCTAATTTACATTTCCCTTCATATAATTTATATTCTTTATTCCCTGCCTTACCTGCAATGATTACACTGAACAATTTATTCTCTTCCTCTTGCATCTATCCCTATATATTTGAAAACTTTGGTTTTCCTACAGTCTCCTGTTATATAAAATGACCAAAGCCAGTTTCAACCTTCCCTTATAGATAACATTTTCCAGACTCTTCCTTGCTTACTCTCTTTTGGTCTCCTTCCATTTGATCTGCATTTTTATTGAAGTATAGTGTACAAAATTTGGTACATATTCCAGACTAGGCTTTATCAGCTTTTATAGAGCTAAATGATAATTAAATAACACTTCTCAGTTATATGTCCCAGCCAGTTTTCCTTTGTGTACATAAAATACATAACATGTTCGCTTGTGCTTGGCTCACAAGCCATGAAAAGTCTCCAGTCCTCTTCTAGAGGATAGCTAGATAGCTAGAGTTGCTATCTAGCCATACATAACAAAATGTAGAAACTCTGCATTTTTCTTTGGGTTTGTTCTGTATTTCTCAGCTTATCCACATATTGAGAGTCCCAATCCTGTCCTCACAGCCCACTAACCTGCAAGTTTAATAAATATGCACAGTTCCCTTGATTACATCAAATTACTGAAAATATGGAATAGTATCAGACACTGACCTTCTCCCTCCCCACCCAAAAGGTCCTGCTCAACACATCCTCCCAGTCTGACACCAAGCCTTTATTTCAATACTGTTCTCTCACCACTTGCATACGCAGCCTCGAGTTGTCGCAGCTTGCTTACAAAAACGCCGGGCAAGCCTGTGACAAGCACCCTACTAAACCCAAGAAGTGCAAAAAGACATTTAACACCCTGACTTCCTGGAGAGGCGGTTCAACAAATATTTAGTCTGGTGGTAGGTCCATCTTAAGCAATGACCTCTTTTTCCCTTCCCTCATGTTCCATGCATTTCTGCCTTGCAGTTGATTCTCCAATTGTACTCGCACCACACAGGGAGCTGTACCAGGGAACTGTCACCATAAAGTAATTCCAGCACCTCTGCATGGCACTCGCCCCTCCCCAAAAAGAGGTACTAGTTAACTCAGTTCAAATCCTTGACCTAGCTAACTGTGTGGTCAGCTTTGCCAGCAAAACTTTTAGTGAGCCCTGACAAGAACAGAGGTGATGCCAAAGAAAAAAAACAAACTGGCCAAACTACAATGGTATTATTAGGTGTTGAGAACTTTTGTTTTCCATTGTATGCAGAAAAAAATTCCTTTATATTTCTCTTCTACTACTACTACTGCTGAGATATTTGAGAATGCAGAAGTAGCTTCTGCAATGCCCAATATCAGTTAGGTATACCTTTTGACTGCCTTTCTGATTTTGTTTCTACATGATATGTGTATGGTATTTCACCATCAATATACTGCAGTGACACTTCCTGTAGCTAGGCCTGGGACAAAGCATGTTAGCACTCAGTTATGCTGACAAAACCGTTTGTAGACTCAGATCACAGCTGTTTTGAGAGAGTTATTTTAACCTGGATTGGTATGCTGGTTTACAGCACAGCTCCACAAAGAATAGTGTCAGCAAAACTGAGCAAAAACTGCGCTGCCAGACAAAGTCAGAAATGAGAGGCTAGGTTTAAGGCCAGTGCTGCAGCAGGAGCCCCCACGCTGCTGAACCACAGCCACCATGTCTTCAGATTGCCCCACCCACCTTAGGAAAACAGCCTGATGTTACAAATGGCTGAACAAGCACTTAAAATGCCCAGTGATAGAAGGGGCAATAGCATCACTGACAGGGTTTGGGACAGCACAGTCCAGCAAGTGCCCTTCACTGAGTTGTACATACTTTTGTCCCACTTGGACAACCATCTGGCAATTTGCAACATCTACTGTTAGGAGAATGAGCTTTACCCCTCACCTTTACATGACTGACAGGAGGATGTGATTTTCCTACCACAGATGGGCTGGCTAGCAAAGATCTAATCAAATTCCTACCACATACATCCTAGTTTTTTAGTCTCTCTGTTACTTGTTGCAGAGCATTTTGATGCTTCATCACCAGAATTCCTGAAGCGTTAGTATCTTTGTGGTCACTCTCTTAGCTACCATGAGAAATTTCCCTGGAGATCAATGATGCAACTGCTTTGTGTCTCCACCCTGCTTCAGAAATGTCTGCAGCTATACATTGCAACTACTGTCCTTCCATCTGACCCCACAAAGCTAAGCAGCAGCACACAGGACCATCTACAATGATGCACACCTTCCCATACAACGCACAGAGATGGAAGTTGCTAATCTTCACTTCAAAGCGATGTATTAATTGCTATGAAATAGGGACCAAAACTGCAATGCATGAGTTCAGTGTCCCCTCAGTCCAAGATGCATTATGAAGATGGCAATGTGTGAATGAAGGGAGATGCTGCTGCAAAGCATCAAACTGGTGCTGCTATAAACAGACTGAATCAAGGCCCAGGAATTAACCCCAAATCTCCAGTATAACAGCAAAGACAAAAAGCTGAGTAAAATAGTTCCAACATTTCTGTTCAGGGTTTACCCTGCAGTGTACAAAAGCAAATTTTAGCCTTGCAAAGCTTTCAAAGATAATCATATGCAGATCTTCAAGTTCCTGTTATCTAGTGTGAGAAATCAGTAGAATCAGAACCAAATTCAGTCACTCTAAGAATGAAACACAACAGGGGAAGGGGACCGACCCAGCTGCTGAGAAAGAGAAGTCAAAATATCTGTACACCCTGCATTCACTTACACAGCCGACAGAAGACACCAAGGTTTGCAAGGATCTAAAAGGGAAGAAAGAAAGGCAAAAGGGTTTTCACAGGTCCTCATAGCTCAAGTTTCTAGGAGGAGAGGCAGCAAAACCTTCTGCAATCAGTAGGATCACAATTGGAGGCTATCAGACATGCAGGCTGATAGAGGAGAGATGGCACATGAGCTTTCCTTGGCCATAGTATCTAGCTCATCATAGACAACAAGGTGATATTTGAACTGCAAATCACTGGGTCAGACAACATGCAATGTTTGTAGAAAGGCTACAGCTAAATTCAAAACACTGTGTCAAGAATTCTGCTCTTTAGTTAGATCAGTTCCTGAGGGAAAGGTAAAATCTTCCTTTGCTATGACAAAGAGAGGCTTGTGTCATATCCAAACCCAACCTCAGACATGCTGACTTAATTCAGAACAGCAGAAGGCCTTCTGCTGCAGCTATTCACCCCTGCTCTCAGCCAAATTCTAGTTTCTCTCTCTTGTTTACTATGCTTTCGTAAAAAGATGAGATAAAGTGCTGCAAATAGGCTCGATGACTTCCTCTGTCGGTTCAGGGTGGGGCTCCCACCCCATAGCATTTCGTGTGTAGCATTTAGTTTGAGACACAAAACTTGAACCACAGAGCAAGGCAGTTGGCACTTTCTTCCTCCCTTCATCTTCACCCCACTTCCAAAAAGCATTTCTCATAGCATGGAAGAAAAAAGTATTCAAAAACCGGGTCACATGTACAGAAGGAGCTGTTATCTTGCTAGTGGGACAGTATCAAAGAGAAGTATGCTGTAGAAATATGAAAAGGAGATGGGGAATACACAGGTGAGAGAAGGGAGATCTCCATCAACACCCTTTTCTCCTTACACAGCTCCAGAGAGTTTCACATCCGGTACACAGACCTGATCAGACTTGAGAATTCTTGCTGATTTCATACCCCTGCCATTGGTAAGAGCCCTTGGATTGCGGCTAAGATCTGAGTATCAAGTTAAGGATAAGAAAAGAAGCCACAAATGGTAAATTGTGATTATTCAAACCCCAAAACATATAGACTCAGAAAATGCAAAATTAAGATTGACCTAAAAAAACCAACCCAAATATTTTTATGAAGGGGAGAAACACACCTCCGGCACCCAAACAAATGCAGCTTTACTCTTCAGTGACACTGTTCAATAACAATGTCATTGTGATTAAAGAATTTTAAGTGTTTCTAGTCTCAAACAGAAGAAAGGCTGGAGAAATGTTCTTCCCCATGTTGTTACTGTTGCCAGCACTGCCAAAGCATGGAGTTACAGTTACAGTGCTACAGCTTTACCAAGTCTTCCCTATTACCAAGCCAATCCATAGAGGTGGCACAGAAGATGGCAGCCACGTTAGCTAGATTGTTTAGTGAGGCTCAGGCTGTTGTGGAAGCCAGAGCTAAGTAAGTCCTGCCTCCCTTACATCCTACCTTATAGAGACACCCCTCCTCCTGCATCAACACTCATGAGCCTGCACAGTGTACTGGCTCACGGAGCTGTTGTTCCCCAAAAAAGCCACTTTCCAGCTGGGCTTGCCCTGGTTGCACAAACATCTGCACAGGTAGGACTGTGGTACCCTGCCTCAGCTCAGATCAGCTGGTCACAGAGCCATGTACCAGCTGAGCTGCTTCCAACGTCTGAGCCAAGCACCTCTCCAGAGCCCATGTCCACAACTCAGCAAAACTGTCAGTAACTTTATTACAGCAGTATCTCCCTTACAATGCAGCTGAAATTTTTCATTAGTTTTAACTGTGCGAAAGGCCTGAAGTGTAGGTTTCTCACAGCAAACATACAAAATTATTGACGGAAAGGGCTAAGATTTTTCAACCCAACACTGAGTTAATTTAAACAGAAAGTTCATCCTCTTTAGAAGCAAAATGAAAATTGTCACCCATGGTAACAGTTATCAGATCTACGGGTGACTATGGCTACAGCTTTGTGTCACAGCACATTTACAGCAAATATAGATAATTTATAACCGACTTTGTCCATCACCATTAACTACTGGCATTCAAAAGACATTACCTAAATCCTGAAATGAAAAATAAAAAAGATAAAGCTTCATTACAATTAGGATCATGCCACCTCCAAACTGAAGAGGAAAAGTCAGACAACAAATTTCTACTTGGAACCCTTTGATCCATGCATTCCTAGACCTGACTTCAAGCCTGCTTCTTGGATGGATAAACACCCTTTGCAAACTCTTCTGACAACTTTACAGAGTGCCCAGGCTCCAGGAGGTGTGGGGGCCATGAGAAGAAAAAGGAGAGACCATTCCCAGCCAACAGGTAAGAATGATCCCAAGACGGCTGTGGGAATATGAAGAGAAAAAAGCTGTATTACATACCACATTTTACTCTCCTGAATTATTGTATTTCACTTGAAACTGGCAGAGTTAAATCTTTTATCATTGCAGGGGTCAAGGGCTAAATGCAGCCTATCAAACCCCTGAGCATGGCCTCTTCTTTCTTTCTACAACTTCAGAAAGGGCAAACAGCACATTTCCATTACTAACACAATGAACTTTCCTACTCCAACCAAGTCTTATTAATCACAGATGATATAAACACATGGAAAACAAACACAGACAGCTATCTAAAAATATAAACAAACCAGGTGCAGTTATGAGGCCCCTGACGATGAGGCTCTCAGCTTAAATGTATGGACTCCTTCTCCACACAAAGCCTCAAGGCTTTGAAATTGTGCTTTCAGAGAAGAGATCAAAGTCAAAGAACCAGCAAATAATTCCTGGGAGACAAGTGACAGGTAGGTGATCAAATTAAAGTAAAACCAGTTACAGATTTCTGTGCTACATGCCACAGACAGAAACACAGCTACAAATGTCCTCTACAGCTTTTGTTTGCTTTACGGTACCTGCTTAGTGTTCCAGCCTTACTCTCAGAGCATAACATCAAGTATATCAAAAGTCTGGCTGCAGCCTCTATATTTGAGGTCCCATTCTGTACACAACAAACCAGGAAATAACAAGGTTTCAGAGGTCAAAGGGAGTATTAAAAAATAGTTATTATTTTTAGATCTTAAAGACTTCACAGGCTTGGACATTTTATTAAACAAGTCTGGGAGTAAAAATATTTACAGTCCACACATTTGTTTTTAACTCCTTATCCTAAATGAAAGTAAATGAAAGTACAGTTTCAGCTTGTTTTGTGGAAAAAAAGTATGAAAGTGAAGCAGTCACCACTGGGCAGAAGAGCAGACACCAGATGGCAGGGAAGTAAAAATCTGTATTTTTGTTTTGTTACTATAAATATATTCCAAAATCTATAGGGAAGATCACTACAAAGACCTGATATGTAAACCAACAAGAGAACGACAGGAACACATTACGCAGCAGAGGTATGTAAAGCAGGAAGAGTTCTTTCAGGGTGTTAAAGCAATTGGTTTATCTGCAGTTCAAATATAACACACAACAATCTTGAAATGTCAACTGTGTAGCCACACTGCAACACTTCCAAATCAGTAAAACTCCGTGTAGGCATAGTAGTTCATCTGCTATCCTAGCCTTTATGTAGAAGATAAAATATTGTTGAGATGTTAAGAATTGCACCTGAAGTTATCAGCATGACTGCAGAACAGCTCCTGCCATGAAAAATGTTGCTCATGTAAATAACTGTGTATGTTCCAACAGCTTTCCTCTCCTTTCTTTAACATATATCAAAAGAAGCTCCTATTTCACAGTTAACAGTTAAACAATTTATAAAGTCAGGTCTTTTGGTTTTTGACAACATTTAATATGTTCTGCTGTAGCTATTGTTTGCAACAGGAACAAGAAGTTGACTATATCCTCAAAGGACAGGTCTCCTTCAACTACTGCCCCATACACTATATTGACAAGTTTCAGGTTTAAAACTGGCAGCTTAATAAGAAAATATGAACATGATTAAATACAGATCTATGCAATTAAGTTGGAAGTGCATAATCTTCATCAACCAAATTACTTTTATAAAATTGAGGAGTGCTTAGACTATCAGGTGAAGGCTAAAGCAGCAATAACATTTTTAGCTACCCTACAGAAACACAAGTGTGGCTGTATGGCCAAATTTTGGGGTTGAGATGTTAAAGTCTAGAGACATGGTTTAACTTCAGAAACTCACAGGTGGCAAAAATTTTGCTTCCTGAAATCAATACCTCTTGTGATGGTAACAGTGCTGGATGCAGAAGACCAGTTATAAGGTTTGCCTACATGATGATCAACACTGATATGCCAAAGCATAACCCTGTGTTCTGTATCCTCAAATCACTAAGTGTCCCCAGTAAATGGCAACTCCTTTAGAATTTATTCTAAGCAATGTTTCACCCAAAAGCAAATACTGTATTTTAGTTTTATAACAAATATTAAATTTTCTCCATTAACCTTATGGCTACAAAAAATGCAGCTAGTGATACTGAGAGGCCTAATGAAATTACAATCATTACACCGCCTGCTGTATTACAATCATTCCTAATCATGTGACATGTTGCAATTGAACTATAGCATGCTCCCCTGGTGTAGTCCAGCGATAAAATACACCCTCCTCAGGAGAGTCTAAAACCCAGCAGCACAAGATTCACAAATCTTGTATTCTGAAATATGCTCAAGAAACTAACAGGCTGCATGTCCAAGCAGAAAACTGCATCAGAGCATTGGTAATGCAGACCTATAGCGTGGAAACAGCTCAGCACCTGTAAAAATGGTCACATTAGAAAAACAGCACAAACTCCACCCTTTTTGGATTCTACATACATTCATGCATCCTGCATATACTGCATCCTGGAACACAAACATACAGTCAGGGTAGTTGGATGTGGGCACAAAAACTGGCAAACATCAGATACACTGAAGCAAAAGAGCAGCTCCTGGAAATTCTCTTGTACTGCAGCCACCTTCCTTTTAGCTTTCAGTCCAGATGATGCCCTTTTCAAAGGCTGCCTGTGTCATCTTTCAGATATTCACAAAGCAGTTCTATAGAGCAACAAAAGGCACATTCCCAGAAATTATTTTCAACTTATGTTTTGCCTGCTTAAGTGAATCTGATGGTCACAACAACAGCTTTCTTGCAGGACTGTGCCATATGACCTTGCATGCTTGCCTATATTTTGTGTTTGCAGCCAGAAGCCAAAGATCACAATCCTGACAGATAAAACAACAGGCATATGAAGCTTTAAACCTTGCAAAAGAGAAAAAGCGCAACATATTTTGCAAAGCAGAGTATTGCTACATTTGCCAAATGTCTTTCCCCTAAAAATTTTTGCTGTTTTAGTTGAAGATGCTTTCCACGCATCTTTCTACTCAGATGCACATTAACTACTGTTTTAAACATTCTTTTCAAGGGTGGAAACTGGGTGTTTAATATTCCCCCAAAAAAACTTACAATAGCTGTAACCTTTAAATTCAACACTAAAAACTGACACCATCTGACTGTTCTTCTACAGCATGACAGAATTCAAAGAGTCGAGCACAGACAGCAGATTTTGTTTAGCTTGCATTTTATGAGATGAAAATCACCTCTACATAGCTACAAAAAAATGTAAGTAGCAAAAAAACTTGTCTATTTGCACTATCAGAAAATAGGCCAAAACCTGAATATGAAAACGCAGTTCTTGTTTCTAGATACAGTCCTTCTAGCTCAAATCACAGGTATGTCAGATACAGATGAAGACTTGCTTCCCACCTCTTTTCTACGGGCAATTGAGAATTTTAATCTTCAGCTAATGAATACTAGCAAAACATTACACAAAGCGGTAAGAGAAAAGCAAGAAGAATTAATGAAGCATAAAAGCCAATTATTTTGAATCCTCTGTCACTGCTTATAAATGCTTTATTTCTTACTACAATACACTAATCTTTTAGTGAAGCACAGCCCTTCTGTAGGTGGCTGGTGGGTTGGAAAGGTTATTCAAGCGAGATTAAGTGTACTTGGTAAAAAAATGTTGAAACATTTGCCTTTCGTCTCTACCATATAAACAAAATTCCACACGGGAACAAAGTAAGCAATTCCCAGTTCTGTTCTGAACAGGCAAAGCAAGAGTGGTGTGACTCTCACTCTCACTTTAATGTGACATAAATGTGTCTTCTCCCACTCCTCAGGTTTACAGTGTCCAAAAACCTTGGGTTGATGGAAGCCTGAAATAAAATTTCTCTTTTAGGGCACCAAGCTGAATCTAAACACCACGTAAGACTTATATTGCAGTCAGGAGAACCAAACATACCAAAGCGAGTTTGCACACTAGATAGCTTTTAATGTAAAACAAAAACTTTTACTTCTCCTACACTTGATTCATGGATTTTTGCACGTTTGTTTGTCTACAAGATCCAGGAACTGATCTGTATTAAAGACTAATCTGAATGAACACATAGGATAGCATAGTAAGACCAAATCTGTACAGAAAAACAGTTGATGCTGAGGAACTGACATCCACACTCTATCTGTAAAGGTGAAACGGGAAATGTCGTGCTAGACAAGTTGTAGTCTGGTCCCATGGACTGAATCCATATTAGCTGTAGGCAAAATATTTTCCAGTTTACTTTCATCCCAATTTAATCCAACTCTCAAACTTCATTTCATGGTGCAAAGCAAGGTACAGTAGGCAGGTGCAATTAAGAGCTTTACTTCAAAAGCACCTTCCTGACACAAGCTATAATGGTAATGTATATACAACCACAACCACCGCAATTCTTTCAAAGAGTGTTAAGGCTCTCCAGATGGAAAATAAAGGCCAGAAGCCAACCAGCATTTCACATGGAAAGAGCACTCTGGTTCATTTAATTCAGCACCAAACCATCCTCTGGATTCCCACTCTTATAGTTTTGTTAAATCATCATAGAGAGCTATGTGGGGCTTGGTTCCTGACTAACAAACTCAAGAGGGAGACATGGGGCTCAGTATAGCCATGTCTAGTAGTAGATGACAGAGGAACATGATTAAGTACCTAAATGTTTTCACAGACAGGGGGTACAGGGCAGAGAGATGAAAGAATACAAGATACCTGCACACTCCCAGGAGTAAGTAAAAACATCTATTCTGAACTGCTGAAAGTAGAAGGTTTCAGCTGTCACGGCTCTGAGATGCCTCCAGGAGGAACTTTGCCCCTAGTCATCCTCTGTACTACTTATGTTAAAAACAGGACTTTTCCTTTAAATTTATCAATTTATCTCACATCTGATCTTCTCATTAAAAATGGCCCAGGCAAATAATGTTTTAAACATTTCCCTATGTGCGGTTATTTCCAGTTGGCAAGTACAGGTAAATGATACCATGACTTGAAGGGAACTAATTTTAAATCATGTTTAGAACAGATCTGCTAAGGTGGTTTCTCCATTGCAGAAAGGACCTTTTCATGTGTTGCTAGTATTTTCACAACAATATTTCACAGAGCATTCTTCTTTGGTTCGTCATAAAACTCACACGTAAGAGACATAAATGAAGCAATGAAGGGCTCAAGTCTGCAAAGACTAGTTATTTAAGCTATATTTTAAGCAAATTTAAGAATGACTAATTACTCTGGGTGCCTTACTTGCATTACTTGCAAGGGCCTCATTTTCAAAGGGCCCATAAAACAGACCCCTTTCAGGAATCACAAGTCTGGCCAACCACACTTTGAAGAAAGCCAGTACCGAACATAAGTTAATACAGTATTTGCATACATATCCACCTAAAGCAGGAGACCACAAAGAAGTCAGGAACATTTTCTTCTGGGAAGCATTAGTAAAAGGGCACAGTCACTGGGACACTAGTCTTTCATCCAAATGCAAGTAAGTGTGTTCTGTAGAAGCACATATATGAGTTCCCCAGGTAAAAATAAGAAGACAGGCATGATGTACTATGTCCAGATAGGACAATCTTTCCTTTTTGATCTGGTAATAGAATTTTAAGTAGGGGTCCCAGAAACATCTTGAGCATGTCACTGCCGTCCAGCAAGCCACTTCAGCTGACAGAGTGCTGCTGACAGGTTCTCTTCATTCAGAGAGCGAGCTGACAGCCTAACCTTAACGCCTTTAGCAAAGTCTAAGTCACATCACTGTGTCGTATTACAATGTGCATCCCAGAAATAGAAGGAATGAGAAACTCCTCATTACTACGCTATCTTCAAGTAAGGCTTGTGAAATGCGGGGGGGAAGTTTTTGAAAGAAGAAAACATACCCCCAATCCATTGCCCTTTACTAAAGCTGTTAAGTGACACTGAGAGGACCTCAAAAATAAAACATTCACTTCAAACTTGTTACCTGTAAGCCATCTATAGTTTGGAGGTACCAAAGCATGTCAAAACTACTTGTCAGGTATCTTTTTGCATTGGGGGGGGGGGGGGGGGGGGGGAAGGAGGGGAACAAAACAGAAAAATACCTTCTCCAACACTAATCCAACAGTGAATTCATTAAAGCTTGGCATTAGGGTATACCCTGATGTGTCCACCCAAAAAAGCAAAAGTTCTCTGGCTCCACAGATTTTGGTTTTCCCTGCATGAAGGGAATGGCTGATGTCCACAGGGCTCTTTCTACCTACAAACATAAAACAGGGCCCCTTGTTGCTTAACATCTTGTATGCACTGCCTGTCTTCAGTGGGTCTATGGAATATGTACATACAAAGTTACAACTGCCTCTGAGGTCTGGGGAGCTGACAAACAAGAACAGAAACTGCAGAGGCAGGAAGCCTGTTAAAAGAGTGATTACCAGCATGCATCAAGTATATAAGGCACTTCTAACATAGTATGTTCTCCAGAAGACTCCTGTGTACTGTGATCAAACCCAAACATTGGCTTGGAGTACGGTTACACTTGGAGCCATTACTCTCTTCCTCAGTACCAGAGGTGGCCCTATATCTAGCGTTCCAACACGTCTGAAGGACCAAGTTGGGTGGGACAGGGTGGGGCTCTTCATATATGATGTTTTTAATGCAGAAACAGAGAATCTGATATTTCGAATCATACGTGAAACCATTCTCCACTCAAAAACATGCATAAATCACCAAGACAAAGAATTTAAGTGACACTTACGCGGCATGATCCCTTGGCTCACCAGCTCCTCCCTTGTTCGTCGCTGCTGGAGCTTCAACTGCAGCACTGCGTGACAGCAGAGAGAGGGAAGAGGAGGAAACCCATCAGTGCAAGAAACAACTGAAGAGACATTTTCAAACGCATCTTGTTTTCTTCTTTGGATGCCAAGACACTAGCGAGCAGCAGAACGAAAACACACACCCCCCTCCCACCCTGCTCCCCTGCCCCAGTGCAATTGCAGAAGTGGCCTTCAGCAGTCAGGTTTCCGTATTCTGCTGCGGGCAACAGGGAGAGGAAGTTGCGCAGGGTCTTGGCAGGGTGATAAAAATCCGCAAAGCCAGGCCTGTTTCTCAATTCTTTCTAGAGCACCAACTTCTTTCCAAACCATTAATATTCAAAAACAAAGAGAAACAGCGCTGACAGTCCTTCAATAAATACACAGTGACACACCAGCTGCTAATGAATCCTGAAAACTCTAATTACCATGTGCAGATTAAATTGATATGACAAAATTATTGGTCATTACTCTAAATTACAAAGCTGATTTCCTTCCTCAACTCAGAAATTCACCTTCAGACACGTCTCACAAAAGTGAAATATCATGGATATATCTAGAAGTGTCCTTGTTCCACAGCAAAAGGAATTCCTTATCACTAGGATTTTTCCTATTTATTTTAGCGTAAGAGAACATACACTTGACCTGTGTGAAAAGGAATTATCTTTTTTTATTTTTAATGCAGATCTCTGAAATAGTCATAATTTCCACATTTAGATTATAACAAGTTTCCCTTTAAACTATACAATCAAAGCAACATTCTAGAGATTGTTCTTACAGTCAAAGACAGCTTCCATATGAAAGGGACCTTTCAAAACTGAAGAAAAAAAAAATCACATGCACATATGCACACACACATATAACAATTTAGGACAACCTGAGTGAGCATCAATAGATACTGAATCCCATCTGCAATCAAGACCAAGCTCCTAAACTTTATTATAAAATGAATGGCATGGCATCTTCCCTGTTTTAATTTCAATTTCTTTGTCAAGCTCATGTCTGTTGTACAGTCTGCATAAGAGAAGTCCACACAAATGTAGTGGAACCACCAGAGAGCAAAACTGCTCTACAGTCTAACTATACAATCAACCCTTACGCTTCCTTTCTCAAGTACTTTCTTTGTCCAATACATTCATTTCATACATTATATCCAAATTTATACTGTACACTCTTTAAAGTAGGGATAAAAAATTTAAGAAGATGCCACTTTGTCTACTTACACACATCATCACATTTTACCTGTTTCTTTCAACCTCCTATTTGCAGCTTGCACTTGACTAAGATACATCTTCCCATAAGGGTTCTGGTCTTCATATGAAGTTAACAAGAGATCCATCTCTTCCTTGGTTATTTGCACAGCAGCTAATCACCTTCATTTAAATGCACACTTAAATTTTCGCTTGGATTTGTCTAGCTTCCACTTCCATTGGCTCTTAATGTATCTTTCTTTGAAAGGTTTATGACAGTGAGAATATATTTCCTACCTGTGGAGATACTTCTGTGCGCACAGTGTGCAGCCAAGTTACCTCTCTTCTGTTTCTTAAACCAAACTAGGATTTCTTAATATATGCATCCTGGGCAGGAAACTACTTCCTTTAGTACGGGGAAGGGAGAGAGAGAGGGAGGGTGTAGAGAGCACCATGCTAATTCTGTGTGGAATCAGCCAAGAGCCAGAGTGAGGAGGAGGGAACACAGAGAGGAAGGAACAGGCCCTTCATTTGGCTGTGAAACTGCAAACAGAAGTGGTAGTCCCAGACTCTTCCTCCCACCCAGTGTGCAATCGCACTCCTACTTCTGTGCTAGCATGAGGGCTAATACAGTCTTACGGCTGGCCTGTTCACAGAGCTCTTCATTTGCTGGATTCCTTTTGAGGTGATCAAAACCCGAATCAGGTGATGACACATCTACACGAGCTCTTGATCTAACAGCTTGCTGCGACAGAGTCAAATCTCTTACTCCTCACATCATCTCTTACGTTTCCCTGACGGGTGGCTGGACTCACTGACATGACAGAGACCACAGCCCAACCAAAACAGGGAATAGTTTTCTGTCTCATTAGTGAGCTGAAGAGGATGTCTGTATAGCCAGGTATTTGCTAGCTCTAACAGAAGATGGGAATGAGACTTCATCCTTCCAGCAGCAGTATTCCATTAAGTGATTTCAGCCCTAATAGGTAACGGCACATTACATCTCTCACTGCATGGCATTATTTCCACTAGTGAGCCATTTCAGGGACTCATTTACATACCCTAAATTAGCACATCTCACAAAACATATTCAGACAAGGCACAGACCTATAGCATCAGGTCCATCTCCCCAGATTTAAGTGCAAATAATCTCATTATTACTCATGTCTTCCCATCTACACATCTAGCAATATATGTTAGCCCTTCTTGATGCTTTGCTATTTACTGGGTATGACCATCTACTTTCCCTCCCATTTCCAACTACACCTACTATTTACCTTTCACTTCCCAGAGTCAGGGATTTTCAGTGAAAAACTGTCCCACAGGTGTGGCTAGCATTTTTTGCTCCTTGGTGCATAACTCTGCCCTCACATCTATTTATGCACATTTTCCCCAACTGTCTCAGTTTGTCTAAATTATCTAAACAATTTTTTTTTAATGTCATTATTTATGCCTCCACTAATCTTTGTTCCAACCACACTACTACCAACTTGTGTTTGCTTCCAGATCGCACTGGGCTGATCCCAACTAGAAATGCTTTTCTGCTTTCTTTGATTACAGTCAGTTCTTAATCCATGTAAGCAGTATTTCATTAAATTCAAAGATACTTTTTTAAACCAAAATATACCACACTAATAAGTTAAAGATGTTATAAAAGTCTATTACACCCAGACAAAACCGCTAGCAACCAAATTTCATGTATCCAAACAACAAAATCACATTTGAGCAGACCTGTTTTCACAAACTGAAGAGCTGAATAGTGTGATTATACTGCTATTCTTATACCATCTAAATTCTTTATCAAATTTTCCATAGCTTTTTTTTTCCTGGAACTGATACCAGATTAGCCGCTCTTTACTCACTCACCCTTTTTCAGTAGTGATGCAAAATGTTACTGGTCTTTTGCTCTTCTGAAGTCTTCCTGCAGTTGCCAGATTAACTAGAAATCAGCCTCAGCCAGGCAGCTACAGACTTCATCAAATGACTTAAAATTCCCTTCCTGAATTCAGCTTCCCTTATGAATTTTCTAAATATATTTTATTTCTATATCAGTTACCATCTACTATCCTTCTTCTCCATCCATTATATGCACCTTTTATTTTTAAACACTGTCCCCTCACAGTAAGAAACTAGCAACTGTCCAGAGGACTAAACTGTAGAACGGGAAAAAGGTCATTTTCAGGATACTTTTAATAAGAACTAACTAATTCCTGGGATTTATGAAGGTACATACACACATATTAAGCACAAGTTATAATCAGCACATACTGCACTTTTTTCCCCAATACAGCTTATCTTTGTGGCAGGGAGGAGGGCGAAAAGGATTACTTCACTCCTGAATTCATTTTGGCTTAAACAAGTACTTGGAGTTCCCAATGCCATTTCATATATTTAGGAGATCACCTGTTTACGTGTGCAAGTGTGTGAATCCTATATATAGATTAACAGATGTCCCAAGAGTCGATCCAAGGCTGTTGTACATGGAGCTCAGCCAGAGGTCTAGAATGACCAGAGAGATTCGAAGTTACTCAAAGACAGACTGAAGTGTAAGTCTTTCAATCATAAAACAACAATCTTCTGTTTCATTTATCCCTGTATTTAACCTTTAAATTAATTTTCAAATTAAGAATAAATCAGGTCTTATAAAGGAGAGTATATGCCTGCTGGCTAGAAAGTAAGTTCCATACTGGTACCCTTCTACTCACCTCTTTCATTCAACTTGTGTCACAGCCTATGCAACATTTCACGGGCTTTATATGCTCGTCTGATTTTCCCACTTGAAATTGTGCATAATTTATTTATTTCACAAGTATGAAAAATTCTGAAATATAGTTAAAGTTTGAACAAGGTTTTTATACCTCTAATGAAACTGTTCCAAGAATTAGTAAAACATTCCAGAGAAATCTGGGAGCTGATATAGAGGACTGCTGCCAGCAGTTTAACAGGGATAGAGAAGAACTGGAGGGCGGTGGGGGTGTGTGGGGGATGTATAAGAGACAAATAACACTGCAATATAGCTACTATCAATAGAGTTACAATGTTAGTGAAATACAGTAAGTCGTGATGGTTTTTATTCATCTTTCCCTAAAACTGCCTTAATAGAGAACCCACAGGCATATTGGAAGACCAGAGCTTACTTCTGCCTGCTCATGGCTGGTGGCAGCTCAGAGCACTATATGCTTAATATAGAGGCTGCACCCATATGGACGCTTTCAGGACACTTATAACTCTAGTCGTAGTAGAGGAGTGCATTAGTAGTAAGCACTAGCAAGAACAAATATTTATGATGAGCTAAATTGTTTTTTGCAGCTTGTTATCTAAATCTGCAACAGCGTGCCTGCCCTTAAACGTACATATCTGAAAGCCCTTCTATTTCTAAACCATGCTAGACTACAGCCTCTGCATCTCAAGAGAAAAAAAAAAATCTCATTTTAGAGACTACGTCACATACCAGGACAGGTTTACTATAACAAATTAAAAAAATATTCTATATTTCCTGTTTTTTGAAAACTAGCAAAGAGAAGCACACAGCTCTGAACTGCATCTTGTGGTGAGGCCCTGTGCATGTTATACTGAACACATACTTACTGCCAAAGGGAGTCTGTGTTCACATTTCTAAAAAATCTTTTCTTCTAAGGAATCCCAAGTGATCCTCAAGGTCGCCCAACCAAGGTAGTGATTAAGCACAGCCATATGGTGGATTACAACAGAGACAGCATGAGCAGTAGTGCAGAACAGGAGGGGAGGAAGGCTGCTATAGCCAAACAAAACCCTATAGAGGGGCTGAGGGAGGCAGGATTCTCTGGAATTTGGGCTGGGATACCTGTGCAAAAAGGGAGACGGCAAGACATAAACCACATATTAATTAGATAGGCTGTATGCTCACAGTCATGATTTATCGATTTTTTTAAATTCAGTGAAAGCAATCTGCCTGACAGAAAACTTTATCCTTGCAATCCAATCAATAAGCCATGTGATTAGAAAGAGAAACTACTGGAAGCAAGTGAAATTAGCCTAACTTCATTATCTAAGCTGAGGAAAGTGAAAGTGTTAAGTAAAAGCAGTAAAAAGCAAAATACGCACTTTAATGCTCATAAGGGTTCACAGTCATTTATTTGTACACTGTACAGCATCTCTGCACACCTCATTTGAAAGCCCTGTGCTACAGCATCCACTTAACTCACAAGAATTAATACAGCATGAGCTGGTGTGGAAACCTGCCAATTAGTTCATCAACACCTCTACCTTTCAGTAACTACAAAGATTTTTAGAATTTTCACTGGCCTAGCACTGAGTATGTCTGACTAGGTGTCTGACTGAGTTTACTTTGTGAGGGTCAGATATCACAGCCTAAGGAAACGTGCACCAGGCCACATTTGCAGCCCACGCATATTTTTCAATTTTTCAGTGTATAACACCGTTAGATTAAATCAACAGCCTCTATGCAAGCAACATAATTATAACCATAAAAGACGACTCTGATGACATGGGATATTTGCTGAACAAAATCATCACAGCTGTTTGTGCAGAACTGGGGCCTCTAACAAATATCACAGTGCCATGTAACTACTGCTTTGAAGAGTGAAGCCACCCTCCCACTTACCATTCAGCCAGCAGCAGCCCTTCTAATTACATTGAGAAGAGAATTTTCTTACTAGTTTGTGATTAAATAGTCACATTTGACCAGTAACCAATATCAATTTCAACCTTGGAATATGCAGCACATCAGCTGTTGTTTTCAGTGGAGGTTATATCCTACATATATGACTGAATTCAGTCCCTTTGAGATGTGGTGAGGAAACTTTTCCCTCACACCGAAAACAGTCTCTGAGCATTTTTCAGCTGTGCCTGCTTACAAAACGAATGTTGACTCTCATTAGCCCTTTCATGCTTCGACGGGAAGCCAGATAAGATTCTGGTTCATACCCCAGCAAGAGCAGCATCTACTAAGCTCCAGTTGCAACACCTTTCTGTACAGAAGCAGCAAAGGGTGGTTAGTATTACCAAACTTTTTGTAGAGTCCACAAGAAGCTATAAGAAAAATTCATGTATGATAGTTTGTGATCAATGAGTGAGTATGCAATGGTCAAAATTAATTTTGAAAATAACTCAAATCGCTGAGGTGGACAATGTTTTTTTCAGAGCTGTGTTTTTCTGGCACTGTCAACAACACCCCCCACATCACAAAGAATGTGCTAGAATGGGGGTTACCAACAAAGAAAAGCCAACTTTTCGGGCCTTTTTTAAAGGCAATTTTCTGAGCCTAACAGCATTTTAATCCACTAACTGCTGATGGGGGATACACACTGGCTTTGCATTTAAGCAGACTGTGCAGTTAACAGAGAAGCATTTAAGTGAAGCAGACTGTAAATGACACCCACATTGCAGGGATTATATGACAGTTTGCTACCCTGGGAAGGGGATGCCAAAAAATCATGTCTCTCTGCAGGGTGAAGAAGTAGCAGATACACTGTTGCTCCTCAGAATTTGCAATCATCCACTGTTGTTGGGAATAGCAGTCATACAGTTCTATTCATCTCAAATGCATTTTAAAGAACAGCTTGGAGCATGTCTGGGCAAAGGGACAGTTAAGCAGAAGTTTATTTCTTTACTGTGTGAGACTATCTCACATTCCACTACCTCTTTTCTCTACTGCAGCAACAACGACTGCTATTAAAATGCAGGCAGTTGCCTCAGCTCTTCCTTAGCAACCATACTATGGAGAAAATGGAGTTTGGGAGGGTAAAGAATAGAAGGAAAATTTGGTTTGGTCTCTTAAACTATTACAAGAACCTTTCACACTAGAGGCAAAAGCCACTTCTTTATATTCATGCTGTGGTCTTCTCTTTGTGGGAAGTAGGATTGGGATCACTCTCCCTACACCCAAAGACAGGTCTGTGAAGCAGATCTTGAATAGGAAACAAAACCAGGATCAGGAGCGGTTCCCTATCACAGGTCACATGAATGATGAAAGTGGATTTCTCAGCAGCACTGCAGAAATCAGCATGTTCTGCTGCAATACTTAGATGGGCAGGTGTCTCATATCACTTTGGGGGACACCGATAAACTCCTTGCCCAGCTGTGCTTGTCCAACAGAGACTATTGTAGGCACAAAGCCAAACAGGAGGTTTAACCAAGAAAGCTATACAGCTGCATCAAAGGCAGATCTAGTACAGAGAACTTGAAACTTTTTTCACAGTCACCTTTTCTCTCTTATCCTCTTGGTAAGCTTTTGAGAACAGGAGTACAATTCAGCCTGATGTAGACCTAAAACCTCTATCAAGAGATTCTTAAAAAACAGAACAGATCCTTCACCTACAAAGCAACAACTTTCAAAATATTTCACAGCAGACGTGCTAGTAATAAACCAAGGATGTAATGTGGGTCACATAAGACTAGGGTTGCTTTTTTCCATCCAGCACTTCCAAAAGCCTTCAGGCTCTCAAATACCCAGAAGGTTTTAAAAGCAGCTGAAAAGTACAGAAAAAGGAGAGACTGGTCATTTAAGACACAAAAAGAGACGAAAGAGAGAAAATTAAGTGACTCTCACCCTCAGGACAAGAAAGGCTTGCTTCTTGATAAAATCACACTCTTCAAAGCTTCTACAGCTCAAAATGTTCTGGGGTCATATGAAATCATTGACATGACATGCAGCTTACACATGCCTCCTGATATATTAGATGCATTGTCTATATGACCATGTTCCAGAAGACTGGTTTTGGCTTCTAGAAACAAAGAAAACATGTACAGGGCAACAATCCCTTTTTGTTGGGAGGATGCTGTTGGAAAATAAATATGAAATAGGAATAATTTTTAAAAATGTTTCCAAAGGATGATGAGGTATCTTTTAATGAGTCGATGTTATGAGGCATTAAATAGCTCTCTTAGTGGAGACAGACGAATACAGATTCTTTCATATGGTTAATTTAGCAGAATCAAAGATCCCAACTTACAGAAGAAACTGGTCCCCAAAGAATATGGAATCAGAGGCAAATACACAATCAAAAGCAAAAAGATCTATTTCCATCCTCACGTATTACCACAAGGTAGCTGGCTCACACTGTGAGCACAGAACAAGCTACCTCAGCAGGTTATTTTTGAGGCTTCAGATCAAATTTGATACAATGTGAAAATCAAAGTAATGTTAATTAAAAGCTGT
The DNA here is from genome assembly GCF_031877795.1 of Strix aluco. Lineage (NCBI taxonomy): Eukaryota > Metazoa > Chordata > Aves > Strigiformes > Strigidae > Strix > Strix aluco. The sequence goes on from NC_133935.1 coordinate 31,903,654, forward strand.
ATTTAGAAGATAAAGCCACAGTTTACAGCAATTTTAGTTTGTTAAGACATAGCATTAAAAAGAAACCAAAAGCAGTAGCATAGTCCAAGTATCACGACATAATAAGATTAACCTCCAGACAAGACAGACTAGTTACTGCTGTCAGTGGTTCTCAAAGGCATTGGCCTTCTGGGGTGGTAAAATGTGCAGATACAAAAGGAAGAATCAGCTCATAGTCTTAGAAGTTTACAGTCTCAGTCCTCAATATTGCACACAGTTGAACGTGTTTATTTCACAGATGCTACTCATGTATGACTCTAAATATATGCAAACTTGATTATTCCTGTGAAAGTTATGCTGAATTTTGCAGGATTCTTTTTAAGTTTATTTAAAATAAAGACTAGCAGTAGCTGTGCATTTTACAGCATTTGCCTTCATGATTTAACTCCTGCCATTTCCATTAAACATGTAAAATTTAGTGGGATTTAATGCCATTTTAATCATTGCTACTTTTTAATGTGATGCCAGCTCTGTCTTCTAGTAAAATTTTAAAATCAGATAAACATATTACTATTAGTACTTAAGTCTTTCTACTGAGCGCATAGAAGCCCACTCTTATAATAAAACCTCGGTATACCTAATAGTCCATTTCAGCACTCACTAAAACTGTTAAAATAGAATAGGATTTTAATAAATTAACCTGAAATACATGTAACCTGGTGTATTTATTATTTATGTATTTGTATTTACATGCAACATGTAAAAATATGCAACAAGCTTGTCAACAGGAAAAGTGGGTTTGCTTTCTGTGCAGGGTACAGATACTTATAAAAATCACTTCATCCCAGTAATACTGGTTAGGTGAAAACTAAGCGTGTGAATAACTACACACATATCCATATCTATGGAATCTGGCTACCGTGCATGATTCAACAAGATGACCTGTAACAAAATACCTGAGTGGAAAGGTCTACCTAAAATTGACACACCACTATCAGAAGACAGTAAATATTATCTGTAATCAGTGATTGTTGATGCCATCTATATATCCATTGTTGCTATCTATAGCTGGAAGAGAAGCCTTGAGGGAGGGAAAAACAGAGAATTTCCTAACTCCCGGTGTAAACTTGAGTCACAGTCTATACTCATTTATATGTTTCCATGAAACAATGAACAAGGAGGAACTAACATTGCCCTTAACCACCTTGCAAAGAAGACCCTAGAAACAAATTCTCAAAGATAATTTAATATGACATGGCAGATGGGGACAAATGAAGGAAAAAGAAGGAATGGGTAGATATATCCTGACAATCAAATCTACAGCTGTCTGCTAATGTGACAGCACAAAAGCAAGCTACACAAGGGAAAAACAAGTTTGAACCCTTTTCATTTTTCTTTTGTAAAGATAAAGGTATCTCTGCTTATAGAAAGAGCTAAACCTTTTTATTTTTTTTACAGATGAGACATGAGAGTTGTTCATATTTTTTTCTGAGAAATTATACAGGAAAAAAAAAAGTTGTTTGGAGATACAGCAGAATCTGAACAATTTTTCATGCTATTTAAAACTCTGGGTTGAAGGTATAATACGTTTTTCTGTGTTTCTAAATAAGCAGGAAAAAAAAAAATCAAGTCTTGAGACAGTGCCAAGACACATCCATAAAGCACATGATTGATTAGACATGTTTATAATACTAAAATTGATGAGGAAATCCTCCCATGCCTGTTTCAGCAACAAGCGACATGGTCTAATATTTTCCCTTCATAGCTCACCTCCCATACTGCAATTTCTGCTACAGCACAGCAGTGTACTAACAGCCTCCCAGATCAAGGCCAAAAATTTCCTCAAACTTCTCAGAGACTGGTGTTGGCCCAGTGATTCAGCCTTTCTTCTGCCACAGGGCACCCTCTACAGATGGAAAAAGTTCCCTTCATAGAAATCATCTAATGGTCAAGATACCACAGAACTTCTGTGGCAACAGCTGGGAACCTCAACATATGAGCTGTGTTTTTGGGTTTTCCACTTAAACATGGAATAATTCTGTATTTCCAAGACCATTTCAGATTCTTAACCACCTAAAGATGTTTGGTTTACAGAAACCAAATGCAAATGAGCACAAATGTGTTTTTCCACAAGTGGTAGAAAAAAGGACTTAGAAGTATGCAAATTTAAATACAAAACCAGCAGTTCTTTAGAAGTAATTAACCGGTTATATAGGGAACTCAGAAAGTTGACCCTTATAATTTTAAATTAGCTAGCTTGAGCATCTCCCAGTTTCAGTTGTTTGATTGTGCTGACAGTTATTTCACAGGACATGGAACAAAAGTGGTTTTGCCCAACATGCATATTACATGTAAAATAAAGACACGGAGCATTCCCTATCTGGTTAGCATTCCTGCCACCAGCTTTTGTCCAAGCTACAGCATCCTCTCTTAGCAAGAATTTCAGGTGGATGCTACAAGGAATCACCATAGTTCTTCGATTCAAGGTAGTGAGAAACATCTTTGCTGTTTTCTCAAAGATTGCAAAGAACACATGCCACAATCATAGCATCTGTGGTTCAAATAAAGATCCTGGCCTTTGTACTGCAGCAGTCTGACACCTTCTTTACAGTTTAAGTACAAACTCTATTACAATTCTGTTTCTACTTGTAAAAAAGTTACAAGAATCAGCTATGGCCATCACACCCCTCTAACATTAGAAATCAGTTCCTTAACAGCAGCCCAGTATGGAAGTTGAACCCCAGAATTTGCATTACACATAAAAAGCACATCAAATTTCCTTAAACTCATTAAACTGACATCATACAACGTATATCTACTACTTTTTGCTTCCTTTCTCTTTGGGTATTTACTTTCTTTCAACGCTCTGGACTGTAGCTCTCCAGGACCGACTTTCTCGGGTTTTTCCACCAGGGAAGATCCACAGCATTGAAAACAAATCTGGTTATGAAGCTTAATGTGGTTCTTAAGTGCTCTCATAGCTATAAATATCTAAATAATATAAATCTATGTAACAGGTCAATCAGCAAACTAAAAAAACCCAGCAGTCCAGAATGGCCTGTATGACCACTGACTTCAGACTGGTGGACAAATTCTGGAGATGTTTAAAATGTTACTGCTGGCTCAGCCCTCTACTGAAGGGCACAGAGGAGACTGCTGGCAACAGCAGGTACTCCCACACTCATTACACACAGTGTAAGATTCTCTCCAACTGCTAATAGAGGTGGGCTTTCGCTAATATACTGAACAAAAGCAAGTGAAGGGCTGACACATATCCTTTCTGTGGCTCTCTCCAGCAAAGGGGCTGGGAAGATAGTTACGTGGTGACAGTGTTTGTAACGGCTGTAGTTAGATTCACAGTCACATGTCAGTCCTGAAGATACAATCTCGTTCTAAACTGCCTGCAGTCAATGACACACCTATTATTAGCAGCAGTAAAACAGTCTCTCAGTGAGGCACAAAGGTACTACTAGTTTGGCACCTACTTCTAAAATGTTGTCTTCTGCTTCTGAAAAGGGACAATTTGCCATCAGAGCATGGAAAAGGGTTTGAGCCTGCAAGCAGGCTTAGGAGGACTTTCATACACAAGTATAATACAGAAAGAGGCATGAAAGCTTAGGAAAGTGAAAGTGAAGAAAAAGAGCATCAAAAGAGCATCAGAAAGAGCATTCACCAAAATAAGAAAACCTACAACTGTTTGCAGGGACATGTTACATGCTGCTTGTAATAATGACCAAATTTCGCAAGGGAGCTTGTACATCCTGGCTTCCAGCAATGCTGTGAAATTTGCAGACATGAGTTACCAAAGAACATAGCTACTGCCACATTCAATTCCTACAAAAACCACAGCTATAGCCTCCACACATTTAATACTAGAGAAACATGTAGTAGCATGAAGCTGGGGAACCTCCACACTGAGAAAGTCGAAAGTGGATCTCCTCCTTCTGTCACCCGGAAAGCACCCCTCAGATCCCCCCCTCAAAAATGCAGCTAGGCAGCACAATGTTTATATCATAACAAGTGTTTCAGTGAGGAAGGTTACCAAAAAGATGTTAAATGTGTCAGCTAGTAGGGTGCGGCAGAGACATTACGGGAAACACCCTCAGAATGGTGACAGGCCCAGGAGCTGCCTTTGGGGACAAAGACCACAGAATGAGGTCTTTATAAGAATGGCTGCAACAGATGATAGCTGTCCCTACCATGGAGAAAAATCCATTATGGGCACTTCTACTGGAAACTTTCAAATAGCTCTTTTTTTACAAAATATTTTCTTTATAGCTGCTTCCTTCTGAAAGGCTGTTATTGAAATGAGATTGTCCAGAAAGCCTGGATTCACCAATTTTCACTGTCAATTTTGGAAAGATTCCATGTCCCAAAGCAATATATCCTCTTCTTTATTATCAACCTTTCACATTTCTTGTTAGCTTCATCAGGCTAAGTCTAACTTTAGATAGAAAATTCAAATCTTTTTTTTCTTGGAAGAATACTTACTATATTATATACCAAATGAGCTTTGACCATAAGCTACCTGCACAGTTCTTCTACCCATTTCATTGAACACCAGGAAAAGTCCTGACTACACTGACGAGCAAAAAACATTTTTTAGTTCTTATTAGTAATCAGCATGTTGCAATGTACTTTAGCTACTGCAGGCCTGCTCTTGGTTTGGGGAGGTATCAGGTTAGTAAATTTTCCACGCTGTCAGGGAAAAACATTGTATCTACTTCAACCAGCCACAGTAAGAGAAAGAAAACATGAATGCCCCACGTTGCCATTCAGCAGATTAGGCATTCGCATACAGGCCTCGTTACAAGAAAAAGGAACAAAATTTGCCCCATAGGCTCCCTGCATTTTTTCATTTGATAAACCTAAGCTACTACCCTGTTTTCTACCATAGACTGCAAAGGTTCTTGCCAAGAAATGTGCTGCTTTAACATTTTGGATCAAAATTTATTGATGCAGCAGGTGACCAGATCAGTAATTCAATGCTCAGAAAAGACTGGGTAGATGGGAGTTGGGGCACGAAAGGAAAGATCTAAGCAGGCACTTATTTTTGGTATAGATATTCGTTAAGTTGTTGATCAATGACTTGCAGGTGTGACAAAATGCTGAAAAATCTGAGGTGACTAGTGACAGATTATAGATGACACAAGTACTGAGATAAGATTTACACAGGCAGCCTGATGTGGATCCAAAAACATGAGCAGAAACCACAACTGTCGCTGACCCTTATCTTCTTTGAGCAGGACAGCCATAGTGACATCTGTCTGGCAAGGACTCTGAACAAGCATGTTAGCTGCAGAAGTTGTATCTGGATGCAAAACAGGCAATCTGAGCCGAAGTATGATAGTTCTCTTTTCAAAAAAGCAGCTACTTTTTAACAGCTCCGGGGAAGTCTAAACATCAGTCATTTACTGTTTAAAAGTATAAATACAGATATTTTCTCAAAAAAAATAGATAATTATCAAATAATGAATAATTTCAAAGCCACACAAGTTTTTTCAAGCTTTATTAACATGTTTCCCAGTTGCTGGGATTATCAGTACCCCAGCACCATTGTCACTGAACATGAAGCTCGGTTCAACTGTGAAGAAAATTCAGTTGATAGGGCAGGAAAGCACTTACTGCAAATTTTACTTGGTATCATAACTAGTTCAAAGCATTGTCTGCATAAATGCTATTGACAGCTGTACTCATCGCACCACACCCAGTTTCTATTCTTTTTGTTTGCTGCATGTGTTGAGTGCTTAGACCTCCTTGCTCTTGCAGGTCCAAGTCTACAACTCTTCCCTTTTAGTATTACTTTGTGCTAAAGAAAGTATTATAGTAGATGCTTTTTGACAAATTAAGTAGATCACAGCGTGGTAAACAAGCTAGCTTCTGTCCCTCTACTCCTCCTCCTCCCATTCCCAGCATGAAAATAGCTAGGGCTAAAGCAACAGCTGGGGATCATTACACTGACAGGAATAGTTCAGTAAACTCCAAGAGGGGAAAACATGTCATATCCAAAAGAACCAAAAACACATTAGGGCAGCAGGAATGAAAAAACATGTGAATTCAACTCAGGGGATAATGCTATGACTCTCCTTTCACTGGTAACAACTGACTTATAAAAACCCTGGTCATTGAGTGTTAACCCTTTCCCTAAGCTTCCAATTCATGTCCTAAAGTTAACAAATACCCTGAAACACCTCTAGTCTTCACAGTCAAATGAGGCACAGTCAAATGAGGAATTAAGCAAAAATAAATTTAAATGCCATCTTACTGCCAACTTCAAACTACCTCACATTAATATATCATTACCTTATCTTCACTGCACCTCTTACCTTTTAAGCATAGTCACAGTCACTGTGACACACATTTGCAGAGTGGTTGCAGCATGAAGCTACAGGGAATCTAACTATGTATGTCTGGTGTGCCTCTGGATTTGCCACAAGAAATGCCAGCAGATTAGCTCCCCATACATTCAACACATTTTTTTATGTTCTTCTGTGTCAGAGCACTATTTGCATAAATAATTCTGAATTGTGGGACATAACTGGCCGTAATTCAGAGATGCGCCTGTTACATTTTGTGACTGGTTTCTGACATTCCTTACCCATGCATCTGCATGAAGCATCTCTTTGACATCTCCCACCACATCTTCATGTCCACTCTGAACTAGGGAGACAGAGGTCAACCTTTACAGAAAAATATCACCCTGCATTGCTGTGAGATGCCTGGGATGCAGGGGCTGCTGTCTTGGTGAGGATCTCCTTAGTGTTAAGAGCTTCCAAGTCTACACGTGCAGGTTCTTCTGCCCTCTACTGGGTGAGGTATGGCCACCGACACCAGCCAGCTGTACCTTCAGGTGCCCAGAGGCCTTAGGGACAATAAGGTCTAGATCACTCGTGAAGAAAGCCATATGTTAACAAACACTTGCATGACTCCTGATCTCTTTAAAGTACTGAACAGATATTAATAGTTTAATCAAAGGCTAAGCTAACTCAAATTACCTCACATTTGCTGTGCACCAAGAATGTGCACACAGTTACCGCAGATCAGATGGCATGCAGGAACTCGTTCATGTGTCTGGGCCCTGAGACACAAATCTTGGAAAAAGACAGGTGAGTTTCACTGTCAGCCCCCAAGTCACACTGAACATTTTTGAAGGGAGGATTGCCAAAAAAAGGTGTTTAGCGTAAGAGCAATGAATGGAAGACGTTGCACAGAGGCGGAAAAGTTAGAATTAAGTACTTCTAAAAGTAAATTCCAAGCTAGACTCACATGAATTTTAATCAGTTTTTGAGTAGCTTTCTGTAATTTTGTAAAGCTTGTGATTCCCTCTTCATATCTTTCATGAGGGGCTACCATACTGTTGTGTTAACTAATCTAGGAACTGCAAAGTGGGCTCTGGTATTTGAAAACTAAATCATTCCAAGGCATTCTTGAATAGAAAACATGTTTATGTATTGTTGAATTCTAGGAATTTACAAATAACTGCCCCAACATATACTTTGACTTCCTTATGTCAAATCCTTTTCTGTGTGGAAAGGGTCAGCATTTCCCAAATTTCAATGTCAAGTCCCAATTCAGAAAAATAAATAAATCAGATTTAGGAGACCATCTGTTTTCCAGAGACAAGGAAACAAGACAGAGTGTATTTCAGATAGCCACTTCTCATGAGGTTCATTAAGAGAATAGGTGTGAGCATTGTCAGCATAATAAAAGACACCCCTTATTTGCTCAGCTTTAGTAAGAGGAAAAAGCAGACTGGCACCCATTCACCTGTGTATGGTGGAGAAGTGCATTAATTTTCTGTCCTGGACAATAACAAAGCTAAGCTGTTCCATTTTTAGGGGGACCAAAACTAAGGTACAACAGTTGTTATAGTTTCAGCTCAATGCTAATTCTGGATTTCCAGCGCTTCCATAAGGGTTTACACGTGAGTGCATCTGCTTCTCCACTGCCTGTAAGATTTGGCTCTGCAAAATACAGGGCATGCTACAGCATAAGAAGCATCCCAAGACTGCAGGAGACTTGAATGGAGCAGCAAAGCTAAAGGGTCATTCTTTTCTCTTTTGACATGAAAGAAGCTGGTAGCATCTGTTTCTCTTCCCTACTCTTCCTGTCTGGTAGCTGGTAGAAAGTAGCTTTCCTCATCACATATGATATTAGAGTATAATGAATTAGACATGGGGTAGGCTGATGATATTGCTAGACTTTGCAGAGTCAACACAGCTTTTTCTATAATCAGAATTATCAAGACTTCAATTACCTTAATTCACTTCAGAGACAGCAGCAAACATTTTTATATTCATTAAACTACTACAGAATTTCATTTTCCTCCTTCTACATGTTATCCTACTGTAGAGCTTGTGATATTTAGAGACTGGATGAAAGATATATCCTGGCACATCCAAATGAAGAGTGTTCACCTTCTGTGAAAATCAATGCCTTGCAAGTACAAGACAGCTGCAAGTTCTGGTTTTTTTATTTTGGTTTGGTTTTTTCCTCTGAAGATTGATGTGCTGCAGTACTTTGCCTCCAGAGCAAAGTGATCTGGGAATACTGCCTATACTAATGGATTTATAACTCCCAGACTTGAATTTGAGGACCATGACTTCAGTTTTCCTTTTCTGTAGTTGTTTGTACTCTTTGTCAAACCAGTGAAAAGAAGCAATAAAAATAGTAGTAATTTTAAAAATCTAGTAACAAGCTAACTCTTGATATATGTTAAAGAGGCTTGGTAGGGGAGTGACAATAGGGGGTGGAAATTTAACAGTTTTGTTTGGCAGCCTCAGCAGGCCTAGAGCTGCATGAGAGAAAAATCCCCTAAATGCAACTGCTAAAATCATCTTCCACACACTGGCCATCTTTCCACAACAAACATGGCCTTATTTTATCTGGCTTTTTGTCCTTAACTCCTACCACCCTTTACTTTTCTGTCCAAAATGTCACTGACAGTCATTTTCCACTCCTCTCAGATGACATTACTCGCCTTGAAATCAGTCATCACCTTATTTCTGAGGCCACTGTCCTCAAGACCTTTGTTCACTTCTGCAAGTTCCTATTAAAATTTCATCTGTAGCTAGACAGATCCAATATTTCTGATAAAATATAAATCTTGTTATGTTTGCCATTGGCATTTTGTTATATTCTGCCACTCTCCATAATCTTTTCCCTGTTCCTGTTTGTTGCTATTTATTATGCTGCGCACTATGATCACCGTCTGTTTTCATCTTCTCAATCTTTTTCAGTCCCTCCAGATCTTCTTCCTTCCTCATAGATATCACTCCCTGAAATCTGACCTCTATCCGTCTACATAATTTTTCAGAATTGTCAAACCCCCATAAAAAAACCCGCACAAATATTTGCAGGAGAATCCCATTATCTAAAACAGAATCACATTTCGATATACACACCCCACTCCTTTCACACTCTCCAAAGAACATACTGAAACTTAAAACATGATACTCTATCTCCTTCAAGGCACAGTTGCCACTCCAAAACAAGCCTTTACACCTTTAATAAAACAGCCTTAAAAGATTGCTCACAAGAACCCTATAGACATAGGGGAGAGGAAGAGATTTAAACTCTGAAATTAAAACTTTCAAATGCAAGTGAAATTGTCCCAAGGTCCAGGCACTGTAAATCACTACATACAGAGCTCCAGCCTTGCCCTGTGACATGCTTGTGAGCACACTCAGGGACAACAGGTCACAGGAGTCAGTGGGAAACCCAAAATCTGGACTACTGCCCAGAAAAGAAAAAGCAGGCAGATTCAATATGCAAGAGAAAAAGAAAAAAAAAGGAAAAACCCAACCCATAAACCAATTATACAGTGCCTACAACAAAGAAAGCAAAGCCTGCTAACCTTCTCGTAAGCTGTGGTATGAATCCTGATATGTGCTTGAACAGCTCTTCCCTTGCTTTGACACAGTCTCTGCAAGCGGCACAATCCCAACATAGGCAGGCTGGAGTGTCTTGGCTTTATCCAACATATTAGAGGAAATCCCTGGACCTGAAGGCAGATTCTGCAACACAGGAGGCGTCCCAGGCTAGTGGAAGGGGTGCTTAATCCTCACAAGAGACCCAACCGCAATCCCTTTCTACCAGGTTTCAGTCACTGCACCAAGCGGTAGAGTGGGAAAAAAAAAATTAGTTTACTGCTAGATTCCAAGGCTGTGCTTGCATAGGAACAGAGAGGTACTCAAGAAGCAGACAAATCCTGACAGCCAACATCTAAAGATTAAAATCAGCAAGGCTTTTGGCAAAACTTTTCTTCCTACTATCTCAAAGCTCAGACAAAAACTTCACTGTTTCAGCAAGCGGCTATAAGCATTCAGGATCCCAGTATGCAGAGCGGTGCTTATCAACAGATGCGTGGACTTCTTCGTGGGGCCACTTGCAGTAACAGCCAACCTCATTCACCCAAAATAGTGAACAGTTGGTTTCTCTACTCACACTACAGACACCTGCCAGACAGGCAATATCATGTGATTGAGCATTACCCTCTCCCCCTGCACCTCCTCATGCACACAATTAGGAGAACACCACCACTCTGAGTGCAGAAGCCACACTGCCTTTTTTCCCTTCCTATTTCAACTATTAGAAATGGAATTTTAGTTGTGGAGAAAACTAAACTGATAATCTGGGAAACAGAGTTCTTATGTGCAATAGCTCTCAGACTACATATAGGTAACAGCAGGCTACTTCTGTACAAGCACACATTCTCACCTCTTCTTCCCTTAAATACTTTCTCACAACCTAGTAGAAACACCCTCCTGAAGATAATCTGCAGCCCCCAATCAATAACCCTCTACTACAAGCACTAAAACTTCAGAATCTGTGCTTGTATGGAGGCAGTCATCTCACCTGCAGCTTATTTAATGCACATCATGAACAGATGCCATATGGTTGACGAACTTTGGTTTTATCTACTGCCCAGCATGGTACTGGAATTGGAAGTGGACACGGAAAAGCATGCTCCATCTGAGCAACAGCCAGGAGGTACTCTCGCCAGTATAGCTGGTGGCTTTGTTGGTTTTTAATCTCACAAAGCATGCATCATAAAAGGTGTAATGAAGTCTGAGGAAAAAAAGATTAATAGTAATCAGTGTCATCCTACAAGCCTGAAGCAAAGACAGCCACATGGACATTACAAAAATGAGGTGAATACTCTAAACCCTACTGAAACAGTCTCCATTTCATATTCTGCACCCCCCACCCCCAATCAAGACCAAAATTTCTCGTCTCCAAACAGATTGAGAGGCATCCAAGCCATTTTATAGAGCAAGGCTGGAGTAACAACAAGGGAAATACATCTCTAATAATGAAGCTCATATCTGAGAAAAATGTCATTCAATCAGATTTAAAAAACATGACTTTACACTCTGCACAAAACATTCTAACATATTTTTAAGTTACAAATTAAAACTAATATACAGAATTTCACATGTTTACTAAGTAATAATGCTAGATGGCATCAGTGACATTTCTGAGCACTTTCAACAGTACTCTTCTTACTCTGAAATGTTCAACCTTCACTCAGAAAAGAATCCGAACTCTAAAGTTCCTGTGGGTAAAAAAAAAAAAATCTTTGGTGATAATTTAAAGCTCCATAATAGCATTATTCCTAAATTACTAGTGCATACTCAACACAAACTCTCATCTTAAATTTAGGATTTGTAAAAGTCAGGTAAAGGTTCAGTTTCACAATGAACTTTGGCCAGTAAGGTCAAATTACTGCATAAATAGATGAGCCCGCTTTTGCATGAGCATTAGCGGTCATAACTCCACAGAGAGCTGCTTCAGGAAGCTGACCTGGCAGACCGTAAGAGTACTAAAGCCAGGACGAGGGAGAAGAGGAAGAAACACACTGTCCAGATCTCCCCTTTCAGCAGCAACACAGAACTGCACACTGAATCAGACCTGATACTCTGTGCAGACAGGTCCCATAATTACTGTAAAAACTACAGAACAACTATCCTGTGCCAGACTGAGTCCTACTTTTGCTAGCAAGCAATACACCATCTGGATGGTGGAAATGACAAGATTCAGCTACAGAGGTCAAAGACTGTTATTACTTTGCCAACCAGGGCCTCTGAGCTAGCAGCTCACTACCTGGGAAACATAAGCCAGTTGCTCCATCCAGCTGACTCGCCAATACACAGGTATTGCCAAAACAGTCCTAAGATGTTGCCCAAGTTCTGAAGACAATGACTTTAAGAACTGAAAGAAGAGGGGCCCCAAGTAGCTAATAGTACATGAAATATATTGCCAGTTTTGGCAATCTGATGATATAACCAATCCTCTGCTGCTATAATTGACAACTCTAACCCGATGAAGATTTGATCCTCTCAATGTATTATTGCAGAGCTCTAGCTATGTATGCAACATTCCTTTCTTTCTTTCCTCCTATGCAGAAAACAGCTTGGAAAGAAAAACACTGGATTGGTTCAAGGGTAGGCAGATAAATATACTCTTTGCTGAGCAAGATATTCTAAAATTTTATCCTACAGCATCAAATTTGTCCTACAGTATTATTTAGTGTTCTAAAAGAGATCTGGAAGTCTGATCAATAATCACATGAACAGAAATATCAGTGCACTGTAAGAACAAGTAAGACCTGATGAGTAACTTTGACAGTTACTTTGGAAATCAGCAGGGTAGATGGAAAAATCTGTTTCACAGCAGAGGTAGGATTTCCAACAACAGTTTCAGTTGCTTAACCACTCAAGAAAAGTAGGATCAATCCACACCAATGCATGTCCAACATTCAGTGTCTTGCACAAGCTTTACCCTGGAAATGGCAGCAGTGCTGTTGGCAGAAAGATCACCTTTACCAACAGGACCTAGGTATTTCCACAGATTTCTGGTCTAGAAAACATCGGGCCCAATTTTCATAATCTGTTGATGAGACATATTGAGCCTTACATCCTTTGACTTTCAAGTGTGAAATGAGATACAGACTGTGGGGATGTATTCTTCCTCAAGATGCTGCATTACTATTTATACCCTCATACAGAAATAAAAAGAAATATCAGGTGCACAAATGGCTTGCACAGATACTGCTGCTAGTTCTGAGGCCTGGTGGGCACAGAATGCAATACTTGTATTTAAATGTCAGTTATCATTACCTGCTCACTATTTTGAATGAATTAATTAACTTTCTCTTATTTTTCTATCCTTAAAAGCCAAGACAGCATACAAGCAGCAGCTTTTTCAAATTCCCATTCCGTGCTAGAAGAGAAATATGGAAGAGTGAACCACCTCCAAGTTAAGTTCTAACCCTGCTGTAGATATTTGACCTCTAAATTCCAGAAGCACACAAAAATTTACTTGTGCAAAGTTAGCATCAGAACTGCAAGGTGCTACAGCTTAAAGCTTGCTACACCAAAAGGATCACTCTCAGTTTACCTTCTGCCCTTCTCCCTGCCATGCACTCTCAGCTTCCTTAATACCAGTTCTGACATTCATCTGGTATCTTAATAAAGCAATTCAACCTATTAAACATCAATACCAACAGGTGGGATGAGCACCACAGCTGGTGGCTGGTGAACACAGCTGGGGAGAGAGGTGCTACACTCATAGGCTAGACTTTGTATCAGCTCAGCTGTAACACAGAACTGCATCACTAGTCTTATCCCAAAAAATTAATGTATTCTTTAAATTCAAATTAATGAGCAGATAGAAAAATGTGCTTACCCCCAACTTAAAATGTGCATTTTTTGCCTCCTGTCACCTCCAGTCCTCCCTGCAGCTCAATGCAGGTTCTCTGTCTTTCTTCCCCCAGTAATAATGTTCTCAGACAACACAATGCCTGCAAGGTTCTGCATGCATACAATTTAGTGATGAAATATAAACAATGTACTACTAAACAGCTACAATATATGCTCACTCAGGAAACATGAGAAAGACCTCAGTCGAGGTCAAAGCCAGATGAACCCTCAGAAAGAAATATGAGCCCACTACATTTGAAGATCTCTCTGATATTTCTAGCAAGAAGACAAAATCTGGAAAAATAACAGAATGCTGCACCTACATCACTGCAAATCTTTGATGTCTTATGACTCTATTCATTTTATAATTCAAAATAAATACAGACTTCACACTGACACTTGTGTCGTTTACTTTTTCTCAGCTAAGGATCACATTTATGTAATGTGAGTTTGCTTTGGATATTCCCAGGATCCTGCCTCCCACCAACAATGACCTTCAGGAAGAGGCAGAAACGCCAGGCTGGGAGCACTGTACATTCTTGCTTCTCCAGTTCTCAGGAAGAGCCTGAAGTTTACATACTCTTATCTGTTCAACTAGCTGGTGACAGCTAGTGATGCCAGTCAGCATTCAGAAAACTCCTAGACATGACAGGTAGCCAAAGGTAAACCACATGCAGATGTAAAAAAAGGCAACAGTAACAAGCATGCCTGGGAACCTGGACCTTTGCCGTAGCTTTTGAAAGGCTCTTCAGTCCCCCAACCCACTCTGGGATATACCACCACCCCCACTTTTGGCAAGTTGGCTGTCATTGAGCTGTAAATACTGTGAGTTGAAAGCATAAAAATAGCTGCTGCACAGGCTGGAAAACCTATCAGATGATGTCAAGGCGCATTTTGAGCCCTCCCCTCCCCCCCCTCCCACTTCCTTTCCTATGTCACTTTCTCATTACCTCACTGTCTCTAATTCTGAAAGTGCTTCTCTCTGCATCTTTCAGCTGCCAAAGTGAACTTTACACAGCAGCTAGAGCCAAATCAACCCCCAGCACATATATAAACTCTGCCACCCACCCCATTCCTTGGGATTCAGCCAAGATGTCCGTTTGCCTTTCCCTGAAAACATGCGCATGAAACCCACAATCCCTATCTGCAAAACACAGGACTGAGAAGAATCAGTTCATCCCAAGGAATGCAACGCTGATCTGCATTTGATTAACTCCACAGATAAGCAGTTACCAACCAGCAAGGCAAGTCAACATTGTAAGTGAGGTGTGGAGAGACAGCAGCAGTGATGTCCCATCCCCCTCTCCCTAACACTGAGTCACTCAGTCCTGCCTCTCTCCCACACTCCACAGACCTGAGGAGGAAGGAGAGGCAGAAGGAGGAAGCCAAAATCTTTGCTTTTCCCACCTCTCCTCTCCCCAAACCAAGAACTCACTTGGTCAGTGTTGCTGACCAAAGGTCACCTGCAAAGAGACCAAGGCATTATTGCTACAAGGGCAGAAAAGAAGGTAAGGAGAGAAAGGAAGGGAAGCAGAGATGTTGGTTCACTTATGGTCCATGCCTCTCCTCCCTCCCTCCAGGACCTGTCATAATGAGGAAGCAAGGGATGATACAGAGAAGGAAATGGTCCAGAAGTCTGCCCTACTCTAGATCATACCAAAACAAAAGCATTATGCAGCACATGCTACTAACATTACTACATGAGAGCGTTACACCTGTTCACGTGTCATCTACACAGCCAAAGAAAGCACTGCAGCTTTTAAAGACAAGTTGGTTAAATTCACTTTGTGGTTTTTTTGACTTGGATTTTATTTTGAAAACCACTGGCAACAGTTCTGTCAATGCCATCCTTTCGAAAGCTGGACATACACTCCTTGACTACAAAATGGTGTTGCCCATGTAGAGATTTCTATCCAAGAGAAGAAATGGAACTAGTAGGTGATTTCTCTGGCTAATGTAGTGAAAAGACTCTCTCCATAGCAGAAAATTTCACAGTAGAGGGCAGGAGGAAAGTGGAGGGATTAAGACAAAGTTTTATAGCTAGCTCCCAAAAAAATGCAGTCCACTGTACATACAAAACAAGCAAACAAAAAAACCCCAAGCAAGTAAATTAAGAACACATATCCAAACACATTTTATTTGTTATTTTTACCATTTTGGTTAATAAATTCTGGTTAGATGCAAACACTGTTGCATACCTCTTTATAGTTCAGTTACTAGCCCTTCTTCAAGTTACGATCCCCTGCTGAGCCCCCAGAACTGGTTGTATGAACACCCTCTCTGTTCCAGTGCAAAGTTAGAAAGATTAGCTCAAATTACCTTTGCTAAACCAACGAGCTTCACAGCGAGAGCTCACACATCAAGCACGGCATCTCAAACGTGGGGCAGGTATCTCCAGTGGAGGGGCTTAACTGAGAGTTGCTCCAGCAGGAATTGCAACAGAATTTCCATATATTCCTTTAGTTCAGCTATTACCCATACTGCTAAAATAATTACTTAAGACCAAAGGAAGTAACAGATCCCTGCTCTTACCTAAGCACAATAGTTTACCTGTTATAAAAGAATCAAAGGTTTCAAGCCAGAGAGAGTCACCCAAGATTCAACAAAGTTAAAATTGTTCTTATCAGCCTTCTCACCTACAGTTAGGCCTGCTAATTCACCGACATGTACGCCAAATAACTTTAACCTCTCCAGGGGTAGGCAGATGTGCTCACACACACACATGCAGATGTGCATTTCCCCACTACCACCACCGCACACAGGCAGGAACTTCCAGAGATTGCAGGAAGACTGACACGTGAGTAAGTATACGCTGTGCCCAGTGAAGAACACTGAGCACAAGAGATCAGACTTTTCAAAACATTTCCTCTTGCAGATATTCTAAGCTTTAATTTAAACCACTATGAACAAATGAAAACAGAAAAACCCAAAACATTTGAGTTTGGTCTTGAGAGCAGAAAATAAGAGGAAGTTCTGGCTGCCAGACCAAAGGCGGGTAGCGAGCAGGACAGAGCGGAAAGGGTGCAATTTGAATTTGTCTTAAAACAGAAATTTCTTTTTAGGAGAGAATAACTAGGAAAGGACAGGAGAAAGATACCCTTCTCCTCATGTTAAGGCATGTCTAAGAGTTTAAGAAGTTATGTCACTAATTCCTGTGGTTGTTGAGCAGAAGATATCTTACACTTCTCCCTCCCACATCCTTTCAGCTTCTGGCAATAAAAGGTTTCTTCTCTATCAAACCTTCCTGCTGCACAAAGGGGCTACCCGCAAACACTTGGAAAATGAGGTCTATTTTTAAACTACCCAAGCAAGAGAGGAAACAGCCAGGCTGTGCTCAATGTTCATGCACTGCTTGTGAACAGATTAGCAAACCCTTCATTTTCTTCTCAGTTTATACTAGCAGAATAGTTACTAAGTAAACCCTCACTACAGGATTATGACTTTTGCCCAGAAAGCTACTGTTCCTTCTCCAAACACATCAGTTACATGGGCAATAACAACATTGCTGAGGCTCGATAGACAATTATCCTTGGCTAATCTGATACAGAATTGCAACAATTCTTTAGCTACAATATAAAATAAGCCTGAGAATGTCAAGGCATGCAACCATTTAATCTCATGGAATAGACTGCACTGATCCTGGAAAGGCCTTCCAGGATCTAGTATGGACTCATCCCCCCTTCACACATGCAGACCTTTCAGACCTTAAGTGCAACATAAAGCACAAATCTCAAGAGGGAGACAGCGTGAGACTGGATTTGGGATAGTTTTTACCTGCATGCCACTAAATTATTTAGCTTTTGATTAGCAGGAAAGATATCCTGGTTACGCTATGGTGGAAGGAGTCCTTTAATGCCTTCATGGGATTCACTTCAGGAAGATGCAGTTTTGACAGTACTACCATTCCTTCTCCATAGACTACATTTTTAAGTAAATCATATTCTGCATTAACCAAACCAAAGATTTTCCTTGAAGCTGTTCAAATCTATAACAGAAGACAGACTCTTGGTATGAAATGTACAACTTCTCCTAGTTTATACATCATTTGTACCTCTCCCCAGTGATTTGGTCACAATACTCAGAGGTACCAGACCAAAACATAGTCTTTTCCTCAAACAACCTGAATTGACCTAAAATATTCATGCGATTCACAATTAATCACACTTTCCAAGCATCTGAAAAGAACAATGTCCGGAAAGAAAAGAACACCAAAACCCAGGCTCAAGCAAAAAACTTGCTTTTTTGCACAGACACAGCCATAAAGCCAAGAGCTTCCTTCAATGAAAACCAGGGTGAGCTGCCTTGCTTTACTACTTGGTACCTCAGAGTAAGTTCACAGGTACAGGGAATTGCCACAAAACATAACACTGTAGCTTTATATCCTAAATTTAGCCTGCACACATCCATGTGCCAAATCTCTGCCCCAAAGACCTTTTCACATATGTGAGACTGCAATTTTTTATGTGCCCATGATACTGCCATCACTGGCAAAAGTTTAAGACAGAAAAGATTTTAGGGAGGTATGAAAAGCACAATAAAATACTGCACATGGTTTGAGCTGACCTATGTAATTACCCAAAAGAAGGGTACGGGGGTGGGAGCAAAGACACAGCCTTCTTTGCAAGGAGCATGATTACATTTAAAACAAGTTTTATCTCATATCCAAGAGTGCTGGTAATCCCAGCCATGAAAGCAAAGAGAAAAGGCAAGTAACCAGAAGGGTGTATCCTCTTCTGTCGTCCCAGCAAAACCTGCCAAATCTCAGGAGTTTTAATCCCCAACTGGCTTAAAAGCATTGTAAGGCATGTAGCCTAAGTGCTTATAACTGTAAAGATAACTGTGCTTGGAACATTATGTTCTGATTCAGGCCTCAGCTTTCTGTTCTGCTTCCCTCCTCCTAAATCTGTGAGCTCACCTGAAACAATATGCAGAGAAGTCTCTTCAGTCACTATCTTTCATCAGCTGCCTGGTAGTACTTTAAGATCTGCTTTTGAGATTTTGTATGAGTTACCAGAACTCATCAGTCAGAACCCCGCATTTATAGATTCTAAACAATTCAATTCTGTTAAAAACCCTTTGGTTTGATAAACTGGGTTAAAACAAGTAGAGAGATGTACACGTAACACAGGGTCTCTCTGTCAGAACTGGAATTAGAAATTCTAGCATCCTTCCTTGGCTACCGAATCTATTTTATGAATCCAGACACAAGACAGAGACCATTAAAGTGTGACCGCAAAAAAGAAAACAAGTTGATCTAACTGAATAGACAGATATGCAACTGAAAAAGATACATTTTTTACATGCCTGCCAGTTCTTATGATTTGACAGGACTTGGCTGCTCACTCCCAATACATGTAACAGCTGCCTTAACAGAAGTCACTTACAAACAAACTCTTTAGAACAAAAACAATTTTAACAGTATAGATATTGCCATATGCTTACTTTTCGCAACTATGCTATAGTAAATCCAGAATTTACTATAAACTCACAATTCTCTCCTATCAGAAAATATTTTTGCCTGAGCTATTGGGCAAAACCATCTTTAGGTTTGAGCTACAATGTGGAGAGACAAGACATGGCAGAAGAGAGTAGTCAATATTGTCTTCCCTGACTTAGTGAGGCTTTTGACACTGTCTCCTATGACAATGACAGATCCTCATAGAGAAGCTGATGGAGGCATGAGCTGGATGAGGAAACAGTGAGGTGGATTGAAAACTGGCTGAATAGCCAGGCCCAGAGGGTACACCAGCACAAGCTGGGGGCCAAGCGGCTGGAAAGCAGCTTGGCAGAAAAGGACCTAGGGATCCTGGTGGACACCAAGTTGAACATGAGCCAGCCATGTGCCCTTGGGACAAAGGCAGCTAATGGTGACCTGGACTGCATTAGGAGGAACATTCCCAGCAGAGCAAGGGAGGTGATCCCTCCCCTCCACTCAGCTCTGGTGAGGCCACACCTGGAGTGCCATGTCCATTTCTGGGCTCCCCAGTACAGGAGAGACATGGACATACTGGCAGAGTCTAGCAAAGGGCCATGAAGATGAGGAGGGGACTGGAGCATCTCTCCTACGAGGAAAGGCTGAGAGCACTGGAACTGTTCAGCCTGGAGAAGAGAAGACTCAGGGGGATCTTATCAACCTGCAAGGAGGATACAAAGAAGACAGAGCCATGTTCTTCTCAGTGGTGGACAGTGACAGGACCAGAGGCAATAGGCACAAACTGAAACACAGGAGGTTCCCTCTAAACATCAGGAAATACTTTTTTTTTTTACTGTGAGGGTGACTGAGCACTGGCACAAGTTGCCCAGGGAGGTTGTGAAGTCTTGATCCTTGGAGATATTCAAAGGCCATCTGGACATGGTCCTGGCCAACTGACTCTGGGTGGCCCTGACTGAGCAGGGGGGTTGGAAAAGATGACTTCCAGAGATCCATTCCAACCTCAACCATTCTGTGATAGATGTGTAACCGCCCTTTTTCCAGCAGCTTGCTTGTCCATTCATAGATAAGTAACAACTTCAGAATAAAAACAAACAAAAAAAATTCTAATATGACAAACCTCATTCTGGGGAAATGCACACATTTTTAATGTTCTAAGAAATCACCCACTTCTAATTTCATACATTTCTTAATTATTAGAGTCTATCACACACTGTATATTCTTCCTTGCTGCCTGATTTTTTCTCTCTCCTAGACTTACTGTCCAGCTACTGCCAGTTTACTGGTTTCATGATCTAGTGTTCAGCAGTTTTCTCATCATACTGATGACTTCAGAGTTGAAATTGTTTCTCTTCTACCTTACTCAGTTTCACTATTCACTACAGACAGTTTGAGTAATGTTACCCAAGACAGATGAAATAATCTAGCATCTTGCTCCACTTATCATTCCTTCTTTTTGATGGCTCTAGGTTTCATAAGAAAGTTCATTGAGTTAGTTAAGCTCACTGATCAGGCCGAAAACTTTTTTTTTTAATGGCTTTGTTTTCAAAACTGAATTAGACTGCTCACAAAAAAGTCCAATCATCCAAAATCCAAGCTAGCTGGGGCTAAGCATCAGGTGCACTGAGCCGCTAATGATGAAAAACAGGAGCAAAGAAAAGTCCAGTGCCTTCCCCTCCCTTCCACTGGTCATGACAAAGCATTGGGTCAGTTCAAACTGTTTCCTGTTATTTCACCCTTGAGTCAAGCTTCTTCATTTTAGTTTCAATCTCTTTGCCATAAAGAGATTGGACCCCAAGAGACAAAGCTACCACACTTCTGTTTGGAATATCCTGAAGATAAACATACAAGCATGTGCTGTGTAGATTGCAGAGCATGTACAATAAATCCAACACCCTGTGGATGTGTCAGGATTACTCTCTGTACTACAAGCGCCCTATATACTTAATTTGCAAAATCACATCATTTTCAAGATACATTAGATTTATTATGATTGTGCTGCAGAAACATCTGGGATTTCTGAACATCTTCTGCCCTCTCAGATAATGGAGTGTAGTTCCAGCAAGGCAGCCAGACATCTGCAAATTCTGCACAAGTCTTAGAAGAACACCTGTGGTTGAGATGGGGTGGGATGGGGGAAGGAACTGTAGAATCTGGGAACATATATATGACATATAGTAGTCATGCCAAAGTTTACAGGGAGAGGCAGTATCTGTTAATAGATCAAACCTCTGGAAATAAAAGCTCCCACCACAATTTTGGCCCCTAGCTCTCCACAACCAACTCATGCTTCAAGGTTAAGTCTGAAAACTCCTGTACCACAATGCTTTTTTGGGATGAGCTTCTGCTATCAGCATCATGAAACCATCGTTACATGAATAAAATTATGCGCAGCCAGCCTCCTTACACAAATTAGAGAGAACTACTTAAGCATTTGATAATGCCAGAATTATGATCTTAGGACAGCTTTTCCCCGTGCAGCCTCCCACACTTTTCCGTCTTCTGCCCCCAACTCTTCTCTCCTCCTCCCCTAAACCAGTTACTCACCATTCTTCACGAAAGAACTAATTTTTCCCTCCTCGCTCTGCAAATTATTAGCTACTCAAAACTCTAAATCAAGCTCTGCAATCTCCTGTCCTAATTAAATCAAAGGAAAGAGTAGTTCACATAAATAACATTTTCAAGATCTAGTTTCAGCTTCTAGATTTTGCAGCAAAGTTTCCAGTCCTGCTTCAAGGCCAGAAGGTTAAATGTTTCTCAATGACGCAGGCTCCCTTAGTGAGAGAGTGATGAGGAAGTGGTCCAAAAAAACCTCATTCTTCCCAGGCACTAAATCAACAACCACAGCAAACAGTGAGTGCCCCTCTCCGAGGAAAACTGGGAGGAGCGGAGCAGTCTCTTATTATAAGCAGTCAACTTAGTCTGCCACTACAATGCAAACACCCAGTACAAAGAGGAGCAGCAAACAAAGCATAACAAAAGAAAAGAAGAAAAAAACCCAGAAATGAGATTGTGTGTAGTACATTTAAAGTTATTTGGAAATTAAAAAACAAAACAAAAACCCACTTCTGTAGAATACTGCATTTCTGCTTAAAATTGCTATTCTTTTCTGGTCCATATGGGTTGCCAGTAACCTTCTAGTTTAAACTTAAAAGCTGCTTTGAACTTTAAATGGGCTGAAATTTTCCTGCCTGAAAGACCACTTTTCATACACTACACTGTTCCAAACACTCAAATGTTAGTCCCTGCACTTTCAGGATAAGATTAGCAATAGAGGTTTCTCCATACAGAGCCTACTAATCTGGATCTTGTTCTTGCTCAGTTTGAGGTAACATGGGGTCAGCAAAGGCATACTGCAAAGCGTTTTCTGTTTATTTCAGCTTTTAGTGAAAGAATGTTGAAGGCTCTAAGCCTTGGGAATGTTTTGCAATAAGTCAAGCTCAAGGTACTTTCTGAAGAGCTTAACCAAAAGTTTTTGGATTTGTGATTTTTAACTAGTGGTAACCTCAGTGTCAGATAGTAACTTTAATAAATCAAAGCTAATCAATTTATTTTTAAAAGGCATATATTTAATTTGAGTTGACATTACTGAACGCAAAATCCAAGTCTCAAATATTGAAAGATATACACAAGGCAAACCAGCTTCAATCAGAGTATCTGCGGGGGGGGGGGGGCGGAAATCACATCAAGGTCACTTATTACAGGCTGATCAAGCTAGCTTCTGAGAAAAAACAATCAGGGCAAAGAAAATGGAAAAGACTATAAAGAACCATAAATACATTTCTCAACCTACTTCTCACACTGGATAATTAAATAGGTTCCTAACCTGCTGGGATTCCAATGCTGTGCATAATGCCTGGAAAGTATCATTAACATTACTTAGAGGTTCCGATTTAAAATAAGCATCAGGACAGAAAGATACAAACCAGTATTCAGCAGGTCACAACAGCAGCCACTACTTTAGCACTTGCCTACTTCAGGATACTGGAAGTGGATGAAGCTTCTTTAGTGAAAATATTTCACCTGCATTAAGATTTGCTTCAGTTTAACTACAAAAAGCTATTTGGACTAAAAGACGCTGACACACATGCTCATTTAATATTGAAAACCAGAAGATTTTTAACCACAGAGAGAAATTCTAGGAAAAGCTTTCCAGCATGAGATTTCTCACTCACCAGCAACTAACACTTTTTAAAATGGTGCTCAATAAAATTGCAAAGGGGAGTATATGACCTGATTACATAAAACAGCAGGGGAGTGGGCTCTGTGACCCTGAAGGGTAATTCCAGTTCTGTTTATTTATGACTCCTTACCTACTTAAACTATTGCTAAGTTATACAACATTTTTAAACCACACCAAAGTTAATCAAAAAATGGAGCTGTGCCAACATTATTAAACTTCTTTCCTATATTGATCCTGTTACTAAAATTCTCTTGTCAAAGAACTTGAGGGGAGAGGGGGTAATATTTCTTCCATTAAGATAAAGATTCTAGTTTCACCTCCATAAAGCTGGGATCATGTTTCCTTAGTCACAAATGCAAAAAAGGTTCAGGCCACCTCAAGATAACAACCAGCTGAGGTTTCTCCATTTGTCTCTTCTTGGAAGAGCCCTAAGGTCAGAACAGCAGAGGGTGCTGTAAGTCTGAACTGAGGTACATCAGCTCAGCAACAAGAAGCATCCAGATGTGACACAAAGCTGTAGGTTACCTCAGGTTTTGGGGATTGGTTTTTTGTGGGGTTTTTTGTTTGGATTTTGTTTGGGTTCGGGTGAGGGTTGTGCTGCAGGAGTCGTTTGAGACTGGTAAAAGCAGATGGCAAAGAGTTAAATATTAAAATTTATCTATGTCGGTTTCCACATAACATCAATCAACAACATCAGAGACATTCCCAAAACCTCAACAGTCACCTATAATCCCCCCACTGATCTATACAGCTCTGGGCACGCATTAGAGCCTGATTCATATTGAAGCTTAGATATATAAAAAAATCATATTTTAATGCCTATAATCAAAATGTGGACTGGACATTAATCCTATTATTACAAAAAAAATGCTGCATCTAAACCCTAATGTAAATTTCTGCCATCACACAGAAATGGAAACTTGAGCCCTTCGTTAAACATTAGTCATCTCCTAAATCTGGCAAACTTTGGATAGCAAGGAGTAACCAGGTAACTGGAAGACCGAACGGATGTGTGTCTGCACTGTATCCCTTTAGGCAAAGCACGCGTGATGTAATCATCATACCAGTTTAGAGCGACTCAGCATAACACACGTTCAGATATTAATCCAGAACCTAAATTAGTGGCAGGCCACAAAGATGACTATGATCAGTCTGAGCCACAAGATAACAACGATCAGTCTGAGTCTATTTAAATAATCATTAAGTACTTTTTATACAATCGTGCCTAAAGACCCCAAATAAGAAGTTGATTTAAATAATTCTTTTTTACTTCATTTTGCTCATGCACTTGAACTATGTTCCTAAAGAAAGGTAGATTCATATTCATCATGTAAATGAATGGGTAACACACAGAATATGATGGCAACAATTAAATAGGGCCCATTATACATAATGCATTAATTTTGCAGCCAAGAAGACTCTGCTTTGATTAAGGTTACAGCATATAAAACCTGACATGAGGTTATGTGCATTTTAAACTGTCATTTAGTTTTTAACAGCAATTGGTGAATGATACAAAAAAATGCAGTATGGTGATGACAGTCTTAGATGACAACCTCACTGGAAACTGGTTAAAATGCATACACACACCCCTCCCTTAAAGTTATTTCTCAATAGTTACAATTTAAAGTAAGCTGGAGCCATAAGTAAGGTTAGGAAACAAAGCAGTTGGTGAATAATTGTTTTGTGTCTACCACATCTTTTCTGTTTTAGAACAAATGCAGCCTGTGTCTGCCCTTGCAAGTTCATCTTAGTTCACAGAATGGATAAAGACAAAAAGCCGCCTGGGTGATTTTTTCCTACTCCCTCTTTCTCAACCTGCAGTTGAAACTCACTGCATAAAATGAACAGAGTATTTTCAAAGCAGATAGAGGAAAAAATACTATTTTTAAAAGGTAATTTAAGACTTCAACAAATACTCACTCCAGGTTTTCATAGATTTCCAGCAGTTTCTTGTTTAAATTTAAAGTTGTCAGTAGAAATAGATAATGCTCAACCAAGTGATTCTAATGAGCAGTCTTTATTGTAGGCTGTCATTCTTGACCAAAAAAACCCATCCTTTATGTATTTAGTTTCAGTACAATCCTTTAACTCTAGTTTGGCTAATACAACAGCACAGTGATTTGATTACTCAATGGTTAATCACAGGGATAAAAGGCAGCAAAAGGTTATGTTCAAATCTTTCATGAATGGAATAACTCAGTAATGTGCAGCTTACAGTTGTGCACTCCTCACTCCATGTCTTGTAACAGCCAGCTCAGAACTTCATGTAGTTAGTAGCTCTAGCATAAAAATTTCCATATTTAAAGCTGACTTCAGGAACATCCCATTTGCTGCTTCGGAAAGAATTCCCACTGCATGATGACGACGAAGCTCACATAACTTTGTTCAGTCTTTGGATCACATGCAGGATTCTGGTTAAAAGCCAGTGAAGAGTCACTTTATCACTACTCAGAATATACACATCTCAGGGAACTGTACCAGCAACCAGGGAACTCTTTACACTCCCCAGGAACTTGCTACCTAGATACAAAAGGTTACATTTCCAAATGCCATAGATTCCAAACTGAAATCAAAAGTTCTATTTCTAAAGTGGTGATGATGCAAACTATAAAGCTAGGAGTGTTTTCCCCTCACCTCCACCCTCCAAAAGCAAAAGCAAAATCCTGATTGTGTTGATTCAAGAACTCATTGAAATCTTGAAATTCCAAGTTGGGGTGAAGAAAAAAAAAAAATGTCTGTAGTTTAAGTTCTACTATTGAAACAAAATTAAATGCCAAAAACTAGAGGAAAAAACTCACAACTAGAAAAACCTCTTACTAGGAAATGAAAACAACAGTAAGGAAAAAGTCCTACTAACAGGTGCTTGAAAAAGACAAGATGAAATTATAAGGCATTTTAATGCATGAATGAGAGGCTACTCTTATAAGTACAAAGAGCCAGCACTGAATTTAAACTTTATTTAAAACAGGAAATAGAAAACCAACCACAAAAACTGCAGCTCTGACATTTGTTACTCCTGAAAGAGCTGAAGAGGGAGACACCTCCTTCCATGAATACGCAGACATGCTGAACCCTTTCTTCCCATTAAAAGTAGTTTAGCAGCTGACATCCCTACAGCACTTCAACTTACATACTTTAAAGAGGGAAGAGAAAAAGCCTGGGAGGGGAGGGTGTGTTTTGAAAGAATGAATGGGATCAGCATCAGTTTGTCCTAAACTGAGTTTAATATATCCTTAAATCTGCTGAACTAGTTCAAAAATGCAACTTTCCCCCTGAAAACTAGTGGGTTTACATTCGATTCAAGATGACACTAATTTTCAGCTGAAACAATTGTTCCTTTTTCACAACCAGTTGGATACAAAGCAAATTAGACCAGAGAAGTCAAGTTTTATCCACTATAGAGAACTGAATTACTTCTATGCTCATTTACAGTGCTGACTTCAAAACAACACTTCTTTTGTTCTCTAAATAGGCACGGAAAAAAACCTCTTGTTCATCTAAACCGCACTTCTAACAGTTCAGAACAACCTGATTCTGGTTTGCAAACCTGGCTCGATCTCTAATATTTTTTAATATTCTAAGCTTTGTTTCAGCGGGTTAATGGAACAACATATCAAAAACCCAAAGATGCTATCCAATAGATCAGTCCATGTTGAAGAGTTCTTAATTTTTTTTCAGTATACTTACAGAAAGAAACTTAAGATTACACAGACAATTATTAATGTGTAACATATATCAAGACAGTGTAAATCACAGTATAGTGCACAGAAACAAACCAATGCTATCCAGAACAGTAAATGAAGAAGGTTATAAGAAGAGCAAAATTTAGAAGTGGAATTCATTAACAAAAGTAGCCATTTGGCCAAGTGCTAATGTCCATTAATTCTGGTAATGTGTTGTTAGACTCTAAGGAACCCTAAGTGGCCATAACTCTTATCTATCCATGCAAAACGTCTGCAAAAAGTGAACGGAAATTTAAGGTTTATGTATCTGGCTGATTGCACCTCTGCATGTGTACTGCACACACTTTTCTGCCCAGCCACCTGATAGAAGTCATAAAGAGAAACTTGTGAACAATAACTAAAATAAAAATGAAATTATCTTTGAAAGTTTGTATTTGCCATTTAAGCACAAAATTTGCACATAGATGCCAGCAGCACATGCAAGACTCCTGAGATTTCCCTAACTTGTGTAAGTCCCTCTCATGACTGTTCAAAAACAGTTTTAAGTGTTACTGGATTGTAGATTGTGTCAAAAAAAAAGTATTCTTCTTGCACTCTTCCCTCTTAATTTAAAAAAAAAAAAAAAAGAAAAAGGAAAAGAATATTCATGACTCATTCTTTCAATGGGTCAAACAGTCTGTTACAGAACAAAGCCAGGTCACATCAACAAACTATTCAGTCCATATCTTGACCGAACAGTGACCAACAGCAAAAGAATTTGCAAGATCTTCATATGGGATAATTAGGTAGTGGCATGAAAAAACACAAAGGCTTCAGGGGAACAAAAAAAGAGGCTACATAGGGAGATTAGGTTGAAGTAGATAATAGGAAGGAAACAGCATGCTTTTGGAATCAGCAAATAAATATAAAGAAAACAAATGAGTCAAATGCTGAGAGAGTCAAGGCTGCAAAAAGGACCAAGTGACTCTTAGAGAAAAACCCTAATGAGGGAGCTCCCATTGTTAAGAGCTTGGTATAGACCTACACATCACATCAGCTTCATTTGCAACAGAATGAAAACATGCAAACTGGCACAGGCTGTTTCCAAAACTGTACTCTTGAATACGAATGTAGAATTTTGCCTCACTGTGTATGACTGCTCTTTGAATGACTGGGTCAGTAATGACATAGTTCTTCAAAAAAGTTCACTATTCCAATGAGATGCCAAATACAGCAATTAGGTTTCTGCTCTTATTTTCACCATTATTTCTGGGTCTACTGCCTTTCTGAAATGTCATTTCATCCTGATTTTCATGTTTACATTTTCTTCCTCAGCTGTCATCACTTGCATTGATTTTTTACTCTTCCCTTTTTCAGTTTGACAGGTGTGTTTAATTTTTTATGGTTAATACAATGTGCACCTCACTAGTCATATTGTTCCTGCTTCACTTATGTTTTGTTCTGAAGAATAGTCCCTCCCTGCTTAAGCTATTCTGCTCCCAGAATAGTGAAGATGTATTCTCCCCCTCGGTTCTTTCTCTAAAATAGTAAGAATGTCTTCTCATCTTTAGTATCAAAGGTGCTGCTTTTTATGTGCCCACCAACATGGAATACAAACATTATTCCCTATGTCAGCTATGGCTTCAGACACTGTTACTTCTTGAGTGGACTCCCATTAGTAGCCAAGCATTAAATAAGCAGTGTCTTACAGCCTGCACGCTTTAATAAGGTTTGGTCTATGAAATGCAAGCTGTGTAAGGTCTATTTATTTACCCAGCTTAGGCCATGATTCTCCTACTTCTTCAATGGCTGTTCAAAAACCTTGAGAAGTTGACTGGGACAACTGTTTCCAGCTTCCATCTTTCCACTAGGGCTTCTGGAGATGAACATCAGGACCAAGAAGCCTTGAGAAGTTGTCTTTCCTCATTAGATGATTATAGCTCTCAACAGAAAGGAGATCAAATTTCAATCTCTAAAAAGTCTCAAGTAGTTTGCCCAACAACTTAATTACCTCACTAAGCCAAATAACAGTAGCAACCAAGAGCAGCTGAAATCACTAAATATTACATTTTTTTAGAAAAAAAACATTGAACAATTTGGTCTCAGCATCGAGTAGCCATTTTCCTTATCTAGAAACTTGTAATACACTTTCATTATTCAAAACTGATCTTTAAAACTTACTACGCACGTGGTTCCATCCTGTTATACTTAATTTGCCCACCAATCTTGCAAATCCGTTTACATAACCATTTGCCTGCTTCTTGCTTAATATTTTTTCAGCAGTGTTTGATCCAGGAGAAAAGAGAGCTGCCACTGAGTGAAGAGGTGCAATGAATCTGTATCCCTCATTAGGTAAGCTGAGCTTGCCAGGAAATTGCCTCAACATTGCAGAACGCCACTACATCATCTAGGACTAGGGTTAGCTGACTTAAGTGAAAGCTACATACAAGTACTCTTTAGTGGGAGAAACTCTCGCCGTAAGAATTAAATGCAAGCCTCAGGAGTTTCCATAATTTGGAAGAAACAAGAAACACCACCACAAATAAGTTTTAAAAAAAGTAATATTAATATGAAGACTGTTTCTCTAATTTTAACAAGTTTTGTGAGTTCCCCCAGAATATCACGCACAAATTACAAGAACACTGAAATGTAAATTCCATGGCTCTTCCTAGACTGCAAAAAAAAAAAAAATTACCATAATTAGAAAACCTATTAGAAACAAAGCACATAGAGGTAAACATCTTTTTCTGGCCTTTACATAACTGCTGTCCTATCAAGGAAAAAAAAAAAATTTCTTTACAACAAAGACAGATTAGATACTGTCTTACTATACACATCCTGTTCAATACCAACTTGCTAATGTCTAAATGCTACCTCCAAAATTCACAGACTGCAAGAGTATGACTAGAGGAATGATGTATAGTGTCCAAACACCCTTCTGAATTGAGACAAAAACTATGTATTCCATATAAAATGTGGCCCTGCCATAACACTTCTCTTGCCTTTCCTATCTACAACAGGAGGTGAAAAAAAAGTACTTTGGTTCTCTAAACAACAAAGAATACAACCATATGTCACAACTATAAAATAAAGGCTACTACTAGTTTGCAGTCAGATCTTACCAAGGTTACAGCCAGTCTCTGTTCCCATCCATAGAACAGAGGTCATTCATATCTATACATAGTTGTTAAGTTTCATGACTACAGAATGTTCTAAAGCCTCAGATAAAAATGCCCTACAGAAATACATCATACTGCCATTAACAGATAATTCTCTCTAGCATGTCTTACACATCAGAAATGCAACTGTACATATCTAACAGGTGAGCACAATATCACAAAAAGACCATAGTATTTAAAACAAAATCATAAAAATACAATACCATTTTAATTCTCAAGGAAACAGCCTTTCAAGACATAAAACAAGTACTGGGAAGTTACAAAACAGAACTGTTTTTCCCAAAATATGCAATTTAAAATCTCTCCAAAGTATCAAGAATATGTTTCATTGAAAAATAATTAACAGTAAAAGCACACAAATCAGCCAAAAGCTAAACAGAGGAAATGTCTTTAAAACAAGTCCTATATTTGACTGGGATTTTCTAATCTTCATGAGGCACTTTAACACTGGGGACCAACAAATGAAGAACAGAAAGATAATTTTATCTCTGATGAAGCTCTAAAGTGATCAGTATTTAACATCCAACTAGCATCCATCTGCAACCTGCACATGAAGTTACCACAGCTCTCAAATTTGTCTTTACTTAAAGACACATAGCCTCCTGGTACTGCCTATATAGTTTGGTGACCACAAGCAAATTTACCCCATGGGATATGTTTGGGGTGATACCTGACTGGAGTGTTGTCATCTGCACTTCTGGTTCCAGCAGTGTCATGTTGATCCTTTTCTCAACAGTTACAATCCCTTAAAGACCTGTCCTGATAGATAGGTAGATAGATAGATAGATAGATAGATAGATAGATAGATAGATAGATAGATAGATAGATAATTAAAAAAAAAAAATCCAAGAGGACCTCTCAACTTTAATCTCGTTCAAAACTGGCAAGAAATTCTCATCCTTCTATGATGAAAACTGTGCCTACTGAGAAAACTCAGTCTTTCAACATGCAGTTCTCTGCTTATTCACTACAGGCAAGTTGGAACAGCCCAGAATCAAATTACTGCTAGGAGAAAAATGAACACTCAAAGGGGAATGCAAGACGTGTAGTTTGCAGAAGGTCCGCCCCTTGATGCCCTGTAAGTAAAAGGGAGGGAGGAGGAAGGGGTCATAGACACTAGAACTGGCAGGTTTTTTCCCTTTTAAAAGAGAAGGATGACGTCTTGGGTAGACTTTCAGTCCCCTAAGGGGCTCTGCTGATGAGGCAATTTCATTCCAAGGACAAGGAGACCCAGTGTTAACATAAACATGCAGACATCCTCAGCTTTGAAACAACGTGGCCAAAAACATACACATCCTGCTGATAGATCAGTGACTTTTCTTCAATCTTTACAAGTCCTTTTTCTTAATAATTGCACTATTCCCCTATCCCTGTCAACTCCCCTTGCTGACCACTAAACCCGAGCTACTGTAATAAAGGACTGGAACTTCTTCCAAATAAATGGTAACATCTGTTTCTTAAAAACAAACAAAATGCCCTTTCTCCTTCTGACTTTTCCCATTGTGGATCACACCCTCCATCCAACCTGTCTAGAGGTCAAAAAAAAAATTAAGCCATGTTTCCCACATCCAGATGATCAGTTTCAAATTATTTGGGATATGGACAAAACTTTTATAATCAAATATTTCTTGAATAAAAGATAAAAATAGAATTAAGTCTTTCCTCGGTAGATGATTCTAGCTTCCAACAGAAAGGAAATTCAATTTTGGTCTCTAAAGAGTCTCAAGTAATTTGCCCAACAGATAATTTAATTATCTTAAACTAATTCCAACACTTCTGTCCCCAGAGCAGCTTTCCCTTATTCCCCATCTTTCCCCAAGGCTCAACGTCATTTCTCATTAGGTCATTTAAGTAACTGCATGTATTTGCACCAAGCCCAAAAATATATTGAGCTCCACATGAAAGATATAGACCAATTTTTAGATTTAAAATCCCTCTGTAGCAAGTCAGAATCCCTCTCCTGCCACAACAGTGTTCATGAAGATGAGTAACTGGGTGTGCAAAACTGCTTTAGCACTGTTTTCTGACTCCTCCAATCTTAAATAACTTCAGGGCTTCTCTAAGCACTCAGATGCAAGAACTCCCCAACAGCTGCTCAACAGCTGAGAGAAGAGCATGGCAGGTTTTAGCAACATATCTTCCTTTCCCCACACAAACACATCTGGGGCTTCAAAGGAGGCAGCAGAAACTCATTTGGCAGCTTTAAATAATACGGGAAAATCCCTTACAGTGATATTGTAGTATTTATCTGATTTCCATACTCCTTACATCAGTAGTGTGTTATAAAAGGACAAGAATCAGCTCATTTGGGCTTCTCTCATATTCAAACGCCACTTATGCCATCCTAGATTTGCAGCCAGACTAGGTAAAAATTGCAGGCCTAACTGTTCATTCTTGCTGTGCAATCCTTATGGAAAGGAACTGCAGTGGTGCACTGTATCCTGGGAATTTAGAGACACTAGTGACAGAAATAAGTCACTTTAACACCTATCCTGAATATCCATATTCATCATAAATAAAGGAAACCATCAATTTTCAGCAGAATGTATGCTTGTTTCTGCGGTGATACGTGAAAATATAAGGCGAAACACTGAGAAAGTGAAAAGGAAATCCTTCCTACTGTGTCCAGGAACATCACTTAACTCCCTGAAGTATGTACATGTGCACTAGCAGTGACCATGAACAGATAGATGAAATTTAAAGCATTAACCAGGATGTTGCTTATTTGACCAGCAAGGAAGATGAAGACTGCACAACTAAATGTCTTTGGGCAGACATTCCTTCATTATACTTTGTGGTAATGTATTGATCATGGCAGAGACAGAGTTACAGCCTGCAGAAGTAGTATCCCAATATAAATGAATTACAGTAAACTTGAATTTTTCATGAGGAAAGCCACACATTACAGAAGCAAGCTATCGCCCAAACCTAGGATTCAGTTTGCTAAGTACTAGCAGCAATTGACTATTGTGAAATGGTGCAACCTTTCTTGCTGAAGCAGCCACTCACTGTTTAAGTAGAACAGACTGAGAATCCTGCTGCATGGCATTCTCCCTTTAAAGAAGCAGATTTCCTTTCCCCATTACTACCCTTAATACTTAAAACAGCAAAACAAGCAACAGAAGTTCTTACTCACACAGACAAAACAGCTGCCCAGATCTGGGCCTGACTTGTTTAGCAAGCCTTTTAAATTCATGAAAAAGGAATGTTTTTTAAATATCAGAATATATGTCTAATGTTCATCCATCAGCCCTGAACCTTGAAACCTCAAAGGATGAAACCTCAAAAACTGAAATAAGAGAGAAACTGGAAAGGAGAAACAGAAGGGAGAGGAATATTACAAATCTTGATTGGAAAAGAGCATTAATATTGTTAACTTGATCAGGAACAAACAAAAACTGTGTTGAGAGCTAACTTGTTAAAGCCACCACATTAAAGCTGCCTTCCACCTCAACTATTTGCCCATCACTATTTAAAAGTTTGTTTTAAATATTTCAAGAGATTACCACTTCTCAGCTGTTTAGTAGCTCCCATCAGCAGCAGGCCAGTCATTTCTATCATGCTCTGAATCTCATAGCTCTATCAGAAACTTTCAGACAGCATGCTAAATTTATAGTCTCCTGGGACATAAAGTCTCTTAACACAAATCTATCCAAGATAGACTGGTTGTTTTTATTGTAACAACCATTCCCCTTACTCACACACGAGAGAAAACAGCAAGCCTCATTGGAATGTGTGTGAGGGACAGATCAGAGAAATCTATATATTTCCTGTCTTGGTCCTTTTTTTACAATACAGACTTAATCTTCTTCACATGTAAGTTCTCGGTAAAGCAGTAACCACCACTTGGTAATTAAATGTAACTTTGAGTTACACTATTCCAGAAGTCGGATATACACTAGAACAAAAAAAAACCCCACCCCCAAAGACGGAGAAAATAATTTCAGAATAATCCTTTTTAAAACCCTTTCTTGGGAATAAAATACCACCCTCGTTGATAAGCAAACATGCCTAACTTCCTAAATGAGATCACAAGTCACAATATTCTCTTTTTAAAAGGAAAGTTTATGACATGATTTTAAGAAAACATTATCAATGTTTTTAAACTCACGGTAGCAAGAAGACAGCTATAAAATCTGCCAAAGCACCATAATAAGTTGTATTTGAAATAAATCCTGAATCTGGCTGCATTCAATGTAACGACAATCCAGGATGGGAAAAGGAAAGAAGGGGAGGGAGATAGGAACGTATAACCTAATAAATGAATTATATGAGCAATCACCTACACAATTCTTTAAAATAAAATGAGGTGTCCTAATAAACATTTAAAATACTACCCCTATCTTTTAACAGTAAAAGGGCATAGGCACAAAAATAGCTCCTTAGACCCATTTAAAGAGTTCAACTCTGCAATTTGTGAGTGTAATCACCAACAGTTTATGTGGCAACAATTAATCCCATGATTTTTACAGCACTCAGTCTTTACCTTCTGATACCTAAAGCATATGCCTGTTACATGACTTGAGTCATACTGAAATTCCATACATTCCAACTAGCCTCTCTTCCCCCAGCACATATGGTACTTTGCAGAAGGCAAGCATCCCAGATAAGTAAACCCCAAAAATTTACAAGCTGGTACAAGTTTTGTCCAAACCTGTAATCATAAAATGCAACAGTTCATTCAAAAGAATGTTACCTCATCTTAAACAAGCCTACAGTGAGAAGAAACTAGGACTGTCATAGGTTTCTAACACAATGTTTTTCATGACCTCTGGACAAAGATAACTATGAATTCATCTGGGGAAAATGTGTCAAGAGAGTCAATAAGCTAGTAAAGCAATTATCATAATTTCAAATGAACGTTAAATAGGACAATTTTGATCAGAAATTATCAAACTGCATAAGATTTGTGTATTCATCGCCTGTTTTTTCAATTTTTTGTAACCACATTCATCAGGGCCTTGCTCCAGCCCTGCCCTAAGGGTTATGAAAAGTTACCTTGGCATATTAGTACAGGTGACTGAGAAAAATCAAGATACACTTAAGAGCTTCAGATGACTCTGTAATGACCTTTTTTTGGTTTGTGTGGCAACAAATGAGTCAGTCACAGGTCATCTCTCATAGTTAAAGTTAAGGCCTTGATGAACATGGGTAAAAAAGGAGAAGGAATGTGAATTTTGGGTAGAAAATTCACTTTGAAGTACATAGACAAATTAAATAACTACACCTTAAATGTTCCATTAAGACTGATGTCTGAATAGAACATAATAGTTGTGTCAAAGTATTTTACTAACACCTTACCACATAAGATTTCCTTCCACTGAAGTGACAAGAAATTGTTTCCTATCTGTTATATTCCAATACTTCACAGATATCCTTAATAGCTTTTATTGCATTTTAATTTAGTGTAACTTAATAACAACTATTCAGTCAAGACGTTTAAGGTCTTTACACCGATCTATCTAGGTGTACCTATCCTTGTAGGTACCCACACCTACAAGGATAATGTGTAGCTGTGATAAGGGAGAAGAATAAGAAGAGGAGTCTGGGTCTGAAACAAAACCAAATCAACAAGAAAACCCCCAGAAACTGTCTCTTGTTGCTCTTCAGCTCTCTAAGAGCAGGGGAAAAAAAAAAAAAAGGAATCCGCTGTCCTAGTACATATGGCAGCATGTGCATACAGGACTGCACTCCCAGTTCTCCCATGGGATACATAATTCCATAATGCTTCACATGCCAAAGAAATTTCTATTTTAACTCAGCTAATAGTTTATGTTCCAGAACCACAGACTTAAGTAACAAATCCTGTACAAATCCATGTTATATTTTTCTACAGATATCGACAGATAAACAAAGTCTTCTGTAAGCAAGAGTTACACAAAGGGTTAACCTGTTGGAAGTGCTCAACGTAAGTAGTTAGTTCAGCTGTGAGTCAGCAATGCCTGTCTAGAACTGCAAACAGGAGACCCTTTGACACAGATACTCAGCTTCCAGCAAGTCTGTTATTTACCATCTCCTCCCCTCCCACTGCCACTCAGCTTGAATCTTCCTCATACCTTGAATTTGGCAAATTGTCACAGAAGCAGTTTCACTGCACAAGATATGCTTCTACAACTACTTTACATTGCTCAAATGTTTAAGCAGATTGCCATCTCAACTGGCAGATCATCTCTAAAGGCTTTTTAACATGTTTGAAGCCAAAGGCACAACAACAAAGGTACACCATATTTTAAAAAGGAGCTTTAACAAGCTCAACAGCTTTCAACAGCTGTGCAACCTCTACCTCAATATAACTGAAGAGTTCCCATTTGAGGGGACAAGTTCCTTAATTAAAAATGCATCAGCTATGTTTTTCAACAGCTCACTATGCCAAGTCTCTTTTTATGCTGTGACAGTTTGCAGATAACCATATTTCAACAGCACTTTTCAGTCCCACAATACTTTAATGAATGTACACACAAACAACACATAAAAACATACTGCAGCCTAGGAGAAAAGAGCATTGTATACCTCTGAAGATAAGAAATACTCAGGCAGTTTAGATCAGGGACTTTGGACTTCATGCCTTGACTGAAAAGCTGCACCTCCAGCAGTAAAATTCCCACTATTGTGCTGATCCCTGATAAAGACCCACCTAATGAGTCATTTCCGGGAATATCCTAATTTTCTTTGGCAAAAGGTATGGGCAGAGGTGTTCCTTTTCAAATACTTTTCAAACCCAACTCTGTTTTACCTGTTCCAGTCAAACAGATTTGCAGACCACAATGACAGAGCTTCAAGGTTGAATTCATTAAAATAACATTATGATAGAGGAAAACCATCTATTTCTGTAAAATATTCCCAAGATACCAATTTGTAAATCTATCCAAACAATTGAATCATATAAAGGCTCTTTCATTTCTGTAACAGAGTATCCTTTCCTCTGACCACAACAAATGCTGTTGTGTCCTGGTTGTATCCATTCAAAATACTGCTACAAGTTTCATTTTCCTAAAAAAGTACTCTTATCCATTCCCATCACTAGTATCCCTTTCCCTGTGGCATCAAGAATAAACTGCTTCTTCCCAATTCAGGACCCTTAATCATGTCTTATTCACTAAGAAGAGAAGAACCCTGCCTCCAGTAAATTCATAATGTCACCTTCAGGTGGCCAGCAGTCAGGCTGTGGAAACAAAGGCTCATACGCTTTTCCCATGCTGCCTTCAAGCCTCCTACCAACTTCAAAACTACCTCAGTTAAATTTCATTTGAAATCTCTCCTTGCCTTCATAACTGTAAAATGCCCAAGTCTACCACTAGTTGAGATCACCGTCTGCCATCCTGACTAATATTCCAATTTCTTCTCTTTTATTTACCACCACCACCTTTAACTCCATCTGTTGTCTTTTATCTTGTGCTTAGAGGACTGCAACATTAAGGATTAGAAGCTTTTTGTTCTGTTTTTGCAGTTCCTAGCTTCTCCGTTTTTAAGGCTTGTAAACATGACTGTAATCATATAACAATGGTATAATGTATATGAAGGAAGGAACTCTTTTTATCCTCTTAAAAAGCAAGATTGAAGTTCATTAATTCTTCCAACTAGCAAAACACTGACACACTGTTCAGAGAAAAGCATGCTCAGTTTCTGGAGGTGAAGAACATGAAGGCATGTCACATGAGGTATCCCTCCAATTCAAATTCCTGTCCTACAGTTCACATATTCTAATGTGACTTTACCATAAGCATTATGTTCTGGCTATAAAGCCGCTCCAAAGCTCCCCAGCTTTCCCAATACACTGTGCCATGCAACTCTACGTAATGCATATAATGCACAACACTGTAAGGTGCCCAGGACTCAACCATGCTCACAGACATAGTATCTTGCAGGTAAGGTTGACAGCAAGAATTCAGACTCTAGCAAGACCTTCATATTGCCAAGAACCACCAACATATACCCTAGAGGATGGAATGAAGGGAGATCACCAAGAGGAATTCACAAACAGAAGCCACCAGTTATCAAATGGTTTCATCAGTGTGTCACAGGATGGTGCCAAACACGCAGAGGCTTTCATGGCAGCCCAGTGAAACTGAGCTTCAGACAGTTCACTTTCTCCCAAACCCACGAATTCTGGTCACCAAGTGACCCTGTATTTTTCCACTCCACCACCACCCACCAAACGGTTAGAGGGATTCATACCATAGCTGTCCATAAGCAACTTGAGAAACATTCTCACTCTAGAATTAGACCTACTGGGATATCTCATTTTTAACTCTAGGTCTTGTTCCTCCTTCTAACAAGTATGACAGAACCTTTCAGACATTTGCAGTGAGAAAGTTACTCACCCTTGGCAAGTGTAGACCAAGGTGGCAAAGAAAAATCTACAGATGGCTAGAGTCTGAAGATGAGCTAACACTTCCTTTGACTGACTGTCTAAGCTTTGCAGAACTTTTAGTCACCACAAAGCACATGGAAGTTGTTTCTGGTATTCACCCAAAACAATAATCTAAAGCATTTATCACTGGAGCTCTCTGGAACTTCCACAGGCAGTATCATCAATCCTTTCCATCCAACAATGTAAATCAGCTTTGTCAACTGTAGATTATTAGTTCTTCATACAAATACAACACTGTAAGAAGCAGGCCTGTCATCAGAACACATACCACGACTACGTGACAGTACTTCCTTGGTGAGGACATACTACCTGAGACACGAGTGCACTGTACCACTTACCATTCTTCCTTTCACTGAGTGGAGGAAGGTTGGGGTTTCGGCCATGATGGAGGCTGAGGGTCAGCTCGGGCTGCAAGGAGAGCTCCTGCAGCTCATTGGCAACAGCTTCGCTCTGAGGGCTGGGGACCGCCGAAAGCGACACCAGCACCGGCTCATCATCATTTTCGCCAGCCCCTCCTCCGTCCAGCCCATTTCCAGCAATGACGGAAGGGGGCAGGCACACCACACCAGAGAAATCCACTTTGGCTTTCGTGATGGCAACCTGCAAGAGAAACCAGAAATAAACAAACTGTAAATCTCACATGAGAGTCCTAACCCCTATGTCCAGTTCATCATGGCATCTTCATATTCTGGAGAAACACGTTCTTTAGCACAGTGTTTGTGTTATCATCAATTCAAATCCAACTAGTGATCGAAACTTGCTAAACTCAGCAGTTTATAAATTTGCATAAACCTCCAACAGCGCCACCATAGAAAATACTGATGAAACTACAGATTGCTATAATTTTCTTTAAAAGTATGAGAACATTCTCAATTTTTGGTAGTTTAGGAACCCAATCTTGAGAAGACACAGATTGAGTTGTTCCAGTGAGGTCAGCCTATCTAGAATCTTGCTGAACTCTTGATTACTGTCCTTCTGTATCAATAATAGTGTTTTAACAGGACAACTGCCAGTTTGAAATCCAGTCAGGTAAAGTAATCCTTCCTAATAAACCTGGAAGGACAGGCATGTACAACAAATGAGGATTTTCAAATGAAATCAATTGCATTTCAAAAAATATTTCTCTTGCTCCATTCTCTCTTCCCCATTCACTATCAGTGAAAATGAATGCAAGAAAAATATTCCACATAAAGTAAACAAAAAAGCTTTCCCTTCTAAAACTTCAGCTCCAGTAATGGAAATGTGCAATATATAAAGGCTTTAACGAAATAAGCAATTTTTAAATATTTCATTATATTTCCATAATTCTTTAAATAAGTATTTAAAAGCCACCACGATGTTAAAATTAAAATTCTTTTATGTTCAGTAGTTTAAACAGAAACAAACCAGCTGGAAGTCTCCAACGAAATGGTTACTGTGTCAACATTTAAAGAGTAACGGACATTATACAAGGGCAATCATATTTGGTTTTGATTAATGAAGATGGAAGTCTCCTGCTTCTTAGTATGCCGCTGTTTCAACCAGTCTAAACTTAGAAGACTACCATGACATAAATTACTACAGTGCAGCAGAGTTATCAAGCGAAAGGTATTTCCAGAGGCTAACCTTCAGCTTCAAAAAGTTGCAGGTAAAGCAACCTGCAAAGAAGCAAAGTAAAAAAACATCAAGATAATCCTCTGCAAATCAATCACAAAGCATAAACTTGGAGCAACATTTTTAACAATAAGGTTTTTTATTAAGTATTCCCCACTTAACACTTGTAATTAACCTGAATGAATGTGACATCAACACATTAATAGCTGATCAAGTAGCTCAAATAGCCATTTTCCCCACTTCCATTTCAGATTCATACTTCAGTTGCTTAGTAACGTTTGCTCTATAATACCCAGAACAAAGTTATAAGTGGTAGTACATTTGTTTCAAATATTTGTTCAGTGCATACTCAAGGCAACAATAAGAATTTACTGGTAATGCATACATGCTATTTTATCCATGTTGTCACACATTCATTCTCAGGACCCTATGTCATGATCTGAAGAGAAGGAAGGAAAACAAGTGCGGAGAGAAAAAAAAGAAAACAACAAAAAACACCAATCAAAGCTGGTGCTTATTACAACAAAACAAATGAGACTGAGCCAAACCTTACTGCCATATGAAGTATTTGCTTTTACTTCAGTTACAATTTGGCTAGGAAGTGCCTACCCACTCCTTGATATATTTCCTGTCCAAAGCTAACATCACTCATATCCATTTGAGTAACGGTAATCTGCAAAGAGAAAAAATTGGGATTGTTCCCTTCTCTTTACAAAGGATACAGAAAGCCTGGAAAGACACACCCTTAAACCACAGACTTGGAATAACAGAGTTTGGTAAACTGTAACAATCCTTGCAAAGGCTGGCGGGAGTTAAATCATGACCAATACAATTGGCATCAGGCCCTGTCGCTGTAGGATGGGAGGCCTGTGGAAAGGGGCTAAAAGGAAGAGTAATTGCTCAGTTAGGAAGCTGGCTGTAAGGACTGCTGTCACCGTCTCGCGAGGAGCCAAAGCCAATTTGCTTTATCGAAGGAGATGTACTGGAGACATTACACGTTGTCTAGTACCACATGATGATTAGGTCAGATCATGCAGGAGGACAAGCACAGCCAGGCCTGAATTCACAAACAAGTGACA
Organism: Strix aluco; assembly: GCF_031877795.1. NCBI lineage: Eukaryota > Metazoa > Chordata > Aves > Strigiformes > Strigidae > Strix > Strix aluco. Next base: position 31,944,837 of record NC_133935.1, read on the forward strand.
GACATATCTAACACTCACCCAGCAAGGATTTGGAATGGCAGGAGATTCAACCTTCCCTCCTCAATCTACCCAAGAAAAAGAGTTCCTTCCTCTTCCCAAAAGAGGAAGAAAGCTTGACATGTCTCAAATATGTAAGATCTGCTTCAACTAGGTAAACAGCAAATGTACTTAGGAACTTCTGACATACTGGATTTTCTTTTAGACAGGAATTTGTAACCTGCCTGAACTAGGAAAGTCACATTTCAAACACCATTTTAAAGTGTTGTAAAACAGAATCTATTTCCTAGTCTAGGTATATTCACATTAGCCAGTCCACTGAAACTATATCCTTTATGTAAAAGCACAGTACCAAGCTACAGTAAGAGCAGTGTAGCCTAGCCAGCTAGAGCACGAAGCAAGAGCTCACACACCAATTTGCTATGTAACCCACCATGCCAACACCATGCTAAGTGGTGTTAATTGGTACTGGGATTATAAACCAGAGTTTCTCCAGTAAACTGTCCAATGGTACTTCAGCACAGCGATAGCTGGACCTGCAGGTTTCCTAACTCATGCAGAAGATGACACAGATGGAAGGTATCCTCTTTTTAACCCTAGTTGGCATGTCATTCAACGTTTGTCCCACATCAAAGGTAACAACTCAAGCAAACCTTGTCTTGACATTCATTCTTACCCAGCCACTATGTCCTGCATTGTACCAGCAGTGGTGCTGGTAGAGCCACCACTGCGAACCATATCAGAAGGCTGATGGAGCTGAAATGCAGTTTTTCCTAGGTTATTTTTCAGCTGGATCGATTCCCCCATACAAGCCACAGCTGAACCAGCACAGTACAGGGGAACACTGCCTCAAAATGCAAAAAATCACAGTCTGACTCTGTGCATCTCAAACAGCCTGGCCAACAATTCTATTACTCCAAGTAGGGTTGCAGCTCAAATGAAACTGAACTGGGATGAACCATTAAATGCATTAGAAAATCCTGCCTTCTCCTTCCTCCACATCCCTTCCTATTTCAGGCCAGCACATGAATCTGCAATGACACATGATAAACCAATGAGAAAACTGATCCAGGTGTAAAAGCTAGTTTTCTGGTTCACACTCCAGCTAAATCAGGACCCTGGTGCAGTTTGCCATGCAGCCACACCAACACTTGTGCCAGCACTGCACAGGGGAAGAGAACCTGCTTACACCATTAGTACTTCCAAACATCTAACCACTACCTAAGGGTAAGAGAACTTTTTTCAGAGCAATGCCAAGTCTTAGTATGCAATATATCCCCACTTTAAAAAAAAAAAAAAAAAAAAAAAAAGGCAAGCATCCAGTCACAAGACTATAGTAAAAGCTATAATTGGGTGCATTTGATTTTAATGTTTTCAATTAAAAGTCTGAAGAGAACATAGAGGGATTTGGAAGATGCTTTGAGGATTTATAATCATCCATGTTGCATTATTTGGAAGTCCTGTGAAAGGCATGAAATCTTTTTTTGCAACCAACAGTAAGGCTGTTTTTAGACTTCCCAGACAGTTATACCACTCTATAACTGTCATTGTAGAATGATCAATCAGTTAGTTACACACATTAATATTTAGAACCTAATTAAAATTTTAAAATGTTTGTTTTCCTGTCATTTCTGAACAGACTAGAAACTTTCCCATAAAGAAATGGGCCATACCACAATCTTCCAAGTGAGTCATCCAGAAGCTGATGGACACTATTAAGAGCAAGCATTTCTTACCCTCAATAAAGGTTTCAGGGTGAGTTCCCCCAAGGATTTGTATCTCTTGCGCAACCAGACAAAAGCTTTCTATCATGGCATTTTTCTACTTCTGTGCCAGCTGCTTCCAGGACAAGAGTGGTTGTGATCCCACAGATGTTCTACAGCAACAACACCAGCTTAAGCAACCCTCAAGTCGTCCACTGTCCAGCTGCTTATTTCTGTCCCTACACTGCCCCTTCTTCAACTGGGGAATCAAGTTAGCTGAAAACCAGCCATTTTTCCTGGGTATTCAGCAAAATCAGTTCCCCAGTCTAGTCCATTGCCAATTATACACCCAGCTGAGTCACCATAGTGCAGGGGCAACATGAGCTCTTAGGAGCCAGAAGTGCTCAAACTATGTTACTATAAAGCACAAAATCACTGCCACAACAATACAAACACGGACCACAACACTAGGGAGAAGGTGGAGCTGCTCAAAAGAAAATTAGACACTACTCATAAACATATAAATAACCTTTATCCCTTTCTGACATCTGGAGGCATCTAAGAAACTTCAATCTCAAATAGACAAACAAGGCAGAGTCAATTTTGCGTAAGGTATAAGATTAAGAACTGTAGCCAGTAAGAATTTTTGGAAAAAGATTATCAAACCTGCGAACCACAAAGACTAAATTGTTCTGCAGCTTCTACATGGTAGCTTTTTAGGTATGTCCTCTTGCCATCGCGACACCTTATCACAGTAAACACACAGTAAACCTGATTATTTTACTCCTTGGTGAAAAAAGTATAGTACTTTGCATTTACCATATGACAAAATTACTCATAGAAACTTCTCATACAGCTGCTCATCCAGAATCTCTGAAGAATAGCTCAAAGCCTGAGAGGTGAAAGGGAAACAAGATAGACACGTGCAGTACTGAAACCTGTCTGACTCACAGTAAGCTAGTTCACGAAGCTAAGTGAAAAGAAAACTGGGAGGGGAAGAAGGGATTAGGATTAGTTTCCTGTCATTTTAGCTCCATTAATCATCCAATCATAAGGCCAGACAAGCACCGATGTTGGCACAAGGAAGCAACACAGGCATGCATCCAAGACTGCCCCTTTTGGCAAGAGCTAGCTTAGATCAACTTAGCTATATCATAAGGCCACATCCTCTGATTAGACACTAAACTAGCATTGCCAACAAAAGGAACAGTCCAGCCTGCCCGTTCCTCACCTCTTGTGGGCCAGCACAGGCTCAACCAGATCAAGGAACAGATCTGTGTTAAATTTGACATGGCCGCACACACAAAAACCACCAGTTTCAATCTGCATCAATTCCTGATCTGGCTTGCCACCCAGCCACACAAAAACTTGGAAGGAGAATGAGGCACAAGGAAATAAAAAAGAAATCAGGATGCCTACTTTTGGTAACAGTGTCACCTTAAGGTGTTGTTACACAGTTTAATCTAGCCAACATTCCTGTTGGACATGGACACATGCACCAAGTCTTCATGCATTAGACTTCTCTCGATTTTGGCACTATTCACATACTCATGGCATAATCAAGAACTTGACAGTCAGTATTTAAATGAAACAAAGAATAGTACCACCTTCCCTAATGTCAAACCTCAATAATGAGAGTAAAATACAGGAAACAAAAGGAATTAAAAAAAAAAGTAAGTAAAAATCAGAGAGGGGGGAGGGGGAAGGGGGGAGGGGCACAGGAGAGCACAATTCCCAAATCAAGCAAGGACACCTCTATAAACATCTTTCCCTTGTTTGCATTTTGGGGTTGAGTTTCCAGGGTAATAGCAATTTCCTACCAATTTAAGAATTGCTAAGCAACCTTCAGCACCTAACAGCAGTAGCATGTGTGTGCAGCTGGGCTATTTTGAGAAGACAGGTTTTTTTTATTTTAAACTTAAAAGCAGCCTTCTGTTAAATGATTATGCCAGCTGAGATCATCCAGCCAAGAGAAGAGGCAATCTTGGGGCAAAGTGGCTTTAAGTGGATGAATCTTGGAAATGAGTGAGAAGAGAGGAAGATAATGACATGACATGCCCAAAGGCAACTATATCACCCAGATCATCACAAATCAAAAGAATAATCCAGGAGAAGTGAAGTTTGCAGCAGATGGAAGCTGAAGCATCACATTAGCTTGAGAAGCTATAACGATCAGAGTGAGAGATACTCCTTTTATCTTTGGATATCAAAGAAAAGTCACCAACAGGAAGACCTCCAAGATTGTATTAAAAACAATTATTTAGTTTCCTGTCAGTCAGTTTAACCCAGGCACACAACTGTTGGCAGAATTACTTCTCCAGTTAATTGAGAGTTAAACTGATGACACTGTCCCTAAAGTATATACAATACAGTAAGCAACACGGCAAGCATCATAAAGACCGTACCCTGACAACGTAATAGCTTGTTCTTGAGGAACCACCTTAAGAAACCAAACTATGCAGACCACTAAAGAGAGACCTTTTTAGATTACGGAATTTTCTTTTCACATATTCCACATGCATTTGTCTTCTGCAGAATAAACCAGGCATCAACTTCCTTTACTTTCACAGTAATTGGGGGGGGGGGGGGGGGGGGAGGAAAAGGAAAAAGCAGTCAAAAAGTAACCAAATTCATGCTGGATTAGAAGCAGTGATTTGAAGGTGTAAACTGTCCATTTTACCATCATCACAAGCCACTACCCTACAAAGCCCCTATTCAAAATGCAAAGATTGCAACACCTGTGAATAAGGATGCTGGTAAAACATGGATGAGCACAACTTTCTATCTGAGCTAAAGAATCTGAACGTATAGTGTGCCAGCAACATTACAGTAAGAAAAGACATCTTTGAGTCATCACCAGAAGTCTCTCTGCTACCAGCCCCAGCAAATCAATCATTACCAGACTCAAAAAACATGCTCAGGCCAGCAAGAAAATGGCAAGAAATGTTATCAGACAAAAGGCATGAACATAGAGATGTTAGGACCTGAGGGGGAAAAGATGCAAAGAACACATCCAGTGCAAAGAATCAACTACATAATTTCTGCTGTAGACAAACACAGCCTCGCACATGATTTTAACAACCACTCATCAAGAACCATATTTCTCAAGCCCTAAGTATTTCCTTCATAAGACACTAGCATTTGTTTCACTCTGTCCAGCAGCAATAGAAAGAGGTCTTAAAAAATCATCATCAAACATCAATTTCTTAAAACCACAAATAGCAGGCTAAGAAATGTAGTTTGGCATTCCAGATGTTTTTTAAGAAATACTTTTCATTATTCGATATGTGTTTGAAGGAACTTTGTGGCTTTCAAGCTCATGGAACTCTGAGTACACAGAATAACTGATAATACCAAAGCTAGTTTTGAGAATCACAATGATATTCATAATAAACAATCCTTGCTCAAAAAGAATGAACACCCCACCAATTTCTTAAGTTCTTATTTAAGCTCAAAGCATGAATGAGGTAGACGTTCTCTAATTTCACAGGACCAGTGAAGCAGTTTACAGACACGTTATTCTATCATACCTCTCAGTTTGTTGAATTAATCATCTAGTTTGTGAGACCAAAGATGATAGCTACTGAAGAAATAACAATTTCTACTGAAGTTCAAAGAACAAAAGAGAGCAAGAAAGATGCGATGTTCAAGTCTTATGTGCCAATGGGTACACTTGTATATTTTAGGCCTTGGTCATGATATAGCTCAACATCATAATCAAAAGAGGAATCCAGCCTTCTGCTACCAAACTATTGGTTCTTGCTGCTTCCCTTTTGTCTGATCTAATGAGCGTGCACCCGCAGAGTGACTCAGGTCAGCTGAAACAGCAGACTATTAACTCTGCAAAGATTAGAAACCATTTTCTACAGGACCAGTTAGCTAGCTGGATGTGCCCTATGGCTGCACAATGACTAGCTCTGATGCAAAGGAAGAAGTAGGAGTTCCCAGCTGCACAGAGGTCTGATCAGCCTTTGCAACAGCAGCTCCCTGAAAGATCAACTTAACTGTAATGTCAAAGAGCACACTTCTACATCTAGCAGCAGTGCCAACTTAAGCAGTCTGCTACACATTCCCACTCTCATACCTTCCTCATTGTGAAACCAGCATAAATCTTACGGAGACAACATGTACTGGACCAGATGAAAAATAATCTAGAAAAAAAACACTCTTTCCAGAAGGATCTGTTCCCCAGAGTGGCTCACCATGGCCACAAAAACAGCTATGCCAGCAAAACAGAAAGAGCCGTGAAAGAGAGCAAGCCTGCACTGGTGCCAAAGAAATGCATGATGAACTACAGTGTGTTTAGAATAGGATTGCCTGTTTTCCACCACCTTCTGACTAACTTCCTTGCAATTGCTGTCTGATGCATTTTTTAAAATTTCCTTCATGTCGGAGGCAAAGCACTCCTCCCCGCCCCACGGGGGCAAGCAGATGAAGCAATGGATTCAGCCAGCAGCAAAGGCATCTGGCAACGGACGCCAACAACCAGTGGAAGCAGGGAGGCTGCAGCAAACTAGAAAAGGGAATGCTGATGATCTGCAGCCAGATGTGAGCTTTGACTTGGAAATTCATGGCAGGAAGACTGAGGGGCTGAGAAAGTATGAAGAAACTCATGCTGAATGTGGATTTAGGGCAGATTGGGACAAGAAAGTCATTGGTCAAGGGGAGTGTGGAAATAAGACCTCACAAGAAACAATATGCTTTCAAATCAGAAAATTTGAACTTTGGGACAAGAACTGGATGACCTAGGGCATAACAAAGTGATAACTTGGGCAAGGAAGATAGCTCAGGGAACCAATCTAGACTAAAAGAAAATAAATTTTAAAAAGGAAAAAAAGGAAATAAACGTAGTTAGATTTCAGTTCCCAGAACAAGCATTCATGTCAGCACAAAACAGCAGGCAAAACTGCAGAACTTAAGAATCTTAAGGAGTTTATGGCAAGGTTTTTTGGAAACTTACTTTTGTGTGTCTGAGGAAGTAGTTTTACATTTTATCTAACTCAGTCTGATCATGGGCTGTGACTGAGAGTCACCTCAGTTTGAAATTCTCACCTTCTCTCCTTCAAATCTAGTGGCTCTGCAGTCACAGAGCAAGTCCATTCAGCTTGCTGTTCTGATGGAAAGCTACACCTTGAAACATGCTTGTTTTCCCATCATGCTAGCAATCTGAACCCTGCAACCACAGGTTCATTAGATCTTATCAAAAAAGAAAAAAAAAAAAAACAGAGGAGCAGGGCCCACTGAAAAGTGACAACTTTCAGTTACCTCATGTTAGGTACAATGTAAAACCAAAGCTGAAACAGAGTCTGCAAGAAGTTTTCTGACTCCAGTCACATTCTTTAGTCATGACAGTATGAAACTGTCTACAGAAATTAAACCAATCTGAACTGACTTTGCCTCTCCTCCCCATCAATGGACACTGGGTGTGGAATCCAAATTTCTTTGAATTTATTGGCATCTCCTCATGCAGCTACCCAGCATGACATTCATTTAAGTGGAAAGTCCAGCAATTGAGACTGAGTTACCAGATCTTCTGTTCCCTTTTTCCCATACAAGAGCTGACTTTCCACCCCTGGATTTCCCCACTATTAAAAAATAGGTAAGAATTTTCATCAGTGATTCACAGAGAAGCATATATCAATAGTACTGTCTTGTCTAAGCTAATCAGTTTATTGAAAAGAAGTAGTAAGTACTCAAGAGGTACTCTCCAACATGTGAATTTAATGAATGTGGGTGAAGAACATGGTGGAGCAGTGGGGGAATTGGTACTGCTGCCGTTCTTTGCCAATTCAAAGCATATCAAATTCAACCTTCACTACTTTTTTCTTTGAAGCAACAATACTAAGAGCCAGCACATGAAGGACATCTAAACCAAGACTTTTGTTCTGGTTCTAGAACAGATTAAAACATTTTCTATTCTTTAGTATAAGACTCAGCCTGGGACCACAGACAATGTTTGAACATATCATCCTCTCTTTCATGTGCTACTGTATCATGGTAAGCTCAGTTACAGTTTTGCAGACATTACAGTTTTACTGTATAGATACAATTGTCTGCCTTTATATACTTGAATAAATCACTCTAGGGAGCCAAGTATCAGTAGCGCTGAAAAAGGTTTGCAACACAGTACCAGCTAACTTGTGACAAGTCTGACTAATCACTGGGCAACAGTGAAAAGTGGATGAGTGTGCCATTTATACTCTTACACTATAAAGTCCTTGCTGTACAGCTCTCATACCTGATGCTAGTACAAATTCAAAACATTCCATCTCTAACACACTACTACCCCTCATGTTTAGTGACCACAAGCAATTTTCAATTCAGCACATAAGAACAAAAGATGCAAAATAAAGACAGCAAAGAGAACACAATACATACCTTACTTACAGTTCCCACGGACAAACCCAGCTCATTTCCATGCCAGCAGCTCTCTCACCAATCACTGAAAGGGAAAACAGGACACAAATACTCAGAAATCTAAAATAAAAAAACAAACCACAGGCCATTTTCTCCTTTAAGAGTAAGGAGCAAAGTCCTCTATCTAGGACTCTTTATTGATATAATGTTTAATTCATTTGGCATACACAACAGAAGTTGGACTGAAATACCATAAAGACTGCCACGCTTGTATACACATACCCATGCTACTTGCAGAGCAGAAGTTTTACTTTAGGACTATTGGTTTGTCAGCCCTGAAGAATGCACTGTTTGAGATTTACTAAGCCAGAATATTCACTAAGCAATACACACAATCTTCCCATCCTTGTACTGAAATCATTCTTAAACATTGAATACTAGAAGTTGGAGACTGTTATGAGTAGTTCATTACACCATGTTATCCATCCACACAAAAACAGGGAAAGGTAAAAAAAATACATTTCAGAGATTTGTCAAGACTGCAATGAGAACCCCATTTGGGGGAGGGGGTGGGAACCATCATGCGCACCTTAAAAACTCATAAATGTACTGAAGTAACACACGACTTTTCTCTGGCAATACAGTTTTAACAGGTGTGCCCAGCAGTACTTGACTAGAAAATAATTACTTCGGAGGCTCTGGAAGACTATTGTCTCAAATAGCAACAAAAAGGGTCAGAAATTGACTTGTAGTTGCCATATTTTCACTCCTACATCCTTAGCCACCTTTAAAAAAAAAAAGAATAAAATCATCATATGAAGGTTTTAACACAAAGTCTCCATTCTATTTCCTCCTCTGAGCTTTTCAGACTTTAGGGCTTCCTAGACACCAGAAATACAGAACTGCGGTTGAGATGTCATGATATTCTGTCAATAAGAGAAAATAAAAGAAATCCAGGCACCTCCCCAGATACAAACTTCAGACCAGATGGACTTAGGACACAAACATCAACATAGCTGGAGTGGAAAACCAAACCAAACCAAAAAAAAAAAAAATAGAATAAGCTGTCCACTAGTTTAACATCAGAAGGAAGACCAATTAGACTGATCAATCTTTTCTGAAAAAAGAATGACTAAAGCTAGACACTTGGATAATGTCACAAAATTTGAAAGAATTCCCTGATCCCCAACAAATAAAAGAAGGTAGTTGTTTAGAAGCAGCTACAGGTAATGAATTGCATATCTACTTGGTCAACTCTCCTCCAGTTAACAATCTGCAAAAGGTATTTACAGTACTGATACAAATAAAAAAAAGTAAGGACACTACTACTTTAGCAGCTTCCCTTACAATCCCTTTCAGAGAATGTTTCAACTTTTCTTTGAATAAAATGTGTCAGCACACATTAATCACATCTCTACCACAGAATCAAGAAGTCATTCTGCCACCTCCTACAGTATTTGTCATCAAATCAATATTTAGAATTACTTACAATTACTTAATTAATTTAATGTAAGAACCCATAACAAGTAATTATTTTTTCTTTAATAAAGCAGCCAAACTGATACAAGTGTAATTAAAATACAATAATGATGCAAGGCCACAAAACCAAGTGTATACTTACAATATACTTTTTACAGAATTGCAGATTTCCCAAAAGGCAAGGCAAAACAGCCTCAAGAAGTCAAGGAAAGTCTTCCACAAAGATAGTAAACAATTAACCACTGTTAAGAGTTCGATATTCCAATCTGATGAACAAAGTGCCTTATATAACCCGATAAAATAATTTTGCTGGAACATTCTTCTGACAGCACTAAGCATATAACATCAAAATTTAGGTATGAAATGTTTGCTTGTGATGCTGTTGGGTTTTTAAATCACAAATTATAAATGAGTGACATTTATCCATATATTAATCTTTACTCCAGTGCAAGTTTTTGGCACTGTTTGGTTTTGAGTGGGATTTTTTTTTTTTTTAATTTCAGTGTTTGTTGGGGTGCAGGCGTTGAGACACAGGTACCCCCGAAACCACTTTTCACACATGAAAGTGTGGAGAAGTTAGAGATGCATTTCATTTGAAGATTACTGCTGGCCAATCCTTAATTTCCAGTAATCTTGGTTCACTGGATATTCTCTTCCAATTTAAGATTGCAACAGCACTGATTGAGCTGCTGCATTTAATTTCCAGCACTTAAGATCCATGTTCTCCTGAATCTCATTTGAGTCAAGACCGCTCCAACATTGAGCCTTTTCTTGGTCTGCCTGTCCCACCACCTGATACAGGGCCTCTGCTAGTCTTTTACAGAAATAGGACCCCATAACCAGTCAAACGAATATTTGTACTTTCTTCAGCATGTTTTTCTCAGGAAAACTTCAAACTGCTGAATATTCCAGGTCTGAAGAATATATCAGGCTATCCCTAACCAGCTGGCAGGCTGAGGCAGAACCTCTCTGTACACCCCCTGTTCTACATCCCTTCAAGGCACTCATTACCAGCAACTGGCCAACACAAGACACCAGACTGGACAGACATCTCACCTGGCGCAATACAGAAGATCTTAAAGTATTACCTCTTAACGTATGCATGAAGATCAAAAATACATATATAAACACACACATACACTCAGTGAATTTTGGCATCTTTGCATAAACTTAGCACTATCCTTCAGGAAAGAACATGCGTGTGTCTGTGTACATGCAAACACACACTCAGAAAACAGGACAAATTATTTCAATAACTTCCTTGCCTCAGTTTATTTACCTCTTCTGAGTTTCCAGCACTTCACAAGCCTTCTCAGGTGTCCAGAGACCCTTGTTCTCCCACACGTAACTCATTCTCCAGGACAGCATATATTTATCTTTCTCCATTAAGAACTAAAGTTTTATTCCAGATACTCTGGCCAATAAAAGGCCAACTTTAAAACTTTTAGTCCTATTTGTCGAGGAAGTTCCTGCTCAATCTTAGATGGTTAAAGTACTGCATCCTGCAATTTACTGCTTAGTCATCTGAACCCCAGCTAGGAGATAAAACTGGCTTGCAATAGGCATGGACAGTCATTGACTTTTTTTCTAATATGTGCACCATTAAGCTAAGAGATGTTGCAGGTATAACGTATTTTTATCATTATCCTTATTTAGTCACCCCATGGAATTTCAATCCAGCTTGAAGACGGAACAACAGAAAACTAAGACACACCCCACCTGAAAAATAACAAGTCAGACTTCATAAAAATTTAGCAGAACAGCCTTGCAACTGTAATGAAAGACAAGCTCTTTACTAGTTCTTCTATATTGCAGCGAGCAAGCAAAGATTAGTCTGATATTTGAAACATTTTCTGGCAAAATTCCAGTTAAACTGCTTTTTTTATTCTTTGCTTATGGCACAATCAAAACATTCCCCCAATGCTCCTTTTTCCTTTCACTATACAGTCAATGTAGGCAAAACTCTACTGTCCTAGATTTTCTGAAGAAAAAATAGTGTCATCTCTAAGAAATGCAGAAGTCTCATCTTGCTGATAAACTTCTCCATCCAATGGAAATGTTTATATGTCACTGTTTACATGTTCAAGCCAAATGGCTGCTATTCCAGTGATTACAATGGCTTATTGCCTTCACTGGGGACTTGGAGTTTGAGCACATCTGAACAACATAGAAACTCACTGACACGATTCACAAGCCTGATCTGAACATGCCAATGCAGAATTCATATCCCATCTTTCTAACAGCCATACTACCTCTCAGATGGAGACTTTGAAAAGATTCAGACTCCAAGTGATCTGTTCCTGTAAAGCACATCAGACAGGATGTATGAGAGAGAATTTAGTGACACAGTTATATTAGGCCTAACATTAACTTGGCCCTACCAGTCACTCAGGGAAACCTCTCAGGTTTGAGTCCATCTTACACAGTGGAATAGAAATTAAGTTACAATACAGACTATAGTCACATTCTCTTGGGAAACTCTTTATATTGCTATAAAAATCAGAAGAGAGGGCAAAAATAATTTTTAAAAAAAAAAAAAAAATCATTTGAGTGGAGTCTTTCAATGCTTTTCCAAAAGTTTCTTCCTGAAGGAAGAAAAGTTTCCCTGTAATTGTCAGAAAGTGAATCCTGTCTCATCTTTGCTCAGAGCTGTACCTTCACACATATAAACAGTTACAGAAAGAATGAGTTCATCATAACATGGGTATGGCTCTGTGTAAAGGATGATCTCATTTGAGTAAGCCTAAATAGGGTGTCAACCGTATGGATCAATCGTGCAGTGAAGACATTCTCAGTGTCTCTACCAAACCACAGAAAGGGCAGAACTCAAGGAACTGCAGTATATATACACCCCCTCCCTAGCATGGCTAGAACTAGTCATAATTGCTTTATATTACAGGAAGCATTAATTTGAGGTTGAAACAATCTGTGATGTAGGCTCCTGTCCCAAAACAAAATTAATTTCACAAAACTCAAGATATCATTTCAGTCTTCTGTTCCCGTAACATGAAGGTACTCTGAAGATGATATATAGTCAGTGCATTTCTTGTCTCACTGGATGATGGCAAAACAGGGAATTTTCTGCATTGCTTTACACCAGAGGCTCCTGCATTATGGTACATACACACTTCAATATGCACCCACGGCAAGCAGAGACAGCAGCAGCTCCTGAGTGTGTCCAGGGGAAAATTTCTATTTCAGTGCCACAGAGGCAGACCCCAATGATCACCTGTTAACAAATAACGTGCCGGTGCATGCAGCAGCAGCTACCACGCTGCTTCTGCTGTGCTCCACAAAAACCCTGCCTTTCTGGATCAGCAGGGCCAAAACAAGCTGAAATAGGGAGCACAAGTTAATTAAAAAGGATAAGTAGAAGTAGTCAACATGTTAGTTTGTGGTAGAAGAGCAAAAGCAGACGGATGGTATGAGGTTAAGGTGCCAAAGAAAATCCCCAATTAAAAGCTCAGCCTTTAGCTTTCAAGATTTAAAAAGACTTGTGACTGTGTTAAATTTCACCTCCTTACAGAGATGTTATCAATATGGCTATGTGCCTAAATCCAAAATATTTCGTCACACAAGAATAACGATGCTGCACACACACAAGAAAATGGGGGAGGGAAGGGGAAAGGAATGCTGCACAAACTGAATTCATTACTTCAATTTCTGAAATATAAACCAATCTGTTCTAAACAATTACAGTACCTTGCTCAGTAACAAACTCCAAAATTTATCTGTGTGGAAAATAGGTGTCTCATATCAGAAACAGAAAAGGATCAAAGAAAGCAGATACTGTTACTGGCATTGTTTCTTGTCTGAAAACATAGTATCAGACTGATGGCAGATGCCTGTGTAAACTGCATGCACCATTTGCCCTCCACAAGGACAACCTGCATTTAAAAATCTCAAGACACTGACTGACCACTACGGCATACCTAAGCCTGGTAATGTAAACTGTCCTCACCCCAATGCCATTCATTTCCCTTGAAGAAGCCACTTAACAGTGTTTGCACTCCATAAAGCACTCAAAGGAGAGAAGGTAAAATATACACATTAACCACACACATTATGTCCCTGAAGGACTGAACAGAGTATTTGACAAAGGAATGAGTTCCTGAATTCACACAAACTCATCCATTACATCTATTTGACACACATACATAAAAAAAGAATCACAGGAACAGTTTTAAACTGTGGTTCCAAAAATGTTCCCTTTAGCTGTAGCTCTTACTAATCCGCTTCTACACTCCCTCCCCTCCACTCTAGCTATGCATTCCTTCAGCCCTCCCCCATCTTTCACTTTGGGGGCTGAGGAATAGAACATGAACAGATTAAAAATCGGGTCTCTAACCTGGCTCAGCATGCAGCCCCACACACATACCATCATCACTGAGGTGACAGCACACGGTGGGGAGGGGAAAAAAAAAAAAAGGCAGATGGGAATATGAGCTGTTTAAGTCAGCCCCACCACTAAAAGAAACGTCTGTGTAACCACATCCTCTGTTTTCTGTCTCAGTTCAGCAATGTGTCCAGCAGGAAATAATTAGATTTGGCTTTCCCAGAGTAGGTGCTTGACGGTTTCAGAGAACTGAACAGTTGCTTTTTCTGCTTCCTCTTCAACAGTTTCTCAGGAAAAGACATTGACCCTCAGGACACAGTTGATTTTAAAAAAAAAAAAAAAAAAAAAATCTTTAAAGGAAGAACATTGTGTAATTATAATAAGATTTACTAATTGTTACCTCTTTTTACACAGAGGAAATCAACTGTATTCCTCAAAAAGAACCTTAATCATAATAGTGAGTTATCAGCAAGTAAACAGACATTGAAACAGCCCGATTATATCATCTACAACACAGGAAGGACAGGTGGGTATGGAGAGTAAAGACAAAAGACTCTTGGAATTGATATGAATTGTGCTTTTGAGGTAAAAATCATATATGGAGACACCTCACACACTCCAAATGAGTGTAACAATTAATCCTGTTGCAATGTTTTGACACATCCTAAGAATTTATCTACTTTCTGCTCTAACATCCAAGACCTTTTTGCTCTGATTCTCCTCTATATCTAGTACAGCTACCCTCTCCCCCCACCAAATACCACACAGTAATGTAATCATGGCTCAACAGTAAAGGAAATTCAGTAGGGCTTTTTATTATTATTATTAAGAGGTATCTTGATTGCCTGAATGTACATTTCATGTGGAGGTTCAAGGATGAAAGGATCTGTGAAAAATGCTGCTGTTTATCATGCCAGCAGAAGCCAGAGTTATAAAAAAAGGTCACAAACAGATGCTCCTCCCCAAACCCAAGACTTTCCTATTATTTCATATTCATGGGGAGGAAAATTTAAAGACTGTTTTTGGAAAAAACCCATATTCTCTTAGCCCTATGTCAAAACGTCTTCTGTACTCCCTCTCTTTGCATTTCATTTCATTATCTGCTTGTTGCCTGAAGATTTGGGGGTCCTCTCCCATATGATGTTAGAGTGGATGGACTAAATGAAATAGAAATTAAAGCTGCTTCCGCAACCATTGGAACCAACAAACACAGCAGTACTTACATTTTGTACAGAACAATATGATGCCCAAGAAGCTATAACTAGCAATATTTCACTCTTTTCCTGAAATCACATTTGGTATCTAAATTATAAGCGAGAAAGGACTGAAAAGGGCTCAGTACGTTAATACCTGGTAATTAAGAAGGGCAAATTTGCCTACTTATGAAAAGCATATGGCATTTGCTTTCAGCCCTGAGACTCTTTCTCCTTTCAGCAGAAAGCATGAATCTAAAGAACAGAAAAGGAGTTCACAGTCAGCTTCAGATCATACACTTATTTTAAAATCTATTATTAGATTCTATTTAATCACAACTATTAGATCACTCATTTAATCACTGCAGTAAATGGGAACAAAAGGGTGTCCCTCTCATTTCATATTCAGAAGTGATTGAAGTATTTTTGGAAATACTTATGAAGACCAAAGGCATTACGCTTCTAGCAGTTCTACACTATGGATTTCAACAGTGTCTTTACTGATGGGTTTTGTGCAAGCAGCACTTTCAAATCAGTGCTGAAAGGCTGTTTGTATATTTACCTGAAAGTAAAACCAACACACAATTAGAAAACACACTTTCAGTAAGTCAGTTATGCCATGGCTAACTAGCCTTGATGTCAAATGCAAATTTAAAATAAAGACAGAATTGCATACTGGATTTTCTCAATGCCCACGCTGGAAATGTTAGGATAGACACATTCAGCATAGAATAGCTACATTTTATACTTTCCAAATATTCAGACCTGTGTCTTCAAATCCTACCAAGAAATAAAAAGCACATTTTGGTTTCCACGGTCCAGCAGCGAAGCTACAGACTTAAACAGAAACATTTTTAATGCCTTCACGATGTATTTTCTATTGCTGGTAGATTAAGATGCAGTTTCATGGCAGAGGCCCTGATATTATCTGGACAAGCATGATACAAGAAAGTAAGTGCTATAAGCAGCAGCAGCAAACCTGAAACCCCTTATTCAGCCCACTCATCTTGTAAAACAGAACCACACAGTTAGCACACAGTTGCATGATGCAGTATAAGGGTACACAGAGGTAGATCATAAAGGCCTCCAAGAGGGTATTTCCACTTACACGCATAGCAAATGGTCAGAGTTGTCATCCTTGATCGGGGGATATGTGAAATTACAGTCCTCTTTGATACCAGATTTTACAGTCCACAGAGGGAGATTAGTTCCCACTGGAGACACGGATGTTACCTTAACTATGCACCTAGGCACAGCACGGACAAGCATCTTCTCCGTGGGGAAAATTAACCCCACTTACCGTGCGTGCATGGAGCAGTGGGCATAGCAGGAGATTGCTGCTGCACAAACCCTTGTAAACTACTGTCACCACTACCAGGCCTGTAAAATCGGTGAGAGAGCACCGAAAAAAACCACCGCCGACCTACTAAACGCGAGACGCTCGGGACAAGAGAGGGGAAACGTGCGCCGAGCCCCTCTCAGGGAGAGAGGGCGGGGAGAGGCCGGAGCGGGGCAAAACCGAGCCAGGAGCCGAGAGGAAACGAGCGCGGGGGTTTCAGAGGGGGCGAAGCCAGCCCACGGCTGGAGGGAGCGGCCGCGCACCCCGGAAAGGGGAGGCCCCTCGGGGGGGGCCGGGGCCCCGCGGAGCGGAGCTGTCCAGCCGCACCGGGCACCCGCGACCGCCGGCGCGGGGGCACAGGGCGGGGGATGGGGGGCGGCATCAAGGGCACGCGCTGCCCCTTCCCCCCCCCCGCACCAACGGCCGCCGCTGAGGAGAGCTGCGAGCGGCGGCGCGACACTCGCGCCGGGGTGGGTCCCCGCGGGCGGGCCCGCGCCCGCCCCCACCCCCCTTTCTTCGCTCCTGGCGGCTGAGGTCGCCTGGCAGCTCCCGGCTGAGCTGGAGCTCCGTACTCACCCGGTCACGGTTCCATCTCGCTGTGACCCCGCCCGTCCCTGGCGGAGCCACCGCCGCCGCCGCCCGCCGAAAAGGCGCCTCCCCCGAGCCTGCGACCCGGCCTCGCCACCGCCGACCGGCGCCTCGCAACCGCGGAAGCGCCCGCCCCGCGCCTCCCTGCTTCGGAGACACGCGCCGGGCTCCGCCAATCAGAGCAAAGAGGCGCGGATGAGCGCCACCGGGGCTCGCCAATGGACCGCGAGCACCTGGGGAAGCTAACGGGCCCGAGGCCGGGCGAGGGGGCGGGGACAGGGCGGGCACCGCGTGCCTGACGGGGTGGACAGCCAATCAGAAGGCAGGGATGATGTCATCGGTGGAGGGTGGTGGGACGGGACGGGGCGGGGCGGGCGCGGGGAGGGGCGGGTCCTCGCCCTTAAAGGGATAGCGATGGCCTTGGGGCCTTCGTTTGTGTTGGGTGGCGGGTCGGTCACGGGGCAGGCCGGTGTTTAACAGTTATTGGGTTTATGTTTTTATTATTTGATAAGGAGATATTTTCCAAAAGGCGCTGTAGGAATGGCATAGCAAAGGTATGGCTGATGCCAGTGGGTGAGCGGGCGGGGCCCCCGAGGCCCTGAGATGGCACCGTGGGGCCAGGCGAGGCCCAGCGGGGCAGCCCTGAGGGAGGGCAGCGTGGCACGGACCTGGCTGCCCCTTTCTGCCTGCTTCCCCCAGCCCTGAGAGCTTTCCAATGCAGCCCTGATCCTTGGGATGGGTCTGGGTGTGTGCCCTGCTGTGGGGGAGTGGGAGGTCCCTACCAGAGGGGGTGAGGAGAGGCTGGGCGCCATGTTGCCATTGCTGTCTGACCTGTGACTGAATTGGAAGTTTCAGCTGATCTAGAGGTTTCAGATGCCCCTCCACTGGCTGAAACCTCCAAACGTCTGACCAAGTGATGTGCTGCTTCTCTCGGAGAAGTGTGTTATTTCTTGATTGAATATGAAGCAGAGAAAAGAAGTTGCAAATGGGTGAAATGCCCATAATGAAAACTTTGGTTAACTGGGGCAGGATTGTCAAGAAGATAGAGGAATGATGCCTACCTAAAGAGCGGGACAGAGCAGCATAGACTATTATAATATCATTATAGTCAGTGCACTTTTACCTACAATACTATTCTCACCCCTGCTTAGGGTATCTCAAAAGGACATTACAGACATGAATCATGTCAGAGGCTGTAACAGTGCTCGGTGAAGGATGGTCTCACTCTGTGAAGCTGAAAAAATTAGGATCACCTTTCAAAATAAAGAGGGCATGAGGAAGGTATGCAATAATAAATGGTATAAGGAAGGCATGACTGACCTTTCCTTATTCTCTCATGTAGTCAAAGAACTAGAGGACATGATATAACTGTGAAGCAATGTATGTGAAGTAGTTAGGAAAAAATGTTTGTACCATGTACAATTAACCTATGAAATTCATTATAAGAAGCTTGATGATACAAGAATGTTAAGAAGAATCAAATACTTAGCCAGTGGCTGCCATTCAGCCGCTATCTCACCCTGGTTTCCAATCCTGACATTTACAGCATTTTGCTTTTCATTCCCAGGGATCCAGTTCAGCTTTGGCCATGCACATAAATCTTGATGTAATGTAATCCTTCTCCATGCTCTTTGACAAGGTTAGCCCTCCAGAGGTAGTTTAGTGAAAGAGTAAAGTCAAAAACATGAAGCATTCCCATGGATGATGGTAATTCTGAGAGTTTTAGGTTTAAATGACAAGTCAGGAATATTTACCTTCCTTTACTCCCATGTTTTCTAAGAATAGCTCTTTAGGGATCTGAGAGAAACACTCTGAGTGGATGAGAAAGCATGGATGTCTTTCTGTTTTACATCGCTGGTTTTAGCAAGAATGGTGCAGGGCTTGTTCTTGAAATCGTTTGCTTAGGAGACGTGTTAATAGATCTGTTTACAGTGTGGGCAGAGAGATGATGTGTCCAAGGGCATACCACAAACTAATGGGAAAGCTCACAGCTATGCCCATATTTTCACTTCACAAGCCAGAGTCCTACCCACCAGGCTATATCTTCCTTCAAACAGATGAACATTTAAGAGATGGAAGCCTTTCCCCCTATTTCTGTGCTTAGGTTTCATTGGTTTGCTAATGTCTCTACTGGTTTACATACTCTACGTATTACCGATTGTTTTCAGTACCTACTACTACATTTTTCTAAATCTCCAAAGGTCTTTACAGCCCTTGATAAAAATACAGTAGGGAAAAATAGAAAGCAAGAAATCTGCTTGCTCGTAAAAGCTTTCTGTCTTCACCGGGAATAATGAAAAGTGAAGAACACATATTACATGCAAGCTATATTTTTTGTTTTAGTTTTCAAGGCCTCTTTGTTATTTTCAGTAGCTTTCAGTTTCCTTAAGACTTATAAAGTATGAACTAAATTCACATTTTCTTAACAGATGCATAAGAACAGTCTGCAGTATTGGTAAAGGCAGCAGATCAAGTATATTATATGACTTCCATTTGATTTAATGTTAGATGAAGATTTATATCGAACAAAGAAAACACCGGTGAGGTGTAACAGAATACAGCAGAATTCAATCTAGTTACAGTGGGACTAACTGTAAGTGCAGACTAATTCTGAACTTTACTGCAGAATTACAAAATCAAGTTACTTTTGGGTGCCTACCATGAGCAACTAAGCTTGGAATCTTGTACAGAAATATTTGATTTTTCCTAACTTGCTGTCTTAGTCATCACTGATTTAGCATTACATTCAGCTTTGCATTTGGATTTCCTTTCTCTTTAAAGAAAAGCAGGAAGAATGGGGAAAAAACACCAAAAGAGAACAAAGCTAAGAGTGTTTCTAAAGATGAATTTCTTAAAATGGCTCAATGCTAAGCTTAACCTTAAAGGCTGGATGGCCTTCAGCCATCTAAAGATGACTCTGCTTAAAACCATAAGCTATTAAGGAAACCTTAATGACCCAACAACTCAGAACTTGCCTAATAATGTTTATTGTCTAGGCGTTAGGCTGATGGACAAATCATCTCCTGATGGAGAAAGAACTGGGTTGGCACAGCTAACTATTCCAGCTTAGTTTTTTTGAAAGTAATGAATTCTGCTAACTTGGCTTCTGACTAGTTATACGCGTCTTAGTAGCTCAGCAAGATCCCAGGTTTTCCAGTGGTTTGCACGGGCCACAGCAGCAGATGCTCACGTGCACAAGCAAGAGTGTGCAGGGACTTTCCAGCACCCTGGGGAAACTCCTCCCAGAGGCACTTGGCCAAACAGGGGTGATTGCCAGTCCTGGGCTCAGGCAGGGCCTGTACACCAGCTGCCATGGCCAGGTTCCTGCAGGACACTGACCTAGGCTACAAGGGAAGCCACCTCTGTGGTGCCTCTGCCCCAGCAGCTCTGGCGAGCACTTGCATGTAGATGGTTTCAGCTGGGCCATAATTGCCTGCATCACGGCTGGATGAGTTCTTCCACCAGACCAAGCACTGTCAGCCACTTGATCAGCTCAGCTTCTGTGTATGGCCTCAAGCCAGAGCCTACACTTCCCTCTCAGGCTGCAGGGCAGAGGTTGACAAGGAGGGTGTGCCTGGCAGGGATGGGCAGGGAAAGGAATAGCAGGGTTCAAAAGCAGGTACTGGAGTTCGTGCATGTGTACTTGAGTACACAGGAGAAGTAGTGGGCTGTAGATGCTGAAGATTGTGCTCCTTATGGAGAGCAGAGGGGTGTGAAGACACTTCTCTGCACATGGTCCAGCTCTGAGCAGGCAGCTGCTGCAACCACCTGGGGTATTACTGCAGTCCTGCTATATTAGAAGATGCTGTGGGAGCTTTAAAGGCAGCAGTTGAGATGGGGTTGTGTTGTAAAACTGGGAGGAGATGGTATGTTCTCAGCCTTGTTTAATCAAGTCCTGACAAGCAGGAATAAGAGATGACTGGAGGAAGTACCTAACATGATTCTCTGCCTTCAGAGAGGCCAGTCACTTGCACTTTTTTAACTGAATCATGTTCTTTATATGCTTTCTTTCTTATTTTCCATGTCGTGCACATCAGTGGCTGGTTGCTGTCCTATAATCCCCACAGTACAAGTGCCTCTTGAGAAAGGATTTGGGAGAGGACATAAACATCTTACAGAGGTAGTTCAATGCCTGTGTTCAAGGCATTAGCGACAACCCATTTTCCTATCTTACTAAGGATTTTCTGTTTTGAAATGGGTCATCAGTTTCAATTTGGTAAACATCGACATATTTCTATCAACGTAAGCTTTGCTGGGCAAGCAATCTACCTTCCTTTCTGTTCTTTTCAAGAAAAGAGGATTTTGTGTGCTCAGATGCTCAAAGAAAAAGTAACATATAGAAAAGGAGAGCAAAAGAAACTGAAATCTTTTTAAAAGTATGTCCTTTTGGCAAAAATCAAGCACAAGAATTTCCAACAAATTGTTTGAGGAAGTAGTAAGTGCATATGAAAAGTGTGTGGACTAGTAGCAGAGTTCCAGTTTAATAATTATAGTGTCTTCTATCAAAGAATACATAAATTATTAACTTAAGACTGTGGCGTCCAGGTTGTGATCTGCAGGGGTAGAAAAGTGTTTACCGTAGTAAACAACACAGTTTACAAACTCATCGGTTCAAAAGTGCAGTGATAAAGATACGTTGTGGTTTATGAGAAAAGTTAAAGGTTGACTGTAATCTGTTGGTCTGAAAGGAGTGGAACAGACACCAGCTCGTTTCTGGGGTTATTGTAGTATTTTTCTGCTTCCCATAGATGGAGCCAAACTCACATCGTCCAGCTGTGTATGACTCACCAGCCATGAACGCGGCTTCCCCAAAATCACAGAGAACTGTGTAGTAGGAGAGTTTGTCATGTGTCCCCAAGCCCCATTTCCTGCCCATTCCCCTAGGCTGACTCTAATAATGTTTCACTGTCTCCCAGGTCTGTTCCCACAGTGCAGTGGCAACAGGCAAATGACACACAAAAGCAGTAATCCAACACTGGCCTTCCCATACAGCTTGAGGGGAAATGTTTTTCAGATGTTACAAATATTACCTTTCTAACTACATTTTATATCACAGCTCTGGTTATTGGTCTATTCTTCTTTATACTGAATGGATAAGGCATTTAAAAAGGTCTTAGGAAACATGTTGGGGGGGCTTCTTCCTTCCACTGTGATCCTGGGCAAAATTCTGATCTGGCCTTCCACTGCAAAATGTTTGGGATCTATGGATATAATGCAATGACTTGTAATAGGAAGTAGGAACTTCAGAGAACAGAGGAGGACTCTACAGTCTCTGCCACCCGTGAAGGTGGCACCTTCACCTAAATTACAGCAATTTAATCAAAAAACTGCATAAGGAAGACACACACAACTATCAGCCAAACAAGGATAAGAGCATTACAGGGTAAGGAGTAGGCATTTCCAGCCTTTGGGAGTAAGAAATCATAGCTACCTTCCTGACAGCCACTCAAAGTTCTTTGCTCACTTCAAGAGCCAAGGAAGGTGTCTTCACAGCTGTGTTCAGAACAGCGCAAAGCCACTCATGTCCCAGTAAGGAGCAAGAGTAAATACTTCCACACTGATTTTACTTACCCGGCAACAGGTTTCGTTACACTGGACTTGAAAGTGTTGTGGAAACATCTGAGGCAACTTACCATATAGACAGAGTGCCCTTTTGCTAGCCTTTTGTTTTTAAGCAACCGAAAAGCAGATGATTTTCTCAAAAGACCATTACATTTAAAGGGCCAGTCTTGTTATCCTGCTATTCAGGGTTCAGACTGAATCACGAAAAATGAATTCAAACATGAAGACTATGTGTCAATAATATGCCAGTGATACAACTGTGCGACTAATGGGAGAAGAGGTCTGCATCCGTTTTTAAATCCCTGTGCTTCTATGCCTACAGTTGCATTTACAGCAGTCACTGTACTTTATCCCTTTCACAGAGGTATGTGGAGTGCAGCAAGAGCTTGTGACAATCAAATAGTTGAGGAAGTTGGGAAGGGTCTTCTGGTGCCAGACCAGTCTTTTGGATGGAGCCTCCTCTTCCAGTGGCTTGCTGTGAAGAAGGAAGAGGTGCTGGAGCCCACTCACATTTAGCACATCCTCATCAGGACTGTTATTTCCCAGATGCTGCTCTGACTCCAAAGTCTGCTCTTGAAAGAGTTATGTTCTCCAACTTTCTTTCGTTGCTAGAGAAGGCACAGATGGAGGATTTGGAAAGAGGAGATTTGATCCCCACACAATCCCGGGACTCCCCAGAGAGGTGAGTAATCAGCATGGGGAGAGGAAGTGTGTGACACTCACATTTTTATTTTGTTTAGATGTTTCCCGTGGAGCAAGTGAGTACAAGAGGATCTTTGGTTTTCTCTTTGCAATGTCTGGGTCTGATTTCAGCTGCAATGTCATCCCGAAAGAGCTGACTCATCCAGCAGGGCTGCAGCTCCAAGGAACACATGCAGAGGCTGGGAAAGTTCAGAGCTATTTTCAGAGCTTGGGGGAGTTGCACCGTGGGGTCCCACTCTCTGGAAGAGGTGCTAGACAGAGAGCGTGCTGTCCAAGAGCATCTGAGAGGCTCAGTAAAAACTGGGCACTGCCATGACCCAGCAGGCTTCAAAGCAAACAGAGGGCAAAGGCACAAAGTAGAGGAAAACAATCGCCATCCACTGGGAAAGTGTTTCTTCAGTGTTTTGATCTTACCAATCACCTTCACATAGCTTAGCTGTGTTTAAATAGTCCCTGGAGCAGGAGTTCAGCAGTGCCCAGGCAAGGATGGTCCACAGGGAAATTGTGAGGCATGGCAGAGCACTCTGAGTACTCACCAATCTGACTGCAGGTTCCTTTTCTGCCTCAGTTTACCTTTATCTGTTTACCTCAAACCAACTACCAGGCCTGGTATTTCCAAAACCGTAGTCTAGGTAGGGCTTGTTAACACAACATTTAGCCTTCCAGCCTTAATAGCAAGATTTACAATTGTGATAATAAACATTTTTAAATGTGATTCAAAATATGTATATTAAAAGCAGTGGAGCCGAAAGCTCTGGAAGGAAATTAGAGTATTCTGATTTATGTCTGAGAAAAGAGGAATCAAATGAGAGGAAAAAAGAACGAGTGCTTAATGCTCTCTGGGGAAGAGCAGCAGTCTCTCAGACAGGCCTGATGTTCCTACAAAATAACAGATCCAGGAATGAGCATCCCAGAAGAAAAAAGAGACATGGACAAAGGGAGTAGGAATGCAATTTAAGTGGAGCTGCTTTCCAATTTCCCCTGCCCGTGTTGCAGCACAACACTGAAACTGAGCAGATGAACTTGCTCCCAAAGAAAGACATCCTTGTGTGGCAGAGTTGTCCTGCAGACACCAAAGACTATTCCAGCTGCTGGCAACATAGCAAGAGTGATGGGCTCCTGGCCAGGGCAGTCCTGATGGAGCCCACGTAAATCAGAGAAGTGCCTGTGGGCAGTTGGTTAGCACAAGGGACTGCTCAGCATCTTGGATGCCTACACTCCGCAACTGACATTTGCAGGGAGCCATTTGTCAGTCAGAGTTAAACATCTGGTTAAAGGGCCTGATGATAGAGCACTCTCTGCAGAGCTGATTTCTCCAGAAATGTGCATGGTGCCAGTATGTAATGTCAGGAGGCAGCTTTGCCTGAAATATCCGGGGGAACTCATTTCAAAAAACTGGATACTGGACAAAGGCCGTAAGTTGGGAATTGAAGGACAGATATGATTAGAGAGAGGGAGAGGCTGCTATGCTGAAGCCCCCTGTGATTATGTAGTTTACAGGGAGACATTCAGAAAAGGGAGCATAATAGAAAAGCAGAAAATACTGAAAACTATAAAGGTGCTCTTTTGGGTGCTGCTTGCTCCTATACTGAATGAGGACTCAGTGAACCTGAAAGTTGACACATTTTAAAATGGGTAACAGGAGATGTGTTTATTACAGAATAATGTTACATGTGTACAGGAAATGTATTTACTACAGAATAACGTTATTTGTGAGAGTTTCACAGACCATCATTGAGAGCAAGAGTCATCTTAAGTCTTAAATAGGATTAGAAGAGGGGAAAAAAGAGAATAATTAGAGGTTGCTACTTTTATTCTCTCTGTCATGTTTGAGGGATAAAATCCCACTAGCTCCAGGGCATAGAGCAACCTCAGAAAGCCCATGACTAGAAATAACTTCTTGTGTGGGCAAATTACCCTATTCTTCTCTTGAACTTTTCTGGGAGTAATCTTCTGCTGATTTCTGTCATAGATAGGATAGTAGCCTGCAGGAGTATTCACTTCGGTATGTTTGTTACTGCTGGGGTGTGTTAGTAAAGGTATGAACTGGAATTTCAAAGACAGCTTCCAAGCCACTTTCATTGGCAGAAAAACAGTGTGACAGACGTAAATGGAGGTATACTGACTGACACGTTTTTTCCACCACTCGATTCTATCCCAAACATAAGAAAACAAAATATTAAATCTGTGTTTTGTGACTGTGTTTCTTTTTTCACAGTCTTCAGAGCATCTCTTAGGCTAGTATTGGCCAACCTTGTATCTTGGGCATCATCTATCTCCTGGAGATTGTCTGCATCTCTATTGCCATTTCTGGTATAGTGAAGAAATCCAACCTTTTCTGGTGCCACCATGTTCTAGATGTCTTCAATCTTTCCACAGCGGTTCATCTTTGTGATCTGTCAGTGTATGGGCAGTGGGGTCTTGCACGCTGGGACACCCCATATTCACTCCCCCTGCTATGGATGTCAGGAGTTCTCCAGCACCCTTATTCTCACCGCTGGGTCCATAGACTGACATTTAGCCTCTGTTCACCAATCTTCTCCCTAAGATGTTGGAAGTCCCCTCTTGCTGACTATATCACTTGCCTCCTGTGGGCATGTCCCCATCAGCATTACCCTGGTTTGGCTCCATGGCAGGTTTATCTTGGCCCTGATGGTGCCAGAGGTTGTGGGATTCGCTGTCCCTACTCTGGCTGTGTCCTGTAGTGAGTGACCTTCACCCCTCACAGGGTGCTGCCTGCATGCAGATACTCCAAAAGATTAAGTCTTTTCTGTCCCAGCTGTCCAGCAAAGTGAGCCACACAAACTGCAGTTGCTGTAGGTCTGGTCTTCTCTTATCTGCTGAGCACAGTATCACTTTGCTGCCATAGATACATACAACCTCTGATCCTCATCTGCTCTTGCACCTGAAATGTGCACATCATCCTGGGCCGTGCACTGAGCTGGCTCGTCTCTCCATGTACTTGGTGGGTTGTGAGAGCTGTCACTGGATCTCTCTGTCAAGTCAGTGGCCCAGGACTGGCAGGGACTGACCACGCTTTTCCCAGGAGGCAGATAGCAAGTGAAAGAGTAAAAGTATTCATTCTAAAGGGGACATTGAATATTGCGTACAGATGCCTGGAGTCCAGAAAGACTTCAAAGGTGTGTTTAATTTTCCCTGGTGAATCCACGCTTTAAAATGTTTAAACAAATCAGATGTATAATTTGGTAGAATGACAGCTATATATATAGAAGAGAACGGTGATAATAATTCACAAAACTTTGGAGGATATAAACGTCAAGGAAGGAAGAGTGGTTATGGTGATACTAGTATGACAGCCAGGAGGACTCATGCGAATTTGAGAAAAGGAAAATTTTGGCTCAGTGTAAGGAACAAAAATATAAACTAAATAAAGCGACCTAAAATAAGTAACTGTACAAAGCCTAAGAAACCAAACAAAACCTTTCCTCCAAGCTGTTATTTTGTAAGAGGAAAAGTACCAGATACTACATTGAGTTCTCTGTGAGCTTCACTCTTGTTATGGGTTTTTATATGGGAGCTGCTCAAAAAATTATTGGTGATGGTGGCTGCCTAAAATGGAAAGAGCCAACAATAATCTCCGCTTGATTTGAATAATTCCCAAAAGGGAGAGGCTGAAACGCCTCAGAAGCAGTAAATTAAAATTGAACAGAAACCTGGCACGTATAGTAAATGACGCATATCGTGAATGGCACAATCTTCTGTTGGGCATTGCACATAGAGGACAGGCACATCATGATTTTCTGAGTCTCAAATAAAAAGCCTATAAAAAGTACTTCTTCCAGTTATGGAGGCAAATAAATTTGACAAGAGTGATTTGTCTTCTTATTACAGAATTAGTCCTCTTTTTCTCTTTTTTTGGTTTCCTCCTTTCCCTGGTGAGCTTTAAGTGCGGAGAAAAAAAGGTGTCTGATCTGAGTAAGAGTCTGGTGCAGATGAGGGGTCTGAAACTGAGAAAATATTGCTGATTTTCACATTGACCGCACTCTCTCTTCACTAGACCGTCCCTGGGGTTTAGAGGATACGGTAAAGTACGTTCAGTCCAAGTGCAGGAAATGTTAAAACTTCAGAGAAGAACAGAAATAGCCTTTCAATTTATGCACTGTATTAGAAAATTGTATCAGTAGCTAAACCAAATGTTTAAAGACGTGGAAGTTTAAAGTCAGGTTAACGGTCAAAACCAGATCAAAGATGAGCTGCTCAGGCGGACTTTTTCTATTTTCCAGTGAAGGTTTTTTAAAATGAAGGCTAGAAATATCTGTATACTGATGGCTGCACTTTAGTGGATGAGTGTGTAAAACAAGGCTGGTCACTGGATCAGTGGGACAGATGCTGCAACGGGGAGCATTCTCTTCAGCTTTATGAATCTGACTCCTGCACAAGCGGGGAGGCAAATTGCTGCTGCACCATGGTCACAGTACATTAGCTGCTGGTATTTTCAGTACATACCAAACCCCAGGTCAAATAACTCCGCTGTTAGATCATGCTAAAGTGCTCTGCTGCTTATTTCTCTCTGTCACATACAAGTTACCAGGCTGCAGAGGCACCACCAAAAGCGGTACGTGGAAGTTTTAAACTATATAAACTTCGGGTCTTAAAACAAACAAATGTGCAGTCAATAAGCACTCCTTTCTCCGTGTTTATGCCTTGATGAAAAAGCCTGGGGTTCCTGCTGGAAAGCGGGATGACAATTTTAAAAGGGCACAACGCAGTGCTGGGCAGCAAGTCCCTGCACAGCCCCACTCTGCCTGGTCCCAGCAGGGCCAGACCATGCAGAACATCGTTCTGCTCCTTCCTGCTCCCCCCATTTCTGTGCTGAAGGCATCTGGCTCGGCGCTCGCCTCTCTGCGGGGCTTTGGGGCCAGCAATGGCTAATGGTCGCTGGCAGGGAGGAGGCAGGCGATAGGAACGCACCACCATCATAGCACTCTTCCTTCCCCTCTGTGTTTTTGAGCTTTCAGGCCTTTTGTTTCAAGGGCAACACTCTGAGGATGTTTTCATTTATGTGTATCTGCAGATGTAACTGGCTGCCAAATGATGGGCCTTTTTTTTTAGCTGGGAAAATCCTCGGCGTGTTTTGCCAGAGGGACATATGAGACCCAGGAACTACTAGCACACACAAATGTCTGCAATCGTTCTTCGGACAAAGCCCACAGGCCCGGTGCTTGCCATCCCATCCAAGATAGCAGAAATCGGTGCTCAAAGTGGCGCCTGGGTGTTGTTTGCAGAAGAGGCTCCACGGCTGGCCCTGGGCCAGAGCCTGCAGCCCCATCCCAGCCCTCAGCGGCTGAGGAGACGTGCTGTGCCGGCAGTGCTCTGCTCTTTCTCTGCTCTACACAGCAGCCCCCGGGGTGACAGTGCTGCTGATACACTGGGGAAGGCTCTGGACTTCTTCAGCTGACACAGGGTGGGGAGATGAACTGCAGTGCCCCATCCATTGGCAAAGCACATGGAGACGAGTTTAAATCCTCTCTTGTTTTGCCACCCAGTCCTGCACCATTCTCTTCCTCCCAAGCCTTATCCTTCCCTGTTTTCAGATCCTGTTTATTATGACTGCTCCCCGAATTTCTACCATTGATTTTTTTCCCACACCTCCTGATTTTTATTGTAACCCCTCTATCCCCTCTACTAATACATACCCAGCTCCTACACTTGAACACAGCTACTGGGAGCCCTAAACACACCAGGGACAGTCTCTCTCAAGTTTATTGTTATTATCATTAATATAACACCATGTAATAATTACAATCATATATAAAACAGGTAAAATAGTGCCAGTAATGTAACAGTATCCTACAGTTGGGAGGAACAATTCCCAGGAAAGCTCTGCTCCATCCAAGAATGGCACATTCTTTGGGGACATTGCCTGCCCATGCTGAGGGAGATGTAGGAACCAAGATGACAGTGATCTGTGTTTTTACTTAAAGGCTTATAATCTCAACAGGTGTGGAGCAGAGGGTAGTAGACAGACTAGCCTCAAGTCTGAGCTCTCTGCTTCAGGGCCAGGCTGTGTTAGAAAATCTTAATAAAAGAGGATGTGGTTTTCTTTTTACACTAACAAAGCTTGATTCCCCTAGTCAGGTTTGAAGAAGTGGCTGAGTTGGTTTCGCTGAAATTTTCCTGAGAAAACACAGGTCACAGACAGACATCCAACATAGAGACTGTCTGCTCATACCACTGGTCAGTGTTATCAGAAGCTTTAAACAAGACTTGATAAGAGGAAGAAGGGTCAGGTAAACTCAGCTATTAGTATTCCTCCCTGTGCCTCTCATAATGAGATCTAGCCTTATTCATCTTGCGGGTCAGCAGTTTTATAGCTAGGTGAGACAATGGAGGAGCCACATGTACCTTCAGAAAGCTGTAATATTTAGCTATACTTTTCGTTTTGTGGCAGAGGCAGCAATGTAAAAGGACAGAGGATAACCAGCAGCATGGCTTGTGGAGTGGAGGAAGAACACCTACGTCCTCTCAGAGCACCCACCTCTCTTATTGCTGCTAGTGATGGGTCTGTAACACCAGTGAATCAACAACGGGATTTGTTCTTGCCACTGAAAATGTGACCATGGAAGTACCTGGACAAGCCTAGGTCAGAAACAGCAGGAACAAACATGGCTGCATGTCTTTTCTTGCAGTTCAGATATCCATATCCTGAGAAAATCAGGCACTGTCCAAAATAGGCAAAGTGTTCTTATATTTGCCAGCCCAAGAGCTGTTTCATTAGTGATATCAAGAGGGAAAACATAGATGTCAGCAAGGTCAGGCTGTCTCGGTCCATGCTTATTTGTGGTTTGGATTTGCTGTGAGCGGGGCTCCGTGACCCAGCAGCATGAGCTCCAGCACCTCACTGTGCAGGAGGATGTCCCCAGCAGCAGAGCTGCCTGAAGTGCTGTTGGGGAAGGGCTTGGCAACGGGGGTCCTCAGGGGAAAAAGATCTAGGTTTGGGGCTTCATTTGTATAGCCTGTAAAGTAGATCTCTGGACAGAAGTCTGAGACCATCATCTCCTGATTTAAGGTCCTCACTAGCAAGGCTGATGCTCGTGGAGTCATTGCTTCCCCCTTACATCTCCAGCTGGTCCTTCCTTCAGCTGCATCTCAGCACACCATCACCTCTGCAGTGCCAGCACGATGGCTTATAGAGCCAAGTCTTGAACCCCATCAAGGAACTGATCCAGGCTAAAAACCAAATATGGTAGGGGGAGAAGAGGGCTAGATCTCTTTAAACAGGTGTTGACAAAAAGCCCTTCGGGAAAATGCAGCCCCTGGGGTTCAGATGGCCAGGTGTGAGCATGACTTGTCCTGCCTGTATGTGTGAGCACAGGGCTCCCCTGGTCCTGCCTGCCTTTCTCCAGCAGAGCAGCTGGGCACCAGGCACCATACAGTCTGTGGCTGTACCAGCATTTCCAGATGTTCTGAAGCCTGCTCAGGGCCAGAAATCCCAGACAAACACCCACAGGACATTTGGATGACTGTTTGAGGTGGGAAAAGCAAATGTGCCAAAGGAAATCTGGCTGCACGGTTGCCCCACTTTGTTCCACTGACCAGGTCTGTTCCTGTGTTCAGAGATAATCTTCACATGGGAAAAAAGAAGGGGGGTGGCTTTCTGCCCCCACTTTTTTCACTACTCAATGATAAATGAAAGTGGTTGGGAAAGTGCCTTTCCTCACCTTCAATTTTCCCTCTGTGTCAGAAATTCAGGTCTTAGCAGGCTGGTTCCCTTGAAAGCTTCTGGTGATAAAGAAGGTTGGAC
The DNA here is from genome assembly GCF_031877795.1 of Strix aluco. Classification (NCBI taxonomy): domain Eukaryota; kingdom Metazoa; phylum Chordata; class Aves; order Strigiformes; family Strigidae; genus Strix; species Strix aluco. The sequence continues at coordinate 31,975,858 of NC_133935.1, forward strand.
TTAATGATCTTAAAGGTCTTTTCCAACCTAAATGATTCTATGATTCTATAAGGAGCAGTTGTGTGAGCCACCAGCTGCAGAAACATTCAGGGGAAACCTGAGGGAGAGGAAGTGGGTTCACCAAGACCACCCCTGTGTGCCACTGAGGGGACTGATGAGCAATGGGCAGAAAGAAGCAGTGAAAAGTAAAGTTTCCAAGAGCAATAGGGAAACAGTCATTGGACAGGATTTCACTGGTAAATTCACTTTGCAAATACAAAAACTCCCAGAAGTGGATGGCACCCACAGTGTTACACCCTAATAAAACCTCTTCCTCAAATCACAGCCACGGACCCCGATTCTACTTGCAGTTCAGCTTCCTCTTACATGTCTTTTGGGCTTCCCGCTGCCGCCATAGCTGATGGCTACCCCTACTTCAGAGCCTCCTGCAGCCCGAGCTCTGCTTACTCAGTTGGTGAAATAGGTTGTTGCATGTGGTTGCCCTTTTGAAGTTCACAACTTGCTTCAACCACAGCCCTGAAAGAGCTGCCCACATGTGGACGTGGGCTGAACCCCAGCAGATACTGCTGCTAAATAGCCGGTCATAGTCAGAGATCAGTTAAAAAAGCAGAGGGCATAGCAAAAGCATGAGTGTGAGCTTTCATGGTGAAAAGGAACAATAAATTAAGCCTTAAGCACAACATGTCTCTCTTACACTTAATTTAACACTCATTCTGACAGCTCCTGGTGATGCAGACCTTTCATCTGCTGGCTGCAGCCTCTCCTGCAGCCATGACTCAGCTGGCCCTTGCCTACATGCCTTGTTTGAGTCGGAACCTCTCCAAGAGGCCCTAATAAAGTTCAGTCCGCATGACCCCAGCTGTTTCTGGCTTCTCTAGGCATGACTGCATCAAGCAAAGCCCAGGAAGAGCTGGTCCCAGTCACTCACTGTTTGGGAAGGGACTGAGCTCACTCGTGGCCAGGAAATACCTCCAGGCTGTTGTTGTCCGTCCTCCCTATTCCATGTCCTCTGTCCTTGCATTTGAGGACTTGCATGTTTTATTACATTAGCACCACTCAAAGAATTGCATTTGCTAGTCCATTTCTGTTGGATGGGGGCAAGTGAAAATGAAACTGCAAAGGCTTGACAGTGCTGCTGTCCATTGGTCTACAGGTAGGAAGTTTGGTTGGTGATGAAAATATTAGTCTTTCCTTTGTAAACTGGCTTTCCACATGGCGTTATGGTCCCCTGGCCTCTCCCTCTTGGTCATTGAGAGAGGCCACCCACTGTCCACCCTTGTGCCACCCATGACAACACTGCTGTCTGATCCCATGGAGAACCAGTCTGAGTAGGTAGAATTTCAAAAAATATAAAATAAAATTAAGAAGAACTTTAAAAGAACAAACATAAAAGCTTTTTTTTGTCAGATCTGCTCCTTGCACTGCTCATTGAAGGCTTCACTGAAGATTACACCAAGGTGAGGGTGGCCCCACTTGCTCCCCTCCTTGCATTGCCCCTGCCCTGGCCCTCCCAGCTGCTGGCTGGGCAACACAAAGCCCTGGAGCAGGGGAAACCAGATGCAAAATAAACCAGGTGAAATCTAGGATGCAGGACTTCGTGGGCTGTTTGACTACATGAATGCTTGGGACAGCTCAAAGTGAGGAATGAATAGCCAGGGAAAGGGGGATGATGCTGAACTCAGCTCCCCAAGACCTGCCAAAGAAGTTCCCTGGGATGTTTGGGGGATTTCTCGTGTGCTGCAGGACAGACATTGCTGCCTGCAGCTCCAGGGTCAGAGATCTGAGAGCTGGTTTGTCCTTTTTTCCTGAAACGCTGCAAGTTAGTGTTATGAGATACAATTTCTCTCCAACACCTTGCCTGTGTCCCTCTGCGGGCTGAAGCCACTCATCTCAGCCTGAAGTTTCTCCAGTATGCAATTGCCATGGTTTGCCCATCGTGCCCTGCCTCCTCCAGCCATCAGTGTCCCCTTGGACAGCTAAAAGACTGTCAGCGAGGAGAGCTCCCACGGATGGTGCAGCTCGTTCACGACATCACCCACACACTGTGATACTCATGGCCAGGATGTTTAAGAGCCATGGGCTCTTGGCTAAGGCCCTTCAGAAAGGAGCAGACTGAAATTTGGTTGCCTGCAAAGCCAGCCAACATCCCCACTGGCCAAGCCTCCAGTTGCAGCAGCCGGCACCTTCTCTGGAGCCAGCAAGAGGATGGAGGGTCCACGAGGTGCCAGCCCTGCACCACACTGGGAACCAGGCAAAGCTCATGGTCTGCTGGGGAGATGAGGGGGCTTTACTGGAAAAATTGAGATGCACAAGGGCTCAGAGGGAGAAAGGGACTCCAGAGGGCTGGTTGGAAGTGATGTTCACAGGGCTGGCCAGCTGCTGGCAGTGGCTGCAGATACGCAGAGTGTTCCAGGCTTAAGAGTTCAAGGAAAAACTGCCAAAAGACAGGGAGCCTAAGAGCAGGGATGGCTACTGACTGTGCAAAGTCCTGTCTGAAGCACAAAGGAAGGTGAATTTAGGAGCAGAAGGAACTGAGGTGACGCTCTGCAGTCACCCTATGCCACCCGCTCCCCACCTTCACTCCGAGCAGGTGGTTTTGGTCCTGACTCAGCCACTTTCCTCCAAGCAGGAAACTAAGAAATGTGTTTATTTCTTCCTCAAGAGGAAAATAAAACAAAATTATAGCAGAAGGCTCCACTTGGGATCACAGGAATGAAAGATGGGCAATGGGAAACACTATTTCCAGTGCTGAGAAATGCAGTTGTTATGTCAACCAGCTGCCATTAGCAGTCCCATATGGCATGATAAATGGGATGGGGCTCGGCAGGGAAGCCAGCTTGCCTGTGCCAGCCAAATCCTTATGGGAAGAGAAGAGAGCTTGAGGACAAGTTTCTCTGCATCCAAGCATGGGTGGCTCTGGAGACCATCAGCTACCAGTGTCCCCAGCAGTACCTGGTGACGCCAGACCCAGTGGAGCACCACAGCTAGCAGCGTGCTGCAGGGTGGATGCTGTGAGCACCGGGTGCCACCAACACCCCAAACCTGCCCACATGGTTTGCCCTTGAGGGCAGCAAGAGATTTCAAGGGAAAAGCCTTCATGGTGACCTTCTGCTTTCACACGTCACAAAGCCGACATCCTGTTTAGCTCAGACTGAGATATGATCAGGGAGCTAAAAAAGGAAGCAACAAGCTGAAACAGGTGAGTGTCTTGAAAGCCCTGGGTGTGCGCTTGTATCCCCTGGGATGCAGATGAAGGAAAGCCACCAAAAAACCACATGGGCCCCTTCAACAGCATCCGCACCAGCTACGTGCCTGCTGGAGCCACTACCACTGCCAGTGACTGAGGGCTGAAAACCCCAATGCTTTGCTCAAACATAAACATTGTAAACATGTTAGCTGTGACATCTTTGTAGCCCAAAGAATATACAGAAGGGGACTCTCCTGCTACAGTACCAGTAGCTCTGCAGGATAAGGTGCTGATTTCTGTATCCCAGAGAAACTGGGGTGCTGATTTCCCTCCTTTGAAGAAACCTAAACTGCAACTTCTGTTGCAAAAGTAAACTTAAATAGTAGCAGCCTTACATGCTGTCCTAGGGGAGATCTTCAATCCTTGATCTGAAAAAGCAGTGTTTTCAGACAGGTGAACAATCACCTTTCCCTTCAGTTTTAAATAGATTTCCTTAATAAAATAATGAGTTTGTCCCTATTTTGAGGGTTAGTTGATCGTTTGATTGCTCCCACATCAGACATGAAGGACTCTTCGATGCATTGAAAGCAAATACACCAAGCAGCGTGGATTGAGAGCAAAATAGTAACTTAGCCCCTTTCTAATGGCTGGTGACAGTATCTAATGCTGTGGTGTTGGTGTGATTTTAAAATACAGAGGACTATTGTTGTGCCCTTCTGCCCACACCTATGTTTGCAAGCCTTGCACCCCAGATCTTCCCAGAAGGCAGGGGAAGGGCAAAGCCCACAGCAGTTGATTTACTTGGCTTCACTGGCATGTATTTTTATCCTCTGCTGTACAGCTTTCATTTTGTTTTCATATTGCTGTAAGAATCAATGCAAATTAATTATGTTTAAAAGGGACAGGATTGCTCTCAGATGCACTAGATCTTGGCTCTCCCTGCAAATTCTAATTTCCAGATTAAGTCGTTTAGAAAACTGTGGATGTAATTAATCAAGAGTATTTAAGCAAAGAACAAAAGGGGAATTCTGTGGGAAACAAGCTTCACTTTTATTGTTAAAAATATGATTTAAACTATTCAACTTCATCAGTGATGTCACAGCTAAAATAACCAATAAATAAAATTTAAAAGCCTGTCAAACTTGCTCTGCTATTGTCTAGCTGCTCCAAGGAGCTTTTGCTGTCCTGTGGCCACTGCCCTGGTACAGCGGAAGAGAAGAGAAACTGCTTTTGGCCAGCAGCTCCCCTCTGGCAACCTGGGGCCTGGCCGAGGGGGCAGGCAGGGACACTGAGGAGCAGCAGCTCGGCTCCTGGAGTGCCTTGGCCACCCCAGCCCTGCATTTGAGCAGGCAGAATTTCATCCCCACACCTCCAGGTTTCACACCAGCCGCCTCTGTGATGGTTGCGCCAGCAGCTCCCGAGCTGTTTGGGTTGGCACCCTTTTTCTACAGTCTCAGGAATGGAGGTGCAAAACCTCACCCCACTGACACAGAGATCCCCACATGTCCCTGGTCCCCTCCCAGTGTCTGGGGAATGATGAACAGGGCGATGCACACAGCTCTCTCATAAGCTGCAGACAGGAGGGAGAAGGGAGAGAGCTTGTGGGACACGGCTTCAGCACCCACTGTGGTGCCCACAGGATGCACCTGGTACAGGATCGTCAGGAGGGAAAAACCCAGGGTTTTTGGGAAACTCTCAACGACCCATGGAGGAAACAAGGTGACGGTACTCCCTTCCCATAGGGTCCCCCAGAGTGGGAATGGATCCCAACACGGGGGCAAGCACAGCCGGTGCTGCAAGGCCTGGGTCAAGGGCAGGAGTCCCTTCAGCCACAGCAAAACCCCTGTGTCCAAGCCACGGCTCGGTCCCAACCTCCACATTGTCACCAGCATGGGGCTGGGACCGCAGCCAGAGCCTGTGTACAGCTCCCCGTTCTCAAATCCCCTGGCACTGCTGAAGGCCTCTCCTGAACATCTCTTGCTGATTGAATTTGCCTTTGCTGAAGTATTGACAGGTCCCAGCAGCCTCCATGGGGCTGGGAGATGACAGGAGCTCTGAGCTGCCACCAGAAATGTAGGCATTGTCGCCAATAATTGGGTATCGTTGGGCAAGGTGACCCATGAAGAGAGAAAAGGGGAAAACCAGCAGCAGAAAAGATCAGTGTTTCCCTGCCAGCACTAGCAGGTCCTGCTAAAACTGCAGCCTGAGCTCCTGCCAAGAAGAGCTGAATTGACACAAAATTAACTGAGGGAGAGAAAATGAGAAAGGGAGTGGGAAAACAGAGGTGGGACGAACAGGAAAAGCAGGAGAGCAGCAATCCCTGCCACTGGTCCCCACAGCACCTGCTCCAAAAGTCTTCATAGGCTCTCACCCACCCACCCTCACACATGTACTTACAACGAAAAGTGGTATGTTGTACAAAACCATGACTTAGTTTCCTTTTTTCCCATCACTAACCCTTGGCATGGCGCCTCCCTCACTGGCAGCTTTTGTGCACACAGGGTGTCTGACACCTGCTAAAACAGAGCCGGCCTTTTCTCTAAGTGCATCCCTTGCGCTGGTTGCAGGGCTGCTGGCATGCTGAGGGGATGAAGCTGCCGATTGTCCAAGAGACAGATGTTTCGGCACAAAGCAGAATTAGTGAGAGGGTGAGTTGGGGTGGAGGCAGGAGGAAGCAAAGCTGTATGGGCATGAAATGCCAGAAGCGCTGGATGGTGGCTAGGATGGGTGAAGCAGTGTTTTTATTATTAAGAACAGCCAAAAGAGAGGGCATCACCTGTCCTTTAACTTCAGAGTCTGGAAGAAGGAGCCCGTCCGTTTGCACCTGTAACCCATCTGTGCTTGCTGAGGCCACTGGTGGATGTGCACAGCTGTGGTGTCAGATTCCAAACTTGAAAATAACCAGTGCCCCTCAGGTCAGCTGTCACCTCTGGAAGGGCCAGAAAACTCACCCAGGGTGCTGAGGGAGCAGCCAGTCAGCAAGAAATGCTGCGGGAGAGGGACAGAAGGCTGTCAAGCATAGAGGAGTGGGGAATTGGTGGCGACCGAGCAGGCATGAGACAGGCAGAAAGTCCACTGGGAGCAGGCTCAGAAAGGGAAGAATGCTTGCATAGGATCCTTCCTCATCACAGCTTCCTAACAGCTGCTGGGATCCACCTACACCTGCTCCTCCACAAACATCACTGGAGTTGTGTAGACACCCGTGGCCTGGCACTGGGTCCTGGCTGCCCTGCACCACGCAGTCGGGGTGTTGTGGAGGGTGACAGTGGGCATCCTTGGGCAGATGGTGCCCCCATACCCATACAGCAGATTTTCTGTTTCAGCCGGGTTTGCCCTGGCATGAGCGCACAAGGACACTGCATTCCCAGATATGTGGAGGATCAGACAAGCTGGTTTCACCCTGTGACACATTACATGGCTTCAGGCTCGGTTTCTTTGGTTTTTGCTACATCACATTGCTGCAGTTCTCGATCACAGCAGAGCCAGCAAGGCCAGGGTTCCCTCCAAGCATGAAGGAACAGCTGCCTGAATGGTCTTCATGAGAAACAACTTTTCCTGGAAGCCTCGGAGCCCCTGCTGGTCCCAAATGACTCAAACACATTGCTTTTTGGGGCAGATCACAAAGCTGCTGTAGGAGGAAGGGATGCTAATGGACCAGGTGCAGGGGAAGGAAAAGTGCAGAGGGCTTTTGCGAAAGGGTTTATTGTTTTGCCAGTTGTATTTTAGCAGCAGATACTCTGCAATACCCCTAAGTGGGTGTCTGGGTGTGTGAAAGTCCCTTGAGCCATGAATTGTGCAAAGGGACCGAGTGACAGTGATGATGATGCCCACCTCCACAGGGTGTCCGGGGTGAAAGGCAGGAGCCAGCAGGCACCAGCAGCAGCACGCAGGCTGTGGTACAAGCAGAGGACACAAATGGCAGCAGGTTTGCAGGTGGGTTAGTCACCCGCTCACATTACAGGCGACTAGCAACACCACTTGCCTCTTCTACCCAGCCCTTCTCTGCCAGGAGGTTCCCGCCTGCAGCACAGCTGGGATGAAATGCAAAGCTGCAAGTTCAGAGTCCCTACCTGTGCGGGAGTAGGTGTCACCACCAATTTTTTGTTGGTGGCATTAGAAATCAGTCTCCAGGAAGGCTACTTTGGTTGCCTTCCACTTACTTTATTCCTTCATGTTTGAATGTTTCCAGGGAGAAGATTTGGGTGGGGTTTCTTCCATTCTGGGGCTGTTTAGTCTTTTTTTTTTTTTTTTTAACTTGGGTAGGGAAAGTAGGGGCCATGAAAAGAAAGGGCCTAAAAAAGGCAGATGCATCACCTCCTTCAGGCAGCAGGAGAGTCCCTGACTCACCCTGCCATGGGGCCATCAGCCCCTCATGGACACATCTGCCTTCAAAAGCTGACAGGAATTACAGAATAACATGACTTTACCTGAACAGCACACGTTGGCACATCTGTTCCTGCAATTACACAGTCAGAAAATTAATTTTGATCAACTGCTCCCACATACCTTCCTGTGCAGCAAAACCTGGAGGGATTTCTTTCCTCTGCTATCACTGGGGAATCTCAAAGGGGACACCGAGAAGCTCTGAAGGTGCTTTATGAAACCACCGTGAGGTGCAGGGACCTTTGCATAGGGGGAACTGGATTCCTCACCCATCCTGCCTGGGAACACCAGGGACTGCTCTGTCCAGATGTGGTTCTGCTCACGGGGATGTAGTGACAGCTTCTCCAGCCCTGCCTGTGCTGGCTCCATTCACCCTGCACTGCCATGCCGGTATGCTGGCTCCTGCCTCAGGCTTCGATCCACTTTAATAAACAACTGATCTATCCAAGAATTAAACTTGTGAATGCTTGGAGAAGTAGTCTAGACTGCAAAGGGAGGTGGAAATCGTGTGTATATGACTGGCCAGGGAAATTATAAGAGTAATCTTATATTTAAAAAATATTTAAACTTGGGCATACTATTTAATACAAGATGGGTGGCTGCTGTTCGAGCCAGAACAAGAGGTACTTGCTTTGAAAAATCAACCCCAATCCCACAACTTTTCTCAATCAGCATCACAAATTGGAGCCATCTGGTATTTTTCATTGAACACTCCAAATTTCACAAGACCAGTTCTCAGTCCAGACAAGAGTGCCAAGCTCTTTTGTGTGTTCTAGAAGAAGCCACAGATTTATTTTCCTTTTGTTTTCTGATGCACAGAAGTAGTCGACCACTGACCCCATGCTAAGTTTTCAGACATTTCTGGCTGTAGCCCACCTTTGGGGGGTAAGGCTTGCCCAACGGCAGTGGAAGGAGGCAGGAGAGGTGATGGTCCCCCACCCTTCAGGACAAGAAGCTGCTCAACTCCCATCTGCAGGCAAACTGTCCTGCCCTACAGACTCCTCAAGTCACCTAAGTAGCAAGCCTGGGAGGAAAGGAAAATGGATGCAGTAAGTCAGACATGAAACATTGATAGTGACTGCAAGGAGTGGGCAGATGAAAACTGTTCATAAACTGCTCATGTGAGTGTGCGGAAGCCAGCCTGAACTCATTCAGTGGCTGCACACGGCAGGGTCTTTGGTTTCCTATCCTGAACCGTATGCTCTCACCTTGGGCAAAGCAGCAGGGGACACTGCTGCTGGTCACTCCCAGCCAAAGTCACCCCTTGACCCCTCCCACTTGGCTTATGAAAGATCCATCTGCAATGCTGCAACTCCCTCAAGTGCTGTGATAGTCCAGATAAGGATGACCACAAGAAAAATGTGTAAGTATTTTTAGCTTGCACACTATTTTTTTTTGCTGGGTCCACTATGAAAAATGATAAGGGGAAATATTACTCATTCTCTGTAAAATTACTAATTCTCTCCTGAGGAGAATTAGTTCAGCCAGCTGACTCCCCCGCATTCCAACCTCGCATTCTAAGACTGAAAAGCAAAGAGAAAAATTATGCCCCTATTTTGCCCAAATAACTCCAGCCATTGAGAAGGAAACTATTTTTCCACTACGTGCATTTTCTCTCCTTTTCTGCTGAGTACCAATCCTAGCAAAGTGACACAAGGGAAACTAAACCAGGAACTTCACATTTGCTTTCCATTGGGAAGTGTTTAAAGCTTAAGGTTTCCACCTATTACCATGATAAAAAGGAGTTTGTACAGTGAAGGCAGAAAGAGGAAAGGAGGTCCTCTCTTCCTTTTCTGTTTGCATCTTTTTAAATGATCAACACTAGAGAGCAAAACCATAAAATAATGGCTTGATACGGTCCTCATTCGTGATAGATCTCTTCTCAGTAAAAGAGCTACTAAGAAATCTCTGATGTCTTCTGCATAACCAGCACACCAAACTCACCTTTCCAGGGATTCCTCTACTGAAAACAATAAGGGAGTTCAAACCACACTTGCATTTCTTACCTATATTCCATAGTAGTGATCACTGCAACGATAGATGGAAAATACAAACTCTCCATAAGATGCAGCGTCACACAAAGGACAATCAGTAGGAGACCAGGAGGAAGGCAGCTTTCACAGTCCCTTCAATTTTTGGCTTCTCTTACCAGACTCCTTGCAAGACAGGGAAGGAATAAATCATTATCAGTTGTAACAGTGCTGATACAGCGTAGACTCCTGTTCAGAAGCAGCCAATTGCATCAAACTAGTCAACCTGGCTCATCAAAGCAGCCATCACAGGGGGAATTCCTGGGCTTAAAACATCTCTGAGCAGAGTTGCTGAGGTTCAGGAGGTCTCCTGAAGGTCCCCCACTGGCTGAGAGGGCTCAGCGTACTCCCCCAGCAACAAGTTGCATCATGGCCAAGAGAAGGAAGATGTTAAACTGCCATCCCAGGTTATCCAAAGCCTCTCCTGGTGGTAACACTGAGCTTTTCTAAGCACTTCTGCCTATGGTTAGAAAAAGCAGGAGACAGGTTGGGTTCACATCTCTCACTACATGCTCAGTGAACAAGGAGACTTTCTGCAGCTGTGTCTAGATTGGAGCAATGCATTGTAAGTGAGCATCAAGCTGCAATTCCTGCTTCATCTTATCAATAGTACCACCAGGGTAGACAGGGTGATGAAAGCAGGGTGATACCTGCTTTGTAAGCTGACAGAGAAGGACTTCGTTTGCTGTAACCTGCCCTGAACTTGATTTGGCCGCGTCTCTGCAAGCTGAGGGTGTCAATGGTGACTGCTGCAAAAGTCAGCACTGAACCAGCATACTTATCAAGCTTAAAAGCAGGTCACATCCACATGGCATTTTCATTGAGCCCAAAGCACTGAAGAAGGAAATTATTTTTATAAAGGCCTCTCCTCTCAGGAAGTGTGGTCAGATGTTATCCCCATTTTACCAATCATGAGACAGACAAAAGGACCACATTTTGCTGTAAAATCAAGCACATGTTCCCCTTTCTACACAGCATGAGACACCTGGGAAAAAGATTTACAACATATTCTGAAACGAACTAAGATGGCTGGAGGATTGCAGAGCCCATGCTGTTGAGCTTGGTAGTCCCCAGACCTTCTTGAGGAGCTACTCAGGGTCTCTTCACGTGGACCAAACTGCACTGTACACCTTATGCTGTGGTTTGTATTGTACAGTAGAGCCAGCTGGATGTTGGGCAATGCATGCACCACTAACCACATGGCCCAGCTTGCATGCAGACGCCAGTCATTTAATGGGACCCATCATCCTCACACCACAGGCCACAGCTTCGCTTCTGTTGCCAAGGGGCTTGGGCATCCCTCAGCAAAGAGGGCTGTGGTGAGGAAACAACAGAAAGCAATTCCTCCAGCCTGTGCCCAAGAGATGCCTGGGAAGGAGAGAGGCTAGGAGGAAGCCCCAGGCAGAAGTTGGTGGGCCACAGCTGGCCCTTTGGCCACAGCCAGCACCTCTGCTCTTAAGGGCAGCTGGCTGAGCAGGGTCTGAGGAGGCTCTACCACACTGTTGCTGCTGCCACCCACTGCCAAGGGCCGTGTGGCATTAGAAAGCAGAGAGCTTCATGCTCAGGTATGATAACATATATCACATTAACTGCACAAGCAGCCAGGAAGGGACAGTCAAGATTCATTAATGCGATTTTAACGTTAATTACATTTGTAGAGCAGTGCTGCAAGAGGCCTTCTGACAAGCATGTCCCTCCTTGGCTGATATGCCCTGGCAGGGTGAGGCTATGTCAGTTTTCCCTTCCTTTGCATACCAGAACTGCACACTTCTTTCCATCAACAGAAAATGACAGAGCATTAAGATCTGCCAGACAGAATAAAGGAGTTCAAGGTCATTGTGCTGTCCAGTTAACAGATGATTTTGACTTCTCCTCCCCATTTCTTCCAGTGTATACAATACTAGATAACTGCCCTGTGGCAGCTAACCTAAATCCCTCTAGCTTTTGGAAAGAAACTGGAGAGGTGGCTGCCTGGGACAGTTCTTGTTGCAAAGAGTCAGTTTTCTTAACACAATGCTTTGAAGTCTTCATTTGTTGCCTCAAACAAAGGAAGTCCACAATTACAACCACCCTACAACCGCACAGGCTTTTACAACTGAAAAAGTGTGTTTCCACAGCTATCAGGCCACATTTTTTCATCCACCTCTGACTTTCTAATGCAACTAGAAAGGAAACTTCAGGGGGAAAAAAGAGTATATTTAGACAGGCTAAGAAATGCGGTGAAGTCATAGATGGGCAGAGGAAGGATCATCAGAATGAAGGATCATTCAGTTCACCAGAAGGGACTCAATTGTACAAACCAGAAAGCAGAGACTGAAATCATGACTGCCAGTGGCACTGAGAAATTATTTGGTGATATCTTTAAGCCAAGTGCTAGTAAGAAACCTGCCCAGAATGTAAACAATCAGAAGCAGCAACATCATCTACACTTGTCAGCCCAAGTAATTGACTCTGCCTCACAAAATCACACCAAATCTGTGAAATAAAGATTACACTAAAATGGCATAGCATGTTTTGGTGGTGGTGGCAGATATAAAAATATCATCCAACCACATCACTGGGGTGTCCTGAATTTAGACATAACCTTTTGCCACAATCACTCTACAAATGCTTCCTTCTTGCAACTTAATTTTTCCATTCCATGTAACTCCATGAATTTCACTCTCACCTCTGAAATGTCTTGCACTGAAACACACCTCTTGGCTATTTATTTTTCTTCCCACCAAATAGTCCCTCACTTGATTCAACATGAATTTATCCAACTAGAGCATTTTTTTTCCCAGCAGCATTCAACACAATAGGCAGCACATTCAGTTCATTAACGTTCTGACACGGCATCAAACAAAAATTTTGCCCATATTAAAACAAAGGTTTTAAGTTCATCTAGGATTTTAATTCACTATAACGCTATAATGACACCAAGGAAAAAATTTGTACATGTGATGCAGGTAGCATGGTGCGAAAGCAAGCATCCTCCCCCAGCAAGGGATGTAGCTTTTCTATGCAGAATGGCACTGAGCCCATCCTCATCTTCAGCTCCTGGTGTGCCCTTACTCCAGGCTAAGGTTCAAAATCTTCAGACTGTAATTTGATTTATTTTGAACCACGCAAAAGTCCCTCTGCTTGGGCTCCTGCCCTGTCCGGTCCCTGGCAGTGAGAGCAGAGCCGGGCAGGGAAGCGGGACTTGGCTGCCACCTACCGGTGTCCGGCCTCACACCAAAAAATCACGGAAAATACACCAAAACCACAAATAATACAGGCAACTGCCCGCCGGCACCCCAAATCGAAGCACCTCTAACTCAGCAAGAAAACAGACTCCTCAAGGAGAAGAGGTGCATGGTCGGGCTGCTGAGATTAAGGGTGCAGAGCTTCGCAGATTAATAGTTTTAGACCTGGCTATGAAAACTGGTGGTACACCACAGGATCGGTTAACGTCTTGCAGACAGGAGCTACAAGGTCTCCAGAGTCAGTTTTCACTTTTAAAAGGTCAAACATACACCTTCTCAAAGGTGAGGCCAACATGTCACTCCATTACAAAAAGACTTCCATAAATGCTTTTCTTTCAGCATTAGATAAAGCTTAGATGTATTTGCTCCAGAGTAAAGCAATTAGGAAATGAGAATTAGTACTTCTTTCTCCATTTCTTTGTCCTCTTCCCTCCTTATGAGGAAAGAAGAAAAATTTCCAACTTTATCCTCTTACACTAAACACAATATTTTAGTTTTCTTGGAGCATTGTTTTATTCCTTTAAGGGTTCTGAAAGCAGCATGTGAAATCTCCAACTGGTATCTTCCAAAATGTTATAGACAGAGTAAAAATGCAACAGGGAGATAATAGGGTGTCTTCTCTTGTGAAAAAAATATAAAACCCTCATACATTGCCTGCCGTAGTCTGGGGAATCTCAAAGCTAGAATCTCAAAACTGTGATGTCAAAGTATTTTTTGATTCACAGTCACAAGGCAAGCCTAGGAGAAATAATTCAGAAGAAAGGAAGACATTAATTTTGTATGCAATGGGTGACTCCAAGGCTTAGGATGGCATGGACATGTGCACAAGGAAAGATGATGAGAAAAAAAACATCAAATTAGTTTTCTCACATCAGCATTCACAAAAAGCAGCGCTTCATAAAACCTTTACATCAGCAATCACCACAGCTCCTCAAGGACATTAAAAGAATGACAAACTTCCTAAGAACAACAGGACAGGGGAGATTTTTTTGTTCAAAACAGTAACTCTGGGCCTCTCAATGTGCCATCACTCAGCTGAGATAACGGGACATTTAGCAGGGCCCTATCACATCTCTAATCCACCCAGACATGCTGAAATCTTCTGTCCATCACAGATTAAGATCAGAAAGGCCAAGCCAAGAACTGTAAAGTGACAATTTTCAGTGAGGAAGCCACTGCGAAGTCTGCCAAAGCCTAGTCAGCATTTGTCTCTAATTCCAAATAAATCCTATCGGGGAAAAAAAACCCCACGTTCTCCATATCTGGATTTAAACGTACAGAAGAGATTAGCTGTTACTAAGAATAAGGCCAACATGCACTGTGACGACAGCTGGATAGCAAGTACTAACAATTGCAATTCCAGTGTGAGCCGAGCACTGGGTGAAGCCAGAAAAATGTATTTTCCTGTGGATAAACTGGGGCCGTTCCCACTGCACTAAGGCTGGTGAGGTTTGATCCCAGGCCCCTTCTGCATGGATGTCCCCAAGCCCAGCGTGCATGTATCCAGCTGGCGTTCAGCATTAGAGGTAAAGCTACAAATAGAACATTGTGAAGAGGATTTCCCCGTTGTTAAAATCTGCTCCTCTGCGGTGCTGTTCACAAGGTGACCAGTAACCCTGTGCCTTTTAAGTTGTTTCCGACTCAGTTACAACCTAGTGTATCAGCATGCTTGGGAGACCTCCTAAACACCTTAACGCAATTTTGGCAGCCAAAATCCAAGAGAAAATACCAGCAACCTGGACACACCTATTACTTTCTTCAGCTGCTTTGAAAAAATCACAGCAAGCAACACTGTAAATGAAAAGCACTGAGTAATGGGGTATTCTGAAAAAACCCTATCCAGACCATTCCAGCTCCAAAAGACATGCATCCAATTTTTCAGCCAGTGATTGTAAAAACGAAGACTCACTGCCCATACAGCCGAGGGGATGATGTGAACTGCATAGCTCATTGCTGCTACGATAGCACCCCTGTGAGCCAGGCCCCGCTGCACAAGTGCTATGTCAGGATCCGTTAACATGCTGGAGATGTACATCTGGGAACCTCTCACAGATAGGTTTTGTCCTTGCTATTACTTGTACATCTCCATTGCTGCTAGCTATGGGGGCAGACTCTTGTCTTGCTGAGCTTTCTGATCTGGACCACCACCAAATTACAGGTCTTCCCTCTCCTCCAGCGACAGTAACTGCACTGGTACCTTCCCAAACAGAAATAAAACTATATTTGCACAAGCTTCCGCTCCTTACCTTACAGTGGCTGTGCTGTCCTCCCAACTGTTTTGACAGATTCACTACATTACTACAAACAGCAGAGAAAACTGTTAATAGCCAAATAAAAAGGTGAATAGACCTCTTTTTAGTCATTATTTTCCAAAAAGTTCTGGAGTCCATTTCCTTCAAACAAACCAGAGGAAGAACAGAGAAGTTAAAATAATTCTGTATCAGGAAGCTTATTGTATGGCATAGCACCAGTTCAGAACAAGCTCTTTTGCTGTTGTCTGTCAAATCCTAAAGCTAACCTATTTTATCTAGCACTACCAAAACCTGTAAGCTATAAATATTAAGTAAATTATATCCTGATGTCACCACTAGTAAAAGTTTTATACTGGGTCTACAGTGGGTCTGCATGAACAGCCCCATGCAGACCATGAGGTCATGCGCAGCTTTATTTGTGCAAGAGATGGACCTGTCCCCTCTCCGTACCATGAACATTTGCTTTGATGAGGCCTCTGCAGCCTACACCATCAGAGCATGCCCCAAAACCAGGTGAGGGTTCTGCTGCAAGAGACAGCAACTGTAAGAGGCAGAGAGGCCTGTTAAGCAAAGAGCATCTCCTCCCCCACCCCGTGTGAAACAGCCATTGCAGACACAGAATTGAGCCTTTTAGATTAGGTGATTAAACAATTATAAGAAAACCGCATCTAACACTCTAATTTAAATCATATTGGTTAAAAAAAAAAAAAAAAAGACATAAAACCCAACAACAGGTCTAAGTAGTGCTGGTCTCCTGAAGAGCTCCTGCTCTCCCACAACTCTGTGCTCTCCTGCCCCACACTCATCAGTTGAGAAATGTTTTTCACACGTGATGGAAAAAAATAATTCCATCAATGGCAATGACTGCCTTTTCCAACAGAACCTTGTGCAGCAATATCCCTATCTTGAAGGTTCACCTGCTTTTTCCTCTGGATGGACTGTGTTTGCCTTTACTACAAAAGGTCAGCAAGGAGCAGGGTGAGCTCTCCCCTTTTCCTTCCTCAGCAGATGAGCAGTAAGATGTGTAATGGAAGGATTAATCTGTACGAGAAGCTTTGTAGTGCAGCACATTCTATTCCTCTTGGACGGACTAGAGGTAAATCTCATTTTTCCTCCCATCAAGGGTATGTGCCAGCTTTCAGGTTTTAATAACTTTCTTTGGTGCAGCCAGCAAACCACATGATGGAGTGACTCTTCCAGCAAAGCACAACCATCTGGCAACAGATACAGCTATTTAGCAGTATTCAGCAACTCAACAGTATTTAGGACAAAGAATATATACATTATACCCTATCAGCTCTTGACCTCTAACCTGAGGCTTACTGAATAACATTAAAATGAGCTAAAATGTGTTAAATACTGCCCTACTATACAGGGAAACAATCTGTAATCGTGAGAGACATGGTCTAGAATACAAATAGGAGCAGAATTCATTCCAAACATGAGGTACCTGAGGAGACACTTGCTTCACAATCTCTAAGGTGCCATAGGAGTTTCCTACCTTCAGTCAAAGCGTAGGGCAGGGAAAAGAAAGACAGGACAGGATTAAATTAAAATCGCTTAAATTGAATCAAGGACAGAATTATTAATGATGGAACCTGGCTAAGACAGACGATCCTCTCTGCTGCTGTCTTTTGTAATAATCTCTCCCTTCTTTCTTCCCTCAAAATAGGTGTGGCTTTTTTTAAAAAAAAAAAAAAAAAGGAGGAGATCTGTTTTTTCACTTCAAGATGAAAATATTTTCCGTTAGGTTCTCTAGAAGCAAACTGAGACAATTTTTTTGGCTGGAACATGCAGTTACATACTGACCACACAGCGGAAATGCAGTCCACTGGCAACTGCAATCCCAGAGTCGAGGCTCTCAGTGCAAGTACTTATGTGTAGAGCTTCTTGTGCCACACCACCTCATACTCTTGTCTCCACGTTGATTTCCAGCTTCAAATGCCAAAACCATGTCAATTAGGAGTCACTGTTGTCTAAAAGAACACTTGTACATTTTGTGCTGTTTGTCACAGAAATGTATCATTAGTTCTCCTACAACTATTTTTTTTTCTTCAGTGAAGTGACCTAACTAGAGCCAGATTAGCCAAATTGTGTCTTCATAAAACTTCCTGAAGCTATACATTTGCTTGTGAAGGGGCACATCAGCAAATAATAATTTATATAAATATATTTTAAAACTCAGTAAAAGTATTGTATTTTGGTTTTATTTCTCGACAGTATTTATCTATCATGAGTGACTTACAACTTTAGTACCAAGATTAGAAATGTCTTTCATAAATTTTGATAAATTTATGAAAATTATGATAAATTATGCTTTTTAAATCTCAAAGATACATATGCCTTTGAAGCCTGAAATAATTTTAGCAATTCTAATGGAAATGTCACCATCTGTTCAAACCACGCCTAAGAAAACTTGGTCGGAGGGACAACCTGTAGCACAAAGGTTTGCCTGCTGATTGAAAACAAATGATTGAATAATTCCTCAATCTAGTTTGGCTCAGTCACATGAGGTTTAGTCGTCTTTCAGCTAATTCAGTCTAATGTCTAAATCAATACTGCAGATTGCAGGAGCAAAAAAAGTTTTAAATACCATAGGTCTATAACTAAAATGAGACTGAAGATGCTCATGGCTTCAATAGCTTTTGTTTTCATCCCTTTATGAAACCATTACATTTTAACAGCTGGTCAGCAAAGCCAAGTAGAGAGCTTAGTGCAAAATGTCAACTCCAGGTTTAATGGTAACACAGACACAGCCAAGGCCAGCACTCTTCTCTACAGTTGTTCTGTATGCAGCTTTTTTGCTAAAATGAGATACTTCTTTATCCCTTTAAAACCACACTGGCTGGTAGACAAGTATTTTTTTGGCTAGATAGCAAGCATTTCCTTTCTTCTGACAGGTATAGCAACCAGAAAAATATTTCTGTATTTGCAGGAATTGCTCCTTCATGCCACAGACCAGAAAGATCTGAGACACACTGAACTAAAGCTTCTAGCAGCCACCCAGATTTTAGCCAAAGTGGCATGAGAACCACTTTGCATTTGCATAAAGCCAACAGCCTCTCCAGCTTCCTCACAATTATTCTGACAGCAGGAATTTCAAAGTGAGGTAGCTTATCAAGCGCCATACTACTGATTCTGAATTTCTTATTAAAAAAAAGACAACAGACTATTTTTTTCACAGGATAATTCATTTCAGTTAGAAGAATATTTCAATGAAATTCTCAGAATTGTGATTGTTTCTTTTCCAGTGGCGAGGTCTACAGTCTTTCATTAAATTTCATGTCAGCTATCAAAGTATAATTACAGCTTATTACACTTTTTCATTCTTACCTGTCATATGTAAATCCAATTTGGACTGAAAACCACCCAGCATTGAATTAAGAGCATTTTTTCTTGTATACAGATACTACCAATACTCTTAAAAGAAGTAGTCAGTGTAAAGGTTTTTTATTCTTGTTCAAAAGACAGCATTATCTGCAGAATTGCATTCCAACTTCATACTTAGAATCGAGTCTATTGAGATTCAAAAAAAGGGTGTCATTTAGCAATTCAGTACCATGTTTCCTGCAGCACTTAATTCTTCTCCCAGACATTCTTGGTGTTAAACTACCATAGAATTTCTCAACCCTTCAAATATAAAACTGTTCTTCAGAACAATCCTACTGCTAACTTAATGATGGACACAGCAGGATGTATTTGGATTTTATGCCTAGGACTACTGAACAAAACTATGCAAAAAGAACATATACACTTAATGTTAACTGGGACAACAGTTACGACCTTTATGCTTTATGGTCAGGAAAGCATCTGGGAAGATCAGTGGAAAAATAAAGCACATTTTTGAGAGGGCATACCACTTCTGAAGCATAGGGTAGTGCTCCATCTGCATGAGAACATGGCATGAATTCACATATTGTCACAAGGAATGGGGTTACAGAACTTCATGTATTTCTGTGTAGAAGTCCATCTTCTTGAAGCAGTTTGAGGTACTCAGCTTGAAGAAGCAACAGTTATGCTCCTCCTATCTAGCCAGTATCTGTACTCAAAATTTTCAAGATTCAAAATAAGTGGATTCAAGAATGCAGTGTGCCTACTCACTGGTAATGTACATTCTAGCAGTTCAGAAATCTCACCACCAGGTATTTGGGGTAATATCCTGTCACTCTGTGCCACAAACATACTCGAAGTTAGAAGAAAACTACATCAAAAATTTTGTTCTTTACGAATTATTTTAACAAACCAAATATGAAGTGACATAAATACAGGTAAAGGAAAATAACATGAAATCAGACCACCCACTGCTGACAGAAGGTAAAGATAGAAGAATAGTTGAGGACAATCTGAGGGAAAACAAGAAAGCATAGTGAGAGATACTCATTCTTGCCAAGAAAGTCAACCAAATCTTATAGTAGTTAAAATTTCATGTCAAGTGCTTAAATAAGGTCTCTGCTTTGTTTCTTAACACAGTGAATCCACAGAAAAATAGGGAATGGGCTATCCCTGAATTCATGGCAACAGGTCCTATAGAGTGTATTTCAAATTTCTCCAAATAATGGAGATGGAGGTGGCTAGAAAGAAAAAGAAATAGAGAAAGTGAAGACCCTTTGTTACCCAGCCTGGTCTCAGAAGTAGAACGTGTTTTCTAGACTCCATAATCTTTGGCATAGGTTCCTTTTTCAATGTCTGCGCGAATGCTTTAATCCCATGACTGTGAAGGTTGCAGCAGTCAGTTTTTCATACACTAGAAACATAAGAGCAGCAGTAAGGACTGTCTGCAGGAGCTTTGCTTCAAGGCCTTTGTAGAGTCCCATTAATCCAAAACGCCTAAGAAGGAAAAAAAAATACCAAGAAAACAAGTGTGAATAGCCTTCTATAAGTAAATCAGTACATTACAAAGTAGAATTGATATCACAAGTTAATGACAACTGTAAGAATCTTAAATTCTCTCTTGAGTGCCAGCTATGGTGAATAATATTTTAAAGAGAAAATTCTGCAGAAAGTTAAGTCTTTTGTGCAAGAAACTTGCTTCTTTTCAAGACAAGAGGTTATTGAATTGGCATCCATAGATATCCTTGATACCACTTACTGTACAGGTATTCAAGAGAATTTTGTTTTGTGTACTTATTCTGCAATATATTATAAAAAACAGGTGGCCTCAAATGACAAGCTTAAGAGAGGCAAAAAGAAACAAGTCTGATCCAGCAACATTTTCAACATATTAGCAATACTCAAGTCTTCTACGTCATGTTAGAAAAAAAACCCAGAAAGCTCACCTCACTCTCTGTTGTAGAAGGTAAAGAACATTTCTAAGACTGCCTAGTGTTCGGTTCTCTGGGTTCAACCTGTGGCGTCCAAACTGAAAAAAAAGAGCATTTTGTTTGTACAATTTCCCTACAGTGCTAGTCAGAGAACCCAACATATGTGTAAAATCTGGAGAGCCTATCTTAAACCTCCTTTAACGTTTTTCAGGTTATACTAGTCATCAGTGAAGAACTGAGGCCAAAGCCCACACTACTGAACTTCACACAGCAAGCATTAAAACAGTATGTGCTACAACAACCTGTTTTGGTTTTAAGTTGGATTCAAATAAAGTGTTACACATTGGTCTCTTTCAGTTGCTCTGGAGGAAACGGTTTTCAAGATCAAGCATAATTTGCAGTGCCTTAGTAAGGATAGGACATTCAAAGCAAGTTCCTTCTGGCTTGCTCAGCTTTCATTCAACAAAGATTCAAAGCGTCATACATCTGCAAACCATTTGTACATTGAGATTGCATAGTTGAACCCAAAATTTATCTGGCCAGCCATGGTCCTGGAGCAAAACATTTACATGTGGACTGCTGTGAAAGAATCCACGATTGTCTGATCCACCTACCTGGCCTAAATAGTATTTCTCTTTTACTCACTGCATTTGCTTATCCCCAAACTGTTTTTCAGTAGGCATGATAGCTGGTGCTGTAATTTCATGTCTCAGAGTTAAATTAGCAATTTCAACAACTCCTTTTCTAGCATTCATTGATACTCTTATCTGATACAGGTCAATAGTACTGTTAGCAAGCTGTAACTATGAATTATTAATATACAAGAGTTACCACACTTGTATTTATAACAACATAAACAGCTTTTGAAGCCTGTATTATGCTTCTGTGCCAAGAAAGGTGAACTTGAGCAACTGCCTGTGGATGAGTTTCTCCCAGAACTTACTCAGGCCACTGCTACTACTTATTGCATAAGAAAATACCATTGACAGTACATAGAGTATGCAAGAAGATTTAGGTACTTCAGAAATTACAAGAAAATGCCAGAATGACACAGGTCCCTTTGCTGTATGTCTTAAGAACTCAGATGAAAACAGCAGTAACAGAACACTATTGGAAATCTCCCTTTATTAGAAAAATGCATGCTCACAATCCATGATCTCATCAGCAACTAACTCATTTGATACTGATAAATCAGTGCTAAGGATTATTGTCAAAGACTGAGACACACCCCAGAAAAATTACTAACAATGTTCCAAGTTACAATGCCAGTCACTGCCCAGATTACTCATAGGCTTCCAAACTACACCAGGATTAAGTGCTTCCTTCTCCTTTTTTTTCCAGTATCAGACTATTGTTGTACTGCAAACAAAGGTTCATCAAGGGGGAGGGGAGGGGGACGACGGGGACACACATTGGGGACACACATTCCTTTCTCCGTAGGATGTCGGTATTTCACTGATTACTGCAGAAGATTCCCCAAGGGGACTATTGCATTCTCTACACTAGAGGCAAGAGGCTTGAGTTTTAAAGATAACTTTTTCACCCAGTATCACTAAGATCATTAACAGTATTGCTATTTCTCCAGAGGCAATTTATCCACTGTTTACCAACACACAGGCTAAAGAACAGTTTCACTGCATAATGAGTAACACCAATGCCATGTATTTTTAATGACTGAAAAGGAGACAGACATACTAAACGGCAAGGCTGGAAGCTGCATACCACTAACAATTACACAGGGCAGCTGTTCATTATATGGAAGCAAGAGCACTTTGCCAAAAATTTGAAAGCAAAGGTGTGGAGACTTCATTACAAAGAACCCTAGTAACTTTCAAACAACAGTAAGATTCTAAAGGTTTAAGGTTGAAAAGTGTCCTGTATTTCTACTTTGATGATAGAACTTAATTATGATGCGTATGTTTTTATCAATTATATTGAGCTTGTATAGCTTGTGTGTAAATATGCTAAAATTGTATAGTTGTGAGGTTGGAAACAAAGTATACTTCAAGCAGAATGTTATTTCTGAAGATACTAAACCTTTATTCATCGTAACTTTTTTTAACATCACTTAGTGTGAGTGACAAAAACTTCATCAAATAGAACAAAGCTAGCTTTAGATTAGAAAGCACATTAAGTAGTGGTGCAAGTTTGAACCAGACAGCACACCTATCACAGATGCGTGTTCCTGCTGTTCTCACCAGAAGTGTTCAGAATTTCTGGCTATTACTGCTTTCATAGAGCAAAGGGAAAGAAGTCACCCCTAGTGACTGCAGAACTAGAGGTTCCTTGTATTCCCCATCATCACAGGAGAGGATGGACTGGCATTAAGAAGTAGCATAGAGGCCACCTTATTTCACAGTGGGCCACTGTGAGAAAAGTCCCACCACCGCTGATGGTTAGCTGTGCTCTAGCAGAAAGGCAGCTCATCACTGCTCAGGCAAGCTAGCAGTGAACTAGCTGACTTCAGCTGAGGTGAGCAGTAAGCAGGAGATGGTTAGTACATCAAGCTGGCAGCACAACTTAACAGAGCTGCCCCTTTTTTAAAGGGTGACACTGTCAGCAAGAGACAGGATTATTTTGTTCAGAAAATCAAAAGGAGACAGTCGAAATATGAAGTAATAGTCACAAGACCATAATCATTTCTATAGCAACCATGGAAAGGAACAAGGGTTGAAGCTCTTATATTGATGTAGCCACATGAAAATTGCACTGCTGTGCAATGCCAAGGGTAAAATAGAGCACTGCAGCTTTCCTTCCAGTTCTCCTTCATGCCAGCAGAAAACACATCACAAATTAAAACCAGACTGACATTGTGTGCTGGCTTTGGCTGGGGTAGAGTTAATTTTCTTCATAGTATCTAGTGTGGGGCTATGCTTTGGACTTGTGCTGGAAACAGTCTTGATACACAGGGATGTTTTAGTTATGGCTGAGCAGTGCTTACAGAATCAAGGCCTTTTCTGCTTCTCACATCACTCCAACAGTGAGCAGGCTGGGGGTGCACAAGAAATTGGGAAGGGGTCACTTGCCCTGGCTGTTTCCCAGCTGACCAAAGGGGTATTCCATACCGTATGTTGTCACACTCAGTATATAAAACTGGAGGAAGAAGAAGGAAGGGGGGGACATTCAGAGCAATGGCGTTTGTCTTCCCAAGTCACCGTTACGTGTGATGGAGCCCTGCTTTCCTGGAAATGGCTGAGCACCTGCCTGCCGATGGGAAGCAATGGATGAATTCCTTGTTTTGCTTTGCTTGCGCATGTGGCTTTTGCTTTACCTATTAAACTGTCTTTATCTCAACCCACAAGTTTTCTCACTTTTATTCTTTTGATTCTCTCCCCATCCCACTCGGGGGGGAGTGAGTGTCTGTGTGGGGCTTAGTTGCCAACTGGGGTTGAACCATGATGTGTTGCAACTCATCCATACAAAGCTGTATTTGCTTACAATGTCTTCCTGTATCTGTCACTTCAGTAATAGAAGTCTGTGTTGCTAGTTTAAATCCTGAAATGTGTCGAGGCTGTTAAAACAGGGTGAGACATTGAATGAAAGCACCAGCTCAGTTGATCATCATAAGTTATGAAAACTTCAGAAAAGATGACTGCTGGCACAACCACAATGTGGCTGAGACATCTACAGCGCAGATGCCATTTTGTGCACTATTAGGGTGGTGAAGTAAAAACTTCTGTGTCTGCATAGCTTTCATCTACTGCCTTTTCAGGACAGCAGCAATCACACAGTAAATATATTCAAGTCATGTCGGTTTGAAATATAGCATGCAGACTATCAAAAAATCAACATACATTTAGTCCACTCTAGAGAGAAGCTAAAATAATTAGAAAACTTGCATGAAAATCACTTTTTCCAGATGAACAATTAACAAGAAAAATCCCCTATTACACAAGTCTGAAAAGTGATTATCATTAGCATGGAAGGTTCACATTCAATAATTCAACTAATTCTCCAAATTTATACAAGGTTTAGAACCCGTATAATGGCTTTACCATACACACAAGTTAGGGCTTCTCTTTACTCAGGAAAATACCATTATATTCCATGTAGAAACATTTATTAATATTTAACTGTTACAAAAATAATCAAGAAACAATTTACAAAAACAGATTAAAAAGCACAGAAATTAAAGTACAATACACTTGCTTATGTATGGCCAGGTCTCTTCCCTGCCCCCCACCCCCCCAACTTTGTCTTGTTTCAGTATTAAAACAATATTGGTACATACTGAAGGTAGCAGCATTATTCAGCATACATACAAATTGCAAGTGAGAATAAATGCAAGTGTTTCCATTACCACTACAATCAGCACACAAGGCCGAGCAAATTGTTAAAGATATTCTTTATGAGGGAGCTCAGCTTCCCCTGATGAATCATATTCTGGCTACTAACAAGGTCAGACCATCATCCGAATAAAACAAAACCTATGAATAGAACTTTTTTCAGATTACCCTAGGTCATCTGGAAACAAACTGGGTTTAGAGGATTTAATTTTAGCTTCCCACTTGACACATTTTCTATTTATATTCAAAGAAGTAAATCTACATTTTTGTAGTGCCTAAAAGCAGTATGGTGCATCAGCTTCTATGAGACACTGTACCAATGCATTATGTTGCCGATCCTACCAGCTATTTGAAACAAATGTGCACCAGTAACACCAAGTTCTATCAGAATCTGTCAGTACAGGATCAAAGAGAGGCATCATTATCAGTGACTTGCATTGTGCAAAAGGAGCTCCCAAAATGATGGGTTCATTAACACAAAAACAAGTCATATGAACAAGGCTTGCATTATACAGAACAAGTCAGAGGCAATTACCCTGAAATTAAATTATTACTTACCCGCAGAATTGACTGTACTGTCTGCAGAGGATAAGTGAGGGTGGTGGCAACTGCTTTGGCTACTGCACCAATGACAAAAGCATCCAAAGATGTGAGCTATTCAATAGATAAAGAACACATTACTTCCACATAGTAGCAAAACAGCCAGTTACCTGTATGTGTTTGGGGGTTCTGTACTGGTACCTGCTACCAGGTTATCTAAGTATCTTTGGCATAAAGATTTCATGGAGTCTCCAGGTCTCGTAATTTTCAATAGTTCAATCAACTTACTTTCCCACAGCTAAAGTTTATTTGTAACTTCTACCTGCTCACAAGCTTTTGCATTTCTCACTATAACTAAGTTGCTAAAACATAGTGGAGATAAAGCCATACAACTAGATGGATTTAAAGCACCAAGAACAGACAAGATAGAGAAGAAGCATTTAAACCATCAGTCAATAAGCATTTCAGTTTTTGCAACATTTAAACTAAAAAGTCACATGGCACTTGTGAAAAGGTGACAGTGAAACAGTCCTTGAACATAACTTTAATCCTGAGACATGATCACTATGCTATCAGGCAGAATTTTAGTCTTGATGACACAGGCTAAAAATCTCATCCTGTATTAGTTAAGAAAGACCTGCTGGAAGCCCATCCTCTTCCCCAAAGCCCACAATGTTCCATGATGCACCAAATGCACTGTTATAGCCTAAGCTGATTACAGTGCATGTCTGTCTAATAGTGTGTATTAATCACTGAAAATAAGTAGGTGCCCATATCAAAACGTGCTCCAAATCTGTAAAATGTTGATTGCAATCAGAACTATGCACACACATGCACATCTCAAAGTCAATCTGATATACTTAAGACAATCAGGAAAAGATCAAATAAGAAGAAAAACATTGTTCAAAATAAAAATAACCATTGCTAGGGGGGAAAAAAAAAAGTATTTTTTCTCTCCACTGATCATGGACAAAACGTGCCCTTATTTAAGGTAGAAGTAATTTAAAAGAAACACAAGTAGTAAATATAGCAACTAGCCAACAGGCAAATAACAATGCAGAGAGAAGCTCAGCTCATCACTCAGAAGAATGTATTGTCTATAATGTAACTGCATAGATCTGTCAGGCACAGACTGATACAGCTGCAGTATTGACTAAAGATGGTAAAAAACCCCAAGTTTCATTTATACTGCAAAATCGCATGCAAAAATAATTTCACTATGTCTTAAGGAAAAACAAGATGGTTTTCTAACATATTGATATGATCTAACATTTTAATACAGGCAAATGCATTCTAAAGTCACAAATGACTGCAGCTTAAACATGTATGTTATATTATCCTAAAATGCAGCACAAATGCTTTTCAACTTGCTAGAACATAAAACCAACATGAGTTCATATGAGATGCTATATCTGATACAGAGAAAAAAGAAAAAGAATAGAGAAAAAGAAGGGGATTATAAAGCAGGGACAGAAAAGCAATTCTACCTCTATTTAGAGAATCAGGGAGGTATGGTTGCAATGTTATGTGCAATTCTAGTGTCCATCCTTGGAAAAAGGATATTGAAAAATTGAGGGCATCAGGAAAAAAAAGTGTTATTAAAATGACAGGGTTCAGAACAAAACTGCAAGAACAAAAACCAAACCTACATTACTGAATTTGCTCAAGTAACACACATCAAAAAACTTGTCTTATAACAGAGCATGTCCATCGCCTGGCCTCAAAACATACTCACTTGCAGCTGCTTTTTCAAAAGCTTCCGTTTAAAGCCTTCATAAAACATGAACTGTATGGCAGGGTTGAAGACCAGCAGCAAGGAGGGGAAAGTCCCATTCCATAAAGCTAAGACTCCTTCATCTCTTATTATCTGATGAAAGGCATCTAAGAATAAAGGTGGAAAAGGAAAAAAATCATTAAAATTTTGAGTACAAAATTCTGACTGTAGAATATAAGAAAAGTTAAGTTACACTTAAAGTCTAATATGCAAAGTGTATAGGAATTCATTGCAGTCTTTTATGCAATTTTTAATCTTCCATTCTCATCTTGGAAGTTAACAGAAAAACAGTGACAAAGGAGATTCTTGCTCACATCACCATTAACATAAACAAAGCTTCTCATCTACACAGACACCCTGCTCTTTTTAGTACAAGCTCAGCATCAACATTCAGGTCTTCTAAACCTTCTTTAAAATTAAAACAATATTTATTTACTTATTTATTTTTAAAAGGAAGACAGCCTGAACACGTGGGTGAAAAGATTAATGTAAGTGAAGTTTAATTTGCAGATTGTCTGTCTACACTCAGACTCTCAGCTACCACCTCACTGGGCTCACTACTACTCCAGTATTTGTGTGGTAAGATACCTGCCTTTGCAAAAGTTATTTTAGTTACGGGTGTGCATACTACAAACTTAATTACCATCAGAAATGGCCAAGTCCAGTTTCCTGTAAAACTCAATGACTGCGAGGTAATAGGGAAGCACAGAAATCCGGGGTGAAATTGGTTACAGGAATAAAAGGCTTCAGACTTCAGCATCCTTGATATATTTCATTTAATGAACATCCCTTTGGTTGAAGACAACAACAGGTGCTTACCTATTATGCCTTTATAATTGGTTGGTACAATGTCTTCATTCCTAAATTTTGCTCCCTGCAGCTTCAGACGTGTGTTCACTACCCAAAGAGGAGTGGTCAGGAGTACATTCACTACACCTGTTGCAAGACACAGCACAAAGAAAATTAGAAAGAACCAGAAGATTTCAAATGTTTCCTTGTCCCTTTTTACCTTGATTCACACGCTACTGAAACTACTGGTAGGAAGACGGAAAAAAAATTAACACAGCATATGGTGAAAGTAAACTGGTAATTTTGTAACGCGTCACTTCAGGTATCCCCCCCCCAGTGCCACCATTAATTAGTTGTCAGCAGACTGCATGCAATGGGAAGACATTTCTGCTACTCCTCCCCAAAACTAAAAAAAAAAAAAAAACAAAAAAAATCCTGCCAGAAAAACCCACAACCAAAAACCCCCACCCCAAACAACAAAACACACCAAATAAGAACGTGTTGAAGGACTCTTTAGTGAACTTGTTACTTTGCTGCATACTACACCACAGTGAAGCACAAGATACTCTACTTTTTCATGCCCTACTTCACTCCATGATGGCTTGCTGCCTGGCTACTTTCAGAAAGAAACACAGAGTGATAAGGTTAGAAGAATTATTTTATAGGGAGAGATCAAAACAGATAAATGCATGCAGCTTGATTACCAGAATAGAACTCCTACACTGCCAAAAGAATGAGAATAGCTAGCTTCTAGATTCACTAAGTACACTTAGGGTTGAAAACACAGGATTCTGCAAGTATTTTAAGTAAGGCTTAGAAGCAGCAAGAGATTACACTGAGTAACAAACCCCAACAGTAAAGTTTGAAAGTTGAGTATCAGAAATTAAGGAAGAGAAATAGACAAGCATACATAAGGCTGTCTCAATACAAAGAGGTATTGTAAAATACAGTTCTAAACTAAGAGGGAGAAGGATTAAGTGACATTACTTCTGCAATCACCTGGCACAGGTCTTTCCTGTTCAGTAATGACCAAGGGAGTTACTCTGAAGTAACTATGTAAAAACAAGCTTCTGATCCTTCTCATTAATATTTCTGCATCACAGAAACTAGAAAATGCTTCTACATTGGTTGCTTTGGTAGAACTCTGAGTGACAGATTGAATTATTCAGTTATATTGAGATGGACACACTACATCACTATCAGGAACATTAAATCTGAAAAAGGTGAAACTTTACTACCTACATTTTTTTGTGCCTGTTTGTTCTTTTTCCTTTCCTTTAAGAGGATTCAAAAAAGCAGAATGTAAACATAACTATATTTCAGTATCCTTCATAAGGACTACAGTCAGCTCTCGAAAAAAGTTTTGAGCAAAATCAAGCACTAGAAAAGGCAAGCCACATTAATCTCTCAACCAAAGTCAATGTGATTACATTAAAGGAGCAACAGGTTAGAGCACAGTCTACTTGTAATTTTTCACACAAACTCAGTTAAAGGAAAAGTCATAAAACATTATTTTCCAGACTGGAAGGGAATTTTACTGCATTTTTCTAGTCTATATTGGCTACCAGTAGTAGGAATGAGATACGGGTATGGAGAATTACCAAACACCTGAAGTGGATTTTTTCATTTTACACCAGATATTATTCCATTACAAGGATATAAACTACTGACATTGAAGAAGAGCTAGTCATTTAACTGATAAACTGTTACCCTAATTCCAGTAGCCTTTTATCCAGAATGTAATTATATGGAATTTGACCCCAGTGATAAAGCCAACTTAAGAATTTCCTTCCTTACTTTCCCCCAACTATTCAGCCATTCATTGTGCCTACAATGAAAGTAGAAGAAACTAGCAAAAAGTAAACAAAAAAGCCTTCCCCTACCTATCCCACACACCCCCCACCCCCACAAAAAAAAAACCACAGGCCTTTTTTGCAAACTTTTTTAAAAATCAGCTTGTTTTAGTGTCGTTGCATGAGCAATTGTTCCTGCAGAGTATTACTGGCAAACACAGGCCCACAGTGGTAATTTTTCACACTGGATTTGCTAGAAAAGCCACTAAAGTCACCATCCCTTCACAAAAGCCACTGTAGCATCCACATGAGAGGAAGGGATGAAAAAGAACATATAGTCCCACTGGACCTGCATATATCTAGGGACTTACTGTCACTTTCAGGTGATGACACAAAACAAGTCTGAAAACTGACACCTAAATGCTTACATTAAAAACTCTTATCCTAACTGGAAATATTTCAGAATTAGCATATATCTTTTCCTCTGAAAAAAAAATATCACCTCGGCCTGCCACTTGTCTTCAACATCTAAATGATGATGCTTAGATACCATGCTAAACAACACAGCAGACAAATAAAATACTAGACCACAACAGCACTGTGCTTTGCACCAGAATTCACAACAAGACAGTTTATGCACCTACTTATGAGGTGGGGAGGACACAGAAGAGCAGAGCTGTACAACAAAGCAGGTCTGCATGTAGTGGGATGTAAACACTCAGTGGAACCTCCAGTGGACTTCGTAAAGAAAAACATTAGATAGAATATACTAAAAAAAACCCCACCTCAATTTCATCAAAAAGGTATTAAGTATTACCTGCAACAACCCCAAGAACCAAGTCTTTTCCAGTGGTCGAATGCTGACCTTTGACCCAGAGAGCTTTAAGACTGTTAAATGTATAAAAGTAAACAAAATTGGAGCAGCAAAGGCTGGAAATAACAGGGAACCATCCTCGATATGGTGCCAACCTAATGGAGAGGAAAAAGTCACGGTAAGGATCAGCAATGTATTTATATGATCTGGTTGATTTTACATATTGGTGGAGGGTCCCAGAGATACAAAACCATATCCTACATACAATACTAACTAGGTATGTCTTAATCATTAATGATAACAAACCATACTAAACAGTACCATAAAAAAAAAATTAAGCACTTATATTTATAAATTATAGTGATCAGGAAGAATTCCATTGAAAAGGAGCTGTAGAGGTACAATATGTTTACAGTGAGAAGCTTGGGGCTCGCTCACTCCAAAGATGAGTATTACCACCGTATTTGCTCTCTACCAACAGCCAGCGGTGAACTACAAACATCCAGGGGATGAACATATGTTTCAAGTATGTACGTTAACATACAGACTGGTCAGTCTGTTGAAACCATATACTAAAACATACCAAGGCATGAGGAGAATTCTCATCTTTGTTGAGAAACGGAGGCTGTCAGTCCAATACAATAGATAACATCTCAGTAAAGAGATACTCACATCTCCAAGGAAACAAAGCAATGCTTAACATAGCTGAAAAAAAATTAAAGACAACTACTCCTTCAATACAAAATAAAAAAACTAGAGTAACAAAGAAAAAAAAAGTATGTCTGGATTCTCAGATAAAATTTAAAAATGGAAGACTAGTTACTGAAATTAATATACTCCACCAAGGAGAGTTTTCCAAAGGATGCAACCTGAGGCATGAGATATGCAGGTGGGAGGAATTTCTAATAAACGCCTTGCAGTACAGTCTGGAGCAAATCAGTCAGGTAAGTGAGAAAAAGGCACTACTTATTTAAATTTAACTAGATTAATCACAGATGAAAAACTGAATACCCCCTTATGATTCACAGCTATCTTATTTTTCAGGTGCTGTGAACAATCATTGTTTGTGTATCAACTAAATTATCTTGATTTACAAATTATTTTGTAACAGCTGACTAACACAGCTCCCTTCTCTGACAGGCCTGATGAGCCTGTAAAAGAGGGACACCTCAACAGTTGTCCTACATCCCCAGCATGTTCTACAATACATCCAAAAAACATTTTCACTGAAGTGGCACAGGACAGGTATAGAACTGGTATCATGTTACGAGCATAAGAAATCTCCTCAACAACCAGCAGTAATCATGAAGGCTCTTTAGTATTCATTAAAATATTAGGAATACACAGAATATAGGGATCCCCAAGAAGAAGACCATAAAAGATGCAAGGCTGGTAAATGCAGCACCTAACTGTTCTCATGATGTAAATGTTAGTTTTTCATCTTAGATGCATCAAGAGCTTCTCCCTCCCAGGTAGCTGGGAATACACCACATTATTAAGACCGTTTCTGAAGTTACAGGGTTAGCTGCTAACCATACAATTGCAAATAACCATTACAATTACAAATTAACTGACTATACAGTTGGTCATAAGTAGAATTAAAACAATTTTTGCATCACCTCTCTCTTCAGTGCTGGAAAAGAAAGGAAGAAACACTCTCTGGGGACCATGTCCTCTAACTGAGAGTGTTTGGTTTTGCTGGATTTATTAAGAACAACTTCTGATGATTTTCAAACAAAACATCTTGCAGTACAAAACATGACACTAAGACAAAAACCATTATTTTAATGACTCAAGTTGTCAGTGCTAGCATCCATAATTCACACACAAATACTTCTGCACACAAGTAAAACCTAAGTTTGTGTTCCAAAGTGCAACCTTGAGAAGAACTCAAGTGTACACCAGTGAACACATTTATATCATCTAAAAAAGGATGAAAGTATAGGGAAGAAAGCAAAGCTGTTTGATAAACTTCTACAGAAAGTCCATTAACTAAACCTGCTTTATCTAGATGAGAAAAGCAGTCTCACAGAAGTGTAATACAAGACAAGAATCTACAAACTAATGTGAACAAGATGTTTACAATCTCACATCCACGTTTCAGATTTGTTGTTGTTTGCGGTCTTTTTGTTACTCCAAACACATCTGTAAAACTAGCATCACTGCTTAGCCAGGCTTTCCCAATATATTTGGATGAAACAATGTTCCCCTCTTGCCAGAATTATGGATTTTTCCATTTCACAGGAAAGCAGGATGATCACTTTTGCAGTCTCTCCACTTTCTTTTTTACTTCTTTCTTTTTTAATTGAAGTTTACTTGCCACCATTATGTGACAAAAGTAATGCGGGGATGTGACCAAAAGGGATCACCAACTGGCTGACAAGTACTCATGCATACAACTGCCAACTGCTCAAATTGAAAGGTGGCAAAATATTACTTGCCAAGCTAAACTTTTGTCAATTTTTAATGTCCTGAAAGTTCCAGTCTACTTAAGAGTTCCAGGGATTCACTTAGGAAAATATTGTAACAAGGACATGCATACAACTGTTTTTCCCAGCCAGTTCAGCTCAGACTGTGTGGCAAATACTGAAGCACAGTATTGCTGAAAGTTAATTGCGTTTAGATATATCTTGAATCTTACCAGCATAAAGAGTCAATTGTTTACTTCTACAGGCTTAGGAGGAGAAAAAACTTTCAAGTGGGAAACATGTCTCAGTTCTCCTGTTGAAAGTGGCTCAGCTGCCTAAGAGTTTCATCTTGGTTATGAGAAATGGACACACCCAAGAATCCAGGCAGACAAAGCTGGTTTATCAGGTACACAAAGGTACGTTTGCGTACAAACCTGCATTTCTAAGGAGGCACAGCTACCTCACTAATGCAGGCACACCGTTACATCACTGAACAGATTGGCTGCATAAGGTGCTCAAGAAAGTTAATCCCAATTAGCTAAAGACAAACACATAAGATTATGCAAGTCATATCACACTTCTATGGAGACATTTTAAATCAGAGTAAAAATCTGTCCAGACAGATGTGGGCTAACTATTCCACTTTAAAAAGCAAATTCAGATTAGTGTTAGAGCTTGACTACATGAAGACAAGCAGAAAATTATTATCTACTCACAAGCCTTCTTCTTTGATTATTTCCAATAGGACTGCTGGTGTTGTCTTAGACTTCCGCTTCTCATCAACTGCAAAACAAAAGAATCAAACTTTTAGATTATTCCAATTTTCAGCACTCCTTTTCAAGTCCTTAGCCTTCCTGCTCTGAACATACCCCACAAGAGCATGTTTATTCTTCCTCATAAAGGACAGACGCTCCCTATTTCTGCAGCAATTCCAGAAAGCATTACCTTATTTTCATTTGCTAGGTAAGGCTACTTCCTTTTTTTATTCTTTCCCAGACTAGCAGGTTCTGTTATGCACCAGAGCATCTGTAGTTACCAATTCCTAACCTGATAGTTGTGACATGAACTGAAGGTAGGTTTTCCCTTAGGTAAGAGACTAGAATTGAGCCTAACTGCTCTCAAAATTGTTCCTTTGACTCCAGACTAGCACCACTAGCAGAGCAATCACTTAGTTAATCTGCAAACAGCTAAGCCTTAGCAAAACACTGTCTCTTCCTGCATTGAAAGCTGCTCAACAGTGATATGGTGCTCATTTCTCAACCACATATTTCTGACAACCTGGCTGATGATCTCCCTCTAGTTCTTAATAGCACTTTAATCACAGCGCTAAAATGCGTGGTGATTCTGTGACTTTTGATTAGAAGATAGAGTGTTAGAACAACAAAGTTTATACCCAGATGCATTTTTTGTAAATATAGGATGTTCCTACTCCCAGTTCTAACCCTGACTTTTCCCTTTAAACCATTTTCAGGAATAATTCTAGGCTAGTTTTTCATGACACTGCCCCTGCATTTTGAAGTGTTCTCAGCAGCCAAAAGCAGTAACACACAAATGTAATCCTGTGTAATCTCGCATCTTTATTTTGCTTTTTGGTCTTAGATAACCATTTAAAAGCCACATCTGGCCACAGATCACACAGCTAATTAAAAGGTTGCTCAATACTTTCAAAAGGGAGAATTACCTTCAGCTGGAAAAATGGTGTTAGTGATTAAATGGTGTTAGTGGTACACAGGTAAGATTCTTACTCATGCAAGATAGTTCCCCCTACAACCACCCTTAGAAGTGCCCAAGCCAAGATGAACAGAAACAGCATCGTACAAGGAAACTAGAGTTTGACACTTACCCTGAAGTCTAAGCCTAGCTGTATCCAAAGGAAAAAATACAGTCATTGCAGTCATACTGCCCTGAAAAACAAAATAAACTGGCTATATAGTGTATCAGTTGGTTGTACAGATGCCTGCCAGACGCTTTGTAGCCCTTCACTTCTCACCCAGAAGCCAGTCTACTGAGTAAGTTTAAAAAGGTGATAAACTCCATAAGTAACAATGTCTATTTTAAGTGATTTTTGGTCCCATGCTTACAAAAAAGTTTTTATGTCTTGTATTAGATCAAGCTAAAATTAAAACCATTAGAAGCTTTTTGCCCAAAGATAAATTTTTTAAGTCTGAAAGCTGATAAATTGTGTGTCAGAAGACAAATATATTGCACTTTCTCTACCTTCCATTAGCCTCAGCATCCAATTTCTAGTTTAAAAAAAAAATAAATTACTATGACACAAGCAACCATTGTGTTACAATAACCTTGTTTTGACTTAAGAAAAAACCCAAACTTTTGTTCATTAAAAAACTGATAGTACAGGTTTTTCAGGACTTAATCTGGCATTGTACTAAATTCCAATTCAGGCAATAAAGATCTCCCTACCAAGACACCCCGTGGCATGAATTACATATGATGAATTAAACCATGACCCAGATGTCACCAGATTCACTTCCTGTGAATCCAACACTCTCTTCACTTCTTGTGCGATCCAACCATTAAAGCTTCTAAATGAAAAAGCCAGCAGTCACTCTTCTTTACAACAGGGTTAAATACTGTATTTGCAAATGTCCTTATCAGGTGGCTGTTCCCTCTCTCTCCACCTAGTTGATATCTAACTCAACAAGACTCTAGCTTGGTGCAAACCTGCTAACAGTGTATGGTAGTATTGAATACATTAAATGGCTGCTAAAACTCTGGTACTCTTCCATTAGTAGCCAAGCAAACTCTTTAAATGATAGGAAGGTCTGGGATATCGCAAGTCACACAAGCACTGTGTTTAAAGCACACTACATGGTCTGACTTGAACTATTCTAGAGCTATGGTATGCCATACATTTAAGCAAGCTTTGCCTCTGGAAACACTCCAGCTCCTGAGCAGGCTGCTTGGACCCTTCTCTACAACGAGCAACAGAGGATTATTTTGCAGGTGGTGTTTTGTAAGGCAACTCTTGGTTGAAGCCTTAACAAGACTTAAGTTTCTCTAGTTTTCATAACACCAAGTAGCAGATGAAAGGAAAAACTTGGTCCTAATTACCTGGTTATTTTAACCCATTTAGTTTGGGCTCTAGCCAAACAGGTTGGTTCTGCTCTCTCAGGTACTTGTCCTGTGTCTGCTCATTCTTGGTACCTACTGTGCACACAGTTGGACAGAAAGCAGGATTCATGAACCCATCTGACTAAAAATTTACAAAAAATAAATTTCAGTTAGAAGGCTACTGCCAGCACAGAAAGAAGTACCAGAAAGTGCCAAAATATACCTTCTAATGACAGCTGCATTATAGCAACTCTGAAGCCAACCTCAAAAATTACACACACCTATGCACA
Organism: Strix aluco; assembly: GCF_031877795.1. Lineage (NCBI taxonomy): Eukaryota > Metazoa > Chordata > Aves > Strigiformes > Strigidae > Strix > Strix aluco. The sequence goes on from NC_133935.1 coordinate 32,011,964, forward strand.
GAACAACCACAAGACTGCACAGTCACTACAAGTTCCAACCTTCCCTTGTTCAATTTATCCTGCTTCCATCCTTCCAAAGTGAGATTTATCCTGAATCCTCCTCTCAGTGCAATCCACCATATAACACCACACACACCTGCACTCAAAATCAGAAAATGGAAATAGGGAAATAGTTGGGGTAGCAGCACACAGGACAAATGGGTGGACACAAGGTACAGAACAGAATGTTTCAGCTGGATCTACAATGTTCATCTGGTCCAACTGTGTGACCACTTCAGGGCTGACCAAAAGTTGAAGCGTATTATTAAGGGTATTGTCCATCCAAATGCCTCAAACACTGATGAGGCATCGACCACCTCTCTAGGAAGTCTGCTCCAGTGTTTGACCACCCTCTCAGTAAAGAAATGCTTCCTAATGTCCAGACTAAACCTCCCCTGGCTCAGCTTTGAACCATTCCCACATGATGAGCCTTAACGGCTCAAACTGGTTGAGAACATAGACGAAGCCACAGCTCAACAGAATGGCATGAGCTAACTTAACTGATATAACAGATTACTGCCAATAAAAGATAATTTGTACCCTCTCCCCTCCTTTCACTAAATTGAGGGAAATAAACTCAGAAAAGCAGAGTTACTTTTCTCCTGGGTTTACAAATGAAACAATTCAACTACATGGCAAAGAGACTGCCAGAAGCACCATATGAAGGAGACAGGGTTTCATGGCCAGAAGTAAGGGAAAGGAGAGGGATGAGCAGGACTAGCCCTTTCCCCAGCAACACAAGCCCTTGAGATGGGCTCAGATTCCTTACTGAATTGCACTTGAGAGCAGCAGGGAAAGTAATTCATATTACTGACTGCAGGAACATATGCTGAAATGTATGACCCTCTACTGATGAAAGGGTGAGGCTTCAATCTCCGCCTTCCCACCACCTCCCTGCCGGCACTGAATCTCGGCATTTTGGCAAGTCATGCTATTGCTGAATAATCACTAGGACAGGTACAAACTGGCTTAAACGATCCCAGCTCTTCATCAACTGTATTTGCATCCCCGTCTCCTCCATTCTGGTGGCATAACTTTTTGGGCCCCTACGTGACAATGCAGACAAGGAAACTAAACTGTCTGGAAAATAACTTTTTCCACTGGGCTACTTCTTCAGTCAGATCAGTTCCCTGATCAGCCACAGAACCACATAAACAACTGTGCAGTAGCCAAGAGGTGGCAGTAAGTGGCCAGAACAAATGGCCTGAGGTGACTGCTGCCAAGAGGAGGTGTGCAGGATGAAAGCCTAAAGTTTGTTTTTTCTAAAAAAGAATAATTAAAAATTTAAAATATAAACAAAATTTAAAAATTATGTTGTCAGCTGACATTGAAAGTCAAACAAAGCAGCTTGACTGCTGCCATAACACTCCTATAAAATTCTCATTCCTACAGCTTTTGTAACAGGAAGGTTACTTTATATAGCTACATGCAGAGTTAGAGAACACTTATGTAATTCAATTAAAGTTCACAGGAAATCAAGCACTGATTTTTTTGCTGCTCACAAAAGTATTCATTTATCTCAGGTTTGACCAAGTAGCCTAGAAGATACAAACTTTCACCATATTAGAACAGAAATGGAAATTATCATGTTGTGATCTGGCATGTTCTTTTGACTCATTATCTCAGCACAGTTCTGTGGGTTGCTTTTTTCTTTTTTAAAATTCTTGCATCATATCCACACGTCAGTGTGCTTTATAATAATTTAAACAAATGGTGAGCCGATATCAGAACAGCTGGTACCCATGCCAAAGATCTTGCCAAAAAGCATATGTTACGGAAGCAAACAGAAATCTCTAAAACGATGAGTGCATCTTTACCGTAACAAAAACATATCAAGGTTTCCAGCATAAGGCAGTAAGAAATTAAAAAGCCAAAAAAAGAAAAAAATTCTTGCTCCAGAGCTTTAAATTGTATATGAATATTAGTGACAGCAAGTGGAAGTCACAAGGGTACAGAAGTGTCCAAGAGCTCCAGAAAGTTCCGTCCTTCATGCCAACATATAAGCATCTTCAAATAAAATAGGCAATTTCCATTATCTTAATTAACACCACCAAGGGACCTGAGATACCATTTCTTTACAAGTTTTAAGTTTCTGGAGGGATTTATAAGTTTGGTTCTTACCACACACTTTGTTCAGGAGCACAGCCTGATTAGAGTGATCTGTTTATGAGAGGGAGAAGCTAACAGTGATGGCTAAAAAGTATCACCAACTTCTGTACAAGCCAGCAAAAGGAGAGCAAGCAGTATTTCAATAATGACATCATTTGAGAGAGTTCCATTTCTTGACAGTGGAAACAAAATCCCCGTTGCCTTTGATGCTTAAACAAGCAGACTAATCCCATGTTTATTTATGATGAAGACAAAACACCCTTTAGAGTCTTCCTTTTAGAATCACCCTTAATTGTTCAATAACATTTAGTGACTTCCATCCTATAGAAGACATTGCAAGTTCTTTTAAAGGGCTCAAATTAGAAGAGGAAGTTTTGCCAGAACAGTAGATCAGCAATTGCTAAAATACACATTTAGGTGTTCTTGCCAGTCTGGAATAACCCAAGAGTAGAGCTGCATCAGCTTGCTTGAAATCCATCAGTATGCCCAGTCCAGCATACTACATTGTGCTAGAATTCTTGATCTGTTGGAAGTACAGGGCTGATTTGCTATTTACAGAGCTAGCACTCATTCATTCAAGGGCTAGGCATGCTAGCAAATCTACAGAAACTAAACGCTTTTTAATTTACAAGTGTCATATGAAATATTTAATTCAATAACGTATACAAAACTCCTCTAGCTGCACTGCGCTTGCTTTATGTTTTGATTAAGGCCTAGGCATGGTTTACAACTTCTTAAGTATTTATAAGACAATCGGAGAATGCAGATGCTTAATACAACTCTTACATTACACGGCTGAAGTGTTGTCCCTCTACCTTATCTTCTGGGAGGCTTAAATTTTCATAGTTTGACGCCCAGCTTCAGATGCTTACATGCTCCCTTTCTAAGAAAGCACCCCTGCAGCTCAGAGGAAGCTCCAGCTGCTCGGGACAAGAGCCAGCCTCAAGGCTTATCCATCCCACCTCCAGAACTAGTGACAAGCAAAAGGAGGGCTTTGCCAGCGGGGTCGCACGGGTCGGGCGGCGGAGCTGAGACTCCGTGTCGAGGAGCCATCACCCCAAAGCCCCCTCGTGACGGTGAGGGCTTGGGCACGGCCACCCCCAGGTGACAGCTCCGCACCACAGCCAGGTTACCCCAGGCCTGCTGGGCCTGCCCGCCCGCACTGCCTCACCCTCCCCAACCGCCCCCTCAGGCGCGGCCCCCCCGGCGGCCCCTCAGTCAAACAAAGGCTTAAGGCGGCCCACGACCTCCTCAGGGCTGCCTCGGCTGCTCCGCCCGCCCTCCCCACTCTCCCGGGCACACGCCACCCGCCAGACCCCTCGGCCCCGCCGCCGCCGAGACACCCCCTCCCCCCCCCGGCGCCGCCCGCAACGGCTGCGCGGCGGGAGCCCCGAGCCGGTCGCTCCGCTCACCACAGCCCCGGACACGGCGTGCACCAGGCTCTCGTAGGAGCCGATGGAAGACATCGCCGCGGCTCTCGCGGGCTCCGCCGCCAGCCGGCCCGGCCGCCCCGCGGCACCGGCGGGATCCAGGCGACCGACGGCCTCCCCGCCTCGCGCCACGGCACCCGCCCGCCCACCGCCGCCAGTGGCCCCGCCCTCCGGCGGGCCCGGCGCATGCGCGCTGCCGCGTCTCGGCCGCCGGCGGGGGGGGGGGGGGCGGGGGGAGCGCGGGGAGCGGGGCGGGGGGGGCCTTCCGTGCCCGCGGACCCGGGGCGGTCAGGCAGGCACACACCCACGAGGAGGGGTGGAGGGACAGCTTGGGAAAGCGGTGGGCGGGGAATGTTCGCACCTGGCTGTGAGAGAGCAAGTCGGGGAAATGCGTTACTGGAATCTCTGGGCACTGAAAAACAGGTTGGAAGAACAGATCTGAGGCGCTCTTTAGATATCTAGGTTTGTACATCAGGGTTTTTCTCTACACCAAGCAGACCTTACCTCATGGAAGCTTGGAATAATTTCTGTGGCCCTAAGAAAAATACAGAATTAGGGTAGATACTGGGAATACTGAGGAAATCCATTGTTCCTTCCTCACAAACTACACTAGTATCTTTTCTCCCAACCACCCGCTTCCCTTTCCCAAACATTCCCAAGCATCTAATTATGAAGAGGAGACAAATTTAACTTTGTTTCTACTTTTTCTAGCTTCAGCACATTTCCCTTCTACCAAAAGTCCAGTATCTTTAACAGTTTTTCAAGCCGATCATTTCTTACTTCTTGCTCTATGTGGACCAATCAAGCCTGTTGCTTTTTCTATTTTGTTTGCTCTTTCCCAGTCTGTAGGCCCTTACTCCTCCTCTGCCTTCATGGCTGAGAGACTGCCCAGCACCTGCGGCTAGAGCACCCCGTTACAAACAGCATCTCAGGCTTGTCGCTCCCTTTGCTGGCTGGGGATGGAATGAGAAGTGCTACAAAGACAGAACTAGACACAGGTAGCTGGTCAAAGGACAGGGTAGCCACTGTTCACAGCAGTTAGGGCACACAGTGACAAGAGTATTAACTACACAGTTTGGAAAATGTCAAGAATCCTCTTAATCTTTTATGTAGAAGAGGTTCTGAAAGACAGGAAGTAGCTGAAGAAATGAAACGAGGTTGGACATGCCACAGTTTGTAAAATCACTTGGGATGGTGTCTGTGTGTGTTCCTGTCCTCGATTTTTCTCCATTCTTATATCATACACTGGTTTCCAGGTAGCTTCAAGGTTTTGCCTGTGTTAACAATCCTTCCCCTCTTCTTAGCTTCACCTATACTTCAGAAAAAAACTACAATTAAAGATAAAAATGCATATTCACCTTAACTTTGTATCATGTTACTCCTGGGCTCTTTTGTTTCTATTGTTACTCTATTATCTTTCGTTCTCTCTGAACAGAAAAAAAACCGTCATAACTTATGCTTCATGTTTGCAGTTCTTAGTTATTCGACCGCAACTCTCCAGCTGCCTCTTGCTTGAGCTGCAAGAGCTCCTAGAGCTTATATGTGTGGTAGGAATGACCATACCATCCATTACCTAAACACGGACAGGGCAGTTAGCACATTACACACTTCTCAAGAGTTTCACTACCACACAGCCGTATAAGCCATCTCCTTTTGGGAGGACATTCCTTCACCAGGTGGCCTAATAACAGACCCCTTGCCTTTATTTACCCTTCTGTGAAGAAAGTCCCGTGCCTTTCTGTGAGGGAGTGGGGCTGTAAGGAACGAAGGCTACTCTGCATAAGGCAAGCATTTCGCTTTGAGAAAAACATTCTCCCAGTGCCAGCATCACTGACAAGCAGGCCTGACTGAAATCAGCCCTGCAGTGCAAACCCTGAGAATTGGGCTTGGCCATATCTTCTCCGGGACTAAGGAGTTTAGGCCATGTTTTATCTGGAGCTAACAGTACCAGCCTGAGCTGGGACTAGACAAAACTGAAATTGCTACAGCTGCACATACACCAAAAGGGAGTTTGACTACGAGTCAATCCCTTTATGCTCTAAATACCTGTAGCCCCTGTGAGCCCACTGAGTTTTCCTGCACAGCAGCAGGTTGCTTGGCAATGATGTCCCCCTTGAGCAGGACACCTCTCAATGTCACTCCTTGAGGTTGAGAGACCTCCTTGCCCAGCATCTTGTATCTATAATGAGGCAAGTGACGTTTTACATTAGGCCTAAAAGTATATTGTATGCTAGTGGCATTTTTATATATATCTAGCTATAGCTTAATTATTAGAAGCACAGTAAGTAGTAGAGTGTTTGACCGCTTCTAAATTATTGTTTAAATCATAATTTAAATCATTGTCATATAATTGTTTACATACCATTCAATTATCGCTTAGTAACCATTTAGTATTCATTGTCATCAACTGATCATCATTTAATCATTAATAAAACCCTTTTAGTTAACCCCACAATGATGACTTCTCTTAATAATTCACCTGTGACACCCCCCTACATGCAAAAGACTCAAACCTTAAACTAGAATTAAGGTGTACACAGTTCACTGGCTATCATTGTCACTAAAGCAGACAGGAGAAGCTTAGGTTTTTATAAAACCAGAGAACAATTACGCAAAGTGACTTTGCACAACCAGGTACACATGCTTTTGGAAGAAACACCTCAAGCAGGACAGAAACTCACATTACTGCTGTTCTTTGTGATTCTGTCCCTCTTGTGCAGAGGAAAGCTTTCACCAAGAGTCAGTTTGTACTGCAGATTGGATTTCCATCATAAATGTGCACCCAAATCATTTTATACTATTACTATTCAGCAACATTTTTAATACAACATTATGCCCTGTATATATTGTGAAACAGAATATTAACAGGTAACGCAAGAATTGCAATATTCCAAAAGCAACTTACTTTACTGCTGGAACATAGAGACCTAGTGAAGCTGTCCAAGAAAAACAATGGAAATGCCACAGATTAAGTTAAACAAGATGTGCCAGTGTGTTCTGTAGGGAAAAAAATTGTACCTACCTATAAAAAGTTTCATGAAGACCTGGCCTTAGGTCTTCACGGAAATGCTGCAAATTCAACGGTTTCCAGGCAAACACATAATATGTGCAGGTTGAGCTTCCTGAAGGACAAGAAGGCCCAAGTTATCTCCTTTTTCTCAAATTTGTCACTTCTACTAGAAAGCCTAGAAGAAGTGAACCAAGTTAAGTAACTACAAATACAAACACATTCTCTGTACATGAACTGCATTGTAGTAATTTCTTGTTTGCATAATTTTAATACTGTAGATTCCTGTATAAAGAGGTAATAGATCTTGAGAAACTTTAACCTTGACAGATTTTCTTCAGCTGGCCCACAGCTTTGTTTCTGATTAATGACAAAGAATGAGGACACTGTTAGTGACTCCAGAGGTCAAACTGACTGCCTCTGCACTCTGTCTTACCTTAGCAAATAAGGATGAACTCTGAATTTAAACCAATTTTACCCTACTACTCTCCTTATTCTAATGTTTACCAAAAAAATTTAGAAATGCACGTCTCCTTTTTTCACTTAGAAATTCAATTCACTGGAGAGTGAAAACATGTTAAGACAGATTTAATTACTACTTTCAGAAGGACTTTCTGAATCCATCGCAAAACTTTATCTTTCAGAAAAGGTTGATAAACTGGATCATACTCCTATTACATCATAGATTAAAGCAACTAGAGATTAACAAATGAAACTGCATGTGCTGACAATCTGAATTCCTTAAATAGCGCAGTGTTTGGTCACACAAACTCGACAAGATCGGGCTCAAGTATAAGACTGTGGAAAGACCAGCCTATTCCAGAAGCAAGCATTGTAATCACACATGTATTCAATAGCCCATTTCTTAAGTACGTGTGTGTGTGTGCTTCAACTGAATAGATTTTGAATGAGCCTCTGTAATGCTGCTGAGTTTTCCCTACACACTTCATGTAGGCTCAGGGACATCAGAGAAGTTGAAATGCTTTTCAGCTTAAATTACTCGCACTTGCCATTATTAAATTCAATCTCCTATTATGCTACTTGTTCAACAGCCTTACTAGTTCAGACTAAATGTTCCCTAGCCACCTTTAGTTTTACATAGACTAAGTAATTGTCAAACACAAATTTTGGTGCCGTGGTGTGTTGGGTTTTTTTCCCAGGCACTTGATAAATGTATGGCATGTGTTTTAATTGCACATTTTTGTGGTCTTCTGATTCTTTTCCAAAAGGCTAGTAGTTCATTCCAGTTCTGATTTTTATTTCTTCTGGTTTGAAAAGTTTTCACACAAGAGACTAAAGAAAAAATACCAAGGATTACAAAAGGGCTTCTGAAAATCTGTTTTTCTCAAGCACTTTTCCTTATTGTAGGATAACACACAAAAAAGCTAGAGCAAATCTCCTTTTAGAACAGCTGTGTTAATTTTTCCTTATAAACTGTTAGCAATAAGCCATTTTTTGATTGATTTTTAAGAATCTGAAATACAAAAGCACAGGTGGCACTTGGTGCTTTCCTTTTCCAGATGAGAACTAGACACTAGTGGCTGAGCTTCAGCATGAATTTCCTCTAATGAAAGGCAGTGCAGTTGGCAGCAGTGCAGCCACTTCATTCTCAGTGTAATACCTCCGTAGTTTTCCATCTAATTCTGATGACTTGCTGATAACTTGTACCTTCAGCCTATTTTAAAAGGTAATTTTATTAAATGCTGCACTGACTGCTATGTGACTGCTCTGATTTTCTGCTGTAATACTTCTCTTTTTGAAATGCAAAATGCAAACTAACTTCTAGAAACTCTCACCCTCCAGAGTGAGAACGTTAGATTTAGGAAGGTAAAGCTTTCAATAATGGAATTCCCTTTACTATTAACTGATTTACACCTCACCGCCTTGTTATTTACTTTACAGATGAGTAACAAGTACCTCGTCTTTCTGAATACCTTTGTTCCATACAAATTATGCTTACCATCTGACTGCTTCAGCTGCTGTACTTCAGGAAGAAATTCCAAGATTAACTCCTACCCCAATCCTGTAATCTTTAACATTTAATTTCTTCACACATAGTAGCAACTTATATTCCTTGTAGCCACTGAAATGTTTGTACATTAAAAAAATATGGTTTTAGTAAATGTGTGCAACAACAAAGGTGCAAAGTTGGTTACCCACTTACTTCACAAAAAGAGTCATAACACGTTCTGGAAATACATTTATTTATTGACAAGCTCTCAAGCTTGTCTGAGACTATCCATCTAGAATATACATTTCAAAAGCGTATTTGTACATCAAAGACAGGTACAGTAATAACACTTTGTTAGCAAGATTAAAAGTTAACATCTTGGTTAGTCATCAAGATTCTGATTTACAGGGAAGTCCTTGGTATTTACATTCAGTAGGACCTCCAGTCAGTGAGGGTGGAGGAAGGTTTATCTTACGTAACGTTCCGGTTTGTGAGGACCACACCAGAAGAATGAGACTTACCTAAGCTCTGATTCACAAGGCGATCAACGACTTGTAGCCCAAAATCACCTGAACTTTTTTGTTGCTCCATAGCACAGATTCACCAGCTACCACCTGATCTGCTTCATTTCTTTGTCACATTAAAACTGTTCCTGCTTTGTCTGTATTCACATTTGCTCGTCCTGCAGTACTCAACATAGTGGTCTCTGCATCCAATTGGAAGCTGCTGGTTTTTACTCCATTTCAGCTCTTTGGTAATCCAGAATTACTCTACAATGCTGCCCTCACTCCATCATGTATTAACTAAGGTTGAGGCCCACCTCTGCAAAGCTCTAAATAAGGTTCACGAGACACCTTTCTCTAGACATCAGAAGAAAATACTGCTGCCATTTTCCTAGTGAATCACCCTCCTGCTTGAGGATGCCAGTCCACTTCTGTACCAGCACCAGCCACTATCAGACTACCCTGCAGCCAATGAAAGGAAACAACCCTCTAGCCTCTACCATTATTCCAACAACCCGCTTGCCCTACAACCCTGCAGTATCCCTCAGCCTGGATGTCCTGCGGGATTTCAAAGGGGCTCCAAACACTTCCAGTCAGGAGCATGCCACGATCCACAGGAAGGTACATGTGAAGCTGACCTGGATCCAACTCAGCCTTGCTAGGTCCACAACCTCCCATCCCTTTGGGTGAGGGATTCTGCTTGGACAGCAGTTGCTACAAGCAACTATAACAATATTGCTTGCTCTTACATCAAACAGAAGAGGGATGTACAGGCACATGAGAGAGCATGGCTTGTACAACCTTTATGCAATGGCCCTGAAGGTAACAAACAAGAACAAAGTGGTGTTTAAAGACAGATATTTTAGACTACCAATGCTACTGCTGGCCACTTGCAACAAGCTGTTTCTACGACATGGTTTTACCTTTACATGGCTTTTTAATACTTACTTATTGACCCATTCTGCCTCTGGCCTATCACGGCTCTTGTCCCACCTGCCTTCATCCAACTCTGACAGTCTGGCTCCTGCCCATTTGATCATGGCCTTCCAACAAAGACAAACCAAGCCACTTGGACAAACAGCTTTTATTCACAGCCCAACACTGAAATGAAATTATCAAAAAAATTTTGGTAAAGGCACCAAGCCTTGCAGTCTCCATATTACTATACAATAGGGCTCACTGTGTAGTACAGTCTAAAAGTGGCATCTGACCTGTCATTTATTTTCCCTTGGGCAGCAGTTGAACCACAGAGGACAGACAAGTCACTCAGACAAACACACACAATAACAAGGCTATGACCCTCTACTACCAGTCAGCTGCAGGTGTATCATCATGTTCTCTGGCAGACCAGGTCATCTAATCTATGGCACTGGACTGGCCGAACAGCACAGTACGTGACTTGCTTCAAATGGCAGAAATGCACACCTGAGCCTGGGTCAGCTCTGCTGACACCGCACTGTGCTAGCTGAACCACCATACACACTGGCAGCTTTGAGAGTCAGAGTGTCAGCCAAGTTGATTGCTGTTGCTGTACTTGTAACAACCTCCGCTACTCTGTGCTGCGATGGAAACAAATAACCTGAAGGAGCTGCCAGTGAATACTGGAGCAAGCACTGAAAATAACAAGTTCCTCACACAGCTACTTGTATCCCACATTTGGAACTTAGAATCTTTTCTCATCTCCTGTGCAGTTAACTTTCTGCACTTGCACTTCCGTTCAAACCAATTCAGCTGTTTGGACATCCACATGCCAACTGGGGGAACTGAGATGGGGTCCAAACAGCTCCTCAATTAATTTATCAGATAACACCAAAAACAAGGGAGTTACAGGATGTGCATTCTCCAAGAACAAGAATTCAGCTAGATTGCCAATGCTAACAGCAAAATTAGGGAGAATGTTTTTCTTGAGTCATTCAGCTCTGAATAAGGGCAACTGATGTGTTAAGCAAGCAGGCAGGACACAGATATGACTGTTTCTACTAGCTAGGGGTAACTTTCTACTTTTGACTAGTCATGGGCAGACAAACACAAACAGCTAAGATGGAGTAACAGGAAACTGTAGGGAATAAATCTATATTCAAGATACTCTAGATCATGCACAGCACATACACACCAGCCTGAATGAAGAAGCTGAGTTTCAGCCTATACTGACGGGTGACCTACTTCAAGCATCTCCTCTTGGGAAGAGAAGATCAAGAATATGACCAAAAGCCAGGCACACAGCAACACTCAATCATAACTTGAGTTCATTTGGTCATGAAGACAAGCCCTTAAGCATTTAGTTCCAGTTTAAACCACAGTTATATATACAGTTTCATTAAAGCACTTCCACGTTTAATTTAAGCAAAATAGGTTTTATCAGAAAGTTACACAAACTCAAAAAGCTTTATTTTTCAAAACCATCCTTTATTTTTAAAGGCTAAGAGAAGTATTCAGAACTATATTTCTTAAGCAAAAAAGATTCACATTTCATTCTGCAGGGTCATTAGTATGAGAAAAGCATTTGGGGATTTATTTTTTGCAACTGTTGAGAGGTCCTACACCAATCCAGATTTATTTTAAAATGGTAACATCCGTTATGGCTTAAGATACAGAATTACAAAAGAGTAACACAAATGTTGAGATTCAAATGGTAAACAGGTAACTATGGTCATTCTTCCACAGAAAGATAATGTTTTAGCTAAGACAAACAGAAGCAACAATTGTCTTTATTGGTAGACAAATCAACTGAACATCATCAGCACAGACACTGCTTCAAGGATACCCATGCTGTTCATCTGCAAGTTAGAAGAATGTTCCGCTTGCTCCAATTACTTCACCTTTTCCTCCATATCACAAGCCTCAAAACCACGGAAGTATGAAATCATGACAACAGCTTTTTGTTTTGGTTTGGGTTTTTTGGTGGGTTGTTTTTTTGCCTTTTTTTTTTTTTAAAGAAAAGGATACAAGAAAAGATGGAAGACTACAGTATGCGGTAAAGGAAGAGTCATCACCTCTAAAGAGACAGCAGGACTTTGGCCAAGAAATTTTAATCAGTAAGCATGTAAGGACTCAAACCAACTCAGAACCCAGAGCTGCAATTTTGTTGGGTATTCTCCCCTTCACTGATTTGTAACTCTGCAGTTACATGTTCTGGATGGCTTGCATTCAGTGGGACAGAGGTAGTGATGGGAACAAGATTCCTTCCCTAAAGTTTCCAAATAGATGAAAACTGGTAAGCATGGCCCCAGTGAAGGGCAAGTGCAACCAGCGGAGGACCTGCCAACTGGGAAAGGACAAGAGCACAAGCACAGACAGTAAGATGCTCTCCCATACCCAGACTGATAAATAAAATGTTACATAAAGGTGCTGGACAAGAATTGAGCAAGTAACAAAACCTCTGTGGCCTCTGCAATACCTGCTTCATGCCAGGTTGTGCAAAGGATAGGACTGTACCTTTGCTGCACAGTTGTGGTGATCAAAATATTACATTATTTGCAGTACTGCCAGAAGTTCCAGTGTGTAACTAGCTAGCATGCTTATACTGGTAATTTTAATATCTATATAAAGTCAGTCACCCATTTAAAAAAAAAAATAAGGACTTGTATTTGCGGACAATTCCTTTATCCAGTTAATTCTTCAGACTTGTCCCACCTTTGCTATTTGTGACTAGGCCAACTTTTCTGTCCTAAAGGGATTAAGACAGACTTCAACTGTTAAAGTTCCTTTCTCTTTGCTCACTAAGAGTCATTAAAAAAAAAAAATCCAAAACAACACAACAGCAGGTTTTTATCTTACACTCCTGGAATATTACAATTTCTTACAGAAGTGTTCATTCAAAGGAAACTCTGTAATACTTAAAATAAAAGGTTGCAACTCTTGGACAAGAAGGGATGGTTGAAACTAGGTCATCTGAGTATAATTTGAGTGCTGTAAACCAATCATTGAATAAAGTCAACACTTGGGACTAGAGAGCAGTTCTTAGAACACCCCGTTTCTCTTCTTAAGAAGATCAGAGGTACAATGGTTTGTTTTATTGCAACACTGGTTAGCCAAATCCAATTCTTCCCAGATATGATTTTTAAGAACCAGGGATTTTATGGCTTACTGCCAAATTTGGCAGACAATTTACTGATGAGATTCATGACCTTGGGATTGTTCTGGTACTTGGACATATTTGCTGGGTTCTGAGCAACGTCTTGGAACGCAACCATAACTTCTGGATCCTGCAGGACAAAGAGCAAAAAATTAGGGCATTTATAAAACAAGTCTACAAAAGTTAGTGGGTGCATGGTTCCAACACAAATCTAGTCTTACTCATCTTCTAACATAACAAGACTAGATTAGAGTTTCGGGCATGTTGTTAATGCTGCATCAGTAAACACCAGAATCACTATTGAACTTGTTACAGTAATAGCTCAATGTGTGAGAAAGGGGATAAGAGTTCTTCCTCAAAACAGGAGCCAAACAGAGCCACACCTACTGGATTATTTCTATTCTGGCATCTTCAAATACTTTTTGAAGGAGGCAGGAGCTCTATGTGGGTTGCATGCATGATAGGATAACCCTCCTCTGTGCAACAGCTGCTACTCATCCCTTTCACCCCTTTTCCTTTTCGCAGCAGAAACTTTAATCTGCTGGACTGTGAGCAGATGATGTGGCAATGTTTGGCTTTTTAAAATGCATCTAATTCTCAATCATTTCCCACCTCCTCTGAGAAATAACACTTGGAAGAGAACCTTGTTATCTCTCATCACGCTACTGTGTTGCAATTGATAAATACATTCACATACACATTAAAGTTAGTGGTCAAACAAATAACAACTTCATCTTCTCTATTTAATATGAGATGCATTAATCCATCTTTGCTGTACTTGTAGTACACATTTGGCCTCCACTGAACTAGAATTGGTTTTACTCATTTTACATGTGTATGTTTTCAACAGTGCCCTTTAATAAATCTGTACACACCAATTTTACATCTCAGCCTGGAAAAATGTTTCCATTATAAGCAACTTCTGCAAAGATTCAAGTTTTCTTCAATTCAGCTAAAGTGCAAGCAGTTTATTATGTCCAATACAAATCATCTGCATTAGCTGTAATTTCACTTGCTCTTCTTTCTAGCACATTGAAATAGTTTCACCGAAAAGATACAATTTCCCTAGACTTCTCACCCATTGCTACTGCAGATATAGTCTTTGGACACCATCAAAAACCAACTGGCGTCCTTAAAGCTGTCTGTGCTACAGTAACACCATCCTGTATCTATTCTAGTATCAGACACAGACAAAAGCTGTTTAACAAGTCTGATCCAAAATTGCATTTGGTAGGTGTGGACTCCACTGAAATCACCCACATGGTTCAGTCATGTCTTATACATGTTGGGAACCAAGAATCAAGTCTTACCCTTTGTTAAAAGGATTTACAAGTGTTTTGTCTCCCTCACAAGAGGGAATCTGCAAACTCTATGAAAAATAGGATGCTGAAATTCAGAAAACAGATACTGGAGATATTTTCTCCACTTTATGGGATTTCTACACAAAGAAAAAAGATGACTTTCATAACCTGAAACTTCTTGAATTTCCAACTTCAAAATAGGGCATATGACTATAAAGATTGTGTCATGTTGTTAAATGTGTGTTTTCACCTGTATATGAATCTGGAACAGAAAGCTGAGTAAGCTTATTCACTGATTTGTGTCAAAGCACACCTAAATGAATGTTAAATATCCAATTTTATGCTGCATGTTCTATGGTCATGTAAATTCACAGCAAGTAAATTATTCTGTATTTGTGCAACTCCCCAGAAGCCTTCAACCTTGGACTGCGTTTATAAAAATGTTTAACACATCCAGGGTTTCACACTGATGAGCAGTGTGGCGTACTGAAAGGCATGGACTCCCCCATTATCAGAATAAAGTTTAAGGCTGAAGATATCAACATTTCCGTAAGGAAATATTTTGTACACAGGCAGAATGGGAACCACTGTATAAAACGGCAATCGTGAAACATTCAATTTTCTAATGCTGTAGTCTTCAGTTGCAGAAGGATGAAAAATACTTCTAAGGAAAAAGTTATCACTATTCTTTTTTCAAACTTACACATTTTGGTGGAAGTCTGGGTCTAACATATGACTACATGTCAAATAAAGAATCCATAAATTCATCCTAACGCCTCACTCCTTTTGAAAAGAGCTTACATTTGACCCATGACAGCTCTCCAAAACAAAGTATCATTTTGTGTCCAGAGAAAGCAACTGCACATGCAAGATAGGAAGTACTATAGAACCCTCAAGAGAAACACACACAAAAATTTCAGCCAATTCTTCTGGAGATTAAAAAGCTTAGGGGCAAATAAGCTTAAAAGTCATTGCAAAAGGTCACAACTAATACCATTAAGAAGCTATGAAAAGAAATGCAACAGAAGTTTTACCACTGAGTCTTCTGTGCATAAAAGACTAATGCAGCCACAATTAAAAACAGAAAGAAAAAAAGAAAAAAGGAAATGTCCTGAAGACAATAAATCTTCAGCTAATGGAACTGGAAATCTTCATTAAGAAAGAAGTTTTTATACTAGTTTGCAGAGATTCTTATCTTTATGCCAATGATGAGCAATAACTTCTATAAACAAGTCCATAGGCAGCCATATCTGGTTCGTTGGTTGCTTCCACAGATGACAAGCTGAAGTTGACAGCATAACCGGTTTAACCTAGCTCATGTTCAGGCACACACAGTTGTAAGGTTTCCCAGGATGTTAACAGACTCAGGCATATTTCACTGTTAGCTCATGGAGAACAGTCTCAAAGATAACGAGATGATAGTCACTAAGTCTAAGGAGATTGAGAAGGTGTTCTTTACTCTCTGAACACTCCAGTTTCAGCAATAACTCCTCACTATGAAAAGCCTCTACTATACTGTCAGTTAAAATAGTATCTTAAGATTGGTGATTTGGGAGAGACTTCTGTGATTCAGTATCTTCAGACTTTTTCGTAACACCTCAGATACCCTATGTAATAGCTGCCAGCTACCATTATCCATCAACATATTCCACAGCTGCAATGAGCAGAAGCCAAGCAGCAGAAACTACTGTCTTTTAAGACTAGAGCTTATACTGCCTATTCCAAGAGGACCAGAACATAGTCAGCTGGACACTTTGGGAAGAGGTAGCGGTGCAGACATAGAGGAAATGCTGAATAAATCATATCTAGACGTAAAGTTTGTACAAAGAGGTCAGCAAGAGATCAGCAAGAGGTCAGCAAAGAGGTCAGTCAAGGCTTTGCTGACAGATTCTACATCTTAAAGCCTGCCTGCATTATCAGAAAACACCATCAACACACATTCTTGCAACAGAGTTCTACAGTATGTTGGGGTATATATAATCAGCATGCAACAGAGTCTTCTTAAAGGCATGTGGCAAGCACTGAATATTTAGCTGCATCTCAAAGCTCTGTTTTCAGCAACTCTAATTTCAAACTCCTGTATCACAGCACAAATTAGCCAGGTAATGAATACAACTACAAGTCACAGACCTTTTTTTGGATGGTTTGCATGCAAGTCAACATTGCTAACTGGGGCAGCCTAAGTAAAGGTTTGCTTCCAAACACCAGCAACCATTAAGGGAACCAGTGAGCTTTTCCATGGAAAGTGATGCCTTTTTGTGATTTCAGGGCATACCAAATAAGGGTCCCTTGTGATGCTTTTATTTGGATGGGGATCATAGCTGTTCAATGAGCTGAGACCACCACATAACTAGTATAACCACAGCAATCCAGAAAAAGTAACAAGACACTTTTACACTTGATCATATTAGTATGCAAATATGAGCTATACAGCTCAAATTTTTCCTAGCCCACCAGTCCCCAAAATTGATGTTGTTAGATACATCCTATTTAATCTGCTGGAATACTTTCCTTGTGTAAAAGTAGTCATGACATTGAGCAATTAACCAATCAATTAATCAAGCCCACTGGGGAAGTAAGCTTTCTGAACATGAATTTAGAAAATGCCAGATGCAGAACTATTCTGATACTACTTTGCCTCTAGCAAAAACCAAACACTTAATCCCCTAAGAGAAAGACAATTATCATCTCAATATTACTGTAATGTATTGTGTTGCAACAATATTAACAATCATTTTTTGTTTGTGCATAATTAACTAACCACAATGTGTGTGCATTCAAAAAAGGAGCAAATGAATTATATCTTGTGGAAAATAACCAGTGAAGACACTCAAAAGAGATGAGTTTTGTCTATCATAGACAAGTATTAGGCAGGGGGGGCATCTTTAATTAAGCTCCCATCCGTTTGAAAAGTAGCTAACATTGATTCCAGGCAGTCTGGTGCCACACACAAGGAGAGAATTTCACAACAGAAATAAGCAAGCATCTCATTGCTATCCAGAAGGTCACATCTTTCTTTGTTCCCCTAGCTCATAGGCACTGTTCTTCCCTCATTCAGAACATTTAGCTTTGATTTTAACAAATACTAACCTGCATGGCCGCAAGGACTTCTGGATCACTGAGAATCTCATTGAGACCTGGCATACCTGCCATTCCTGGCATACCTCCAGGCATAGCCCCAGGAAATCCACCTGAAAATCCAAGACAAGAAGAATGCATGATGAGAAACATTTAATTCATCTATACAGGAGACTCACTGAGAGAGACTAAGACAGACTTCCTTTGCCACACCTGTAAAGCCACATCTTCCATAAGCCTACAGCTGGTCCACTGAATGGAAAGCAGTCTTTACCTTCTCTTTCTGTGAAGACCTACATCTTATTTCATTCATGTTTTTAACCCAAATGAACAGGAAGTTTGTAATGAGTGTCAGGTTCTAGCACCTTGTACACAGATGCAGTTACTTTTCTGGTTAACTTAAATGAAGTAGGTCTCGAGCCCAGGAACATAAGGAGTTAGAACACCTGGGGTGAACAATTCAAGGCAAAAGCACATCAGCAGTAGTATGTCCCAAGCACATTCCACATTTGGCAAGAACTTTAGGTTTGAAAAAATTGTACTAACAAAGAAAAAAAAAAATAATCCCTGAAGCAAAATGCTTGAGGTTCTGTTTTCAAATCCTTAATCAGCAGCTACCCCAGCTGTGCTGAGTGAGCAGGGTAGATACGGTCTCTTTGGTTCCCCTGACAAGCTGATCCAGTTGGAACATGCACACAGCCTACCTCAACTATCTCTCAATCTTCAGGAGTACTTACTTCATTAGTACTTACTCTTTTTTATCCCCAGTTTATTGTATCCAAAAAGAACATGGAAAGCCCAATTTTTGTGGAACTGTTCAAGAACAGCTTTTCTGTAAGGTAAACTGCGCTACCTCCTTTGAGAATCTGTTCTGTTCAACAACAGCTTACAACCAGCACAGATTTCCCTAATATTCAATCCAAATTTTCAACTTGAAAACTATTGTTCTTAAGCAGAATGGGTCCAAGGCACCCTGGGTAATTCAGAAAAGGTTTTTATACTAGTTTTTCAACACATTATTAAGCAAATACTGGACCGTTGTTTTCTCAGACCTAAATCCTTTCATTGTTATTCATCGTTATTGATTTCTGTCTTCCCTCTGCTTGCTACCCAGCATCAATCCTCTTTAAGAGAGAGAATCCCATCCCTCTTCCCATTAGCGCTCAGTTATTGGTAGACCAATTCTAAACTTCATAAAATATTTTTTTCTCTGTCTTGAGAAAAAATGCTACAAAAACCATGGCTATAATATTCTACATGGAAACAACAGTCACCTCTACCTCAAGTATTGGCGCTTAAAAATAAAATACCTGGGAAGCCACCTGGGAAACCACCAAACTGAGCTCCTCCTGCCTGTCGTCTTGCTTCTTCCTCCTGCAGATGAAAGCACATAATTCCACACAAAGCAATGGAACTGCAGCCTGTTTTCTACTGCTCAACTGGTTTTAGGAGAAAAAAAATAACTCAGACTGTTTCAGGCAGGTAGGCTATCACAATAAACAAAGCACTTCACTATGTACAAAACCACGACAAGAAACAGTGATGTCTACTCTTACTTTAATATGATTTTGCAGATAAGTTATTCAGAGTGTGTTTTTACTGAATATGAATTGCATTTGTTTTAGCTCTCAACTTACATTTTTAGAACTAACTCCTACCTGCAACATATTAAAATATATCAGTAAAACATGAAGAGAAAGCAAGCAAACCATGTCAGGAAGTGAGGAAGAGAAGCAAAGTAATATCCTGAATTTAAAACCTCCCACTTGGGAAGACATAAGTACTTTAAGTAAAAACTATTCTGGTACAGTCATACAATAACTGATTTCTTGAAATACAGGATTAGTAGAGATTCTAGAGCCTGCTTTTGTCATAAGCAATAAAAGCAGATGCAGTACAATGGCCTCTTCTTCAGATTTCATTATTGGTCAAGTAACCAAGACAGAAATCAACTCTCCAAAATGCAATTCTAAGACTTAAAATGAAAGTAATTCTTCCCTGCAAATCATTTTAACCAAAATAACTATGACACTCTCCAAATTGTTAAGAAATATTAAAGCCTAGGTATTTACCCTTTGTGCTCTCTCATGCTCCTCCCGTGCCTTCTTCACTCTTTCCATTCTTTCCTTGATTTCCTTTTCTTCACGCTTCCGCTCATATTTTCGGCGATGTTCTGCAATTTTCTGTGCCTGTTACAATAGAATACCAAGATTTCATACACATTTCTAGCATATTACATAACATATTTCAATACAAAATACATGTAAACATAACCATCTGCTTTTACCAATTCTTAAAAATAAGATCTGACTTCACATCCTAAAAGCCCCTTTGTTTTAGGAACCATTTGCTATTTCCTCTCTATAGCCCTAACTGGATTCACCAGAACATGTACTCTAGTATACTTTTTTGCTGTAAAGCTCTGGGACTTGCACCATAGTTAATGTTATCATTCCACGTCCCTTTGTGCTTTTATGCTGAAATACTAATTTCTCCCAGGCTAAAACCAGCAACTGCTCTGGAAAAGGGAATTTTCACTGGCACAAGAAGAAGTATAATTCCCCTCTGCACACACACACTTTTTAGATAGTGTTATTGCTGTTTCAGATGCCTTTGCAGCATATATAGCTAGACATAAGCAAACCAAAGAATTCCTGAACCAAATCAAGAAAGGGCTGGTGGGGACAAAGTTTGCTTCCTATTACTCAGTTTTTCTCAAGTCTATCAAATCTACAGCCCCAGCAGAGGAGGGTAGTTAGCAGTGAACTCCCTGAGGCCCCTCACTCAAGGCTCATTATAACAACAGAGCACTAACTGTAGCACTGCTTTCCTGAAATCAGAATGTATCCTTATATAGCATTGCAAAAAATGGTTCATGATTTCACAAATTGTGTATGATGATTACCCAGTGACACTTCTGTAACTAAAAAACAGCAAAATCAAGGTTCAAGAAGGGAGATACTAACTACTACTACAAAGGATACTTTTCTGTTCTTTCAGAATACTCTAAATAAAGAAATTTTAAGTAGTGAAGTTTCAATACAACTTATTTTAGCTAGGAGATACTCATTCCCTACCACATCATTCTTGAAGTACATCTGCCAGAGAAAGCACACTGCAGACAGCAGGACTGACCAATAGTGAATTTAGTACATGTTATCAGAACCTGATGTTACAGTCATTCAATAGTTCATTAAGAGAGGTAAGTGTTTTGTGGTTGCTTTTTTATAATGAAACAAAGAGTTTCCAAGTTTTGATTTTCATTGTTTCTAAGTATTTCTCAAAATGAACTAAGAATTTTTAGAATTTGAGTTAGACTTTCAGCTGAAAGTGCTACAAACTAAGAAGTGCTAGGAAAGCTGGAAGTGAATAAATTAAGTGAATGTATCATCTTCACTTATTAAATAAAAAAATCACCCATGAAAAGATCATACATTTTTCCTTGAGCTACATGCACAAATTCCTATACAGCTGGCAACTACACATCAATATATCACAGACATACTCTGCTGTTTCTGTGCATGGGCAGATTAACTGGGAAATAAAAGGTTCCCCCTCAGTCAAACATTAAGTATACCTCTTATAAAGAAGGTTGAGACCTACGACCTAATTATGTTTACCACATATCAATCCAACACAGAAGGCTAATAGGTTGTAAGATGGTTTCCATTGTTGCTTTGCTGTCTACAAAGACATGGTAGAAAAACTGAAAGCTGAAGTTATTACACAAATGAACGTTTATGCATGTGATGGGTTAAGCCTGGCTGGCTGCCAGATGCTTGCTAAGCCACTCTATCACTCCCCCTCCTCAAAAGGACAGGGAGAGAAAAGATGAAGAAGCTCCTCACTTGAGACAAAGACAGGGAGATCTCTCATCCACTACCATCCTGGGCAAAACAGACTCAACATCAGGAAGATTAATTTAATTTATTGCCAATTAAAAGTAGCATAGGATGATGAGAAACAAAGACAAAACCAAAACCAGCTCCCCCCATCCCCTTCTTCCCAAAGCTCAACTTCACGCCTTCATTCCCCACTCTTCTACCTCCTCCCTCCACCCCAAATGGCACAGGGGGACTGGGGCTGTGGTCAGTTCACAACACTGCACCTCTGCCACTCCTTCCTCCTCACACTTTTTTCCTGCTCCATCATGGGGTCCACCCACAAGATACAGTCTTTCCCAAACTCTTCCACTGTGGGTCCTCCCCAGAGGATACAGTCCTTCCCAAACTGCTCCAGCATGGGTCCTCCCCACAGGGTATGGTCCTTAAGCAACAGACTGTTCCAGCACGGGTCCCCCATGGGCTGCACCTCCTGTCAGAAAACCAGTTTCTGTGTGGGCTCCTCTCTGCAGGCTACAGTTTCTGCCAGGAGCCTGCTCCAGTGTGGACTCTCCAGGGGCTGCAGCTTCCTTCAGGGTACATCCACTTGCTCTGGCATGGGGTCCTCTGTGGGCTGCAGTGTGGGTATCTGCTCCACACTGGACCTCCATGGGCTCAAGGGAGATAACCAGCTTAAGCATGATCTTCTCTATGGGCTGCAGAGGAATCTCTGCTCCCGTGCCTAGCACACCTCCTCCCCTTCCTTCACTGATCTTGGTGTCTGCAGCATTGCTTCTCTCATTTTTGATTTTTTTCCTGTACTCCCCTCTCTCTCTCAGCTGTTGTGCTGCATTTTTTAACATATTTAAGAAAGGGTTATCACAGAAGCACAACCGGCATCGCTGACTGGCTCAGCTTTGGCCAGCAGTGGGTCTGTTTTGGAGTCAGCTGGAACTGGCTCCATCTGACACATGGGCAGCTCCCTGTCTCTTCTTTCAAGAGGCCAGCCCTGCAGTCTCCACCTGCCCCCAACCTTGTCACATAAACCCAATACAATGCAACAGCTGCAATCTGTGGACTGTCAACCATTTTAAAGGAATATGCAAAACAGATGAAAAAGAAAACCTGCTATCAACAGTCTTACATTTGTTACAGAAAAGTTCTTCCTTAGAAGAATGCTGGGGTCAACCACTTGAGAAAAACTGAAAACCAGTCTTACAGAGTTTATGCTGCCCTCATGGGGTAGACTAATGAAAGTACAAATCACAGCAAAGAACCCTTCCTTTGTAAAACGTGTTTAGGATAAAGCTTGGATTAATTCAGAAACGTCTTGAAAAAATCCACTATCAGTGTTCTCTTGTTCTTCTGAATGTTTTTAATCTAGATTCTAAAATGCCTGGCAAACTTCAACTGCTTCAAATTCTTCTGTTAAGATTTTTAAAAAGGAACATACTATTTCATAGTTCACTGCCATGCCCAGCCCCAGAGACTCAGTTTCTCTACACACAGCCATAAACAGCTATGATTGATGACAAAAGTATTTATAAACTCAGTTTGAAGCATCACATGACAGATGAACACATTCCCACAAGAAATGCATATAGGAAGAATTTGAAGGCAGCCATGTCACCCAAACAAATAGAGGAGGGGACCCCCATTATGCCTCCTCACTTACTCTTGGTTGCACCTCCTTCAGCATGGCGCTAGCATCTTCATCATAATCCAGTTTACAAGCTAATGCAAGATCATGAGCCGCCTCCTCCCAGTGACCCAGGAGTCTGGAATTCAGAAGACACCAACATTCAGAAGGAAAAAGCAAACTGAACTCTTACAGTTCTTCAAAATATTTACAACCACGCAGCATTCAGTACTTTTACGTGCAGCTATATGGACTTACAGAAGTTAAATAATCATGGTGTTTTCTGTAACCTGCACACTACAATGCCATTAGAAGATACTTGCTTGCTTCATACCCTTACAATAACTTTTGCTTGAAGTAACAATGAGGAAAAAAACCCTTAATCAGCCAGTGTCATTGTTTGCTATAAACAAGAAGGGTCTAAGAGGGAGGACGTACCCTACCTAAACATGTGAAGCACACTAATAAAAATACTCTGTACCAGTAGGCACGTGTTCAGTGTAAAACTACACATTCTGTGTTCTGTACAAGTCTACACCACTACTACCTCAAGCTTAAGTGAGTGCTGAGTGAAGAGGGTTTAAACATCCTAGCCAACTGGATGCACTGTATCTTAGTTGAAGAGGTCATACAAGCTACTGCGTGCACTTCTTAACTAATCATTTATACAAACTCTTGATAATTTAAAATTTAAGCAAATGGTGGTATTCTTCAATGGTCAAAGCACTTCTGCCTACAGACAGACTAAGCTCTAGTCTTCTCACTCTTAGGGTACGTGGTGTTTATTAAAACTGCAGACATTAACAAACCACTCTCTGAACACTGTTTAAAATGCCTTTTTTATGGTAAGTTCTATTAGCATTTACTCCTTCCACTTTTATACAGACCAAAAGAAGTGTCAGCTTACCTTTTTTTTTAGCCGATTTATTGTCATTTTAAAAAAGTTTAACTATGGGGGGGGGAGGATGCACACTGGCCCAATACCATTTTAAGTGATTACACTGTTTGCTTAATACCACTCTTCACTGCAACAAATGGCTCCCTAGGCAGTTTACTTTACTATGTAAAAGAGCTCTAGGATCTAATGGAATAAGGGCAGCAAAGAAATGTTTAAGAATTACAGGTTAGGAAATAAAAACTGAACTAAGTGAAAAAAGACCTCCAAACAAATAAACCCCACAGTCCTAGAACTCACAATTTTTAGCAAGTGATTAGAAAATGCTATTCAGAACAGCACTAAGCCATTAGAAGATACGTTTAAAAAAAAATACAATGCCAGAAGAACTACTCATAAATTGCCATCAAAAAATCACCATCATCCTTTCTTTCCTGTAAGTCATACACTCAAACAATGGCTTCTTGGCTCATGCCTACCACTTTCAGGTACAAGACAGACAGTTTAGAGACATAAAAGAAGGAAAGAATGCATAAACTAAACTCTTCCCCCCAGGTAAGTAAAGAGAGTATCAAGCACAGGTGCAGTTCATTACCTATGTGCTTTCCCTCTCCATTTGTAGGTCTGTGCCGAGTCAGGATTGATCTTGATGGCTCTGTCACAATCTCTAATGGCAGCATTTGGCTTCTGCAGTTTCACAAAAACACTGTGGGAACAAGAACATTTATTGTACATATTGAAATACCAAGTTACTAACTTAAGCTGGAAATAATTTTGGATGACTAACAGGCAAGCTAATGAGACAATACATTTGAAGAGATGAGTTCAAGAAGATTTCATAGTGATAATGAAGTCACTGAAATTTAGTTCCCCCCCCCCCCCCCCTTGTAGGTGAATCATTAGCAAGAAGCAATAGCATTCATTGTTCAGACTCAAGCCTTGCCAGCAAGAGTAACTTTAGTGCATGCAATGGACAGTTCAATTCCATGGTGTTTGGAATCTACAGCCAATGGCAACTAGCAGTTTGAACAAAACAACAATATTATTATGCACGCTATATTACATAGTCTTTAAAAGAGTAAGACAAAGCACGAGTTATCATGCAAGCTACAAGGATCAATGGCTAGAATCATCAGGAACTACAAAAAGAGACAGGAGATGAGTCATCAAAATTAAAAGAGGCAAAACAAAACAAACACAGAAAGTAGCCCCAATCCCTTGTCAGTTAAGTGAAATAACTGCAAATGTTACAATACACAAGCATATTAAATTAACTAGTAGAGCAGTACTTTAGGAGGTTCAGGAATTTCGTATTAAAAATCTCTGAAGGAAACACTAAAAAACATTCCTGAACTGACAAAAGTATTTGATATTCAAGATACTCCAAGTCAGAACTTCAGCCCTTTTATATCTACTTGAAAACAATTTATGAGCAATTAACAGAATCGTCTAGGTTGGAAAGGACCTTGAAGATCATCTAGTCCAACCGTTAAATTAACAGTGCCTGCAAGTGTGCTTGCTTGATAACAAGCCTTAATGAGGAAGTTAATGTCACACATTCTCTCCATGTCAGGAAACGGTCTCAAAGCTACACCTCGCCAATGAGAGGCATTCCAGTGCTGCTGTCTGCACAAAAACCTAGTCTCCCAAACACAGCCCCTCCCACCCCCCTCCCCAAACCAAAATCCAAGTCCACCAGAGAGGTGGATTACTCCCAGCACTTGATCAGCACTGCTGTTACACTGCAGGTTTTACAATATATTGTTTGCTCTTTTCTACCATAGACCAAATTTACACTTTTCCTAACAATCTTAGTTTTCATTACTAATCCAAGTCCCAAGAAGATATGGCACTACAAGAGGTTTTGAAAATAGTACTATAACAGCAACAGTGTATTAAAGTACACAAGTGGTGTTACATGCAAAAACTCTAATATGGAAAGGAAAAACGAGCAAGGTGTGTACCAGTTAAGATGTACTAGAATGGAACAGTTAAAGGACACTAATTAATCACATGAAAGTCATCAGAAGTTGAACATTTTTTTGAATTATACCTTGCTATAGAAAAAATTCACTAAACTATCAAATCATCCATGGTTAGTGGGTTTTTTTGTGTAAAAGGAGGAAAAAAGAAAATCTGTGGGAATTTCTGCTTCTGCAACCCAGACTTCTCTGGCCTTCCTCAAGAATTAGGAAGATGTAGATGTAATTAGCAGTGAGGTAGGTATTGAATGGGTTGAGAAATAGGTGTGTCCTGTTCAATCATAGGACTGTTGAACAGAAACCAGTCTACTTCACAGTGAACAAATTCATTTATCAGGTACAACAGGGAGAGAATTCACATGATCCACAATTAACTTTGCATCGAAACAGGACATGATTTCAATCATCATCTTAATCCCAGAAAAAAACTTCAGATTTTACAAGCGTTTGTTATGCAGCATTATTCTAACTCAACATACCAAAAGCCATATTACCGCAATGCATTTTGGAACACCATTCTGTTATTTACTCTATTATCAAGACTCTTTATAGGGCTGCTTCAGCAAATCTGGTTAATCACATACAACAGAAAATGTATGAAGTGTACTTTTCCCTTTCCTTCATGTGGTTTAAGTTTACATAGATTCTCAAGTTGCCACTGTATTTAGGTTCCTTAAGGAAAATAACAGAACAGGCAGAAACATAAATCACTAGTTTATAATGACTCACCTTGCTCTCTTGGCGTACAAGATGGCCAAACAAGGATTCAGCTTGATAGCATCTGTGAACAAGTCGACAGCCTTCTGAAGTTCACCTACATATGAGTACCAGTAAAGTTTCAATCATTACGCAATGAAATTACACCCAAATTGCTAAACCTGCCTTACAGGATGTTCTGTCCCTAGGCACTTCTTAAATGAAACACTATCAACAAAGGAAAATCAATTTCTCCTTCTTGGTACGTTACTGAAGTACAAACTCCAGAATTAATGCTGGAGGGGAGGAGAGACTTTTCCCAGTTAAATTAGTACATTTACCTTTGTATGCAATCAAATCGGAAGTCACCGCTTTATTACACAGCTTTTCACTGCATTAAGACAAACCACTGGAGACACTAACCATAATATGTAGGGAAGTACTAAAATGATCAATTTGTAATTAAGATGCTGCAGTACCTCATTTCCCCTTGCTCTGCCCAAAACTATAACTACATTGGGAAGACAGTACATAATGTCCTTAAATACGCAGCAAAAAACAATTTCTCACCTTCACTTAGAGCATTTATCGCTTCGATCTTCTTCTCATTAGCTTGATCCATCATCTCTTCAGTAACCTAGGAAAATAAAGAAAATTAAAAACACATGCAAAACCCAAAAGCTGTAGAGTCTAGGCCAGAATTACCATGCTAATACAGTGCCAAAGAAAGGACCTTCAGTTTTCTCATTCCAGTATCTTGTTTCTAATTTGCATTGAAATCACAGTTAAAAAAACCAAACAAACAAACTTTGCTTTCAGCTTGGAGACATTAGCCACCATTATTCTGAGCTAGAAAATGCTCAAAAGATGGCAGATTTCTAACATATCCAGTTTTCACAGGTGTTTTGATAAATTTTTTTGGTGTTTTCTGACCTGATTCTCCTCACTTAACTTTTTGATGGACTCTAACCTTGAATAAGAAAAGACTGTGGTTTTAAGCCAGTAAGGTCTCTAGGAGAAAAAGACCCAAAGCAACAGCTGGCTACCTAGCTAATGTAGTACTCATCCCCTCTCAGCTGCTATCCTTGACTAAACTGGAAACCTCTCTCTATCTTTTCTCCTGCCACAGACATTGAAAATATTGTGCTTACCTCAACATTTTCATCTCCCATTTCTTGAGGCTCATCATTGTCTGGTTCAATCACTCCCTCATTGTCAATTTCTGGGGGAAAAACAAAAAGCAAGATTAAGCTCCATCTACAAACAGAGAGTATTTCCAGAATCATATTCAAATTGGTGAACTGTGGTAAAGTCATTTATTTTCCACACCTAAGTCACTCTCTTCACTTTCTGGTTCAGGTGATTTAACTGGCTCCTCTGGCTGTTCCTCTGCTTTGCTCTGAAAGAGAAATGTATTTGTAAGCATACATTATTTCTGACTGATATTCTATTCCCACTCTAATAAATAACAATGCATCAGAAAATTTAAAATTAATCTCCAAAGCATCAGATTGCTCTACAGCTAAACTGTTTTATTTTTAAGATACAAATCTCCTTTTTTCACCTCTCAGATTAAGTCTATCATGCATGCAAATAATTCAGAGCCCAAATTTTGACTCACGAACTTCTATTATTGGTAAAGCCCATCCTTCAAATTGTGTAATTTGATAATCAAAACCAAGTAATTCAGGTAATACCCAATTCAGAACCAGTTTTGCAATGATTACTCTTCCTGCCTTCCCTCACACATTCTCTGAATCAAAAATTCTCTCAATCTAATACTATTAAACTGAGGTCCTTTACAGTGAACAATAAGCTGGTATCAATAATTAAAATACTGTTTCCATTTGCCAAGGTCAAAGATCTTTGCCACTTACACATACTTAGAATGTTTTTCTATCAACTTCTAACTACATTACTAATTTCCTCTGAATCCCGTAACTTAGCACATCCTCCTTTAGCACAGACATAAGATGCCTGTCTTCATATTCAGTGTCACAGACGATACTAGATACGCACAATCCCTCCATACAGTTCTAACTAACCAGTAATTCCAGCATCCACTGTCTTGTTAAATCCAAAAAAAGAATTCTACTTTTTCCAAAAGAATTTCAAGCTTGGGGAAAAAAAAAAATCACTAGGTAAAAAACTGGCTGGATGGCCTGGCCCAAAGAGTTGTGGTGAACGGAGTTAAATCCAGTTGGCGGCCGATCACGAGTGGTGTCCCCCAGGGCTCGGTTTTGGGGCCACTCCTGTTTAACATCTTTATTGATGATCTAGACGAGGGGATCGAGTGCACCCTCAGTAAGTTTGCAGATGACACCAAGGTGGGTGGGAGTGTTGATCTGCTCGAGGGTAGGGAGGCTCTGCAGAGAGATCTGAACAGGCTGGAGCGATGGGCTAAGGCCAACTGGAGGAGTTTCAGTAAGGCCAAATGCCGGGTGCTGCACTTGGGCCACAACAACCCCCAGCAGTGCTACAGGCTTGGGGAGGAGTGGCTGGAGAGCTGCCAGTCAGAGAGGGACCTGGGGGTGTTGATTGACAGCCGGCTGAACATGAGCCAGCAGTGTGCCCAGGTGGCCAAGAAGGCCAATGGCATCCTGGCTTGTATCAGAAATAGCGTGGCCAGCAGGGACAGGGAAGTGATCTTACCCCTGTACTCGGCACTGGTGAGGCCGCACCTCGATTACTGTGTTCAGTTTTGGGCCCCTCACTACAAAAAGAACATTGAATTACTCGAGCGTGTCCAGAGAAAGGCAACGAAGCTGGTGAAGGGTCTGGAGCACATGTGGTACAAGGAACGGC
Source organism: Strix aluco (assembly GCF_031877795.1). Lineage (NCBI taxonomy): Eukaryota > Metazoa > Chordata > Aves > Strigiformes > Strigidae > Strix > Strix aluco. The sequence continues at coordinate 32,041,295 of NC_133935.1, forward strand.
TGAGGGAACTGGGGTTGTTTAGTCTGGAGAAGAAGAGGCTGAGGGGAGACCTCATCACCCTCTACAACTACCTGAAAGGAGGTTGCAGAGAGCTGGGGATGAGTCTCTTTAACCAAGTAACAAGCGATAGGACAAGAGGGAATAGCCTCAAATTGCGCCAGGGAAGGTTTAGACTGGATATTAGGAAGCATTTCTTTACAGAACGGGTTGTTAGGTGTTGGAATGGGCTGCCCAGGGAGGTGGTGGAGTCCCCATCCCTGGAGGCGTTTAAAGTCGGGTCGACATAGCACTGAAGGATATGGTGTAGTTGGGAACTGTCAGTGTGAGGTTAATGGTTGAACTAGGTGATCTCCAAGGTCTTTTCCAACCTAGATGATTCTGAAAATCCTGCCATGAATATCCACAAGCCAAATTTATTATCTTCCTTAAAACAAACGAACAAAGAACAACGAAAAACTCTTCCACAATATTGCCTTAAAAGTTGATAGTTCAACTGTTCATTACCTAACGATGCTCAACAATACTTCTCATGCAAAGATTATAACTTAATCCAGTAATGACTATAGAAAAGGTATATAAACAGACAGTGAATATATAAAACAAAGAAATCAAGACTCAGGCATGTGCACTGCACAGAACATCAGGCATTCAGGATTAGGGAAATGGAGCATGATAACACTTGAAATAACTAGGAAGCCATCTGTAACAAGTCATCTACAATATGCAATGGGCAGGCTTCAGGCTAAACTGCCACACTCACTCACCCTAGCGTATTCACCCACCCTATTTGAGTGAAAATTGACGGCAATTTTTCCCCTCCTCCTGCTCAGTAATTTTTGCAGAGTCCAAAGGTTATTTTTCAAAGATAAATTCTTCATATCTCACCTTACTTGTCTCCTCTGTGGAGGCATTGGCTGGAGCAGGCGGTATTGTGCCTCCCATACTTTTCAGCAAAACAGAAAAGAGAAAAAACAAAACAGTAAGATTATCAAAATAGTGACATGTATTTTATAATCCTGTTGATAATCTCAGCTTTTTGTTGCGACACAAAAGACCGTGATCCAATTCACTGTAAAACCAGCAAATAAAAAGCACACATCCGCCATTCTTTTCTCAGTTTAACATAATGCACACTCTGTCTGTTGGCTTTTTCACCTAGAACTCCACTGTGACTTGTATTCATGCACATCACACATCACCCACCCACCCTTTCTCCCAAGGAAAAGCTACTTCCTTGGCTCAAATGGATTTTCTCCTTAAAAATGTAACTTATGTTTTAAGTCAAAATTAAGTATTTTTATTAAAATTAGAATTATGTTTGGAACAGAGTTCAAAGAAATTAAAGAGAAGCATAACGGCTTAAAATGCTTATGCAATTAGAAAATTGCTGCCTACAAAAAAACGTCATTTCTCTTATGTATTGCAATATTCATGTCTTGCCTTAGCTACAAGTTAAGAAGCATTCTATGTATAGACAGCATGCTTTCAAAATAGAACACACTTCTATATTATACCGACTTTGGTTAGCAGCCAGAAATAAGCATAGGCTGAATTCTCCAACATCTAATCACACCTAATGGCTGGCTGCCACAACAACTACCACTCCCATCTACCCCCTGCCCCACATTCCCACCTACTGAGAGTTTTCAACTGCTCTGGCCATACACACTCCAAAGGGCAAAAAACATTTCTATGAACTCAACACACTCGACCCACTCCTTGGGGCCCCACACAACTGGTTAGACATGACGCGGGGGAGAGGAGAAGGAAATGGGCAAACAGGAGTGGGCAGGTGTCCTGGTTTCAGCTGGGACAGAGTTAACTTTTCTTCTTAGTGGCTAGAATAGTGCTGTGTTTTGGATTCAGTATGGGATTTGGTATGAGAAGAATGCTGGTAATACACTGTTTTCAATTGTTACTAAGAGATCAAGGACTCTCCAACTCACCATGTCCTGTCCATGCGCAGGTGTACAAGAAGCTGGGAGGGAGGAGAGCTAGAGCACCGAACCCAAACTAGCCAGTGAAATATGCTATATCATATAATGTCATGTTCAGTGTATAAAGGAGGGTTGGCCAACAAGGAGGCAGGTTCTTTCTCACTTCTGGGACCGCGATTGCGCGAACTTGGTATTTCAGTATTGCTAGCCAGGAACAGGCTGGGTATCGATCAACAGGTAGTGATCAATTGCATTGTGCATTAGCCATTTGTACTTTCTATTATTGTTATTGTTTTATTTTAATCAATAAACTGTTTTTATCTCAACCTACAAGTCTCCCTTCACCCCTCCAATTCAATCCCCCATCCCCCGGGTGGGGGAGGGTGAGCGAGCGGCTGTGGAGTGTTTGGCTGCCAGCCGGGTTTAAACCACGACAGCAGGAAGAACTGGAAGGGTGTAGGACTATCTTCTTTCAGGAATTAGTGCCACATAAACATATATCCTAAGGATGAGATCCTACAGCTTCTTAAGTCAGGCTGCTGCAGCCGTTTTCCCCTTTTTCCTCCCTCCTGTCACCAGCACCATCTCACAGTCAGGCCCCAAACTGGCTGAAAACAAACCTGGATGGGGTGAGACAGGACAGGGCAGGGATGAGTTGGGGGAGAGAAGGTAGAAGAGGGAAGAGGAGGTGGCAGGATTGACAGATCCAGACACAAGGCCCTGTAGCAAAAGGCAAGCAAACAGCACTATCCTACCTCTAGTTTACATGGATAAACTGTCAAGAAAAAAATACCACAAGTTACAAAACCCAGCATCTTCTGAAGCTATTGCAAAAATCTAGATGTGTCCCTGGAACGTTCATGTTACTTAATCGAAGTTATACTGCAAGGACTAAACAACTGCAGTCTGATAAATCATTACAGAACTAGACAAGAAACACAATACATGTAGTAATTGTTCCTCCTAAATTTTTACCCTTGTAGGCTGATAATAGGGCACATAATTCTCTACCAGTCTCTAAAAATCAGAGTTTTTTCTAGACTGTAGAGAAGCCTTGGAACTTCTCCTACACAAAGGAAACTACAAATTCTGAAGCGTTTTAGTAGTGCTAACAGCTAATATCCAGAGTAACACAATGCTCACAATTTAAGATCCATCTAATGCTTGTTGGCAACACTTTTTTTCTTTTTTAAACAGTAAGACTCTTTCAAAGCCTTGCTTCCTGGAAAAAGACTGAGAACCCTCTAACTCAAGAAGGTCAATAACATTCCCAGCTTTCACTCATGTATTTAAGAACAGCTCAAGCTAAAAAAAACCACAGAAATCAAATTATTGAGCAATTCCAAGATCAGCTGGTTTTAAGTCTGACACCTTGCATCATCTCAAGGCTGAAACAACCTGATCTGTCATCTTTGCCCTCTTCACACCTCCCTGAAAACTCTCCATGCTTAGAACAGTCCATGAGATACGTTTAACTAATACGTATACACATTTTATAATATGCTATTTCATGAACTGCCAGGGCTAAACAGTTTCACTCCTAGTCCTTGAAAGTTTTTACTATCCAGTTATCCTCTATTTAAACTAGGGTTACATTCCCAGAACAATTCAAAAGCAAGTTACTCTAAAATCCCTTAAACCAGTAAGTAAGGATAGCAAGGACACATGCAGTTTGCAGTGTATTTAACCTCAACGGTATACAGATATTTGAGACACACTTGTAAGAAAAGGCAGGTACTGAGCCGTATAAATAGCACACACACAAAAATATTTTAAATTAAACCTTTGTGCTAAAACAGAGTTGTGCAATTCCAGTAACAACTCTTGGGAGCTGTCAGGACTCCACTGCAAGAATGACTCCTTACTTCCACTCATCACAGTGATGAGAAGCGCTGCTTTTGTAACTTGTTGGAAGAACTGCAACTGTTATTTCTGCATACTCTTTCATCACTGACAGCAAAATTATCTTTAAATTGGATTACCATGAATTCAAGAGGGTCAAAAATCTATTTGAACAAAACAACAACAAAAAAAGGCAAAAAGCCCTGTTCATCAATTAGGGATTCTGTGCTTTACTTTTAAGGATTGCTATTGTTTCTTTGCTCAATTGCAGGTTTTTGAAACGTGTTCCCTTTAATGACTCACTTCATAACAATTCAAGTAGAAATATTTGCATTTTTATGCAATTATTAAAAAGCAGGCATGACTAAAAGGGATGTCAAAACACTTTCCAAACATAATCATACACTAGTGTACGCCTTCTATACAGAGAGCATCTACATTAAATGCAACAGCTAGACAGAGGTTAGAAGATAACAAGTGCATGAAAACAGGTAGGACTTAGGTTTCTGATGCAATATTAACAGCTAGTCAGAAATAAAGTATCCCATTCTGGCTTTACAAGCAGTTAGCATAATTTAAGTTAGAATCATTAGCTTTAAAGGGGGGGGGGGGGGGGGGGGGAATCAAATCAATCATCAGAATTTTAGCTGAAAGATTTAATGATGAATTTCAGTATCATTTAGTCATTATTCTGTAATCACTTACAACATTACCTTGGTGACTAAACCTGTGTTTTTCAGATCAATACAGGTAAACCTGACAGATATAAGACTCACTGAGTTTATTTCCACCTGAAGCCAGACCGTGCAAAGTTTCAAACAGTTTCCAAAGAATGAGAAGACCCTATAAATACACTTAATAGTCCTACTGCAAATAGCACTATTATGGAAGGGCAGAGGGCAACCCACCAGACTTCCAGACAGTTTGACATGAAAAGTAATTTGGCTACCCCTGCAAATATCCAAGTGTGTAACTTACCCAAATATGTGAAAAAAACCAGTAAACTTAAGAAAGCTATAGGAGACTCTACTTCAAAATACTTTTTAACTTCTGAGATAAAGATATCCAGTACAGATTTTACACGGAAAACACATTCCCCAGTTCAAAACTTAATTTTTATACTCATAATACAAGCGCCCTTCTATTAACCAGATACAAACTCTAAAAATTGATCTGGAAGTTAGAGCCCTCCCTATTAACATGGGGAAAGTTAGAAATCAGATGATCACCTTTCCACTCCCTAACTCTTTCTTTGGCCAGAAGAAGTCGGTGTTCTTCCTCTCCCTCCTAAAATACTCTGCTCACACCTTAAGAATTACACAGTGGAAGTAATCTAGGGTGAGGCACTGAAGTCTTTTACAGTAGCTAAAGGAACTAAAGATCTGCGGTGGGATAAACTAGACATGCATTTCTTTCCTAGGCATATGTGCAGCTATCGGTACTGCAAAATCAAGTGAAGTTAAATAGAAGTGGTTTTACAACCACGCCAATATTCAGATGCATAAAAAAGTTTAGACATCACTGTAAAAAACCCCAAATAGTTCATTGCAGTCACTTTTATTATGACATGCTGTGAAATGCAATATTTACTTGTATACATATGCACACAAAGTCTCACTAGTTTTTCAACTAATTATAAGTACTATACAGCAGAAAATAGTTATAATACTTGCAGATTAAAGCAAATTTTCTGAAACAAATCCCAGTTTGTCACTAGATAAAAATCTTTTAAGTTCCCCTTTCATAAAAGGTGTATCTGCAAGGACTTTGCTCACTTCTCAGAGTTCTTTAGCACATCGAGGGTTATAGCTACAAAAGCCAAACAGAGGTACCCCAGCTGAACACAGGGGCTTTGGGGGGGTCTCTGCCAGCAGCAAAGGAACTCAACCCTTCCAACCTGATGCTTCTGGATGCTCAAGGTGGAACCCAGGGGTGTTTTTATATTGAGAAGCATCTGCTATGACAGGCCACAGGCGCACAGAATACTATATGCATAGCAAATGTTTGAAGTGCCCTCACAGAGGAGCAAGATTTTAACTACTCGATACATGAAACTTCAAGGGGCAAAACACATTTTGGCCAGGAACCATTCCGCGTGTGAAAACTGTCAGGTATTTTATGCTTTTGGGTACCAGGATGTAACTCAACGCCACTCACCTCCCCACAAACTCGGCTCCTTTTAAGACAGGCTAGCCAACTCTGCTGCATAATGCGAGAATTAGCTGGGTAAGTATTACTCTGGGGCTTTCCAGCCTGGAAAGCCGAGCCACTGAGATGGCCAGAGGGCAGGCTTTTACAACGGGAAGAGCCAGAGTTTAAAAAACAAAATAAAAAAATAAGTCTTTTTAACGCTCGAGTTGTAACCCCGGTGCGCCCTGCGGCGGGAAGGGGAGGAAGGGAAGGCGGCAGCGCACCGGAGCCGCGCACCGGCGAAGACCCGCCGAGCGGGACCGGCAGCAGCGGTAGTGCCGCACCCCCCCGCCCCCCTTCGCGGCCACGCGGCGGGACCGCGCGCCGACACGTGCCACCCCCGCCCCCACTGGCGAAACACGCCCCCTCCCCCGCGCCCCGCGCCAGACCACCCCCCCCCCACCCCCGCGGCCACCTCAGCGGCGGCGCGGCCCAGGACCGACCTCTCCACCCACTCGCGGAGGAAGGCCAGCTCCTCGGAGTGCAGCAGCCCCGGGTTCTGCTTGCAGAGCCTGACGAAGGCCCGCAGCTCGCTCAGCTTACGCGAGTCCATGGCGGAACGGCACGGGGGAGGCAGGGGCCGCAGCTCGCCCGCTTCCCTGCCCAACCGCCGCGCGGCGCCGTGGAAGCTTCCAGCCCGCCCCGCCCACCGCGAGGCCCCGCCCCGCCTGCCGGGCCACGCCCGCCCCGGGGCTCGGCCACGCCCCACCGCCGCACAGCGGCGGGAACGTTCTAGAAGCGGAGGTGGCCGCCGAGCGGCCCGGCCCTGCCAGGCGCAGCATCGCTCCCCCCTCAGTGCTGTCGCCCGCGCGTTCCCCTTCCCGCTGCCGGAGCCCCGCCGGGGCCTGGGTTCCCCCGCGCGTTTCCCCTATGGGCGAGACAGGCGGCCTCCGCGGGCGCCTAAACCGGTGCGGTGCCGCTCATTGGTGGCGAGGAGGGGCGGGCGGTGCCGGGCGCTGGCGCCCGTTGGTGGCGTCAGCGCCGGGCGCCGCGGCGGGGGAGGGCCCGGCCACGCGCGGGCCGGAGCGGGAGAGGGGGCGGGGTGGGCGCGCCGCCGGGCCCCGCGCTAGCCGTGTCCCTCGGACATGTCGCGCCTTCCGGCCCGGAGGCTTGTCGCGGCGGCGAGGGGCTGGCGCGGCTTCTCAGGTCAGAGACTCCTCCCCCCACGCGCCTTGTTTGCCCTCAGCGGTGCAGCCCCGCTGGGGGCCGCTGGGCCCCGGCCCGCCCCCGGCCCGAGTAACCGGCTGCCGGGGGCACGCTCAGCCTTATCGCCGCTCGGAGCCCTTCCCTCTCCCCGGCATGGTGGCGGCGCTCAGGGGCGGGCGAGCTGTGAGGCGGCCCCCCGCCGTGAGGCCGCCACCCCCGCGCGTCCGTTTGGCTGCGGGTGCGAGGGGCGCGGGAAGGCGGCTCTCTCCGACAGCGAAATTGGAGCCCCTGTCGCGTCTGAATCCGAGGGAATAAACGGCTTGTTTGAAAAATAAAGCTAACGATGTGGAAAGCTCCTTGATGTCTTCAAAAATACTGCTTTATTTAACGCCTGTTGTGTTCTCCTGTCTCGTTGCAAGCTATCCTGTTTGTCTTATGTGTAGGTGGAGAAAAACAGTGAAAACACTCTTTCTAAACTGCACAAAAAAGCTGTATTTATATCTCACTGCCTGGGTCTCCAGCCTGTTACTCCAGTCAATCATCACATAGTGAATGCTTTATGTTATGACTATCAGTTGCCATGCATAAGTAACCTTCAATTAGTGGCTAATCATACTGGCTCCCACAGAAAATCCACGGTCTATATGTTCTGCTATGAGTCTCTGAGTCTCAGCTCCCTGGCAGGCAGGCAGCTGTTTTGCTTGTGTTGTGTTTGCTTGTGCTAGTGAAGACTTGATTTTGTTCTAAGGAATCCAGTGCCATGCTATAGCAGCATGAATTGATTTTGTAGTAGGCACATAGTAAACGACATGAAAGAACCAGTTTCCAAACCATCAGCTGGTGAATGTTGGGAAACTGATTACCATCTCCTTCCGTGTGTCTGATGATTTGTATCTAGGCACATGCAATTCTTCAGCTGCAAAGGGCTGACTGCCTTTACCGCAGTTGGTACCAAGTGCGTGACAATGATTTTTAATTTTAGATTTTGAATTAACGTGTACACCCCCAGCTCCCAAATGCACACTTGTAATTCTCTTTAAAATTTGTCTGCTTTGGCTGTGTGTGGATTTGGAAGAGGGATACATAACTGTATACTTTTGTGGAACTGTTTTCAGTTTGGCTAATGCTACTGTCAAGTTAAATACATAAACAGGGACTCTGAGTATCTTTCATACAGAAAAAAAATTGCACCACTGCAAACATCTGTGGTGTTTGATGGCTTCTTTGTGGCATTATTAGTAAAAGAAAAGAACTGGAAAGGACTTGAAAACTGTATAATTGTTCCATATGAGTGGTATTTTTGAGTCAAGAAAAGACAATATACAGGTATTGTGCTTTAAGCCCTGCAGTGAGGGAAGAAAGGGAGGGAGAGCACCAAGTGTAAGAGTCAGGCATGAGCAAACCAACATAGCTTTCTGGCTTTTCTTGCTGTATTGTCAAGTTTACCATATGTTAATTTCTTTCCGTCTGTTTTATTAATATTTGATGATTAGTTGAGTTGTGTGCACATTGTTTCATAAACTAATATGGTACACAACTAATTGAGAAGTTAAGGAGGGATATTTATGTCATATAAGGTGGATGAATGCTACTAAGAGTCAGATGACAGTTATAGATAGTAGACAGTAATTCTGCCATTTGCTAACTGGAAAGGTCTTTTGCCTTGACACGGTGCATTTCTTTTTCTCTAGTTTGCAAGTCATGTGCTCTCCGAAGATATTCCATCCAGCCTGCCCAGCAGAAGAAGATTCCAAACCGGTATTTGGGCCAGCCCAGCCCCTTCACACACCCACACCTTCTCAAACCAGGTTAGGTTCAGGTCCTGTATGAGCCGATCATTGGTATTCTTTCTTGCCTGTTTTTCTAACATGTTTAGGACAGAGTATTGATTTGCTGCATCACACAGATGTCCATGATTTCAGCTGTTTATGATTAACTTCATTAGGCAGTAATGGCAGTAATTATATTTAGTAGTTAATTTCCTTATCTGAGATTATACTGATTCCAAAAATAGGCTTCACGTGTAAGCTTTTTACCTTTTTCTCATGGAGTGCTTGGTGACCCTTGGGTACTGTAGACTTTTCATGAGCATCTTTGGGAGCTCACTGTCCTGCAAATACAATACAGTTTATATGAAGGGGGAGTCCTTTGTGCAAGCTGCTAGAATGCTTCATATCCAGTGTCTTGTGGGCCACAAAATAAAGGTGTCATTCAGAAAAGATCAGGGAGAGACTTACTAAGAGTTGGACACCACTTGTCTAAAGAACATGACCTCTTCAGAAGAGTATTCAAACTGTGAGGAAAGAAGAAGAAAAGACTTGAGGCTATAAAGCTAGAAGGCACCAATGAAAGAAAAGCTGAGGTTGTGCAGTGTTATGAGATTAATGAAAATGAGCATGTAGGAATGAGATGACCATGATTAAATCTAAAAAAAAATTAGAAGTAAAAATACATTCAAGAATTTGTCCAGGAAGACATTCTGGTTCTGTGTTCTTTTTCCATAGATAGGTATACAGAGAGAACAGATGACTGTATAACCATGCACTTACATATTTAACTGTAAAATAACTTGGGTCAGAAGGGACCTCGGGAAGTTATTAGGTCCACCCCCTGCTCACAGCTGAGCTAACTTCAATATTAGTCGAGGTTGCTCAGGGCACTGCTTAACAGCTCACTGTAAATGAGGCTGACACTTTAAAAGTACTCACAGCTGAAACTGGAGATTAATTCTAGCTGCCTGTAGCAATTTTCAGTTTAATGAAGGAGTGGTGTTTTCCTTAAAATAAACCAACATTTTTTAATTGCAATTATTGTTTTAAAAAGCAAACGCCTTTAAGGCAAAGAGAATTTCCAGGCCTTGCAGTCAGGAGACAAATGGGATTCCCATGTTCCACCCTACTGCAGCTTCTAAACTTCAGTGGACTGTTTGTGGTAGTTAGAAATACATAAACAGAAAGCTGACTGGAATGCAGAGGAGCATAGGAAATTTGCAGTATAATACTGCACAAGTATGGGGCCAGATGCATTAAAACAGTTTATGTGTTCTCTGTCATTTCAAGATCTACAGAGTAAAACGAATTTGGTGGTTTTGGTTTTTTCTTTAAAAAAAAAAAACCTTTTACACCAAATAGGTGTTGGGGATGTATGGTGTTGAAAAGGCATAAAGTTTAATGCAAATACAACACATGTGATTTTCTTAAACTGTCTTTTGTCAAGGAAAAACATTCTGGATAGAACTTTCCCTCCCCACCCATGCAAGAATCCACTTACAGTACAAGTAAAATTTCAGTTTTTATTCTAGAATTGTCACTGCATTAAAGAGGAAGAAAAGATTATGAAAGTAGAAGGTTAACAGTATGAAAATGCAATCTATGTTAAATTAGGGTGTTATCCAAAGTACTGATTAAGGCTTATGTATTAATTTAAATCAAAGTTAAGGAGTCTCACATTTTTAAAAATACATACTTAACCTGTTGTTGGTTGTTCTTTCAACTTCAGTCTGGTTTTCGTGAGTATCTTGATTGCTGTACTTCATATCCGTGACTGGAGTAGTTTAAAATGTACTTTCATCTAAGAGATCATTTGTTTAGTTAGAGTCATTATAGTATTTAACTTTGGAAAACTCTGAATTGTTAATTATTGAGAAAAGCTACATCTGCCCTGGAGAAGATTCCTTCTCTTAATCAGAATCTGATGCCAGCGTGCAGTTTGTAGTTTGTTTCTGCCTGGAATCTTGTGACTGGTTAGACTCTCTGACCTCTGCATTTCTGCCTGATCTCCCAGTATCTGTGACACTCAGTCCGCCCCTTATGGTTTAGAATTAGTTACTTTATGAGTTGACTTAGTGTGTATTTGAATAGACATTCTAGCTTTATCTGAGGAAATTAATGCTCAGCCTCAGGAGGTAATCTTCTGTTCAATGTCCAGATGCTATAAAACTCATCAGTTTTCAGCAGTCAAAGTTCAGTTTGCCTTGCCCCTTACCCTTTTTTCACATGTCTTTCTGAAAACATCCGTTTTGGATATTTGTCTAAATCTACCAGGTTTTGTGATTTCTGCTTTTGCACAGAAATACGTAACAGAAAATCCAATTTGTTAAAATAAATTTCTGCTTCGCATGATGGAGGAGCAGATTGAGTAAGGATGTGCTATAGGGATGGAAGCTGAAGAGATGCATGAGAGAGCAATGGAAAGGCTAATGAGGGACCACAATGAAGCCGTGCATATGAAAGCATCAAGGAGTAGGCAGAAATTGGGCATGTGACTAGTAAAATATCACAAGTGCCTTGAATTTCTCAATCTGATTTGTTTTGTATTTGTAGGAGAGGTAACCCCAGGATTGTCACAGGTGGAATATGCTCTTCGCCGACACAAACTGATGTCATTGATCCAGAAGGAAGCCCATGGCTGGGATGGATTGGACCACACAGTGATTCTGCTGTCCAACCCCACGTACTACATGAGCAATGACATCCCCTATGTTTTCCACCAGGACACTAACTTCCTGTATCTCTGTGGGTTCCAGGAGCCTGACAGCATCCTGGTGCTCCAGAGCATTCCTGGCAAAGCGCTACCCTCCCACAAATCCATACTTTATGTGCCCCGGAGAGATCCAAGCCGAGAGTTGTGGGACGGGCCCAGATCAGGCACGGATGGGGCAATTGCTCTCACAGGAGTAGATGAAGCTTACACCATTGAGGAGTTCAGACCCTTGGTGGCCAAGCTGAAAGGTAACAAAAAATGGAGGGGAAATGAGATGAGAGGTGGTTTGCAGGATCTGAATGGTATGGGTTTGGAAGGTGGTCTGTGACACCAGTTCAAGACTGTCATGAACCCGGGGAGGTGCAGGGGGTATGACGGTATGACAAAGAATTAGAAGTTCTTGTGGGCTTCTTGAGGGCCACCAATGGAACTGTAGTTTTGAAAGTAATAGTATTTCCTCCCCTCTGAATTTCTTGTGTACCCACATGAATGCCAGCATGCATATCTGTGAAATGTAAGGAACAGGGTAAGCAAGAGAGCATCACAAAACATGTTACTGTTCTAGTCGTATCTTTTTGCAGACAGAACCAGAACCAGATGAAGTATAGGAAACTTGAAGGTATTTTATTCATAATAGACTTGGAAAATGATCCACACAGGGAGGTTGTTAGTCCACTCACCTTTTTTAGCTAGATGTTGACTTACTCTTGAAATACGAACACTGCTGTCCTTTAGACTTGTTCTTCTGCACCTAGTATCACCATGTAGCCTCAATATTTATAATCCAGGGTGAACTTAAATGCATTATAAAATGAAGCTGAACGCTTACGACAATATAAAAAGGGCAGGTGCTTGGTGGATCAGACAAATAAATAGAGTGAATTCAGGAGTCTTAAATACCATGTCGTATTCTAGTTATTTTGTTTCAAAAAAGGATATATTGAAAGTAGAAAGGTCACAGAAAGGTCAACAAGGGTGTTCAAAAGTATGGAGTGTGTGTGACCTATCTTCTGTTTTTCCTTTTTCAAACTGAGCAGGTTTTGTCCAGCATGTAAGGTATGAGAGATGTATGTCGTTATGGAAAGCACAGAGAGGCTGAGTAAGAATGATTGCTATTTTTCATAATTTACAAACAAAGGGAACAGTGAATGAGATGATCACATGGCAGGTTTTGACACCTTGTAAGTTGTAGATCATTCATGGAAAGTTTGGAATGTCAAAAGTATAAATGGATTCAAAAGGTTTTAGTTCTGTGGGGGAGAGGTCCATGAAAAGCAGTTAATCGCTGTTATGAAGATGCAGCCTTGAAATTAAGAAACTAGAAGTGGGGAGGATGTGCTGAGGGAAATATTCTTTCATAAATGCCTAGTTTCTTAGAGACTCTTTGTAAGCACCTGCTGATGGCTACTGTCACCAAAGAAGGAGGGCCTAGGTGGACATTAGCTGTGACTCAGCATGGCTTTTCTACTCATTCCCATTTAAAATGCTGCGTGGGGAGAATGTGGGTGTTAAGTCTGATGTTCTAAATAAATTTCCACATAGGTAAATATGTTTGTCCTCAGTAAGTTCATCTTCTCTGAATGGCTGAAATAAGCAGTTGTTCCCCAAAGACATTCTGAAGCATAGTTGATAATGAGCCCGATTCCATGTGATGGGTAAAAGGGAAATTGCCTTACAGTGTCAGGTGGGACAGGCTAAATGAGAGAACAATTCAGAACATGCACCACTGCAGTGCAATGGCTACTTAGCTTACACGAGTGCAACTTTGATATGCAAACTCTGAATGGATCTGTGCAAGACACATATATTCAGTGATGATCATAAACCCCAATATTTGCATAGAAGGGGGGATTTGTCAAATCTACATGCTGTGAATTGGTAATCTTCCAGATTTTGAAGAGATTGCTAGTATCATGTGACAGTGGAAGTGTCTATGTGGTCTGTAAATGCAGATTCAGAGGAAATTAATTTCTCAAATATACCAACAGGTCTAGTTTAGGAGGAGTGAGGTTTGTTCAGTATGGGGAGGATATTTCTACGTTTATTTTCATCTGTGTCAGCTTTTGTTTTGTATTCCAGGTGAGTCAAACATTGTTTGGTACGACTTGACGAAACCAGTGCATACAGAGCTGCACTCTGACTACATGCAGCCCCTGGCTGAGATAAAAGCTCGGAACAAAAACCACATCCAGGGTATCCGACATCTGGTGCAAAACCTTCGGCTTATCAAATCTCCTGCAGAGATTGAAAGGATGAAGATAGCTGGACGGGTGACAGCAGAGGTATGGGGTCGTGTGCTCTCCGAATGAACCAGTGCATTCCTTTAAAGAAGAAAGGGAAGAGGGCTGTTGGTGGGGTGACATGGGTTGGAAGGGTAGCTTTGATCTAATCTGTTACTGAACTGCTGTATCTCAACGATCGCTGGGCTCAACTCCCTCCCCATGACAAAGAGAAACAGGAAGACTGCTTGGACTACCAGCTTCTCTCAATTAGTGTAACTCTAGCGAAGACAAGCCAGCTGCTGTTCAATTTTTTTTAAGAGCAATATCTATTCAGGAATAGGGGTAGCCTCTTCACTCTCTTCCCAGATTCTCCTCTCCTTCCCCACGCCATTTTCTTTCCCATTTATCCTGTTGATTTTGAGGAAACAGGATTTTTGTGAACACATTGCCTGTGTATGTCTCTGTATTCCCACTTTTCCCTCAAATGCCATTTGAACTCATTGGCCAGTTCTAAACAAATCTGACAGATACCTCAAATGCAATTATGTTTTTGTAAGTATTATTAAAATAGCCAAATAGAAGAGAGAGGCACAGCTTGTCCTTCTCTGAAAGAAAAGCTGCATAAGGCACTCCTATTACATGTGAGGGAATCCATAGGTGAGACAACTTGTAAAATGCCAACCCATGGGATCAGCTTCAATCATCTAATCCTTTTTCAAAAACCAGAGTCAATCAGCCCCTAAATACAGTTTCACAGGGAACAGAGCTTAATTGGTTCTAGTCTTGACAGCACTCTGTATTTTCATCTGCCTCTGGTTCCTGTGTTCTGGCCCAGCTGATTTTAGGCCTTTCTCAAAAGACAGCAGGTTAAAAAAAAAGAACTTCCCTCAAGTTCAGGCTCCTTTACTAACTGAAAGGTCCTTCTTTTTCATAGGCTTTCATGGAGACCATGTTTGCCAGCAAATCCCCAGTGGATGAAGCCTTTCTGTATGCAAAGGTGAGTACTTCATGGTTGCAGGTGAGATGAAGGGTTGGATGTTGTTTATCCTTCCAGGAGACTAGAAATGTCAGATCTCTATCACGTGCCTCCCACTGTAGCACATTTCTCCTTTACCCAACTCTTGTAGTTCCTATGACACACAGAAAAGTCAGTGTGAGGAATTCTTCAGCTGTACTTCCCATACTCTTATTGAAGGAACATAGTGGTTGTCTAAGTTTATCTGCTATTGATGTCTTTTTCTACTGTATTTACATACAAAACCTGCGAAATGGAGATATAGTTATTGTCTTATTCTATAGTACAGTTCTATTGTACAGAATGTAAGTAGTTATAACACCTGTTTGTAAAGCCTGCTTCTCTTGACTCTAACCTCTTACTACATCAGATTACCACAGCTGTCTTGAAGCAGTCTAGATGCCTCTCAGTTACAAAATAAGGACTTATTGGCCTGCACATTTGGTAAGGAATTTGGTAAGGAATTGCAGCGAGATGCCTGTTTGAGAAACATCAGCAGGATTTGACGCTCTGTTATAACATAGATGGGCCTGTGCTGACATGGCATTGAGTACAAGTACTGACTTGTAAGGGAAATTGTTTTAATTAAAGTGATTTTACAGATCAAATTTTCACTCCAGATCAGGATCATAAAACCTACTTTACTACATGTAGGCATCTTGGAGTGTTCTGTCCCATGTGATTTTGGTAATTATAGAGAAGACATGTTATTAAAATATTGAGAATATAGACGGTCTTTAAAGATATAAGTTTATTCACTTTCATGCTTTCATCAGGTTCACCACACAAGAAAGGTAAAGATCTTGAGGCTTACAGTGCTTTTTTTTTTGTCCCTCAGACATCAAGGTTGTGCATGCTTTCTAACCTTCGTAGTTCAACATGAAAATAGATACTGCTGTAAATATGCTGATACTTTGTAATTTTAAAAAACAACAACAAAACATGACTATTGTCATGCTAACTTTTAGGATCTTTGAAAATTCACAAAGTCATATGGCACCTAAGAGCATTGCTTTATATAAAAACAAATCCTCACCTGGACTTATGACAACGTAATGAATGTTTGATAAATTATTGAACAGCCTGCACCAGAAAGAGCTTCCATGAGACCAGATGCAAGCTTAAAACACTCTCTTGAAGAGCGGATAGTTTTGTATTTTTTTCTCCAGTGTTCTTGGAAAACCTTCGATGCTGCTTTCATTTAGTGAACTCACTTTGTGTTGTACAAATTAAGAAAACAGTTGCAGGACATGAATTATGATAGCCTCATGGCAGTTAATCACCTGAATCTGCACTAACGTTCTCCTCCTCTCTGAATGGTATTTCAGTTTGAATTCGAGTGCCGGGCTCGTGGTGCTGACATCTTGGCATACCCCCCTGTTGTTGCTGGTGGCAACAGATCAAACACTTTGCACTATGTGAAGAACAATCAGCTCATCAAGGTAAACCATATGTTGTCCAGTAACTTAAAATGCAGTGCTGTGGCACACTGTCCCCATATGTGTCCCCTAGCTGCTCTTTGTTTTGACTGACCAGATCAAAACACTTAAATACATATTTTCAAGTGAGCAGGGAAAGCAATCCTGCCCTGGTTAGTTTTACTGTCAGTGACAGATTAACTTCACTCCGTCTAGTCTCTTTCTCTCCTCTTTGCACTTGCTGCAGAACAGTGGAAGGACTTACAAACAAGCTTGCAAGTAACTTCATTTAGCAAGCATGTCTGCTCCCACACTGTGTGCAGCAGTGTGCAGTGCTGGGTGGGTTGCTAGCCTCACAAAAGAGAGAGTGGTTTCTCCACAGCAGGCAGAGTGAAGGCACTGTGGGAGGCCGCCTGCTGTCACTTGCGTTGCTTGACCTTGCTTTGCAACGTAAGGTGCAATAGTGCATTCCTGCTCTGGTGAAGCTGAGAAGCATTTTGAACTCCATGTAGGCCAGCAAAGCAGGGAAAGGGAACAAGGAGGAAAAGGATGAGCATTAAATGTTGAGAGGTGGATTAGATGGCTGTAGGTAAATTAATGTGTCTTGTTTTATTTTGAAGATTCACATTATTGAATTGAACCCTCTCCAGCTTTCCTGACAATACACCTTTAGATTCAGATAAGTATTTTCAGAAGCAGTATTCCCCCACTGCTCTACTCATGATTCACTTTTCAGAGTAGCATATTTTTCCTCTGTCTTAATGCAGGATGAAAGTTTCCACTAGCATTGTCTTTTCTTGAAGCTGGCATGCTAGCAGACCTTGAAATGATCTGCAGAGACAGACATACAAAAGATATGACAGGCTGCTTTTGGCAGAAAGAAGCCTCCTTTGTTGTACTGTCATCCAAGGTCAGGCGTGCTCATGTAACTCCGGTTGCTTCTGTTAAAATTGTTCAGTTAAATGGCTGTCACTTGTTTTTCCCAAACTGTTAAGTAGGAGGTTAAACCAGTAAACTTGACTCTTTCTTTTCCTTTGTGTGCTACTTCCTACAGATCTTGTTGCTATATAGGCATCTGAAGGCTGCCTATGGCCTCATGTGGACTTCATTCAGTCCACCACTTAGTGGACTCAGCTTTAAAGAAAGAGGACAAGATGCATGACGATAAGGCACTTACTGGACAATCAAACCACAGGCTGAATTCCCTTAGCCAATAAATTGTTACTTAGCTTGTTTAATTGCTTGGAAGAGGGCAGGTGCTATAATTTCATATTTTACTTAAAGAATTGAAACAGCTATTCTGAAAAAGTTAAAAATACAATTGAAATGGATAGTTAATGGCCTGTGTATTTAGTGGGGTAGTGAGATCTGCTCACTGCTAGTTTATCTACTGTGTAAGTGTTTGTGGCACTTAACTGTACATATTGATAGTAGCTAGCACTGGAAGTACTGCTAGCAGTGAAATTCTACTGCTTACTTTTTCCCTTAACGTGCTCGGATTATTCCTTGTCATTCCAAATCATGGCTGCTAGCACAGTCACGGATCTGTGGAGTGAATCTCTGTAAAAGGCCTTGGATTACTTGTAGTGCAAATCCATAGAGAATTTAATCCAAACTTTTCACAGATCTCACTGCTCTATTTGTTGTTAGCCCCTTTAAAGAGGGAAGGCAAGGCAGTGATTTTGTTCTGGCCCTTTGTCTTTTTTGTAGATGTGCAATCTGGCACTGGCTTTTTGGAAGATGTGCAGTCAGTGATTTAATTGACATGGGACAGTTTTTGACTTTGCTGAAGTGAATTGGAGGTTCACATCTCCAAATGTATTTCCTTCAACACGAGCTAGATTCGGAAGTGTATCTTAGAGCAGTCAAAGTCCTAGAAGAGAACAGGGAAGATGGTACAAGCTATTCAGTAGTGCATTTACAGTAGTGATACACTAGCAAAGAAGTGATTTTGCTGGGTCCTCCTACCTTGTGACAAGGCTAAATATTTAGCTGTTAGTGTTCTTGTGGGTAGCTCAGAAATCTATGTGTTTTTTGCAAAACCCTTCTGTCTCAGTCACTATCAGAGAACTTCTATTGAAAGGAGTCACTGGTGTCATTTTCTGGAGTAAGTAATCCAGCGGTGAATGGGACTGATGCCTCAGAGCCCGGAATAGTTCAAGGAAAATGTCTTTTTTTTACTCCAAAGTGTTTGAAAATCAGCATGTTAAGAGTTCAGGCTGTAGACAAGCATAACAGTCAGAGACTACCTTGCAGAGAAACAATCCGACTGGAATAGCCTATTTATAAACAGTAGCACCTGGGGTGTTGTTCTGCAGAAGGAATTCACATCTTTGCAGCTGCTTTGCAAAAATAAATACATAATCTCCTTTCCTGCTGTCAGACAGAAAAATCAATTCAGTTAATAGCTGGACTGACTGACAGGGCATTTTTTCCTGTTATTCTCCAGGATGGTGAACTGGTCTTGCTAGATGGTGGATGTGAGTCTTCCTGCTACGTAAGTGACATCACACGTACCTGGCCCGTCAATGGAAGGTATGCTGCGATAAGGCTGTTTTGAAGAACTTTGAGAAGCTCTTAAATAATTTATGGATGGAGTGTATGTGTGTTTAATCTCTGAGAGTAGTTTTTAACGTGTCCCATTCTGTGGTTCTTCAGTGTAATCAAATTATGTAAACTAATCTTTCAGCGTGAGAAGCTGTATTCCCCACTGCCTCATTAATTACTGCATGAATATGTGTGATTACTGCTATTTTCAGCTATTACAGCATGCTTAAAGTGCAGAGAGGGCATTTGTGTACTGAGCTGTGGCTGACTCTGGTTGTGTGTAAGAAAACAGGAGTTTAGTTGACATGTACATGACTCTGTCAGTTGTGAATTCGCTGGTGTGGTGTCCCTGTGGTTCTGTGTTTGATTTCCTGTATGTTTTGGCTCAAGTGCATTCTTTTTCCTGCAGTAGCTTTGCCTTACTTTGCTTTGGGGTTAGGTTGTCAGATGGGAAACCCTGCCCTCTACCCAGTGTATTGAAGGGCATGTTGCAGTGGTGTCTTGTCTGGCATTTCATGTAAGGAGTCAGTTGCTTTCCTTTCTGACTTTCCCTGCTCCAACACTGAAATGAATCTGTCCCCAAAAAAGGTTCTGGTTAGAGGTTTAATTGTGAGAAATATCCTTGTTCCTTTTCTCAATGGTTTTCAGGTTTACCAAACCCCAAGCAGAACTGTATCAGGCTGTCCTGGATATCCAGAAGTCCTGCCTGAGCCTCTGCTCCCCAGGCATGAGTCTAGAAAATATCTACAGCCTCATGCTGAGCCTTATTGGACAGAAACTGAAAGAATTGGGGATTCTAAAGAGCAGCAGCACTGAGAGTCACTTCTTCAAGGTACCCGAAGTTTTTTTACCCAGCTTCCCCCCACTAGGCCTGACTGTTTTCTCCTTGGGTTTTATTGGTGGCTTTAGTTTGGCTCAGGAGTGTGCTTTTGAGATGTGTCTTCTCATTGTCGCCATGCACAGTGCTTTAATTCATTTTGTGGTCTGGTCTCAGCACAGGACGGGATTTCTTTTTGACAAGGCTAAACTTGAAGATGTGTTTCAACCATTTAGCGCACAATTTGAACCCCCCAGTCTTATATGTACAGTGTGAATATTTGTTCCTCAGCACTTGCTATTTCACTCTGCAGATCTGTTACCAGTGGTCTGCACTATTTGTTAGTGTAGATGCAGCTTTAGAGTACAGACAGTCTGAAGGGACCTGCAGAGACATTGGCACTAACACAAAATTCTGGGTCCAGAGCTGGCTGCAGGCTGTCATAGTTTTGTGATCTATTTAACATAGCATAAATCTGCAGTGCCTCCAAAAGGTCCATCATTCCACCTGCTGCCTGTTCTGCACCATTTTGTGTCAGTATTGGGATTCACAGAGCTACCTGGTGAACAAGACTGGGAAACTGGTCTACTTTAGAGCTGAACCAGCAGATAAAATAGGATTGATTTTCAGTTAGAGAAGTTTATCCAGTCTCACTCGCTGCAAACCTGCATGATTGCTGATGCCAATGCAAGAAAGGTGGAGGAACCAGGTGACGGAACTAACCCTTCAGCAGCAGGACAGATGTGTGTGCCAGGTTAATTGTCCTACAGTGTCAGTGCAGTTCTCGCCTGTGAACGGAGGCTAGCATGCCGGTTTCTCTCGCCAGGCGGCAGCACAGCCAGATGAGACCAGCGTCTGCAGCTCAGTACTCTGAATGTGAGGAACATGGGTCAGAGGAGGAATTAGCTCTTTGATTCCTGCTGTCAAGGAGCTCCCCTCTGGAGGGAGGGGATTAGGATGATGCGGGGTGGAGATGGTGTCAGTACCCTGTAGAGGTGGATTAAAATCCTGCTGTAGCTGCTGAGTGAAATCGGCACAGCATTCACTCTGTCATGCATAGGAGACCTCTTTGCCACATCACGTAGCAGCTGCTTCTGGTTGTCAGAGTCTGCTGATGGGAGCAACGCAGGGCTTGGATGTTTAAGGGATGGAAAGGGTTGGGGCAGCAAAGCTCAGTGAGCTGAAAACTAAGTTCTTGCCTGACATGCTGAGGTGGTGATGGGCTTGGGCTGTTCTTTTCAGTGAGGGGGAAAGGCAGTCTGCAATGTGCTCATAATAGGCACCTGGTATGGGTGGGTTTTGAGGGCCATCCAGTTCTGGTAAATGGAAGACAGCCCCTGGTGACCTAGTCATGGCAGTAAGGTCACTAGTTAAGGGCATAACTATTCTGTCTTTTCTCCCCATCTTGTGTATTGGAACAAGAGGTTGGGCTGTGTTTAACTGCCTCCATGACACTTGTTTTGTCTTCTGCTAGGCTGTTCGAAAGTACTGCCCACATCATGTGGGCCATTACCTGGGCATGGATGTTCATGATACCCCAGATATATCCCGATCGCTCCCGCTCCAGCCAGGCATGGTAATAACCATTGAACCAGGTAAAAAGCAATGCAGTCAGTGGTGAACAAAAACATGCCAACACTGAGTATAACAGTATTGCTTTGAGTAGTAAGTTGATCCCTCAGACCAAAGCATTCAGGTCCTTTCTGGTGAAATTGAAAATGATTACAGTATTAGAAGACCTTATTTCCCTCCCAGACACAACAAGGTAACAAATTGTGGGAGTAAACTCTCAGAAAGTGTCTGTGCAGCAGAAGGCAAAGTAGTATAGACCTCAGACTGCTACTGTTTGACCCACAACAGCACAGGTCAATTGCAGTACAGAGGAGCAGGCTAAATTCACTTGTGCTGTGTTCTGTGTTACTGTGACTAAACTACTACCAGTCACTGATAGTGTAAGTCTCAAGCAATGCAGTCTGCAATTACAGGCATTCACAACTTAGCTTTGCAAATTAGGCATTTCATGATGAATCTTTCTTTCTTGGAGCTGTCAGCTGGAAACTGATATTTAATGCTTGCCTTTTCTCTCTCTCTATTCAGAACATTGTTAAAATCATCCTTGTGAACATAGCATTGAGAGCAAGAAGTGCAGAAAGGCCAGCTGTAATTGTGGAGGTTTTTATTAACATGCTAGTGTCTGTAGGCACCAAGGGAGACTTCCCTTTCTTCGCCCACCAACTGCCATGAGTGAGGGGAAAGAGTAGCTTTCCTTATTAAAAATTTTCAGGATCAAACTCATGTTATGTTGCTGAAAAATCTAATCTTGCTCTCATGGTGGTACAGTACGGGAAAGGAGGTGTTCTGCAGAGTGTTGTATGTTTTAATTCCCTTCCTTCTTTCAGGCATTTATATCCCTGAGGATGATGTGAGTGCCCCAGAGAGGTTTCGTGGCATTGGTGTGCGCATTGAGGATGATGTTGTGATAACAGAGGATGCACCGCTCATTCTGTCTGCTGACTGTCCCAAGGAGATCTACCACATCGAGCAGATCTGTGGCCGCAGCTTATGATGCCCCTTCTCTGCCTCTTGCATCCTCCTTGGGAGATGCAGCCCTCCAGGGATGCAGATCCCTGTAGCTGACTGTAGTTGTCAAGTGATGGAGGGTGTGGAGAGTTGATGGCTGTTTCCAAGACTGGGCTGAGAAGTGGAATGCAAAAGGCTTGGTACTGGGGGATGAGAAAGCGTAGCAACCTCTTCTGTGTGCATTTTCCTTCTGACTTGATTAGTGCTGATGTTGAGTTGTTGTAGGACATGGGGGTGGATTCATCCCTCTGCTTTGTGGATCCATCTGTTCTGGTGCCCTTGGAGAGATGCATTTTGTTGGTGCCACCAGCAGGACTTCTGCCTGGTCCCTCTCCAGATGCATAGGTGCAACTGCTGAGACCAGGGTCCCATTTTTTCCCCTTTAGCAGTAGTTTCACAACAGTTAGATTTTAAAAATGAAGCTTTGATAAATGCTGGTTTGGGGGAATAAAGTGTGTCAGACAGCTTTGATTTTTATAGAGCCCTGAAAGGAGGGGTTTTGGTAGTCAGGAAGATGGGTTTAGTTAAGAGGTAGTTTTATCTGAAGCCTGTGAAGAACACTTTTAGTATTTTAAGGATAAGGATGTGATTTGGCCTTGCTCAGGCATATGCAGAATAGGCCAACAACAGGGAAAACATCTCATATGGTCTTTCAGCTTATTGTAGTGTTTGGTAATTTCAGAAAGGACAAATAGGGCTCAGGAGGTTGGACATACCTATTCTTGCTGTCTTCCACATTCCCTCCTTTTTGTCCCAAATGTCCATTCCAGTCTCCTGTTCTGAGCCCACCTCTATCCTGGGAAGTAGGGCCATGTTGGCTGTACTGGACTCCATTGGTGAGCTGCTGACTGGCACCTAGATGTGAGGTGTCCTATTCTGGGACAGTCACAGCACCTTTCTGGTTTATGCTGTAAGTGCCAGCAACTTCAGCAGTGCATTTTTGGAGAGTCTACCCTGTGACGAGTCTCAAGTCTATGCAGCTTTTATATGGAATTTAAAGTAATTCACATTTTCAAAACACTGAGAGCTTAATCATAGCTGCCTTGTGGGTTTTGCCAAGTGCAGTCAGTAACTAATGCACTGTGATAATATTTTTGAGGTAGCTGCAAATGTGGTTAGGGGCTATGATGGATGAGGAGTAAAGAGAAGAGTTGTCTTCCCTCAACATCAGCCTACCACCCAGGCCATTGTATGCAGTGGTAAATACACCTACTAGAGGCAAACATGTTCTCTGTGTATTTACTGAAAATGTTTTGACAATCAGCTGTTTAACATGTCTGAAAAATGCCTCTCATCAGTGCACCTCCTGTTATTTATACTTGCTGTTGCATCACATCATCTTACTTCCTTTCTGATGGTAGCTTTCGGTATTTTTCATCAATTATTCTCAGTCTCCCTTCCCTTCCCTTCCCTTCCCTTCCCTTCCCTTCCCTTCCCTTCCCTTCCCTTCCCTTCCCTTCCCTTCCCTTCCCTTCCCTTCCCTTCCCTTCCCTTCCCTTCCCTTCCCTTCCCTTCCCTTCCCTTCCCTTCCCTTCCCTTCCCTTCCCTTCCCTTCCCTTCCCTTCCCTTCCCTTCCCTTCCCTTCCCTTCCCTTCCCTTCCCTTCCCTTCCCTTCCCTTCCCTTCCCTTCCCTTCCCTTCCCTTCCCTTCCCTTCCCTTCCCTTCCCTTCCCTTCCCTTCCCTTCCCTTCCCTTCCCTTCCCTTCCCTTCCCTTCCCTTCCCTTCCCTCCCCTCCCCTCCCCTCCCCTCCCCTCCCCTCCCCTCCCCTCCCCTCCCCTCCCCTCCCCTCCCCTCCCCTCCCCTCCCCTCCCCTCCCCTCTCCCTATATTGTCTCTTTTTGACCCGCTATAATGTCACTGCTTCCTAATCCATATTGCTTTCTAATCAACATCACTGCCTCACATCTGGTTTGTCGTAATTTCCCACAGTGGATGTTGTCGGAACCATGTTGGGGAGGTAGTCAAGGTTCCTGAGTTCAAGCTCTGGATCTGTTGCTGTGTAACCTCTAGCAAAATCTGTTTTTTTTCTTCTTTTTTCCTTTTCATTTCACTTAGTGAAGGCCAAATGGACAGTGTCTTGCATCTGTCACTGCTTTTAATGGGAGCTGGGTGCATGCACTGTGGTTTGAATTTGGCACTTGAAAGGCAGCCAAGACATGCCATAATTTTATTTTTTAAACATGACAAAAAGTAAATGCTTTTACAGAGTTTAGTGTATCGAGTTTCAGCTATTTCAAAGAATCTGCTAATCTTTGATAAAAGCCTTTGTTACATGCTCATGCGTTACAGTGATATGTACAGTGTAAATTGTTAGAAGGAAAGCTTGTTGAGTGTGGACACAGAACTGATGAATGGTTTTTATGTTGTTCTGATCTGTAACACGTTTGTTGTTCCGATTACACCTGCTAGAGCCATGCCAGCTGGGACAAATCTTGGATTCTGGAACTATGTAAGCAGCTTAAAATTACATTAACCTGAGAGCTAAATGTGTGTGCTGATCTGCACATCTGTTTGTGTACCTAACAGAGTTAATGATTGTACTTACTGTAAATAAGCCTTTGAAATATATATTAAAAAGTTATTTTTAAAATAAAACTATTTGTAGACAGTCATTTCTTGGGCCATCCAGTTGCATGGCTGTTGAGGAGATACAAGCACCTCCAGAAAGAGCACTATTTTTCAGGGAGATTTATAAATTATCTGTAATCTATCTTGGACATGAAACAACATTACCAAATGTAGGCACACACTAATTCCTACTCCTCTCAGGAAAATCCTGCAAGTTGCAAACACCAACAGATCTTAGGAATGTGGCAGATGAATGTTTCTGTCAGTAAAGAAGTGTTTGTGACTCTGCTGAATGGGGAGTAATGGATCTGCCAGGGCTGCTGGGCTCCACCATGCTAAGTGTGTCAGATTTAGGCTGTGCATTGCGCCATATTCTGTAATTCTTCCACAGTGTTCATCCGTTTCTTCAGCATAAACTGCTGCTAATGTTTTAAATCTGTTGTTCCATGTAAAGAAGAGCGCATTTTGCAGAATGTATTAAATTTGAGTCTTACCAACCTACATTTTTGAAGGCTTTTTCTCCCTTGTTGCAGAGGTGGATAATCAGAGTATCATCTGGGACCTACACACATGCTGCAGTGTCCTTGAATACAACCAAATCCATGAATGTTTTACATGACCTTCATCAAGAAACTCTAAAGAATCCCTTCTCCAGCTGCTCTGGCGTACCTCCATAATGGCCTGTCCCATACTGCCAGATTGACAGTCTCTGCCACAGAAAAGCTTCCTTGCTCCAACCACTTGGGTGCAGGAGCAGCTCTCAGTGGCAGCACAAGTTGCCAGCTGCTTGATGAAGGCGTTAGTGGGATCACTGGAAGTGAAAGAGAAATTGAGGTATATTCACTTGGGGAGAGATTTTATTGCTACTATGGCACAGGTCTCCAGGGCGTCAGAGTGTGAGAGAAAATGAGAGCCAACCATCCCTATGGAGAAGCTGCTTTGCTTTTAGAGGAAACCCAGGAGGCTTTTCTTGGCATTCTCATTTCACCTTCTACCAGGTGCCTGTCTTGCCTTGCAGAGAACTAGTTAGTAGTAAAGTCCTGTTGTTAAAGTACAGTCTGAGCAGAGGTGCTAATTTGCAGATACGTTTCTGTCATCAAAATGGAAAGAAATTTGGCATTTAACACAATTTGGCATTCTATCTCTGTTATCTGTGAAAAATACAATATGTCTTTCCTAAAATTGCATTCATTATTTTGCAAAGGAACCTGATGGTGTAGGAAAAAGCAAACTGAGGGAGCACATAAAAGAGAATGGAGATGGAGGTTTTTGGGAATGTACAATGCAATAGAGAAGGTTCAGGAGAAGGGTGTGATTTGGAGCTGTGGGGATGTGTGCAGATGGATGTGAGAGCAAGGAGAGAACAACAGGGTATAAAACGGCTGTTCAGTATGTTGTCAGACTGGTGCAATAGCTCCAGGAAACTGGTTATGCTAACCAGGAGACCCTGATTGATTTGTCCAACTCAGAAGGGGGGAATCAAAGGAGTTGAATTGTATTGATGAACTTGGTCTTAATAGTTAGTTTAATTATTACTTCTAAAAATCAATAGAATTATCATATGAGAAACTTTTCTGCAGTTTCATGTTATTGATCATGTGTCATTTTAAATAATGTGAAGGGGAAAAGCAGGTTTCGAGTCAAAATCTTCATTATGATGGAGGGAGCAAGGCTGAGTTTACATGCTCTTATGCTACCCAAGTTACTGCTATGGAAATTTACTAATTACTCCCCAGAAAATTACCATAAAGCAGAAAGAGTTAGGGTTAAACTTAGAAAAAAATCTATATAAGATACATGACAAAAAAGCTTTAATTATGATGAGACGCTTAACACTTTGTGTAATTGGTTAAAGAAACTTTGCGCTGCAATAAATTGACATTTTTTTATTTCTTTTAAACTGAGTTGTCTAGAAGCCTATATAGACATTCATTGGTATGCAGATCTAAACCGCATTTAAGTTTATAATTTTCTGAGATCATTACAGCATCTCTGTTACATGCTCCTTACATGCATGCTCAGCCTCTTCTTGATTAAAAATCATCATCTGGACACTCTCAAAACGCTGGCTCTAGGAGTGGGTCTGACATAAAATTCGTTATATTTCAGAGGTGTAATAATGAGTTACATTTTAAAGCAAAATTTATAATCAAAAGAATAGTGAAGCACAGTGGGATCAATGGTGCTCAGTTTCTCCCCTTGGCTCCTTTCACCTTCCTGGAGTTTTTCTTGCTGTTTTAACTGGCTGCCAGCTCTGAGCCTTCCTCACTAGAAGTAAGCGGAGCAATCTTCTGTGACTAGTTATGCCTCAGCCCACCTGGTTGTTTCTCTGAAGCACCACCTGATATTTGGCTAACCAAAACCAGGCTCTTCAGAAGATGGGCAGAAAGAACAAGGGAGAATTTCCAGGTCCTCCATGCGTGTTACCTTCTCTTGCTGACTCATACCATGTATGCCTTTTTGACTACCATGACAGACTTATCCATTAACAATGGCAAAGAAAAAAACAATTCCTGTCTGGGTAAGACCAGATCTTTGAGCAAAGAAAAAGTTAACAAGAATGCTGGTTGTAGACCCAGGAGTGAGAATGGCTAGTGTAGGGTTCAGTATGTTCCTTCCCCTTGGATGTTCGGGAAAGCAGCACTGCAGGAGTGATGTGCAGTCTCTCTTCGGGAGCTTCTTGGAAATGCTTGTCTCAGACATGCTGTGGTGGGCCAGAACTGACAGTAGTTGAAGCTCTGTGTTAGTTTTCTCGAGACCATGAAGAGCCTGTGGCTTTTTAAAGGAATCTCTTTTTTTCATGATTCAGGCAGGAATATCATGGCAGCACAAGGTGGGAACACTCAGCCTGTGGTTCAGTGGTTCAACTAGGAGAAGTTGGAGGTCCAGCAAAAACTGGTTGAAATGCAATCCTTTCCAGGGAAGTAGGCTCACTTTGTCAGTAAGTTGGGCCGATGTGAACAATACTGTCTGAGGGGGAGGGAGGCTCAGCTTCAGTTTATTCCTAGGCAGAACAAGGCTTCTGCCTCTATGTCCACTTTTGAGAGATTAATGCAAAATGGGATTGGCTGCTGATCCAAGTTAAGATTAAGCAATCTGACTCTTGCACCAGAAAATAACAGATGTCAGGTAACTTCTTATCATGTGAATCTTCTACTCAGAAAGGTAATGCTTTAAGTTTGGGGATAATATACTTTGTTTTTCTAGTCTAATGTGCACACAGAGGGCAACACGCAACATCAGTTTTGCCTACGAGATTTACAAGCAATACCTCTGTAATTAATAGTATTGCATCTCAGTTGTGGACATGTTAGCCAGCATTGTAGTCATTCAGAGAAAGTGCAGCTGTTAATGGTACAGAAAGCTTTGGGGATTAAGCTTTCTCAGTGCAGGTCTCTTACCAGAGTGCAAGATCAGGCAACTGATACTGTCAACAAACACCCTTTCTTACCTCCTTTTGGCAGACCAATCATTTCTGTTTAGTGGTCTCTGTGAAGTTTGTAATTTGTGTTGGCATATCTGTGCTCTTGTTCTGGGTGCCATAGGATCCCATTTCGATCTAGTAACTGCTTAACATTTTTAACATTGCTTCTTGGATAGACAAGGTTTGATAAGGCAGCAGGGATTACGAGACTTCCCATCACGGGACTGAAACGGTGGTGGAGCCAGGTCTGGCTGACTCCTCGCACACCGTGCATATGCTCCTTCAGCCCATTTGCAAGTCTTCTCGTTCTCAGAGGGGCAGAGGGGCATGGCCCTAGTGATGGCTCAGGAATCTCCAGTCCTTGCGTCCCCACGCAGCTGCCCCTGTCACAGAGGCTTTAAATCTCCGGCTGTCTTTCTAACCATTCCCCCTCCAGACTTGTAGAGGTACCAGTCTGCAGCCAAAATAGCCGTAGCCTGCAGTGCACTCATTGCGCTAACCTGTTACTTGTTGTCAGATTCTATAAGGTACTGCTGAGGTTCCTGTGATGCATTGCAGATATCTGGTATGTATATTGCTTTCTAATTTATGCTTTACCCTGTTCTTTTTTTCCAGGAGATGAGCTTTTTAACAGCTACATGGGTGTTACTGTGGTGACTGTAACCAGGCAAAAACATACAGTTCGTATTGAGAATAGTTCTACATTTGTGGACTTGGATATGATTAAGAGATTTTTAAAGGCATGCTGTAATTTTTGCCCTTCCCTGCAGAACAGAGAGGTTTCTCATGAACTTTCAGTTACACACTATGAAGTGGAAAGGTATGATTCATCTTCAAAAGCATGTGTGCATTAGTGTATATATATACAAACACACACATATTATGCAAATAAATATTGTGACTTCTAGCTAGTTAGAGATATAGAAGAGATTTTCTCCAAGCGGAATTAAGATTATTTAGACATTTGACTCTTAATTTCTTTATGCTTTATTTGGATTTCTTGTTAAATTTAATTTTACCTTAGAATTTCCAGGGTTTATAATTCTTGGGGTTTGAATAATTGCATTATCTCTGTAATATATTTTACTGTAAATCACTGCCATGTGGCCTCAACATTGCCTCTATCTTCAGTTTTTTCAGTTTTATAATGTAATTTCCCTGCAGTATGAAGCTTTTGAAGAGACAGCATTCTGTGATTCTTACCTGAGGAGTGCCTTTCCAAAAAAGGTGAGAATGTGATATCTGAAAGATGTGATTATTACTCTTGAAATTCAAAACTGTAAACTATGTGAGTTTTGAACCCAAATGTATCATTCTAACTTAGTTTCTTACAGAAATATAGAATACGTGTAGCAATTAATGAAAAGGAGGATTGTAGTGCAAACCTAAATTCCTAATATACTGATAACTGCAAATTAATCTCAGCAATTAGATATGAGAGCTATTTTCCTCCAGTGTGCAACTCTCTCTGAAATTTAACCAACATTAATAATAAATTAGAAGTCTGATAAGCTGTTTCTCTAAGCTCATTTAAGACAAGAAATGCACCAAATGCTACACTTCTTAAGGACTTCATTTTTAATGAGTCATAAGCTAATGAAGGACTGAGTTGAAAATCCTCTAGAATATTGCCTGTCTTCGGTTAATAGAGTTACTGAATGAAAGGGTAGGAGGCACCTTTGATCAAGTAGTTTGAGTGCCTTCCTATTACAGCCATTGCATTTTACCTCCTCAATTTAGTGCTGAGTCTGGTAGCTCGTGGGTGACAGCAACAGATCCCTCAGTAAGGCATCAAGCCTTGATCTGAAGACTGGGGGAGGGAGAAGGATGAGATGGAGAATTATTTCTTTCAGTCATTTGCTCCACCTGTTAACCACTCCATCATTAAAAATCTATGCACCTTTTTTTGCCTGCCCCCTTCCCCCACAACAGGCATTATAGGGAGGTTAAGGAGCAATTTTATATGTTTAACGAAGAACTTGGATACCTGCTCTGCGTTCAGTTTAGCCTTGACAGCGGAACTGTGACTGTACTTCTGTAAAAATATCTATGACTCTGAACTTCATGTCATCCTTCAGTTGCATTTCTCAGAGTCCCCAGAGCTGCACAACAGGGCTGTTCACAGTTTCACAAGGAAAGCAAACCCAGAAGGACGAAGAACCAGAAAGGAAAGGAATAAAATAAGCAATGAAGAGACATATGTGTTGCATGACTCTACTCTGGTAGAAAAGATCTTGGACACATACACACAAAAGAAAATCAAGTCTTCCAGTAAATAGTGCCATCTCCTTTTTATTTGGTTTTCACCAGTGCTTAATCTTTGTTTAAAAAATTGAAGTTGCAAAAGGGGCTGCAAAGTGATTCCTCTGGACCTGGATCCATACTCCACCGGGGTGTGCCCCTCTACTTGTGCCAATGCAAAGTGAAAGAAAAAAATCCAAATCCTTAAGAGTAAGTGCAAAGGAAAGAACTGAGTAATCCTGTGAATTCATGTTGCCTGTTAGCTTACATTCTGGACTCAGGATATGGTGTTTTGGAAAAGGCCCGTCCTTGAAACCATCTGTGTTCTGTTACATTTGATCACTTTAATCTCCTCAACAGCAAAGGTCTTCCCTTGAAATCCTCAATGTCTCCTTGTTTTTCTTGCTTCACTTTTGAAATCTAACAGGCATGATACAAATTTCATGTACCTCCAACTTTTTTTCCATCCCACTTGGTAAACTTGTATAGATCCAGCTATAATGTATCTAACAGGTAACAAACATACTGCGGCAGATGTTTCCATCCTGTCACCTGATGTTTTCAGAGCAATGTTTCCATTGGAAAGCTTGTGCCAGATTGCATGCTGCAACATAGGAATGCCACTGAGTGTCGTTAAAAGGACCATTTACAGGGTCTGTAACCTGGATTTGCCTTGAAAAAAGTTTGGAGGTCTGGAGGAGACTGACCCAGGCAGCCTGTCCCAGCCCCAAGCACTGACCAGGAGGATGTCTCCAAGAGAGCTTTATTCCATGCCTGCAGAAGGGGTGTGAGCCTGTGTACACCTACTGTGCGCTTTCCTGCATGCTTCCTTTTCAATTCAGATAGGGGAAAGTAGATACACACCTACTTTCCTCTCTTCAGTAATTAATCCAAGAGGAGTGACTATGTTGTGCACCAACTGCAAACTGAGCACACCGTGATGGGCAGTCTCTATTGCTTATTTTGAATTCAACATTTCCTCTGTCTTTTCAAGTCAGTCATTTTGAATTTTGCTCTGCTCAGGCTCTTCCATTCAGTCTCTCATAACCTGCTCATGCCACAAAGCATTATTTCATTTTATCTGGAGATGGCTGGACTGATTATAATATTTAATCTATTTCAGGAAGTTTTCAGAGGTCAGCAGTGTCAAGGAACAACAATTTGCATTATGTCCTTTATTACGTGTATTATTTTTTCAAAAGAATATTATTTAATTGCCACATGGCAACTAGAAGCATTCTTGAAGTTTATGCTTGTTGCAGACATCATATCCTCTTCCCCCAACTTTGAAACTGTTACATAAACTAGAAGATTAAAACCAAATTTTTATTATAAAAATCTGGGCAAGTCAGAAGTAGATTCTTAAATTCTAGCTTTTTTTATTAATGAAACACATTTATAAAAATAATAAAATTTTGAGTAGAAGATTAACTGATTTAGAGAAGCTAACAATATGAATCGTAATTAATTTTGTAACTCTTTAATACATAGAAATTTTAAAGTATCCTTTTTACTGCTCCCAGGTGTAAAAACTCCTAAGTAAATAGGTGAGATAAGACTGATCTTGAACTGACATGTTCAGTCTCTGGCTGGAAGTATGATTTCTGTATAGTCTGCTATTGCATATCATACCCTCAGCTGATCTTCATAAAAAGGCCAGCTGAAGAATTGCTGAGCCTATGGAAATGGGAACAAGTGCTTCCAGTGTTATCCCAGCAATGTTTTTGTTGTTAGGAGAGGACTTTTGCTCTTATGAATTCCAGTCTTGGTGGCAGTGACTGAAGTCTCTGTCATACTTTAATGAGTATTTGAAGCATTAAGTATTAATGATGCATTCAAATTGTGGAAAAAATTTCTCCCAACTGATCTGGCCACTCGTTTACTCAAAGGAGCATTCTCCATGTGACTGCTGCTGTATTAGTTGGATATAGCGAGACTACAAGCTCTGTATGAGCTTCTGCCTAAGGGACCAGAAAGAAACTTCCATTCTGTGAGTAAATAAGTTATTTTTTTGCAAATCTGTATGAATGTGCTAGCACTAATGTCAGAAGCTACAATTCCCCTTTTAATTAAAATACTCAATGTTATAATAAAAAGATGGTTTCTTCACTTATTCTGCAATTTTAGAGTCAAAATAAACTAGCACAAGAGTTTTAGCCTAATGTATGCAGTGTTCATGTAGAAACGCTTCATCCACTCGTTACTTGGGCAGTTTTATCTTCTTGGGAAAAAAGTCTTGAAAGTCTTGACCCCTGACTGCTTTCCAGCAGTTTTCTGTGCATCATAGCAAATAAATAAAAAATTGTTGCCTCTTTTTTGCACTCTTTCCCTGACCATTAAGAGAATGAAATGTCCTCACTCTAGAGTCAAAGCCAACACACATACAGATGCTGCCTTGTGCACCTAGTCTTTTCAATGCAATTTGAATAAAGCATGAATATTCAAAATACTCTTACAAGCATCTGTGCAAAAATAATATAAATACTGTTGTTCACAGCTGGTCTAAAGGCTATCATGAGCAGTCCACTGCATAGCCATAATGTCTAGAGAATGGAAAAGCAGTTGTACTACTTGTGTTCAGGTTCCCTGAACTTAAACTCAGAGAAAGTTTATACCAGGTAGGACGGAGGATTCGCTTTCATCTCAGAGAGACATATCCTTGAAAATTATCTGTATACTTTGGTGACATACACCTATGAATCAGGAACAGAGAACAAATTTTAACCTTGCAAATTTGTATACATCTGTTATTCCTGGTCCTGGAAATAGTTCAAGTTTGTTCTTTTTTTTAATATAGTTTTGGATTTGTAGAGGGATGGTTTCTACAGAGTTCCCTGGTGATAGTTACATTAGCATTTTATAGGCTGCTCGTGTAAACTTGAGCTTTCATGGCTCAGTATTAGCTTTTTAATAGAACACAGTTCGTACTGGCTTTTATTGCTGTTTAATTTAGGCTGGGTTTTTTTATGTGGCTCCTCAGCTGCAAGGAATGTGGCCTACACTTGTTTGAAACTTGTTGTCTGTGTAAACCTGCTATTGATGCCCTTTTTCTTGCATATTGTAACACTCTCAAAGAACTAAACTTGCCTGTATTTGTCATGCAGATCAATTACTCTACATAGCAAACCCAGTTCTCATATTACAGGTGGGAACCCAGAACTTTTAGGTAGTAACTGGAAGTCTCTCCTACCTTTGTTCCGTATTTTGATTGTTTCACAGATATAGAAGTCCATAGCTGAATTGTCTACATAAATCATTCTTAGCAAATAGTGCTTCTTATTCAAAGAACACATGCAAATAATTCCCAGCCAAATGTTAGTTATTGGCTTCTAAGTTCATGTGCTTTTTGAAGTGATCCCAATATCTCTCTTCTCTTTTGGGCATCTGAAATTGTTTAAAGCAACATGTGGTTTCTCACCCTTCTATAAGAAAAAGGCAATTTCTAAATAGGGTGAAGAAAAATGTAATTCAAATAAAAGCATATTTTATTTTGGATATTCATAACAGCAACTTTACTCAACAGAGAATTTTCTACCTAAAAAGATCTTTCGTAATAGTTATTCTAGATAAATTTGTATGGACAATTCAAATAGCTTTAAAAACTCTGTATAAGATACTAAGAGGAACAAAGCTTATGTCTTCACGTCTTATGAAGAAAGGATGTTCTTTCTTGTGCATTAATGTTACATCAGAATTCCTGGGAAGCTATCCAGCTATACATAGTAAATATTTCATATACCAATGAAGTGATTCCTCAGCAATTCAACTACTCAGCACAGATTAGATTTAATTTATAGTGAATATCTGCACCCGTTAAACAGTGAAACAGGCTCCTACACAAGTGATCCTTTCATGCTGTTATTTAGATAATTTTTTTAAAAGGTCCTATCTTTTCAGATTATAGTCTTTTAAAGATCATAATTTCAAAAACACTCCCAGGCCTGAATTTTGAACTTTTGTATTGAAGTGGGAACATATGTGATTTTGAGCTAAAATATACAGATGTAGGGCTAAGATCAACGCTATCAAGGGAAGGCATAAAATGTGCCTATTACTGAATGAGGCATTTGTTTTGTATATCTAATGATAAAATCAATACATGGCTCCATCAGAGGAGAGATCCATCAGCCTCTATCTTGCTAGCGTTCAGTCAAGAGATTGAATTTGCAAGCTTCAAGGGGGAGAAATGTTTCTCCATCTTTTGACGATCCATATTACACTAATTCAGACAGCTTTTACACAGAGCTGCACCAGTTTACTTGAGCATTGCTTTCAATATCATTTCATTAAACCAATGCAAAAGGTTGTGTTGACCTTTTAAATATATATTTAAATCTGATCAGTGGAGCTTAAATCGATTAGGAACTGATTTTAAGCCAATTCTTAAGGCAAATAAGTGTGTCCACACAGGGTTCCTCAGCTGTTCAACAAATTGATGTGAAATCCAATTTAAATTAAGCTGCTGCAAACAAACCACCGTTGTGTTGTACCCAAGTCCCAAAAGTGCCCTCCAAGTTCTTTGAGAACTTTCTTTTTAACTTGAACAGAGAACCTGAGGGAGGTACAGTTAATGGAGTGAAATCTGCTCATCCCTGTCAGGAAAGGAGGGGAGACTGTAAACCACGGTAAGAAGCTCCCAAACAAACATCCAAAGCTCAGCTGAAAGCTGCATTTGTAAGCCTGTTCACTGCCAAATGACGGGATGTTTTTTACTCTTCTCCCTTGGCAGCTGTAACTGCAGTGAACAAGAGGGGTGGCATCAGTAATACCAGCACTCACCAGACTCTGGCAGGAGGAGGCCTCCTCCATATCCCACAGGCTAAAAAGATCCAAAGTGGGTTTAAAGGAAATCCCCTCTAGTTCATGTTTGCTAGGGACTGGGACACCTAAGGTTTCCAACTTTTAGCTTGCCTTCACAGCAGCTCTGGTGTCTTCACAGAGTAGATTATTCTGCTTTCCTGAAACCTCACCTTTGCAGGACTGCAGAGAAACCCCTTTATCTTCACAACCCATAAGTCTACAGGGGAATTTCATAGATTTTGCTCTCATAGCAAAGAAATGAGAGATGCAAAATGAACCGCACTCCATATTGATTCATAATGTAAATAAGATGGAATGAAATGGGTATTTGTAGAAGGGAGAGATTACCTAATAATTTCTACACATCAGCAAACCTGCAACCTGGGTTTTAATGATTGAGTTTAAAAATACAGTGAAATACAAACATACAATCATAGAATCATACAATAAAATACACTGTGAGAGAAAGCAGGGGTGAAAGGAGTAAATAGAAGGAAATAGTAAGGTAAATCGAGGAAAAACTGGTTTAGCATAAGCAACTAACTTAATTATTAATCAGATAACATGGGAATGCAAGTTGCACTCCTGATTTTCTGGGGGCTATTGGTTCCTCAACTTCCCTGACCCCACTCTTACCCAGATAAATTGCCATCTGCTCAATTTTCCCCTATCCTAGTACTGAAGAAAGTGAACAGTTTTCCTTATACTCTCAAAAATTTTTTAATTAATTGACAGTTCTGCTGTGTGAAAGAAGAGTTTTAAGTGTTCTTCCTCAGCTTCAGGCCCCTTTCTAACCAAAGACTGCTGTTTGATGAGCATTTGCAGAATCTGTCCTGCCAGTCCAACCCCCAGCAGGAGAAATGTATCTAAATGCAAAGGTGGGTACTTCATCACTCATTGTACAAACAAAGGAAGGTAAGAGAGTGGGGCTTTGTTTTTTCTCCTCCAGGGAATGGAAAGGGTCTGGTAACTGCTGATGGTTTGGATGTGTGTGGTATTGCCAGATCTCTGGCCTCTTTCTTTTTCCAGCTTTCCTGGTTCCTCAAAATTACTTATAATATTCCCATTCAGACCTGTGCAACTGGTTGTCTTGAATAATTGCAGACTCACAACGTTACGGGATGTGAGTGAACTTGGACATAAGGATCTTCCATGATAAACTCATGAGTATTTCTATATATTGAGGTAAAGGAGTTAACTCCTTGGTAGTTGTAGTAAATTCTCACCCAATAATAGAACTTTCTACGTGTCTTGCTAAAACCTCCCTGAAGCTGTTGCATCTTGTTCTGTTCTTTTATTTGTGAAGTCTTGTTGATACTGCAAACGGGTGGGAGAGTATTCCTAGTGCTGGATATGGCTCTTTCCTCTTTCTCCTAGCACAGATTGGAATTGGCAAATCCTTAAACTGGGTTGGAAAATACAATTTATGAATGTGGTGAGCAGAGGGAGAAAGAAAAAAAAACCAAAAAACCCACAGCGACTGGAGCAGGGAGAAGAAGGGACTACATCACTTTGCAGTGGTAAATTATCAAAAGCAAAAATTACCAAAGAACTAGGCCCTGCACCTTACACTTGCTTCTCTGCTCACTCCTATTTTCTGCATTTCCTAAAGCTGTCAGGACTGGGGAGCTCATGCTTTCCAATCAGTGAAAGCTCGCTGCTTCAAATGGTCCTTCTTTCCATTGGGGTTCTGAAGATCCAGTTGTGCTGAGCTTTGAAATTAAAGGAAAGGATGTTTGACACAGCAAGATTATGTTCAAGGTATATGAACCTGCCAAGAAGTAAGGCAGTTTTTAAATTTATTTTATTGTTCAGTATAGAACTGGCAGGCAGACCATCTCTGGTTCACTGACCTAGATGCTGTAATGAACTTTCCGGTGGAGTCCAAAGTAAGGCTAAACTCACTATATTGTCTTTATCTAGGCATTCACGACCGAGAGCAGTTAAATGCCAGAAATACTGGAAATCCTGCCTTCTGAGAACTATCTGAGTTAGGTACCACAATTTTTTGTTCCTGCTTATGCTGGTATGGGAGGCAGGGGACTGCTGGATCCCTCACTCTTGGCTTCTTTTGTAATATCCATATAGTTTTTGCACCTGTAATTGCCATGTCTGTGAGCCACCTAGTTTATTTTTCCTGTTCCTTTATGTCTTTCCAAGAAGTAGTGGTATAAAATTAGTTATTTTTTTTTCCCTGAAATCATATCTGAACTCAACCTTCAAATTCCAACTCCCCTCACAAAAAAAAAAAAAAAAAAAAAAAAAAAAGCTTGGATTTGGATTTTATAGTTTTCAATTGCAAAATAGTGTCTTTGCTATGACTACCAGGGGCTTCAACAAAATGCTTTTACTGATAGCAGCATCTCTACTATTGTGACAAAGAAGAATGGCAAAGGCTAATGAATTGTGTCTTGTTGAGCAGGGCCTGCAGTTAGGAAATTGATTCAGTTAGAAGAGATCTTTGGAGGAATTTTGGGATACTATATTTTTTGTAAAAAGGACAAAGAATTAATGGGGGAAGACAAACGCAAAGCTGTAGCTTGACGGTTCTCCCTTTCAAAGAGCATCAAAACCTTTGACTCAGTGGAGGTGGATTCCAGACCTCCCTTTGCTGACAGTGGTTTTTTCTGATTTTAGTGCTTATTGTCTCTCTGTGACTCTCTCCCCACATTCAAGACTGTTAAGGACAAGTTGTAGATAAGAATATCTGTAAACAGTGTTTTAGTGTCTCCCACACAGCAGTCTGGAACTGCCTCTCCTCGTGTTACTGAAGGTTCATGGATTTCCCAAATCAGTAGGAGTTTTATATGCAGGCAAGCTTGTGTTACTACTTTGATTACTCTCATGGTTTTTCCTGGCTACTGTTAATTAGCCTGGCAGATCTTCCAGTGTTGCTTACATGCAGTAGTAGATGAGTATAACTACTTGTATTGAGCTATCATAACATTCTCCTTTTTTTGCATCCTCCTTGAAAGGATAAAAGGCACTTTGAAAACTCTTGTCTAAGCAATGCAGGAGATCCAGACTGTGACCTAGCACTCAAATGATGTCTCTAGTGTGGTTACTGGTGCTGTCTCCTGCACTTGGATGATCTCATAGCCTCTTGTCACCTCATGCAGTTCTTCTGGGATGTTCAGGTTAAAAACAATCACTCCCCTGCTACTACTTTCCTGTTATCCTCTGAAAGACTTGCCCTCTCTCTGAATTACAGTCTCAGCCCCTGTCTCTGACATCTCTTCAGGATCCCAGCTCAGGTTAAAGCAGGACTTTCTCAAGCCCTCTCTCTTTTCTGTGTGTGCATTTTTGGCTCGGTTGCTGTAGGCAGTCTCACTCTCCCACCTCTTCTTCAGCCTTGTGAATAAGAGGCGAGGCTGCAGCTGACCTAGAGGTGTGGTGACTCTTGGGCCCACGTCTTGTCTCCCCAGGCTATGGGAGGCATGGAGAGCCCTGGCTCCTCTGGGGACCTCCGCGCAGGCTGCCAGCCTGGCTGCAGAACATGTCCTCTCCTCTGAGCAGAAGCTGAGATGCTGGTTACTCTCGGGAGGTGGCAGCAGAGCCAGATGCGATGAGCATCTGCAGCTTGGCGCCCAGAACTGCAAAGGGGTGGCAGGGAGGTGGGGCTGGTGTGGGATTCCATCTGAGGTGGAGCTCCCTAGTTGGGGGTGAGGATCAGGATGGGGAGCATGGGGGTGTTGATGCATAGGAGGGATAGCTTCAAACCCTTTCTTGAAGCGGAGTGGCATCAGCCCAACATCCTCACTGCAATGCACTGGGGTCTGTCTGTCCTGATGACATTTCTCTGTTTCAACTGCAGCTGACCCTCAGCCGCAGTGTGGGGCTGAGATGCCCACTGTGGGGACAGTGTCATTTGTTGAGCCTAGAGCCACACCCGCGGCCGCTTTTTTTCATGTGTGGGGAAAGCCTGTCTGCAGGAGATTGGGCGCAGTCATTAAGTATCATGGTTTTTGCAAGCACCTACTTACCTGCAGGCTGCCACAATGGCTGTGTGTTATTTTACCTGCAAGTTATCAAGCAGCTTTAGGTAAAATGCCGAAAGAAAAGAAAAGAAACAATTACTCACCGTCTCATTAAATGCTACAACCTGCTCCCCTCTCAGAATATCATCTATTCTCTTTAGCTAGATTATTGCGGGCTGGAGGCTCCATTTTTCTCCTGAGGTTTTAGTAATGGATTGCAAAGCCAGGGGTACTATATGGGGTATAATGTGACCATCATCTGGAAAACACGCACAGAGGCAGGGGGTTTGGGTTTCCGCAGAAACCAAGCACAGTCTGGTCCAAAAATCTATGGGATATATTGCTTAATCTACCCCTCTGGCTCTGTTCTTTGAATTCAACTTTCCTATGCCAAGCACACTGAATCAGCTGGGGATGCTACAGAGCCTTGGTGGGAGGTTGTTTGCTTACTTCATCAACTTCGAGAAGTTTTGTGGCAACACGGGAAGACAGTGGATTCAGTTTTGCCCCAATAGTAATTTGTGAATGCTGTCTGTGGGTTTGGGCATCCAAAAGCAAAGGGTGCTAGAAATCCCAATTTAGTCAATTCAAATGGTTTTAGTAGCATCAGCAACTGGAGGGCAGCCAGCCAGTCCTACAGTTCTTTACAAAGTAATAAAATGCACTTGATTTTCACTCCTTGGTTTGCAACCATTGAACGGGAAGTAGTCTCATATACCAGGTAATTCCTGCTTGACGCTGCTTAGGGCACCACTGAAACCACACCTTAAGCAGGCAGCACTGAGAGGGTGAAGCACAGAAAGGCAACAGAAAAACCTGAGTTTGTAAGGACCTAGAAAGGGGCCACCTCCCTTTTTTCCCCCCACTCTTTGCTCCTGGCAGTCTTGGAAGGCCCATCCCTACTCTCATGACTGTACAGTAAAGGAAAGTTGTTGTTCTGAAGCGTGTTTGAAAGTGTTGCAATTCTCTCCTCTTTCAGAGCAGTTTCATTCCTGAGAGTGACCTGATTGCCCCAGAGAGGTCCTGTGGCATTGCTGAGGATGAGTCGTGATAACAGAGGACGCACCGCTCGTCTTGTCTGCGGGGCTGCGAAGCAGAATGCCAAAGGCTGTGGTAGCAAGGATTGCAAAGCAAAGCAACCTTTCCTGTGTGCCTCTTCCTTCTGACTTGGTTAGTTCTGGGGATCCCTCCGTTCTGGTGCCTTGCAGGGGCAAGTTTTGTCAGTACCACCACTGCCAGGCCTTCTGCCCAGTCCCCACGTGGGTGCAGGTGAGGAGAGCCAGGGCTGCAAGCAGCTGCCCCTCCACTAGCAGTTCAGCCAGGGACACACATTCAAAGGGTGCATGTATGGGGGGCAGAAATAATTTGGAGGATAAATCCCACATAGGAAAATGTTGATGGCTGCAGAGGAAAAAAAGAAACACCAACAGAATGTATGTAAAGAAGGGAAACGACCAAAATAAAAGACACTGGTTTTGGAAGGTAATTTCACTGGAGTCACCAGGTTGTTGGTACCTTGCCTTTTGGAACAGTTTTTGACAACTGGGAGAGGAATTTTGTCTCATTTTAATTGTGACTAACCATATTCAGAACACTTGTCATGTGTCACTTTGTCTGTCTGTCAGCTTGGCAGTCTCCTCTTTTTCCCCTGCATGTCCCAGTGATTTGAAAAGTGATCCATTCTTCAAAGCATCCCTGGTAATTTGGACCAGAGTGTTGTATTTCTTTTGAGGCTGATTCTTTTCAAAGCTGCAGCCTTTCTTTCTGCAGCAGCTACTGACACCTCTCTATAACATATAGCCCTAGGAGGGGGAAAACAGGTCTGCAGGGGCTGCATTTCTCCTAGAAGGAAAGAAATTAGAAACGGCACTAAAATCAACAGAAAACAGTTTATTTAATGTACAGTAAAGAGGGTAGCTCAGACCTTTTTATGAAGT
The DNA here is from genome assembly GCF_031877795.1 of Strix aluco. NCBI lineage: Eukaryota > Metazoa > Chordata > Aves > Strigiformes > Strigidae > Strix > Strix aluco. Next base: position 32,082,437 of record NC_133935.1, read on the forward strand.
GCAGGACTATTAGGGAATACCATCACTAATTTCACTTTGCGAAGCACACTGGAGATCTCTTAATGCACTTCCCATTGTTGGTATTATAGATCTGCAAACACAAATCAGTAAATATTAACTAAATAAGCATGCAGATATATGTTCTATTTTGCACCATGCTTGTTATCTTTTTTCTGAAAACACCACCACCTTTTTAGCAAGACTCAAGATCTGCATTGCTATATTCTTTTTGCTGCCAGATACAGAAAGATAAATCCAGACCATATGATTGCTGGCTGCCTGGCTCTTACCCATTGGCAACCATCTCCCTGTGGTGACATCAGCTGAGGTGGGAAGACTGTAATTTTATATTGCAGTAGTCATGTAAACTGAAAATGAATGTTAACATTTCTCTGGTTTGTTCAATGTCCTGGATTCCTACTGGGAACATCACCATACAGATTTAGGGTTAAAATTAATCTTTCTATTAAAAAGAGTATCTTGCAAATTCTGCTTTGAGACGAGCTATTTTCTTGAAGGTGAAAAATCAATTTTCCCAAGCACCCACCTCCCATTTTTAAAATACTCCTTTGCAATGGCTTTCCCACTACAGTCCTGAATAAGGAGCAACAGAACAAAAATCTGCATCTGTGCAGCTTCATTTTATTGTTAGCTATAAGAGATGCACCATAGCTGAGCAGCATGTGGGAAAAGGGGCAGGTAAGTGAAATGGAAGCTTTCCATGTAGATAACTAGAGGTGTTAAAGGGTGTATAAATGAGAGAGGGCATTTTTCTTCTTCAAACTTACTTTTACTGTGCAACTTTCAAGCTCAACCTGACCCTGCAAACATTAGGTATGTGCTTAACTCAAGGCAAGAAGTGTTACATGTCTTTCAAATATGAATCCCATTGAAAATTATTCCAACATATTCAATGGTGGCATCATCTTGTCCTTACCACAAACCCCTACTTTAGTTTAACATTTATTTGGAGACTGCCAGACATCCCGTCCCAGCAGGCACTGGATCACAAGTAAAAGCTGTATCATCCAGCAAGATGGATATGATGGAGCCAGACTGGAACTGTGCTATTTGGCCCAAATGCTTACAATAGATATAATATAGATAATGCTTTCCTGTACATACACAAGGGAACACCCTTTCTGTGCTTCTACTATCTCCTCCTTCCTGCATCCATGCAGCAACAGTGTACAAATTGATTTTAAAGGGTTGACTCTGCAGAGAGATAGCATGTCTACAAGCACCTGCAAAGCTGGGTGACATTTCAAGACCTGCTGGGGAGTATCTTCCCCTCACTTTTCATATCTTGGGGAATACTACTACTGACTGTCTCAGAAAAGTACTTTGACCTGTACTGACAAGAAGAGGAATTTCCCAGTACTAGCTCCCATGCCTGTTGTCTCTATCTTTGCAACAGAATAGGCAGGGCTTGGGCAACTCCAGCAGCACAAGTAAATCTCATGTTAATTATAACTATTGTTAGCCTATTTTACGTGCTAAAAGAGTAGTCCAGACAATGCGAATTCTGTCTCCAGCAATTCCATGTTCCGTTTAAAATAAAAACCGCACTGCTAGTGAGCAAAACGGCTACAGTAGTAACACCAACGACCCTACCTCATTCTGCACTTGCTGGAGATCAGTTACAATGGAAGAAAACAAGCCAAAAGTTTAAGGGCTGAAGCCCTTCCTGTGAGGGCAGAGACAAATCCCAAGAGATTTTAGCGAAATGCTATACGGGAATCAGAGCCCGAGTACGCAAAGCAGCGGGGGCTGGGGTCGTACTTAAAAGCGATCCTCCAGCAGGAGCCACCCCCCCCGTTAGCCACGCCACCTCCTCCGGCTGCCTGCCATGTAAGCGGCAACCGGCCCTGCGACTCGGCGGATGGAGGCAGGGGAGCCCCCTCCGCAGCAGCAACAGCGAAGCAGGGCCGTTCCCCACACAAGCGCCCGTCACCTGCCCCATGTCCCCTCCTGCTCTGCCGCCCGAGCCGCGCCCCGCTCCTCCGCCGGCTCCCAGGCACCGCTCGCCCCTCTCCCCACCTCTCCCCATCTTTCTCCCGCCTCGCTGGGCCCTTGCGCAGGCCCGGGACGGGACGGCCCGGCCCGCGGCACCTGCTCCCCGGCCGCGGGGAGGCGAGAGCGGCGCTCGCGGGCTGCTGAGAGAGGGAAGCCCGGCACCGGGGCCGATCTCGGTGCGCCCTCCGCCGCTTCGCCTGACGGGCGAGAGGGCCGCGCCGCGCCGAGCCGAACACAGCGGGACCGGGACCACGCCCGCCCCAGCGCCCCGGGCGCGGACCTCTCGGAAGGCACCTCCCCCACCGGCTCCGCACGCGCGTGCGCGTCCCCTCCCTCCGCGTTGCGCAACTCCGCGGGGGCGGGGGATGAGGTAACGGCGCGCAGCCCCACCCTGACCGGCGCCTTTAAGAGCCCGCGGCACGTCACCACCCCGCCGGCCCCCCGGCGCGGCCCCTGCCCTCCCCGCCCCTGGGGGGGGCGGGGCGGGGCGGGGCGCGGGGGTAGCCCCGCCCGCCATCCCCCGCCATCCCCCGCCCCTCCTCGCCCCTCCTCGCCGCGCATGCGCGCGGAGCAGGACGGGCGATTCACGCACCCAAAATGGCGGCCGCGATGGATGTGGACACCCCTAGCGGCACCAACAGCGGCGCCGGCAAGAAGCGCTTCGAAGTGAAGAAAGTGAGGCTCGCCGGCGTGCTCCTTCAGCTGTCCCAGAGGGCGCCGCCCCTGGCGGCAGCGAACGAAACGGGGGAGAGGGCGACTTCCCGCTCCTCTCACAGAGCCGGGCGCCCGGTTCCGCACCGGCGCGCGGGAGGGGCGGGTGGTGCCTGCGGGAGTCTTGGCATGCGCGCGGGCCAATGGCTGAGGTCGGCCGCCGCACGTGGAGCAAAGGCTGGCCAATCAGCGGGCGCGGCCGGCGTGGGCCTCGCGGGCGGGAGGGGGGGGTCTGACGGGGCCGCCCCTGTCAGGGGTCCGCAGCTCGCTCCCCCGGGCGCTCCCCTCCCTGCCGGCCCTCGGCGGCTCCCTGCCCTCCTGGGCCGGGCCGAGCTGCGCGGAGCCTCGGGGCAGCTCGGGCCGGGAAACAGGGGTGGAGTGCTGCCTCCTCGTCGGCCCTGGCCACTCTGGCCCAGCCGCCCCAGCTGCCTCGTGTACTGCATGAGACGCTTTGTACAAATCTGTGTGGTGGCTTTTTTTTAACAAAATTTTTTCTTCTTCTTTAAATCAAGCCGTAACAACGTGTGTGTAGTCAGCAAATGCTCTCCTGTCACCCTGGCTTTGTCTGCTTCCCCAAAACAGCCATAATATCGCTCTTCTGTCCAATGCCACCCGTTTGCCTGTCAGCTGCATCTTGGTAGCAGTACAAACCTGTTACAGGAGTGTGCAGAGGAGATAGGGAGGCTGTGTGGGCTTGTACTAAGGTAGAATTGGAGGAAAAATGACCCCTGGACTGGATATCGACAAACATTTCCAGTGACTCCTGCTCATAGATGCAGTTTGTTTGAAAGGCAACTGTCATCTGTGCTGATGGAAACCCTTAGCCCTGTACAGGTCTATGCAGAAGGAAGTGTTTGGATGACCGGACTGCTTGTTCTTTGGAAATAGGGACAGATATAATAGCACATGAGAGGAGCAGGAAGTGGCGCCTTTTATGTGTCAGTGGCATTCCTCCTCCCCAGCAAGGTACCAAGGCGCCCCTGTTGCATATGTGGCTCAGTACAGGTTTGTGGGTCATAAGAGTAGATTATGATGAGACAAGAGATTAAGTACCTGAGAGTGTGGGAGAGATGAGGGTGCTGGGAACTTTTATCCTGGCTCCCTTGAAGTGTGGATGAGGTCCCTGAGAGATGAATACCTCAGCCAGAAGGCTGGCTAGGCTGGAAGTTGGAAGATGGGGAGAAGAAATGGAATCACTGCTGCCACATTTCCTAAGAGATCTAGTAGTAGTGTGATGACCTTTTATATCAGCACTAATCAAAAATGGAAGTGCTTATAAAAATTGATATTGCTTATCAGTACTTGGCAGTCTGCATTCCTTCTTCAGAATCCTGAACTGAGGGGAAGCAATGAAAACATTGAGACGTAAATGGAATAAAGTAGAGAAGATTTACTGTGGTACAGTCAAAACAATCATATACTGAAAATATGGAAAAAACCTGGACTACTTAAGTAGTAAATGAAGATTACCCTGGCTACCAATATGCTGTTGTATTGCTTTGAATATTAAAGGCAAGCCCATTTATTTAATGAATTTACAAAAGACCTAATTATGTTTTTTATGGGGAGGAATAAAAAGGTGCTATGCTTTTCTGTATAGCTTGTCTTAAAGTCCTCATTCTGAATCAGTTTTCTAAAATTGCCATGGAAACTTGTAGCCAACCCTTCCCCTGAAGAAGCATGGTAGAGAGATATTCCTTTTTTTGTTTTTCTTTTATAAACAAAGTCTTTGAAAGGTTAATTTAGTAGCACTTTCAGGTTTTTATATTCGGCCTTGCTGGTAGGTCATTGCCTAGTAACCTTTTTGCAGAGGAGATTGTTCAAGAGTCAGAAGGGTAGCATTAGAGATGGTTTTAGTTATTGTCCCCAATTGCTCAGGGGGGTGATTACAAGAAGAACTACTGCGAATAATGGAAATTCCTCTTAACTAAATGGCATCTGGATTGGCCTTTCTGCAAGGCAACAGAATTGAGGATGTGTCATGAGCTGGAATAGAAATGCAGATGGTTGCATTTGTTTCACAAAAAAAGGGGGCTATGGGAATTATCTTCTTTCTGAAGTTGGAAGGAGACATTGTGTCGGGGAGGTATGTGAGAGGATGTAACCACTGCTTTCTAGTAAGCTTCTGAACTCATAAAGAATTACTCTGGACTTCTAAGATTATTTTTTTTTTTAAATATCCCAGCTTTTCCATTTAAAAAATGCATGGGATCTTGAGGAATAACAAAGATTTCTGTGTGCTGTAAACTGAGTCAAAATGATGTTTTTCTTTTTCTTTTTTTCCCCCTCTCTAGTGGAATGCAGTAGCTCTGTGGGCATGGGACATTGTGGTTGATAACTGTGCCATTTGCAGAAACCATATTATGGATCTATGTAAGTAAATGGTGGGGAATACAGTTGACAGTTTTGACTTGTACAGGATGCACAGCTGAAATTTCCCCTGTTGAGGGTATAATTCCACAAATGGAGCTCTCACTTAGGATCTAAGTCTTCACAGTGCAAATACTAAGCTCTATTTTATGTAATGCTGTGAAGTCCTATAATCTGGTTTTGTGACCTCTGCCACCATACTGCTTTTCTGTCACCCTTTTCCTTTAAAGAGTAGGATCACTTGGTACCACATCTACAGACAAGATGATGTTGCTGAGTGTATTTTGGACACAACAAAGAGGAAGAGAAGTAATGATAAAGAGCAAGGAGGAACTGACATTCAGGGTTGACAGGTATTGCTTACAAAGAGATGCATTAGATTTTAGAGTTGGGGGTGTTGCTATGGGTATCAGCTTTCTGGTGACACTCATTAGGATGAAATCTTGTCAGGCTTCCAGTGTCTGGCCAGGAAGGGCTTGGACCAGTGACTTCATTTGAGTCATCATTCTACAAAAACTACTTTGCATAAGTTAGTTGATGTTAGTATGGGGAATTTTGTACCCATCGAGAGAATTAATTGTTCATTTACAAAGGAGAATAATCAAATGCTAAATCAAAGCCAGTGTATTGCTAGTAGTGGTTTAAATTTCTGCTGTATAGTCTTGATGATTCAATTAACAAATATGCTTTCTATGTAGGAAAATAAGGTGATAATGGAATTAAGTGTACAAATTTCTGTTGTGAAATAGGTGTGCACACATGAAATCTCACTGGTTTCAGTCCCTTAAAGGATTGGTAATGAGTACGAAACTTTTTTTTTTCCCCTCCAAACTGGCAAGATACTGTTGGCACTCTAACTGTCCAGCTTGCTTCAGTCATGAGGGACAGAAGACTTTAATATACCCCAGATAGACAGTTCACCTTATATGCTGTATTACTAAAATATGAGGATTGTGAAACTCCCCAAAACAAGAACAGGTACAGCTGCAGTGCCTGGAAATAGCCTATCATGATCCCATTGTGATAGTTTTGTTGCACTTTGTTTTTATGCAGTGGCCCTTGGAACTACTGGTAATGGTAACTTACTGTCAGTAAGCCTATATGAAAAGAAAACATTTCAGAAAAATGAGACTCAGGTTTATAGTAACAACTAGTGAGAGATGCACTTGATTTTACATCATATTTAAATAATAGTTACAAAACAACTTTCAGAAGCTCTTTTTAATAAAGAGAAGACGCACTGTAACACACAGGACTGAAAATGGTTTAAGCAAGTTCACTTCTGTGCTTTGGGACAGATACATTTGTATTTTGAGCCAGCAACTGCCCATCCATGCCTCAGTTTATTCTTGGTTATTAGAAAGGGAATGATAATGCTAAAGAGAAGCAAGTGAGAATAGAGATTATGAAATATGCTGAGGTCCTTTGATGTAAAGATTTCCTTTTTCAGTACCTCTAACCTGTGCCATTTTGAAAGGTAGTTGAGGTGGACACTAGACTACTACTTAGTCTCTCAGATTTATGATATATTAGAGAGGAAAGCATGTCACTGACAGGCAAATGGAATTTTAAAGATTTGTTAGAACATGTTACATTTATAGACTTTACAAATGTATAAATATATAAAATCGTGTAATTCAAGATAATTATTCATGGTAAGTGAGATATGTTGTAAGATGGTGGATGCTGGCATGTTTCATGCTATGAATCTGCTTCAGAATTAATAGTGCCTCTCATGAGAGTCCAAATTCGGTCTCATATATTTGCTATTTTTTATAAATATTTTTTTTTTTATAACTCCATCATCACATGTGCTATTTTTTATAAATAGCAAATAGCACATGTGATGATGGAGTGATGTGGAGGAGCTGGAAGGAGAGTGGACAGATGTTATTTTCCAGTGGTGAATTTTGTGTGTCAGTTCTTATAAAAAAGAAAAAATCCTACTGAAATGGAGGTGGGGTTGAGAGTGTATAGATAGATTAGGAAAAACAGTGAAGGAAAAGGGCATAGGCAACTCTTTTCTTTTTTGAGTTGCTCAAGCAGAACACGGTATTAATTTGGTTATGACCAAGCCTGGTTATGAAAAGCCTGGACTGTAAATGACAGAACAAAGTTGACAGTATACAGAATAGAAGGGGTATCTAAATTGGTGTTCTGAGATCAGCGTTGGCTCTTTACTTCCTTGATACAGATCATTAATGTTGTTAAACAACACTTTAATTAGATTTTCAAACATAAGATGTGAAGTGATGGGGAATTGAGGAAAAATGAATAGAATGTGTAGGGAAGAACAACACAAGATTCAATTTGATAAAATGCAGGATACAAATGTCTCCCTCTCCTAGTGATGAAGAGAAACCTTGAAAGGGAAAACATTAATAGAGTGATAAGTAGCACGAGCCATGCTAATGTAAGATTGTTAACATTATGAGGTTAGGCATCAGTGTTAAGGTGTCATGCAGTTCTCCTCATGTATGTACATTGTGACTCTGTAATAATACAGTCAAAGGATTTCCCCTGTCCTCAATCTGATTTGTATTCAGTGTACAGAAGGATTGAGTAGATTTTCAGTGTTTTGGTTTCATTTTTCTCTGGAAAGACCCGGGTCCTGTTTAGATTTTACTTGAGCAGTGTTCCTGAGTTCAAAGGCTTGCTCCCTGGTGCTGTCATTACATGGGGAGTGTTAACTAAACACTGTGTTTAGTACAGCGGTTTCTGATCTAAAACATGGAATGTAGTATTGTAGTAAGGTAACCAGTATAGTTTTGAACTGTGTAAAATGTGCCATCAAAATACTGTCCCCTTTCTTTGATAGTGAGAAACAAAGTACCACGTTATATTCCAGCTTCACAAAGATAGCTTTATTGCATAGAATCCAAAGAAGAATCTCAGGATGCTTAACAGGTTGAACGATTTTGGATTTATGAGAAGAATAAAAGAACAGAACTAAGTATATATAGTTTGCTAAGTCATAAGTAGGAGTGGAAGATGATAGCTGTGTACATATATTTTGAGAGTGTGATACTAACAGGAAATACTGAGTGTCATACAGTGGGGTTATAAGTAGGAGGAATCATATGATGATATGGTGGGGGGGAAACATAGGGTAAGTATGTAGTAAAATCTGCAGATGATTCCTAAGAAACTGGGGAGAATTGCAAGGGAAAAAATCTGGAGTTCCTCTGAAGTTTGAAAAACTAAATTGAAGAGCTTATTCTGTATTTTGGGGGAATAGACTAGACTGGAATATTTCAGTTCGAAGGAACTAGTGTAGTCCAACTGCCTGACCAACTCAGGGCTGACCAAAAGTTAAAGCATGTTATTAAGGGCATTGTCCAAATGCCTCTTAAACAGAGACAGGCTTGGGACATCGACCACCTCTCTAGGACGCCTGTTCCAGTGTTTGACCACGCACTCAGTACAGAAATGCTTCCTAATGCCAAGTCTAAACCTCCCCTGGTGCAGTTTTGCACCATTCCCATGCGTCCTATCACTGGGTACCAGGGAGAAGAGATCAGCACCTTTCTCTCCATTTCCCCTCTTCAGGAAGCTGTAGAGAGCAATGAGGTCGCCCCTCAGCCTCCTTTTCTCCAAACTAGACAAGCCCAAAGTCAGTAGCTGTTCCTCATAGGACGGCTGCTCCTCATAGGACAAGTAACAAGTGTCCTTTGAGTTTATTAGTCTGGTTATTTATTGTTTCTGTCTTCTGAGTGAGTACATGATGTGTTGTGTTTGCCAAGCTATGTGTATATATTTCTCTTCTTCCCAGTAAGTTGATTCCTTCATGACATGATTTTAGAAGGCCACACGTAAAGAGAAAGGGGAACCCATACAGTGGTTACCCTTGCTCAAGTGGAAGCTGCTTTGAAGAGTCTTATCAATTTACCAGTGCAGTGGGCTGTTACTGTAGCTGCGAACAAAAGACGTACTTTACTTCTGTTACCTGCCATTATGGCTACTTAAATCTTAGGTTGCTTTTCTTGTTAGGTAAATATACAGGAGATTTCTGCAATACAAAATGTATAGGAGGAGAGATGGTTCTTAATAGATGCCAAGATTCTGATGTTGCCATTAGATAATGTGCAGTTCTCTAACTCCCAGAGTTGAAATGCTTCCATTGCATCTTTCATAATTATTTACAGGTATTTCAGGTTTTAGCTGTATCTTTTTGCCCTGACCTCCAGATAATCTGTCAAAAGCAAGGCAACAGAAGAGTCGTTCAGTATTCCTCCAGTACCTGTTACTGTCTGTTTCTTTTGAGTCAGCAGACGGTAAATAGCTTCTCTTTCTTTCAAGAGCCAGAATCATCAGCTTTCATTCTCTGACAAAGATTGTTCGTTTGTTTTATTTCTTTGCTGATATATTGTCCTTTTCTGAAATGAGGCAAGTAGGAGACCAAAAAGTGCTTCAGCTTTTGGGAGGCCCTTTTTTGGCAGTAGTGCCAGCAGTAGTCTCCAGCCTGCTTGATGAGGGAGTTAAATCTGGGTGTCTTGTTGGAAGAGCCTTATATCACCACCAGAGAACTCCCCATCTATTTCTCCAAAAGTTCATCTGTCCTCTTAAGCTTTTGGGACTGTCATGTTTTAGACTGTATTTGGTTGTCAGCAAATGTTTGAATAACACTAAAATGAATTCCAGTGCTGCTTTTCCTCCTTACCTAAACCACCTTTTTTCCCCTCTCGCTCCCAGTCAAAATATACAGTCCTTTGAAGCGTGAAAAAATAAATTAAAATTGTATTGTGTTCCAGACCATACAGCTCACAGGTTAGGGTCACTTTGGGGGGGGGGGGCGGGGGGGAGACAAAATTACATAAAAATGGGCTAGATGGACTTCAGATCTAATATGTACAATATCCTGTTTCCAGCAGGGAAGGAGGAAAAGAAACAAGTATATTGTGTGCTGGAATACTGGAATATTTTCCTTGCTTTCAGCAGAGACTTCCTGAGTTAAAGTTTGCTTACCAGTTGACTTTTCTTCCTTCAAATGAATTTCCTCTCCTTTTCCTACTATCTTCTCACCATTTTCTGTTAGTGTACAGACTCATGCCAGATATTTAAAACTTCATATAATATGCCCCATGATACTGAGCAAGACTGTGAGTCTATACTGCAGTAGCAGTAAAATTGTTGCAGCAATCTTGGGTGTCAAATTTTAAACAAATGTCCAAAGTAACTGAACCTCTTCATGGTTCTTGAGCATCTTCCATTTTCTTAATCATACTTAGTTTTATTGCTGTATGTAGTGAGGGTTTATGGAATTAAGACATCAGACGTTTCAGGTGCACTGGATTTTGTTCTTTTCTATAGGCAGGCCAGGGATTGAGCTCTGGACTTCCTGCTGTGGTATATCGTATCTTGATGTAAACCATATAATAAATACAGGTTCATTCAAACCTTGCAGAACAGTTGTTGCTACTGAGTTTCTTTAGACCTTAGTCTTGTTTTGAGTAGTTTTTCATGACCAAGGTTAACTGATCTCTCTCACATCTCAGGAAAAATGGGCCTTTCTCTTATTTTGTTCACCTCTACACCTGAAAGAGAGTGAAAAATGGAGAAAGAGGTGAATAGGACAGAGCAAATAAAGATCACATTTTTCAGCCAAGCCTGTGGGGTTTGAAAGTTTTTGAATCTTTAGTTGATGAATCAAATACTTTTTCCTTTGGGCACACAAACAGTGAACAGAGAATTGGAGCTCATTCAGACATTTTCTTTGGCAGGAAAAAAAGATCTGCAAAACAAGGAAGCAACAAGCCCGTGTATTGAGTTCTAAGATGATCATCTATCAGCATGTCTTTTCAGATCATTTGGGCTTGACTTTTAAAGAAAGCATCCTTTAGCAGATGTAAAATGTTGGTCTCATAGGTTTGTGCTGCTGACTGTGGAGGAGTTGGAAATATCTTTTTTTCTCCTGAAGTTTCTTCTTGAGCTGGAGCAGAAGTGAATTGTTTAGGCTTTAGAGTGGAGAACCAGTTTGCTGGATTTATTTTCTCAGTGCTGTTCTTTCTTCTTTCCTCACTCTCTCATCTCCTTCATCTATGCCACCTGACACAAAAACCCAAAACACAACCCAAACCCATAAATAGTCTTTATCTTTTTTGGGATTGTCCTGGGTACTCAGCTCCAAGGTATAAAAGTTCACAACATACATTTTTAAACTGTATTTCCTATTGTGTATTTTTGGGGTGTACTTACCTGTTACAAGATTATAGAAAAAAAACAGGCAAACTGCAGCATTACATGGGCAAATTAATTTGTAAATATAACTGATGGTACATAATGTCTGACAAGACAGTGAATTTATATTTAGAGAAACCTGTATAAGAAATTTAAGTAAATGTACCTTCAACTGATCATCAAAAGACATCTCTTAAAACACAAGAGAAAAAATTTAAAATATTTATCCTTAAAATTTGAAAAGCAGATATACGTTACCAATAGATGAGCTGTGTACTCTTGCCCTGTGGAACTTTGGAATGCTAAAAAAGTAGAGGAAGGAGAAAAGCAGGATGAAGTATATTTTGATCTGATACTTTGGGGAAAACAGTACACATTAAACCATAGCTTTTGACACTTGCAGATGTAATAAACGCACAAAACAAAGACTTTTTTTTTTTCTTCCCCACTTGCTAATTTGAAGAAATCTACGAGTTGGTGTTGCGTGTACATCTTCTACTCCTGCATATCTGTGTTTAATCTTTCTTTTCACAGGCATAGAATGTCAAGCAAACCAAGCATCAGCTACCTCTGAAGAGTGTACAGTTGCATGGGGCGTCTGCAATGTAAGAAAAACTGTTTTATTGTGGAGCTCATGGGTGGTGATGTTATCCCCTTTTTTCATGACTCGGCAAAACGAGTGCTATAAAATGTTTTAGATAATCCATGAGAAAAAAGAACTTTAAACACCATATGTTCACTAGAGTGTAGAAAGGAGAGAAGAGAAAAAAACTGAAAGTTGGAGAGGTGTAAGACAGAAGACACAGAAGAGAAGATAGGCCTTTACCCCCTTTTTTTTTTCTTTTTTAAAAAAAATAATAGATCTTTCATTCTGAGCATGATTTCCTGATCAAGGGTCTGCCTAGGAACTAGGCTTTTTTTTTTTTTTCCCCCTGGTAATAGGATTACTTGGATGTCAGCATGCTTGATTTGTCTTTGTGCAGGCTGATTCAAGGAGTCAATGTGGGGTAACTAGGTGATTTGCTTCCCTTTTCGGAGGAAGATCAGATTTCTAGTGTATAATCTCCAGCTCTTCAGTTTGTTGCTGTATGCGCTCCTTTGTACATGGTGCCACTAGCATGTGAACTCAAACTTGCATACCTCTTGGCTAGCCTGGGTCTGAGTTGGAAGATAAAATTTTCCGTAATGGAATAACTACCTGTTCCTCAGTCCCATCCTCGCTATGCTGTGGGATCAAGTTACAGCGTGATAATGCTGGAAGGGGATTACAAATGTTGCAATTCTGTTTGCAGAGGACAAGAACAACTTTTTTAACCAGGTCAGAATATTCTAGTGTCAAAATTATGTTACTGTGTGCAAGAGTTACCACAAGTGGAAGCTTGTTTTTAAGTAGCTGTATGGAGTATGGAAAAGGGTGTCCTTATTAAACATGTAATAGAGATTTTTCTTCTTTGTAATTTTGCAAGTTCCTTTTTATTCAGGCTTTGGTTTGTCCAGAAGACTGGCAGAAAGCTTCAGCATACATATATATCATCCCTGCTACTCACTGTGAAATCCTCTTGCTTGTCTTTCTGATTATGCTTCTTATCAGCATCTGCTCTGCCGATTTTAGCAGCTGCTAAACTCTGTGTTCTCTCCTTCATCAGAAATCAGTCAGTTGCCACTGTATGTATGCACTGTGGAACAGGCTCCCTGCTGCCATTTCACTAGTGTTCCCTTCCTCTCTGAAAATGTGGATCAATTCCTTGGTGTTAACCAGTGAGCTGGGTGATTAGTCCTCTCCACCTTTGTCTGCAAACCCTTACTACTCTCTTCTTACCATGATGCTTTCAGTGGTAGCTTTCACATTGAGATACATTCATGTGTTCTGAAATGATGTGATCTGAACTTTCTCTTCCAGCATGCTTTCCACTTCCACTGCATCTCTCGCTGGCTCAAAACTCGCCAAGTATGTCCGCTGGACAACAGGGAATGGGAGTTCCAAAAGTAGGTATCTTGCACAGATTTCAAGACGAAAAATCCAATTGTCCTTTGTTAATAGAAACGATCAATGTCAGATATGTGGGCAATCTCTCTCATTTGTGGGTCTGAGGGCATAGTTGCTGTTGGGAAAGGTTTTTTCTCCACCTTGCTGTATAGGGACGTTTCCTTCGTCACCCAATGCTAAATGAGCTCTGAAGGAAGCCCAGACAGCTGTGGGGTGAGTGGGAGTTGTTAAAAAATAGTGATTTCTGTTGGCATTCTCACTAAAGAATGGAGAGCAGAAGAGAAATGAAATTCACTGGAAGTGGAGCCTCATGTGAATACTACACTGCCGCATGAGCAATTTGGGTTTTGAAAATGACCTGAATTTAGCTGCTTGTGTTCCAAAGCATTTCTGCTGAGGTGCCAGATGTTTTATTGGGCCCCTCTGTATCTTGGTGATTTGTTTTATAACTCTAATAGGCTCAGAGATTAATACACCTGATTCCTAAAATCTGGAAATCAAATGTCCATGTAACCATTGATGCAGCCTTGGCCCATTTATTCATAATTTCTGTATTCTTTGTTTTGGTTTGTGTTTTTCAAAGGTCTGTTGTTAGAATAATAATAGCAGATCCATGGATGGGTTTTTGAGGGGTAATTGTATTTTTGAGAGATAATTGTACATTGAGAGTACTTAGGAAGTTGGTCTGTCACTTGCTTCATTCTGCACCATTTATCCATTAATCTTTTCTTAACTGTGGATTTTCCCTCTCCCTGCCCCCTTTTTAAAAATTAAAAAAAAAATAATTCTAACCGGAGTCCAGATTAAAACAAAGTAAAACAGATACTATAACTGTTCAGGATTGTCTTTGGGATCTGGTTCACAACCAGTTGTGCAAATCATCATTGACATGACAACTTGAGTACCATAGTTCTGGTATTAGAATGTTTTAATGAACACTTAATGAAAATTGAGCCCATGTTGGTTTGCTAGTGACTTAATATTGCACAGGCAGCATGATGAGAAACGGAGACATGAATGAATATCTTCTTATATGTGTGGGGCTATGACATGCTTTGGCCTTGTTTTCATGCAGGATATATTTGAAGTGGGATTTGGGGCAAAAGATGATGATACTGAGGGTCTCTTGCATATAATATTGTGGATTGCTCAGGCTCTCTTCTAACTGGTATCTGGATAGACTTCTGGGGGAAGTGAAATGTGGAGAACTTCCTAAGGTTTCCATAACATAGCATTTCACCTTCACCTGGTTTACATGTTAATTACATCGTGGTAGAATGAGAAGAAATCTGCCCAAATCAGCACTAGTATGAAATGTAATTTTTAAAGAAGCATTAACGTGTCATATATTTGCAGGTATGGACACTAGAGAGATGGTCACCCTGCTTCTTACTACGTCGTCAGCCTCAGTTGTTCTTGTCACTATGGGTTTGTTTTAGCAACTTGAAAAATCATTAATGTATACAATTCTTCTTTAATGTTAATTTCTCATTATATACCATTGAATAAAATCTTGCTGGAGCTTCCCGTCAAAGTTTTGTGTCTTGTGTTCAGGAGTGGGCAGTCAGTGAATGAGGGAGGAGAATTATCTGCAGACCGGGGACTTAAGCTAGGCGGTTCTTAAGCTGGGCAGCTCTTTTTGTCGCTCTGCCCAGTTTTTGACTGTGAGTTTGGTCTTACTCCCAAGCAATCAAGAACCACACCTCTGGCTCACTGAGGTCGGCATTAAGTTCCATCGTGTCGTGCAATGGGTGCAGGACTTGGCCTGGCTAAGCGTAATTTACGCAAATAGCGTTTCATTTGGATGTGCTTTCTTGCAGCTGAGTTGAAATGATGATCTATAAAATTAGGGGTTGTGTCATTATTAGAAACTACTCTCTCTTCTGCTCTTGAGTTTGACTAGACCAGCTCCTCTGCAGAGGAAAATTTCACTAACGGTTCCCAATTCCATCTGTTTAGCTTGGGGGACATTAACTGAATGCTAGTTTTCATCAGTGCTCATAAAGCACTTTCATGTGTGAGGTGAAAGTAAACTCAGGAAATTCACGTGCTAGATTGGCTGGAAAGCTAAAAGTAAGCAGTGTACAAACAAACTAATTCTTATTTGACTTTCTACTGGTATTTTCCCAGTTCAAGCCAAGCTGTAGTTCTTACTGGCCAAAAATTGTTACTCTGAAAACTACATAATGTTTTGTTTGGTGTCTCCTGTGCCAAATGGCCTGGTGTCCTCCTCACTGCATCAAGTTTTGGCCCCTATGTTGACAGCCTCAGCAGATGCTGGGAACTCAAACAAGGTCCAAGAAATTCCTCCTGCTACAAGAGGCTGTGTCCCTTCATGTCAGCAGCCGTAGGTACGGTAAATTTCTTTCACTGGCTGTTCATGATGCCACCTTTGGATCAACACTTTTTTGCTGGTTATTGAGGATGGGAAATTTGATAGCTGATGTTAAACATTAGTGTGCTATAGTGATAGGGAATAAAGATGGTCATTGACAGAATCAGAACTTGCAGGTTTTTCAGTAATTGCTGGGGCTCTCTTTAATCTGCAGCAAGCAAATGTCAGGATTATTTTATCAGCTGGTGTCAGTGCTTTGAAATAATACGCTTTGCTGTTTTCCACCCTGAAGAAGAAAAGAGGAACAACTAGAATCAGGTGAGTTTATAGCTAGACAGTTTATTTACCAGGTTTAGTTGGTAGAAAGATCATCCTGAATTGGCAAGGTAGTTCTGGTGATGGAGGAAGGAATGGAACAGAGAGGAGTGGGAAGATGATCTCAACAGTGGTCAAAGCATTCATCCAGGCAGTGGGATACGAAGGTTAAATGCCAGTTCCTGAAATTTGAACTCCCATTTAGTGTCCTGTCCAGCTGAGTAAAATGTCAGTTGTCCCTGTTTACAATTGTCCATTTTGTTTGCAGTGTTTGATTTTTTTTTTTTAATTTCTTTTTTTTTTCAGGACCTGGAACCCAAATTCTCACTGATTGGGGAATTTATGTTCTTGAGAACTTTGTTTCAGGTCCAGCTACATCATTCTAGTTTGTCTCCCTTTAGTCTGTGCATATTGCCCTGAGCATATTTTTTTGGCTGGGGACAGACACATCAGTGCAGGCATTTCCCTCTCCTTCGTGGCTTCGTGTGCATTTGCTTGAGGCTGTGCCTGCAAGAAGACAGGGGGTTTTTGTATTTTTTTTATTGCTTTTTTTTTAATGGATCCCTCCAAATGGCAGGCTACAGGCAGTCTACCCCCACGCCCTTTGAAACTGTTCTGCTGCAGTGCGTCAAGCCCTAACTGTTAAATTTGATTTCAGATTGCTATTGTAGCGTCTGTCCCAAACCTGGTTTTCCCAAATGGAAAAATACGGACTGTAAAGCAGCAATTGCTTTCAGGCCTAGGAAAGAAAATCCTTTTTCAGCTGCTGCCTGCTGGAGTGGCCCTCCTGCCGCCTCCCCTACCGCAAAGGGCCCACGCTCGGTGACGACCCACAGCAGCTCCAGCACAGGGCTGCCAGCAGCCCCGTTTTCCATAGCACATTAAGGATTGTGTCTGAGGGCAGGAGTAAAAGCTTCAGCAGCGACCTAAGAGAGAAGCTCTGTGGCACAGGCCGCATCAAGTGAAGGTGAGAGAAATCTATTTTATCCAAAGGCAACAAGCGCCCAGTTTCCCCAGGGCATGGTTGCTCGCTCAGGCCAACATTGCTCTGTCCTGACTTTTATGGTTTGGCCTCCATCTGCACTGAATGTGGTGGTGGTGGGAGGGGGAAAGCCCTTTCGTTCCCACCGCCTTTTTCTTTTTTTCCCTGAAGCAAATGATTTTTACTACAGCTGCCCTTTCTTGCAAAATAGAGGGTTTTGGGGTGGAAGGAGGAATTGGTCACATTTCCACGCATTCTGGGGGGAAGGTAGGTGTGCAGGGGAGAAATGATGACCATGTCAGTGCTGTTTGCCCATCCTATAAATGGAGGATGCATCTGAACTGTGGACCCAAAAATAAAATCAGGAGAAAATGATGGTTAAAACTGCAGAAAGTAGTGTATCCTGCAGCTGCCCGGCTTAGAGGAAAAACAAACCGCTGGTAGACCTGCTGTGGAGCAGAAGGCAATTTTGACATTTCTAATGCTTTCCACAAGTTTGTCCGCTGAGGCGAGCTGCATCGCTGAGCAGGCTCTGGTGGAGAGCACTCTGGGCACACCAAAATGACCAGACAGTGGCTTCCTTCTCCTCCTTTTGGAAAGGAGGCAATGAGCTCCAGGTGCTGTGCATCATCGGCTGTGCTTCATGCACCAAATCCCTTGCTGCTCTTGCATTAAAATGCCAGAATTGGGATGACATGGTGCCAAGACGGCATGTTGGGCTATGCAGAAGTAGGAGGGGACGGATGGGAATTTCCCCATCAAAATCACACTATGGGCCATATATTAAAAAAATTTCAGGCCATCAGGAGTCTGCTGGCTGAAAGGTGTCTGTTGTCTGAGAGAAATGTCTGAAGCCTCACCCAGTTTGCCAGCTTTGTAGCGACACGCCATGGTTGCTCACTTCAGCCTGGGTGAAAGCAGCCACTGCCCAGAAGCCTCCAGGCCACAGCTGGAGAGAAGTAGGAGGAGGTAACACTGATGAAGGTCTTTTCCTACCACAGATTCTCCAGGAGGCTGGAGGGGAGGGGGAGGATGGGTGTGGAGAAGCATCCCTTGTCTCCCTGCTTTGCTCACCCTGTTCTCCCCACAAAACCTGTGGGAAGAGCAAGCTTTTCTTGCCTGCTTTTGCTTTTCCCCACTAGCTCACTCTGCCAATATTGCTGCCAGTTTTAATCTGCTGTGAGGAAACACGCTGTTCCCTGCACCACACACTCTATACATTGCTTCATTTTCTTCCTCAATGCAGCAGGTTTTGCAGCAAGCCTGTTATTGCTCACTGTGGGGTGTCTCGGGTGCATGGACGGCTTCCACACGCCCCTCACCCCACCACTGCCCTCTCCCAGTCCCCTGTTGCTCACTCTGGTCTGTTCTCCTCTTCCACTTTTCCCCTCTCTGATCTGGTTCCCATGGAGATCCCAAGGCATCAATGGTGCTGTTCCTCCATCCAGAGCCTGAGGGAGGGGGTCAGTGGAATGATTTTGGGCTCACCCGGGCTGAAGTTGCATCCAGTCCCAGAAGTCAAGCTACAAGTTGCTGGAAGATCTGTTTTGGCTCTCTGTCACTTGACTCCTTCACAACAACAGGACATTGGCCTGTTTTCTCACTTTTTTCAGCTGCTTTCCAGCCTCTCCCCATCGGGCATGGAAGGGGATGCTGCCCAAAGCTCAACCCAGTGGCGACGCAGCTTGCTGGGCCTTCACATCATGCCATTGCCAGCAACTGTCCCGGCTGCAAAAGAAAGAAAAAACCCAAACCAAACAAAACATTTGAGGCTGCAATTTAAAAAATCTGTTGAAAATTAGCACCAGCTCATTCTGGAAAGGCCAGATCCGGGTGTGGGGGATGCATGACTGCCTGCCGCCTTGCTGAATTTACCCACTCTACTGCAGCAGCCTGGATTTTGCCTGTTTGCTGCCTTGTCTTTCCATATGACTGTGAACATGGCTCAGCCACCTGATTTCTTGGTCCTTGCATGAAAGGTGAGTCCTGCCGTCACTGCTCTAGCACATAAGCCAGAAGGAGGGCACAGCAGTTGCCTTTGGAAAGGTACAAAAGGTACCAGCGTGGTAGGGATCAAAACTCAAGATGGGACTGCGAAGCAGTATGACCCTGGTGCATCAGGATTTTTTGTCCATGGAGCATCAGATAGGTATTTTCAGTTGATCTGCTGTCACAGGCAGATGATCCTAGATGGCAGCATGCTGGCGGTGCCTTTGAGAACATGTCCTCTTCTGGTTGTGCTGTTCTTCCTTGGTTACCCTCATCTCCTCTTTGTTTTCCTGTGTTGGGTCTCAAGTGGATGCTTATGTGCTGGGGAAGGGGATTAAAGGAGGTTTTCTTCTCTGGAGACACGGCCTTTTCAGCATCCTTTTCATCCCCCTTCCTCTTCCATGCCCTAGAAGATATCAGCTACAATGCAAATCAAAAGGGGCATTTGTCTGAGAGAGGTGGTGTGCCATTGGAGCAGTCTCTTCATCCCAGTTGTACTAGATGCATTGAAATGATTAATTCTGACATTTTAGACATGAAACGTTATGATTTTTTAATGAAAAACATGGGCTTCTATGTTTTGTGTACTTTCCCCGCCCCCAAATGTCAGTATTGTGGATTTTTTGAAGGGCGTGCGTTTGCCAAAATGCATCCCAGAACTGCAGCCTTTTCTGTAAAACATGAGTTCAGTTTTGTACGGTTTCAGTATGTAAGTCATCATGCTTGTCACAAAACCCTTTCACTCATGTTTGGTTTTGGGGGTGAGAGGTGGCTCCAGGTGCCAAGGCTCTCACATTCCACTGCTCCACGCGGAATGAGTGGCCATCCATCTCCCTGCTCAGCTAAGCAGAGACCAAACATTTAAAATACTCATAAACCACTCATTTCCGAACTGTTTAGAGATTAAAGTCTACAAAAAAACACAACAGATCTGTGAGGATCATCCCTGAGTCTCTGGTTTCTCCAGAAACCTTCCAACAAGATAAACCACTCCCCAAAGGGATTGGTGTGAGGAACAACCCAGACTTGTCCTCCCAGGCAGATATTTTGGATGTCTCTCAGTGACGCTGTGTACCCTTCCCGTGGGGCGGTGAGATGGCAAAGAGGTGTTGCTCCCAGCTAGGAGGCTAAATGAGATACCTGTGCTGGTTTTGACTGGGGTAGAGTTCATTTTCTTCACAGTAGCTAGTATGGGGCTATGTTTTGTATTTGTGCTGAAAACAGGGATATTTTAGTTACTGCTGAGCAGTGCTGACACAGAGTCAAGGCCTTTTCTGCTTCACACACCGCCCCACCAGCGAGTAGGCTGGGGGTGCACAATCTGCTGGGAGGGGACACAGCTGGGACAGGTGACCCCAACTGACCAAGGGGCTGTTCCATACCATACCGTATATGATGTCATGGTCAGCATATAAAGCTGGAAGAAGAACAAGGAAGGGGGGATGTTTGGAGTTACGACACTTGTCTTCCCAAGTAACCATTACATGTGATGGAGCCCTGCTTTCCTGGAGATGGCTGAATGCCTGCCTGCCAATGGAAAGCAGTGAATGAATTCCTTATTTTGCTTTGTTTGCATGCACAGTTTTTCTTTACTTATTAAGCTGTCTTTATCTCAACCCACGAGTTTTCTCACTTTTGCCCTTCTGATTCTCTTCCCCATCCCATCAGGACGTATTGAGCGAACAGTTGTGTGGGGCTTAGTTGCTGGCTGGGGTTAAACCACAACAATACCCCATCCTTTTTTCAGGCATTTTAGGACAGATTTAATTTTATCCACCTGAGATCTTCTTGAGGAGGTTCAGGTAAATGTGAATCCCGATGGGTCTACTGGACACCACTTCCAGGACGGTAAAACTTAGAAAGGCCTGTGCTGGATTTGCTTCAGGAGCTTTTTACCTATTTCCCAGACCTTGTTCCCATCCCCCCTGACGTCACCCATGAGCATCAGCCTCTTTTCAGACAGTCACCAGCTGTTGATTAAACCCAAATAAGTCTCCTTTTTTTGGTCCAGATGCTACCCACCTTTAAAACCCAAGACTGAGCAGAGGTGCTCCTTCTGCTGATGGAGAACCAGAACCCATACTTACTCTGTTCCCATATTACATATGACACCTCTCTCAAAAATTGCTTCTACTGTTTCTGCAACCACTGTGCTCATGTGACATTTCTGTCCTGGGTTGTGACCACCTCCACCACCTCACCAACATGGCTTGTCTTGCTTACAGCTGGAGACCTCTGAGGGGGAGGATGGCATCCATGAGAGACACACAGCAAATCCTCAAAAATATAACCAGCTGCAGCATTTGTGCTGAAAATCAATGTTAGAGCTTCAGCCATTGTTTGTTTTCCACCTGTTTCCTCAGCCCAGTGCTGGAGGCTGCATTGGCAGAACGGAGCTATGGGTGACATCGGTGGCCTATTTTACACCTGGGGCTGTGGCCGCTGTTAATGAACTATCTACTGAAGCACCAAAAGCAGCTCCTGGAATATGAGGCAGCCTCATTTCCTTTCTCCTTTCCCACTTGTCTCTTCTGGTGTCAGTACACCATTTTTGGCTTATTCCCTTGGGCTCTTTGTCCAGATCTTTGAGTTGTCTATAAATGTAGTATCTTCATTAGCATTTAATCAGCACGATGTAGGGTCATCCCTGAGCAGCAGCCCACAAAGATTCCGTGCTTCAGATGGGAGGCACCTGTAGTCAGCTGTTATCTGCTGGGGCGGCACACGCTCATCGGAGCTTTGCACAGAGAGTGGATGTTCCTGGGGCAAAGATGATGACCTCAACCCAGGTCCTTTCTGCTGCCCATAAATCACATTAGAGTATATCAAAGCCCTGAACTGTCAGCACTACCTAGATGTAAATACTGTAATTATCCTAAGTAAAATTAACAGTTTATCGGACTTCCTGTGCTGGATCTTTTTATTACAGTTTTTTTTTTCATCACAGATTTGATTTGCCATAGACTCTATGTGACCATGGATTATAAATCTCTGGCTTTCAAACACTACCTGACATCATGAGCTGTTGCAGCAGCTAATTGGCAGCCACTCAGAGGCTTATTTTGCTGAGGAGAAGGCTTTTTTCCTGGCTGCCCTGAAATTTGCTGGTCTTTTCAAAAGAGATTTGCCTATGCAGTAAGTGATGCCAGATCTGTCCTATGGGATCCAGGCGTGGATGCAGCCCTACACAGCTAAAGAAACAAACCCATGTCAAGGAGTGTGTGCGGTGGTGGATGTGGGGGGAGGAAAGGGCTCGAGCCTTCCTCATCCCCAGCAAAGCAGAAGGCGGCAGCATCATGTGGTGGATGCAAAGATGATCTCTTCTGCCCACCATCCCCACCAGCAACTGCCATCGTGGATGCCTCCATGTTAGGCGAGGTTGCTGATGGCAGCTGCCAAGGTAGGAGCTTCAGCGAGGAGCCTGCACAAAGCTGTGCTAACATCAAAAGTTATTTATAACACAGTCAAAGCTTTCTAATGATCGTATCAGGCTGCAGAGTTCAAGTCATGTGAAATAATATTTTTTTCCCCTTATTAGAACAGATGCTGCTGAGCAAAATTACTCCAGTAATGGGGAAGCACTCAGCAAAGCCCAGCACTGTGTTTTCCACTGCCCACCTCCCTGCAGCAAAAGCCAGCGGACAGTCTACACAGGCATTTCACCATGAGTTACAAGTGGCAGACTAAAAAAAAAAAAGGGCTGTACATCGAACACACAAAAAATGAGCCTTTTCTCACATGCGTCTTTGCACAGCATTAGGAGGCAAGCAACGTTATTGCTTTTGTCCCAGCGGAGCCTGGCATAGCGGGTTTGTCTCAGATGTTTTTCCTGCCTTTGACTCTCAGCCTGTTCAGTGCCTCTCCATCAGCTCCACACCTCCTGAAGGTGATTCAGAAAATGAAATGTGACAAAACAAAACTAATTTTAATAGCTTGTCTTGGCCAAGGCCAACTAGGAATATAGCTGTGTTATTATCATGAGCGGGAATGCAAAGCTATTTACTTCATTAGCAGGAACGACAACAAAATAGCAGACAACAAAATAGTAGAGCCAGAACTAAAATATTGCGTACAAAATAGAAAAAGACCTGGAATAAACTCCTTATTATGGATCTAGAATAATTTTTCTTGGACAAGATAGGCTCAGAAAGCTCCAACATCTTGTGAGAGGCTCCTTGAAAAGCGGGGTTTTATCCAATGTCTGACTATGCAAACCTCTGACGTGCTGAGGAGATGCTTCCAGACGAGAGCCAGGGGCTGAACACTGGTACTTCAGTGACCATGTTGACAACGAACATGACTTCATTGCTTAAAAGTGGGAGACTGAAGGACGGAACTAAAACTAAGAAGTTTTACATTTCAGGCTGGCTACAGTTCTGGAACCAGGACTGGCATCGAATTTGTGTTTCCATTCCCAGACATTGAAAAAAGCTGAAGAGCTGCAGACGGAGTAAAGTAAGAGTAGACTGAATTCCTTACCACAGGACTAACATAACCAGGTTGTTTTTTGGTTTGTTTTATTTTTTTTTTTTTTTTATTAAAAGGCTCTCCATACAATTTGAGAAGTCTTTTCACTGATTAGGGATAACTTCTTTCAAGGAGGAGATTTCATTCCCCAGCCAGATCTGGAGCAGCTCCCCCCGGCAATGTGGATGTGGAGGGGTTGCCTTCTCTTGAGATAACAGTTCATCAGAAGTACAAAACATGAGGATTAAAAGTAGAAAGATCTTTGAAAGAGGAACAGAGTGTTTATCTGGTTGTAACAACATAATGTCCTTCAGTTTGTTCCAAATTTTCATTCTATCTTGGACTATTTTTTGCATCTTATGTAGATCAAGCTGTCCCTAAATCCCCCATGAACATACCTGAAAGCAACATGTGCTGTACCTTGAGCATCTAAAATGTTGTCTTCTTCCTCCACAGTGCACTGGGGAAACCTTTTAAAACAGCCCTTCAAACAGCCTTGCAAGCGAGGAACTCATCCCTTCGTGGGATTTCGATTTTCTCTCCATGTGCTGGACTCTCAGTCCATCTGCTCTGCTCCACACCGCCCCGTTTCCCCGGCCATGCCTCTGCTCACTTCGCGTGCGTTTACAGGCACTGCTGGAGGAGCCCCTGCGCCTACCTGCCCTGGGAAGCCAGGAGGTGGCTATGTGAGGTGGGCCCCAAAGATCTCCAACATCTTCAGGGACTGGCGCGGAGAGCATCCCAACTGGCGACACAGTGTGCCACGCTGGGCCACCAACCCTCCAACACAGCACACCTGGGAAAATTGCTTGCTCTTGGGATGAGAGGTCTTCCTTCCCCCATTCAAAACTGCTGTGAGTGAGGAATATGGCTGCAAGTGCTTCCTCCAAGCCATGTATGTTTATGCCAACTTTAGGAGGAGATACAAGAGCTGGCAGAGCTGCTCTGGCTTCCTTCTTTCCTTGAATTATTTCCATCACCGTTTTTCCTCACACTGCTGCTTTGTGTTCAGCTGCAGCATAAGCCATACAGAGGCTTGAAGAGGACAAGGTAATGTATGTCTCCCGGGAAGGATGAGCTTTGATATATTTAGTCCATGGGCATGTTTGCATGCAGAATGGTGTTCAAAGGGACAACAGGAAGAGAAATGCAGGCAACGAGTCCTAGCTCTGCCTTTTCGAAAAGTCTGTGTGCAGCAGGGAGAGCTGAAAATCTCTGCAACACCCACGCTCTCTCAGTCTGACTCTGCGGCCTTTCCAGGACGTCGAGCTCACCCTCCGCCTTGACTTTCTCATCGGTGGGCCTGGGAAAGCAACATGAACATCGGTAGCACAGGGTTAGAAACGATTACTCAGAGTCTACAGTGCTCTGGATCAGAAAAGTGCAGCACAAGCACTTTTATTATTTAGGTGCTAAACATGTACGGTAATTATTCAGTGCTCATGTGTTTGGGTTGCTTTCTAAGTTTGGTCAAAAAAAAAACCCAGCACCACGAATCAGTTGTCAGTAAAGATGTCTTGAAAAGACAAGCTAAGGAAGGAAAGTTTCTGTAGTGAGTCATGGCAAGATCAGAAGTAATTTATCAGTGACTTCCCGTGGTTGTCTGTCCTGATCCGTCCCGCTGGGCGGCCACCAGGCAGCTGCCTGCCGCCAGTGGCAGCATCCAGCGTCCCCATGCAGGGCCCCAGTTCTCACCTGTCTTCTGCGAGTCACAGTGCATGGGTCCCTCTGCATGCCTCTCTGTATGCACATCCTTCCCAAAATGTTGTCTTTGGGGTATTTTTCTTGGATTATCCAGAATGTAAGAGATTTATGCTGGGGCTAAAGTGTAAGCTCTTCCTTTAACAAGTCATACTGTTTGGATACAAGGAAAACCAAAAATCAATTTTCTTTCCCTCCTTCTGCTCACACACTTAGAAACACAGACTAAATTAATTGCAGGAACATCAGGCACCAGAGGGGTACAGAAAAAAAATAATCCAAAGCCTTGTAGTACAACTGTAACAGTGTTTCATGTTCTCTGGGGTTTTCACTCACAGTGGCTCTGCATCAAGGTTTTAGTCACACAGAATTCAATGCAATTTTTATTACGCTCGTTCCATGCCAGGGACATGCGCTTGACCTCTGCAAAAAAACACTCTAAGGCCTCGATGCATCAGTGCTCTTTGAGTCTCTGGTAGAAGCAGGGCTCTAAAATTATTTCTCTCTTTGGTTTGCTATGAAACGACAAGCTTTTTCTTCCTTTCTTCTCTCCAGCACTGGATTAACAGATAGGCAATATACATCTGTGCCAAGGTCCCAGCTCCTGGAGCAAGGTGATGAAATTGAAATCTCAGCTGTAGGAGCTGAGATTATTTCTTTAAATAAATTGAACTTCCAGTCTTTCGTGGTACTGAGAGGAAATTTGAAAACATCACCTAGAAGATGTCAGCTGGAGCCTATGGAGATGCTGGAGCTGTGGTTCAAACAAGGGATGTGCTGCACTGTGCATCTCAACTGGGACTTAAAGACAAAGCTTATTTCTAAAAGGGCTCCCTGGTTTATGGCTGGAGAAGAGTGTGACAGGCCCAGCCTTTTGCCAGCCCATAAATGTGGCTGATGGGGTGGGAGTTTTGACAGGGGTCTCTCTTACTGCCAGACGTGTGGGAGCCTCATAGCCTGATGTGGGATTTGCCATCATACTGAGGATGGTGGACTCCCACCACTGAATTGCCAACAATGGTATTCGGGATCACCTTTGGAGATGATGTGGAGGCTACAGCAAATTGCAGAGTGCGGCTGGCTGCTGGCACAGGGAAGCAAGCCCCGCAAACACACTGTACCGTGCTGGGGGGGGCTCATGCTGCAGCCTCTTCTGGGGGCTACTTATAGTATGGGAAGTCCTGTAGAGGAAGACCTGGCAATCTTAAAGAGCACCCACTTCGTGCCTCCCATCAGGAGTGCTACAATCACTGCAACCTCTACCTGTTCATTGCTGGGGGTGAATTTTTCAGGGTTGGTGACTGAAGTGGTGGTGCTGGGAGCAAAACGCTTTGATAAAGCTCTCCAGGTGCCTGTGAGCAAAATGCCTGGCTTGGAAAATGAATCCACCAAAATTTTAGGCAACCAAACATCTTAAAACACATGATGCTGAATGTTCTCGGTAGAAGATCTTCTCTATAGGATTATCTTCCTCTCAGAGCATGTCGGAGCCTGGACAAGTCGGTCCTCCAGGCCCGGTTGAGGTTTGCTGTGAACAGCCAGCCTCAGGGCAGTCATTTTCTCAGCTCTGAGTGAGGAGCTTTGTCAGATAAAACCAAAGCAAGCAGTTAGAAAAGTCCTGTTTACTTGTTTTGCCACCAGTATGTGCGCCTTCTTGCACAGAAAGTTTTTCCAGCTGTCACTTGTCACTTGGGCACTTGCAACCCCCATACCATGCCAGTAGATGATTCAGGCTTTTCTATAATAAAGGAACTCACTTTGGATCCTGCTGCTTTAAACTATTCACTTCCTCTTACTCTCTTATTTTTTTTTCTTTATTTTTTCCTTGAGCAAGTGAAAGTAATTTGCCTGTTCTTGCAAGATCTGTTTTGCCTACTCCTTCCCCAGGACTGGCACACCACTGCTGGGACCAGGAGGTGAGTAAGGGCTTTGCTACAGTGCAAACACCAAGCAGAGCACTTTGCAAAGT
Organism: Strix aluco; assembly: GCF_031877795.1. Taxonomy (NCBI): domain Eukaryota; kingdom Metazoa; phylum Chordata; class Aves; order Strigiformes; family Strigidae; genus Strix; species Strix aluco. Next base: position 32,109,456 of record NC_133935.1, read on the forward strand.
TGCATGTCATATAGCGGGAAATGCTAAATAGGACATAACACGTTTCAGGGCTTGGTGTCTCAGCAGCCAACACCAATTACTCCCGATCAGGGATGAATCACCCTGGAGCTGCTGCAACCTCAGGCAGCTGCAGCAGAGCGGGGAGTGGGCTGCTCTGCTGCTGCCGGAGCCCTCCCACCACCTTCACCGTGGCCTTTCCCATTTCCTGTCAATGTTTTATCCAGCAGTAGCAGCATGGGTACTTCAGTGGGTACTGCCACAAGTACTCTGCTTTCCCTGCAGCTCCAGTGCAATGCTTGGAGTCTGTCTGGCATGGTGGGATATCATCATGGACTTACTAGATGGCACCAGAAAAATAGGACAGATATTCTCTAGCTGGGAGGTCTTACAGGGAGGTCTCTAGTCTAGCTCCGGGTCACCCTGAGCCCATGCAATTTTGTGACAGCAGTATCTACTGCTGTTGGATACTGCCATTCTTTAGAGAGGCAGAGGGATTCAACAACCCTAAAAGCAATAAACTCCCAACTGGAGTAAAAAGGGCTGTGGGGTCAGCCTTGCTCAGAAAAACACTGAAACAGGGATCACAGAGTAAGGGTGAGCTTGAAAGGTGGCTGAAAATGCTGGTGAGTTCTGCAACCTGTTCACATGCTGCTCACATTGCTGGCTGCCAGCCGGTGCTTGCGTTTAAAATGTCCATGGGGTGTTTTGGAGGAGCTGAGCCTAGATATTTGCTCAGGGACCAGATTGCAGCATCCCAACTCATCCCTGCTTTGTCCTGACCGCATAAATGACCCCAAAACAACACCTGTCTCTGGGCAGTAAGGGGCTGAACACGCTCATCATTGAGGACTCCCACCAGCAGCATTCTGCAAATGGCTTCCCTGCTTGGCACATGCACTGCTAAACAGTGTGAGTGGGAGATGTGTCCTCCTCTGCTCTGGACAGCACCCCCTGGATCCCCAGGACTGTTTCATGCCCTGCCGTGCCATGAAAGCTGGGATTAGTAACAGCTGTGGAGCCTGCCCAGTCCAGAGCCATCACCGTCTGCTCTTGGACATCCTGCTCACACCACTCTGGGACCTACTTGTAGCTCCAGAAAACGAACATCTGAGGGGCTGCTGCAGGGCGAGCTTGTGTCTCAGCCCAATTAAATGGCGGGTTGGGTTGGGCTGGTAATAGTTTGAAACTGGGTCCTTCAGCAAAGATGGGTGACCAGAGATGGATGTTTTTATAGTTGGAGACAGGCTATTTATAAGAAGAAAGTAAAAAACCTCAATGATGTGATAATTCATTGTTTTGTCCTGAATTCAATTGCTGCCCTTTCAACTCCTTAAGATAAAAATACAGAAAAATAGGGATTTTTCAAACTGACTCATTTTCTTTATAGCAGAGGATAAGGGCAATGCTGAGCCAAGGTACTGAGCTCTGCCACAAGATCATGGCGGGAGGTAGTTCCAGTATGGGACCCTGGACTGCAACGAGTTCAGCACTCTTCATATTTACAGTGGGATCTCACAAAACATCGCATCCACTTATAACTTTTGTCATAAGTTTGTGTATATATATATATACGTATATATATATAAAAATGATGCTCCAGGCTCAACTGATGGGGAGCAGGGGCTGGCTTTGTGGTGAGCTGACATCTAAACCTGTATGCAGGCACTTTTCATGTGAAATGCTTCATTTGAGCTTAAGCTTTTTCCCTGTTGTTTGTCACTAAAAAGCCTTCAGGCCCTCTGCTTCGGAGGAGGATGGTGCTGAGCAAAAGTCAGCCATGCAACAATGGCCTGAGAGGGTTTTCTCTTTTTTTTTTTTTTTTCTTTCCTGGATGCTGAATGAAGCAGCTCTTTTGTGAACAGTAGCTGTTTACACTCTTCCTAACAAAAGTTGGGATTTCCTCTGTTGCTAATAATCTTGTCACTAATGCGTACTGCCAGTCAGAGTGCTTGGAATAGCTTTTTAATAATGTCTGGGCCAACTTGAGTGTGCTTGTCACTGGTAGGAACAGCCTCCTGAAAGTCAACATGGTGTCAGCAGAACAGGGAGGCAATTCTTCATCACACCTTCTTCAGCAAGGGCAAATACCACACGTTGCTCCCTGCAAACCTCGGGCCAAGGGCTGGACCACGTTTGCAGGGTGTCAAAGCACCCACCATTATCCTTCAATTTGCTGATGCATGTCAGGACCTCCAACATGCAGGGGATGATCAGCTGAAGCACCTCAGACAAGTCCTAGTTATCCTGGGTGTCCAGTCAGGTTTTCCACATTTGTATTTGTGTTATCTAGTAACTTAAGGCAATGTTTTCTCTGAGGATTTCTGTGCCATCTCAGTATTTTGTTTCTTTTCTCTCTGAGGGGCAGTGCTTGGCTTTGGTCTCAAACATGTGGCAAGGTGGGAAGGTTGACATTTTTCTGCGTTCCCATTCACAGGTGGGGGTTATCCTGAGGAGGTTACAGCCATTGGGGCCAGCTTCTGCTAAGTATTTGATGGTGTAAATAGGGAAGAGATTTTCTTCAAGGAGCTGGTCTTGGCAGTCACTACCCTGCAGTTGAGCATCACCCTATGGGATCACAATTGGCACTTGGGGCAGGCTGCGATTGCCAGCAAGCTCAGCAGCATGGAGGGAAGCTGCCTGCAAAGGATTGGCTGTGTCCAAAAATGGTGAATGACACAGACCCCTTTTTTTGTCCCCAACATATCCTTCAGAAAAAGCTACTTGGTAGCATGACCTGCCATGACCCTCTGCTCCCATAATGGTTCTGCCCTGTACCCAGGGAGGAGAGGAGCATCCCGGTGAGCTCCCCAGCTCCTGGGGTGCTTGGGTGCAAACCACTCCTTCCATCTCTTGTCCTAGACCTCTTCCCACCACCACACAGAGAGCTACATGAAAAAGAAAGGTCCTTTCCAGAGGGACTTAAGCAAACAGATTCCCAAAATTTTGGTTCTGTCCATAAAATGGAAAGGTTTATCAAAACCTGTTATTGAGCTACCTAGGAAGCCCTCTGCCAGTTAAGCAGCTTTATTTAAGAATGCCGCTATGTTTTAGAAGACCAAATCCAAGAGCACCATGCCATGCTCTGTAAGTAAAAATGTTAGGAATTCTAAAAAGAAAGTAGTTTATTTTGACTGTCCTGAATGAATGAACGCTAGTAACCAAACTACATGAAAACACAACTAAAAACATAGTCCTTATTTTCTTTATTTGAAAGCATTCTGAGCAGAGTTCAGTTTTTCTCCCCATTAGTCTCTTGATTTCATGTCTGTATTTTTTTATTATTAGTTACTTCATAGCTCCTACTAAACTTCATTTTGAGCAATAAAATCTCCTTATTGATAATCTCAAACCTGTAGAGAAAACTGCGATTCCAACCAAACAGCTCTTCTCATGTCAGCACCTGGATGTGAAAATTTGAAATGCAACAAAGGTAGACAGATTTCAATGCCTTTGAAAGCAAATGCCTCCCTACAATATTACTACTAAATGCAGAAGTACTACCATTTGTCAAAGTTGAACAGCTCTTCACCTCCTAAGATGTGCTGAAAAGAAGGAGATACTTGGGGGGGGCTGGCAGAAAACTGCTGTGTCTGGAGGGCTGGAGCAGCTGGAGGAACATGCAGAAGGCAACGAATGAAAACCCTCTCTGCCAAAGAGAGGCAGGAACTCTGGTGATGGACGGGCCAAGAAGGATGCAGATGCAAGTTGTGATCCTCCATTAAAACAGTCATCAGATCAGAAGTGCTACAATCGGGCAGGTAAAAAGCATTAACTCCTTAGCCGGGGGGAGCAACCGCCGGGGTCTGAAATGTCCCTCACTGATGAACAAGCATCTGCAGGTGAGCAAAAGTGGGTGAAGTTACCACGTGCACTCTCTGAGGCTTCCCCTTCATTGTTTCTCCTTTCCGTTTGTCCCCTAGTTGAGCTGGGAACATCAAGAGGGGGATCCCCTCGGGCCACCCACAGGTCTGCTCCAGGCCAAAACTGCCTTCAGGCTGCAGACCCTGAAGGGCTCCTGGTCCATCCTGCCTGGGTCCTGCTGTTCGCCCAAGAATTGGGGGAGCCCTGCTGCTCTTCTCGCTGCTGCAGGCCACCCTGGCTGGGTCATAATGAATAATTTGGTGGGTTTTGCATCCAAACCAGGGGACAAAATAAAGATTTTTCTCTTCCTCTCCAGTGTTCTCAGAGCACTGTGACAATGACACAAAATGGATATAAAATTGACAAAAAGTCTCTTTTGATCATTAAAAAATAAATAAATGCAATAGTGGACCACAAAGGTTTCTGAAAGTTTTTCCTTGCAATGTATCATTTCCCTCTTGAATTCAAAACCACACACTGGAAATTTGAATTAAAATCACTGAAAATATAAAAGCTCCAGAAGCGTTTCTGATTGAAATAGATGGACAACAAACAGATCATAAAGCTGCACACAGTCACCATAGCGACGGGGCTTCCAAAAGGGGAGACTCAGCCTCCAGGAGCATCACCAGCATCCATAGTGCCAGGAGAAGAAGGAGCATCCCAAAAGGGGGGTCGGGGTTGTCCTTCGCAGGGAGCCGTTCAGGAGGGCAGGAGGGTTCAGGAGGGCAGGAGGGAGGTTGCACAGACAGGGTCCTCCCTGCCCGGCCCCCTTGCCGAAAAAGTCATCAGGGCAGATGTGGGGATTTTTGGATCTTGGGAAGAGACCTTCAGAAATGTGGCCTTAGGAGAGCCACTGAGCTGTTTGGGCCTATTGCAGGCATTGGGAATGGGAGGTGATCTTGGTGTCTTTGCCAGCCCAAATTTCTATTTGAGAGTGAACCCTGAAGAACTTTAAAAAAAACTAAAAACCCAACAGAGGCCAGAATGAACCAGCTTGGCTCCACACAATCTTCCATGTTGTGCACTGATAAAAAAAAAGAGCATTGGACACCCCTGACTCCAGCACAGGGCATAGTTCACAATTGACTTCATCTCATATCGTAATAAGAAGATGAGTAAGGAAAAGTGTTGCTCTGCCACCCAATAAATAGCAAATACTATTGATAAATAATAATAAAGTCAAAGTGCTTAATACTTTTTTTTTTTTTTTTTAATTATTGCTCTTCAGTGAATATATTGCTGCTGAGCGGGCAGCCAAGACAGGGAATGATATGGAAGCCTGGAAAGAAGAAGTGGTTAGAGAGCACCTGGATGAAGCAAATGTTTTCAATCTCATTGTGCAGAAAGAATTTCACCCAGCACTGACTGACACTACCTCAGAATAGTAGGTGGTTAATTTGGGGAATTTGTGACGGACACGTCAGGGCACCCCAAGATTAAAAAAGGGCAAAGGAGTTCCCATCAACAGAAAAGGGAAGATGAGAGAAGCCAAGGGAATCACAGACCTGTCAGCTTAACTTTAACTCTCTGGGACAAATGATCAATTTATTTGTAAACATCCAGGAGATGGCAACAAGATGAGAAGCAGCCAACTTGTATTCGTCAAGAGCAGGCCATACCAAACCGACTCACTTTCCTCCTAAAGCAGACTAGCAGCGGGCTCTGGGGTGAAAGGGGAAGCTCCAGATGTGCCACAGCTTGGCTCCAGCACGGCATCACGCAATGCTCTCCTAAACCAGGCAGAGAAACTCACTGGATTAAACTAGTAGAGGACTAGTGGCAAAACCCTGTGCTATTCTGGTCTTTAGCAGTGATTCATTTTCAAAATGAAAGGCTGTACTGAGTGAGGGTGAGCCAGGATCCGGTCCAGGTACAGGCCTATACATGGCTTTCATATAAATTATCTGCCTGAAAGAAGAAAGATTAGGTTTCTTAAACCTGCAGATGACCCAAAGCTGTTTCAGGCTGCAAGTAACACAGATAACTCTCCCTAAAAAATAATATAAAAGAGGCTTTATAAAATAAAATAAGACATTCAAATTTCAGGTATGCTTACTAATAGGATCTTGGAAAGACTGAATATACATATAGATGAGATCAGTCAAAATCCTTAGCTACATATCACCCTAAATCAGGAAATTGCTTTCTACCAGAGCACTGTGCAGAGTTCACCTCCTGATTTGTGCTGTCTCTGCAAAAGGGGAACCAGTGCATCTTTTATTTTACATTTTCATTTTTTATTTTTAAGGCCCCCATTTCGCCTCAGGTGTGCTATAATTCACATCAGTGACAAAGAAATGTGAAAAGCCTTCACTGCGTTACCAGCAACCCTGAAGCCTCCATGAATTGGGAATTCAAATACATTTTGACCCTTGCTTGGACTGGAGGTTGTGGGATGAAAATAGGCCCAAATTAGAGTCCATCCTAAGATAACTTTAATGGTCAAATGCTGATTAATATAACAGTGTTTTGTTGTTTTAGGTCAGAAGCCATGAGAGTAAGTAAAAAATTTACCCCAAGTTAGGTCCCCAATTCTTTTCCATTAAAAAATTCACAGTATTTTAACAACTGCTGACAACACTGGAGGAGGAACTGGCACAAGGAAAATGCACTCAGGAGAAAGTGTGCTGAGCAGGTTACCAGGTATTTTTCTGAAAGCTGATTTCTGCTGATATCATGTTATACTCCCTTTACCTCCGCTGCAAGACTGGCATCTGCCTTACTGGCAAGGCTTCCTCCCATACATATCTGTATTTTATATTACCGATGAAGGTATGATCAGGAAAAATTAAAGATCACTTGCTGATGGGATTTCCCACCACAACTTGTGAGGGATCTGGATGACAGATACCATCCAAAACACCAGGGTTCACAAATGGCCTGCCAGCCCTACAGCTGGAACCCAAGGCTGATTTAAGTTACACCTACACAAATGATAACAATGTTGGAAACATGGTTCTTTGTATCATTCATTCCCCAAAATAAAAACACCAACATCACCGCTCTGTCTTGCACTGGATAACCCATGCAGAGGAAGAAGAACTGGACTCGAGTGAAGGCTCTCACCAGGCTGGGCAGGCTGCAGCCAGCTCCAGGGCCATGTCAGGCTCCGGGCTGTGCGCCTGGAGGAAGCCTTCAGTGCTGTGCTCAGCATAACAAAGAAATGCAGATGTGAATTAAAACCCCCAAGGAATGATGAAGATGAAATTACATTATTTTACCTTTGTTTTAATGAACTGATTCCCTCACTTCTTGTTTTTCTGATTTTCTGTTGGTATGAATGGGTGAACAGGTGCATTGGTGGGAAAAATACCCTTGAGGGACTACTAAAATTAAGTTGTAAATTAATTAGGGTGGCAGTCTTCGGAGATGAAAACAAGATTATTCACAAGTAGCTGGGCTTACCATAACCACCCCTACTGCTTTAGCAGTGGAGGAAAACCAGACCATTTGTGAAATAGGGACTATACAGACAATAAATGTTACGATGTTTAAAAATAAGCTTAAGCTTTAAGGAAGATGTGTTAAAGGAAAGTTACTGTGGAGATACCTATCACATTACTTCCCCAAACACAGCTAAGACAAGATTACTGCATGACCTGGGTCATATAGCTTGGCAAAAAATCCAAAGAAGACTGGACATTCCCCTTCAAAGCAGGGGAAAGATCTCCTTCAAAGGGGGGATATACATCCTTATATCCTTCGAAGACCTATGTTCTTCACCAGGGGGGTCACTGCAGCTGCTGAAATGGGGTTTTAGCCTGAAAAGACTCTGCCTCTTCCTTGAAATCTTCCTGGATAAGATTAAATCTAAGTAATTCCTTCAGTGGCAACTTCACAAATCACTTTGATAGATGGATATATAATCTGATGACTGACTATTTTAATCTATTGATTTATTGATTTGATTTTAATCATGATCTCAGTGTGATCACTTCATTGGTCTGCCTTTAATTAGCTTAGTAAAAATAATGAATTAGTTTAGCGATATCCTTACTCAGGTGTGCCTTCATCTGCTCATCCTTTTTAATCACCTCTGCAGGGAATATGCAAGGTAAGTTTACCCTATCGACTAGTCACTGAGGTCACAAACCTGAGGGGAGTGGTAAATTTGGGTAGGGCATATGCAGGCAGCTCAGCTTGGCAGCTCTCCAGTCAACACTTCACGCAACCTGTGAATAAACTGATCTCCAAGCATGTTCAGTCTCCAGCATCTCCCAAAGACACCATGTTGCACTGCTGAACGAGGACGTGGAGGGCTTCATCTCAGAAGCAGTCAAACTTTTCAAGGACATCTTTCTCCATGATGCACCACCAAGGAGGAGAGGACAGGGCATCCTGGGCCCCACAATGGATGATTTATCCTCCCTTAGCCTTCACTTGCAAGCACATGGAGCTCTGACTCTTTTAAAGTCCTTAGGGAAAGAGCTGTGACTGAAGAAAACAGAAAGAGAAGGTGAGATTTTGAATGGTAAGATTTTGAATAACACATTATTGGGATCATAAGCATCCCATTTTGTTCTTTATTTTTTGCATGATCTATGTTCTTGGATATCAGGAGAGATCATGCCCCCCATGGGGTGGGTAGGTACCACACAAAGAGCAAGTTTCAATGGACTTTTATGTAAGATGGATGGGTGGTGGAAGGAAAGCAGCAGCTGAAATCCCACAGAAAGGCTCTCCACTGGGTATTTGCACCCAGATGGTTAGAAATTTTGAGCAGAAGGACTGAGACTTCATGCTTGGCGCAGGATGGGAGTGAACAGAGAGAGAAGGAACTGGGCTGGTGCCCATGGAGTTACCCACCATCAGAGCACGCACGCCTGCTGCTCCCAACATCCAGGTTACTCTTCTTGCAGGGTTGATGCTTTCAAATTTAGGTCGACACTGCATAACCACAACAGAATCAGCAGCACAAAAAGCACATATTACAGAGGCCATCACACCATGAGTGAGTAAGGGATGCGGCTTTCCTGACCATACAGTTTGCTAATCTTTTTCTTTATGGATATTGCTATCTGCTAGCTTTGTGAGGAGGTCTGAAGACATCATCTGAGCTAGCTTAAAAAATTATAAACAAGCTTTTTTTTTTTTTTTTACTGGAGGAGCTGTTAGAGGCCTGGTTTGAAGCCAATTTAAGTCAATGGCAGGATTTAATTGGGCTTTGTTTCCAGGCTTGGCGGCAGCCTCCTTTAAAATCATTCCTCTGCTTATAATCAAGACTTGTCCCCATCAGATTTTAATAACTTCTTCCTAGGTTAGACACTGGGATGGGTGGATGACGGTCACTGCTGCAGTCGCATACCACTCGTGTGTTCCTGGCATTCGAAGCCAGGCTGCTTCACTGTTTCCACTGTCGACTGTTTGCAAACGCAGGAGAGGAGCTGGGAACGAACGGAGTGATGCAGAGTCAGGGAGGGAGGGGTTTGGTGGCTGGGCTGGAGTTAGTCACTGCCGACTTCCATTTCCAGATCGTGAGGAAGGACTCAAGCCATTTTAGGCATTTTCTTGGACTTCCTCCTCGGCTTTTAATTGAAATACCCAGGAGGGATGGAGGAATCCACAGGCCTGTTTTGCACCGATGTGGGATACTCATGTGCAAGCACAGACGCACTTGCCCTTTGTATCATAGTGTCAGGCCACCCTTGTTAGCCCTTGGCTCAGCTCCTTCACACGGGAACGGGGAATCTTCATGTGCCTCACCTTCTGGAAGCTGATGCAGTCCTCTGTGAACAGAGATGCTCACCTCAGTGCAAATAATTTTTAAAGACTTTTCTTGCAAGGGCTAAATATGCTGGGATGGCTTGAATATTCTAAACAAAACTTCTATACCCTCGAGGTATATAAATATACATATGTATTTATACATACATATCTGTGGCAGTGCCACAGATAGGAAGACACGTGAACCTGAAAACTGCAAAATCACAGGAGGCCTCAGGCACCTCTGTTTCTTTTCAGTAGGAATTCAGATGCCTACATCTAGCAGAGCAAACGAGAAAAAAACCCTGCATAGCTGCCAAGACAACTGGCACATCCAGCTGCCAGACTTTTCCCTACTTACTCCAGTGTTTTAAGTTTTGCATCTCCCCTTGCCCAGCAGCACTGTGCTTTTTGCTGGAGCATCTGTAGGACATCACCTCCAAGATGTCCTGGTGGAGGCAGGCAGCAGGCACACTGGGAGCACATCCAGCATGGCCAGGCAGAGTCTCCTCTTTCCGTTCCCAAAGAGGGGGCCGACACCGTGCAGGGCAGCAGATGGGGGTTGTTGGAGTTGCAAGGATTTGTTGTGAGGTTGATGTTACAACCCTTTTTTCTTGTGCTGAGACAAGTTATTTTTCTCTGTCCAGGGGAGCTCAGTGCTCTGGTCACGCAGGGAAGTTTCTTCTGGGGCGTGGTGCTTGGCCCTGCAGCACCATGCAGAATGACCATGGCCAAGCTCCTTCATATGGGGCCCAAAAGCCGGCAGAAAACATTTACTCATCACATATATGATGATGAAATAACCAAACTTACTGTCATTTTGTGATGCCAATTGTGCATCTCACACTTTGCGTTTTTCTTTCTTGAAGCTGATTCTTAAATATCAACAAATTTGCAGTCATATAAATATTGACAAAAGAGGAGTAACATAAACTTGAAATTGTTGCTTTTCTGATCACTAGAAAATCTCTCTACATTCCTCCAAAAGTTACCTAAATGTTTCTTCAGCTCTAATGAAAGAGAAACAATTCCTTGCTGCCAAAATACTGTGCCAACCATGACTTTCACTTCTCATCGGGGCTTGCCAGTGTATGAAAGTTTTTTAATGGCTGGTTCAGCTGTCTCAAAAGTTTACAGCTTTACTCCCAGTGCAGCGCTTGTGATGGACCGGGCAACCAGCCCTCCCCTGACATCTCACCAACAGGCTATTTGTGTCCACCTCTCTGCATTTAATCCGGGGTGTGCTGTGGCAGCCCTCTCCCATGCCTGTCCTGAGATCAAAGGGAAGACGTCTGAGGTTAGAGTAAATATCACAAATCAGCTCATAAACCAGCTCTGCTTTGCAGAAATGATCTTTCCAGGGCTTCAGGCAACATGAGAGCACCAGGAGGAAAAGCGTGCTGCCGAGGGCCGCTACAGCTTCTGCCTTCTTGTTGCTCTCTTGGTGGCTTTTAATAGCATAGCACCATCAGGAGCTGATGCTCCCTTCTCAGAGGCTCACAGGTCTCATGTACAGGGTGGTCAGAGGATGCGAACAGAAAGTCCAGGGCTGCCTGCCTGATGTTGGTGTCCCTTGCTGGAAGAGATCAAGAGAAAAAAAAACCTCACAGCGTTGAAATGTGAGGGTTCACAAGGGAACTTCTGGGAAGAGAAGTGATAAGCCCATATAAATTAGGCAGGTAAGGAACTGAGGATTAACCCTATTGTTTTACACAGAGTCGTTGCGTTAGAATCAACTGGCTTTTGGTGTTTGTCATTAATGATTGACTTTTATCTGCATGTAGAAGAAAAGCACTCATGAAGGCACTGCCTTTTCTAGCATGTCAAAAAAGCCAAGAAAGTACAAGATCTTTTTAGAGAAAAGCAGAAAAAGAAAAAAACCAAAACAGCCAGACTTATATTTCCTGCGGAAATTTTCTTTTCCATGGCAACTGTAAAAACAGCTCCGATTGTGTTGATTAACTAAGTGTATTATCCTGTGAACAACAGGGTCCCATTAGCTCCATCAGAAGGCCAATACCCTCTGTACTGAAAAACTCTCGATTCAGTACATTTCTCTGCTGAAGAGTAAATTCCTGCCTGACCCCATCAAAGAAATCACTTTATATCTTGAAGCATGAAAACTAATAAATCAGAAAAAATTGTGACTTTTTCCCTCTTTGCATTTTGACTGCAGATATCAAACAACCCATTGCAGTTCAGCACATAGAATGTTGTAGCATGCAAAAAAAATCTGAATTAAGGAACACTATGTGAAAAAGCAGAAAAGAAGGAGGAAATAATATAACAGAAATAATTGTATTTGTTCTTTATAAGCATGTGTGGACAGTGGATTTGTATCTGTAGAACAATACAGGAAACAAATGAAAAGATAAGTTTTGGGTTTAAGCTCAGCAGATTTCAAAGCACATTGTTTATACCTTCTGCAGTGCAGTAAAGCTTATCAAGAACTTTCCCATTAGATACCAGAGTCAAAAGAATTAAGAGGAATGTGAACAGCGTCCTTCCTCCAGGTCGTTACAATAACTGTAATTCTTTCAGCACAGATTTCCCATGTTAGCTTGAGCTCCATTGCACAATGATCATTTTTAGCAGATCTTAGTAAATATAGTGCTGAGCTGACCAAGTTGTTCAGAAATTTGCCATCCTTTCAGCTTCCACAAGCTCAAAGCATGTGGCAAGTTCAGGGGCTCTTAATTAAAAATATTATCCTTTCACTCTAGAACCTCTTGCTGTGTCCTTGTAATACTCTGGGATAAAACAACTGCTGATGTAAATGCATGTAAATTTCAGTGTAATTTTATTTAGAAGATATGAGAGTATTACGTTTTCGTTTAATGATTCAGATGGGCTTTCTGTAAGGGGGGAGAAGCATCAACTCCCTGTTACAGAGGGCAGAGCTGAGCCTGGGAAGTGAAAGGCAGGGATTTGGCCAGTCCTTGCTAAAGCTGGGGGAGCACGCAAGCCTCTTGCTCCTGTTCCACATTTGTGCTTTCAATGTGAACTGGAATATGAAAACAATGTATGAAGCTATATACATTTCAGAGCACAAGATTCAGCTCTAGATTACCAGACTTCAAAGCTTTGGTACTTCCTAGGCAGAGTGCACTTCTGCCCTCTTCTTAAATTGAGAGTCAATTTTTGTCTTCTTTTTCTATTTCATTCTTGCAAAGGGAGACTGCATGGCATGTTTGTTAGGACTATAATGTTGCATTTGCTAATGAAATAAAGCGAGTTTTTTGGAGAACTTCTTTTAAGCAAAACCATGTGTTCCAGGGAGGAAACATTCTTCTGGTAAACAGCTGAGCCCTTAACATTTAGCAACATAACTCTGTGTTTGCAGCTATTGAAAACTGTGTGACCGAGGATGCCTGCGTTTCTGGGGCCGAGGACTGAAAGCATTTTGCTTGCTGTCAGAAAGCCAGCCCTTTCTTTTATGTATACACTAGATGCAAGAACCAGCTATTGGATGGTTACTTCTTATGGTTTTAATAAAACTTGTCTCGTATCAAAACGCTGCCGGGTTTTAATGTTGACGCCACACTGAGCGATGTTCTCCACTCCGGCACAGCTGGCTTTTGCTTTCCAGAAATATAGCTGTGCCCTGGCATTACTTGCAAAAATTGCAGCCTTAAATAATTTCCTTGCCCCTCTGACCTGTACCAGGGAGGACTCTCCACACGCAGATCTCCCCGTTGGTATGGAGAAGGGGGCCATTCCTCCTTCGCTCCCTGGGAGTGGTGCTGTGCGAGCAGAGAGCTGCGGCGGCAGGAGGTAGCTGGTGAACAGGAGAAATTACCTGCCAGACACGAGCAGCAGCCCTGGAAAGCTCAGGAAAAAAGATAATACAGCTGGAAACTGCAGGCAGGAACAGGACTGAGAAGATGGGAGTGCCCCATACCTGGCTCCTGTCCCCTATCCCACGAGTACCCTTCTTTTGGAGACACTTGCATGGCTGCAGGGCTGTGGGGCAAATCCTGCTGAAGGGGAGTGGGGAAGTTTTATTTAGTGTAAGTGATTTCTCGAGCAGCATTAGGGAGGGGAGGATGCTGGTCGGGTGACTTTGAGATCACACACCGCTTCTCAGTCCAGCAGCTGGAAGGGGAAGGCCACAGCCCCAGCTCCCTCTGAGATGAGGGAGATGATTATTTCTCTGCCTGCTCATCTTGCTGAAGCTGGGATGCGGAGCTCTGGGCATCACACTGACCCTCGCAGTACAAGAGGATCTTATCTTGTTCCTTGCAGCCCTTGAAGCAGCTGAGCATGCTTACAAATTTCAGTAACTACCAGTGAAGGCCAAACGAGATCCCATGATAAAAGTTCAAGGCCCTGCATTCCTCTTCTTATTGCTTTCCTGAGCGGATTCTCATTTTAATCGGACTTATGGTACTTTCATCCAGTTATCTCAAAGTACATAATGACTGCTGTAATTACTGGCAATAATGAGCAAACTAATTCTTCTGGGTATTATTTTCAAGGGATAAATACTACTATCCTTGCTGTAAGAATGGGGAAACTGAGGCAAGAAGGAGCAGTTGTTGGATGAATAGGTTTCTTTTAATAGCATAATCCATAGGTTTATGTATTTGCTTCCCAGTATGCTTTGTGTTCTATTATTGCTTTCCAGCAATTTTGTATGTTATTGTTTTGGCAGGTAGCATTTAGCAACAGTTGGTTGTGTGTATGTACCAGGGTTCATTTAAGAAAACTGCAGTGTTTCTAGAAAAATTAACGAATGCTGAAGGGTTTGTTGGTGGTGGTGTTGTTTATGTATATATGATTTATCTTAACCCTATTTTCCTGGGTTTTCCTTTTTCTTCCTCCTTCTCTTGTTTCAGATGACCTTCTTTTTCAGAAGAAAACACAAGTAGCATTCTTTTATATTTGTTTTCCATATACTCCATCTTGCATTTAAGTCTCTAATATCAAAAGCTAACTGAATATGACTTTCTAATATGTAAAGAACTAAGATACTCTACTGGTTATAAAGCTTGTAGGGCAGAGGTATGGTTTTCCTAATTTATTGGTTAATTACTCATATCTGTAATTCATATTCAGAAGATAGATGCTGGTTTGGTAGCATTTACCAAAGAGTATAAATTTCCCACAGTTCAGGTGTGCTTCCCTGAACTCATCTGAAGGGTAGATAGACAGGTAACCAGAGCAGAGAGGAAGCTGCACTCAAAAAAAAGGACTTTATTTTGTTTATCAAATTTTTCTGGTACTTAACAAAACTAACCAATCCATACAATACACTCTGGAGTAGCAAATAACTACCCAGTTCTTTAACTTTTATCTCTCAGGCTGTGCTCCAGCAAGCACACATGTGCTTAGTTTTTCTACAGTGAGTAGTACAGTGCGATTTCAGTGGAACTATGTGCTGTATAAAATTAAGCACACATGCAACTATTGGTAGGATCAAGTCTCTAGATAGGAACTAGTGTCACGAAACTCTTATTTGAAACATCTGCTTTGCTCCAAACTTGTTGTTTAGTAAGGGCCTGAGTTTTAAAAGCATTTAGGTGTTTATGTGCACCTTGGTGTCTTTATAAACCTGGCACTAATTCCTTATTGAACTATGGATTAAGGGCCTCTAGAGAGCCTGAAAACCTTATATAGACTTATTTCAGTCAACTTTTAATTCTAAGGAGACTTAAAAAAAAAAAGTTAAAATTAGTCTCAGCTGTGTTAAAGAAAGTGCTTCACAAGCAAGGGAAACAGTCCATCTGACAAAACAAATAAATTGAGGTAATACAAGACTTCTATAACTGGAATAATTTGGGGAATTTAGTAGCAATAAGAGGCAAAAAACCTGTGAGAACCATAACATGGTTTCTAAGGTGATGCTGTTAGGTTTGACACTGTTAATCCTGACAGCTTTAGTTCTGAGACTTTCTGCTCTCCAGACTATTTTCCTATCACTTACTTGTCCTTGCAAGCCTCCCTTCACCTCTGTGTTAAAACATACAGATTTGTGCACTGCCTATGGCTCCAAGACTTTTCCAGAAGGCTTATACATGTACAATCTTTAAGCACTTTTGGAGGAGTTGGAGCGTAACCCTATTTGCATTTTCCTTTTTGTGCAGGGGGAGACCACAAAAATCTTGCTGGAAATAAAGCCCAAACAAGGGAAGCTGAAGTGTGGGAGTACGTGAGGGAGCCGGTGGATAACTGTTCCAGAGCTGTGAATCTCCACTCATGCTTTCTCTCATTGCCTGTGGTGTTTATTCTGCTGTTTAGGCTAGGCTCTTCCCAAATACCTGCTTCAGTTCTTACACATGGGATCGCGGAGAACTCAGCCCTGAAGGTGGATGGTGAGAGAAGTCCTTGCAAACGTCCCACTTGGATCAAACAAAACTGCTTTTTCCTTTAAAAACATACACAGGCCCGCCTTTCCCTTCCACTCCTATCCCGTAATGGTGTAGGACCCAAAAGAGCACAAACACACCAAAGGGAAAAGCCGGGATTGGGTATTTCCTCACCGATGAGCCCTTAAAGATTTGAGGAAAACTCTTGGCAGGTCAGTAATCCTCACTAAGGTGTAAAGCGACTCAGGGGCTGTGAAGGTTTACGAAGGACCACGTCGATATTACCTGTCCCTACCTGCGGCCCGAGAGTCGGCCCGTGCCCAGCGCAGGAGAGCGGGTGTATTTTCAGGACGCTGCTGTACCACGTAACGCCTGCTGCCTCCTTCCCCAGCACACACGGGGTTTTTTATTGGCATAAATGGTGGCTTTTGTGGGTTTATTTACACTGGCGTAAAGTGTGGGGGGGTATTTATTTTTTGTAACGTCGATGAAAACCTCCGGCAGCTCCTGCATTCCCCAGTTAAGCTGTACGTAAGGAGCGTCTTTAGATCTCGTACGTCCACCGCCCGCCGGGCCTCGGGGGTCTGTGCGGCCGCTGCTCGGGGGTGCTGCTCCCCATCCCCGCTTCTACCAAGCCGGGGGGGCGGTGGCGTACCCCCGCCCAGGCACCGCGCCGCCCCGGGCCCTGCCTGCCGGCCCGGGCTGCCATGTCTGTGGCGCAGCAAGGCCCAGGACCGGCGGGCGGAGCGTCCCGCCCGCCGGCACCGCGGGGAGCCGACCGGGCGCCGACACCCGTGAGGGAGGGCCGCGACGGGAGAGACCCGCTCCGCCCGCCAGCCCCTCAGCCCCCCGGGCTGGGCAGCGGGCACCGGGGAGTGCGGCGGGGAGACCGCCTCCCTGCTCGTCCTGAGCCGCAGGTGACGGCCAGCCTTCCCCGGGCCGCCGCCGCGCACTTTTCGGCCGACAGAAAAGAGCGTGAGGGGAGGAGGAGGAAGGAGCGCTTTTTTTTTTTTTTTTTTAAATGAAAAAAACCCCTTTGCCTTTAAGGGGCGGAGCCAGGGGAGTTTGCGGAAGAGCCCGGCAAGAGGCGGGCGCTGATTGGACGGGCGCGGTCTCGTGACGACGGCTGGGCGGTTGCACTGCCCTCCACCCCCCCTCGCGGCACGCCAAGCCCCCCGCGTTCCATTGTGTGCGCGAGCGCCGCCAGGCCCCGCCCCCAGGCCTGGCCCCGCCCCCTTTTTTCTCTTGGCTCATTTCCGGCCGCCGCCGCCGCCGCTCGCTTCCCTCCGAGGACTCGGGAGAGTGAAGAAACAACAGCCGCCATTTTGTTTGTGTGTGAGCGACTGAGGGAGGGAGCGAGAGCGAGAGGCCGAGCCGGACGGGGCGAGCCAGGGGGAGGGCAGCGCAGAGAGACTCAGGGGCCCGGCCAGGGGACGGGGAGAGCAGCGAGGAGCCGAGACGCCCCCCCCCCTCCCCCCCCCCCCCGCGCTAGCCTGTCCGTCCCCTCTCTTTCCTCTCTCTCTCCTTTTCTCTCTTCTCCTTTTCCCCGACTTCTTTCTCTCCCCCGCTCCCCTCTGCCCCCGCTTCTGCCCGCTCCGCCACACACGCCACAGGAGCGGCCGCAGCCGGGCCGCCGCCGAGCGCCAGGCAGGGGCAGTAGGGAGCCTGCGCTCGGCCCCCGCGCTGCCTGCGCCGTCCCGCCCCACCCCCCCACCCCCCCCGCCGGGGAGCGCCGAGGACCCCCTCCCCCTCCCGGCCATTTAACCCACCCCGGGGCGAGTCCCTGACCCTCCCCCGGCGTATTTTTTCTTCTATTTTATTATTTTAATTTTACCCCCCCTCCTCTTCTCGGAGGGGTCGCTGACCGGCCTCCCCCTCCCCTCCCCCGACTACCAACCTCTTCGCTTCCTTCCCCACCCTCGCAGAGGCGAAGAGGGAGTCCCCGCCGCGCCCGATCAGCGGCCGAGGTTTTTCTCCCTCGCTTTCCGCGCCCCGCATAGCCCGTGGGTCCGCGGGAGCGGAGACGGGCAGCCCCCTCCCTGCCCGGCGCCAGCGTTCTCAACCGTCCTCGGCCGCCCGGGAGGGGGGAAGGTAGGCAGAGAAGTGGGGGGAGGGGCCGGCTTCTTCCTCCTCCTCCTCCTCCTCCTGCCGTTGCTGTGGGATCGGCCCCTCTGCCTGCGCCGGAGGGGGGGGCAGCCCGCTACTGAGAGCGAGAGAAAGAGGAAGGGGAAAGAAGAGAAGAAGGGGGGGGGGGGGGCAGAGAGGGTGTTGAAACCCGCCCCCCACCTTCCCATCCCGCGATCGGTGCTGCCTCCATCAGGACAACAACCCCTCCTCCTTCCCTGCACAACAAGATGTGAAGCGGAGACTCCTGGGACTTATCCTCACCCTCCTCATCCTTACAGCTCCCGTTTCTGCAGCCATTAGCGACGGGCGAGGAAGAAGCGAGTGGAGCTGGGGACCCCGCGCACGCCTTGCCTCTCTCCCCGCCGCCTACCCCCCAGCCCTGTCGCTGGCGGTGGGTATTTTTTTGCTGGGTGGTGTTGGAGGGGGAAGGAGCTGCTGCTAGAGGACGGTGATCTTTTTTTCTTTTTTCCTCCTCCTCTCCCCTCCTTCGCCCGCCTCCTTGTGGCGATGAGGAGGAGGAGGACGGCGCCGAGGAGGAAGAGGCTGATGGCGGCGGTGAGGAGGCAGCAGGAGGAGGAGACCCCCCGAAGGATGAAGATGATGATGGTGGCGGCGGCGAGGAAGCATCAGCAGCACAACAGCCGGGATTAATTTTACTAAAAAAAAAAACCAACCCTACCAGCCTTTTTTTTTTTTTTTTTTTTTTTTTGGCGGGGGCTCTACCAGCTCTTCCCATCTTCGCTCAGCCCTTTCGCCTGGGGGAAGAGGCCTCTTCCCCCCCGCCCCAGCTCCCACCTTCTCCCTGCTTCTCCGCTGCCGCCCTCCCGGAGCCCGAGGGGCAGAAAAAGGGGAACTTGGCCCCCCTCCTCCGCCAGATCCTCCTCGCTCGCTCTCGGCATTATTGTTGTTCTTCAGCTGACTCGGGGCCCGAGAAGAAGGTGAAGGTTTTGGGGTTCACCCTGCACCGTCTCTGCTCTGAGTGATTGTCTAAAAAAGAATTAAAAATGGCCGAGAATGTGGTGGAGCCGGGCCCGCCTTCAGCCAAGCGGCCTAAACTCTCCTCACCGGCGCTCTCCGTGTCCGCCAGCGACGGCACAGGTCAGTCTCGGGGGCCCAGGCCCTCCCCACTTCTCGGTGCCGCAATTACTGCCCTTTTCTCCCCTCTTCTGCCTAAATCTCCTCCCTTTTGCTGCTGTTAACTCGTGCCTGCCTTCAGCCTTTCTGTCTGTCTGTTTCTCCCGTTTTCGCTCCGTTTGAACCTATTTGCGTTAATCGCACGGGGAGGGTGTTCGGATGTTTCTGCCCTTCTGGGTTTTTGGAAGTGATTGAAAGCAAAGCTGTTGAGTTTATTGTGCTTTTGATCAACTGCGGATAAGACTTAACAGTTTGTCATTTTCGTGTCTTTCACAATAGTAGTTATTACTAAGCTTCTTGCTAATCATATACCTTTAATGGCAGTTGCAGAAATCCAAAACAGTGGTAAAGATGATGCTTTTGTACGCTTTATTGTTGAGTTACGTGTGTACCTTCGTACACACAAATTTGTCTTGTTTCTTATTTTATTTGCGTATACAAGGTTTTTTTACAGCTCGTTTAGAAACGAGATTTATTTCTCCATCTTTTTTTCCTTCTTACGTGCAGTCTGCTTATTTGATTTACTTTTTACAATTCTTCTTACTCTTTCTTGTAGAAGGATATCTAAAAACTGTTTTTCTGATGATTCGAATAGACCATCGACTTTAGGGAAAAACAGCTAAAACCAAAATCTAGATCCCAAGCTTGGGGCATAAGGTTTATCGAGACTCTTCTTAGCAATGAAATGTTATTTCACCTTATTTGCATTAAGAATCAATATGGAGTGTAGTTCATCTTGCATCTCCCATTTCTTTGCTGCGAGACCAAAATGTCTGAAATTCCCCTGCAGACTTAAGGGCTATGAAGATAAAGGGACTTTTCTGCAGTCCTGCCAAGGTCTTCGGTGCTGCTGTGAAGGCAAGCTAGAGGTTTGAAATCTTAGGTGTCCCAATTCCTAGCAAATATGAACTGGTTGTACTGGAAGGGGGGAGGGAGTAACAAAGGACTGTTCAGCTTTTTAATGCTTCTTGTGAAGCAGATGAGTATTCGGTGTCATTTTGCTATGAGAGTACTTGGTTACCTGTCCCACAGGAGTTTCTTTGAACTCACTTTAGATCTTCTTAGCCTATGGGATATGGAGGAGGCCTTCTCCTGCCAGAGGCCAGTGAGTGGTGGCATTTCTGAAGCCACCGGTGGTCTTGTTCAGTGCAGGTAACAGCTGGCAAGAAAAAAAAAAAGAGTTGTTTGTTTGGTTTTTATTAAAAAAAAAAAAAGCTCCTCACCTGACAGTAAGCAGAAGGCTTTAATAGCTGGTTTTTGGTCGAGCAGTGGATGTGATTCTACTTGGAATCATCTTCAACATTTTGATTTTTGCCTTCTCTATTCTTGGTGAATGATGTATTAGTTTTGAAAAGTCTGTGTGTAACTTTTAGAGCATATTAGATATAGGCAATGTTGTTTTGTAACTGAAGGACGTGACTATTCCTAATATCAACAGGTCTCTAGGAAGAGTAGAAGAGTTGGAGAAGCTGCTTCTTGCTAGTTGTGGTTTTTGTGCTAGACGTGGAAACCAGTACTGTATTCAGTAGTAACCATTTTTAATTTGTCTTGACAGTGGTTATCTTGCTCTTTTTAGAGAGGTGAAATAAAAATGTGTTTTGTAAGAGAATTCCTGATACTTGAAAATACGAAAGTTGATTCAGATGAACACACGTATCAAAGTTAAGACATTTGTGATCAAATAAGGTTTGGATAATTTGTGAATGTATTTCAATTTAGCAGGTGCAGATTTTCACAGAATACTTAGTCTGTTTTAATTGTTACCTTACTGGGCAGCTCACTAAATGAACTCTTTACAGTTATGGTGAAACACTAGGGATTGTTGGACAGTTTCAGTAGTGCACAAATGGGATAACTTTTCTCAAAGTGATTGTCATCACCTTTATATGCTACATTAAAAACTATTAAAGGATTCTTACTCTTCTGGATTTTTTTGACAATTTATTACCTGGATTTGGGACAGCTTCATTTTCTGTGTTTTTTAACATGATCTTATGTCTGTTTCTAATTAAATAAAATCAAACCTCTTAACCAATAAGCGTGTTTTGAGGGTTATATTTTATTTGCTGCTTGAGAGACTGCAATTTTTTGTCTAACTGCTGTTGTGGGAAACTGCTTTGAAGTTTACATTTTTTTAACCTATCTGCTCCTTAAATTTTCCTTGAAATAGTGCAAGCAGTTTTCATTGAGTAAATTCCACTTTTAGAATCTGTTGTATTGTCCCCACTCCTTAGTTAATTATAGAAAATAAATAGCATGGTGCTTATGTACTTACTCAAGCACTCTTTTTAAAACTCTTAGATTCATAGCATCATTAGAGAGAGGGAAGGACAAGGGTAAGAAACTTGCACTGTTGATGAAACTTTTTCTAGCACGTGCATAGTGGATCTTTCCATGTGTTTCTCTTGCTGTTAACTTTTTGACTCATTTCTTAATCTGAAATACTGTTTTAGCCTGTTAGATACCTAAAAACAATGACTGACTCTAGTTAACTTACAAAGTTGCAGATGTTAAGTGTATTTATATTGAAGACTAAGTTGAGTCTCTAATTCACTTATGTTTTCACTGTAGACCTGGATGATACTGATATTCTGGGCTTGGAATGTACTAAACTCAAATGTTGGTGATTTTCTTCTAAAAAGAAGTTGGCAAAGATTGTCCTAATTCACTTGATTTCTTGACAGCAGCCAAATACAGCTGCGTTTCCCACTGTTGTTGCAATGCTGCACCTTCGTCTGCCTTAATCTTAAATGGTTCATGTGTTCTCTGCTCAGAATTTGCTTTGCCATAGAATATAAGTACTAGCGTAGTTTTGAGTTACTTTATTAATACCAATTCCTTCTTCAAGAGGTAAGAATAATGTAGACTTACAGGGAAACTGAAATGTTTGTAGCTCATTTTGTAATAAATATTTTGAAGTAATTTAGAAAGTCTTGGTATTGTCAGTGTTGTGCAGTATATTAGAAAGTGTTGTGCAGTATATTGGAATTTTTGAATGGTCTCATTTTTTTTTTAAATGTTGTGTAGTTCTAGAATAGCTTCAGGAGCAGGACTGCGTGGATTCCTTTAAACTGCCAGAGGTTTTTGTACAACTTTTGTTTCCTATTTAAATGTTAAATTTGCTGCAGAGAAGAACGGTAATTATGCGTACATCTTGTCCAGATGTTAAATTGTCTGAGGGCCTTTACAGCTCTACAGTGGGGTCTCCTTTTGTTGGTACAGTAGCCTTACTATGGGATTTGAGTTTGTGACACTGGGTGCTAGTACAACTCTTCTGTACTTTGCCAGTGTAGCTCGTTTTGCTTACAGTTCCTTACTGATAGAAACACTGTTTTGGTATGTTGCACCTACTCTAACATGACTTTCTTATTGTATCAGCAAACTGGTGTGCACCAGTCTACTTTGCACACCCCACCCCCCCGACTCCCCCGACTAATTTGAGTGCATCCTCAATAGTTATCTCCTCGACTAAATGGGTGGAAGTCTTTTGTAAAGATACAATTTTAACTGGATGCCTTAAACCAGTGATTTTTTTTTTTTTTTTAATTTGTGAACCTGTCAGTTTTTCCTGCAGTAAATACAGGTGTGCTGAAATTGCCACATACAGATTTCTGTGTGGTATATTCAGGAAGGGAGAGTTAAATCATGTTTTACAGTCCCCGCTTAGAACCTGTTTTCTGTGAACTAGGAAAGCTTTTGGGGCTCTGTGTTCAGAACTGCTGTGTTTTGTCAAGGAATAAAAATGGGGTATACTTTCTGCTGCAGCATGGTTGTATGATATCATTTCTTTGAGTTGCTTGATCAGAAAGTAGGATTTTAAGTGCTTAGTGTTTCTGGCTTGCTGTAACGTTGGAAGTTGGTTTTCTACAAGTAGTTGGCATGTGTGTTGCGTCAGAGATCAGTGGTATGTACCTTAACATCCTTCAGTTTACTATACCCTAATGTTGCATTTTTCAGAGTAAGAGCACATCTTCAATCTCCTTTTCAGTACCCATCTTTAGTAGAGTTTGTATGTTCCTTTTTTTTTATTTACAGGAACTGCTTCTGGCCATTAAAACTTTACTGTCCCTTACATCAAAGGTCTTAAGACTTGTAATAAAACTTCTTGCCTGGACTACTGCAATTTTTACTGATAATCACCTTTCATTACAAATGTATCACGATGTTTCTTTGCAAAAAATTAATCATATTAAGCTTGTCTCACTGCTTTTTCCAGAGGTATATGCATAGTTTACGATTCTGTTTTCAGACAGCTGTTTTTTTCCTAGTGTTTGTATATACTACTTTCAAATACTTTTCACAAATCTGTTTTCTGGCTAATGTTTAAGACCAAGTCATTAGTTACATCTAACTTACAGTCATCAGTTAAATATTTTTATCCCTTCTTGTTGAGAGCCACATTTTTTTCTTGCTGTAAATCAAGTATTGCAGTGGTGGATGCTTGTGTGGCAAAAATGGGTATCTTTGCCTTGTAGCTAAGTAGGTTCTCAAAGTAACTGCATTGGGAATAAATTTAAATTAAAATAATTTAAGCCTGCAAGATTTTCTTTAAAAAGTGAAGTGATCATTCATATGGTGCTTAGTAACTTTTTAAAGAAAATCTTGTAGGCTTTTGAACCTCATAGATTTCCAAACTGATACATCTCTGCTTTTTTTGCCCCTTTCACCAAGTGGATTGTGTGTGTCTGACACATGTATGTACTTTTTCTGAGCAGTGTTAGAAAGGTACCTAATTTTTTTTAAAAAAGAAGTATCCACTACAACACAAGGACTGTACATATTGTGATGTAAAACTGAATCTTGAGTGCAAACAAATAAAAAAACTTGGAGACTAGAAAACTGGTTTACAGTTGCAACTTAAACAGATTCACAAGTTTGGTATTGCAGGGAAGACCTTTGTTGCTGAACTTGGGAATTTAAATCCTAGATTTGAAAAAAAAAAACCACCAAACCTACTAATTTTTGCATCTTGACCCTCACAGTCCTAGAGCAGGGTTTGGATTTAGTCTAAAGGGTCCTTAGTTCAGGTTATTGGTCAGTTGTGTATTTGCAGAAAACCAAAGTTTATCTGGGAAGGGTCTAACACACTCTAGGGTACTGTACCTTTTTAGGGGGACGTAGGTTTCATAAGGTACTGGGGGTAAACACTGAACTTCAGTAGAAATTTTGGTTTCTTGTACCTTTACAACTTGGAGAAAATTACTTTAGATTTTGATTTGGTATGCTTTAGTGTTTATTTCTTGCACCTTCTTTGTAGGCTGCTTGATTATGTCCAGAGTGTCACCTCAGTGTCTTGCTTAGCTGCTCTAGCAGGAGCAGCCTTTCAGTGCTTGTTCCAACAATGTAATGATACTGCTTTAACCTTTCTCATCACCCAAGCTAGTGCCCCCTCTGACAGGGCTTGGCCAAAAATAATTTAGATTTAATATTTGACAAATGGAGTAATTTTGCTATGTAGATTTCAGTGACAGATAAACAATGCACACCTGTCTCCAAGGATTTAGCTTTTCTGTTTTTACTTAAAGTGTAGCAGCAGGCTCAAGTAAAATACATCTGTCTCTGCATATGGTTGTATGCACTGACAAAAAACTTCTGTGATTACCTTGAATTTGTAGAACTTCAAGTAGGACTTGAACTAGGGCAATTCATAGAAATCCTCTCCCTGAGCAGTAAGCGATCTGACAACATGTCTCCGTCATCTTCCTAAATAGCAACAAGTTTCCTTAAAATGAATTGGCATATGAATGTATTTAAAATTCTCTTAAAAACTTGATGTGCTATATTCTTTTTCAAGCATGCATTTCTTCCAAAAGTTTTTGAAGAAAATCAGAAAAAGGAGTGTTGAATTCTGACTAACTGAAATCACAGTAACTTGTGGTTTGGTTGGTGTTGGGTGTGTTTACAGGAACAGTAAGAGGATGAAATCATGGTCCAAACTAGGATTTTCATTAAAAAGTGCAACTTAGGTACAGGACCATCAAAAACAGTGCAGGCCACTTTCTGTTATTGGTGGTTGTGAGATGGGGCAGAGAAGGTTTTGCTTTTTTTCATTTGATTGCAAAATGCTTCTATGCTGCACCTTTTGTTGCATCTCCATAAGACATACAAGTAGAGTTTTGAACCATATCTGCCTGAGGAATCACGATTTACTGTTTGTTGCTTTGTAGAACTCCCAAATACAATGAATAGCTAATCTCTTTTACAACATATTCTTACTGTGTTAATGAATTAAAATAATCTAATTCTCTTTTCTTTTTTAGAATTCTAATAAATAAAATTCTGGTGAAATGCTGGTATATGGCTTGCTCAGTACAAATTCTGCTGAAGCCTTTTACATATTCCTGAATATAATTTCAGGAGCTCTGGGAAATTACTGGTTCAAGAAAAGAAAAGTCTGATCTGCTGACTTCTGTTTTTAGTTTGCTTGTATATTTTTTGGTAGATGAATTCAGCATTGCTTTCTGGTTTTACTCAGGAGTAACATTGAATGAACTCAAGTCAGTAATACTCAGAAAACTGACTTGACTTTTTAGTAATTGTATATTCAGATTGCATCATTTCAAAGTTGTTAACTTGACAATGTGGTGAACTTCACTCTTTTCTTGAAACTGATTTGTAATCACTTCTAAAATGAAACTGATTCAGTGTGTTTATGCACATAATAGCAGACCAGCAAGGCATCACTAACTTTCCAGACTTGTATGCATGGTGGTCTACAATTTACCAGACTCCCAAGTGAAATGCCATTCTTAATATTTAACAATACCGCAGACCAAGGTAACTTAATGTGGTCTTATGGGAGTTTGGTGGCATATACACAGCATAGTCTTGGGAATAAGAATACTAATTTAGAGACTTTTCAGTAAAGGTAACCCAGTGAAATTTACACAGATAGCAACGTGTTCACAAGGAAATAAACTGTGTGACTTTAGTTTGGAATTAAAATGTTAAAAGTCCATCTTATTTGGGTCACCAGTGATGGCAAGACCAGTACCTTTGCATTGTGTTAGGTAACAGTGTGAATAGGCAGCTACGCAAACACCAGTGTCTCTGAAATTCCCCCTTAAGTCATGTTAAAACATTAAAAGTACCTTATCTTGATTCTTGCACCCAGTCTTTCCCATATGATTACCACTTCTGTTTCCCTAGAACAGCTACGGTTCTGTATTCCAGAATCATAACCATTGAATTTTTCACTATGGTTTTCAGTGGTAAACACCTGCTGTCATCTGTATCTCTAAATACTGGTTTTTGAAGAACTTTAAATATGATAATTGGAAACTGTTATAAATACAATTTTCTTCTGAAGTTGCAAAAAATATGCATCAACCAGAGTCTACTGAAATAAGCTTTCTGTTGATATTGGTTTGGGACAAGTACGATTTAAACTTGCAGATTATTGAGACTTTGCAAAATTAAGACTTTTTTCCTTAAGCAAGAGTTGATGTGTTTGATACCAGTATTTGAATAGGAATTAGGCTAGCTTAAAATTGGAGAAAGGTCCTAATTTTAGAACTTTCAGTAGATGTTGAACAGTAAGTTGTTGCTTCTTTAGAATGATTTTTTTGTTTACACTTGTGAGATACTTA
Source organism: Strix aluco (assembly GCF_031877795.1). Classification (NCBI taxonomy): domain Eukaryota; kingdom Metazoa; phylum Chordata; class Aves; order Strigiformes; family Strigidae; genus Strix; species Strix aluco. The sequence goes on from NC_133935.1 coordinate 32,136,181, forward strand.
AGTTTATACCTGGTTGTTACAACTAATAATGAAACCATGTGCATTCTGGATGGTGGATTGGACTTTGACCAACAAACATTTGGTTGTTTTTAAAAAATCTGTGCCTGAAGTTGTGTGCTACCATGATGTGCTACTGTTTTCTGCCTTTGTTGTCTTCCAGGGGTTTTGAGTATGTCCTTTTTAGATGTGTTTTTCTGCTTATATTGTTTGCAGTCTTCAAATTATCAAGTTTCTTGGTGTAGTGAACAAATTCCAGGTCTTTTCCAGATTAGCAGGTAAGGAAGGAGTCAGTGCTTCCCCAGTTTCTTGCAGGAAACAGTATTAATATTGAAGGCTAATGCTGCAGACTTTGTTACCCGTATAGCATAATACAGAATACGAGTTCTCAGTAGCTGTTGCGTAAGCAATAGTGAAGGCCTCTGCATCACACTTCCACTCGGGGGTGAGTGATGATTAAGGTTGTATAGGGACTGATGTCCTAGGATTTTGGAAACAGTAGTTGCAATGATGAATCTAGATCTTAATATTTTAGGCTGATGTTGAATTTTTGCCCCTTTGTGGCAAATCAAATCAGTGGATTAATTTAAATTAACTCTACATTTTACATTAGGACAAAATGGTTTGGCAGTTTGTGTTACTGTTGGGTAATTGTGGCTTCATAGGGGATCACCATGAAAAGCCTTCTTAATGGGCTTTAATGGTAAGAATAAATCTGATCTCCAAAATGCTGTATAGCAAAGTTCTCTCACACCCACCTGGTAAGAATTTTAAGAGGTTTTGCTTCTTTCTTAGACACGTGGTCTGTCGCTCATCTGTCCGTTCCCCCCCCGCCCCCCCCCAACTGTCTGAACGTGTCTGAACGTGTCTAGCTTCGCTTTTTGCCATTGACAATTGATTTACTCATTGCCTTGAGAATTGATGACTTTATTAGCACTTTGTTTCAAGTCTGTGCTTCATCTTTGCATCTGCGTTTTCATGGATACATGAGAATCATCTGTGAGAATGTGTCTCCTTATTTTGTTCTACTTTTATTCTTGTTTTGAGTTCTGTTTTTTTTTTAAGGTCACTTCAGACAATACATTTTAGGGCCTGTAATGCTGGTGCTTGACAATGCAAACTTGAATGGCTGGCTTCTTTGGAATATTAGCTGTATTCTCTGGGCACTTCCTCTGTTACATCTAGGCCCTGTTCAATTCTTGGATAGCTTTCATGTCGCCATGCAGGGAAGATACTGACCTCCGCAGCTTATTGTTATTCTTTGTCTGAAAGCGCAGCAAAGGTATCATGTTTTCTGTGTAGTCCAACATCATCTGTGGCTCCTGTCAACCCTGTCACATGCATGCTTTGTATTCAGTGTCCTGTATTAAGCCTTGTCCACTTGTTTCATTGTGAACCTAACGACTGTGTTGTAATTTGATCCACTGATAGGTTTCTGGAGCCCAGAAATATTTGCAAAAAGGTGACTGGTCAGCAGCTTTCTAATTTGATATGTCTGTGTTCAGAATATAATATAATAAATGCGATGCAGGGACAGGAACTGTAAAGTTTCTTACCTCTAAGATCAGCAAGCGAGGGTGAGCACTGGAGTAAGTTGTCTTACATGTCTGGCATGCAGGGTTCTTCAGGCGTCACTGTTAGCACATGATGCTGTTTGTTTCTTCAAATATACCAACTGTTCTTTGAGACTGAATGCTTGAACGTATTGAGTCAGAGGGTACATACACATGAGAGTAAAGTGTTCTTGCTATTTTATAGCATGTGGGCAAGTTCTTAGAAAAAGAGTATTATTCACTGCAGCCTATTTGCTGGAACCAGATAATCTCCATATTGATAGAAATGCTTGTTTTATTCTGAAAGGTGAATAGAGGTCTGTTGTCTTAATCCAGAAATGAGAAAACTGAATCATGACTGTAGGCTAGAAAGCATGCAAAAGAAACTAGCATGTGACACTTGAACCCACATGTCAGTTTCTTTACTAGGTAGTTAGTATGGAAATGTTTTCCTTGTATTGTAAGCATTGTCAGAAATCTCTACCTTGCCTTGCATGCTTTGAGAACTGTTACATCACTGGTTCTGCCAGGTGCTTTTGCAGTAAAACTGGGTTGAAATAAATACTTTGTAACTCATTTGAAAATTGATCACTTGTTAAGGCACCAGTGTGTTAATTGATTTAGGATTTTGGTTGCACACTCTGAATCTGTACTAGTTTAAAGTCTGTTTTGGTGCCAGGTAGGTTTCCATTCCAGGCCAGCAGTTTCCTTGCATCTTGCAGATCAGACACTGTCAAAGACAGACTTCTTAGAAGGAGGGTTCAAAACTAAGAAAATAATCCACAGTATGCAACGCAAGTTAGCACAATGATTTTTTTGAAGTTGCTTTCTCAGTTTAGGCTGCAGTTCATATTGCTTAATCTAGACTAACTGGACTGCCATTGAAAGAAACGGACCTCTCCATCTACTGTCTTTTCTGACCCACTTTCTCACTACAGATTTAATGTAGCCAGGGCAAGTCAGGCCGGTTCCTTGACTCTACAAAAAATGAACTTGCCTTAGTGTTCAGTAGTGGTACAGTTCCTAAAAGGAAATATTATATGCCTTTGCATGTTGCGACTACCTCAGGTTAAGACTTTCTGACTACCTACTTAGATGTTTTGTGGAGGTACTTATCTTTCCTTTGAATCTTAGGTGGCAGTAACAATCTATTCTGTAACTTCTTGTTACCTCTGGAAAGAAATACACTAATAATACCGTAAGTAACATAATGTGGAATCTCTCTGTGCCACTCTATTGAGATCAAGATTTAGCTCTACCACTTACTGCCTGCACGTTACTGGATATTTTTCAGCTCTTAGGCCAGATACTGTCCTGTTACATCCCAATTTTCCTACGATCTCTAGGGATTATGAATCGGGTAGACAAACCTTTGCGGGACTAATCTGCATACTTTGCCTTCCCACAAGCTTTATTTTGTTAGTAAGAAATCTTCATGTGTATCCTTAATGAAACAGATTGCAAAGCTAGCAGTGAACTCAGTGTACTTGAAAGTCAGTCTCTTCCCTGGATATTTATTACCATTGTCTTAAGCTGTGCCTTTGGCTCAGCCTTTCCAGTTTTTGTATTGGTCAAGGTAGAACTCTCTATAGTGGGCTTTAGAATACATATTATATGTAAAAGACAGTGAAATGGATGGCAACTTTTGCTAGATATGCACAAAGTTTTACTGATCTTTATGGCCTTTTGAGACTGTCTGCATTTCAGTCCTGTATCTGAAAACTTCTGCCTCCTGACAGTTGAATAAAATGTAATTTTCATAGTTGATAAGACAACTGGAAGCTCTTCTAGTTTTGTTGTTGATAGACTGGATGAGGAAGAATTTGAAGTTTTGTTTTTGGAAAAGACTTCTAGAAAGAGCAATCTCACACCAGAATATTGTCTTGTTGGCATTTACTAAAGATTTTGATTTGTAGCTGATAATATTCTTTTATGATGAATCTTCTGTTGTGTATTCTCTAGGATTAAAAATCCTAAGAAGTTAGTTTTATATGGAAAGTACAGTTTACATTTTTTTGATGCAAAGAACTAATCTGATTGGATTATCTCAACCTTTTAGGTGTTTGCTTTTTTTAATGTAGCTGTCGATTTGTGTGTTTTGAGACATTAATAAAAAGAATTAAAAACACTTGAGTTTTTATGACATTTTTCTTCCTGTTTATGGGTGGCACAGAATGACCAGGCCAAGGAGCTCAGATAGCTTGTACCTGGACACTCCAGTTGGATATGAGCAAGTAAGCCTTAAAGGTGAAATTATCTGCCCATTTACGAGGAGGGGGAATTTTAAAAAAAACTTCTTCAGAGAAGCAGATTAATATTTTCTTGTGAAGAAAGATGGGCAAATTTTTGTGTCTCAAAAGAATTGCACTGTCCCTTTGCAGTGTTATATCTGAAATCATCTAAATGGGTCTTTCTGAGAAAAAACCGAATTAGTACTTCATATTTAGACATTTATTGATCACTTTCCAGGTGGTTTTGTGAATAACTTAATATATGATGGTCTGACCTCAAGAAAGGTGAAGTGGGGATTTTTCTTTTGGGACTTGCCCTGTCCTGGAAGCTGTATCTTCAAGAGCAGAGGTTCTTTTCCCCAGTTAGTCAGTCACAAAACTGGCCTTTGAGCTGTGTGGGCATCTTTGCTTCAACAGCTGTTTCCCAGTTTGCAGATGAGAGGTTGCTGCATGCTGCCATTATGTTTATGTGGTAGGTACAGGGTTTATACTGGCTGATGTTCTTCCGAGACACTTAACTTTTGTTTTCAAGTTTTGTTTGCTCATCATTAAGGAGATTTTTTTTTTTTTTCTGGACAGCAGACTAACTTGTGAATTACTGATGGTATTTTTTATTCCTTCCTTACTCATGGGCTGTTCATCAGGTTATTAGCCAGAGTGTTTTCTAGATGTAGTGCTTCAGCATTTGCCTGTTAAAGGTATCCTAACAGGCGTCTTAAGATGTCTGTTGAAGCTATTTCAAACTGTCATGTATTGTTTTGGATTGTTTTCTCCATTTCCTTGATCTCCCCTCTAATTTGAGGGTCCCTTCCACTGTAACTGTTCCCAAGTTCATCAGTATTTAATTCTTAAGCTAACCACTGAGCACTGTAAGGTTTTTTTTGGTGAGTGTGTGTTTTGAGATAAGTCTACTGACACAAAACTCTAAATCCATCATTTTAAATGGAGGAGAACTTGGACAAAGCTTTATTCTTCTGATTCTTCCTTCACTTCTAAATCTTCAAAAATACCGGTCATGCTGAAGAGTATTCATGATGCAAATGAAAGATCAGTCCTTAGTAAGCGTTGCAAAACGTAACTTCTAGGATGAGATTTCCATTAATGAAGAATGGGCTGACTGATTTTAATAGTTTAAAACGTAGTTCTTCAGTGGAAATTTTCATTCTGTCTCTGGTGCTTTGCAGTAATAAAGATTATATAAATGGAGTTATAAAGTCTCTGTTGTGGTATACCTGCATTCTTACCAACCTCATACCATATTTTCAGAATTCTTAAATCATGATCTTATCTGTGATAACAGTTGCAAAGTTGTTGAAACTCTTTTAGTACTGGAGTTTGGCAGTTTGAGTATGGTATCGTGTGAAACATTTTGAACAGATTTCTAATGCTGATGAGCTTTTCTGATTTACGTGCTGTTCAACTGTAGTCTTTTTCCATTAATATTTAGACCAAGTCATCTTGCTGGCCTCTCTAGAATTCAGTGTAATTGACATTTCCTTTTAAATGCAGTTGCTGAGATAGAGTGATATTTTAGGTCATTGTCTAGATCTGAAGTTTTTGAAAATGCAGTGCAATACCTCCTACAGAGCATCCATGAAATGACCTTTCTGACAGAAGTGGTGCTGAAATGTTCCAATAGTTAAGACTGAAAAAACCCTCCTTTACTAGGTATTATCAGATTTCCAAATACTAAGCTTTACAGACTAGTTGTGCGTAGCTATGTGTCTTAGTTTTTAGCCATAAACTTTCTAGGTTATTTTTGTTTTAACTACCATAGATTAAATATACAGATCAGGGTGCATGCTGCTTCTGTGGACATAAGAACTGCTTGCTTTCTTGAGCAAATTGACTCTGGGTACTGTGTAATATTCTTTTATCTATATATCCCAAATAGTAACCTTTCTTCACTTGGTTACCTTGGGGACTGCTTTGCATGGGCTCTTGAGGTGTGAATTTGATTTTTCATGTTAGTGTTTTTTCACAGTTTTGTGGCCAGAAGAGTTATTTTTGATTGTTTTCTGACAGTGTTCATTGTGGGAAGGCACTGACTGTCCAGTGGAGTTCAGTGGAATTTTGCAATTCTGTGCTGGGAATGACTGAATGTGGAAGATTAAAAAAAAAAAAAAAAAAGCAACAACAACGCCCCCCCCCCCCAAAGAAACAAAAACCAAAACAAACCCCACAACCAAACCACTATTTATTATTTTATGAATAGTAAACATCTAATGCTGAACTATATTACTATATTTGTTATGTCTGTTTCAAAAGTGACAGAGTTCAGTGAAAGTTAAAAATCAAAGACAGTGCTTTCCCATCAACCTTTTATTTCTTTGTAATAATTGTTGTCTAATTCCACTGTCTAACTCTGTGGGATTTTTTTTAATACAGTATTTTTCCTCTCCTTCCTTGTCAAATTTATCAAGTTGAGACGACATAGTCTGAGATACCCAGTGATCTTTCAACATAAACTGCTGTAGGAGAGTGAAGTAAAATGGTCTTCTCTAGTTAAGACTCTGAAGTTGAGAAATTACCTTTATCATGACAAATTGGCTAGTTTTCAGTAATGACTGATATAGGAATTTTGCTGGAACATAGAAAGTGAAGTTTTAGTAGTTACTTGAAATAAAAAATAGAAACTAATGAAGATTTTTCTTCAAGACACTACTGATTGCTCTGACATCACATAAAATTTGTTGTGTTGTTTTTGGTTGTTTTTTTTCAGATTTTGGATCACTCTTTGATCTGGAACATGACTTGCCAGATGAACTGATCAGCTCCACAGAACTGGGACTCACCAACGGTGGTGACATTAGCCAGCTGCAGACCAGCCTTGGCCTGGCACAAGATGCTGCCTCTAAACACAAGCAGCTTTCTGAACTTTTACGGGCCGGTAGCTCCCCAAATCTCAATATGGGGGTTGGTGGACCTGGCCAGGGAATGGCCAGTCAAACTCAACAAAATAGTCCTGGAATGGGAATGTTAAACAGCATGGTGAAAAGCCCCATGGCACAGGCTGGGTTGACGTCTCCCAATATGGCGATGGGTGCAAGCGGACCAAACCAGGGTCCTTCAGCCCAATCCACAGCAGGAATGATGCCAACAGTAAACAGTCCAGTTAACCAGCCTGGCATGGGAATGAATACAGGGATGAATGCTGGCATGAATCCTGGGATGTTGGCAGCAGGCAATGGACAGGGGATGATGCAGGGGCAAGTCATGAACGGTTCGATTGGAGCAGGCAGAGGGCGACCTAATATGCCATATCCAAACCCAGGAATGGGTAGTGCTGGTAACTTGCTGGCTGAGACACTGCAGCAAGGCTCTCCGCAGATGGGAGGACAGGCTGGACTGAGAGGGCCACAGCCTGGAGCCATGAACAAGGTAAGACAAGCTAAACTTGACTTTATTACCTTCCTTCTTGTGGTTGACTTTGTTTTGTAGGATTTATTTCTCTGCAGTATCGGTTCTATAGAACAGAATTTTTTCTTTTAAGAGTCCTGGATCATGTGGTAAATAGTTTATATGCTGCTAAAGTGGAATTTGTGGCAGTCATGGGAGGCGAAAATTGAGTCTTTCACAACAAGCAAGACAATTGCTAGATTAAAAAGCCTATTTTAGAAATCTTGTGACAGTATAGATTATCAACAGCTCTGAAAACTAACTTGATTGTATTTTATTCTGTTTTATGCGTTGTCTGCAAATGTATTTTCCCATCTAATGTGATGCTGGCAGAATCCATCAGGACCTTTTAGATGTGGTGCTTTTTTCTGTGTGACATTTAATGAGAGTATTTGTTGTCTGAGATCAGCTCTAGCATCTGCCAAGAGACGCATACAGGTTTGAATGGACTGATACACTGTATGTGCTAAGACATACATTGGCCTTGTTAAGAAATAGGTATTTGAGTTAATGGTGGAGAATGAATGCTCATATAAACATCTGAAGACAAATGTTGGATTCTTAAAAGACTGTTAATCCAACTCAACTGTAGTTTTAAAATTTACAAAGGCTTTGTCTATAGGAGAGTAAACCAGAAAGCTGAAAAACATACTTTATTTTTATACTGGAGAGGAAAGTAGATATGCTTCTGTAATTTAGGAGATTGGAAGAAAGTTGTTATCATGAGTCACTGAAAAGATGAGAAGACCTAGTGGTTTAAGTGACAAGGAGATGTCTAAATTTAATTTTTGTCATGCACAATTAGCTTTTTTAGAGTAGGGAGCCACTTGGGTGTTTCTTAAGTTTTAGCATTTTGATTAAAAGCCTAGAAAATACTGTTTCGGTTCACTTTAGGTTGGTATTTTGTGGTTCTTGGCTAATGAGCAGAAAGGTTTTCCAAGGTGCTTTGCAATACCTGAATAGATCTATCTTGGAGTGCTGAAGTCAGTTCACTTGGAGGACTTGAAATGATAAGTTGCATAGTCTATAAATGTATTTGAAACAGAAATTAAAATTATGCTCTGTATTAATGGTTTTGCTATGCTTTAATGTATTAAGCAAAATTGTTTTAGTGTCTTGTGAATGTTATTAATTATGAAGATCTTTGATTTTAGCTGTTTGCTTAAGCTCAATGTGTTGCTAACAATGGTTCACGTGTATATATATATATACACACACATACATATATATATGTCTAGTAAGGAGTTGGTTTTGTGATCTTGTCATTTCAGATATTTTTGCCTGATAGGAAAATTGTTGCAAAGCTTGATTGCTACAGTAGAAAATTTGTATGCAGTTTACAGTGGAAAGAAATATGTATCTACTTAAAAGTATTCTCGTATTGGAATTATATAATGTCTCATTACTCCTTGGCTGTAAAAAAAAAAAAAAAATTGATCTTCAGAAAACTGTATTCAGAGGTCAAAAATTGATGTATGGGGTATTTGGGTGAAATGCAACTTCTTAATCCTTACTTATCAGAGCTAAAGTAGGGTTATGCACTATAATAAACTCATTTATCTGGAAGAAGTAAAGAAAGGACATAAAATCAACCTTTTGACTGATGTACTCCAAAATTAAATTGTCTTCCTTGCTTGAATTCTGAAATGTGCTCTACATTTAAAGTAAGAACATTTTGTGCTTCTGGGAATATTCAGACCAAATACATTATAACTTTGTTTTTTAGTTCATAGTCCCAGACTGGTTAAAAATACTTAGAGTTCTTTATTGCTGATAAAAAACCTTGAAACTTCTAGTGTAAGTACAGTGGGTATAGCCCTCATAAAGGAGTTGAAACTGCCGGATGAGAAAGAACAGTCTGAAATGGAGGCTGAAATTCCAGAATGTCTTCAATTGGTTTGGTTGTTGGCAGGGAGCCTGTGTTTCACTTCATGCAGTGGAGTTAGCAAAATCTGACAACAGTAATGTCTGACCGTTTTATCTGTCCACCCATCTGCTTTTGTTTTTTCCCACCTACAAATCTTCAAAAAGTAGATGAAAACAGAAGACCCTAAGCAGTTGTTTTTAAAAGACAGGTTTTTTTAATTGGCAAATTTAGTACTATGTTGCTGTTAATGTGGGAGTTTGTGTAATAACTTCTGTCGGTTTCCTTCATCGCTGCAAAAAATGTGCATTATCTAGGAGCTGTCCTTCAGTGGGAGGAAAAAATAGACCAGACACTTTGGTTGTTTTCAACTTCATTATGCTAGCTTGCCAAAGTCAGCCCCTTTGCGTCTGAGTTCTTTCTTGGTAAAAGAGGTGTGTTGTCTGCAATGGTTTGTATGGAGAAAGAGCTCAGGTTTCCTTTGAGGTTAACTACTTGGGAGGGAGGATATTATGCTTGTCTAACAGTAAAGATGAGCTCCAAGTGGCTAGTCAATTTGGAAAGCAAAATCAGTTACGCTTCTGCTTTGCTCTGTTGTCCTGTGAAGTTACTGAAGCATTTTCCTTCTCTCCTCCAAAACACTGGCTAGCAATAAAGTGGAGCACTTGCTTTACACATTAGCCATGTACTTCACAACTTCTAGTTGTGCATGTTACTTTTTAGGACTCAATCTCAAATGTCAATGTAAATAATTTATTTGGGGTCACCTGGTATACATAAACTTGTACTGTCATAATCTGCCCCGTACATCCTGTGGTCTAATGCTGTAGTTTTATGTATGATGTAAGCAGTCACTGACATAAAAGAAGCAATGCTGTCCGCATGCCATCTCTGTGCCAGTTGCATGACAGGCTCAGCGGAACTAATCCAGACTCATATGGTCATTAAAAAAATAAGTTTTAATTTGAATTGGTTTTGTGGTCCAATTTATACTCACGGGTTGGATAGCTAGTGCTGATATTCAGGAGGGGACATATTAAAGGAGCTGATATTGCCAGTCAGAGGAGGGTGTGGACCCTGCTTTGGTGACAGTACCAGCTTAAAAATGCATGTGAAAGTCTAGCCTGAAACGAACTGTTAGAAGTTTTGAGGGGAAGGGAATTGTATCGAGTTTTGCTTTCTTGAATAGCTTTTTGTTTTCTATGTGCTTGGTTGTGTGCAAGTTAGGAGGATGACAGACATGCCTATTACTCTTAAAATAGAGTTTTGGAAATTGTTTGGAATGCTTTGATTCTTTCAGTGTTTAAGCATTTTGGGGGCTTTTTGTTTCACTAGATAGTTTTACAGCTTTGATTAATTTAAAAGTAATCAGCAAATTCAAGCTCCATAATAAGTTAAGAACAAATTCATGTTTCCTGTTTTGAACCATTCTTCATTTGGAATTATATCTAGTTAAAACCTTTGGTTGGTTATTCCACTGAGTCCTGATGAGAGTGCCCAGTTACCAGTTATGGTCTTATTGTCCAGCCTCTTATCAGGGGATAAGGGCATTTTGCATATAAGTTGGTGTGTGCATTTCTGTGATAGCAGTTCTCTATCAAAAAGTGACTGGTTCACCTGGCCTTCGGGTCATTTAGATTTCACCTCCCACTGATTCAAGAAATATTCTGTTACTTGAGTAATGAAATGGATGTGAAGGCAGTTCAGATTAGTAAGGGCATTACTGCTGCCTCTGCTATGTGCATAGTTCACTTGCATGTGAAATTACTGGAAATGTTTACAGTTCCAGTAATAATTCTTTGTCATTTGGCTTACTGTTTGAGGGTTCTCCCCTGTTGTAATGGATACACTTGGTTTTATCGTGACCAAGGGTACTATCCAATCAAGTACAGCAATTCATTAAAAGTGTAGTTGTGTGTTCTGGTACTTTTGCTTTTTCTTCTTTGGTGAACTAATGTGAAAAAATGGGTAATTGCTCACTTTATCCCCGTGTAAGTGAGGAATGTTTGTTTATGGGGGAAAAATGGAGCTGTAAAGACTTGTCTTTGAGTCTAAGTTTCTGGGGTGGATAGGGGAGTTTCTTGCACAGATGGCAGTGAAATAATGCTAGTGTCTTGTAATAGGTGTCTTAAAACATTGTGTTTCAGCCATGTATGTTTTTTCATGGTATTGCAGATACAGCCTTGTACTTGTCTCATACAGTGGTGCTAACACCACCTTTCTTTGGTGGGTGGTTCAGCACTCGACTGTTTATCTACCCCTCACTCCCAATAGATCATTAATACGGTGATGAACTATATGTTAGTCTTTCTGGTTGTTTCTTACTGATAAAATTATACAGAATTATTTTTATTTTCCTTCTGTAGTCATGAAGTCATCATTTGCTTGATGTTTTATTCATGTTTCTCAACATGTCACAGCAAATGACATGAGCATGCTCCTGCTTCTTGTGCCAGGGTCACAAGGCGACCTCGTGCCAGGTGAAGAATATCCCAAATGATCCTTCTCTTGACCCAGTCTAGAGTTGTGTGCAGGTTGGTGTGGTCAGATTAGTAGGTCTGTGATGGCAGGACCAGGGGGCATTGCTGTGAGTTTTGGCTGTGGATCTGGCAGGTGTCAGTCTCACCTGGACCAAGTGATGGCTGCTGATTTGTTCCAGGAGACCTTGAGCATTTGGTTTTTAGCATCCTTTTTAGGTGTTGCTTGAGTGTGTGGCTTTCAGAGCCAGTTTGGCATGCTTGCCCTACAACCTAGCCTGTGCTTCTCTGGTCTTTGCCTCTCCTGTAGGTTGAGATGGGGAGTTGAGGATTACCCGTCTTGGGAGCAGCTGGGCTGAACTGGGCATGTATTCTTCTGCTGCCAGGTCCCTGGGTATAGGCAGGGTGGAGGAAGTCCCCTTGGGGTGGATGATGGTTCTCAGCCCTAGGGAGAGTAGAGCCCTGTGTTTCTGTCCTGGGACAACCTTGTTTGAGGGGGCTGGTTTTGCACCCAAAACAGTGCGAATGGCTCATGCTTGAGAAAACATCAGAGATCTTTTTGCTGGGCCAACTTGATTAATATGTTTGAAAATGCCAGATGCTTCACATAAATTTTGTGTCCAGCTGCATTGCGCATAAAAAGGATTGGCATGGTCAAACCTCATCCCTGTGTTTAATTAAGCAGCTTGCTTTTTGGGTGACATAGCAAAGGTGCTTTTTTAAGTCTAGGTTTGGATTTCTCCCCCTGCAGTCGGGACAGAGCTGGCTCACCAGCACAAGCCCACAGTTACTCTGAATCCTTCAGTATAAATGTGTGAAGTCCCCAGCTGAGTTGGGCATCTTGATTTCTCCATGTGACACCAGGGTGTGAAAATGTGCCTTCAGCCTTCAATTGAGTTGTTTGGCTAGGTTTTTTTAAAGGCTAATAGCAGCATAAGTTGCGGAAGTCATATGGGGGCAGTGTTAGTGATGGCCAACATAATCTGTTTTAGTGTACTCTTGGGTGTCAGCTAACTTTGGGAGCTATGATTGTTAATGCACTTGAAAACTTTGCTCAGAAATTTCTGGTTTTGGGCATATACCTGATTTCAAAACCCTTTGTGGAGCCAAAGGGATCAGGCTATCTTACAGGAAAACACCTTGTTTTCTTAAGGAAATAATTCCCACTGTCACTCCTTGAACCTGTTGGTCAATTTGAGGCAGCAGTGATGATGGGGAAGAGTCCTGACAGTGTGTTTGCTGACTCCTTACGTTTTTCTTCTCCCATTACCTTCTGCTCAGCTTGCACATAAGCTCTTATTAGTCTTCTGAGGGAGAAGCAGGAAGGGTTTGAGTCTTACCTGTTCTGGTTTTGGCAGCAGCTGCCTGATCGGTCACCATGTGTGTTCATCGCAGTTGAGACATGGCAGGGATGATGCCAAAAGAAGGGAGAGGAAAGGAAGCTTTTTTAGTTTTGCCTGATCATTGCTTAGTTTGTTCATCTGCCATGTGTAGATTCTTTTCATTGCTCTCTAATGTATTACTGCTGTGTGATTATGGTTATTGCTTGTGTGTGGAGGAGGGGGGCTGGCCTCAAGGGAATTCACTTGTATGTATCAGATGTCTAAAGTGGCAGGTTCTTTAGTGAATTTTGTGTTCCTCATCCTGTAGCTTGGGTTTGATCCTGCTTTATTTTGTAAAGACAAACTGAAGGATATTATAACGGATTGGCAGATGTTACAACCTGAAAAAGGAAAGTGTTTGACTAATCGCAGGTAATCTCTGGGCATGTAGGTTACTTCTCTGTGTGGCTTGGATGCAGGAAAATGCCCAGACTTGAACCAAAAAGCATTGAGGAGACTGAACATTGTCTAGTCAAATGCTGACGTGACTTGAAACAATGCAGCTCTTTAAAGTATTTTCATGCTTTTATTATTAAGTTATAGCTCCTCGAGGATCCTGCCTGAGTAGTAAGTGGTGAGAACTTGGTAATGTTAACAAAGATCTCCAGTTTTTCTGGTCCTCTATGGCTAGCTGTTTTGGTCCTAGAAGGCCAGATTTCCTGTGAAAAATAGATGGGAGTGCAAGGAATGGGGGGAAAAAAAAAAGTCAGAGGACAACTTTATTGGCAAGATTGCTCCTAACTGTTCTTTAAGTTCTGGGGCATTCCAAGGCAACAAACGGTATATTCTGGTATGCTAAAACAGTTTAATATGCATATAGCTTGTATGACATAAGAATCTACTTCCCCTGTGGATGAATGGTTCAATAGATTTTTGTTTGCAGAGTTCCTTCCTACAATCTCCTTTGACCTCTAGTACTGCTCACTGCAAACAAGTTACTGTGACTGTGTGTGTGGTGTTACCTATGCCTATGGTCTATTCTTAAATAGAAAATGATTGTGTACTGGAAAGGCAGACATGCATTGTTATGGTTGTCTGCAGGGGAGCTGTGGGAGTGCTGACAGTTGGGTAGGAGAGTTTTGGGATAAACCCTGCTGATATGAATGAAGGTGGTATTTGCCTCCATTTGGAGTCTGCACAGATGTAGGGAGCAGAAAAATTCTTCCAGGCTTGTAAGTTATATAGTCCGTGGTACCAATTTGTGATTGGGAAAGCTGAAATGAGAAATCTGTTGAAGAATATGTTTTATAAAGAAATAATCAGGTCAATTCTGACCAGACTGACCTCAAAGGCTGGTAAGTTGGCTTCGCTAACTTTATAGGAACTGTTTGGTTGAGGAGTTAATGTTGTGTGATGGGTAAATACATGCACGTAAAGGAGCAGGGGAGGTATGTGGATCAGTATTGCATTGCAACTGGTTCATGGCTGTGATCACTCTTGCTTCTCTGAAGTATTGCTTTGCCTTCTACATTGTGAACTTAAGCTATCTTACTTGAACATCTTACCATTTTAATTCATAGATGGGAATGATGAGCAATCCCAGCCCTTACGGCCAGCCATATAGTCAGAATACTGGGCAGCAGATCGGAGCCAGTGGACTTGGGCCTCAGATGCAGAATAAAGCTGGACTGCAGAATAGCTTGCCACAGTTTCCAATGGACAAGAAGCCAGTTCCTGGGGCAGGAATGCCTAACATGGTAAGTAGAATGAAATGTATCTCCAGAAAATGTTGTAGTAGACCTAAGTGGAGCAATATACTCTGGTGTTGCCATGTTTTAAATTTTTGCAGCTGTCATACCCACTGTGAGTGCATGCTCCTGAATCCACACATAATGCACTTGTTTCGACTCCTAAATAGGATGATATGAAGGAGAGGGCTGAGTTGTGCTTTCTCTGTTGATAAGCTGCACCTCCACTCTTCGCCCTTCAAACACTGTTAGCAGAAGAAATGAAATGGAGCTTCTTAACTGAAGTGAGCTTTGCCACCTGTTTGGACACCTCTGCCTCTCCTCTCCTGTACCTTCTGTTGTGGTTGGTGTGTGTATTGGGCCCCTTCTCCTCAGTGTGGCTTTGTCTTGAGGATTGTTTTCCTGCTTGTCTTCCCTGATGCTTTTGGGAGAGACAAGTATCCATTCTTAAACAGGTATTAGCTATGATAGGGCTTAGAAGCCCCTGTAGTGTGTGTGTTCCTGTTCTGAATTACATGAACACACAGAACAGTCCTGATGCTGGAGGTTCCCTGGCAGTTGTTACTGTAGTAGCCCTGTTGCCTCCCTCTTCCCCACCTTCCCTCACCCAGCTATTGCAGCAGGACTTTAGGAAAGGGGAAATAAGAGTGGTGGGAAAAGTGGTCGAAAAGTGGATGGCCCAAGCCTATAAATGACCGGTTTTAACATTAGGTTCCCTAGCTTGAGCTTAACACTGGTGGCTGAATGTGTTTGCTTCACTATTTTAGAAGCTTAAATCAGGGGTATGACATGCAATATGTCCAGCCTTTTTTCCCCCCTACATCTTTTTTTTTTTTTTAAATTTGGGAAGCAAATTCACATTTCTGAATACAGCTTGTGTTTCTCCCTGCTTCAGATTCTACCACCCCACCCCCTGGGAGGGTCAGTCTCTTGATCTTAGTAACTTGCTGAAAAAACATTTCCTGGTAACTTTTATACCTTTGAATTAAAAAGAGCTCAATCCTGTGAGTTTTATTTAATGTTTTTTAAGTTGAGCATGAAACATTGAAAGTCTAGCAAACCAGTTGGTTGTATGAACCAATGAGGAAGCAGCCAAAACTTGCTGTTCAGAACCCCAGCTGTCAAGCATGTGTTCAGTGCAGAGTATATAACTCTTTTGAAGTTGAACTGCTACCCAGCTGAACCTAGGAATGAAAAGTTGCTGCTATCTCAGTTGTCATTTAGAATGACAGGCTGCAAACAAGGCAGTTACGGTCATATTGGAACATATACAAACCCTGAGGGGACTGGGTAATTGGTGAAGTCTCCTTGTAAAATGAAAGGTTAATGCTAGTATTGAAGAGCTACGGGAGAACTGGGGTTTAGGAAAGCAGGTAGCTGAGATCTAAAAACCTGGAGATCTCCAGAAACATCCTCTAAAACTCTCTGTGAAGAGTCTGTTAGAAACTGAAGGCTGTTGAACTGAAGTGATACAAGCAACATAGAGTCCCTCAACTTCTCTTCTTTGCTGGGTACTCCTTAAATGTCACCTGGAAGAAATGGGAAGAAGTCTGAAGAAATAAACAGAAGTACAGAAGAAGTACTAGATGTTGCCATACTTGACATTAGTTTTGTGGCGTTATCCTGAAGTTGTGCTTCATCTCTAGCAGAGACAGACTTGGAGATGCTTGTTTCGAATGCCTGTGTGCAAGTTTCCTGATGGAAAAAGGTTCCCAGAACTTGTACTTCATTCTCCTTTTCTAGGAACATTCAAATTGAGGCACCTTATACTGAAATAGGACGAAAACTCTTGTCACTCTAAGAGTTGCTTTCTTCTGTTAATGAAAGAACTGTGAATGCAACTTTCTAGGCTCCAAAATGAGGAGGAGATTTGAGGTCTAAATTCTATTAATATTTTCTGGGTGGTCTGGCACCACAAATTAACCTGTGAGCATGTGCAAAGTTCTGCTGGTCTTTGATAAGGCAAGAGCTAGGACTAGGAAGTGATACGGGGAAGAAATTGTGGCTGGAAAGAGAATTATTGCCAGAACTGTTGCTAAGGGGTATATTTAATATGAGTCATCCAGAACTACAGATAGGTGAGCTACCCCTTTAATCACAGAATGTAGTAAGTTGTTTCTCTTCTTCAATTTTTGTTGTTGTTTGTTTATGTGCTAAATGGATTATCTCAAAAATAGATTTATTTTTGGGAATTTCCTTTCCACCTTCTCCAGGGCCAGCAGCAGGCTCCCCAAGTTCAGCAAGCTGGGATGGGGCCAGCAGCTTCTCAAGGAATGGGATCTGGAGCACCGACAGCAGATCCAGAAAAACGCAAACTCATCCAGCAGCAGCTAGTTCTCCTCTTACATGCTCACAAGTGTCAGCGGCGAGAACAGGCCAACGGGGAGGTGCGACAGTGCAACCTCCCTCATTGTCGAACCATGAAGAATGTCCTGAACCACATGACACATTGTCAGGCTGGCAAATCTTGCCAGGGTAAGTGGAGAAGTGGTTATATAGACATGCGCAACATTTGCAGGATGAGAAGGGCTCCTAGGAAGAGATGAAGAACTAGTGGGTGGCTTGGGAAGTAGGTTAAAAAAGATTCTATCTGTCCCCTTAAGAATGGAAATCATAAACAAGTACTGAGCATTTAAAGTTTAGGCAAGTTAGAGGGGACAAGATAGCACAAAGACAAGTGAAGATCTTTTGCTTAACTTAACTCACTGTAAGATCTTTTCGATGCTGCCTCCTGATAAGGGTAGACACAAAGCAGGAATCTGCAAGCAAGAGTCTACCTGCCTCCCTTAGAGAAGAGACAAATCTCAAGCGATAGCTGGCCAGGAATTAAGCTGCTACTGCCACTGGCAAACTCTAGTCTGTCATACTAGCCAAGGAAAGTATATGCTACCTTTTTGGTAGCTTAGCGTTGTCTGGATTGTGCCAGTTGCTGGCATCTCAATTACTTGGTACAGTCTGCCTGATGTATATGGTGTTACCCTTCAAGTCAGGGAGACATAGGCTTGCATGTATAATACAGAGCTTTCAAGGAAGCTTTAGTTGAGCCAGTACTTGAAGAAATCTAGCTACATTTTCAGGCCTAGTTAGTGCTGAACTATTTCAAGTAATAGCTTACTGACCTGTGTTGATATACATGTATGCCCTGAGAGAAAGAGTTGCACCCTACCCAGTTTGGGTTGACCATGTGGAGATACTGGCAGTAGTTCATGAAAGTTTTTTATTCCCCTCCCTTTCTCAGTGGCACATTGCGCATCTTCCCGACAAATCATCTCGCACTGGAAGAATTGTACGAGACATGATTGTCCTGTATGTTTGCCTCTGAAAAATGCTGGGGACAAAAGAAATCAACAATGTAAGTCTACTGGGGAGTTCTGTATATTGGATAAACCATAAAATGCGCGTTGAGAGTTAACTTTCTTGCGCCCAGGTGATAGTGGTGATGCTCTTGAACCTGGGAACACCTAATATGATTTTCCTCTTGCTTTAGAGTCGCAGAGTATTTTTCTGTCTCTGACAGCTAGTGCTTATGGACACTTTCTAACTTCATTGGATTTTCCTAGCAGGAGAGTGGTAAAGGTGAACAAGTCATAGCTCTCTTAACCAAATGATTGGCTTTTCACTACCACCTCTTCCAGCTGGCCCAGTTCTGGAGACAGATGTGCACTCACACAGAGAGTTGTGTCATTTCAGCCCTGATGGTATTTGGTTCTGTCTTCATCCTTTGTTTGTATCAGATATCTCTTCCCTCTCCTCTTTGTGTCCCCTTGGTCTTCCTGCCAAAATCTTTGGCAAGGTGTTTGTTGTTGTGTTACCTGTATGGGGTTTTTCCTCCTTTCTTAATGTTACTTTGGACTCTTCTCATGACTAATATGAGCTATTTCTTGTTTTAAGAAAATGGAAGGAAAAAAAAAAGCATTACAATGGCTGCTGAAGAGCTGTATGTACCCTTCTGCCTTTAGCATCTATGACATGTTGTGTCTCTGTTTTCAGTTTGAAGCAAACAGATGTGTCCTAAATACTTAGAGTGGGATTTCCTCTCAGCAGCTCAAAGGGAAAACGGCATGTTGTTGGAATGGCTGGTTGGGTCAAAACTTGTATCCCTGTTTCATGACAGGTTTTTCAGACCTGAACTCTCCTCTGCATGCTCCTAGGAGATGCTTTAGTTCTGAACAACCAGTGCACTCTTCATGTTCTTTCCCTGTTTTCATGGACCTTTTTGGCTGCCTCCTGCTGTCCTTACTAACTTGGTATGTCTCTTCTAGCGCTGCTGGGCGGAGCTGCAGTAGGACTTGCAAATACTGGCTCTGTGGGTGTGGGGCAGCAGACAACACCCAGCATAAACACTACCAGTCAGATAGACCCCAGCTCCATTGAGAGAGCCTATGCAGCCCTCGGACTGACCTATCAAGGGAACCAGATGCAGACACAGCCTCAGGCTCAAGTGAAGAATCAGCAGCAAGGACAGTCACCTCAGGGTCTGCGTCCTATGAATCCTATGAGTAAGTTTGCTTGTGTTAAAATACAAACTACAGACAACTTTCCCATGCTACCTAATGAAAATTTTCTTAACCTACTAGCTTAATATTGCTAGTTAATTTGCAAAAGCTATGGCTTTGCAATATTTTAGACTTGAGATATTAAGCTACTCAGTGAAACAGGAACATTAGAGGGCTGAGATGCTTTGTCTTGGAAAACAAGTTATCTCGGAAAAGTATTTTATCTGGAAAAATGATTTTTTTGAGAACCAGCTTTCTGAAGTATTTTATTTAATGTTTAGTAGCTTTATAATTGTACTGTAATGCAAGTTTTGAGCTTTTTAGGAGTTTCTAATTGGAAATGCATGCATTGGAATGCCTGTATTTAAGTGTACTGCCTTGTCACTCAAACTGCAGCAGTTGTATCTCAAATATGTAATGTTTGTTTTCAAAATGAATAGTAGTAAGCAACAGGCTTTCTGAATCCTGTCACATGGACTCACATAACTGTAAATTGTCTGTGTGGCCTATTGCAAAATCACAAAAGACTACATAAGAATTCTAATTTGAAGTGCAATTCTAACATGGCTATCACTGGTGTCAAAGGAAGTAACCTTTAACCATTAAATCTAACTTTGATACTTTGAGATTACATTACAGGAATTTTTCTCACCCCAAGCTCTTTGCTTGAGTTGCTTAAGTAGAGGTGGGTCTTTTTAATGGAAAAGAGGAAAGATGGGCTGGTAGAGATTTATCATGAGCTTGTATGGGATTGTAGTGATCTTGCCTATATGCCCCATGGCAACCTTGTGTACAGAATGAGTGCTGTGTATGCACAGGAATTTCTTGGGGAAGGACTTGAGAGATTACAGAGGAAAGTAGCAATTGGTTGCAGGCTGCAGTTTGATGTTCTGTTTCTGCACCAAAGGACATGCTGCTACTGAGTTACTCAGCAAAAGGCTGTTGGGTAGAGTAGACTTGTTAATGAGATGACTGGTCCTCGTAAGTTGCATGTGACCTGTGAACTGCTAAAACTTTGCTGTCCAGTGTGTAAAGCCTTCAAAAAAGGAGTGTAGGGAAGGGTCCAGAGAGCTTAGTCTTAAAACAATTAGATTAAAATAATAGTGGTTTTTTACTGTGTATTAGTGTTATACAAATAAATTGATTTCTAGAAGCTCCAAAATGTTATAGTGAGGGCTGTGAAAGGTTGAAAGGAATGTATCATCCATTTTTCTGAAGCAAAATAGTTCTCTGGGGGTTTTTTACTTATAGACACAGAGTTTGGTCTGCACATTCTTACTGGGTGCTCCTTGTAGCACTGATAAGAAAATCCAGTGAGATGGGGTTGAAAAGCTCTTGGAGGGTGAAGAACTGAAGCTTAACGTAGAAAGGATAAGCACGGAAGGTGTAGACTTTTGACTGTTGTTTCATTATTAGGAGTGAGTGGCTAAGGACAGAATTGCAGCAGGTGAGATAGGAATTATCAGGTCATGGCTAACATGACAGCAGGGCTGGTTTAGGAGAAACAGCAGGATTTGGTGAGGACTGCCATGTGAAAAGATGCAATCCTCAGTACATGAAACAAATGGTTGGTTTTGGCAGTTGAAAAAAGAGAGTTAAGGCACAGGTCGATAGCTGTCTTCTACACCAGCTTGCTCTCAGATGGCAAAGTGAATTTGGGAAGGAGAAGAAAGTGACTTAAGGGAAGGGAGACTGGGGACAGCTTTATGAAAAGACTGTTAAATGCTTGGTTGTGATATTAGAGGTATGTATTAGTCTTAATATACTTACTTTCAGAAATACAGATTCTGTAGGATTCAGATGTCCCAGATACATGTGAAGCTTGGTAATGACTTTCATGCTACACTCAACTTCACAAAGTGATCTGTTCAGAAGCTCCAGACAGAAAATGCTGTGTTTTTCTTCACTGTTTGAGTCTTAACTGTAGCATGTGAAGAAAATAGGTAATTTTTTATGGTGATTGAGATCTGCTGTGATTCAGAAAAGCAGATTTTGGTACGTAACAAATTACTGGAGGTTTTGTCTGCAAAGAATTGTCAGATTTTTTCCTTCTTAGTACAAACATTGCAGTTAGTTGTAGGATCCTTAAGTATGGAGTGGGTGAGAGGGGACCTTGTCAGATGTAGGTGGTAGCTGACGTTACAAGTTTTTGAAGCCTTTGTGAATATATATCCTAAGCCCCTGAATGACAGAAAAACCCAACCATTTCCAAACAAAGAACCAGAAGTTGTCGGTAATGCTGAATCTTTAGTTAGAGAGTCACAGAAAAGGACTCTGGTACATAACATCTGCAGCAAATTGAAATAGCTTGCTTGAGAGGTTTAGGAGTATGTGAGGAGTCATGTGGTGTGATGCTTCACCTGGAAGACACTAGTATTGTGCCTCAGACTTTTTCTGTGTATGAAGAGGGTAGAGAGCAACAAGTAATTAAATTCCCTTCACAAATGTCAAAGTACTTGAAAGTCTAGACCCTTGTTAACGCTGAGCAGTTACTGATTTTGCACAGTAAATGGGCTGTTGACTTAAGAATACTTACTCTTTCCTAGGTGCAAATCCAATGGGAGTGAATGGAGGAGTAGGGGTTCAAACCCCTAATCTGCTGCCTGACTCAATGTTACATTCAACCATGAATTCTCAAAAGTAAGTTGAATTATTCTTTGCACCCCAGTGATTTTGTTTTGAACTCATGGCACTTCTTGAATAAACAGTGGGGTAAATGCCATTGATGACTATCTCTCCCTTTTGGATTTTGTAGCTTTTGTTGCAGTTTTCCAAATCCTTGGGTAGGACAGCATGTACTCTTTCACGGCGTTGTTTTGGTGTCTGTGAAGCTATTTCTGCAGAGTTTGTCCATTGATTAGGGAATGGCTGAACTAGCACTTTGTCCTAACATTATTCTAAAAGAGGCTATGACTATAAGATGACTAAGCTTGGGCTAGACTTTTGCCCTCAATTCTTGCTCTGTTTTTGAAGCCCCATGATGAGTGAAAGCGCCAACGTTGCCAGTTTGGGAGCCATGCCAACAGCTCAACCATCCAATACTGGAATTCGAAAGCAGTGGCATGAAGACATTACTCAGGATCTCCGAAACCACCTTGTTCATAAATTGTGAGTAGCTGATACCAAAACAGTCTCCTGTTAGGTGAGTTGTTGCATTTGAGGTCTGTGTGTGGGGCAGGAGGAGGCCTGGCTTCCAAAACTGGGGGGCCAGGGAGGAAGTTTTATCAGGGTGTGTGAGAAGGGAAAGCAGAAACCTGGAAGCTGCGTTCTTGCTTTTCTGGTCGTTAATGGAGCTGCATCTGCTGGTCTGGGGCTGTTGCATTGGGAGTGTCCCACTCTGTACTCGAGCCATCTCCCCGGGGCAGCGTCCCCCAGGAGCAGTAGCAGTGCTGCAGTCTGTGGGGAGATCTGCTTGCCGCTTTGCGTTCAGATCACCGGGGTTAGTGCTGATGTTCCCATCTGGGAACATCCTAATCACTTGTGTGCCTTATTTTTTTTTCTTCCCCAGAGTCCAAGCCATATTTCCCACTCCTGACCCTGCAGCACTGAAGGATCGGCGTATGGAGAATCTGGTGGCGTATGCTCGGAAAGTGGAAGGAGATATGTATGAATCGGCAAACAGCAGGGTGAGATGCGATCCTCCGTCATCCAGTCACGTGTATCTCTGCCTTGATCCCATAGTGGCTGGGGAGGAAGGGGGGTGAAAGCACAGATGAGAGCCCCAGGCCGAGGAAGCGTGTGTTGAGGGGCTGCTGGATGGGGCCTGGGACCGCCTGTGTGTGTGTCGCCTGTCGGGGTGTGTAGTTCTCCCAAAGAAGCACATGAGAAGAGAAATGTCTGGTGTTGGGCTAATGGTTGCCAGCAGTGCCCCGAGCAGTGCCCCTTTTTGCTCTCCTATCTGCCCGGCAGCCCCTGCAAAGGGGGAGCCGCCCCCACCCAAGCCAAAACGTGTTTTCTGTGCCTGGATCACTGTGACCTGTTGCCTTTTCTTAATGTGTGTGTCGTCATCTTTCCCGCCTTGTATTCCTCCCCAACAGGCAGAGTACTATCACTTGCTGGCGGAGAAGATCTATAAGATTCAGAAGGAGTTGGAGGAGAAACGAAGAACCAGGCTGCAGAAGCAAAACATGATCCCAAATGCTCCGGGCATGCCACAGGCTCCCATGAATCAAGGGCCCAACATGGGACAGCCGCAGCCAGGGATGTCTGCAAGTAAGAACAGTTGGGTTACTGACTACCTGGTGCAGGGAATCCTGTACTGTCATTGTCATCATGGTCAGGCTGGTGACCATTTTGCCTTTCTTGTTTCACAGGTTCAAAGTTAAACGGAACTTTCTCCTCTTTGTTCAGAAGTACTTGCAAAATCTTTGCTTATGTGTTAATTAATGGCCATAGATTATCTAAAAGCATTTAGTCTTCTGAACAAATTGAAATATTGTAAACCTTTACACTTTGAGGGTGGAGGGAATGAAGATAATTTGCATCCTTAACATTGTAGAACTTAGTCTCATTAGGTTCACCTCTAGAGTTAACTGCTGTAAAGATAACTTCTGCTACTATAAGAGAAATTATTTTCATAATGTTGTGTGGTGTTTAAAATTATCATCCGTATTACTATTGTTGCTAAGCAGAGAGTATGATTGGAGTGCGTAGGTATTGATGCCATTGAAAGTTTAGATAGTGCTTGTTCTGTGCCACATTTGTTTTTCAGACAAACGGCCTTTCCAGGATGCAATGAAAACCAGATTTCACTTTTTTCCCCTTGCAGCTGTCTTCTATTTCGCAGTAGTTCTGTTACTTGAATTGACCTTCCTAATGCTAAACAGATTATGATTATTGCCATCAGGTTCCCTGCTAACCATGCATTTGTATATTAGAATAAAATTGACTTTGGAGAGAAGTTAATGATCAAAACTATCATGCCTGCTGAAGAGTGTAAATGTCTCTTTACAACATCAGGAAGGGTCAGGGTGCTGTAGGCTGTCAGGTATCTAGTATATTTTTATTTGGGTAACAGATAAAAACAGGTAACACATTATTGTGGGTGATATTTCTAGTTAGAAAGTGGAGAGAGGCATCTGCTGACATAGTAATATTGTATTTCCAGTTAAGTCCAGTAAATAATTGAAATACAGGATTTTAAACTGTACATCTCTAAATAAAATGGCATCCCGTACGATGATTTTAACTGTAAAACAGAAATAGTAATTTTTTTTTTAACTACTCTAGCCACAATCTTTTTTTTTTTCCCCTCTGTGATGCTGGACTGACAGCTCTGGAAACTGAAGTAGTCTTTCTTAAAACTAAGTGCAACAGTTCTGCAAACATATTTTCTAGAGCACTGCCCCCCGACTCTCTTGAGAGCTTCCTTCTCAGAAGAGAAGGATTTTTCTCCTTGATTCTTTCAGTCTTGAATGTTCTTAGATACTTAACAGTTAAGAATGGAGTTCTTAAGATGCCTCATGGAAGCAGATGTATAGCTGTCAGTGACACTGTAATAAGTTATTTAAGAAGATGGGGCAAAATTTGAATTAGTCAAGAGACAAAAAATTCCTGTTTTTTTATAACACTGCAAAAAGATCCAGTAGCTCTTGGCATATGCTACAAGAATCTTCATCTGAGGTTTTTTTTTCCTGCTTAAATTCGAATGTATCATGGTAAATCCAGTTCTGGGGTTTTTTTTGTGGTTGAAGTCAGAACAAGATTTACCACGATGCGTTGCCGAGATCCAAGAAAGATCCTTAAAGGTCGATGCTGTGACTTCATTTGCTGTAACTTCTGTAGGAAGTTGATCAGTGGTAGATCTGACACTTTTGGTTACTTATGTGATCCAGTAGCTCTCTTGAGAGCTTTGATACTCTGTTGAACCATATAGTTTTCATAGTGTTTTAACTCTAGAGGTGCAGTAACAGTGTAGAGTGGTCTGTAGAAGTTCTTGTGGTGTGGAATGTTCCTGAGCTACTAAGTTTGTCGATAACATACTTCAAATTTGTTCTCTATTTCTGAAAGCTGGCTCTTAAGTCAGAGGATGTTTCTGTCAATGGGACATGCTTATATTTTCGAGGAAGTTTTTGGTTTTTGCCTCACACTTTGAGGACTCTTCAGGAGTGTTTAGTTACTGGACTGTGTCCATACTTTGTTTTTTACACATGGGTTTTAGTGTGTAATTCTCACTAAAATGTTTGGTGGATAAAACCTGGTGGTCTTCTAAATGCCATCATCTTATTCCAATATCTTTTTTTTTCAGATGGTCCTCTTCCTGACCCAACCCTGATACGTGCCAATGTGCCAAACCAGATGATGAATCGCATGCAGGCACAGCCAGGTAAATATTTGAAGAAAATTCACTACTGTGATTTTGAAGGAATCTTGGAATTGGGCAGCTCTTGCTGAAGTGTCATAGTCCTTGTTTCACCTGCAGTTTTCCCGTTTGATTAAGAGAATAGCTATCTGTATGGTCTAATACTTCTATAACTATATATATATTATGTATATAAAGAACTATATATCCCTCTCTAGTAGCATTTCATGATCTTGTCAGTTTGAGCTGCACATTAGCTGCTTGCTTTGTTAAATAAGGAACTTGATGCTTTTGGAACTTCTGATTGTGTGAACATAGGATGGTGGGGTCAGTCAAACATGGTAGGCCTAACCATCTTAGATTAGGACATGTTGGTGGCAGAGGGAAGACGGTGAGAATTATTGCTCAGAAGGAAGGGGGAGAACCTTTGTTAGATATTCAAGAAGTATTGTAGCCAACGTACAGAGTATTTTAAGAATTAAAGATACAGTTTGGGATTCAATGAGTGAATTTCTAATATGTAATGAGGACAATGCAACTTTCTGTAGAGAGTTGGTCTTCAGCAGTAGATGTGACACTTTGGGGTATTTATCATGTACTCCAGTAGTTCTCAAACTTTAGAGCTTTGATAACAGTAGAAAAAAGTCTTTCGGGAGGAAAAAAAAAACTAGTCCGTATTCTAAAGGAATATGGTAGCTTGGACACTTCATATTTAAAATTCTTCTGTGTCACTGGTTGATAGAAGGAACTACTTCCTTTGTAATATTTCATGCTTGAAAAATGGTTGCTAGAAAAAGAAGTTAAGAAGAAACTGACAGCATTTGTTCTCCAAATGTTGAATGGTGCCCAAAGGAGAATTCAGGCCTTTGTTTATAAGTGTTTTTTTGGCACTAATGCGCAGGAATGAATCAGTTTGGCCAGATGAACATGCAGCTGTCACCAATGGGACCCCGGCAAACCCCTCCTCTTCAGCACCCTGGACAGCTAAGCCAGGCTGGGGCCATGAACCAGGTCAGTGTGTGTTTTGTCCAGGGTGTTGAGCTCTCATGTTTGCTTCTGTTGGCTGTGGTTTCCTTAAATAAAAAGAAATTTAAAAATCAAGCATTATTTCTTCGTTCTGTTGACCCTTTGGGTTTCTCTTTTTGCATCTCCACTGAAAGATTTGTCTGGTCTATGGTAAGTCTTTAGATCTTCATGGTACAAATTGCCTAAAAAATAAGTTTTAAGTGCTTTTTTAGGCTGTTGCATCCTTAAAACAAGGAGCAAAAATCTTAAGTCACAGTCCCAATCTGAAATCAATATCCTTTTCTTTAGCTTACAAGGGAAATTATTTCTGTATTCTGAGAGGAGCTATAAGCAGGCTTTTCATATTGTATCTTACAAGATAAGAGGCAAGCATCAATTTCTACAACAAGATAAATGGGTTTTTTGTAAAATGTTATGGAGGTGTATGCACATTGTGTAAAATGAGTTCCTTTCTTTTCCAACAGATGGGGTTTCCTTCACGTATGCAGCAACCAGGAGTTGGCCAGCCTTCTGGTCAAAATCAGTTTCTACAACAGACCCAGTTCCCTGCTTCTTCCCCAGGAATGAACACAGCGAGCATGCCTATGACTCAGCCTGGCAGTCAGACACCGGTTTCTCAAGTAAGTTCTGATTTCTGGAAGTGGTGTCAGTGGGCTCTGTCATATACTGGTTTCACTGTTCAGTTTGTAGTTATGGAGAACAACTTGTTTTCTTAAGATGCTTTCAGAATTATAGTCAACCAAATTCATTTATTGAGACTCTCCGTTTTCCTGATGTAGCACTGGGAATGGCAAGGGTGAAACATTGTTGACTTGTTCTCAGGCTTTAGTTCGTGTGACAGTCTTTTTTTTTAAGTTTGTTTTTATGGAGCAAAGAAATTGTTACTTAGCTTGCAGTAGTTAAGAGTTTCTTGCTGAACAGGGAAGCAGCAGAGTCTGAGAGATTAAGAGCTGGTGGAATAAGTTGTGAAAAGGCATGTCTGTCCAGGACCAATGTGTGTTGCTGGCTTTGGGGGATAGGAGGGTTATCACTACTAAAGATCTGAACTTATGGTGTAGCAGTTTCCTTTCTGCCTTTCCCTCTCCCTTTTCAGCAAGAACCTTTCAGGCCAGGAAGAAGTAGGGAACGAACGTCAGTTTGCTTCTCATTGATGCTTCTCCCTAGTTTGCAGGCAAGATTATTGTGGAGTGACAGCTTTTTTCCTTGACCAAGGAAATAATGGTACAGTTACAGCTGTACTTTCTGATGATAAATTCAGTTTCTACTCTTGGGAGTGGGGGCCTGGGAACACTAAGTGTATTTGAATGCAATTTTCCACTGTGGTGCATTGTCCCATATTCAGGATGTACAAATCTGCAGTTTCAGAAAGAAATGCTTTGCAAACTGGTAGTGTAGGTGTGCCATTCTTTAAATATATCAACAAGTATAAGTTATTCTGTCAGAACTTCTCCTTTAGAGCTGAATAAGTTATAGAACAGCTTTGTGTTTGTGTGGAGCATTGTGTAGACCATTTCTCCTCTTGAAATAGTTTCTAAAACCAAAACAGATAGTTTGTCACACTTTTTAAAAGTATGCCAGTAACTGTGGGAAAGCAGCCATTTGACAATTATTTCTCTTGCTTTTCTATTTCAAGTCATTGCAGATGTGTACTTGTTTTCCCACAGGCACAAATGACCAGCGCTTCCTGCCCTGTGAATTCTCCTGCAATGGCTCCAGGTTCTCAAGGGAGCCATATTCACTGCCCACCTCTTCCACAGCCTCCCATGCACCGAAATTCTCCTTCTCCAGTTCCTAGCCGAACCCCAACACCTCACCACACGCCCCCAGGCTTGGGATCACAGCAACAGCAGGCGGCAGCAGCTGCCACTACTGCCCCCACACCTACTCCTCAGGCAATGCCACCTGGACCACAGTCGCAAACTATGCACCCCCCTCAAAGGCAGACTCCAACACCCCCGCAGGCACAGCTGCCTCCACAAGTCCAGCCTCCAGTCCCAGTCACCCCATCGGCAGAGCAACAGCAGCAACCCTTGTCACAGCAGAGCACGACTGCGTCTGTTCCCACACCAACGGCACCACTGCAGCCTCAGCACCCCACAACACCTGTAAGGAAATACTGTAATTGTGCTTTCCCTGCAAATGTTTAAGTGTAAGGTTTATCTTTTTTATTTTGGTTCAAGTCTGTGATAATGGAGGTAACTCCTGGCATGTTTAATATCAAAATAGGTGGTTTTGCACTTGGAAAGTAACAGTTTTTGCATCAAGACAAGTCTATAGATCATCTAGTATTTCCAGAGAGGGAGTATTTTTTAGAATTCTAGTACATGTTTTGAAATTCACTGTGAAACATGGATGACGTCTTTATGTATAGTGATGGTGTACAATAGGGAAACAGTAGGTAATTTTCTGTATACTAGGGCTTCCAGTGCATGTTTGTTTCATGTTTTTCTATAATTGGAGTTGTGCAGCAGTATGTTCTTCAGGTAAAGCAAATAGAAGGACTAGAGTGCATTTAAACTTGGTGGAAATGTAGGATAGGTAAAAGGTAGATTAGAGAGAAAAAAAAAAGTTCATTAGAAGTCTGTTTATAATGTGTGTTTTGTTCCCTCAGCTTTCACAGCCAGCTGTAAGCATTGATGGGCAGGTATCCAACCCTCCATCCACCAGCAGCACAGAGGTGAATTCTCAGCAGACTGTTCCAGAGCAGCAGCAGCCACCCTTGCAGGACGTGAAAATGGATATTAAAACAGATGAAGGGGAGCCAGAACAAACAGAGATGCAAATAGATGAGAAACCTGAGGTGAGATTGTCAGCCAGTTGTTGGGTAGAGTATCTTTTATCTAGTGCTGCTAGATGCTTTGTCTCCATGCAAGCCATTCCTTCCAGAGTTCAATGAGAGCTGTGGGTGCTACCTGCTGCTGCTCTTTTGAGTGTGTCTTTTTCCACTTCTTCTAAAGAAGGGTCTCTGTTTCTTGGTGAAGTAGTAGAAGCCAGTGGCCACAGGAAGGACCATGATAATGTGGTGGCAGCTGTGAGGCTTTTTGGTAAATGCCAGTGTAAGAGGGCACTCAGGTCAGTCTTTCAAATGTTGATGACAGCTGTTAAATGTTAGAATAGCAGCTATTAGGACAAGAGGAAACGGTTTCAAGTTGCGCCAGGGGAGGTTTAGATTGGATATTAGGAAGAATTTCTTCACTGAAGGTGTTGTCAGGCACTGGAACAGGCTGCCCAGGGAAGTGGTGGAGTTGCCATCCCTGGAGGTATTTAAAAGATGTATAGATGTGGTGCTTTGGGACATTTAGTGGTGGACTTGGCAGTGTTAGGTTTATGGTTGGGCTCAGATGATCTTAAAGATCTTTTCCAACCTAAATGATTCTATATGTATGTGATGGTCTGCTTTACTGGGTTCTGACAACTTGTCACTGAGGACAGCTAGGAGTGTGCTTGCCAGTAGAGTCATCCTGGCAGCCCCAGTGTATGAGACACTGTGGGACTTACCTGAAGGGCTGGATGAGTACCTGTGTGTCTACTTGCGGCTCAGAATGGTTAGCAGCTCATCATTACTACTACTGCAGTGTTTAATGATGCTTTCTAGCCCATCTGCTCAAGTTTTAGGCAAGCTTTGACTACAAAGTAGGTACCCTTTAATCCTAGGGAAGAGTGGTGGGCAGGATGGCAGATTGGATGGGCGACTTCACAGGAGACATAAGTGACAGCCTTCAAACTACTTTGCAGGTTAAAGCTGAACCAGCCGTGGAAGAATGTAAACCAGACCAAATGGAGCAAGAAGAGAAGAAATCCGAAGTGAAGACTGAAGTATCAGAGGGGGAAGAAAGACCAACTACTCCAGCTACTCAGTCTTCTCCGGCAGCTGGGCAGTCTAAGAAAAAAAGTAAGCAGGAACACTGTTTTGGCTGAAATTCACTGCATCTCCCTAGAGAAATCTTTGGGGGGGGGAAAAGCTGAGCTTTCTTCACTGATACTCAGTAGGCTTATATGGATTGTTCTTTGTGGCTTTTGGATAAGAATATCTAATAATACATGGTGCTTGTAACTGGCTTTGGGCAAGTTCTTTAAGGCTTTAGTATTAGCCATTAAGCCTTAGTAAAATTGTCAATACAATAGAGATTTGAAATACTCTTTACTTACAGATTTTCTAGACAAGTATTTTCTTGGGACCTCAGAGAGGGGCTGTATCTGGAATGTAAACTGGCTCTATTAAATTTAGCAGTCTCCTCTGTGATAAAAACAAGATTCTCTAATATTTTGGCCATCTCCTTGTGTCCAGGTGATCATTTTAATATCCTCAGAACTCAGTGTTGCAGAGGATAAACAAGCCATGCTAAGTACCTTAAACCCATTGTCTGTGGTCTTTTTCCACAGACCTCACATTTTCAATCAGGTTTGTTTCTTACAGCTGTTTCTGCTGTCTTTCTAATGTTGACTTTTTCAAAGTTTTCAAGCCAGAAGAGTTGCGGCAGGCACTTATGCCAACACTGGAGGCACTTTACCGTCAGGATCCAGAGTCTCTTCCATTTCGACAGCCTGTAGATCCCCAACTACTAGGAATTCCTGTGAGTGTCTTAGCAAGATACTTTTCTGGCTTTAATTCAAAACTACTGTATTATGACATACCTGTTTGAGAACAGCTTAAGTTTGTCTTAATGTTTTTATGTTGATGCATTTGAAGAGGTTTAGCTTAGGCAATGGAACATTAATCTGTTATAAGCAAGGAAGAGACTATTCAAGTTACAGTTCTTGTTTAGGTTGAATTTTCTGCTTGTTTTACAGTTGTCTTCAGAAGACATGACTATCCTTCAAGGATATGTGTTTTTAAACTCTGTGGATTTGACCACACAAGTTAAATATTTATACACAAATATGTATACGTAGAATTCCTACTTAAGTGCTTTGAGCAACCTGAAAGGTTTTTTTGTTTGGTTTTGTTGTGGGTTTTTTTAGGATAGATACTACGAAAATTCAAGGCCTGCTGTACTATAAGCAGACATAAATATTGCTAATATTCTTTAACAAGCTGTCAATTGGCTGGCATATCCTGAGGTCTCTTGTAGAAGTGGTCCCATAACTGATGGGAGGAGATTGGAAAAAGGCATTCTTCAGAGGAGACATGATATCTTTTATCATCCAATAAAGTTATTTCTTTCTGTTTATTACGTTGTCTGGTCTACTAAAAATGGTCGCTTTCTATTAATGCCATCATGTATATCCCAAGATCTCAGTGGCTGCAAAAACATTACCATTTCCTACTTTTTGTAATAGTTGGTTTGCTGACTAAGCTTAGAGTGGCTTTATTTCATCAGGAGTGGAAGACCAATAGAGCCTGAGAAATAAAGGAATAACGAAAAGAAAGCACTGGGGAGTGATGTGGTATTACTTAGAGATTTCATTGTATGTCACAGGCAGTTTGACAGTCAAGTCAGGGAGGAACCTGTTTTTCTTGATGTACTGCAGAAGAATTCATATACTGAGAATGCGCATGCTGTCATGTCACAACATAGTTCTGTAGTAGTGTTTTGATACACTGTGTATTCTTGCAGGATTATTTTGACATAGTGAAGAACCCCATGGACCTTTCTACTATCAAGAGGAAGCTAGACACAGGACAGTATCAAGAACCGTGGCAATATGTAGATGACATCTGGCTCATGTTCAATAATGCCTGGCTGTATAACCGCAAAACATCCCGGGTGTATAAGTACTGTTCCAAACTAGCAGAGGTGTTTGAGCAAGAAATTGACCCGGTTATGCAGAGCCTTGGTTATTGCTGTGGAAGAAAGGTAAGAAAATAAATATTTTTAGTCTGCTGCTTGCTTCCTGGTGTTGAAGGGGGAAAAATACAGCAGTTGCAGTTGTTAGCAGTTATGGTGTGTCAAATTTTGGAAGTTTACCAGGATTTAGCAATGCTGAGTAATCTGATTTTGAGGTTTTTATGGATCTTCTAATTCTATCTAGTGCTTAAATCATCTATTTGTATATAAATAAGCCCTTGGGGGTAAAGAAGTCAGTAACTGGAAGCTTACTTTGATTAGGGTTAGCCTGTTTGCTATTGCAAATTAAACAGATGTGTTACTGCCAAAGTGCTTTCTGTTCACTGTATATTGAGACTGTGTATTTCCATTGTCTGTTTGGATATGCATTCTATCTTTGGAGAAGGACTAACTTGAAAATAACAGCCCACTGAATGTTTTTTATGACTATTACTTCATACACTTGCTGTACTGAGATCTTTGCACAGAATAAGGTGGAAATGATCGCTGTCTGGGTTACACTTGCTTCCCATGGAGAGCAAGTGAGAGCACATACGAGTACTAAGGCAACCCATTCCTCTTTGCAGTTGGAGTTCTCACCACAGACTCTGTGTTGCTATGGCAAACAGCTATGCACAATCCCTCGAGATGCCACTTACTACAGTTACCAGAACAGGTAAGGAAAACTCACGTGGTGCAGTTTTGTGCATGCTGCAATCAATCTGTTAAAGGCGTGCATGTATTTATATATATACCCTCTTTATATGTGTATACCTTTGTGTTTTAAGATGAAAATTTGCTGGAAGTGCCCTTGAATAGTTTACCTTATGATAATGATTTTTTTTTCTGCAAAAGTTCACTACAGCCTTTGCTCTTCCTCTTTTATTTGCAGAAATGTGATGTTTTACTAAATTTTTTTCCTGTGGTTAATTAAATCTTCAGTTCTCTACAAATAATATAGACAAGTCTGTCTTTGCTTCCTACTATGCAGCAGTATTTTTCATGCAGAACACTGAATTAACTATGCAGCAAGTATATTAATGCTCATAATACATATTATACTTGGCAAGTCTTTCTGATGTTAACACTGAAGAGCAAACTTATTTTTGTGATGCAAATCTTCATTGGAAGATCTGTGTGTTCAGATCTTCAGTAGATTGATGCTTGCTTTTTCTCCCTATGTTTCCTTAAGGGAGTTGTCTCACAGTAGCTGTCAGCATCAGTGTAAAGTGCTGTCACTTCTACAGCTCTTTTGAATAATTATTTTTGACTTGGGGTTTATTAAAGGATTTAAGCCTATTTGACTTCTGAAAGAAGGTTTCTTGCTAGGCATCTCTTTGCCAATTGGGGAAGCAAGGCAGGAAGAAGCAAGGAAATTCATGCTTTGACACTCTCATGTGCCCTGGCCTGTCAGCAGAATGCACCTGCTAAAGTAGAGGGCTGGTAACCTCCAAACTTGTCACCTCCCATTAGTTTAATTCCTGCTCTCCATTCTTTCCAACACCTTAAACAAACAAAAAATCCCCAGAACAATGAAAACACTAAGGCTTTTATCTGAAAGCCAGGAAGATTTTGCAAGAATTGTAGTTTTCTAAAGTACCTGGTCAGGTAAAAGCAATCAAAGAACTACAGGAGTTACATCTTAACCTTCTAAGGCTTCATAAACGTTTGTAACAGTTAATGGAGGTTTTTAGGAGTGAAGAAGTATAAAATAAGCTTATAGTGTCCCATGGTAACTGTTGTAGTTTTAGACTTACATAGCGTAGAGCTTTTCATATCATGTCAGTATCTTCTGCTTACATTTATGGACAAGCACTAGATGGACCAAAAGACTGTTATTCAAAAATATGACATGCTTTATGTGTTTTCAAACATTAGGAGGGAATGTTTGCACTATAACAGGTGTATACATGTGATTTGTAAACTATGTCATATACACACATGCATACATATCTATAGACAGAAATGTACAGTTCTAGAAGTACTGTTCTCTGCATTATCTCAGATGAAAAGTGGGAGAGAGGGTTAAGAGACCTGGCTTTTTAGCCTATCAGCTGCTATAGTGTTGGCTTGTGTGGGTTTATAATAAACTTGGTTGAATTTTCTTTTTCTTTCTTTTTTTTTTTTGATGTCTTGTGCACTCAGTTAACATGCTTTTGTAATGGAGAGGCCACAGTTTTAGAACATTTTTGAGGGCTGGGGTAGAATCTTGAAATAATCTCTGTTTTATTCAAGTATAAATGAAATCTTTATCTGTAATGCTTGCTGTACTGATGCCTGGACGGTTCTGCACTCAAACTGGGCTATGGCAGAATCATATCAATGTAGACCATTATGTGTGTAGTTAATGTTAGGTATTTAGTTCACAGACAGTTTGACAGTTTTGTAATTAATGTCTCTAAGATTTTTGAGGACAAGTTTTATTCTTTTGGAAGCTTCTGATGTTTAGCTTTCCCTTTCAACTGGGAGAGAATCCTGTGGCCTTTCAGCATTTATACATTTAAGATGGAAGACTATCCCTCTTCCATTGATCTCCTGTAGATCTTCCTGCTAGCAGAACTGCTGTCCTGATGTACAAGTCAGAGTAGCAGTTCTTTCTTCCTTCGGCTCTTTCCCCTTTCTCATTTTAATTCTTTGCTGTACGTGGCATGGATTATTAAAATGAAGAGGGTATGGGTATGGTAAAATGGAGTACTCGTGTTTAATTTGCTTTAATCATTTGCTGCTTGTGAACCCATTTGAGAGATTTAATGCTAATCTGTGCTTTGCCTTGGCTTTCTGCTTTGTGTTGTCTTGTCCTGCTTCTATGTTTTTGTTTTTGTCCTGCAAACCCCCATTTCTTTGTTCGTATGTATGTTATTTTTTTATTTCTCCTTCATGCTTGTCATTGTCTGCACTTGGCTTTGATTGCGCAAAAAAAACCAAAAACAACCCCCCCCAAAAAAACCAACCAAACACAATGTGGGGCCCATAAATCTGCATCATTGAATATCCTTGTCGCCGTTGATGACCTGCTCTCTGCTCCTGTCCCTTCCTTGGCCTGCTGTGATTGGTGGCTCCATTGCTTGACTTGGGCTGTGTTGTGTGGACGGAGCAGTTCACCCAAATATGGCCTTCTTGCTGACAGGTATCATTTCTGTGAGAAGTGCTTCAACGAAATCCAAGGGGAGAGCGTTTCTCTGGGAGATGACCCATCACAACCTCAAACGTGAGTTAATTGTTTGCTTGGGCTGTGCATTCATAAGCTGCATCATGATCTGTAGGGCTTTCTCAAAGGAAAGGAGTTTAGTACTGGGGTTGCAGCATTCGGAAGCTGAAACTTATCCTTTGAAGTTATTCTAGGAGGAGGACTAGAGGAATCTGAAATAAGATAACCTGCCTTTCTCAGTAATCAAAGATAATTGGAATTCTCTGCCTTCAGAGTATCACAGAGGCATATCAAATAGTCCTTTCACTATGAAACACTGATCGGACTGGTCCAAAACTTGAACGTCAGCAAGTT
This sequence comes from Strix aluco, assembly GCF_031877795.1. Lineage (NCBI taxonomy): Eukaryota > Metazoa > Chordata > Aves > Strigiformes > Strigidae > Strix > Strix aluco. The sequence goes on from NC_133935.1 coordinate 32,171,865, forward strand.
TTACCATTTATCTTGAGTAAAACTGAAGAAGGGAGCAATGTGGTTCTCTGCAAGCTATTGTCCCATAGAAAAGAAAGTTTTCCAAAGGCAGAGTCCCTTAGTGAAATACAGCTCATTTCCTTGTAGTGCCAGTGAGCATTTAAAAAATCTGCTTGAAGGTTTTGTCTTAGTGTGTTGGATATGTGTGGTATGGCACAAATGTATGTTGTCTTGTGTTAAAACTGAGTTTTATTGCCTGTTTCTCCATAGCACGATAAACAAAGAACAGTTTTCAAAAAGGAAAAATGATACACTGGACCCTGAACTGTAAGTAATGCTGTCACACTTTGAATGATCCTCATTTTATTATAATTATTTTGTAAAAGACATGTTGTTCACTCACCATCAGCTTTGTTTTTCAATGTTTTCCGAATTTCATGTAGCTCAGCTGGCAGGGGCTGTGCAGTAAGCAGTGTATCTGGCATTCTGTTTTGAGAACCCAACTGCCACAGCTGTACTTGAGAAATATGTAGTGTTGTATGTATGGGCCGAAGTTAGTGCATTTTGTTGTCTTGAATGTGGATTCAACAGAAGGATGAATGCAAACTCTGCTTTGAAACACTGTTGTGGCAAGTGCTCAAGTCTCAGAACTGATTTGAGTCATTTGACAGTAGCTGTCTTGGTGGCATTGGCTTTTCTAGTTGTCATATTTTACAGGCAGCTGTAGTAGAAGGAAAAGTTGTTAAATTTGAATCGGGCCGTTCTTCTACACTGCTCTGGAAGCAGAACTGTAGACAATCAGTAAAGTTAAGATGATGGTGGCTTGGCCGCTTTTCTTTATATTCCTGAGGGGTTTTTTGAAGCCACTTTATGTGGTCCTGTATTACACACCTGTGCTGCTACTCTGCAAACATTATCTTCATTCTCAAATGAATGAGCAAAAAGGATGTGTATTCCTTCCACACCATCCTTCGAAGGACCTCAGGGTCAGCTAGTTCTTCTGTTTTACAAGGGCTGTGGGAAGGAAAGAATAGTAACTTTTCTTTCCCTTTGTTATAGTGAAGGTACAGACTAACACTAGAATACAGGCCTAACTTACAGTACAGTACCATATGCTCTACATAAATGACAGCTATTTGTTCAGAGTCTCAGACTCTTAATAGACGTGTTCAAAAGGAGTCAGGTTGTCCTGAAACATGAAGCAACTTTAGGTATTTTTGAGAATTACATTCACCAACATCTGTGAAATAGATCACGTCACCTCAGCTGTCCTTAAATCTCTTAGTCTTCTAAAAGTGACTTTGATATAGCTTATGTTTTCTTCCTTCCTGCCTTTCTGTAGTATATTTGCCATGTACCTCAGGCTTCAAGCATAGTGGGGCAACTAACAGCCAACTATTTCTCCTGGTTCTTTGCTTCTGATACCTGTGAATCCCGTTTTCCTCTACATTATAGCAACAAGCAGTTTACAGATTTTATCCTTAGAAGGGTTTCACTTTAGAAAATGAGTGAAGTGGATGACAGTAAGGCAAGCAAATGGTAACATAATGTGTCCCTGCATAGTCTACCTGACTTGAGCTGACATTCTTAATTCATTTCAGAGACTGTTCTCAGCATAAATGTGCCCTCTATGTTAAATACGCTCAAGAGCCTAAATGCTAGAACCCCTCTAATAAAATATTATAAAATATACAAGCAAGTAATGATATACCAACCTTGCTTCCCTCCCCCCTTTTTTTCCTTCTACAGATTTGTTGAATGTATAGAGTGTGGAAGAAAAATGCACCAGATCTGTGTTCTTCATAATGAGATAATCTGGCCTTCTGGGTGAGGAATTTCTCCTTCTTAAGTAGAGAGTATATGATTGATTTACTAGTTAGTGCATAAACTTCCTTATATTGGTTATATTTGAAAGAGTGTCTAATGGAAGAAGTTGCATTCCCACCTGAAAATTTTACAGAATCTATGGGGTATCAAATTTAGACATCATATCTTACTGTGCTGTGTGTAAATTTGTTTCTAATCTTAAATGTTTCTAACATTCCTTTGTGTGAAAAGGGCCTTTCAGTCTTGTGTTTCAGCCTTTTATGTTTAAAGATAACTTAGATATGTTTAAATATATGTTTAAAGATAACATCTTTCATAACATATGAAAAGATGTTTCTGCTTTGGTAACAATTCCATACTGATCTATTTTCTGTACAAATCATATTGCTTTGTCATCTTCAAAAAAAATTTTGTAACAACTAAAGAATTTAACAGGTAAATTCACTTTTTTGAATGAGCGATCAGATTAAATCGAAAACCAATCTAGTCTTTAGATACTCCATAGTTTGTGATCAACAGACTAGGTTGTTGTCTAATTGCTTTTAAAAAAGCTGATAAATTATACGTAGGTAAAGTTCTGTAAGAGCTCAAATGTTCCTTTTCTTGACAAGAAAGCTATGACTTACCATTCTGTTGTTCCATCCACGTTGCTGCAGAAGAGGGTAGACATCCTGCAACTGAGGAAGAATCTGCCTGTCATTTCAGGCTACAGTATAATTGGGCATTTAGGAAAAAATCAGCCATTTGCTTTATGTGTTGCAGTATCTCATCTTCATCAGAAACAGTAGTCTGAGACTATTTGTTCCAAGAATACTTTAAGCCAATATTGTTAGACCTAGTGGAGGCCCTGTTTCCTGAGCTTGCAGGTGGTAACATGGGTGACTGACAGGTGATGCACCCTCTGGAACTTAGATCCTCCTCTGCAACTCTGAAACAGTTGGGCTGTTTCTGCTGGCACTGTTCTTTGTGCTGTCTTTTATTTCAAATTTCAGTTAAGGTATTTTCCACACCAGATAAAATCTGGTGAAAGATTTTGCTTCTAATGGTGAGATGTTAAGGAACTTCATGGTCTGACTTGGGGTGGTTTTTCACTTTCTCCTATTTCTGCTTCAGCTTTGTCTGTGATGGCTGCCTGAAGAAAACAGGACGAACCAGGAAAGAGAACAAATTCTCTGCTAAAAGTAAGCTTGACACTTGCACCAAAAAATCTTAAATAACTTGTTAAGAGTGGGGAAGAGGTGGGTTTTATGATTGGTTTGCATTTATTTCAGTTGTTTTGAGTTAAAGTAGGATACCTTTGGTCTGAAGTGAATGTTTGCATTCACAGGTGTTGTTGCTGGTTAATAGTCTGTTGTAGAGGTTTAATGTACTGTTTCAGAGCACTGGTAATGGAAGATACACATCCTTTTATCTCAATTGCAGTATTAATAGCACTGGGAAATAGTTGCTGTGTGACTGAAGTCTAACTTAAATTTATAACATGTTCAAGTCACTGTGACTACTGCTGCTCTTAAAAGCTTTGATGGAGGTAAAGGTTGCATCACCTAATGACAAAACTTTCTATAGACATTTCCTCTTGATTAGGGCAGCTGATTTGAAAGCAGTGTAGGAGGAAATTTGTGCAGCCATTGTCCCTCTGGTCTATAGACAAAATAAGTCTTTCAGAAGTTTCTTAGGTTGGTGTACTTACAAATAGTGAGTATTTACATTTCTGCTACATAAAAAAAAAAAATCCCTGGCCAACCAATAGCATAAAGATTCAGCAAACCATTCAGTGAATGATTTCAACATCTGAGTCTCTTTTAAGAATCAAAACTCCCTGGATTCACCAAGATTACAGGAAGAATACAAGGATTTTTTAACAGTTTTTATCAGGTTTTGTTTCTATCAACCTGTATGCATTGCATACTTAATGTCAAATTGGAAAAACAAAAAGCTGATTGGCAGATACATAACTCTGCCAGAAGTCACAGACAGCAATGAGACAGGCCCTGTTACACCAGAACTCTTAAACACCTCCTTTTCAGCTTTAGTTTTTTGTCAGCTAATGTTATGCTTTTAATTCTTCTGTATGAAGATTGTTTGAAAATGAGAAACTTCTAAGCTAACTACATTACCTGCAGGTACAGTTGTATTTAGTTGTTCTTTCCATTATTGAAATATGTTCTTTTGGTAAGTGGAGAGACTAACTTGGCTAGTGTGGCTTTATAGACAGAATATACTTCCAAATGCAACATCTGCTCTTGAAGCTGTCTGACAGCAGTGTTTTGTAGCCCAGTTTAAGTAATTAATAGCTTCTATTCAGGAGGAGTCTTAATTGTGATTGACTTTTAAGACAGGTAGAAATCGGGTTGAAATACAGATTCTTTCTTCATTTAAATAATGTATAAACCATAAACATGTCTGCAGGTGAAAAGCAGCTCACCCCATCTAGAAATGTTAGTGTTTATCATAAACTTTTCATTTAACATCTGAATAGAGAAATCACATTTAACAGTTCAGTTTTGTATATGTTTAGATCTGTATTTTTCTCCTGCAGGGTTACCAGCTACGAGACTTGGTACCTTCTTGGAGAACAGAGTCAATGATTTCCTAAGACGACAGAATCACCCTGAGGCAGGAGAGGTTACAGTTAGGGTGGTACATGCATCTGACAAAACTGTTGAAGTAAAACCAGGAATGAAAGCAAGGTATGTTCTTTCCATTTCTAATTGTGCTTTCTCTTGGGGGAGTTTGAAGCTATTTGAATTTACTTATATGCCACTATTTTGAAAAATACTGTTGTATTCAAAACATCACCACTGACCAGCTCTTGACAAACAGATGTTACAGCAGCTGATTAATTAGTTGTGATGAGTGTTATCTTCATAGTAAAAAGTGGATGCCTTGTATCTTGAGTGGTCTGTAAGCATTTAACCTTAAAATCACACTAAAATTACACTGAGTGGACCTCATCATTGCCTTTACATGTATTCTCCAATATGTGAATATATTTGGTATTCCTCTTTACCCTCTGTCATCTGCAGGTTTGTAGACAGCGGAGAGATGGCTGAGTCTTTCCCTTACCGAACAAAAGCGCTTTTCGCCTTTGAGGAGATTGATGGTGTGGACTTATGCTTCTTTGGGATGCATGTACAGGAGTATGGCTCAGACTGTCCTCCACCCAATCAAAGGTGAGGAGCTGCATGAAAGTCTGTTTTATTTTGGTACTGTCTCAGTTGGGTGAACCTTCTGAAGATCTGTCTAGAGCTTCAGTGTTGCGTATGTGAAGACTCTTAGTGCTATGAGCGTCTAGAAACAAAGTAGCTTCTGTAAGGGAATATGTCAGTTTGAGCTGCTTCTTACTGGGGGTGCTGGCTGGCACACAGTGTTGCCTTAAGGATCAGTTGTTGGTTTTCTCAAGGAAGGGATTGGGTAATTTTGATATTCTAGCCTCATCTCTCTAAAAGAAAGCTAAGTTTCTAAGGGTAAACTAGGATCAGGGGCTTTGAAGATTGCTGTTGTATTGGATGCTTCAACTATATAAAATAACATGAAACTTGTAGAACTCATCATGCCTCTTTTTGGTTTTTTTAGGCGAGTGTATATATCTTACCTTGACAGTGTTCATTTCTTCCGCCCTAAATGCTTGAGGACTGCTGTCTATCACGAAATACTAATTGGATATTTAGAATACGTCAAGAAACTAGGGTAAGTCTTTTTTAATGTTTTCTTCTGTGCAGCATTTGTGCTAGGTGGTTCTTATTGCAAGTGAAATTACTGCATCCTGTTGTACAGAATATGGTGCCTAAAACCAGTGATAGAATAACTTGGCAACAACTGTGTATAGTTGAAAAGGAGGAAAGACAAAAAGGGATTTCAGGCTTTTCGAGAGAGGTTTATGCTTCAGATATTTTTAGATTTCTAAACTTATATAAAACTTCCTTAAGTCTAAGTAGAAAGTGAGCCTTTTCATCTGGACCATAAAATCTTGCTGGCCTTGTTGATAGTGCAGTCCATGTGTAATGCCACTGCTTTAATTGGGTTGTTCCTTTGGGCTGACAAGTAAGTTCTTACCCATGTTTATAAGGAGAAAGGTAAGTGTATTCTGTCTGTACTGATGAACAGCTGTGCAAGGCCACTAAGAAATCTATTATAGAATGAGTCGTTGAAATTGTGAGAAACTGAAAAGCTAGAAAAGAAAGAGGAGAATATACTTGGGACAGCATAGAAGAGAACACAGAATAACTGAAGAAGTGAGAAAGGTGGAAAATACATGACCATGATTACTGAAGTAGAGAAGGCAGTGAAATAAACATCAATCTGTTGTCAAAGGTAGCTGGTACAGCTTGACAGAGTTACTCATGAAGAAATTGTTAGGGACTATGTTTAGAGTAGTTGCATGAGAAAGATTAGGAGAGTCAGAATGGAGGTGGGTGGTACCTCAGTGAGATGATATTTTCCTTAGTACTTGAGGTATATGTTAGACTTCTTCCTGCTTTTTTCTATTGTGTATTTTCTAACCTGTGAGTCTGTAAAATTGTCGCATAGAGCTCAAGCCTCAGTTTTACTTAATGCTGTTTTCTGTGCTAATGGGTAACATCAGGTTCTCATTTTGGGAAAACAATATTGGTCATGCAGTATCATCTCTCCCCTCTCAGGCAGAAGGAATGACAACTGTCTGCAGTTCCCAGGGTTTGGGTAGGGTTCTGCTGAGCTGTTTCTCAACATGGCAAGGATGGCCATTTTTCTCTAACTTGAGGTCTGATTATTCCTCCTACTGGAGTTCTTTTCAAAAACTAATAGAGAAGAACTGAGGATGAAAAAGTGATCTTTGTGGCATTATATTCTCTGCAGCTGCTACTATTTGGATGTCATCTCTCTTCATAGGATTTAAATTGTACACCCAGCAGCATAGGTTGACAGTGACTGTTTATTCCCAGATATAATTGTGAAACCTTTTAAACTGATCCTCAGAGTTTAAAAACCAGTGGATATACAGTAGAAAAGTGAATGTGTGTTCAAGTAAATCTGGTTTTAAAATGTTGCTAGATAATGAGTGACTGCACTGCCTCAAGGAGAAAGATTTCAGTAGTGAAAGCCAGAATTACCTAGTCTCCATCTTTCTTTTACATTAGTTAATTGGGAGGTGTCAGTTGCAGGTCTATATCAGGCTTTGATTTTTATCTAGACTGGAAAACATGCATGCTTTATGTAAACTGCTCCACGTATAGTGCTGAATTTAAAAAAAAACAGTGCAAAGATGGTAATGCTATTGCATGAATGAAGCCAGAATGAACACTAGAATTAAAGTGTTGGAGAGCTGTAATTATTGTCCATCTGGTAACACCAGCCAACTTTGTGGTGGCTCCATCTCGTGGCAGAGAGGAGAGCAATCTCTAGTGTTCCTCATCATAGCCCACATGTACTTTTTTTTGTCTGATGATGCTAGGTATACTACTGGACATATCTGGGCATGCCCACCTAGCGAAGGAGATGACTACATATTCCATTGCCATCCTCCTGACCAAAAGATACCCAAACCCAAACGACTTCAAGAGTGGTACAAAAAGATGCTGGACAAATCTGTGTCGGAGCGCATTGTCCATGATTACAAGGTTTGTTAAGTGTCTGTTTGTATTGGGGGGCAGGGTTTTGACCGGTCTTGTCTTGGTTTCTTCCTTGTCTTATGCATTGTGCCTGATTCTTGGAGTTTACTGTATGAGTTTTAAGAGAATTGAGCACTAAAAGTTTAGAGTTAAAATACGTTTTTTTTTCAAAGCATGTAGCTTCTGAAATCATTCTAGCAAGAGATTTGAAATTATTCCGTAGAACAAACTAAATTTTTGAGGAGTACTGTAAAAGAGCAAATCTTATTTCAGTAATACAAAGAAAATACATGGAAACTTTAATCTTCCTATGTTAAATAAAATTGCAGAGTTAAGCTGCTGATGCAGTTTAGAAATATGTAAAATCTTTGGAATTATCAGGACTTCAGCTAGTGTCGACAATATAGCAATTATATTGTCCCATTTGGTAAGCATGCATAAGTAAATCCAGCCACATGGTAAGGATTTATTTCTTCAGAGTGGGAATATTTGAAATGTATTTGACAAACTGTCTGTAACTGATGCAGTGTTAAATTTGTGCTTAGAATGCGCTCTTGTAAAGTGAATTGAAATATTAAGCTCTCCTTTGATCTGCTAGTGCCTTTTTTTGTTACTTATTGGAAAGGTTGCCTTTACTTGTGTAACTTGTAGTAGTGGTAACCAAGTGTTCTGCTCTTTTTCAGGATATATTTAAGCAGGCAACAGAAGATCGTCTAACAAGTGCAAAAGAGCTACCTTACTTTGAAGGAGATTTCTGGCCTAACGTTCTAGAGGAGAGCATTAAGGAACTAGAGCAAGAGGAAGAAGAACGGAAGAGAGAAGAAAACACTAGTAATGAAAGCACAGATGTAAGAATGCTTCTGCTATTTCATGATCTAATGCAAAGGTTGTCATTACATATGACTAATTTAAAAAAAAGTGGCAGCCTAGGCACTTTGGTTAACTGGCTTTTTCACCTTTCTAGCTTCACTCTAATATAAATTTCAATTTTACATTTTATAAATTAGAGCTGTTAAAATACCACTAAGCTACATTCGTATGAATGGTGGCTGTTCATATGGCTATAAACCTAACTAATTACCAAAGTCAATTAGATAGAAACAGCTGCTAGTTGAATATTTTGCTGCTGAATCCAATTATTACCAATGTTTATAGTGCAATCTCAGCCTGACTTGGAAGCTTTTCCCTTAAGCTTTAGCTTTTGAATACTGGCTAACTCTTTTCTTTTGAACTGAGATGTTATAACACCAACCTTAGCAGAACGTTCTGAGAAAGTAACAAAGCACTGTGATTCAGTAGTTTACTTGGTGTAGGTTTTTTCAGTAGAAAGCTTTAAGGCATTGAGGATCTGAAGCACAAATTACAGCTGAACTGTTGTTAGGCTACTTAAACTAGAGAAATTTCTTGCTGGTATCTTGTGCAATTTTTTTTGGTGAATATGCAACAACTGTGCTTTCACATTCCACAAAGGACAAAAAAGGTATGCCTCTTAATTCAACAATAAATTTGAAAATGGACAGATGCAGAATTTATGCATCTGCCCATCTTGGATCTTCTGAGCTTTTATGAAAGAGGTGGTAAATTTAGGATAAGGTTAGCAGTTTCGCTCATACAGTAGTAATTGTCAGTTAACTCTGTTTAAACACTGCTGCTTCATCGCTGTATTAGATACTAGATTTTTTTGGGATTTAAAATTACAACTAAAACTTGCAGTTCTCCTGTGCTGCTCTTTGCAATACCTCCTTTCAAGGACTTTGAATAAAGAGTAACTTGGGAATTAGGCAACTTGATATCAAATTTACATTAACTAACATCTTAAGAAGGTATTATTTAAAGGTTTGTTTTCCACTTGGCATAGCTGCAAGTTCCCATCTCTCTAATATACCAGAAACCAGTTGTAAGGAATCACCTAGCTCTGTGTGTGAGGTTGGTCAACACTTAGTCGATCCTTCACAGCAGTGTGAAAATCCTGCGATGGAGAAAGCTTGCAGCATATTAATATTTAACCCTTATTATTAAAAATAGTTTTAACTCTTCGTTGACCCAATGTTTCACTTCTTGAAAATGAGGCAATAATAAACTGTCCTTTCAAATGAAGTGATAGTCATTCATGTTCACTGGAAATTTCCATCCTGACGAACTTATTTTAAGCGTAGGAAAAATGCTTATTTGGATAAGAATTGCTTTGATCCTTGATCATCATATGCTGTAGTGTTTTGAAGGGCCCTCTGAGAAGCACAGAGAGGAATAAACTGTTCATTGCTAATTGATTATAATTGAAATTTAGCTGACGTGTTTTGTTCCACTGTTGCAGGATATGACAGGAGGAAGGTGCATACTAGAAATTGTACTACTAGTGCCTTTTGGACTCAGAACAGTAGCTTCATATCAAAATCAGTTTAATGCAGTCTATTAAAAATAAATCTATCACTTGTAACAAACTAAATCTAGGTGGATTAGGTCTTCCTTACCTCTGGTTAAATGCAGTATTAGTTGTACTTTTCAGTTATTTTTAGTTTTCAATTGCACTGAGAAGCCATCTGCTGAACCTCCCTTTGTGATAATCCAAGAGGTTCTTCAGTGTTCAACTATAGCAGACAAACAAGTTTCAGTAAATAACATTTCCCTTGCACCTTCTGAGCACTTATGCGTTTAATATGTTTAGAACTATGTATTGCTGCTCTTGGTATCTTCTGGAGGGATTCTAATGGAATTAAATTAATGTTTCAGGGGACCTTGGTAAGTGTCTCCAGAGTAAATTGTTGTGAAGTGTGTTTTTGTCCTGCAGTTGCAGAAGATGTGAAAGTAATAAAATGCTGATGGGGTGTGTCATAGATACCTGACATAAAATGCCTTTAAAATTAATAGGTGAGCAAGGGAGACAGCAAAAATGCCAAAAAGAAGAACAATAAGAAGACAAGTAAGAACAAGAGCAGCTTGAGTCGTGGCAATAAGAAAAAGCCTGGCATGCCCAATGTGTCCAATGACCTCTCCCAAAAGCTGTATGCCACTATGGAGAAGCACAAAGAGGTAAGAGTTGATGGAGTGAGAAATATGTATTTTACTGAAGTAGCAAGGTGTGCAAAGTTTTGATACATCAGAGTCGTGCCCTGTAAATTATACAGGTTTGGCTGGAGAATTGAGTGGCACACCAGATAAGTACCAGTAAATCCAGGCACTCTTTGCTGTGAGGGCAGTGGGGATAAATACAACTGTGCTCATACAGAACTTTCTAGCAGTCCAGATTGCCACAACAGTTTTACTGTTACAGTTCAGTCCAGTGCTGCTGAAGAAGGTGAACCTGCAGGGCACCCAGAGGTCTGAAATTTCCCAGTCTTTAACAAGCATACCACCCTGGCATCACATCATTCAAGTGTTAGTTGGTCCTGGAATTGTACACTCTGCATAATGAAGTTTGGCAACCAAAACATCTTGATAAGCGCTGGCATATTAAGTCTTTTTACTTTTCAGGTCTTCTTTGTCATCCGTCTCATTGCTGGCCCTGCAGCCAACTCCCTGCCCCCCATCGTTGAGCCTGACCCACTCATTCCGTGTGACCTGATGGATGGGCGCGATGCTTTCCTAACCCTTGCGAGAGACAAGCACCTGGAGTTCTCCTCGCTACGGAGGGCTCAGTGGTCAACCATGTGCATGCTGGTGGAACTGCATACCCAGAGCCAAGACCGCTTTGTTTACACCTGCAATGAGTGCAAGCATCATGTGGAGACCAGATGGCACTGCACTGTTTGTGAGGTATGCTTGGTGAAGTTTTCCCTACTTGTGTCCCTGTATCTTTGTGCCCAGAGTGCTCTTTACCTGAGCTAATTTCTCAGTATTAACTGATGGAAGATGATCTGTGCAGCTCATTCTCTGGCAGTCAGAAAAAAAGGAGAGGAAATGTTTTCTGTAACAAGCAATTCTGCTAATCTGCTACTTGGTGTGATTTTTGTCTCCTCCTTTCAAGCTATGGAGAACTGAAGTAGAATTGTATTTCTTGTAGTTCATTTAAGGTGCTGCTGCTTAAGTAGTTGGGAACTGTAGCAACTGCTTGAGCTGTAATGGTAGCTGATTTTTCTGAAGAGCAATGCATCCTTTCTTCTTCCGGAGTCAGAAGTGTTGTGCTGCAGTATTTCTGTAAACAGGGCTCTCCACTGATTTACTGGCACAGAGGCTTTGCTGTGCTAGAGGTCCAGATTCCTATACTTGGGTGGCTCTTCCGCTACCCTGTTGTCTCTCTGTAGAATGCTGCAGACAGCATTTTTGTCTTCCAAAGTGTTTGCAATACCAGTGTGTTTGAAGATCGAGTCCAGTGGTCTGGGTCAATGCTGTGCCCTCCAGAAGCTGGACTAACCTTGAATCTGGCTTGTAACTTATTTTCTTAACCTGCTGGAAGTAAATGACTCTTTCCAGATTAGGTTCTGAAAAGGTCTGATGAAAATATGATGCTCCCATGCCCTTGTATATACCTGAAAATAAATTCTAAATTTCCTATGGATTAATGAATCTTGAGGACTTGGATCTTTTTCTTAAAGATCAATTATTGAGCCCAAACTCATGTGCTGTTGTAAATGAGGTTCTGTTCTGTTCTTGCTGTTTAACTCACCTGAAAACTGAAAATGCAGCTCTCATTCTCCTTTCTTCTTTGAGAACTGGTACCTCTCCTGCCACTCTTGCCCTCTTCTTTTGAAGCAGCGGTCCATGGGCAGCTCTTTGTTTCTTGCCTTTTTCTTCTCCTTTCCTATTAGGAAAGAAAGGGATTTTTCTGGCCCAGGTGAATAACGTGTGACTTATTAGCTCAGAGCAAACTTGTTTTTCAGGCTATATATATTTGTGTAGATTTCAGACACCCTTGCACCCACACACTTTCCCTGGATGTAATTTGGATTTATTCCTTCTCTAGAACCTCAACATGGCATGAAAGATTGACTTTTTCCCTAGAGCAATAATTTGCCTGGAACGGACTGGGAGTGATTTGTTAAGGTGGCATGACATCATCTATTTATTGTATGGAGTTTCAGGAACACTGATAACTTTTCCTTCGTTGTCTTTCCAGGATTATGACCTGTGCATCACCTGCTATAACACTAAAAACCATGACCACAAGATGGAAAAATTAGGCCTTGGTCTAGATGATGAGAGCAACAACCAGCAGACTGCAACCACGCAGAGCCCCGGTGATTCCCGCCGCCTGAGCATTCAGCGCTGTATCCAGTCTCTGGTCCATGCCTGCCAGTGCCGTAATGCCAACTGCTCACTGCCGTCCTGTCAGAAGATGAAACGGGTTGTCCAACACACCAAAGGCTGCAAACGCAAAACCAACGGTGGGTGCCCCATCTGCAAGCAACTCATTGCTCTCTGCTGCTACCATGCAAAGCACTGCCAGGAGAACAAGTGCCCAGTGCCCTTCTGCCTCAACATTAAACACAAGCTCCGTCAACAACAACTTCAGCACCGCCTGCAACAGGCGCAGATGCTCCGAAGGAGGATGGCGAGCATGCAGCGGACCGGTGTGGTAGGCCAGCAGCAAGGATTACCCTCGCCCACGCCAGCCACGCCGACGACTCCAACGGGCCAGCAGCCCCCAACACCGCAAACCCCGCAACCCCAGCCTCCGCCCCAGCCTGCCTCGCAGCCTCAACCGGCACCTCCCAACAGTATGCCACCCTACACCATGCCAAGAACTCAGCCCCCCAGCGCTGTGTCCCAGGGCAAGGCAGGTGGCCAGGTGACTCCTCCAACTCCACCCCAGCCACCTCAACCACCAGTTCAGGGTCCTCCCCCAGCAGCAGTGGAAATGGCCATGCAGATCCAGCGGGCAGCAGAGACCCAGCGTCAGATGGCCCAGGTCCAGATCTTCCAAAGGCCGATTCAGCACCAGATGCCCCAGATGCCGCCTATGGGAATGAACCCTCCGCAGATAGGCAGAGGTCCCGGTGGTCATATAGATCAAGGAATGGGGCCAGCGGGAATCCAGCAGCAGCCACCGTGGGTGCAGGGGGCCTTACCCCAAGCTCAGCTTCAGCCAGGAATGCAGAGGCCATCCATGATGTCAGTAGCCCAGCCAGGTCAGCCGATGAATATGGCACCTCAGCCAGGGATGGGTCAGGTACCTGGCGCTGCTCAGCCCAAACAACCACCTCTGCCCCAGGCGGCCTTACAAAACTTACTGCGGACTCTCAGGTCTCCCAGCTCACCCATGCAGCAGCAGCAGGTGCTTAACATCCTTCACTCCAACCCTCAGCTGCTGGCCGCTTTCATCAAGCAGCGGGCTGCCAAGTACGCAGGGTCCCAGAACCCCCAGGGGATGACGGGTCAGCCGGGCATCCCTCAGGGTCAGCCGGGCCTCCAGCCGCAGCAGGCCATGCAAGGGCAGCAAGGAGGGGTGCACCCCAACCCAGCCATGCAGAACATGAACCCCATGCAAGCAGGAGTGCAGAGGCCCAGCATGCCCCAGCAGCAGCCGCAGCAGCAGCCGCAGCAGGCCATGGCTGGGATGAATCCTCAGGCGCAGCAGATGAATATGAATCACTCGGGGATGGCTCCCCAGTTCCGAGACCTCCTGATGAGACGGCACCAGATGATTGAGCAGCAGCGCCACCAGCAGCAACAGCAGCAGCAGGGAGCAGGACCAGCACTGGGGCCGGGGATGGCCAACCACAACCAGTTTCAGCAGCCCCAGGGCGTCGGGTATCCCCAACAGCAGCAGCAGCAGCAACAGCAGCAGCGAATGCAGCATCACATGCAGCAGATGCAGCAAGGAAACATGGGACAAATAAGCCAGCTTCCGCAGGCGATGAGTGCAGAGACGGGAGCCAGTTTGCAGCAGGCTTTCCAGCAGAGGCTACTTCAGCAGCAGATGGGGTCCCCAGCTCAGCCCAATCCTATGAGCCCCCAACAGCACATGCTCCCCAATCAGGCCCAGTCCCCGCACCTACAGGGCCAGCAGCTCCCTTCATCGCTCACCAATCAAGTGCGTTCTCCGCAGCCTGTACCCTCGCCGCGGCCCCAGTCCCAGCCCCCCCATTCCAGCCCGTCCCCTCGGATGCAACCTCAGCCTTCTCCGCACCACGTCTCCCCGCAGACCAGCTCCCCACATCCAGGACTGGTAGCTGCCCAGGCTAACCCCATGGATCAGGGGCACTTTGCCAGCCCGGACCAGAGTGCAATGCTCTCCCAGCTTGCTAGCAATCCTGGCATGGCAGGCCTCCATGGTACAAGCGCCACAGAACTGGGGCTCAGCTCCGAGAACTCGGACTTGAATTCAAACCTTTCACAGAGTACACTAGACATACACTAGACACATTGTAGCATTTTGGGAGCAAAAAAAAAGAAAAAAAAAGAAAAGAAAAAAAAACTTATTTTCTCAAGACTTTTTCTACTGAAGACAAATTTTTTTGAATCTTTCTTAGCTAAAACAACATTTTTCCCTGGAACACATCTGAACTCTGCAGCAGTAGTTTGTGGTTTTAAAAACAAACCAACAACGAACCTGAGGGACAGTAGAGTACAAAGAATATATTTTTGTTATGGCTGGAATCATAACCAGTCCTTTTTCTTGGTTTTTTTTTTTTCCTCGTGTGTGTTGGGGAGGTTGGGGGAAGCGGGTGGTCTTTTGGCTGTTCACCAAAGGATGCCCTACTCATGCCTCCAATAGGTTTTATTTTTTTTTAAATTAATGAAAATATGTAATATTGATAGTTATTATTTACTGAGGCAGATGGTAAACATTTTCCCTGTTCTGGTTTTTCTTCATGTCACTGCAAAAAAACACAACAAAAACTAAACAAAAAAAAAAACCACAGGAGAACCTTTTCCTAAAACCGGAGGACAAAAGGGTTTAATGTTGCTTTAAAAATACATTACGTATATAAATATATATATAAAAATAAATACTGATCTTTTCCTCTTTGGTTGGAAATGTGTCAATTCTTTGAAAAAATGTAAAAATATTAAATAACTCAGTCCCCTCCTGGAAGTCTACTTTTGTCCTCCAAGAATTTTCTATACAAGAGTCTGAGCTTAAAAAAAAAACTTCAAGTATTAAAATAATTTGTACATGTAGAGAGAAGATGACATTTTTGCAAATACACAGGGGCAGCTGCCAAATGGATGTAGTATATATATTGTGGTTTCTGTTTTCTTGAAAGAATTTTTTTTCGTTATTTTTACATCTAACAAAGGAAAAAAAATAAAAAAGAGGGTAAGAAACAATTCCAACGGGATGCTTTTAACCTGAGAAAAAGTCCCTAGGGTTTCTTCTTTATGCTTGCTTTCTCTCTCCCATGCCCCCTTCCCACCCTCTTCCACCTTCTGTAAAACTTGAAAATAGAAAGCAAAAAACCCTCAAATCTTGTAAATCATGCAATTAAAGTTGATTACTTATAAATATGAACTTTCGATCACTGTATAGACTGTTAAAAATTGATTTCTTATTACCTATTGTTAAATAAACTGTGTGAGACAGACAGCTTGTTTTTAATGTTTCCCTTCTCTCCCACATCTGTTGCTTGTTCTTAAAATGGTGGGGGTAGCAGAATATATGCTACTTCAAATGTTTGCTATTTAGATGTCGGAGAGCTATTTAATGTACATGACTGTTTTAAAATGCAAATCTCTAATAAGGGACGTGGAATAATAATTAGTCTTCTAAATGGACACTTTTGGTACAGCTCTGCATTCGCGTTTGTTCCCGGCATGTATCTTACCAAAGAAATGAGGTCTGACCTCAACAGTTGTGCCAGTCAGCTGTGCCCCACCCTGCTCACACAGCCTGGGAGCAGCCGATCTTCAAAGGACCTATTTTGCATTTTGAAATGAGAACTATTGTTTGGATATGTGATATTAAAAGATCCTATTTCACTTGGAATATATTGTACACCTTTTGGCACTGAAGTGTGAGCATGAGGTAAGCTTGTGTGGATGTCCCTTAGCCACTGCACCAGGATGGCCTGTGGGTGCCCCATCACCCTGTGATCTGCCAGATGTAGGGCTCGTGTGGTTGGTTACCATATATTTTATATATGGATTTCCTGAATAGAAATGCTTCAGCTGTGGAGCACGTGTGTGGTAAACTCAGTTCTGTGTTCTGCCCGTAGCTGCGTGCACATTAACCCCTGCCATGTAGGAACAGGGTGTGCGCTGGCTGGGCACCAACATTATGTGCTGCTTCGTTGAAGGCTTCCCAAAATACAGCCCTCCCCTGTGCATGTACAGACAGCACTGGCTGCCTAGGGACTAACGCTGTACCGGGGCCTTACATACCTGCAAGACCCAGATGTGCCCAGGGATGTCACAGAGCACATCTGCCTAACACAACTGTGTTGTGAGCATCAGCATAGCCACAACTCCCAGACAGGTAACAACATGAGCAAGCTGCCCTCAGGAAACTGCTGGTGGGAGATGATTGAGGGCAAACCTGCATGCATGGATCAGCCAAGTGCCAAACAAAAGTAATGGTGTATCGCAGTGTGAACGGACATTGGAGGCTGTTAGAAAACAGGGGAGTAAAATGTTTGATATTTGGATATAAACACTAGTAGGACAATGAATCTTGTATTTAAAAAGAGATTTTTTGATAGCAAGCCTTCAGCCAGGTAGTGGACGGTTCCTGGGAAGTTTAAGGAAAGCAGTCTGTGCTTTGGTACTCTCCCTCAGATAATCCTCATCCCGATTGCCCCTGTGTGGCACAGACCAGCTCTGCACAAAGCCCACAATTACCTCCTCTGCTCTGGGAGGGGCTGCTGTTGACCTGCTCTAAAGGAGAGCAGAAAACAAAAACCCCCATGTTGAATGCCAGGGCAGCAGCCTGGGATGCTTTAGTTTGTGTTCTCCATGCCAAGCCTGGCAAGCTTTCCTCTTCCTTCCCCTCACCCCAGCAAAACCCAACTTTACTTTCAGCCTTGGGTTGCTTCTCAGGATGGGGTATAAATAAAATTCCTTCTGATCACATACTGGCTAGCAAAGTGTAAAGTGTGCCCAGCTTTCTTACTTGTATGCTTTTTGTGCATCCTAACTTAGCAAACAGCTTTCAGTTGTGCCTATGTGTTAGCACACAAAATGTGTTTTGAGTTTGTCCAGGCCTGCATGGGAGTATCTGACCCACGCTGAAGGGGGGAAGCCTCTAGATCTTGCAGAGCAGCTTTGATTCAAGGGCTACAGATCTTCTAAGTTTGAATGCCAACGTAGTGACTTGCTTAAACAATGCCAGGAGGCATTTTATGTGACAGCACAGCTGCTCTGTCCCTTTGTAGATGCTGTCTCTGAGCCAAGTTCAAACATTTTATTGAGGTGGTGTGGATGATCAATGGTCTTGAATTTCACAGAATCATGGGATCATCTAGGTTGGAAAAGACCTTGTAGATCATCCAGTCCAACCATTAACCTAACACTGACAGTTCCCAACTACACCATATCCCTAAGCGCTATGTCAACAAACCGCATGGGGTTTCTTTCCCCTACATCCTTCTGCCTCTGCTTTCCCTGATTCTACTGGAGAACCAGAACCCACCAGTTGGGGAAATACTATGGCTGACTGGGGAATTGGTAGGACTTTAGGATGGCAACAAAATCAGGATGTCATCTGTATCACTGCTGCGTCGTCTTGCCAATCAGTTGCATGCAAGTTAAGAGTAGGTCGTTTCACTTCCTGTCTATTTGTTAGACTCAGACCAGCAAAAAGAACTCGCACCCAAAGTTTTAGCAATCCAGTCAGATTTATTGTCTGATTACAATGATGCTAATGCAGCTCAGTGATGTAAACTTCCTAATGTCTATCCCTTCTGATGCTCCTTTGAGTCCTAGGGTCAATGACTGAAGTTGCAGGCTTATAGTCAGTTTGTCACAGGGAGGAGTATAACATTTATGGTTTCTCCCTCAGTCTTGGGGTCATCTGTTTGTAAAAAATATTCTACACCTTGGTCTCTCCTAGATCGTTGTTCCACACTGTGTACAAATTTACCATTTATAGAGTGATTTACATATGTTGCATACTTGTTCTTTGTTTACCCCTAAAACTGGTTTTACCCAGCTCCTGGTTACTCTGACGACCATTGGTGAATTGCTTATAGCTCTGGGCCTGCAGTATCGTGCTGTGACTGTAATACTGGGTTTTTTTAATTTATTCTAGCATCATAGATATCCTATTCTTTGCAGAGCCACTTGTTATTACAGAAGCACAGAATGGCTGAGGTGGGCAGGCGCCTCTGGAGATCATCTAGTCCACCTCCCTGCTCAGAGCAGGGTCACCTAAAGTGGGTTGCATGGGGCCATGTCCAGATGAGTATCTCCAGGGATCCCCCCGAGCTTTCTCCTCTCCAGGCTGAACAGTCCCAGCTCTCAGCCTCTCCTCATCTGACAGATGCTCCAGTTCCCTCATCATCTTGCTGGCCCTTTGCTAGACTCACTTCACTGTGTCCATGTCTCTCTTGGTACTGGGGACCTGAACACAGGTGTGTCTCACCAGTGCTGAGAGGAAGGATCACCTTCCTCCACCTGCTGGCAATACTCTTCCTGATGCAGCTGAGGAGGCTGTTGGGTGCCTTTGCCACAAGGGCACATTGTTGGAATATTGTTCAACTTGCCACCAGCACCCCCAGGCCCTTTTCTGCCAAGCTGCCTTCCAGCATGTGCTGGTGCAGGGGGTTGTTCCTACCAGGTGCAAGACTTTATTTTTCCCTTTGTTGAACTTTATGAAGTTCCTGTCAGTCCATTCCTTTAGCCTGTTGAGGTCCCTCTGGATAGCAGCACAACCCCTTGGTGTATCAGCCACTCCCCTCAGTTTTGTACCATCTATGAACTTCCTGAGGATGTACTCTCTGCCCCATCATTCAAGTCACTGATGAAGATGATGGGAAACAGTATTGTCCCCAGTACCAACCCCTGGGGTCTGTCACTAGAGACTTGTGTCCACTGGACTTTGTGCCAATGATCCCAACCTTTCAATCCACCTTGCTATCTGTTTATCTAGCCCATACTTCCTCAGATGGTGAGGAAGTTGTCAGAGATGGTGTCAAAAGCCCTAGGTAAGTTCAAGATAAACAATATTCAGTGCTCTCCTCTCATTCACCAAGCCAGTCATCACAAGGCTGTCAGGTTGCTTAAGCATGATTTCCCCTTCATAAATCCATGGTGATTATTCCCATTCACCTTCTTGTCCTCAGTGTCTTTGGAAATGGTTTCTGAGAAGATTTGCTCTGTCACCTTCCTAAGGATTAAGGTGAGGATGACTGGCCTGTAGTTTCCCAGGTTCTCCATCTTTGAGACAGGAATCTCATTCTTTCACTCCTAAGGGACTTCACCCAATCACCATGACTGATCAAAGATAGTAGAGAGTGGCCTTGCAAAGACATCAGCCAGCTCCCTCAGCACTTGGGTGTGCAACCGTCAAGTCCTACCGACTTGAGCATGTCTAGTTTGTTTAACTGTTCTGTAACCTGATTCTACCTCACTGAGAATGTCTCCCTTGCTCCAGATAATCCCATTGATCTCAGGGAGCTGGGATTGCTGAAAGCAGGGAACTTCAAAGAGGCAACCAGATATGCTGATTTCCCAGAAGAGCTATGAGAGCTTTCCCCAGGATGCTGTCCTCACAGCACATCCTTGTTTACATGCATACACATGGGCTGGGCCCCCATCTGCCACGTATCAAGATTTCTCCTGTCCACATCACACTGCAACCTTTGCTTGACAAGCTAGTCCATCACTTCCTCACTTGACTGTCAGTTCTCCTGTCCCTCACCTGTTGTCCCTAGTTTAAAGCTCTTCTCCACAGGTTGGGCAGCCTTTGCTTAGCAAAGATGGTTTTGCCCCCTTGGGCAGGTGGATCCCATCTCTTCATAGAAGTCCTTGAAGATCCTTGAAGAGGGTCCTGTGATAATAAAAGCTGAATCCCTATTGACACCAGCTGTACCACCAGTTGTTGACCTGCAGGCTGTATCTGTTTCCCCTCACCAGCAGAGGATGACTCAGCCCCCATACTCATGGCCATTGCATCCAGAGCCATGAAGTCACACTTGATATGCTCCAAGTCTCCCCTGGCAGTATCGTCAATGCCCACATGAAGAGAAGCAGGGGGCTGGTAACAGTGAGGGCTGGACAAGCCTTGGCAACCTCTCCATAACATCCCAGATCTGAGAACCTGGCAAGCAGCACGTCTCCTTACGCAGGTTGGTAGACGGTGACCTCCATCCCCTGCAGTGGGGAGTCTCCCACCACCAGCACCCACCACTTCCATGTGGTGCTGTTGCGTGGCTCAGGCCCAGGCTCAGGCAGTTTAGACGTTTCACTGGACACAGCTCCCAGCCTCACATCTGCTGTGAGGGCACTGAACTGATTCTGTTGCTGTCCTGCACACGTGCAGGTAGAGCGGGAAACATCCTCCTGGTGCCACAAGGCACAGGCTTCCAGCCTTCATTACTGAGTCCCAACCCAATGAGCATAGACTCTGCCTTTAGTACAGATGGGGGGGTCAGGCTCTTGAAACTGCAGGGTCTCCAAGAAGATCCTGTTCTGTCCCAGCCTCAGCCAAAGCGAGAAGCCTCAAACACTCCCTGCAGCACAAGACTGCATATCCTCCCACAGGAGAGCTCAGTCTGGGTGGAGGCTCAGACATCCCAGGGAGACCCGTTCCAGCGTCTGTGGGAGACCATGCCATGTGGCACATCACTGCCATTGCTGAGCGCAGGGGACCCTGACCCCCTCTGTGCACCCCACTGTGCAAACCCCTGCATCTGTTAGTTGCTCTCTGGGAGCTGCACTCTAGGCCCAGCAGTTACAATGGGCTTCTCCCTAGAACCTGATGACTATTAGTCACAATAATATATACACAGTCAGTGTCACACCAGATAATTGTACAAAAACTAAAACAATGTTGGGGCGGCAGGGAGACAGAGAGAGAGAACAAGACCAGTCACCTGGTCATTAGACAATTGTAACAGTGCAACGAGCTACAACGCAGCTCCTGGAAGGCCAAGAAAAGTCCAGACAAATCCTGACAGGGCCCAAGTTATTCACATAGTGCAGAACTTGTGGCCTCTTACGAGTGCTGGCAGGTGGAGGCTGAGGTACATGATGTGACAGTGACAGCCATTCCAGCTTCTGCTTTCTTTTCCAGTGCTTCTTCCAGTGTTTGATACACACTTAGTTCCTCTGCAAGAAACTCCACCTCCTGTTTCCAAGATGGTCTTTTTACAAACACCATGTTCTTGATTGTGCTACTCCCAGTTCCAACCAAACTCAAGGACTCTGGCCCAGCCTCTCTGGAGAGTCTGGAGTGGGTGATTCTGCCTAAGTGTGTGAAGAGGCCTCCTACCCTTAAAATGAGCTTTTCTTTGAAGAACAGCCATATGTTGCCCTCGCTGGGGAATGTTTGTTTTTATAAACCCTCTTAGCAGCTGCCTTCATACAACACAACCCTTGGGTAACTGTCAGTTTGCACAAGGAACCATTTCCTCCCTCACCTTGTCAAAACAGATCACATGCTATAGATCCTGGCCTAGCCCAGCCCCTGAAAGTGCGAGAGCACAACGGGTTCCATCTGCAGTGGTTTCGGCAGCCTCTATGCCTGCATCACAGTTGAAAAGCCACTGAGATGCTACATCAGCCCTGAAGGCATGTTGTGTGCATTGGCATTTGCCTGCCCGCCTTCGATCTGGCACTCCATTTAGAAAAACAGGGGTCTGATGATTTGCTTGAGTTGCCTTAGTTGCACTCCCTTAGAACAGGATCTTGGTTGTAATTCCCCAGCAGGAATCCTGCGCATGGTGGATGTTTGAAAGGGAAACCTGTTCTGTAACTGGTGCTGTGGGTAACTGATGGGCAATCAGCCACAGCTCCAGTCTACGCTCCCTGTTGTAGGCAGTGTGGTGGATTTAGGGAGGGTGGAAGAATTGCTATTGGCACCATCTCCCATAGCCATCTTTGAAGGGCTATGAAGGGCTCTTCATAGCTCCTGGTGAAGTTGGCATGGCTCAGACTGTTGTTTTCCCCAGGTGTGCTGGGTGGTGGCAGGCTCTGGTGTATCTTGGGAGCAGAGAGCTACATGTCAGTGGGTGTTTTGCTTCTCCCCATGCCCCCGCAGTCCCCAGGGCAACAGCAGGAATTGGAAGGTAGTGACAGTGGCATTACAAGAAGAAAGCCCTTTGCCAGTCCTGCTCCTCTGGATGAAAGGGCATAGGCTGCCCAGAAAAGTGAGGAGTCTTTCACTTAGGTTTGTTTCCTTCTTCACTTTCCCCTTTTGTTGTCATTGTTGCCCCACACTGTTGTAGCCTTACTAAAATGGGGAAAGAATGCAGGTACAGCTGCCTACCCTGTGGAAGGAAGAGTCACAGCAGCATGGGACTCTGGGGCTGGTGAAGCAAGGCCTCAAATGTAGGGGCATCCCTGGGCTGATATAGAAAGGATCTCCAAGGGCTGGAAGGCAGGGCTTGGGTGTCAAGTTTTGTCTGGGAAATGAGGCCTGGCAAGACAGGGCCCAGCCCTCTGTGCTTCTGCCATGGGTACTGGCCACAGGGGTGGGCAGGAGTGGGGTCTGCAAACATAGCACTGGAAGCCAGGGTCTCATTTTGCACTCATAGCAACCCCAGCTCCCTAAGCTGAAGGTCCTTCAGGCATTTGCTTTTCCTGTGCTTTCTTGAGATTGCAGTGAGAGCAACAGCAGCAGTTGGGGGAAACAGTGTTCTTCCTGTGCAGATGTGTTCCGCTCTTCTGGCAGCAGGTCGGTAACTTCAAGTTTCTCTAAAGAAAACCCTTGGGGCAGGTATTTTGGACATTTTTTTTTAGTCCACCTACTATAACCCATGCTGTTCCTCTCCTGGACTGTGGACCATGTGCTGTATCTTGCCTGAAAAGGTATTACAGGGGCATGTGGGGGGGATGTGGGGGACAAAAAGCATGCCCGTCCCTACACAACTCATGCAGCCTGCTTGGTTCATGGAGCAACACATTTTCTTTTCTGTTTTAAGAACATCTGAAAGGTTCCTCTGGGGAAAGGAGAGCTGACAACAGGTCGTAGCAGAGGCACTAGCTACCCACTGTGGTGCTAGATCAGTGCTGTGCTGAAGCGAAGAATTTAATTTTCTTTGATCACAGCTGCGGTGGAGATTACATCTGTCCAGCCAAACATTGGGACTGGCTTTTTAAGTTGGTATCCCAAACAGCTTCCAGTCTGTGGTCTACACTGAGTCATGCAAACCCACAGGCAAGACAAGTCTCTGTCCTTGCTCAGTGTTGCCACTGAAACCTGCAGCACACACCACCCAGCCCAGCTGGCATTCTGCAACCTGCAAGACAAGATGAGCTAACCCACTTGTGCTCATCTGGAGTCACTAGGAGCCACCCTGCAGCTTCAGCTGCCCCGTACAAGGTGGAAGACAACGATGGAAGCAGCAGACGGGACTGGTATGAATGTCCTCCAGGACCGTGCTCAGGCAGCAGGACTTCCATCACTGCTTTTCTGCCAGTGGTGTGCAGATGGTGATGTTGGTGTAGGAGACAAGGGCCCCAAAGCAGCCAGCCCAGAGATGCCACTTCTCAACATGACTGGGGTGGGGGTGGAATGAATGCTGGAGGAGGTGGGGAGGAGAAGAGAAGCTGAATATAAATGGCCCCCCAAGTGACTCAAAGCAGGTACCTATGGCACCCTTGTTCTCTTGTGACTATTTTGAAGGGGAATTCAGGAAATCTGGTCTCTGCATCCACCCTGTGATGATAAACTGTGCAATAAAACAAGTGCACTGTTTAAAAGCCAGGTTCTTCCTTGGATCATGCATTGTTCTGCCATGACAGAGGCTTCTAGGCCACACTCTGGTACTTGTGATGCTTTTTGTCAGGCACCTATATAGCCTTATGGACGTTTTTAATGTGTTCATACTGCTGAGGCGTGGGTGGGTGGGGGTGGCAGGAGAGTGAGACTAAAGCATTTCCCTTCCCTCTTAGACTCAGCGATTTTCTGATTACAGAAGCTCATAGGTGTTTCTCCCACAATTCAGCTGGCTCCAGAGAATCAAGGGGAGAACAAGATTTATTATTCCAAAGCAATTCTTTGTCCAGCACTGGGATAGGGTAGGGAGTTAAAATCAGAAGGTTTAATTCCAGGATGATTTTGTGAGGTTTTCCCTCCTCCTTTTTCAATCAATAAGGTGTGAAGATTGGAGTGTGGCACTGAAAGGAACTCCCAGGCAATGACTCCCTGGAGAGCAGGGGTTTGGGAGCCACAGAACGCATATCTCGCCAGGCCTGTTGATTGAAAGCCAGGGCAGCCTAAGGCCTGAGGTGTGACCTGGGTCTAACAGCCTGTAACCACATTCACCAGCTGGGTTACAGCCGCCAGAAGTTAGACCCCAAAATCATGAGTTTAAAAATAAAGACTTCTGGTGCTGTTTGCTCGCTGTTTTCTCAGTCTGAGCTTGTACTGAAGGATTTCAAGCCTTTTCTCTTTTCTCTTTCTCTTTTCTCACCTGGGCCCAGTTCCCTGGTGTCACCACAAACTATGAGAGAGAGCCCTTAACTGCTACATGGGAAAGCATATGTAAAAGGGTTTCTACCTTTAACTGCATATTATGTGCCAGGCCAGATGAGCGTTGTAGCATCTGGTCTTCTGCTATTACCTGGATTCACTGGTCCTCCAGGCTGCCCCTGCTGCTGGGGAAGGTGACCTGGCAGGACACTGTGATGCCCCACATCTTCCCAGGATTGCAGAGGAATCAAACAGGCAGCACAGCTCAGCACTCAAAAGCCAGATTTCTTGGAGGACTGGGACAGGCTAAGTACTTAAAACTGAGGTTTATCTCCTAGACAGTTAATTATTCTCTGCCCTTTTCAGGACAGCCTTGGAATTGGGCATAGCTGTTGTTTTTAAAATCTGGACACAGTTTTTGTTTTACTTTTTTATTATTATTTGTATGTAGAGCTGTGTTGACATATACTTAGAGCCTAACTTAGTGTCTGTGCCCTTAACTGGGATGCTTGTTGGGTCTGGGGTGGGATTTTTTGTTCACCACAGGAACTGATGGCTATGGCTATTGCACAGTGTGATTTAATGGCAAGTTGCTGTAAATACCTAAGACCATCAAGGTAACATTAAGGATGATCTGACAAGGTTTTTCTTGTGAGTTCCGCAGCCCATGAGAACGAACTAGACAACAGCAACGGCTTAAATCTCCTCCCTCTGCGTGGGCACTTACAGAGTGCAGGGTGTGCCGCCGCTGGAACAAACGCAGCCGGCACGCTGGCGGCGTCGCACTTGCGACGTTAAGATTCTGCCCGAGGATCCCGAATCACGGGATATTTAAAAAAAATACAAAATAATAACAACTGCGTACCCTGAGGGACGCTCCCCGCCTCACAGGCGGTGCCGGCCGCTGGGCGCCCCCGCGCGCCCTCCCCGGCTGCCAGTCCCTGAGGGAGCGGCGCCTCCCCCGTCCCGTCCCGTCCCGCCTGCACGCCGGGCCGGGCCGAGCGCATTAGGCCTCCGCTCCCGCCCACCCCCCGCTCTGGGAAAACCCCCGCCCTGAAGATTTTTTTCGTCGTTTTTCCGGGGGGTGTTGTGCAGTCGGTGCTTTCCTCGGTAAGCTGCAGCAGCGTAGGCCGCCATGAGCCCCGAGATACTCGGCCTGGGGCCAGGAGGCTCCGTCCTGTCAGGGGGCAGCCGGAAGCAGTGGCATGAAGACATTACTCAGGATCTCCGAAACCACCTTGTTCATAAATTGTGAGTAGCTGATACCAAAACAGTCTCCTGTTAGGTGAGTTGTTGCATTTGAGGTCTGTGTGTGGGGCAGGAGGAGGCCTGGCTTCCAAAACTGGGGGGCCAGGGAGGAAGTTTTATCAGGGTGTGTGAGAAGGGAAAGCAGAAACCTGGAAGCTGCGTTCTTGCTTTCCTGGTCGTTAATGGAGCTGCATCTGCTGGTCTGGGGCTGTTGCATTGGGAGTGTCCCACTCTGTACTCGAGCCATCTCCCCGGGGCAGCGTCCCCCAGGAGCAGTAGCAGTGCTGCAGTCTGTGGGGAGATCTGCTTGCCGCTTTGCGTTCAGATCACCGGGGTTAGTGCTGATGTTCCCATCTGGGAACATCCTAATCACTTGTGTGCCTTATTTTTTTTTCTTCCCCAGAGTCCAAGCCATATTTCCCACTCCTGACCCTGCAGCACTGAAGGATCGGCGTATGGAGAATCTGGTGGCGTATGCTCGGAAAGTGGAAGGAGATATGTATGAATCGGCAAACAGCAGGGTGAGATGCGATCCTCCGTCATCCAGTCACGTGTATCTCTGCCTTGATCCCATAGTGGCTGGGGAGGAAGGGGGGTGAAAGCACAGATGAGAGCCCCAGGCCGAGGAAGCGTGTGTTGAGGGGCTGCTGGATGGGGCCTGGGACCGCCTGTGTGTGTGTCGCCTGTCGGGGTGTGTAGTTCTCCCAAAGAAGCACATGAGAAGAGAAATGTCTGGTGTTGGGCTAATGGTTGCCAGCAGTGCCCCGAGCAGTGCCCCTTTTTGCTCTCCTATCTGCCCGGCAGCCCCTGCAAAGGGGGAGCCGCCCCCACCCAAGCCAAAACGTGTTTTCTGTGCCTGGATCACTGTGACCTGTTGCCTTTTCTTAATGTGTGTGTCGTCATCTTTCCCGCCTTGTATTCCTCCCCAACAGGCAGAGTACTATCACTTGCTGGCGGAGAAGATCTATAAGATTCAGAAGGAGTTGGAGGAGAAACGAAGAATCAGGCTGCAGAAGCAAAACATGATCCCAAATGCTCCGGGCATGCCACAGGCTCCCATGAATCAAGGGCCCAACATGGGACAGCCGCAGCCAGGGATGTCTGCAAGTAAGAACAGTTGGGTTACTGACTACCTGGTGCAGGGAATCCTGTACTGTCATTGTCATCATGGTCAGGCTGGTGACCATTTCCCTCTTTTAATTTCACAGTTACCTTTGTAAAATTAGACTGCCAAAACTTAAGCAGCACACATTTTTTATTTTCTTCTGTTCACCTGTTGGTTTGCTGAGCTATTCTACCTTACTTTCCTTTTTCAAAGGCAGTATGGTGAATGTATGACCAAGGGTTACAAGTCTATAAACATTTTTTCTTCAAATGGCTGCCTTCTCCAGGGCTGATGACAGAAGTTAAACCCTTGCAATGCTTTTTTTTTTTTTTTTTTCTTACGGTGTCAGCATAGGAGGTGAGAGGAGAAGCATTACTAAAGCTGTGTGCCAATTCCCAGTGCACTCAAGGATTTGGAAGCTGATCCTGTAACCAGAATGGCTGCCACTTGGTGCTGGAAGTGAAACTAGGCCCATGGACTGCCAGGATTCTTATGAGCTTTTGAAATGACAGAGAGTAGAACATTAAAAAGGAGGCTCTGGAGGAGCAGCAGATGAATTTATGAAGCCTGGGGACCTGGAGCATGAGCTCCCCACCTCAGCATGGGTGAGGGGACAGTCCCAGTAGACAGGCACAAAGAGCTAGTGTGCCAGTGCTCCTAAAGGAAGGTGTGGTGATGAGGGACAGAGCTGGTGCTGAAGTATAAGATGCTGCTCTAGCCACACAACTTGGAGCTGGGCACCTGTATCTAGCTCTGAGAAGCAGCCTGGCCTCTGTCCTGCAGGAATAATCCCTCCCATTGCATCCTGGACTCCTGTGCTGTCATGGTTTGAGCCCAGAGGGCAACCGAGCACCACGCAGCAGTTCACTCACCCCTTCCCCCTCAGGAATGGGAAGGAGAAAATGAAACAAAAGGCTCAGGAATTGAGATAAGGACAGGGAGTGATGGCTCACCCATTACAGTCACAGGCAAAAGACAGGCTCCTTAGGAGAAGAAAAAAGAGAACATCACTTTAATTCAAACACTTAACAACAACAACGGTTAACAGACAGGAGTGGGACAGTGAGAAGTTTATCACATCTTAAAAACACCTCCCCCCACCCCTCCCTTCTTCCCTGGCTAAGTATCTCTACCTCCTCTCCCCCAGAAGCATAGGCGGGGTTATGGTCAGTCCCGCCGCTCCTTCCTCCTCACGGGGAGGACTCCTCTCATTCTTTCCTGCTCCAGCGTGGTTCCCCTCTCACGGGAGACAGTCTTCCATGAACTTTCTCTGGCATGAGTCCTTCCCATGGGATGCAGCCATTCCCGTGCTGCTCCAGCCTGGGTCATCCCTGCATGTTGCAGCCCTCCCAGCGCCGAACTACAACAGCAGGGCTGCTTCTTCCCACAGAGTCTCGGCCTCCTTTGGGTGCAGCTGCCTGCTCTGCTGTGGGGTCCTCCACAGGCGAATCTCTGCTCTTCTGGTGACCCTCCATGGGTGGCAAGGGGGGCAGCAGGGGCAGCCATGCCATCTCACCATGGGATACAGGGGGGCTGCACTGGCACACACCGCCCCCCCACCCCCCCGCTGCCGCCCTTCCTCCTTTTCTTACCCTGACCCTGGTGTTTGCACAGGTGTCCTCCTCACAACTCCTCCTCCCAGGTTTCCCTTCTTAAATACGTTATCGCAGAGGCACAGCCACCGTTGCTAATTGGCTCGGCCTTGGCCAGAGGCGGGTCTGACTTGGAGCCAGGGAACCTTCAAGAAGCTTCTCACAGGGGCTACCACTGTAGCCCCCTCCCCCGCTACCAAAAACCTGCCACACAAACCCAGCACAACCTTTAATTCTGTATCTGTGTCTTTTCTGGAAGCAGCTTTGTTGTCTGTCACACAGTGCACTAGCAGTATTTGCAAGGGAATGACAGCCTTTATAATTAATTATCAACTACATTATTTAAATACTTTAAAAGCAATTTTCTGTTTCTAAACAGCGCTGGAGGATTGTTTGGAAAACCTGAACCTGGAGGACCCCTGACGCTACGGAAGTTTGCAGATCAGGTTGCACTCAGTAGGCTTTGCAAGCTCCCCGCCGCTGTCCCTCTGTAATTTGGCTGTGACCCCAATCGCTACCTAGGATTCTCAGCATGGTTCACAATGATGGCGACACTCCATTGTGTTTAGAGCGACAGGCTGGAGCTGTGTTTTAGCACTTTTGGATTGTCTGGAAGAGCAATCCATGTGTATCTGTAATGTAGGTAAGCCTTCGGACTGAACCTCTTCCATGCTGCCTTACTGTCCCTTGCAACCAAGGCCATACTATATCCACGAGAGAGGAACTGTGCGTGTGCTTAACGCATTACTTGTTTAGCTACTCACTACTCAGTCTGTACAGAGTAGGAAGGTTCAGGACAGGCTTTTCTTTTTTTCTTTTTACAATGTCAACACAATGAAGGTGATAAGGAAGTAAAAGGGATAGAATGGGAAATCATTCACTAATTCCAGGGGACGTACCTTTTGCATAGAAGAGAATCAATGCCAGAGACATACGGAGTGACAGTTGCTTCCTGGCTGTTCTTGACTGGGGTGAGGGATGTTGCTACCAGTACTGCTAAGACCACACTACTTTTCCATGGGGGGAAAAAAAGCCAAAAGGTAGAGAAGTATTTGTGTTATGAAGAAGCTATGCTATAAATGTGTAGAGATTTTTTAAACCAATTGCACAGCACACTGCAAGGCCTGTTTTGCATAGGTAATACTTTCTTTGCCAAATAAAACATCTATTTATGCCTGTGTCATGGATGAAAGTATTGACATGGTAATATTTAGTAAGAAATCTAGGTTTATTAATAACTAACAGCAATTTATTATTATAAAATAATTCAGAAATACTAAAAGAAAGAAAAGCGACTTATTCAGATTCTAAAATGACAAGATTCACACTAACTTACTTAACGGTACCTATATATATATATATATACATGCATGCACATAACAAAATGGACAAACATACAGAAACAAAGGTGTTTGGATTCAGTAGAAGGAACACAGAACGGACATACACACACAGAAACAAGGGTATGTACCCACACACACACACACACAGAGTAAAGAGAAGCTAGCTCAAAGAAAATTTCCCTCTCGAGTTTAGAGCAAATACTCACAATGCCTTGGCATTCCTCAATGGGCAATAATTGAGACTCGAGCAGGGAACTTCGCCCTGGCCTTCCGTCTGGAGCAGACGACACCTTAAGGGTTTGGTACCTGAGAGGCGTCCCAGCTCAGGGGAGATGCTGGTCACAGGCCCACTGCAATCCAGGAGAGCTCAAAGGGTCTCCCTGGTGGTCGCCATTTATAGGGTCCAAGATAATTGACTTTTGTCAAATACCTTCTGGTGCCTTCCAGTAGTTATAAAAGAATTTGATTAATGTGCAACTCTGTTATTGTTCCCATTTGACCACATCCCAGGCACAGGTGTGCCAGGCCCTTAGGAGTTGATGGGCCATTACAGCTGTTTCCGAGCAATCGGGAGGGGCAGGAGCCAGGCTCCTTAACATTATCAGTCCTTATCTCCACAGATTGGTGTATAGCTGGGGGGATGTGGGTAGAATCGCACCTAGCACCAAGCAGCTCAACAAAGGCGGGGGGGGGGGGGGTGGGGGGGGGGGGTAGGAACTGCACCACCACAGCATGAAATCTCAGAAACTGATCATATGAGGACAGCGGGAGCAGCAGCAGTAACTCATGTGGATTATTTACCGTGGGATTCTCAGGGCAGAGCAGAGTGGGAGGGAAGAAGCGAGTTCTCTGCCCTCTGCACCCTGCTTGCCTGGCAGCACTTAACCAGCACCCAGTGACACACTGGTGATGTCAGCAGTGCAGGACAGGGACAAGGGCATTGCTAGTGTGATGTTTGGTACCTGCCACGCTAAAGGCATTCCTCCCATCTAAAACCAAATCCTCACCCACTTACCAAGGTTTTTAGGAAACCGTGTGTGTCCTCTCTTATGTTTAAGACGTGCAGCTCCAGCTGTGCGTCTCTGCGGGGCTCACGTTGTTTCACGGACACCGTGTTGGCACCCACACGCTGATGGCTACTGGGTGTCAAATCCATCCATGGGGCTGAAGTGTTGGGTTTTGTTGGGGTTTTTTCGTTTGTTTTGTTGTTTACCTAAACTTCTGGGATTGAGAGCTAATCCAGAACTACGAGAATGGAGGGGGTGCGCCCACCGGGAGCGGGGAGCGGGGAGCGGGGCGCGGCCTCTCCTCCGCCCCTGGGTGGGACCGCCGTGAGGCGCCATGGCCGCTCTGCACCGCCGCCGTGGCGGGAAAAGAACTACAGCTCCCGTCGTGCCCCGCGGGGAGCGCGGCGAGAACAAACTCCTCGCTGATTGGCTCTCTTTTCTCGGCTCCCGCCAATCAGATGTTCCGCTGAGGAGGGGACGTGCTCCTCGCGCGTGAGGCGGGCTAGCAGCGTCCCAGGAGCCATGGAACAGGATCGTGGGGAGGTGAGCGGCGACGCGCTGGGGCTCCTGCGGGCCCAGAGCCAGGGCCAGGGCCGAGGCTCCTCCGGGGCCGGGGCTCCTCCGGGACCGGGGCCGGAGGGAGGCTGGCCGCTCCTATAGCCGCGGAGCTGCCCGCAGAGTGCTGGGGAAAGCCCTGGGATACTGGGCTGGGCCGCCCGCTGCCCTGAGGGAGGGCGAGAGGCCCAGGCTGTGTTAGCGGGGTGACGGCTGCGGTGTGGTACTGGGGGTAGCGGCTGCCCCTGGCCGGGAGGGGGCGAGGAGCGCTGGGCCGCCTCCTCCCGGCCGTCGTGTTGTGGTGGTGCCCGCTGTGGCCGCCAGCCCCGCCTCCGCGCTGCCGGGGGCCGGGCTAGTGCTGGAGGGGATGATGGGTCTGACCGGGGCCTCTGCCTCCCCCTTGTCTCTCTAAGCAAGATGCGAGTGGTGCTGTCCTTGCTTGTCAGCCCTGGGAACTTGTAGCATGTCCCAAGTTTCATTCGCGTTTCATGGAAGAGTAACGAGCCAAAGATAATCACTTTCTACGAGGAAGGAAGGTGTATCTGCCAGATAATGTTGAGAAAGAGATGAATGTGCTTTTTTTTGAGGAGTTCAGGCTTTCAGATGCCAGGAGTGCTGTCTGAAGATGTGGATCTGCAGGAGACCAACTCTGTCTTCAGGGAACAACCTGGGTACCTTGGGTCTGTTTTGTGTGAAAGCCAGGGAGGATGTGGTGAGGCAGAAGTGAGTGATGTCTGATTTTACTGTTCATGTGTCTATAATAATACCCAGGAGCCAGGGATCGGAGGGAATTTAGCACTGGAAGGTGATGGACTTGCTGCTGATCTTTTCTTGTTGCCTGCTTGGATGAACAATTGTATCCTGGTGCCTCGTGCGTGTGGCTCTTCCAGTCTACCTTTCTGTTCCATCACTCCCGGTGCTGATGATGACTCCTTGCTGCTCTTTCATGAGTTGCTAACACCTTTTCCCAGCTTAAACTGGAGTTCAGTTTAAGATTTTTTTTCTAGTCTGAGAAAGAGTCACTGGACTTCTGTACTCTTTCTTCAGTCGCTGCCTCTCTGCAATCTTGCTGTAACAGCAAGTACGAAGAGGTAGTGTAGATGTTTAGTTGTGGAGACATCTGGTTGTAGGCAAAAACTTCAACAAATGTTGTTCTGTCATCCTGCTGATGCAGCTTCTGAATGGAGGTCAGCTCTGGACTATGGAGTTCCCAAAGAACATGAACTTTCTCCAGAGTTGAGTTTGTCCTGCTGACATCCAGGCTGTATTGGTCTTGTGAGCTGTGGTGGCCAGAGTGTACAGCTTTGCACTCTGCGCTAGAAGTTTGCAGTGACTTTAATGTTGATGGTGTCTGCATTGCTGTGCTGTGCAACTATATTGGGAGAGACAGTGTCTGGGAAGATGCAGTCCCGTCTGTCTTCATCAGCATGGCAGTGTAGTTCCCTGTATTCTTTCCACATTCCTCCAAGTTTTTTTGTATGTAGCTGCAGCTCTATGGCTGTCTGTTTTCTCTTGGGTAGCAGAATGCAGCCTGTGAAATGTCTGTAAAGAGACCTGTTGTGGTGGTAATAGCTTCCCTGCTAGGGATTCAGACTCCCTCCTTTGGGGTTGTTATGTGGACTCATTGCTTACCCCAAGGCCTCTGCCTGGTCCAAGAGGCCCCCCTGGCAATGAAGGCAGGTTTGTTGTGGAGTGTGGTGTAAAATGTCTGTTTCAAAATAGACTGTCTCTTTTTTTCAGTCAGTGTCTACCTTGTGCCACAAAACTTCATCTTTGGAGCGGATGGAGGAGGAAGGCAATGAGGATGAGGAGGAGGAGGAGGATGAGTTGGACATCTTTGGGGGTTATGACAGCTTCCGGGGCTACAACAGCAGCATGGGCAGTGACAGCAGCTCCTGTCTGGATGAATCTAGTGATGATGAGGTGGCAGACCGGGAAGCTGGAGAGCTTCCAACCTCTCCTGTGCCCCAGCTGTCCACAGGCCGGCTCACAGAGGACAGTGGCTCCGAGCCAGGTACTGCACTGCCTGCATGTTCTACCTAAAGCACATGTACGATGGAAAGAACAAGGGCTGGGGGAGCTGAAGGGTGTATGGTCTTTGATTATGCTTTGGGAACAGCAATGGATTGAGAGTGCATTTTCTGGGCTACATGGGGGAGCTGCTATTTGTAAAGAAGGTTACTTGGGCTCAGTTCTGTCCTTGTAGTGCATTGACCCTGCCAACTGCTTACATTTTTGTGCCTTCCTTCTCTCAGCTGTGTGCGAGATGTGTGGGATTGTGGGTACCAGGGAGGCTTTCTTCTCCAAGACCAAACGTTTCTGCAGTGTCTCCTGCTCCAGAAGCTACTCCTCAAACTCCAAGAAGGCCAGCATCCTGGCCAGACTGCAGGTGAGTCAAAACCCTTCCTTCTTCCCAGCAGATAGAGAAGGATGTGCCAGTGCACAGGAGTGGGTGGTTGCTCTGTAGTTAAAGATCAGACTGCCATTACCAGTGGCTTGTTCTTCCTGCCTGAAGTCCCCAGAGAATGCATGCCAGCTGAAAGGTAGTGCTCCCTAGAAGCTGAGGAAGGGCATATTGATATTTTACCTGCTGTTTCTTCTTGTTCCTGTGAGTGTTGGTAAAAATTGTAGTAACCTGAAAATTGCCCAAGGAAGAGAGGCGTGCCCTGCTGGCCAGTTGCAGGGACTGGCTTCCTTTCCCGTGCCACTAATGTTCCTTCTTTTATAGGGGAAGCCACCAACGAAGAAAGCTAAAGTTCTGCACAAGGCAGCCTGGTCGGCCAAGATCGGGGCCTTCCTCCATTCGCAGGGTACAGGGCAGCTGGCAGATGGGACACTGACAGGCCAAGATGGTGAGTGTAGGTGAGGTGTGAGGAGGTGCAGCTGCTGGATCCACAGCAGCTGGGGACACCTGGAGGGCTGTAAGCTCTACAGTCCTCTTTTTCACCTCTTGTACGCTGCCTTGTACTGAAACAATGTGTGTGGATTGCTCTGACACAGGCTAGCGGGACAGAGGGCATGTCTCTCTCCCTCTCTCTGCTGGTGCTAATGGAGCCCTAGTGGGTTCCTGCTCATCCACTATCGCAGCCTCGTCCTCACTCCTCATGCAACTTGACCTGGAGTGTAACCTCTGTAGTCAGTCGCATGAGGTGCTGACTCTTCTGCTGGCAAAACTGACTTAAATGTGTCCTGCTGCTCCCAGCCATTTGCTGCCCCATTGCCTGTGGGGAGTTATATTTAACCCGAGTCACTCACTGATCAGCTTGAGGAACAGCCAGTCACTGCAGCTGAAGGAGTAGAAGCTGGTGTTCGGGCAAAAGTGAGCCCCAGCGGAGACTGATGCTGGAGTAGAGCTGTAGCCTTGGATCAGGCATGACCGTGGGATTAGTATCTCAGTGCTTCACTCTGATTTTCCCAACACCCTCTGGGGAAGCAAGTGCTGCTGATATGACCCTGCAGTGTCACCGCTGAGAGGCAAAGCTGCTAAGTGGTTTAGTGCTGACAGGATGCATTCTCCACTCTCTGTGGAGTGCTTGAGCCCTGGGCTGGATTTGACCCCTTTCCTTGCCCCTCCTGCCCCCCCCTTTTTCAAAAGCAAGTGACAGCAAGGGTTGATTAATAATATATTGTGCCTCTGGTGGGGCCTGGTCCCTGTGCACTCGTAGAATCTAGTTCCCCACCAGGGAAAATGCACTGGAATGCAGAGTCCCTGCGTGCTGGGGCAGAGGGCTCTGTCCCAGAGCAGGTGGCAATGTGGCTGCAAGCTGTAGTCCAGAGGTAACTGAGTATTCTGTGCCTTTTCTATAATCTCACCTGATTTTCTGCTTTCATGTCTGCTTATAGCACTTGTCCTGGGCTTTGACTGGGGAAAGTACCTGCAGGAGCACGGCTTCAAGGCAGCTCCTGTCAGCTGCTTCAAACACGTGAGTTCTTTGCTGTGCCTCGCAGTGTGCACAGGGCATGTTGTATTCATGGGGCCATGTACTCCTGTGACAAGTGGTGGGGAGAGGCCTGGGGAGCTGGTTATTGAGCCCTAGCTGATGCAAGGAAAGAAGTTGGGGCTTCTCACAGCTAAGAATGGGAGTCCCACAGAGGGACCAGGAGTTTTGGGGGAAGAAGCAGAGAGGGACTTGATAAAAGCACTGCTGGTGGTGATGGCCCAGTGCTGGCTGGGGACAGAATTAGTCATGACTGGGGGGGGATAGCAGAAAGCTCCCGGTTGCTTTTGCAGTTTGTGTGGGTGAGCACAGCCCAGGGTGATGTGCAGGGAGGAACTCAGCTTATGTGGGCCTGGCAGTAGCTGTCCCTCCAGCCTGTGTGGTTCCTATCACACTGATTTGCAGTCCTTGTGGTAGCCAAGGCAGATAGGTGGAAAAATGGCAGTTCTTAGGTATTATAGCATGCCCAGCCTCTCTGTATATTAAAACTCATTTGTTATGTTCCTTTTGAGTTGTGATCTGTGATAACACTAACCAAATTTTATTTTTCTTGAGGAAGACATGGCAATTTGATGGTTAGGGATTTTGATACCGTAGAAGAACGAGAGCAGCTACTTTGGGATAATAGGACAGCTGGCAGTGAAATACTTAAGTGTTGCTATGCAATGTTCTGCCTTTTGGGATCCTCTGTGAACACCCCAGTGAGATACTGGGACAGTTCAGTTGCATTTCAAGCTGTTGGTGCATATATATATATATATATATATATATATATATGAAGGGTAAGGTATGCAAACCTGGGCCTAAGGAGAAAGTGTAATTGCCTAAAACATATCTCTGAGAGTTAGAACAAGGG
The DNA here is from genome assembly GCF_031877795.1 of Strix aluco. Taxonomy (NCBI): domain Eukaryota; kingdom Metazoa; phylum Chordata; class Aves; order Strigiformes; family Strigidae; genus Strix; species Strix aluco. The sequence continues at coordinate 32,208,355 of NC_133935.1, forward strand.
CCTGAGCCCCGATCTAACTGTCAACATCCCTCTCCCAACATGGCTGCCTCAATCCTTCAGGTGCCACTCTTTGATCAGTGGGATGATGTGGTGAAAGGTATGAAAGTGGAAGTGCTGAACAATGATGCCGTGCTCCCCAGCCGTGTGTACTGGATTGCATCCGTCATCCAGACTGTAGGTATGTCTCCAATGTAATTCCTGACAGCTGGGGATGGCTAACCTCTGAGGGAAGCTTTAGAGAGCAGAGTCTAGCTGGTCAAGCAAAACATCAGCTCTTTGGAGCTCTGCAGCTGCTGAGAGATTTTTGGAACAGGAAATACTACGGTGTAGGGGTGGGAGAAAACCAGTATCTGTTCCTCTTCTGGTTGCGGGGCTCTTTGCGAGGATGGTTCTGCCTCCAGAATGGCTGGAGAAGCTCTGATCACCTATGCAGAGCTCTGAAGGCCATGGTGTAGGGACTAAGCCTTTGGTGCCTGACAGGGAGAGGAGAAATTCTTGGTTTCTAATGCCTTTCTCTGGTTGTCTGCTCTATCCTGACAGGGTACAGGGCCCTTCTGCGATACGAGGGCTTTGAGAATGATGCTGGCCATGATTTCTGGTGCAATTTGGGCACAGTGGATATTCACCCCATTGGCTGGTGTGCCATCAACAGCAAAATCTTGGTACCACCACAAAGTGAGTGTGGGGCAAGAGGGGCCAGCATGTACCTGGGCATGGAGGAGCCTTGGTTTATGCCTAACACAGTGGGACAGGTGCTCCCACTGCATGTGGGACCACAGCTCCATTTGTGCTCTGAGTTACAAGGAATGGTTAATTCTTCAGGAAGCTGGAGACTGCTTGGACTGCTCCCTCTGCATCTCCCCTGTGGTTGACACTGGGGGTGCTGGATGCAGAGCTGGTGTCAGACCTATGGACAGAGGCTAATGCAGGTGGCTGTTCCTCCTTCTGACCCACATGGGGGCTAGGCTTAACTTGTGGGGGAACTCTTTGGTCCCACATCTTGGACAGTGTCTCTGGGGAGTGCAGTGGCTCCAGTCCCTGCTCAGCTAGCAGTTCAGAGAGGGATGCCAGTTTAGCAGAATTCTGGCAAGCTAAGATTTGCTTGGTATGGCTCACATGTTTTTGCTGTAATACCACTTCCACATCTAGATCAGTGGAGTTGGGTGTCTGTGTGGCCCAGGCTGTTCTGTAATGGTGATCCTTTGCAGCCAGTTGTGTGGGCAAGCTTGCAGAACAGGGTCTACGTGAGAGCAGGTACAGGATCTGAATGTGAAGAAGGCCTTTTAATGCAAATGGACTCTCAGAGAGGAAGAAAGGTGTAGTATGGTGCTGTAATTCCTGTGCTTTTTCCCTGTGTGTATGTAGCTATCCATGCCAAGTACACTGACTGGAGAAGTTACCTCATGAAAAAACTGGTGGGAGCCAGGACCATCCCTGTGGATTTCCACATCAAGGTAAATGTGGGAGGCTGTCATTTTATGTGTGGAAATGAAGCCAAAGCCAAGAGATATGCATGCAACACATCTCTTCTGGTTTTGATCTGTGCAACTCCTATGTGCCTGCTTGAAACTTGGGTAGGGTGGGGGCAGTGAGTGCTTCCCCATGCTCCTAAGATACCTGTCATGGTGCTGTGGGTAATGTCAGTCTCCATACCCTGTCAGCACAACTATTTCTTCTTTGGGCTTTAAAAGCTGTTGTCATGTAGTCTGCTGGAAAATACTGGGGGTGAGGTTTTCCCATTTGTGGAAGGGAGAGGCCAATGCCGCTCCAACCTGGCCTTTCTCTGCCCTGTTTCTGTTGTCCGGGAATGGCTCTGAGAGTCAAAAACCTTTCCCTTAAGTGTTGGTAACACAACAGCTTGCAGGGAGTGAGAGTTTCATGTAGCCCACCCTGAGGTTAGACCTTGCTGGGGAAAAGAGGCTCTTCTGTGGCTGGCAGCTTTGGGAACTACAGATAAGAAAGATGGTCCTAGAGAGTGCAGGCTGAAAGGCAGGTGATGGGTTTTCCTGTGTGCGAGGTAATTGGTGACACTGAGCTGGAGACCTTGATGTAGTTGCTATTTCCCTTGTTGCTTCTCAGAAAGGTGAGAGGATGTTTATAGCTGCTTGCTCCTGGGCCACAACTTGTAGCTGAAAGCTCATGCCATGGAAGGGAAGTGGTAGAGTGAGACACATGGTGTCAGTATCTTTCTCCCCTCTGCATCTCCATTCCCACCTAATGAACAGGAGGTGGAAAGGGAAGACATTACCTTAAAAGTTCTTCTGGATTCAGGTGTAGGCTGATTTGGGTGGCTGAGTCTGTTTTGAGCCGTGGTTCCTACTTGCTGCACACCATTCTGGGATCACAGTGCCAAAATGTCAGGTGTTCTGTAAACACCTCTGGGTATTTGTGGATGAGTAGGGCTAGGCTGTATCGGCAAACTGAAGGTCTCAAAAAAAAAAAAAAAACCCAACCAAACCCAAAAAAAAACCCCCAACAAAACAGTTAGAAGGCAGCCAGTGACTCTTTATGTGCCTGTGCCTTTGGGTCAGTCTGCAGAGAAACTCTGGCATTGGAGGTGGAGTTGGCAGATCATGTTGCTCAACCTCTGATCAGAGTAAAAAGGTAAAAATAAGGGCCTGACCTCTTTTAAAGTCAACTGAAAATCCTGTTGCCCTTTGGGAAGCTACACCTCTAACTGCTTCCAGCCTTGAAACCCTTACAGTCTCTTTCATGACTGAAAAAGGTGCACAATTCCTCACTTGGTTTTTTGGTGAACAGAAGTGACATCTGTTTCTTGCACTCAGAACATTCACACAAGGTGCTGGCTGAGCAAACTGCTGGGCTGGAGTGGGGGTAGCACTTATGGGGCTCCAGGACAGGGGAGACTTAGGGTGCATGTGTCCAACCATGCTGTCAAGCATGGGGCTGGCAGCTCCCTGTCCCCCTGCTGAACCCACTACCATGCATCTGTTCCCAGAGGTGTCTCCCAGCCAGACTTGGGCAGTGCAGGGGGTTGGCCAGCATGTCTGTGGGGAAAGCTCTTCTCTGAAGTGTTTGGAGAAGAAAAACACTGAGTGCAATTGATCTCACCTCTTCTGTTGGTTGTTGCCAGATGGCGGAGAGCATGAAGTACCCGTTCCGGCAGGGCATGCGCGTGGAGGTCGTGGATAAGATCTGTGTGTCCCGGACGCGCATGGCAGTGGTGGACACTGTGATTGGGGGCAGATTGAGACTCCTCTATGAGGATGGCTACAGCGATGATGACTTCTGGTGCCACATGTGGAGTCCCCTCATCCATCCTGTAGGCTGGTCACGGAGAGTGGGCCACAGCATGAAGAGGGCAGGTAGGGATCAGGCCCCCACAGGCATCTTCTGATTTGCTATGAACTTTTTGGACCCTGCTGTTTACACCAATCCTGACATGCTGGGAGCCAGGCCGTTGCCCCAGGATCTGACAGATGAAGTCTAAGTAGTCACATGTCTGCTGTTTTTTCCCCTGGATAAATAAAAGCGCAGCGATCTGCTGCCACAGGTCAGGACAGGGGGACTGTAGGGTTTCTTACCCAAAGCGGGTAGTCTATCCCTGCAGTGTGAGAATGCAGTTTGCAACATCACAGATGTTTATAGTCTTTTTGAGTCTCATGATGACTTCTGTAAGACTGGATGCCATCAGGTTATGTTTTTCTGGACTTCACAGAGAGGAATTGTTGATCAGCTTAAACTGGCAGAAAAAACCAAGACTCAAGCCCTGCTGATCATTGTGATTGTGCCTCCCTTCCTTGCTGCCTCTCCCTGGTGATTACAGCTGTAGGTAGAGGTGTTATCAGTAGTGCTCAGGAAGCTCAGCCATCTGCTTTTGAGCAGGCCCTGCTTCACAGCCCATGTTATGAGAAAGTGTAGAGGGACTGACCTGTTCTCATGGTCTTTGATCTAGGTCTTTTATAGCAGCTGAGCTCTCACCAGGGAATTAATAACTGCTGTGTTTTCTTACTGCAGTTGCTGCAGGTTTCTTACCTGTCTTTGTTTCTTCTATTCCTCACAGAAGAAAAACGAAGTGACATGGTAAACCATCCCACCTTCCGGAAGATTTACTGTGATGCTGTCCCCTATCTGTTTAAGAAGGTAGGACAAGTCTGCCTTTGTGTGTTGGCCACAGCAGAGGAAGCAATGATACTGCTTCCTTCTTTGGGCATATATGCTGCTGTGTGGGTTGTTGAGATTGGCTCATTTGTCTCTCTTGCAGCTATAGGGCAGTGGAGTGTTTGGGGTGTCAAGGCTGGGGTTGGGCAGGGGCAGGGCAAAATTGGAAGATTAAAGAACTAAAAGTAACAGATTGAGGGACTCCACTGAAGGTCAAGCTGTTGCTTGGAGCTTTGAGTTGGAGAGGAAAGATGATTGCATGGGAGAAACCAGTTCCAACAAGGAGCTGGACCATACTAGTAAGGACTGAGGTGAGAAGGAGGCTCGCTTTGCTGTGGAGCAGTGGCTGAGCCTGGCTCTCTGACTGACCCAGAGCCTTGGCAGGAGGTTGCTGACACAAACACAGCATCGGTTTGGCTGCCTCTTTGTATTTCTTGTAATATTTCTTCTATCCCCTCCCAACTTGGATTGAGCCAAGAAGCTCTAATCCTGTTTGCACTTGGCATACTTGGTGTCAGGGTGGGACTGTCCCATACCCCTAAAAGCACATGGTATACCAGAGTCTCCCTTAGGTACGAGCTGTCTATGCTGAAGGTGGATGGTTTGAGGAAGGCATGAAACTGGAGGCCATTGACCCCCTGAATCTGGGCAACATTTGTGTGGCCACTGTTTGCAAGGTAAGTTCAGTGTGTAGAAGTGGGTCTACTGTGAACCTGAGATAACCCAGTCTCTCCTCAGGTCTTTGCAAATGAATAAGACCAGGTAGGATTGTGCATGAGGGAGAGGAGAGGGCCGACAGCTGATGTGTGGAGGAAGTTGGGGTGTTGGAAGTTGGAGGTCTGAGAAGCTGATGAGACCCACAGTTGTCCATGTGTGCGTAAGCGGACAGCATGAAGATGAGCATGCTTGGTCTGCAAGCTAACTCTCCAGTGTGTGTGACTGACAGCCACCCTTCCTTCACCCTTGAGCATGCAGTAGGGAAGATTTGTTCTCCAGTTCTTGGTGTGCGTAGAGAGAGGCCTCTGTAGTGCTGCCTTGAGGAGAGAAAGGAGAGGAAGAGTTGTGACGTGACCTCTATGTGGGGAATGGGGTGTACCTGTATGGGCAGCATTTACTGGTGTAGGAAGCTGAGGATGGACATGTCTCCTGCAGCCTCTCTTGATGAGGTGGGGTAATGAGTTCTACTCCCGTACTAGTGTTGGGAAGTAAATTGCTTGGCCAGGTTTCCTCAGTGAGGTGAGTTGCATGTCCTAAAGTATAGCGTCGACTTGAGCTTTTACTGCTCCCTCAAGAAGCTGTTTGCCCTCGTAGAACCCAAGCAGAGGACTTTGACACTTGGGGTTTGGCAGGAGCGTACTAGGAAAGTTCTTTGTGTCTGTAAAATATTCCCTTCAGCCATTGCTTGGAAATGTGAAGCAGTTGGGGCAGACATGCTTGTCAGATTTGGTAGGCACCAATTACCAGTGAGTGACAGGATGGGACAAGTCTTGTTGCTGTAGGAAGTGGCAGGTCTGAAGGTGGTGCCTTTCCCTTCTGCCCAGTAACAAATGACCTGGCTGGTGTAGACGGTCTCTGGGCTGCCAATAAAGTCTGTTTCTGAGGGAGAACAGAGCTCCTGACCGTTTATGGCTGAGTCCTTTTCACAGGACTATTAGTGTTGTTCCCAGTCCTGCAGAAATTGCTGCTTTGGGGATTAGCTTGTGTTGTCTAACATACCAGGAGAAGCTACTACCTGTCCTGAAGCATATAATATTGCATTTTACTATCTAGTGGCAACTGTGATCCATCTGTGGGGACTCTTGAGGGGGATCCTTTGAGAGGAGAGGCTTTAGAGCAAGTGAAGCTCTACACTCATTCACTTCACTCCCATCTCAGGTCCTCTTGGACGGGTATCTCATGATCAGCATTGATGGAACCATGTCTGATGATGGCTCTGACTGGTTCTGCTATCATGCCTCCTCGCACGCCATCTTCCCTGTCAACTTCTGTCAGAAGAACAGCATTGAACTGACCCCTCCAAAAGGTGAGATTTGGACTCTGCCCTGGAGTACAAACCTGCATGCAGAATCTGCTGGGCGTTGCTTTTCTGAGAGATGTCAGGTTCAGATCAAGCAAAATCACAAGGTCCCAATCTGCCTGTTTTTCAGGGAGATAGGGCTGGTTCAGAGAGCCAGTCGATTTGAGCTCTGCCTGTATACCAAGTCTTGGTACTTTGTGGAAGGAAGTGACATCTCCAGAGGGCTTTATTGTCATGGTGGTTAGCTCCTGGTGGATCAGTGGGAGAGGAGTACACTCCTCAAACTGAACAGAATCAAAGGTTTGAAGGACAAGGAGGATGGGAAGGAATAAGTAGAGCCATTGCTGCGTGACTCAGTACTTAAAAGTGGTCAGAGTCACCTCTGTTCTTGTATGAATAAATCTGAGACCAATATTTCTGCAAGATCCTGAGAGGCAATCACCATTGGAATGTTTTTACTGCCTCATCTGGCCATACCCAAAAAGGCCTGCTCTGAATTTCTGTGTTGCAGCACCTCTGTGCAGTGCTATTCTGTCTTCCTTTGATGTTCCTGCTGGTGGGAGAAAGACTGGTCTTAGTGGTGTGTTTTGAATATAATTCTTCTGCCTGCTGCTTCTCCTCATCTTTCTCTGTGGTCTGGATATATGACTAACATGGATGATCAGAGTTGCAGCTTCTGTATTTGCCCTCTGGAGGGGGTGCTGGACTGCCATGGGATCTGTGCACTAGATTTTATGGCCAAGATCAGGCTGTACATGCTGGTTCATGCAATTACTTTGCAACCAGTTGCTATGCTTCCTTCTTGCCTATTCTGCCTTTTCCCCCAGCTCGTCTACGCAGTGACTGCCTTTTTCCCCTCTTACTGTTTCTTCCTGCTGCAGGGCATGATGCAAAGACCTTCAACTGGGAAAGTTACCTGGAAGAGACTAAAGCAAGACCTGTTCCAGCACGGCTCTTCAACACAGTGAGTGCTGCCAGGAAGAAGAGATGTGTAGGGGTGCTTACAGTCAGCAAAGAGGAGCACAAGAGCCCTGGCTGTCACAGAATGGTTGAGGTGGAAGGGACCTCTGGAGGTCATCTTGTCCAACACCCCTGCTCAAGTACAGTCACCTATAGCAGGTTGCCCAGGACCATGTCCAGATGGCTTTTGAATATCTCCATGGATGGAGACTCTACAAGCCCCCTGGGCAACATGTGCCAGTGCTCAGTTGCCCTTGCAGTAAAAAGTGATTCATGATGTTCAGAGGGAACCTCCTGTGTTTCAGTTTGTGCCCATTGCCTCTGGTCTTATCCCTGAGCACCACTGAGAAGAGTCTGGCTCCATCTTTGCACCCTCCCTTCAGACATTTATACACATTGATAAGATCCCCCCCAGCCTTCTCTTTTCTGGGCTGAACAGCCCCAGCTCTCTCAGCCTCTCTTTATATAAAAGATGCTCCAGTCCCCTCCTCATCTTCATGGCCCTTTGCTAGACTCTGCCAGTATGTCCATGTCTCTCCTGTACTGGGGAGCCCAGAAATGGACATGGCACTCCAGGTGTGGCCTCACCAGAGCTGAGTGGAGGGGAGGGATCACCTCCCTTGCTCTGCTGGGAATGTTCCTCCTAATGCAGCCCAGGTCACCATTAGCTGCCTTTGTCCCAAGGGCACATGGCTGGCTCATGTTCAACTTGGTGTCCACCAGGATCCCTAGGTCCTTTTCTGCCAAGCTGCTTTCCAGCCACTCGGCCTCCAACATGTGCTGGTGCCTGGGCTTGTTCCTTCTCAGGTGCAGGACTTTACACTTCCTTTTGTTGAACTGCATGAGATTCCTGCCAGACCATTTCTCCACCTTGTTGAGGTTCCTCTGGATGGCAACACAACCCTCTATATATCAGTCTCTCCTCAGTTTTGTACCACCAGCAAATTTGCTGAGTTTGACATGACACTGTCACATTATCCAGATAATTAACAAAGATGTTGAACAGGATTGGATCCAGTATTGACCCCTGGGGTACACCACTAATTACTGGCCTTCAGCTAGACTTCATGCCTCTGGGCCCAGCCACTCAGCCAGTTTTCAGTCCACCTTGCTGTCTCCTCATCCAGCCTATACTTGCATCAGCTCCTCTATGAGGCTCTTATAAGAGACATTGTCAAAAGCCTTCCTGAAGTCAGGATAGACAATATCCAGTGTCTCTACTGGGCTGCTCTTTGCTGTCAGCACTTCTAAGGAGACCCCAAGGCACAGGAGTATGTATTCTCTAAGTAAAGGCCCTTTTTGGCTAGTCAGGACAAGCAGCATCATGCCCTTGTGGATGTAATGGTATCTTGGTCCCTCTGAGTGTGACCTGTGATCCTCTAGTGTTTCCAGGAGCTTCAGGCTCCTGGTGGGTTCTGCACCGCTTACTGCCTGTGGACGTGTGGGTGGAGGGGGTCTGCTTTGCATCAGCAACACTGCTGCAGCACCTGGGCCTGTGCTGGTCTTTCTGATTTCCCAGGGCTATCTCAGGCTAACAGGTTTGATCTGGTGTCCCTTAACTGCTGCCTGCTGCTCCCCTAGGTCAGGATCATGTTTCCAAAGGCTGGGCTGAGATTCCTTAAGGACACAGCTCACCCTGAATCTGGTCATGTGTACCCCCTTCTGGTATCTGCCTGGCTGGTTCTGTTGCGTGTCTGTGGGCTTGTTCTCTCTCTGCTTACTTTAAGCTGGAGACAAGCCTGTTCTAGGGTGCTGGTGGCCAGATGTGGGTTTGGACTGGGTACAATGGCCTTGGGTTTTCTTTTCTTTTCTTCTGCACCCAGGACTGCCCAAACCATGGCTTCAAGGCAGGCATGAAGGTGGAAGCAGTGGACCTGATGGAGCCCCGACTCATCTGCGTGGCCACAGTGAAACGTGTAGTCCACCGTCTCCTTAGCATCCATTTTGATGGCTGGGACAATGAGTATGACCAGTGGGTGGACTGTGAGTCTCCAGACATTTATCCTGTGGGGTGGTGCGAGCTGACAGGCTACCAGCTTCAACCACCTGTTGTTCCAGGTGAGTAAAGATTTTACTGTGGTTTCTAATGCTAGAGGCAAAGGTTTCCTTCCTCCTGCTCTGTGAGTGGCTCCTCCTTTTTTTGGGCCTTGTAGGGAGGAGAAAATTGCCTCCTTGATTTGCGCTGGCTACCATAGGTCCTCCTCTGCTGCCACACATTCTAGCAGCTGGCAGAGGGAGGAGGAGTCTGTGGTGGGAGAAAACAGCCTGAGATTTGAGGTTGGCTCTGTTTTCCCTCTGTTCCCCCACCTGCATACCAACAGAGAATTGCTCCTGATGAAGTCGGGCAGAGTTCCAGGCGGTCCTGTCCCTGCACAGCTCCCTTTTACTAAGCGTACCTACAACCTCAGCCAGGTAGCAGGGGGAGCTTGGCCCCTGCTCCCTTTTCTCATCAATGCACTGACTCTGTCTGTAAAAGGCAAGAGCATCCCTCTCAAGAGTTTATTCCTTCCCTTGTCACAGGGAGGCCACTGCCTCACCTTTGCAGATGTTTTCCTTCTTGTCCCAAGCTACGACTCTTGTTTCTTTACTGCCCCTGCCAAATCTCTACTGGGCCTCTCTCCCCTATGCTGCCCCAGTCTGCCGCCCTGGGCCCTCGCCTGGAAGCACAGGCAGCAACTGCGCTAGAGCCTTGCTTTCCCCTCAGCTGGTTGTCTTGGGAAGAGGGCGTTGGCTCGGGGGGACGGGTATATCTTGTTTCTCGCTTATGTCACTTCATCCCAGTTACCTACTGGTTATGGGACTTGGCTTTCGTTTCCCTCTCGTCTCCATGACAGAGCCCACAACTCCAGTGAAGGCCAAGGAGGTGCCCAAGAAGAAGAGGAAACCCTATGGAAAGAAGAGTGAGTGATGTTTGATTAGCGCCCTCCCGCTCGCTCGCAGGCTGGGCCCAGTTAGAGGAACTCTGTCCATGTCCCATCAGAGCAGGAGAGAGAGGCTTTGTCTTGTTGTGGATGCCCTCAGTCACCTGTGGGTTTGACAACACAGCTTCATCTTTCTTAACTGCCCTATTACCTGAAAGAGCAGAGCTCTGTGTGTGGGAAGGATCTGTTTTGTAGTCTGTTTTCTGTTGGCCAGGGTATAGATGGCACTTGCTTCCAGCTGTGAGGTTGTGTTACTTACCCTATTGTGTCCATGGTCAGAGGGGGATTGTCTGTTGCAGCTGGAGGGTAGCTGGAGAGCAACCCTGCCTGCTTTGTGCTGAGGGAAGGAAGGCCTTAAGATGGCTGAAGAGGCCAGTAGTGGGGCTGGACCATGTTATTGTTCCATTTTGTCATTGTCGTCATTGTTGCAGTAGCTGTGGCAAATCATGTGTAGACAAGCAAGAAATTCCTTTCTGGGGGGTGGAGAGGAAGGGACATCTAAAGAATATAAAGACGTTCAACCTAAATAAAACGTCAACTAGAAATGAAAACATTAATGCTACAATGTCCGTGCCTTGCAGCCAACATGCCCATTGCCTAGGACTAGACCCAGACAGGTAAGCAAACCTGACTCCAGACTGATTTCAACAGGACCTGCTCCTTGGAAGTTAAGCACGTGCTGAAGTGCCTTGCCTTTAATGAAGGAGAACACGGAGGGGCATATTTTGAGATGACTATAGAGTTTTTCTCCAGTAGGCCATTTCTGTTGAGTTACCAGTTGGCAGCTAATGACCGTGTAGCTTGCTGGTCAGTTGTGCTGGTCCCTGGCCTGTGGTTTCTCAGTGGAGCAGGGTTGCTGATTTTTCTAGGCGAAAAGAAACACACTTTCCCCCATGCTCTGTTATCTCTTTGTTAAGGAAAAAAGTTACCTGCCAAAACCTGCAACATGAAACAGACTGTCAAGAAGCCTACCCTGAAGACAAAACGAGAAGCAAAAGCTGCCAGCAAGGCTTTGCCAGAGCCAGCACCTGATGAGAGTAAGGCAGTGAATTAATCTAACCAGCAGCCACATGCAACTCTAATACACCCTGCATGCCACTGGCCCCCCGCCCCTGAGGCCTGGGCTGCCTCTTGGCACGGGTCACGGGTGCCCCCAGGTAGGGAAAGGCAGCACTGTGACAAATGTCCTTCCCCACTCCTCCGGAGATAGAGAGAGTGGATGAAAGCCTTTGCCTGCTTTTCCTGGGAAGGTTTATCTCCTGAGAAGGTTTGGTGGCACCAGGGTAGATAGCTTGATACTGCTGATGCCTGTTGAGGGTCTGCCTGCCCGACCGAGCAGCCTGGTTCTGCGAGGTCAGGGAGGAGAGATGAGATGGACATGTCGGAGGTGTGCTGTCACATCCCAGGCCCCATAAGGCTGCCGCAGCATGTGAACACAGCCCATTGTGCTGAGCACCAAGAGGTGTGGTGACCAGAAGAGCATCTGACAGCTGGGTCACCTGCTAACCCTGGGTGAGGTGCTTTGTGCACATGGGGGTGGAGCTTCATGAAGGTCCCTGTTGCTCCCAGAGGTTTCATTTCCCCTGTGGGAATCCAGGCAGGTAAGAACGGACCGCACTACCTTTTCCTGCGTTGGCCCTAGGAGAAGTTGTTCTTGGGAGCAGGCAGCTCAGTGTTGCCAGGGTTTAATCCCATCCTGATCACTGCTGTGACCATGGATAGATCTGTGCTGGCAAGACAGGGCTGCTTGTGCTAAGGGACCCTCAAGGAGGGGGCTGGGAACATGGGGCATTTTGAGTGTCTGCATGAACAGAGCTACTTGTGGGGTGCTGCATGTAGAGCCAAGCAGCATGGGTTGATTTTACTTATGTATTTTTCCCTCCCTCTTTCTGTCTGTTGCTAGTCATTGCAGTGCAGGTGAAAGAAGAAACCATTGACCCCTCGGTAGAGTTTGGAACCACAGAGCTTCCTGTTCCCATCAGCAGCATTAAGCAGGAGGTCTCAGACTGATCCTGGAGTATCCCCCAGCTGCCCACAGCAGCCTGCGCTTCACCTTGTGGCTCTCTGGAGAAGGCCCTAGCAGAGGAAAGCAGAAGACTAAAGGGGCCTTCCCTTTTTGAGGCAGACCACCCTGCAACGTCACAAGTCTGCTTTCCTGGTATGCAAGAAAATTTCCCCCAGACTTGTCATTTTAAGCCCTGGGAAACAGACTCCAGAAAGGCCGCAGGCGTGCTGAGGAGCATGACCAGGGTGGCTGCTGGGGTTGTGTGTGCCAGACTTTGAAGGCACCTTTCTGAGAAGGAGCTCCCAATGGGGAAGGAGGCTGCCAGAGCACGAAGGAGCAGTTTGGGTTCTCGGCTGTGGCTGGTGGTGGCGAGCTGCAGTCTGAGATGATGTGTGCAGGTCACATGCGTCAGGAAATTGTCTGCCCTCGTAGGACATTGGTGCCGTGCTCCCTGGTCTAGGCCCTGCAACCCCAAAGAAAGTCAGGACAGGAAGGGTGAAAAGTGAAAATCAAAAAGGGGTGATGATGCCTCTTGAGGGAGCAAGAGACCTTTTTGAGTGTCATCACTTCCTGCTTTTGAACCCAGAACTGCAGAGGAGTTTGAATTTTTAATTTTTTAGGAGTCCTACTGTAAATTTGATTTATGTACCTTAAAGCCCTGTGAATTAAACTTGAAAAAGCCAAAAGCTTGTGAATTGCTTTCTGGGTCACCAAAATACCAGGGTTAGCCAAGACAGGGAGGAGAAGAGAACTGTAAGTGGATAGGTGTAAGTAAACAGTGTTTTGGGGTGTTTTGGGTTTGGGGTTTTCTTCTGAGGCGTACAACAGGGTTTCTTTGGGCACTCACCACTATCTACTTGCCAGTTCTGCATAAGGGTTGAGTATCACAAGAGCACATTAGATAACTTAAGGCAGGGGATGCCATTTGCTGTTTTAGGGCAGAACTGTAACATTCCTCTTTTCCCCCAGACTGGCCATCAAAGTTCAGGACAGAAATCAGAAAGGTCAGTATGGCAACAGTGATGAGAAACAGTTTAAATCTCCTGTAACAGGTTCCTGTGAACTTTCTGCAGGTGAGGAAGTGCCCAGCCTGTCAGTGCCACTGCAGGGCCTGCCCGGCTGTAGGGCAAGTGCCTTGTCAAACCCTATGGGGAAATGGTGGCTGCCCAGGACCCTGCCTTGGCCATGAAATGGCTGCCTTGGCCACGAAATGGCTGCCTTGGCCATGCTTCCCCACAAGCTTCCAGGCAAAAGCTTGTGATGCCAAAATAGTTCCTGCTTCATGATGAAAAAAAACATGCTGGCAAGCTGTCTAGAAAACATGGGACAGAGACTGGGAGTAATTAACACAGTCTTCCTCTTTTCCCTTCTAAAGAAGCAAATGAAGCCTTTAAGAGGAAAGGGAAGAAAGGGCAGTGGGGGAGCAATGAAACAAGTGGAAAAAGTGGAGAGGATCTGTGTCAAACCAGGCGGAAGAACTGTGCCATCCCAGCTCATCCTTAATTGACCCCCTGGGAGGGCCCTGGGCTCCTGAGGAAACTGTGATGGGGTAAATGTGGAGGGGTGTGGGATTTTTCATTGAAGGTGTGTAATGGGGCTTCCCTGCCCACCTGCCTGTGGCTGCTTGCCTGGCCTGGCAGCTCTGCCTATCTCCAGCTTGCAATAGATGTTTTAATGCAGGAGAATCTCATTTCAGGGCAAAGCCATTGCATTTCTCCCTTCCCCTCCCTCTTGGGCTGCCGCCTTTCCCCAGCCTTGCCAAACAGCTGGCCTTGTAGGGCCACCTGTCTTTTTAGGATGGTAATTTCCAAACACCTTTGACTTTCTTCCTCCTGTTTTTTTCTGTAACAGTTCCATGCCCCACATCGTCGTTTAATAGCTAGAAGTGGTTATTTTTAAAGCCTCCTCAATTTGAACAAACTTCTGACTTTAAAATGGGGCCTGGGGGACCCAACCTGGGCTACCCAACAGGGAATAGGTTGGGCACATCACTTACGATGGGATCACTTACAGGATCAGTGATCCCATTCCACCAATCGGACCACTGATCAAATTTTGCAGGAAATAAAAAGGTTTTGATCTGCTTATGTTTTAATTGTGAGGAGCTGCTGGGAATTCAGGCAATGTGTTCACTGATGATAATTTTTAAGTTTTCTGCTCTAAGACTTGAGCCAGTGCAGGATCTTGCGCTGGTGCTGTTTGCAGTCCCACTCAGGGCTCTTCAGTCGTTTCTGAAGCTGTGAAAGCACAGTGCTCTTAAAAACAGACTTGTGGATTCCAGCTTTTCCACATGGCTGGAGGGAGCCTTGGGAAGAAAAAGCAAGTATTTGGCTTGTCTGTTTGAGTCATCAAAGCATGCTGCAAACACTAGGAAGCTTTTTGCACCAGTTCTTTCCAGGGTCCTGCAAAAAAAAAAAAAACCACCTGCATCTTTGACAAATTGGCATTGCTTTGGTGGCACCAGGCTCTCTCCTTTGCACCTTGTGCAAGATGCATGTCACCGCAGTGGGGACTGGTCTAGAAAAACTGCTCTCACCAGACTGTAGGTACGGCCCTCTGGCATCCTGCACACATTTCCTAAGCTCTGCTCTTCTTGAAGCCTCTGGCTGGTGATTTTCCTGATCTCTTTTTCTTGCTGGGCTTGCTTGCGGCCTTGGTCTTGTCAGGACGGGCTCCCCCAGCCTTGCCTTGGCCCCAGCCAGGGCAGGTTTGGAAAGTGGTGGAAAGCTTCACCTTCAGCCCCTGGGCTTCTGCAGGGGACCCACAGGTAGCCCCTACACGGAGGTTGAGTTTGTCGATCCACCTGGAAACATGGCAGGAGATCAGGAAAAGGAACAGGAAGGGGCAAAGGGAGAGGCAAAACTCTGCCTGTGAGTGGGTGTGGGTCACTTTAAAGCCAGGCCAGGTTGCTCAGGGTCTCACCTGGGTGACTCTTGAATATCTGAGAATCTCCCTACCCCAGCACGTGGCTGCTCTCCCTACACCAGGAAAGCCCAGGCTATTTCCCTCCTTGCACATAGGCACATGCTCCATCTTGCCACTGTGGGAGAAGACCCAAAACAGCCAGTGTGCTGTGGGCTTGTGCATCTGGCACGGCAAGGTCCAGCTGTTCCCCTGGGGCTGTTCCCCCCTCACAGCACTCACCTGCGCAGGGGAAGGAGCTGGCAGTCACAGTGGAAAGGCACATCCCTCAGGTTGAGGATCTCCAGCCCTGTGAAGCTGCTCATGTCAGGGATGTTGCTCATTTTGTTACTCTCCAGGTAGAGGCTTCTGATCTTGGGACCGAGGCCAGCAAAGGCACCGGGGGAAATCTGCAATGAAGGGAGGGTGAGTCAGGGGTGGCTGGATGTGGGCAGGGGAGCAAATCTCTGCCCCTACACAGCCCGGGGAGCTGACACAGCCTGTCTTGAACCTGGCAGCCCCAGGGAAGAGCTGTTCTAAGCAGCAGCACATGTGCTAGGGGACTGTTAATTAACTCAACCAGTTCTGGCCACATTTTGGACTCACTAGACCCTCCTCAGTCTTCCTGGAAGGAAGGTGACACACAGGAGGTCTTAGAGCAATCCCTGGGTGCTGTTAAAGGTGGATGGTCCTTATGAGAGTGGTACTAACACCACTTTCTTTAGAGGCTGGAGGAATTCAGGGTAATGGTGGTGAAGAGTCCTGCAGGACAGCTCGTAATAAGAGCAGGAGAAATAAGACAATGGCTGTGGGAAGGGCGTGGTTTGGAGAATGGTCTGGACCCCTCTGAAACTGGGTGTGCTTAAGGTCTGGAGGGAGCGAGGCTGTCCTGGGGAGCTGGGGGACAGGTTAGAGCAAGACAAAGCTCCAGCTGGGCCCAAAGCAGCCTCTCCTCCCAGCCAGGCTATGGAGCATCTCCTAAAGCCTTTGGGAGTTCAGGACATCTGTTTGGATGCCCCTAGTAGGGGCCACCAGCCCTGGTCCCTGGAATGAGATGGATCTATGGCTGTGCCCTGTGGTGCCCCTGCCCCCCACGGGTCCCCAGCCACACGCACCCGCTCCAGGCCCATGTTGTCCAGGTAGAGGTGCTGCAGGCTGGAGGCCACCGGCAGGAAGGCACCTTCCCCCACGTGCTTGATGGGGTTTCGGGACAGCTTCAGCTCGCTCAGGGAGGGCAGGCCCTGCAGGGCCGCTGTGGGCACCTCTACCAGGCGGTTTCCCTCCAGGTGCAGCTTCTCCAGCATCTTGGCAGGAGCTAGGGCTGTGGGAGCGACGCGCCCGATGGCGTTCCCAGAGAGATAGAGCCAGCGCAGGCCCCCAGCCCCAGCCAGGTCACCCTCCGCCAGCTCCTCAATGGCGTTGTGCTGCAGGTGGAGGGAGATGAGGTTGGGCAGGAGCTGGAAGGCACCTGCGGGCAGGCGGGTGAAGGTGTTGCGGTCCAGGTCAAGGTAGGCCAGCCGCGGGGCCCCCTTGAAGGCGGTGGCAGCCAAGGTGGAGAGGCAGTTGTTGGTGAGGTAGAGGTACACCAGACTCTCCAGCCCCCGCAGTGCCCCAGGGCGCAGCGTCCTGATGCTGCAGCTCTGCAGGTGGAGGGACACCAGCTCCTTCAGGCCAGGGAAGGCACCCGGTGGCACCGTCCCAAACGTGTTTCGGCGCAGGTCGAGGAGGCGGGTGTCCCCAGGAAAGCCCTGGGGGATTTTCTGTAGGGCCCTGTTCTCGCAGGACCCATGATGGAAATCGGGGGAACAGGTGCATCCCTGGGGGCACTGCCCACTGCCCGCCGCTCTCGGCTGCTGTGACGGTGTGGTGGGGCTGGGGGGCGGCCGAGGGTGACTGCATCTCATCTCTTGGGGCCTCAGGGAGTCAAGGGGCCGGCCGCGGAGGGCAGGGGGTGCGGCACAGGCCCCCTCCACCTGCACCCGTGCCCTCGCCAGCCAGTCGTGGAAGGGGCGCAGAAGGCAGGAGCAGAGCAGGGGGTTCCCAGTCAGGCTGACCCTCACCAGTGCCCTGACGCCGGCCAGGGGTGGCAGCCCCTGCAGCTGGTTTTCACGGAGGTCCAGTGTGCGCAGCTGAGGGCTGTGCGCAAAGGCGTTGGGCGCCATGTCCTGGAGGGAGGCGTGGTCCAGGAAGAGGTGCTTCAGGGAGGCCATGGCCAGGGCCTCTTCGGCCACGTAAGTGATGGGGTTGTGGCCCAGGTCCAGGCGGGTGGCCTCATCCAGCCTGGCCAGGGCCTCGCCAGGCAGTGCCTGCAGCTCATTGTGGTCTAGGCTCAGTCTGCGCAGGGCAGGCAGGGTGGCGAAGGCCTCGCTGCCCAGCACATGGAGAGCATTGTGGGACAGCCGGAGCCACCTGAGGGCCTGCAGACCCTGGAAGACCATGTCTGGGAGGTAAACCAAGGCATTTCCCCTCAGGTCAAGGATAGCGAGGGACCCCAGATGGCCGAAAGCACCCGGCTGGATCTCCTCAATGCGGTTCCCCTCCAGGATGAGCTGCTGGAGGGAGGAGAGCCCGTCCAGGGACTCCTGGTAGAGGAGGGTTATGCCATTGGAGGCCAGGTTGAGGTAGACCAGCCTCCCCAGCCCTCGGAAAGCTCCCTCCTCCAGCCTCTCCACCTTGCAGCGCTGCAGGTCCAAGTGTGTGAGGTAAGGGGTGGCAAGGAAGGCTCCCACTGGGATGACTGTGAAGCTGTTGCCCCGAAGGTCCAGTTTTTTGGTGAGCTGTTGCAACAAAAATAAAACACTGCGTTATCCCAGGGCTGCCCTCCCCACCTCCTCTTCCCCCTGTCCCCTGCCCCTCCCTTCACCCACCTGTGGGATGGTGCCGGGCATGGCCGTCAAGTTCCCATTGAGGCAGAGGACATGGGCACGGAGGTTGTCACAAATGCAGGGTGCAGGGCAGCGGGTGGCAGCCGTCCCCCCCAGAGCCAGGGCCACCATGAGCAGGAGGAGCCCCCAGGACAGCTTCATGGCGGGGGGCACCTGCAGCTGGGGAGAGACAGCAGTGAGGCCAGGAGAGGGGCCAAGCTCCTGAGTGTCCCCAAACAGCATCACCTACCAGCACCAGGTGCCGGGGGGGGACCAGTGCTGTGACCTAGTGGGGCAGGTCTCACCGTCTCTTGCTCTCACACCATGATTTTACAGGTTATAAATGAGGAAGAGAGCAGAAGAAGGAGAAAAGAAATATTTAGAATGAAAAGCGAAGGTCACAGGTAGCAGGTCTCTGTTCGGAAACAGCTTTTACCTGGGTTAGCTAAACTCCCTGAGGGACAGTTGGGAGCACCTCTGAGGGGCTTGGCAGGAACATTGCAACACTCATGGGGAACTGGCTTGGAGCACACTACCTCCCCCACCCCAACCCTTTTTATTCATATATCATTACCATAAAATTGTCTTGATCTGTACAAGGTATCAATATTCCTTCTACAATTGAGATTTGGTTTTTTGTAAGGCAAGTAGGTACTCATGGGGAACTGGCTTGGAGCACACTACCCCCTCCCCACCCAGGAGACATGATCACACTGGCTTTCAGAACTGCTACCTTTCTTTTAATTGCAAATGTCTCGTCTCTGCTATCCTGGCCACCTCCTAGCTCTGTGCCTCCCACCCTGCAGGCTCCCTGCTTCCACCACCACCATCCCTCACCCCCCCCCCCCCCGCTCCCATGCTATTCATAGCAGGTTTTGGAATAGATCTCCACTGTTTAGCTGCAGGAAGGACCAGTTGGTTTTGGCCAGGCAGGAGCGAGTGCCTGGGGTGGAGGTGCCAGAGAGGGACCAAGGCTGGGGTGAGCACAGAGAGAGCAGCGTGGCTGCAGGTATGGCCAATACAACCCCCTTAAGTTCTGGGGAGCAGCAGCAGTGGGGTCTGCAAGGCTCAAACCCGTGGAGCCACCATGGTGCCCATTCGCTTGCCTGCCGTGGCTCATGGTCCCACTCTGCCCTCTTGCCGCCGCCACAGCCAGCTCTGCCTCAGCCCACAAACACACCGGGGGTCACCCCCCGCATCACCCCCAGCCACCGGCAAGTGCCACTAACGCGATGCCTCCCCAGCTCAGCCCCCCTGCCCCATCCTGTGCCTGGGCGCTGCCACAAGCCAGGCACCACCCTACCACCCCAACTGCACACCTGGGGAGGGGTCATGCACCCGGGGGCTGGAGGGTACCTGCTCCTCAAGAAGCGGCAAAAAAAAAGAGGGGGAATTCTCCCCGCCGTCCAACAGCTGCCAAGCTCCTGCGCTGGTGTTTGCTTTCCTTGCAGAAGCGAGAGCTGAATGGGCCCCTTTGCGTTGCTTTCCCAGCAGCGCTCACCGGACGGAGCCAGAAATGCGGGAGGAGGAGAAGAAGGGGGGGGGGGGGGGGAGGCACCCCTGAAGAGAGGGCAGTGACCCAGACATCGCCTCCCCCTCGCCTCGCAGGGGGCCAGGAGCACCGGGGCAGGAGAGTTGAAGTCTGGCATGTTGCAGCGCCAGCCCAGCCACAGCCCATGTGGGCTTTGCACTCACTGTTTCCCTGTCTCTGCCTTTCCATTTCTGGCTAAGTCACAGGAGCTATGGAGGTGCAGGGCAGAAAGGTGACATCCAGCCAAAACTGTGGAGGTAAGCCTGAGCAAAAGGGAGGAGGCAGCTGGCAAGGCAGGCTGCAGGGCTGTGCCACATTTACAGCTCTTCAGTCTCCTAATTTTGCATCTCTGATAGGGGGAATATAAACCATTGTAGTCAGAGAACATAAGAGAAAAGAACTTGTGCAAAGACAAGGGGTCTCCACATTGAGAAACACCAAGTGTCAATAAAGTTGCTAGGTTACTATCTCTCGGGTCTGAGCAGAGACTTCCTCTAGCCCTTGAAGAGACATAGGTAAGAGAGAAATCCCCCGGAATTCCGGTACAAGCTGACCCAGGGGTTCAGATGAGGAGCAGAGAACAACTGAGACTGCGCAGAAGGACAAGGTGAAAAGTTCATTGGTGAGGAAGATGAGGTACTTCATCAACGAGACCCCCGCCCAGGAATTTACGACCACTGCCCAGGACCTGAGGAGCCCAGGACACATGGGCAGGAGGGAGGAACCTAATTACCATACGAAGCGGGGATAGATCATAAATATATATAGGCACTTCATAAATAAACAATACTTTGTACCATATAAGCAGGTCAAAGGCTACGGGAGGGCACACATGCCTGTGGTGGAGCGATCCCCCGTGCGTCCAGCGCTGAATAAACATACCTGCTTTACAACTACAAAGTTGTAGAGGTTTTTTTTCCGCAAGTCATCTCCACTGGTTTTGAAGAGGCCAGGGGTGGCAGTGCCTCTGTGAAACATCATTTGCCTGCAGAAGGTCATGGAGGCCTTTGTTTTGCTCCCTGACTGTCATTTCCCTTTTTTAGGAAGGGAAATCCGTGTTTTGCTCTCCCAGGGAATGCGAGCAGATCTGCAGCCTGACAAAAATCTCTAAGAGTTGACACGAATGTCTCTCTCCCCTTCAAGCCCTTCCCAGGTCAACAATCTGAGCTGCCAGAACCAGTATGTCCCATCCCGGTGGCACCCGTGGGCGATGATGGACATGCTGGCCAGGCTCTGCAAGCCTCCCCACTGCTGGATGGCCAAAGCTTCCCTTGCCACTGCCTTGGGCCATCATCCCCACTGTCCCTGCATGCTTATTGCTCCCGTGACACAGGGTGACAGCCCCACTGCACTGATGTGATGAGCAGCTCGGTGGCACCAGCTCTTACTCATCTCTGCTCTGCTGCGCAGGAAGGACCGTTGGGGAGGTAGGTCTAGAGGGAAGGAACTTGCCCCAGGCTGGTAGGAGTCACCCTGGGAAGCTGGCTGCTGACACCAAATCACCAAGACCTTCTTTCGGGGTCGTGGCTGGCCTTAGGGAGGGCCAGGTGAAGGGAGAGGTGCCTGTTTTGTGTTACAGCTGCGCTCTGTGGTGCCTGGCTGGTGGTCCTCACCCTGCCCCTGCTGCTTGCTGCCTGCGTGGCTGAGCCCTCGTGCCCCCACAAGCTGCTCCCGCTCTGGCTAGCTGCGTCCGGTGCCCCAGCACCAGCCTGTCCTCACTGACCACTGCCATCCCCCGCGCCACCACCGAGATGACCTCGCAGCACCACTTCCCCACACCTGGAGGCCGGCTTCTTCCCGGACCTGCTGGACATCACTGCCCTCCGCCTAAGGGGCAGCAGGGTGGAGCAGCTCTGGCTGGGCACCTTCAGGGGCCTGGGGAACCTTGACCTCCTCCACCTGAACTACACCCTCCTCTGCCCCGCTGCAGGCCACGCTGCATCTCAGCGGCAACCCCAGCCGCCAGCTCACGTGGAACCACCCGCCGTAGCCACCATCACCCGCCCTGCAACTCCGGCCCCTGCCCAGCCCACCCTGCTCCCCACTTCCTGGCTGCCCCCTCATCTCCCCTGGCTGGGAGACCCTACCCTTGCCTGGCCAACCATGTGGGCAGCAACACCTCCCTAGCAGTGGCCTGGGCTCTGCTGGAGGACCCTGGGGAGAGGGAGGTGTGGTACCAGGCACCGAGTGCCACCTCTGTCCTTTCCTCCCTCAGGCTTTTTGTTCGTTCAGCCAGCAGTATCTTGCCAGCCATGATATCACCGCTTTAGGGAGGCAGCCAGTCTCCCTGATGGGGCAGGGCACATGAAGGCAGCACACTTGAACGTCCACTTGGTGGGGTTTAACCCAGCCCTGCCGCACCCAAAACTGCTCCACGCAGACAGAGCTCTGCACCGCCACTGCCTTACTGGACTAATGAAGTTCAAATTAAAAATACTTCTGACAACAGCAGTGTTTTTGGGGTGAGATGGTTGCACAAGAGAGACTGAAGCAGCACTGGAATGACCCCACGTTCCTCCAGGGCACTGCTGGGAAAGTCATCCTCTGGAGCAACTTCTAATGGAAACCAGAGTTCGCAATTCCCATCCTTTCTTTTTTTTTTTTTTTTTTTTTTTCCCTAATCCTGAAGCATAAGCCAAGTTTAAGGGATTTCTGAGTCCCTGTCCTACCTAGAAGTGAATCTGGCTTCTGCAGAGACTGTCACTTCTACCCTCACACACCCCTTTTTCCTATAAACATCTAAGCTTCACACTGAATATCAGGACCAGGAGAATCCTGTTTCTAAATATTGTTTGCTTTTGAAAGAAACTTACGGATCAACATCTCACACTTGTTCTGCTACTCTGGCTTTGCTACTCAAAGCTTCCCGCACAGGTTCTCCCCAGGACCTGGCCCACAGGTCTTTGTGCAAGCAGCAGCATCCCTCTGACCTTGGCAGGCTGGTGCACACATGACAAGCCCCATGGGACCCACTGCAGACCGCCTCCTGTAGAGGTTAACCCCTTGGCTTGGTCTCTGCGTCTGTTCTGCATCACATTTCTCTTCTCCATGACCCTCCTCCAGGGCACAGGGACATCAACAGCAGCAAGAGGCCAGGGAGCTTTGAGGAAAGCTACGCTAGGTTCAAGACTTACAGAAAATACAGATTCTTTTATGTCTTGGTTTTGCCCTCAAGCTCATGGCAAAACTTAACAGATTTGCTTTTGCAACAGACAGCTGAAAGAACAGGATGGGATGAGGTAAAGGAGGCAGGGCTGGGCCTGCAGTGATTAAAGCTCCTTGTGTAGGTACCTTCACTTCAGTTGATTTTTACCAATTTGGACAGAGAGGAGTTCCAGATTCAGTCACAGAAACTGGGAGAAAATGCATTTTGCTCTTAGCCTTAGGGCAGCCTTTTTTTAATGAGGGGACACTGCTCTTACACACAGACCAGCACCTCCCTTGCCAGAGTGACAAAACACTGCTTTCCTGTGCCTGCTGGATCACAGACACCCCAGTTTCACCAGCAGTTGCCTTGAACAGGCCCACAACGTAGAAGAACGTTAAGCAGAGAGGGCGCAAGCAGGCCTTGCACACACCACCCACTTTATTTCAATCCAGCGTCCCAAGTCCTTTTTTCTGTCAATGCTGCCTGCACACCCCAGGAACTAACACCAGGTTTTTTGCACTGAGGCCAAGCATCTGCACCCTGCCAGCTGTGGTAGACATCACCTCCCGCATCAAAGGGACACCTAACTCTATTCCCTTGACTTCTTCCTGGCCCTCTTTATACTGCATGTCAACGGTAAAGTCAGGTAAGGCAGGACAAATAGTCTCCTCCAACTGAAAACAGAGAGGGAAGGAACAACTCTTTGCTGCCTGAAGAAAGAGAGATGTGTTGATTCTCACAGGCTTGAAAGAAGGGGGAGGACCAGCCCCTGAGCTTGTGTGCTCAGGAGTGGTACAGGTAGGTGCCACAAACATATGTAGGCACATAGACAATCCTCCTGCTACTCCTTCAGTGCAAGAAAAAAAGCACAGCCCTACTTCATGCTCTTACACCTGCTCAGCTTTCAAACATGGGAACAGTGCACACAGTCCCAGTGTTTTGTCAGAGAAGAAAGGGAAAACATACTCCACAGGGATTTCATGGATTGTATTCATTTCCAAACCAAGCCTAGGAAGAGAAGGAAGGGAAAGGGACAGGGAAAGGGCAGGAAGAAGGAACAACACAGGCAATGGCAAAAAAATTTACAATAGAAATATGCTTGCTCCCTTAAGCAGTGGCCAGCAGGGTCAGCCACACTACACAAATATTCCAAGCCACAGCAGCAGGGGAGTAGTATATTAAAATACAGATCAGCCACACACTGCCTTTGACAAATGGACTTGAAAGGAGAAACAAAGGGGAGCACACCTTGCCCCTCTGAGCTGGCAGCAGCAGAAGGGGGTCAAGCACTCCCCTGGCCTAGAGAAGCAGGGGCAGCAGCAGCAGCGTCACCTCCCTCTGGCACAGTGCTGAATGCTACCATCAGGCAGGAGTTGCAGTCCAAGAAAATAAAATAAAATGCACAACTGAGTTGATCCTGATGAGAGGGCTTCTGGGCCCCATGTTTGTTACTCTTGGCACACCCTTGCCAACATGACCAAAGCAGAGAACTCTTCTTTTCAATTCATGCAGAGCTCAGAGCAGCACTGATTTATTGTAGCACAAGCACTTGCCCTACAGACCAGGGAATCACTTCACGAGTAGAAGAAAAAAATTCAGCAGGATTTGTCAAAGTTTAAAAAGCAGAAGGAAGGACAGACCTCCTACAGGGAGGGAAAAAAAAAAAGAAAGAAAAAGAAAAAAGAACAAACAGCATGTCTGTATGGGCTCTGGGATCCTCTCCCACCACGCAGCTCTGAGTTCTCTGATGACAACAGTCCTATAAGGGAGTAAGGGCACAGCAGCACGTCTCTTGTCTCTTACAGTTGGTGAAGGGTTTGTAAGAGCATGTGGCGAGCAAACGAACAGGAGTCAAGAGCACGGTTTGGTCTGTGGAAAGAGAAGAGAGATATATTTAAAATACTAAACTTAAGAACTGCTTTCATATGAATTTGAATGAGCAGACAAACACTATTTCAAACACTAGGCTTGTGTGCCCAAAAGCCTACAT
Organism: Strix aluco; assembly: GCF_031877795.1. Lineage (NCBI taxonomy): Eukaryota > Metazoa > Chordata > Aves > Strigiformes > Strigidae > Strix > Strix aluco. The sequence goes on from NC_133935.1 coordinate 32,232,814, forward strand.
TTAGTACATAACCTACATAACCTCTCCTCGATTATCTCTTCTGAAACCATCCCCTCACTGCTGCATGGATCACTGCTTCCCATGGAAAACTCTCTCTCCTTTGCCAAGTCCAAGCCAGTAAGATAATGACCAAGAATCAGAATATTGATTTGCATGGGTACAAAAATCAGCAGCAGATTGCTGATCTCTGCAGTCCGGTGTCTCATTTTGGGTAAAACAAAGTGGGTGAGGGTGGAAGCCCCCTTCCCTCTCTTCTGGCAAGGAGATTTTCCATATAGATCCACTGTTTACAGCCCCAAAACACAGAAGACAAGCCTGCTCATATTCAAATCTTTTCTCACCAAGTCACCTGCTATCTATTACCCAGTGGTCTTGAGGCTTTTTAAGTGTTCAAAAGAGGTAGTGTAACCTCCTGCCCCCCCCACCCCTCAGATCAAGTAACACCTGATTGGCTTTGCTGGGCCACCTTTCAGCATGCCTTACAAATAGCCCACAGAGCCTGCAGAGCATCATCTGAAAGGGCCTGCAATAGAGAGGTCTACCTCACGCAGAATAACCTGGGTGAGGTATTTCAGTTGTCATTTTTGGAAGACCCAGCCCCATTTGCAATAAGCAGGGTGATTCTGTCTAGGCAGCTCCCCATTTTTGGAAACAGAGAACGTGAACAGCTGATGTTGGTCACAGCCAGCCTCCCTCAGCTTCCACCCCTAACACCAATCCTCCTCTAACATTAAGAGGCTCCTTACTTGCTGTGGAATTAAAACTGCCTGCCACTCTGTGCTACAGCCTGTTGAAAGAGGCCATTGATATGATTCAATCCAAAGAGCAGCAACGCCCTCCCCTCAAAACAACAAAAAAACCCCCAACCCTTACAAAAAAACTCCCCACCAAGTGGGCAGGCAGATATCCACATACTTTCAGTGTTTACAGCTAAAAAAATTATGGGAAAGCACATGTGGATTCACAGCACCCTCTCGTGTCCAAAAAAAGAAAATAAGGACTGACAGCAGAGTAAGATGGATGCTGCTTACAAGTCTGTATCCATAATTTTATTATTATTTTTGAATGGAGAACACTACCTGCATCACCACAAATTGTCACCAAAAAAAGGAGAATGACTACTCCAGAAGCAAGCCCCTTGCAGCAAAAGACAGCAGAGCTCTAGCCTAGGCAGCTACTAGAACTTCACAGCTCTAGAAGCCCAAAGGAGCTAATTGCAATCCTAAAGGAAAAACCTAGAAAATATGACAAAAATGCATACAGTTTGCTGCAAATGGACTCATGGATTTGACAGAGTGCAAGTAGATTTGTTGCAGAAACAGAGCCCAAATGAGCTCTGCAGATTATTAGACTAACCAGTGAGAGGTTTGATTTAAGGTTAGGTCATGATTTTGTTCTGATTGAATTCCAAGGAAAGAGAAGGGGTGTAGGTTAATTGAGAAGCTGTTTTATCTGGACTTCAGCATTCCTGAACTGTTAGTGTTCTCTCCAGGCAACTGTAAAGGATTTAATAGGTGTTCTCCTTGTTCCCTTAGGGAAAGCATTTTAGGAAATACATATATTTAAAAAAACCCAAAGGTATATTGCTTGTATATAGTATTCCTTATGCTGCACAGGACATAAGTGTCTCTATGATAACATCACATCTTGCAACAGAGAGGTTTGCAAATCAGAGAAAGCTTCAGCACTAAGAATTTCATAGCACCAAGGACACTGCAGGCTTGGCATTCGCACCCTTACATACCAAAGGCAGCAGACAGATCTGCCTTCTACTGCAAGAGGCTTTTGGCTCTCACACAACTTTCACAGAACATTTAAACAATCTCACACTTTCAGAGACTTTCCCCTCTTGTAGTGAAATGCTGGTTATGGATTCAGAGGAATTTTTGTTGATGAATTCATTAAGACCAGAATTTTATTTTGTCACATACAGCATCATCTACAGACAAAAAACATTTATTGGTATTTTGCAGGTCTGGAGCCTGCAAAAGGAGAAGGGGACAAATGTCTTTTGTGAGCAAATTTGTTTGGAAGGACAAATCAAGTTGAGTTATGAAGCTACTCTAGGCACTGGAATCTGACATAACAATCAGAAGGGTCAAATGAATCAAAGTCTCCTTTTCTGTATTCCCAGTTTCAAGTGATTTAAATCCTCTGTCTGGAGGGCTGGGGTTGATAGACCCTAAGTGGTACTTGTTTTGATCAAGCTGGGTATCTGCCTAATTAGTGCCAGACAAAGTAAGCCATCATTCTCTTCACCCACCCTTTTATTTTAGGACTGGTATTAGATCCTTACACTGTACATATCTATTTGATCAACACACAAGATCACAGGCTGCCATGGTTTGAACTCAGCCAGTAGCCAGTCACCACATGGCCAGTCATTTACTTCAAATCCCCTTGAGGCACACATCAGACTTCTCTGTCCTTCTACATTACCCACTAAGTGCACCCCGGTCCTTGAGCAAAAGTAATCCCACACATGGGTTTACCTTTACCCAATGCAGGAGTAACCCAGACAGTCTGGGTAATGTAGTTCAAACACTATGGCGCACTATGGGGGCTTTATCCCCATCCACAGTATGTAGGAGGTTTGATGAGCAGGGCCAGCTTGCTTGGCAGATCCTCTGGTATTGACTAACCAGGTGGCTTTTGCTAAATGCATGTCCCAGTGTTTGAAAGTCCCACCACCCATTGCTCTCAGTGTAGTTTTCAGCAACCCATTGTATCGCTCAGTTTTCCCAGAGGCTGGTGCATGGCAGGGAATGTGATATATCCACTCAATGCTATGTTCTTTGGCCCAAGTGTCTAGGAGGTTGTTTCGGAAATATGTCCCATTACCTGACTCAATCCTTTCTGGTGTGCCATGGGGCATGGCGTAAGTTTGCAACCATCCAGTGGCTGCTTCCACCATTGTAAGCACATAGTGTTTGCCATGCCAAGTTTGTGAGAGCGTGATATAATCCATATCAGCCAGGCCTCCCCATATTTATATTTTAACCATCATACTCCATACCAAATGGGCTTGAACCGTTTGGCTTGCTTGATTGTAGCACACGTCTCACATTCATGGATTATCTGTGCAATAGCAGCCATGGTTAAGTCCACCCCTCGGTCATGAGCCCATCTATATGTTGCATCTCTTTCCTGATGGCCTGAGGAGTCATGGGCCCAGTGAGCCATAAATTGTTCACCCTTATGTTGCCAGTCCAGATCTACTTAAGCCACATTAATCTTGGCAGCTTGATCCGGCTTTTGGTTGTTCTGATGTTCTTCAGTGGCCCGGCTCTTGGCTACATGAGCATCTACATGGCGTACTTTCACAACCAGATTCTCTACCCAAGCAGCAATATCTTGCCATAATTCAGACGGGTTTGCCTCTGCGCTGCCAGTTGCTCCGTTTCCACTGCTGTAACCACCCCCACAGCGCATCTGACACCATCCATGAGTCAGTATAGAGGTAGAGCACTGGCCACTTTTCTCGCTCAGTGATATCCAAGGCCAGCTGGACGGCTTTCACCTCTGTGAACTGACTCGATTCACCTTCTCCTTCAGCAGCTTCAGCAACCCGTCGTGTGGGGCTCCACACAGCTGCCTTCTACCTTCGATGTTTCCCCACAATGCGACAGGACCCGTTGGTAAACAGGGCACATCACTTCTCATTATCCAGTAGTTTATTATATGGTGGGGCCTCTTCAGCACGTGCTACCTCTTCCTCTGGTGCCATTCCAAAACCTTTGCCTTCTGGCCAATTTATAATCACTTCCAGTGTTTCTGGATGGCTGGGGCTGCCTATTCGAGCCCATTGTGTGATTAATGTGACCCATTTACTCCACGTGGCATCGGCTGCATGGTGTGTAGAGGGGACACTCCCTTTGAACACCCAGCCCAGCTCTGGCAGTCGGGGAGCCAGGAGGAGCTGAGCTTCAGTCCCAATCACCTCTGAAGCAGCTCAGACCCCTTCATATGCTGCCAATATCTCCTTTTCGGTTGGAGTACAGCGGTCCTCAGATCCTCTGTATCCCCGACTCCAAAACTCCAGGGGTCGACCCCGAGTCTCCCCTGATGCTCTCTGCCAGAGACTCCAGGTGGGGCCATTCTTCCCAGCTGCAGTGTAGAGCACATTTTTATCATCTTATCCTATCCGAACTGGCCCGAGGGCTACTGCATGGACTATCTCCTGTTTAATTTGTTCAAAAGCTTGTTGTTGCTCTGGGCCCCATATAAAATCATTCTTTTTTCGGGTCACTTGATAGAGAGGGCTGACAATCTGACTCTAATTTGGAATGTGCAGTCTCCAGAAACCCACAATACCTAAGAAAGCTTGCATTTCCTTTCTGTTAGTCAGTGTGGACATAGCTGTTATTAATCACCTCCATTGGAATCCGACGACGTCCATCTTGCCATTTTACTCCTAAAAACTGAATCTCTTGTGCAGATCCCTTGACCTTACCACACTTTATGGCAAAACCATCTCTCAGAAGGATTTGGATTATTTTCTCCCCTTTCTCAAAAACTTCTGCTGTATTACCCCATACAATGATGTCATCAACATACTGTAAGTGCTCCAGGGCTTCACCCTGTTCCAGCACAGTCTGGATCAGTCCATGGCAAATGGTGGGGCTGTGTTTCCACCCCTGGGGAAGTCAATTCCAGGTGTGTTGGACATCCTTCCAGGTAAAAGCAAACCGTGGCCTGCACTCTGCTGCCAGAGGGATGGAGAAAAATGCGTTGGCAATATCAATCGTGGCGTACCACTTGGCCGCCTTCGACTCTAGTTCATACTGAAGTTCTAGCATGTCAGGCACAGCAGCACTCAGCAGTGGTGTGACTTCATTCAGGCCACGATAGTCCACTGTCAATCTCCACTCTCCATTAGACTTCCACACTGGCCATATGGGGCTGTTAAAGGGGGAGCGCGTCTTGCTGATGACTCTTTGGCTCTCTAGTTGATGAAACAGTTTATGGATAGGGATTACAGAGTCTGGATTGGTGGGATACTGCCGTCGGTGCACTGTTGTAGTGACAATTGGCACCCATTGTTCTTCGACCCTCAGCAGTCCCACAACAGAAGGATCCTCTGAGAGACCAGGTAACGCAGACAGCTGTTTAATTTCTTCTGTTTCCAAGGCAGCTCTACCAAAAGCCCACTGATATCCTTTTGGGTCCTTAAAATACCCTCTCCTGAGATAATCTATACCAAGAATACATGGAGTGTCTGGGCCAGTCACAATGGGGTGTTTTCCCCACTCTTTTCCACTCAGGCTCACCTTGGCCTCCAATACAGTCAGCTGTTGAGACCCCCCTGTCACTCCTGAAATACAAACGGGTTCTGCCCCTTTAAAATTTGACGGCATTAGGGTGCATTGAGCACCAGTGTCCACTAAAGCCTTATGCTGCTGGGGGTCAGATGTGCGAGGCCATCGAATCCACACAGGCCAATAAACTCGGTTGTCCCTGTCCTCCGCCTGGCTGGAGGCAGGGCCCCTCTAATGTTGGTCATAATACCCGCTAACGACAAATGGGTTAGTGTGGTGTGCACGGGTTTCAGCCTCATCTTGATCACTCACTTCTTGTGAATACAAGTCAGAAGTTCTTCTCATTGGATCGTGAGCAAAGTCAACCTTTCTGCTCTGTCTGGGCACTTGATTACTGGAAACTGGAGCAGCATTTCTCCTAAAAGAACCCTGTTTTGTAGTTGTTCTTCCTTTCAACTCACATACCTGCTCTTCTAGGAGGTAAGTAGGTTTTCCATCCCATTTCTTCATGTCTTCTCCATAGTCACACAGTCAATGCCACAGCTTCCCCCATGGTGTGTACCGGTTCTCTCGAGTAAAGAAACGACTGCTCCTAATAGCCGAGATTCTAGTCGACGCAGGCGGGGAGTAGGACATGTCCTCTTTAAAATTGCTGGAATTCTTGAGATAATTTCTCCACAGCCACGACAAGGGTGGAAGGGAGACTTTCTTCATATGTGGTGGTCGGTGAGCCAGTTCATTTACTGTTGGTCCCTCTTCGTCTCTTCAGTCCATTACTGCTAATGCACTGGCATATGATGAGGGTGTGCTCCGTACAAACTTCCGCCACGTGGGTCGGGTGCATTGGACTTCATCTGGAACTGTGGGTAGCCACGCATTATCTGGGTCATAGTAAACCATCTCCCACACAGCTAGCTCCCTCAAGAATTGAATACCTCTCTCCATAGTGGTCCACTTACTTGGATGACATACAAAATCTTCCTTGAAGGAATACCTCTCCCTCACAACAGGCGTCGCCTCCAGAGACTGAGATTTTCTGTCTTCTTTCCAATGGCTTTGTCAATGCTCCCTTCCCTAGACAGGGATCCTAGCTGCCTCACCTCCCTGCCCTCTAATTCCATGCTACTGGCCCCGCTATCCCAGTACCACAGCAGCCAGATAACGAGGTGCTCACCTGGATGGCAGCTGAAATCTTTTCACGTCTCAACTCACTCAGGGATAAAGATCAGGTGACTATCACTGGCTCTGCCTCCTCCTCCTCCTCCTCCTGTTGTTGTGATGGGCCTGGTTCATCATCACCCTGTAAGCTGCGAGGGGATTTTCTTGTGTATTTCTTCTTATGTATGGGAGCGACTGACACCGTCACGGGCTGGTCCTCTGGTTCAGCTGCAACACCTGTCCTCGGGGTTGTAGTGGCTGCAGTTTCTGTTACTTGGTTACCAGGTGCAGAGCCCTTCTCTTCCTCTTGAGGGTGCTGAACAGTGTTTAATAGCACTCAGTAGGCATGGGCTAGGCCCCACCATGTTGCAGTGAGCTGTGTCTTTCTGGAATTACCCGGGTGACAACATACTTTTTCCAAATATTTTACTAGTTCCTCAGGATTCTGCACCTGTTCGGGAGTGAAGTTCCAATACACTGGAGGTGCCCACCGTTCTAGGTACTTGCCCATGCTATTCCACACCCCCAGCCACTCATAATTCTCCAACCTTGGGCTAGATTTCCAGGTGATACTCTTAAATAGTTGCTTAACCCTAAACAAAACCTGAACCACATGCAGCAATGCACCAGCTCCTAGCAGTAAGATGACCATGTTAATGTCAACATGCCAAGGATATTTGAAATTCCTGAATTCCTCAAACACAACTGTAAATAGCCCCAGGGCCAATGACTGCACCCTATCATAGATCAACATTATATAGTACAGCAAAACCAAAATCTTAACCCAACTCTCACGGACTGGGAGCAACAGCATGGGAAATACATATTGCAAATGAGGCGATAAAATCTTAAGCAGCCAAGCAATCAACATTATTACCCGTTCTGTCCTTACCTCAAACCTCAGGCTCAGGCCCCACGTTGGGCGCATTGGGCACCAAAAGACTGTCATGGTTTGAACTCAGCCAGTAGCAAATCACCACGTGGCCAGTTGTTTACTTACACACACACACCCCCCACACACCCACTCCCTCTGGTGAAATAGGGGAGGGACAAAAAAAGAAATTTGTAGGTTGAATAAAAAAAAATTTAGTAACAACAGTAAGCCCAAAACGGGTAAAACGCAGCAGTGGGTTACTGACCAGCAACTGGTACGCAGCCTAACCCCCCCAGCAGCGATCCCAACCACACCAGAAAATCCCACCACACCGACTGGGAAACCAAAACTGAAAACTGAAACCAAAAATGGGACATGAGAGCACAGGTCTGCCTATATACTGAGCATGATGCCACATGATATGGAATACCCCAGTGACCAATCCAGGCCTGGCCCTCTAGCTGTGCTCCCTCTCAGCCCAAGGAAAGTTAACTCTATCCTGGCCAAAACCAGGGCACAGGCACTGTAGGAAACTGCAGAAATCCAGTGATCTGTCTGGGCAACTTCACATGGCAAGTCCCAATACTTCTTGCTTAAACCTGTAATGACTGAGTTGGAGGTATACTTGTTCAGTTGGTAAATCATGGTCATTGGCTTGTAACTGCCTAATTCTAGCCTGATTAAGCCAAAGAGAGGAGACAAACTATTCCACCAGAAGGGCCTCTAGGTTAGCATTTGCACATGTGTAAACAAGCTAGTTACATAGTTTTATTTTCCAAAACTGATCTAAGCATGGCTGGTTGCTGGACATGTACCACTGCTATGCTTTGACAGCTTCAGCCACACCAACGCTTGGAAAAACTCTTCTCCCCTATCACATCAGGCCTGCTTCCAATCCTAGTAGAACTAAGAAAAGACTGACTACCAATATTTGACTGCACCCCTATCGCCCATGTTTTTACTGACCGCAAGTTTTTGATGCTTCTATCTTTCATCAGCAGAAGATCCCAAGCTTCAGCATATTCCCCACACCAGGAAAATGAGGAAGGCTTAAGCCTTGTTCTCGAACCCATTAAAAAGCTGCTCTCACCCTATGTGGCATGTGGTTCGTGCTGAGTCAAAGAACCACCAAGTCCCAGAGGGATTCCAGACCTCTGCTGGTTTTGCTTAAAGACAATTTTGGACTGTTTCTCCCCTTGACTGCCGAAGTCCTTGCTCTCTTGAGGAAGGGACTATTTGTGATGTTTTTTCTAAATCACATCAATGCTAGAGTTCACACTGACTTAATTCCAGGAGAGATATGGCTTTCACTGCTATAGCATTATCTATGCTTTAAGACATTAAAGAAACTAAAGTTGGTGGGGGCAGGCGTTGATTCTATACCTATACTAGAAGTAACATTAAATAGAGGCAGACAGTAGAAGCAGCTTCTTCAACACTTACGCTCCCAATTTTGTTCTCAAAAAAAATCACTAGCCTTGTTGCTGTCACAGTAGGAACAGTTTCATTTAGGAACAATTCAATCTTTGTGTTTTGCAGTGTTTTGATCTGCTGGTGTTCAGTGTTATACAGCGTGACAATTCAGGTAGAACTCTGCTAACCCTCATACTCAGAAGGATGATTTGGAGAGCACAGATGGATCCAGTGTAGTCATACACTCACTCAACTCAGGCAGTGGCTAGAAACCAGTAGGTTTCCTTAAGCTCAAAACACCTCTTCTATAACTGGCATCAGCCTCTGTTTCAGAGCCAGTTAGTTGCAAAGCCAGCTTTCCACTGTTTCTTCTTTAGGATTGAGACTTACTACTCTAAACTTGCATTCTGGAGTAAGCAAGATAAAAGTAGAGGCCCACTAAACTATTAATCCTTAATTTCAGAACAGATATTTAGTGGGCTTCAACAGAACAGCTTGCATGTAGCTATTACTCAGTTTCACTAGCTCCCATGGAGAATACTGCATGACAAGCACAATACTCACTTTGTGACAAAAGCTGAGAGAACAGGGGCCAGGGATTTAGGGAAATAATCCTGCTGGACCATATGGTTCAAGGTCATAAGAATACCATAGAGGCTTGGGACAGCTTTGATCTTCTCTTCACTCTGAGTAAAGGACAAGAAGGAGGAAGTTAGACATCAGATGATGACTATTTTATCTAATCCACTCTAGTTCACAGAGGTAATGAATTCTCTGTTGAATGAAGTGCTGCCATAATCTAGCGAGCAGCTTTCACTCCTACAGTGTAAGTGCAATGTTCCCCAAGACAAAGGTAGTGAACTCCACAGCCTCCCAGCACCAGCATGTGAAATAAAACAGCAGCAAGAATATTCTAGTACTTATCAATTAGAGCCTAGTCATTGACAGCAACGACAATGCGGAAAGTAACAAACTTGCAAGTGAAACAGCCAAATCTAAGAGGCCCTGTGTCAAAGCATTCTCCTAAGGAATTTCACCCCACTTCAATTCATAAAGAATTCAGTTGCCTTAATTACACAATATTTTCTAGTATTATTCTGTAGCTCATTTTTGTACCACCTCCAGTTCTTTGTCAGGCTTCCTGATGGACTTGATGTAGTATTCCCAGAACTGGTGTCTCAGTTATGTACAACATAAAGCTCATAGTCATCCTTATTGCTGTTCCCCTGCTTACACGATGCCCAAGTTATTCTTGCTCCTAATGTAATGTTAACCTACATGTCCCAACTCTTACATTGTTTTCATTTATTTTTCCACTGTCACCCCAACTAAAGCCCTTCATTCTGTAGGCAGGATCTGGTACCTGTGTTCCTAGGTGTATGACCTTGTATTTCATTGTGTTAAGAATACCTGTTGCTCATGTGCTTCCAGTTGTGCAGGACAGAAAATGATGGAAACTGCTCCCTCTCCACATCTGCCTAATTCATCAACAGTCCTCTGTATCACAGAGGACAAAATCATCTGGCTGATCCTCAAAGGCTTTATCATCAATACCACTTCCTGGTCTGAAAGAGTTCTTCTAGAACACAAGTCTGACTTGTGCCTCATGCATATTTGCTATTTTCTGTATGGGATAATCAGTAGGTGGTAGTCCCTGAAACAAGCATTCTGCAGAACAGAAAGCCATCTCCAGTTCTGTTGAACTGTCTGAGAAGTGGAAAGCTCAGCATTGGTCCAATGTGCACAAGGAAAGGCTTAACTGATTTTTAGGAAATTAAGATGTATCCAAGCATGTCAACAGCTGTCAGTACCCCAAGCTGGATACTACCAGAAGTAAATTTATAAACCTAATTAAGAGCAGGCTGCTATAACATAGATTAGGCTATTCTGTGGTTTAGAATTGGCTTGGTTTAAGTTTCCATTCTCAGCTTCTGGGTCGCGAGGCAGTAAGAAACATTAACACTTGTAGCAAAAGTAGGCAAAGGTGCTCCTTAAGTTTGCAGACAGAACCTTTCCCCAGTCATCTCACTGAAAGTAAAGCTAATTCTAATGCAATTTGCAGGTTTCCTACCAACCCTCCATCCTTTCTCATGAAACTACATATTTGACTCTAGTACTTGGCAAAGATACTCCAAAGCATGAAGTTGAATACTACTGATCTATCATGAGTAGATGGATATATGTTTTTGAGCCAAGTTACTAAGAGGTGCCCTAAAGGGCCATATTAACTAATAATATTGTAGATTAGACTTCTGGACATGGCTTTTTATAGACACCGTAGTCCAGCAGCAGCACTATTTCCTTACCTGACCCTCCCTACCTTTAGGGAATGACTGAGAATGCAGAGCACATTAAACAGAAGAGATACAAAGAGCTGACACCTCCTTCATCCTAATGCAACCTTGCAATTTGCAATTTCTGCTGGGCCTGCAGACTTCCATTGTCCCTGGGCATGAGGCATGCACAGGCATCCAGCTGCTTCCATGGCAACGTAATTACCCAAAACCCAGCCAGTCTGGTCTTCAACAGCCTAAACAGACCATAACTTAACTCTTTCCTGCTTCCTCACCTTAAGTAGTCCCATGTGGATCAAGAGGCTTGTGATGAATGCATCTGAATTAAATGTGGCAGAAGTGAAAGCTTTTCTCATCAAGGCATCTAAAAAGAAATAAATGCACCATATTAAACAATACAGAAAGGGAGGCTATTATGGATTTTAAGATCAAGATTGATAATACAGGACCTCAGGGAATATCAGATGTTAAAGGAGTTCTGGGAAGTATTAAGATTCCAGTTGTTTTCACAGGGACTAGGTATAATCTCTGAAACACTGAGACAGGTAAAACCCAGTCCCCTTAAGTATAAGGCCTGATACAAAGGGGAAAAAAAAAGCAACCAACAACAAACACAAAACACTCCAACAAAAAAACAAAACAAAAAAACATCAACAAAACAAAATTCCCACATTGCCAAGCTTCAGATGCAATTTGATTTCAGTCCTATGCACCACAAAATGCTCTACTCAATGCATTTGAACATGTCTGCTACGTCCATACTGGTATATAAATATGATCAGATAAAGGAGAGATGCAAGAGTTAGAGCCTTGACATTTTAAAGGCTAGCAAGAATTCACTTTTCATTTGAAACCACACAGAATGAGAACACAATGAGAAAACTTGGTCAGCTGTTTTCTGGGCTCCCTCAGGACCAATATCCTGTCACAAGCTATGGGCAAACCAGTGCTTTAGCCTCTCATGTCTACAAGGTAGGCAAGGCACCCATTTTGACCTCTGACTATTCTAGTTTCTTGGAATGGGCAGAAGCCACTAGAGTGGCTGTAGAACAGTGCCAGACATTAGCCAGGGACCTCACTGTCACCTGATGGTTACTTTTCTGGAAGGAAAGTAATTGCCAGGTTCAATCTTTCCCTAAGGAGCAGCAGTAGTAAGGAACAGCTATCAAGATAAATACACATACATAAGCACACTTCAGACAACAGGAATATCCTCTTTGTTGGAGACAATTCATCTTGGGCATGAGCCAAGGCCAGCACTAGCTCAAGGAGATGCCAGCTGACTATTTTTGACTGATTTGGACCCATAAACAATTGCAGAGAACTCTATTACGTTACTGTTTTACAGACAACAGCTAACAAAGTTTCACCATGTCTATGTATTCCAAACTAAGAAATTTCAAACTAGGGAAATGCACATTTGTTTGCAGTAAATCACTCTTAAGTGGTCTTAAAAATAATTGATCCAGTTCTTTTGCACAATATTGATAGGTAGCTCAGGTATGGGAGAACTGTACTGCTGGGGGATTTGAAAACGATGAAAGTCAGTGGTCAGATGCCTAGGAGCATTTGGAAATTCCTGTTTCCAAGTGAGAGCATGAAGGGATACCATTAGTCCACACAAAAATCAGACCTAACCCACAATATACAGTGAGGAACAGTCCCTTGACTGTACATTAGCTTCTGCGCCTTGTCCCATGTTGCAAATCTCTCCTCCCTGAAGAAATTAAAGATGTTTCAGACTGATAAGAAGAGGTCTCTCTTTACACTCTCTTAATACTACACTGGATAGGCTACTTCCTGCAAATACTTTTTAAATAAACAGCCTAGAAAAAGTAACTGACCTTGGAACACAGAACCACTGGCTATTGACAGCGTAGCATCAAGAAGATGCAGTAAGGGCAGCACAGGTCCACTAAAAGAGCAACTACAACAGACACTTATCAAGCTTTGGAAGCACAAGATATGCTAAGTTCAGAAAGAATCTCTACTTTCACTCCACGCAACAGCAAGGCACAGCTTGGTACTTTTGTTATCTGGGGCCTCCTGTTGCCAGGGACAAAACAGTCCAACAGCCCGGCCCATTCCAAGGGGCCTTCCTCTGCCTCGCACTGGTGTCCTTCACCCTGAAGCAGATCACACCATGAAGTGAAGAAAGGCCCAGTCACCTGTTGTTTCATGCACTGCTGTTTTCACTGGGGCTTCATCTTTGAAGACCGAAGATATCCTTAGGAGAGTTGTAGCTACTTTCTCTACATCAGATGTATCTGTCTGAAAGACAAGAAAAAAAATATAATTTAGGGACCATTCAGTTCACTGCTCACCAACTACAGAAGATGGGTCTCTGCTAGGGCTGTGATGGGAATTACAGCCTTCAGCAGATTGACATCAGTTTTGCCTTGGCCATATCCCAAGGCATAAGCAACATTAAAACAAAGTTACTCTATGTAGAAGCTCTGGTGCCAGTATAAGCATTAACTGCATCATCTGCTTCCGTAAGGTTCCTTGGGATCACTGGGGAGAAGATGCAAAACCAGGTCTCAAGAGAGAAAGCTATCACCTCTGAGGATTAAATTATTCTGAGAGAAAGTCAAGCACAGAAGACCACCGGCTCACCCACCTGCTGAGCTATTAGCACAGAGCACTTCGGTCCTAGTCGCAGCAGCTTCTCTGGTGATGGGAAAGCAAGGAATGTGGCAACATCCACAGGAGGAGATGGCACTGGAGTTGAATCCTGAAACAGGCGGAATCCATCTCAAGTTTACTCTTGGAAGTAAGTAAATTGGTTCAGCAACAAAGGCATATAGGACAGGTCAGGACACAGGTACACCAGGTCAGGATTTGTTCTATTTGAAAACTATTTGAGGCTGGAATGACTCCAGAGTTGAAACAGCCAGAATACGCCAGGACAACTGCATGGCATTGCATGTGCAAGGTTTCCATCTTCTGGACATGGGAAGACTTTTTCTACTTGTCTTTGTTACAATCGCTACTCAGCCTTTCCCTACATACATGTGTGCACATGCACACTTTAACAAAACATATTTCCAAGTCATCCATTTTCTTTATTTCCTGCATGTTACCTCCCTGTTACTACAGTGCCAGCTGACACAGGAATGTGAACTCCTGCCAGCACTCTAAGTTCAGACTCACTCCAGATCTCATTTCCTCCTTTACTCTTCTCCAGCTGAGGAAACAGGAATGCACCTGGAAGTAAGCCTACCTGTGAATCAATTATCTTCTTAGGAGTCAGTGACTCCTGTTCTCCCTGTCCTCTCTCCTTCAGCTGTTGCTGTTCTTCCTCCTCCTCTTCTTCCTCTTCTTCCTCTTCCTCCTCTTCATCTTCATCCTCCTCCTCCTCCCCTTCATCATCACTAAGGTTTGAGAGTTATGTGTTACATTAATTACACACTTGCAATTCCTGTACACTGGAACTCAAAACATTTTTTCAAGAACAAAAAAGCAGCCTTCCCTCAAGTCTTACTGCAAGAAGTACATCTCCATCTACAACCGATTAAGAGGACACTCAGGCTTCAGTCACCCAGTTGACAATGGCTAGCAAAAAGCGAGGAATGCAATCAATAACACTAAGATAAGTCTATTGATGACAACGAGACACAGGCTTATCCTGCTTATGGAATCCCCTAGTGGTGCTCCACACTGCACACTGAAACAAACATCCATCTGCAATGTTACAGTTCTTATTTTAAAATAGATGGGTTAATGAAAGTGTTGATGAAAATTGTTGGAAATTTTCTGATTTAAACTCTGGTACCCTGCCTACCTCAAAGATCCCAGCACAGATGCCATATTGAAGCCTTCAAGGATCTCCTGGAGTTGCTCACACCCCTCTTCTCCCAGACAGTTACCTAGGTTGATTGAAGAAAGGGAGTAGACTTAACAGAGGCACACAAGTTTGTTCTTGAGGATTTAGATGCATATTCTTGTCTACCTCTTATTTCTGAAATTGAACATTTATGTCATTTCTACACAACACCTTAGAGGCAACAACTCAGACTTCAGTTATCAGAATCAGTTGTTAAACAAATTTCAGCAGCATGACAACGGTTTGAGACAAACAATCCCTCTAATTTTTCAGAGTGTCTCAGAGAGAGTTCCTGCTAGTTCTATAAACACCTCGTTCTCAGTGATTCTAAAACAAGGCACAGTACCACTGAAATGCAGTGACCCAAGGTACAAACAACAAAAAGTCAGCACTAGTCAAAGTTCTCCCACTCTTCTGCAGAGATGCACAAAGATGGTTTTGTTTGCAAGTACAAAATATCTGAGATCACAATGAACAATTTAAAAAGTTTTACTGAAAACAGGTATAGGTATCAGTTCAATCTTTCCACCACACAAGATGTACTGAAACTGCTTAACTTTAACAATTAACTGAGTTCATGGCTTAAGAAAGCTTTCAGGATCTAACTGTTTCCTGTCCCAAGGTCATCCAAGTTCAGCTACACTCAGTACTATTTTTTTAAATGCTGACAATTGCAAGACTAGAATATGGGATACTGTCAACATTCTTCCTAGTGGTTTCTCATTGGGATCAGACTAGACATACTTTGGTCTAGCAAACTTACGTACCATTGAGATCCAACCTCTCCAACTCTGCCTTATCTTCAATAGCTTCAGCAACAGTCAGAGCAGCATCTCGTTTGATCTCACAGAAGGACAAATTCAGCTCCTAAGCAGAACAACATTGTTTGCAGAATTTCTATTAACATCTATTATCCCCATAAGCTTCATGTGCTCACAAGCATACTGGAAAGAATCTCATTTGAGAGAAATACTTTGTATAGCTAAAAGAGGTATTTTGAAATATACTATTGTTAAGAGCAGCACTACTGAAGGTAACCCCTTTACTAGAATAGCCATAGAGACCAAACCATTCTGACTGCTCACCTAAAAGGCAGCAGACATTCAGTCCTTAGCAACAGCTGACTGGAGATCTTCACTTATTTGAGAATCATGAGAGCATTCCAGAATTCACACACCAGTAAATCTTACTGAAGAAGGGTAGCTACTACACTAAATGGACAGCACGTTTGCTTTTGAACACTTAGGTTGCACGCTAAGGCCTTCAAAAGACAAACTACAAGTGGTACTACCTCTGATAAACACAGCTAGAAGAGAAACAGGGTGGACAGACTAGTAAGACTAAAGTTATTCAACAGCCAGGCACCATCCCCCACCATTCCACATTGTGCTCAATCAATCCTTTCCTGAGAAGAGATTTAATATTAACAGCAAAAGGGAAGTTGTCCTTGAACAGAATGAATCAGCTACAATTGCTTCATGCTAACCTCCCTTAACTACTTCTGCTCTAGAAAAAAGGATTTAACTTCTGGCTGTTCATCTCAATACTCCCATTAGAATCCTTACTTAAGTTTTCCTGGGACATTCAGATATAAATTCCAGTAGAACCAGCAGAAGCCTAAGCAAGGGGTCTTCACACCACAGAGCACCTACTTCCTACTGTACTAGGTTCATATACATAAGTATTAGTACTCAGATGAATTTTTGTCTTTGACTGTAAACTGCAAGATTAGGAATTACATGTTCAGCATCTGTTCCAGTGCAACCCATGGCAGGTGTTTCTAGAGATCCTAGTTTACTTACACTACTGACTAGCCCATCTTGAATGTTGTCAAACACAAGTCCTGTGCAAATAGGGATGTAGGAAGCTGTGGTGTTGCCAAAAAACTAAAAATATTTGGACCTTTGACACATGCCCTAACAAAGTGTTAACTGTAATCTCTTCATCATTTCAGAGTTCATACAAACTGTTTGTCAAGAGGAATGTCTCAGTCCCTGCTCACAACTCTGAGGTTCTAAAAGCAGATATTTCCATTATCAGATTTCTTGAATAGCACTTGCTGAGTTGAACCAACAGCTTCAAAAACATCAAGTAGTATCTAAACAAATCACTGGTACACCTCCATGTAGAATAGCCTTAGCTGGATGCGGCAATGCCACTGATCTACAATACAGCTTACCGCTTTCGAGTTCAGAGCACAGAGCCTGCACTGAAGTGAATCCCACTTTAGAATAATCAGTAGTGCTAAGAGAATGGACAGAAACCCAGGAAATTGGAAACAAGGCATTTTCAAAAGAGATTCAAAGCTGAACAGGAAGAAGACATACCTTTAATTTATGAAGCCCTTCTTTAACAGCATCAGCAATAGCAACAGCACCCTTTGAACGCACCAGGCAGTCTCCAAAGTTGATCACTTCAATCTGCCGAAGCGCCTTCAGTGTCTGCAAGGTAGCACAAATTTGAAATTACAGATACACAAAGTAAATGAATGTCTTATCAATCCTGGAAGGTCCTCTTTCCTACTGCAGTGTGGCATGTGGCTCCACCAACTCAGAGGTGCTAATGCTAACTATTCTGAGAAGAGTGGGAGGCAGAAGCCAAACCCAAAGGAACTGTTTTGAACAACTTACCTCTGCCATTGCCACAGCTCCTTTCTCTGTGAAGGTGTTGTCATTCAAGTTTATAACCTTAAGCAGTGGGTTGATAGCAAAGGCCTGGGCCAGTGCCGTGATGCCAGGATGGTTAATTCCATTCTGTGGCATATGGACCTCCTCTAGAGTCCCAATGATCTGGGAAAGGATGCAGATGAAAAAAGCTGTTAAGAGACATACTTCAGCTCAAAAGTATAGTGCTCACTCTTTAGGATTTGCTTAAAATTGTCTTCCTCCAACTCAAAACTCCATTAGCTCTTCTACATAGAACTATTTACCAGCAATTATGTCACAAATCTAAGTGAAATTGCAGGCTCATGGCAAGTGTCAGGTTAATATAAAGCCCCTGATTCTAAGAGTCACAGGTAGCATCCGCCCTGCGTGTCTGGTCTAGGATACCTTAAAACAAGAGTTCTTTACTGTGGTTCAACAACCCTGAAATAGATCAAGAACATCACTGAATATTTTTTTAATTAAGTCTACATTTCACTCTGACTGCAGAAGCAAACCCATAAGAAAATTAGTATGAACACTGTTTATGGATTAACCAGCATGTCACAAAACAGAGTAATGAATCCCATTTTGATAGTGCCATTCAGTCTGAATTCCTCATGAACCACTTTATTACGTGCCTCTCAAGTATTTAAGAAGTCTCATTCTTGCCATGATTGCTGATTAGTCAAAAGTCACATCCAGACATCTCTTTACAAAAAAGAACAACCTATAACCTGCAATATCATTGTTAATATACCTGAAAATATGCATTGTAATTCAGAAGATGCTTTTAGCAGCAGTGGAGGAAGGAAAAGGAAAGTAGGTGGCCTCAACCACAGTGAATTCTCTTCCTCCAACAAAAGTGCAAGTTGGCCAGAGACAGCTAGAGAAATCTAGGCATCATTTACAGCCCCCTCATAGGATGATCCTAGTGAAAACACTAGGTTGCTTTTGTCAGATGATTGAACAACTAAGCAGAGAAGCACTCAGGAGGTCAGCTGGCACACCTACCCCAGTGCCAGATAACCTCCATTAGCACAGAGGGAGAAGGAATAGGACTACTATTAATCTACTCAGGAGATGCCTATTTCTCCCTCAAGTAACTACTTTACACAGTCACTAGTGTTCAGAAACTTAGGTCACAGAAACATTCAGTCATCAATTCTAATTGCACTTGTTGAAAATTCCAGTTTCAGCAGCAAACAACATCACAACTTTAGTGAACCAACAACCACCACCCCTGCCTCCAAGCCGACACAAGCTCTGCGTGCATTATCTTCCACATTAGCACACCTTGCTCCATTTTGGTGTCAAGAAGCTCTGGTTTGGTACTTACCCCAAAGGCTTCAGCCAGGGCAGTGGCACCGTCATTCTCCAGACGGTTTCTGCCAGCCACAAATATTTTCAAAGCAAGAGGCTTGCCCTGGGCACTTGATTTCCTGTGACACTCTTTCAGAGCAGCTGCCAATATCTAAAGATAAAACAAGCAGTTTATACTACCTCAGCATCTCATTCTGAAGGAATCCAAAGGTGTTTGTATATCTAGCTCAAGAAATACTTTGGTCACTGCTGCTTCTACAGTAGGGTATACAATAAAACTGTCTGTAGCTACAACATGTGCACAGTCTTAGGCAAGAAGTGATCATTTTGCAACACTAGAACACGCTGACCCCATTAAGAACATTTGATTCTTAAACAGGCAAACATATAGGGTCTTATTGATAACAACCCAGTTAGTCCTGGTTTTCTGCTTCATCCAACAGGCATCCCTTCAGTGCTAGGCTTTGTAATCCTGGTCTCCCAAATCCAAGGCTACTAGCTCTCTTGACATGGAATCTAATGTTTAGGATAGAACTGTTTCCCTATCCTGGAAAAACAGATGAACTTTCCATAACTCAGAAATTTATCCATGAAAACACGTAGACAGAAGGGATCTTGAAACTGGAGAAATGGCCAACAAGAATATCATTAAGTTTAAAGGGAAATGAGAAGTCCTGCAAATGGGGAGGAATAACCCCACATACCAGCATAAACTGCGGGTCACCTGGGGGCAAAATAGCTTGGCAGAGAAGAACCCTGGGGTCCTAGGGGGTGAGAAGTTGACTATGAGCTAGCAATATGCACTTGCAGCAAAGAAAGTCCACTGGGCTACCTTGAGAAAAGCACTGTCAGCAGGTCAAGGGAAGTGATCCTTCTCCTCTACTCAGCCCTGTGAAATGCATCTGAGTACTGTGTCCAGTTCCAGGCTCCTACATGGACGTACTGGGGTGAGTCCAGCAAAGGGCCCCAAGGATCATTAAGGAATTGGAGAATTTTATATACTGGGAGAGTGCTAAGAGCTAGGATTATTAAGGCTGGAGAAGAGAAGGCTTTGGGGGAGATCTTATCCATGTGTAAGAACAGCCAGAATAACAGGATGGGGGAAGAAGGTGGTGTAAAGAAGGTAGAGTCAGACACAAATGCAAACAACTCAATGCAGAGAAAATTCCATTTAAACACAAAACACCCTTTTTTACTGTGAGGGTTGTTAAACGCTGGGACTTACTATCCAGAGAGCCTGTGAAGTCTCCATCCTTTGAGATATTCAAAACCTGACTAGACACAGCCCTGAGCAACCTGGTCTATTTGCCTTGAGCAGGGGAGTTGAACTAGATGATCACCAAAAGATGCCTTCCAACTTCAACCATTGTGTGATTCTGTGTAGGGCAGTCTGAAGCCAAGTCCTGGCTCTGACCTCATTCTCAAAAAGCAAACAACCCTTACCTTGCCACCACCAATGCCCATGCCACAGTTATTGAGCTTGAGTTCCTGTAGGGTGTAGCATGTGGGGCTCTTCAGCAGCGCCTCAAAGCCACGCACACCGTCTGGCCCAAAGGCATTGTCACTCAGGTCCAGCTCCACCAGCTGGGCTCCAGCCGTGATGAGTGCATCTCCCAAAGAGATCTGTAAGGAAACAGATGGCAGTGGGTAGGAGGGAGGGAGTGGATTGACTTTTAGTGACAGCATCACTGCAGTGGCTAGGTATGACAGTGATGCTGCAAAAAATTTCCATTTTGAAGACATTCGGCAAAGCTGCATGGGAAGATAAAACTTTACAGCTAAAGCCAGAGAAGTTGCGCAAATCAAGATAAAGATAACCGTAAGGCAAGTACCAAGAAGTTATCCCATCTCTTTAGATCAAATACACACTTTTCAAAGTGAGTTTCCCCCTCTACAGTTCCAGAAAGAAATATCATTTTCATTGTGTTGATCTTATGTTCTTGCTTCACAGGACTCAAGGAGGCAGGGAGCTCTGTAATGCTCTTGGAAGAGATGGCCATATGCCTTTATTTAGAAAGCTTGGTTCCCATTCTATCTATCGGATCACAAGGATGTCTTCCCCAGTGACAAGCTTCTTCACTAGCATGGACTTGCATTTGGCTTTTCATCAACTCTTCTCCACCTCATACAGAAGGAGCAAAAAGGAATCACTCACCTATTCTGAGACACTTAGTGTTAACAGCATACAGAAAGATCAGCTCTGTGCTAAAAACATACTCCCACAAAAAGCATGACAGGTGAGAAAAGAAGTTATATTAGTCAGAAGTCTCAGAACTAGTTTTTACTTACCAAAGCAGGAGGGATCTCAGACCTTAGTCTCCCTGTGAACATGTCACTCCAATGACACCTCTAAAATAAGAAACATACAGATAGAAACCATTAAAAATGTTTAGGACAACACAGTTGTACAGGGGTTTACACATACAAACTGCATTACATCACTGGGGACAGCTTAATGCCATCTGCCTTCCCTTGGGCTTGTCATTTAATTGTGCTAAAGAGCTATGAGAACTAACATTACAATTATTTCACTTGCAAAGACATAAAGGCACTGAAACGCACATTGTAAATAACTATACAAGAACTCTTGCTTGCATTCAAGCTGGAATTCTTTTCTGCTGAGAAAACTACCACAAGAAAAAGCAGCAGGAAACTGAAGGATACATTAAGAATGCAGCTTTACTAAGGTATGGGGCTCAACAATCTGGACTTGCTTGAAAAGCCGCACTTGGGTGATTAACGTGAATCAATGTTTCATACTCCTCTCCTGTAAAGGACAGTGCCTCTAGCATCCTCCTAATGTTAGGCTAGAGCAGTAGTAGGGAAACATAGCTTGGACATGGAAAAACCTCCTGGAGCATTTCCTCCATTATTTCTTCCCTATTCAGACATTCTCTGAAGACTCATTCTTCAGATGATCTGATCATTCTTCAGAAGATATGACCCAGTTTTTCTGTTAGAACTTAAGTTTTGTTGCCACAGTTCTTTGTTTAGAGAGGCTCTTCCTTGCACAGCTTCCCAGCTTTAAGATTGGAAGGCTTCTGAACAGAAACAGTTAAGAATGCAGGAAGCATTCCCATTATCCCAAAGTCCCCAAGTCCTGCCATATTTTCCTACTGGAAGAACCACCAAGCAAGCTTTAGGGCTAATTCGAGGCAGGCTACTGCAGGAAGAGCGTAAATAGGCCTTCAGCATTTCTACATCACTCCTTCCCCTTCACCACTACCCACTTGAAGATCTCACCTTGAGCTCCGATTTCTTCTCCAAGGCTTTGGCAATGACCTTTGCTGCCTCCACACCCACTGTGTTGCCTTCCAGGCGCAATGCTTCCAGGCCATCAAATTCCTCAATTTGCTTGATCACTTCTTCAGCTGCAAAAAACAGACAGTCTTGTTGGCCTTTTAACTATCATCTTAGGTACCACAGTAACACTGTGATGCAGCAATACTTGCTCAACTCTACCCTTAGCGAAAACAGCTGAGCAACATGATCTGAAAGAATCCTGAAACAGCAATGGAGAACAGAACTAAAACATCAGGTCACTGGAGAGAATATTCTCCATTCCCCACCCTGCCTTTTAATAATTTATTTCTAGTTCTATTCTCTGATAGCCATCCTCCTATTTGCAAAAGTAAACTTCCTTACTTACTCCTAAGTATGATTCCTCTGCCACTCAGCACATGATTTAGGAGCTAGACTTAATGTGTCTACAAAGATGCAAGGACTAAGCTAAAAGTTGATGGGAATTGGTGCCACATCAACAGGAGGAAGTTCCCACTGACTGGCAAAAGTAGATGTCTGTTTAGCAAATGTCAGGGCAGAACAATTTAACTCTAGAGTAATCCTATGCAAGACACAGGGGCAGGCTGCAGACTCTCTCCTGTCAATAGGCACTTGTTATCATTCCCAAGCTCCAAAGCCTTTCCCCATAGTTCAGTGGCTTTGCACTACTAAAAGGGTATATAAAAAAAAGTACCACCTTTGGAATCAGTAAAAAAGGTACACACTATAGCAAATAACCTCTCTGAAGAGCATGCGGCAGAAATGTTGATCTAAGAATATATGCATATTCTCCAGATATTCACTACATTAGCAGTCACAGTAAGACATTTTTAATCAGGGAACACACATACACCAGCAAGAGATATTCTGGAAGAAAAATAACAAGAGTCTAACCAGTTGATTAGAATATGGGAAGAAACTGGACTACTGCAGCGGACTAACATATCAGTCTGTTCCTCTGTGCAGGTCTTTGAAGCATCTACTTGTTCCAAGTGCTGTCATGCACTTGCTTGTGCTTTTTAAAAGGTGCACTGACTTCTAATGCACAGTGACTGTCAAAAGCACTTGGAGAGAACAGCTAGAAAACACGAATCACACACCAGAGAGCCAAACACCAGCTCTGCCAGCTGTAGCACTGCCAGTGTAGCAGGTCAAAGCAGGGTACAAGAAGGGAAGGAAATGTCTCTATCAGAAGCAGCTGTAGCTGAAAGACCCTTCTATCACAGCTAATGAGAACTTGGCCATGCAGGATTAACAGGAGGTTTACCACAAGACTTTAGAATTTCAGGGAGACACTTCCCAAACACAAAGGTATTTTCTCTTACCATCTTCAGCAGTATTGAGTTTAAGGCTCTGGCCTTTGAAGCTCAACTGTCCACCACCCACTTTGGTTTTGGCAAGTGACTCTGCAAGTTTAGTGATGTCTTCTGATGCCATTTTTCTGCTTTTCCAAATGTTAAGAGCTGTCAATTAAAAGAAATTGTCAGCATAAAAAAGAGCAAAGTACAATACATAATCTGCATGAATAATCATATTTATTTGAACACTGATGTGGTTTTTGTTCCT
Source organism: Strix aluco (assembly GCF_031877795.1). NCBI lineage: Eukaryota > Metazoa > Chordata > Aves > Strigiformes > Strigidae > Strix > Strix aluco. The sequence goes on from NC_133935.1 coordinate 32,256,450, forward strand.
GAGATACTGAGCTTTCAGTGTCATTAGTGTTTTCCCCATAGCTCACTTATGACAGCTAGGCTAGATTAATATTCCAAAGCCAGCCAGTCAGATGGTGTTGATTCTTCCAATACTCATAAGACTTGGGTTTTGATGGAATTGTTACACTTCATAAATAACCAGTAGCTAAAACCATGGATTAAGGCCACATTAAGACATTACTCTTTGCACAACACAACTGAAATGTAACATTCCTCCCTCCCCAAACCCTATCCTTTAATTACACAGTGCCCATTTCCCCTGTTCTCCAAAGCAAGCTAGAATGAACACAACTGGTTTGGCTTTTCAGTGATATCCTCAGTAGTGCCCCTGTCAGCACAGTTCTAGAACCACGAGTTGCTGAAAACATCACGTGTGCTGCATACAAAACTCTGTCAGGTTTGTGGGTTCTCTTTCCTTTTGGATGTCCCCCCCAGATTTATCACACACATTAAACAGGATGACCTCACACTGATGATAAATTAGCAAACATTTTGCCTTGAGGCAGAAGTTTGAAGCTAGCCATGCCTAGTAGCATCTGCATAACATTATTTAATGAATATCAATCACTGTGTGAAATAACTGGCCTCCATTCATTCAGCAGGATAAACAGAGCATGTTTCTTATCCCAGCACCTCCACCGGGATAAAAGACTACACACAACTAGTGCTTAAAAGCAACATACTTATAAAACAGACTTCTGGTGTCAGAAGGGATGAAGGTTCCTTCCTACAACAGAAAACTGGTTCCCTTCCATTCTTGTCTGACTTAGAAATAGCCCCACACTCTTGCAGCTCCTTGAGCTCAACAGTGCTGGTTTTAAAACATCCCCTAAATGAAAGCTGTATGTACATGCTTTCCTTCTGACACCTAGCTGTGAAGTATTTGCCTTCAGCTTCCCCAGAGTACAGCCTCTCCTCAGTTTTCATTAACTTTAGTATTGCTTTTGGACACAGAGGGTAAAAAAACATCCCCAAGGTTGATGAACATCACTTTTCTCGGATGACTGTCCTCTCAAGTAGGTGCTGCCAGTAGAAAGATGCTCACATAACTTACTCCACCCCTGCCAGGCCACATAGATACCAGGCTGATGGACATTCCCAACCTCTGCCAACCCAACAGTGAGAAGAAAGAAAGAGAGAATATCATCCAACCCATGAAGGCTTTACTAGGCAGGAACAGAAGTTAAAATCCAGAGAAGCCAGTCCATTCACCCAGTTTAATTATTAAATTTACTTTTAAATACCTCATCACCCTAATGTTTAAAAAAAGAGTTCTGTTCTACTATGATGCTCTTCTACACTCTACAGGTATACTCACTCCCTTCGCTTCTCTTTCCCTTAAATCCACTTTTACTTTCTTCACCTTAACACACAGGCTACTTCCTAATTTCAACATACGACTTCATCATCACATCCTGAAGCATGTTTTACTGCAAACATGTCAACCACGCCCAATTGTCAACCTACCAGAAGTCTTTCCACTGATAGTTCTTCCGCAGGGTAAGCTTTAAAAAAATAAAACAGAAGAGTTAGTATGTTTGGCAAGTAAAACCAAGACCTGGAAATGCCTGAAGAGCGGTCTCCTTGTTACCTGGAGACTGTATGAAGCTGTACGCTTCCCCATCGTTGAAAAAGTTAGTTCAGCTGAATGCTTTATTCACAACACTCTGTCCGCGCCAACAGACCCCACACCGGCCACCTGCTGTGCTCTCCCAAGGAGGAGCCTGCTCTGCTCTCCCGGCAACGGCGGGCGCAGCACCCGGCTGGCGGGAGCGCTGGGTGACGGCCCAAGGTTACCCTCCGGCCAGCCCCTGACAGCCCCCGGTGACTGCTGGGGGCTCCTCTCTGCCCCCGAGGGGGCTGCCGAGCGCCGGCCACGCCGACACCTGCTCTCCGCGGCGGCCCCCTTGACACCCCCGCCCCGGCCCCGGCCCCACATAACGGGCCCCGCTGTCCCGGGAGACGGCGCCGTTTCCCCCCTTCCCGCCCCACGCGCGGGCGGCCCCCACTGTGCCGCGTGGCGCCTGGCGCGCGGGGAGACCGGGGGCGTCGAGGGGGCTCCCGCGGCCAGGCACGCGTGACCCGCATCCCCGAGGGGGACCCTCGCCTCCGCGGGGGGGGGGGGCGCGCAGGGAGCCGGGCGGCGGCGGGGGGGGATTGTTAGCCTGCGGGATCGCCTCACCCCGCGCACGCTCCCCTCCCGCGGCCGCCAACGGCGGCGGCTGCCCCCTGCCCTGCCCTCACCTCACCTCCGCGCCGCCGTCGGCCGCTGGCTGCCGGGGAAGGATCGAGCGGCGCCGGCCCGAGCCCTCACGCCGCCGCCGGGGCCGATGGGGGAGGGGCGGGCGGGGGAGGCGGAGGATTTGAAAGCCGGCAGTTTTGCTCTCCGCTCCGGGATTGGCTGCGCGGCGTGACGTCAGCGGGGCCTGCGCCCCGCCCCGCGCCGCGCGCTGACGGCCGGCGTGCCGCAGCCAGCCGGCCCAGCCGTGCGTGCGCGGGGCTACGGGGTCGCGCGGCGCCGCCGGCGCGGGGCACGCCGGGACGGGTAGTCCTGGGACGGGGGTTACCCGGCATGCGTCGCGCGGAATCCGCCTGGCGGGAGGTCGGCTTGGGCCTGGGCCTGGGCCTGGGCCTGGGCCGGGGCCTCGGCCTCCCCCAGTCGTGTCCGACGGTGCGAATGAGGCCGTGTGACGCCGGCCCTTGTCCCTGCCACGCGGGCTCCGAGGCGCGGCAGCTGTGCCACCGGTCTCGGAGGGCCGAGTGGATCTGCGGTGTGCGCCCGAGGGCCTTCCACCACAGGCATTCAGGGAAGATGTCACTGGAGGAGCTCTGAGTTGCTCTGCAGGCCTCCCAGATACCCACAAATGAGACACGAGTGCCTTTGTCTATGAACCTTCGCTTGGATGATGTCTCTGCAGATCTCATTTTTGTACTTACTTGTTATTGTCAAACCTTACTGCTAAGGAAAGCATTTCATCCAAGAGTGTGCAGCCATTCTTGCTTAAGGATGCAAAAAGCATCGGATTGCTTGACAGCTTCATGTGTACATTCTGATTGACATTTCCTTCTCGAGTATAGAAATAAAGGTACATCTGATGGGACAAGGTGAGCAGTGTGTAAACCTGCTTGCTACTGCAGTGTGTTTCAGGTGGCAGCTGCAGATGTGTAATAAGATCAGTACTGAGGTGGGTAATAGGCTGGATTTATTTGGTCATTTGGTCCCAGAATATAAGAGGCTTATATCATTCTTTCACAATTGTTCCAACTGTGGTTTTAAGGAACAATATCAAATGATTATATGGACCCAAGAAAAAGATGTCAGTAATTGGTAATGCTAGGTGCCCTGGGAGACTGTGTTGAGGTTGAAGGGCATGGTAAACCTTCTTCATTCTGAGGGAATGCAAAAGGCAATTAATTTTTTTTATGGAGCATGACAGCTGAAAGAATAAAAGCCATAAACTGGTACAGCAACCAGATGGAAAACTTGAGCAAAATTTAACTCATAAGAGGAGTTTCTCTTTTAACTGGAGAAAATTAAGAAGCTGAGGCACCAACTAGATTATGGTTGTATGTGAGAAGCATAAAGCTGCCAGAAAACATAGAGCAAGTGAAAGAATAAATTAGTTTGATCTCAAGAAGGAGCTTGAACTTGGAAAATATAAGCAAGGAATTTGGCACTTGTTATTAGATCCTCATGCTCTTTAGCAATAAACAGGATCATATCACATACATCTGATTCCCTTCTCTGTTGTTCTCCCAAATATTGGCTAATTACCTGGGCCAGAGGCAGAAGAAGAAAGTCTTTAACTGTGGATGAAGCTATATTGGCATGAAGGTGTACTGTGACATTGTAGGATAGATCCATTGATTCATTCTCCCTAAAGGAAGAGCTTTACAAATCAAAGTAATTTTTACGACACCGCAACTACTTTGTAGCAGGGATTTGCAATGTTTTGACTCTGCTAACTACCTGCACATGAGGTCTTGATAACTGTGCTTGCAAAGTGTGAAAATCTTCATGTTAGCTGCTAAGAAAAGATGTTATGTCATGAGAGGAGTGGTACATGCTGGATCATGCCCTTGCAGGACACCTCTCAGTCTTACAGGCAAAGGAAATTGGGCTAGAGGGAAGTATACCATGACATTCAACTGGGAAATGCAGTCTTGAAAATTAATGTTCTTGAATTAAAAAAGAGTGCTTATTCCAGTATAGCCCTTGATTGTGTGTAAATTTTGGGTTTGTTCCTCTTTCTTCTCAGCTCCTCCTAAGCCCTCTTCTCATCTAGCTGTGATGTCTTGCCTTTCAGAGGTGCTGCAGGGTTGGAGGCGTCCAGGGCTCTGTGACTCATTTGATCTTAATGGCTCCGTGATGCTGCCCTCCCAATGTGATCTTGTATGTCAGGTCTCTCCATGTTTACTTTCCCCCACCAGGCCTGCTCCACCTTTCTTCTGCCCAAGGCCACCCCTCACCAGGGATTGTCATTTAATGTACATTTTGCACAGCAGCTTTTACAGCAGAGGCCCAGCTTGGTTAGACTCTACTCATTGTCATGGTGTCATTGCCTAAAAATAAGAGGTAACAAATCTGCTGAAGAGATAATAAAAATAAACATTGTCTTATCCATGAATAACAGCAATCTTTGGATCATAATGAATATCTAAAAAAAGTGCATTGTGGTTAAATATTGTGAAGAGCGTAAGACAGTGTTCTCCAGTGTCATATTGTACATTATACAATTCACAGCCTATATTTCATAAATTATCAGTTTATTGTGTTGACAGAGCTGCCAGAAGCCAATCCTACTCAATATAATAAAGTCTTTCATTTTCTGATCAACATGTTTTAAATATTAAACAAGTTTAGTACACTTTAGATGATACCTTCTACCTGCCTCTGAATCTTGTCAGAGTTGCTTAGCTGCAAAGCAGAAAATGACACTTTTTTGGGTCACTGTAAATAGAGAAGCGAGACACTGAGGAGTAAACATGTCACTGATTACATGGGAAAAGAGGTACTAATTTAAACCAGTGTCAGTCTGGAAATAATGATCTGACGGTAGACAGAATCCTTTAGGGAAAGGAAAACCTTTCCTACCAGGGAGGCTGGACTGGGAGCTGAGCATAAAACTCATCATTTCAGAGGGTTATTTGAAGTTGATGGTGCTGCAGCTGGGCAGGGATGGATGAACCCCCCATCTAAGGTGGTCTGTGTATCTGTGTATCTCTGTCTTCATAACCATTTCCCACAACAGAACAACGTATGCCGCTGGGCCCCCACTTCTCACCGGCAGCTCCGTTCCTGGGGCTCTGCCGGCATGGGCTGCCGTGGAGATTCAGTCCACTTTCTGGAAATGCTGAGGGATTTGAGATGAAAACAAGCCAAAAATCTGGTTCCAAAAAAAGTGCCTAAATTCATATGTATAGATATAACTATAGAAATATATAAAGATGCCCATATAAATTATAAATAATGCACACATATTGTAAATACCCAATTGTGTATAATACACTGTGTATTCCTTTCCACCCAAAGATTTATGTTTTCATATCTTATTTACAGGGAACGCCCTCAGCAGTCCAGGGTGGAATAAGTAAGGTCTGGCTGGTATAGATAATTGCTCTGCCATAAGCAATGACTCTGGCCCCTTTCCAGCAAACATATATGGGTGGGCAAAAGGGTCACTGCTTCACATATGTGATAATCCCATGGGGTGTCTTGTAATTCAGTTAATTGCTGTGCTTCACATGCATGCAATCAGTCTGCAGAGGCAGCTTTGCTTTCTTTTGGGGTATATTTTATATATCAGCAAAGACAACCAGGAAGAAGAAAAATGCGTTAAAATAAGAACGGAGCCTCGACTGCTTAAGCGCTCTCATTTTTTTTCTTTTATTTTTTTTTTTAAGCCTAATTCACCTTAAAGAATCTCAAAACCAACCACAAGGGAAAGATCTGTGAATTTTTGTAATGGAAAGCGGTAGCCTCTAGGGCCCAGAGGATATGCAGGGAGGCATTTTCTGTTGCTGGTGCAGCTGAGAGCGAGCGAGCGAGCGAGCTAGCGAGACCTGGAAATGAAAGTAAAGAGATCAGGAGGCACATGGAGGGAGCTGCAGGGGCAGCCGATCCAGAAGCAGAATGCTGCCTTCTATAATTAAATAGCACTTACTATTATTATTACTTCTAGTAATAATACATTAATAATATCTCTAGTAATACAATACCATTTATCAAGGAAAGTTTATACATAGTGTGTGGGGGAAAACCCCAAGGAGAGGTGAGTCCTTTATTATTATTTTGGGGGCATTATTTTTGTCTTAAACCAATTCTGTATGTGTGTGTGTTTGTGTATGTAGAAAGGGGTGGACTTGAGAAACAAGAAAATCTGGATGTTGCTTCATTAGAAAGTAAAGGATTCAGATAGTAACTGCATGGATGGAACGTTGTGTAATTGCAAATTAAAAAAAAAAAAAAAGTGGAAAATAATATGGGCGAGATTTTGAAGCTAACCCCCTCTTCTGCCAAAAATGTGGGGTTTGCAAAAAAACAATTGTCAGAGATCCTAATCCCACCCCCTGGAAAAAATGTGGTAGTAGTCTAAAAGTGAATAGCTAGGGGAAAAGCCCCTGGGTTTATGTGAAAAACTTAGTATTAATTGCGTTTGTGCCTGTTTCTGGTTTGTAGGTTTGAGAGCTGTGTTCAGGGCTGTATTTAGGCTGCAGTTTCCCCCTCTTGTTTGGTAGAAACCCCATGAAGCAGCAGAGAAGCCCTTGTGGAATATCTTTTCAGATGCCCCTTCCGTAGGGGCTTGTAAAGTTTATCAAATAGAAAGGTTGTGGGATTATTTTTTTTTTTTTTTTTTTTTAATTCTTTAATGCTTTAGACAGTTTCCGGGTGGCAGGGGAGGTTTTCTTTTTTTTTTTTTTTTTTAATCTTAAAGCCGCCTCCCAGACTCCTGGAGATGTGTGATTTTTATTTAAGCGGATGGGGGGTGGGGAAGGAGGAAGAGTATGTTTTGGTTTGTTTTTCTTTTCCTGGGGAAGCCTGGATATCTCCTGCCGCGGGAGAACCCTCCCAGTAGGACCGGGGTGGTCGGGATGCCGGGGTGCCGGCGCCTGGCCGAGCCGCGGGGGGTGCGGGAGGCGCTGCCGGCCCCTCTCCGCCCGGCCGGCCGAGGTGGTGCTTTTGTCCGCGGCGGCCGCTAGGCAAGGCCGAGGATCGGCGGCCTAGTGCTGGGGATGGGGGGGAGAAGGTGAGCGGGGGCTCCCGCTCCGCCCGTGTGGGAACCAGCCCCGGGATTTAATGTTTAAAACGAGGCAGGAGAGGGATTGCTGGGTGGGCACGAAATCAAGAGCAAGTGGCCGGGGAACAGGCAGCGTCACCCCACTGCCCCCTCCTCACGCCCTGGGCGCACTGCAGTGCCCCTCGGGCAGGGCCCGGTGGGCCGCAGCAAGAGGAAGGGTGGCCTGCAGCACATGGGGGTGTTACGCGTGGCGTGGCCTGCGGTACATGGGCCGTTATGTGTGGGGTACAAGGCTGGAGAGAGCAGAAAAAGGGGTGATGGGGGCTGGGGTGGTCTCTTGAGGCTTTGGCCACCACCTCTGTCCCACTCACGGGAAAACTTATGGTCACTGCTTTTATCTTCAGCTGGGGGTGAAGGGGTTGTCTCCACCTCACCCTGCATTCACTGGAGGTATTGCTGGGTGAAGCTGGTGGCACCCCAGTGACCGCCACCCCAGTGGTGCTGTGGGACTAGTGAGGTGCTGGGATGTGGGAGAGTGGCCATGGAGGTACTTTGGGGCGTGTGGAGGGACAGGGTTGTCAGACCTGGTGAGCACAGCATGGTGGTGGGGACTCCGAGAGCTGTTGGCTGTGAGAAGCATTCAAACCCAGGGAGCGGGACGTGGCAGAGAGCAGCCACAGGAGTGAGTGGGAGCCCATGTTTGTAGTGGGCTGAGTGGCTTGTCCTCTGCTTGACATGAGTCCAGTTACCTGTTCTGCTGCACCACTGAGGTGGCCAAACTGCAGCCAGTGAAATACTTCATGTTGCAGACTAGCACATCCTGGAACCTTTTGCCTGGAGGGGAGCGCACACAGCCTGGGGCTGAGCTTCTGTCTCAGTTGTACAACCTGCCACTTGCATCTTAGTGCACTTATTTCTGGCTGAAATGTTACAGTCAAAGCCTCGAAGTCGGTCAAGTGTGAACTCGTTGCTATCCCAGAAATATAGTATGAAAAACTTTGCCCAAATTCATCTCTGGCAGGGTTGAGAATAACATCCAGGTCCTTGATAAGGTAAATTCAGGTCTTTCTGTTCATCTCATACTGTCTCATAGGGCATATCTACCCAGTGAGTGATTGAGTCACCCTCTTTACTAGCTCGTGGTTCCTTCTGAAGGCAAGAAAACTATTTTGCCTGTCTGTAGCATTTTATTTCTGTCTGGCAAATAGTTTGTAACTCATTAACAAACCATGAATAAAGTCCTCTCTAGATGCTGGACCAGAGAGGATAAACATCTCTGGACTGAAAGGATAAGAACTTTGTAGTGGGGATATAAATACTCTGGATTCGAATTCTGCTGGTGATTTGAGCAGTCAAGTCTGGACAGACAGATTTGGTGGGAGGAGAGAAAAAGGACTCTAAGATACACTGCTTCATGAAATGTTTTCTGCTGTTTTTCTAAAAATATTTAAAAGATCGAGAAAACAAAAGCTGAACAGGCTCTGCAGTTATAATTAATTATGCATTGGCTGTGGTATGGTGTGCAGCAGAACTGATGTGTTGCACGTATGGGTAGTTTGCTGTGTGTTGGGTTTGCTGGCGTAACGAGTGTGCAGCTTGGTCCGGTCGAATGAGACATGGTGAAGAGACGACATTCCCCTTGGAACGACAAAGGGAGACAGAAGTGACTGAGTTTTCCGGGAAGGTGGCAGGGGAGGAGGTGTGAGGAGCAAAAGGAGGAGTCCCACTGGTAGCCTCCAGCAGTGGTGGGGCAGGCAGGACAGGGGAGAGGTCTGCCATGTATGGAGGAGGGTGCTGGTGTGGAGTCAGATCGAAAGGGAAAGATGATTGTTCCTGAGAGATGTGAAAGAAGTTGTTAGGGCAGCAGCATATGCATTTTGAGGGTGTTGGCATGAGAAGATGAGTCTTATGTGCAAAGTCATGACATAAACCTAAAGGCGTGATGCGGAGGAAGCTGGTCACGCACTTCCAAGGGAAGAGGAATGTGGGGCCATGTCAGGGAGCAACAGTCTGGAGGGGAGATGAGGCCTATGGTTTATGTCTAAAGAAGGCTATGGAGGATCTTGGGTTGGAGAACGTCACTGTAGAAGATGAGGGTAGGACTGCAGAGAGTAAACAGGATGCAGGGCACAGAGGGATTTTTTTAAGGTGGGTTTTATAGCAAGGATCAAAACTGAACTGGGTGTTGGACTTGCAGAGATGCAGTGGGTTGGTCAGCCATCCACATGAAGCAAGGATGGAGATACTCGTGTTGGATGTTGTGGCAATGGTGGTGAGGAGAAAAAAAACAGAAGGGGAACTGCAGGATGCAAGAAGAGTTGGGTAACTCTAGGAAGGAGACATTCTGGAGCCTTTCCCTGTAGTTGTTTGGCTCCACTCCAGTTTTTGGTCAGTAATGTTTGAATGCCCTTCTCTGTGGGCAAGTAACAGTAACCAGTTCTCATTGTAACACATGCCCACATCCTGCTGTGGAGGATGTTTTAGCAGTGGGGTCAGGGTCACCATGAGAACAGGTACTGATCTCTTCTTCACTCCTTGCACTAGTGTTTTAAAAGCTGAGCTCAGAAGTAGAGGTTGAAGTAGGCTGTGTGCATCAAAGCTTTTCACGGTGATGATCTGTTTTGAGGATATACACAATTGTGAAGGTGTGCCACATAATTTTTGGAGTGCAGCCATTGACTTTGTGATGACCAGCCAGTGTTCAGCTGCTCTCCCCACAGTCGCCAGTAATCTCCCTTTTCATCAGATCTGTGGGCTGCCGCTTCACTTCCCTGACTTTTGTTCTCTCCAGTGTGGCTCACGTCAGGGAGCAGCAAGAGCAGGGCTGCTCCTCCAGGGAGGACAAGCTAGGAGCCAAAGGTGATGACAGCCACCAGCAGTGCCCTCATTAACTAGGGTACAGTCCCACCATATCTGAACAGCACAGGTAGAACAACATGCTGATGGTAAGGGTCCATCAACAGTCCCAAAGAAAATGAGGTGGTGAATTGGGTCCAGGGTCCACCCAGCAAGTCCAGCAGTAGGATGTGGTGCCAGAGACAGGACTGGAGACAAGCTGCCTACAGTGTAGGTCCAAGGTTTGTCCAGGAGATAGGACTGAGGACAGATCCAGCTACAGTATAGCTCAGACAAGACAGTATGCCTGTACCTGAGCTGAAATGGAGCTCCTGGACCATAGGCAGAGGGTGCATGGGTGGCAGTCCAAGGTAAAGCTGTTTGGGGCATTTCAAGCCTGTTAGTGCACTCGGGGACCAGCCAGCTAGAAATTCCTCCTTCCTCCCTGTGCTTTCCCCCCATGAGCCTTTGTGAGGGTCCACTTGACTCTTTTGCCCCCTCCACTCCCCCCGTTTCTCTTGTAAATTCCCTGGGGTGGCTCTTTCCCCACCCTTGTATCTGATGACCTTCGCAGTTTTCCTGCAGTGCTCTGGGGTTGCTCTGTCCTCTTTCATGGCTTTCACTCTGTCTATGTGGAAATGGTTCCTACTACTCCTCTTCACCTTGTCTGTTCTCTCTTACTTCTGTCTTTGCAGAATTTCATACAAGGAGAAATATCAGATGAATTGCCTCTGTCTCTCTCTACACCTCAAGCCTGTCTGCGGGTAGCGTTAGTGATCATATTAACCTCACAGTCTCCTTGTTAAATTTCCTTCTTTCTTCTTGATTGCTCATTACCCAGGCTATTTATAAATCATTCCAGGCCTTTTGTTGGTGTTGTACTGAAGTCTACCTGCTCTTCTCCATTGCTTCTGTTACAAGTCTTTATTCTTCATTGCTTCTGTGAAAAGCCTTTGTAGAGATGCTGATCATCACTCACCTTGTCTGTTGGCTTTCCCTTTCCTGCTGCACTGCCCATCCCGTTCCAAATGCAGCTGCTTAAAATCTACCTGCTGCTCGGACCAGATTGCTCTCATATTTAATGTCTGATGACTTACAAACTGCACAGTGTCACATTCAAGCTATTGCTTCCTTCTGTTACCACTTCTTTCTGGTCTTTCTCTCACTGCTGCCTTTCCCCCTTACCCCAACTCTTCTTCTTGGTAAAGGGCAGGTATCAATTCTTCTACTTTTTGCATGGCGCAGAGCACAATCAATAAGGGCTTGATGAGTTGTCAGGATTGATTTTCACATATCTTAAAGGTCCCTTCACCCTGTTCCAGACTGAATGTGCCATAGATACTGTAAGATACCTTAGAATGATAGGGGTGGTCTTCATGTAAAAGGGAGCTGGGCGATAATGCTCTCCAAGCTGTTGTAGTGTAGAGAAATGACTTTTGTTTTTCTCATGATCTCTTCAGAGGCGATCCCATGCTAGGAAGACACAGTGTCTTCAGCTCCATCTCATCTCAGTGTTTCTGTGCTTGCTGCCTTTGTCCCCAGGTTACCATTCCTCAAATGCTGAGTGTTGTTTGTGATCGCAGCTGGTTGATGGCAAGGCTGGGAAATTTCCTGTTGCCAGCAACTCTGTTTTGCCACAAACTGCCATCTCTTCTCCCCTTCTTTATTCTTTTCTTGTGTGGCAGACCTGTGTACCTTGGGGAGAGATCAGGGAGGAGCCATTCAAAAGTTTGCTTCCAGACTGCAGGGGATGAAGCTCATGTATCTAACGGTGTGATTCAAGCCCATTTTAGTTGAGAAAAGGGACATTACTCCAAAATGACTCCATCATACTACTTGTCTGTGCTTGCAGAGACCCAGTCTGATTTGGTCAAACCCAGACAAGTGGGTTTGTGCTCATTTGTGTTCCTGACTAAGTAGGGATAACTCTCTCTTGGGCCTTCCTCAGGCACTGCGCACCCCAATGTAAAACACTACAGGATGGGGCCCTGTTCCCTCTCCAGAGGACCATTCCCAAGTCTGTGCTGCTCTTGCCTGCTGATTTTCAGCACGAAATTCCCATTACGTAGATTCATCGCTGTTCTTTTATGTGGACCACGGCAAGCAATTCCATCTCCTTCTTCACATCTCTCTTTGTGATAGGCCTCTATACACCTTACATAAATTACTCGTTTCATACGCTGTGCAGTAAACCAGTTTCAATCCGGCCCAGATAAATAGAGGTTAGAATTGCTTATCATGGGAGGGTCCCAGCACAAATTCCTAAAATGACTGCCAGTGCAGGAGAAATGTCGATTTTTGGTTTTTTTTTTCTTTTCCTAGAAGGCAGTCATGATAACAGTTGGTTCCCATTGCTTTATTTACTGGTAGCCTCAGTAGCAAGCTCAAATTGAGTAATTCCTCTTTGCCCATGTATCCTGGTGGTGACATGTGAGAAAAAGCAGATACTTGATAGTGAGCTGCTTGCTGTTCTGTATCTGCAGTGTGGGTAAATCATGGACTTCGGTGTTCTGGGCATCTGGTCTGGAACATTTTGCTAGTAGTAAATTCAGGCACACACAAAATACTGTGCTGCTTAGTTGCCAGCAAGACCTAAAATGACTCATTTTGTGTTGTTTCTTTCTCTTCTTCCTCTGCAGCAACTATAATGGAGAGACAGAAGAGAAAACAAGAAATAGAGAAAGGACTTCAGTTCATCCAGTAAGTGGACAACCTCATTGTTTTCTGTGTCTTTGGAGGTGGTTGCCTTTGTATTGAGGACTGCAGGGACTGAATTCTTCCTGTTCACCGCTTCGAGTCTGCTGCATGGGAAGGAGATACTGGTCCTGAGGATTTTCGCTGTGATTCTTCAGGGTGCTTCTTGTCCTGACAGCTCTCTAAACATGAAATTCAATCATTTTCATTTCCTTGGGTTTTGCCCTCCACTGCAGTTCCAGGATGATCTTTATAGTCAGCATAATGCTAATGCTACTTGGACCTTCTACTTCATCTTCAGCGTGAAGATCTCAGTGCTCTCTCAACAAGGTTATCCCACCGTTCTTAGGAAGGGAGATAGTGTTTCTATTTTGTAGGTGGGGAAAGCAAGGTAAATGACTTGCCAGGTACCCTGTATGGTGCCTATAGGAGAAATAGATGACCTGGGCTCTTCTACAGTTGCCAACCTGGTAGGTGCCTCAGGTCATTCTTCTGTGAATATCATGTGGCCTTCTAGAGCTTGAAGTGGTTGCTTATGTAGTAGTTACAAGTCCAAATACTTCCTTATAAAGCACAATGGTGTTTTTTCCCTTCAGTGTTCAAGTTAGCAAAGGCCTCAGACTCAGGTCCAGGTTCCATGTTGAGTAAGGAAGTAGCGAGATTGTAATCAGATTGGTTTGGGTTTTTTTTAAGGTCTGCTTTGAACCCTGCAGTTATTATGGCTAAAATTTGTCCATCTATGTAGGAAAAAAAGCCGAATCTTCCATGTTACATATTTATATCCTGTGACATGGCAGTGATTTTTGCCCCAGTCTGAACCTAAATGGAGCTGATAACCCAGTTTCAGAGAAGTAATTGTGAAGTTTATTTTGGTAACATTTATAAAAACATGCAAGATTCCTGGAGAGAAAATAATTTAGAAATACAAGGTGTTCATGCTTCTGGAGTGTATCTTGAACTCTGAACCAGGGGCAGTGTCGTTTCTTGGCTTGTTTTGATGTGGAAGACGGGTATTCCAATTTTATAAGCAGAATGAATGTTTCTTATAGAGCCATAGCATTTTCTGTAGTTAAGAAGCAGATGATGATTAGATTAGATGAAATCTAAAAAAAGTACTCTCTGAACAATAAGATCATGTATACACTGTTGTATTTCAAAGGTGAGGAGGGCTATGAAAGGTGCTAGGGATTTCTCTAGAACTTATTGTTTTCTCCTTGATGAGAAAAAGTAAATACATGTGGGCTAAGCCTGGATGATTTGGATGGTCCAATTTGAAGAACGGAACCATTCTCCTAAGTCTCAGTGTTGTTTTGGGGTAGGTGTTACCCACACAAGCGCTACAAGTTTTGTGGCACAGCCTGGCAGTCAAGAGAGCTGGAGTTAAATGGCCTCTGGAACCTTCATTGTTTTCTCCCTTCCTTTTGTGGTGTAGGCCTAAAGGCATGTGGCTAAATTAACGAAGAGGAGGGTGATTGTATTTATCACTGTATGTCTTTGGTCTCACAGAGGATTTGAGGAGGTCTTGGAGTGCCAGTCTGGTACCTCTTATTAGAGCCAGATGCACTTAAAATATGCTTCTATTCTCCATGACAATCTCTCATGGGACTTTCTCAAAGATGGTTTTTTTTAGGTGGCTGTCTGGAGGCGTGTTACAGAGGATCATGTATGTGCAGAAAATAGCTGAGAATAAGATTCCTCTAGTCTCAAATCCCCTTGGGACCTGACCATCTCTTGACACCACTGTCACCATCACTGAGCGTAATGCTGCCTATGAAGTGATAAAATGTTCAGTAAATCACTGAGATCATCAACACAGGGCCAGGAAGATGATTTCTTCATCAGACAAAAGCCCTTGTTTGCACGGATGCCTGTTTCATGAGCATTTTCTCGTCTTTTTTTCAGGTCCACATTACCCCTAAGCCAAGAAGATTATGAGGTAATGAATAATTTGTTTTCTGAAGTTGTGAGCCCTCTGGTTAGCAAGATTTGTTCTGTTGCACAGCCATTAGTTTACATACCAAAAATGGAGAGCATGGGATGGTCTGTCACAATTTGCGATTTAAAGTTTTAAGGTTCTGACAATGACAACTTTCAGGGAAAGGGGAAGACACTTGAGTGTTCAAGAAGAAAGGAGATTTTTCTGGGTTATTCTCTTCTACCAGAAGACTTATGGATGTTTTACAGGAGGGTGTGGAGGCAGGAGAATCTTAGTGTGCGGGAAGTTTGCTAAAACATATGGAAAGGAATGGGAAATTGGGAAACCTCTTCTGTTTCTGAATATCCATTTCAGTCTATTTGCTCTCTCCCTGCTGCCCAGGCCTTTTTGCAGAAGCTGGTGAGAAACCTGTTTGCAGAGGGCAATGATTTGTTTCGAGAGAAGGATTTCAAGCTTTCGCTGGTACAGTATGTAGAGGGGCTGAACGTGGCGGATTACGCAGCCTCCGATGAGGTGACCATCCCAAAGGAACTCCTGTGCAAGCTGCATGTCAACCGAGCTGCCTGCTACTTTGCCATGGTGAGTGCCTTTCCAAGTCATCTCCAGGGGCCAGGGAGGACATCATGGTTACAGTGCCATGCAGTTGGAAAAGATCTCAAGAGGGATTTCAGTTGGTTTTGTCCACTCCCTGTTCCAACACTGGAGGAGACGATGACACACAGAAAACTCTGATATCTCCCCACTATTGCACTGTGTCTTGTGAGACCAGAGGAAGGATGTGAAGGAGAGGGGGCCAGGACTAAGGTACTGGCAATGCAGTTCTGGTCCATGTTGGTGATAAGTTAGTACAGTACAGTGCCTTTCTCTGAAATACTGCTTGAGTATTGCTCTGGAGGCTCCTGCCTCTCAAGTGAGGCGCTGGAAGGCAGTGAGAAGGCTTTGGGTCTTGGCGGAACTTTCAGCACATGCATGGAAAAGGATTATGAAATATTCAGGCTCTAAAAGGCTGCAGGCTTCTGTTTTCCTAAGGAATCTAACAGCTTTCCTTTATGGCACAACCAAAAAAATTAGCAAGTGGTCACATAATTAAAGACTGTCAAATGTACCATGCCTAAGGTAGAAGGGGAGACAGGATTGCTCAAGCAGCCTTAACTCTGGCATTCACTGACTCTGAAGTGGTTTGAGTTTTTCAAGACTTAACAAAATGTTCTATTATGGTAGGTTTTGTGTGTTGTACGCTGGTCTCTGTATGAGGTAATATATGTATTTCCAACTACCTTTTATATTCTTGTTTTCTGCTGAGAGATAAAATGTCTGCATTCACACAGAAGAGGGGTTAGTCTGCTGTGCCTCAGCTGAGTTGAGGTGGTCTCTTTCATGCAGGGGTTGTATGAGAAGGCACTGGAAGACAGCGAGAAGGCTTTAAGTCTTGACAAGGAGAACATCCGAGCACTCTTCCGGAAAGCCCGCTCCTTAAATGAACTTGGAAGACACAAAGAAGCGTATGAGTGCAATAGCCGATGCTTGCTGTCCCTCCCACATGTAAGTTTTTGACATGCAACTCATCTTGATCTCTGTGGTTCACTACCATCCTCCTCCGTAACATGCTTAGTGTGAAGCCAGAGAATAGTGGAAGAGGAAGCTTGGCTGTTCTTGGGAACATGCTCATGCCCGGAAATTCTGTCTCTCTGACTCGAAGATGTTTGACCTCCCATGTCAGTCCAAGTTACCTTCTACAGATAGTGCCAATCAGAGACACCAGTTAGTGAGAGCAGGTTTGGTGGCCTATTTGTGAAGAGGAAAATCCTACCCTAACAAAATGTGAACTAAGGCCATGAGATTGTTTTAATTAGCTGGTTTTATATGTCTAATGGGAGTGACTAGGAGCATGGGACAAATGGGAGCTGGAGCACTGGAAGGAAAACATGTATACTTTTCCTGGTTTAGATAAAAATGTCTCGTGTTTTACTTACTGATTGCTAAGGCAAGCTGATAAAGCTTTTTATTTCTTGAGGGACATACAAATGTGTCCTTGGCATCATACGTCATAGTTACTTTTATGTTCACAGGTGTGTAAATTTTTGCATTCAGAGGGGACTATCTGCGTATACTAGTCCATAGATATTTTCCTGACAGTGCTTTTGTTGAGTGTTCTTTAGGCCAAATATTGAACAGGAAATCAGACTGCGATTAGATAGATTGTAGTGAGCACCGACGGTCTTTGCTGAATTTGGTTCTGATCCATTACAGTAATGCTATTACAAGAAAAATGCATCTGCTTAAGCAGAAGTTAACTTTTCTTTATTATTAGTGTTACAGAAGCAATCTATGAAAGCCTTGTTAGCAGTTAGTTATTCCTTTTGTACATCTTGTAAATTCTAGTTTCTTTGACTTGGCAGAATGGGGTGACCAACACATATTAAAGGTATGTTAGGGGAGTTCTAAAGAACTGTTTTTTAAACAAACCCTTTTATAAAGAAAACCATCTATTATCTGTGTTCATGTAAAGCCATATCTGGCTATATTTCACATTGCAGTTGAGCCACTTAATTGAATTTATTTTTTAACCATATACTTATCACAGAATCATAGAATGGTTTGGGTTGGAAAGGGCCTTAAAGATCATCTAGTTTCAACCCCCATGCCATGGGCAAGGACACCTTCCACTAGACCAGATTGCTCAAAGCCCCATCCAACCTGGCTTATGTTTACATATCTCCCATTATTATCATTACAATCATCGTGGCCTGCAAACACTTTGTCAGACTTCTCTGTGGCAGGTAGGTTCAGCCTTACAAACTCCATATCAAGTGATCTGCATTCCCTATTCTAAACAATTCAGTCTTGTAAATTAACATAGCCCATTGCCCTATTACCTGATTAGCAGAAATCACAGAACCACAGAATCATCTAGGTTGGAAAAGACCTTGAAGATCATCTAGTCCAACCATTAACCTAACACTGACTGTTCTTAACTACACCATGTGCCTAAGCGCTGTGTCAACGTGACTCTTAAACACCTCCAGGGATGGGGACTCCACCACCTCCCTGGGCAGCCCATTCCAACGCCAACATCCCATTCTGTAAAGAAATGCTTCCTAATATCCAGTCTAAACCTTCCCTGGCACAACTTGAGGCCATTACCTCTTGTCCTATCACCTGTTACTTGGTTAAAGAGACTCATCATAAGCCTTCTTTGTATCAAAGGCAAGTCATGCTGTCCATCACCTCACTCTTGTTCCCATTACACCTCTGGAGTGCACGGGTACTTCCAGCTTGCATTGCTGTAGCAGCTGAGAACTGTGTTGTGATCAAAGCAGAGCATGTATTAAAACTTCTGATGATGAAGGATCTGCCACTCAGTTGACTGTCTAGTAGAGTTAACTTGTTTCTGGGTGCAGATACTCAGTGCTGCTAGTTTGCAGAGGTTCCTGACATGGTGGAATTGATACTCCTCTGTGGCATGCTTTTTTTTTGGTATGTCATGGGGTTTTTTTAGGGTGTTGGAGGAGAGCATATTGCATGCCCTTGTTGAGCATCCCCTCATTTAGGTGGGAGGTAGTAAGCGCCTGAGGGTGGCATTTGGCTGAGGGAAGGGAAAGCTAAAGGAAGATGTTGGGGATGGCAAAGAGCAGGTAACCCCCCACCCCTAAATCTCAGGCCTGCTGACAAAAAGGACAATAATTAACTATATGTTGTTGGGAAGGGAAGTGGAGGCAGTCTAGAGAGAAATACTTTCTTGATCTTGTCCAGGAATCTGATAAGACATCTCAGAGTTATGTTGGCATGTGGAGTTGCATAGGGTAAATCTGGTAGATATGAGTATGAGATCAATGAAAAGAAATTACATCAGAGGTCTTTCTGGTGAATTTTCCACAGGGAGCAAGAAAATGGCAGACTTTGGAAGACGTATGAGAGAGTGCTTGGAAAGGCAGAATCACCAGAGGCAAACAGAGCAATGAAGACTTGATTGGTGTTAGAAAGATCTGAGAGGTGGAATAGAGTGAGGAAGGAGCAGTGAACAGGAGATTTGACCAAGAAGAGGTCTCTGGAGGGTATGGGGACAGTTTCAGGAGAAGGAGATACATCAGATGGGGAGAGAAGAGGAAATGGATGAGATAGATTTTTATCTTCACTGAGTTCAGAGAAGATGGTAACAAGACCAATGTTGAGGGTGTGAGGGAGCAAGTACTGTCAGAAAGTGGCACTCCAAATTGAAGGGAAAAGTTACTGATACTGTGGGCTGGAAAATGCAGAGGCTAGTGAGGGGTTGAAAGGGAAAGGATTAACCTGCAGGGAGAATGAGGTTGGAAAGACCAGCATGGCAAATAGAGAGAAGAGAGCAAGCTTCAAGGTTGGAGATGAGGGAGGAGATGTTGGGACATTAAGGAGGGATATCACAATAGGTTGGGCAGATATTTTTTTCTTCTTTGAAGAAACTGTTAAAGTACTCCAATATTTTTGCAAACATGGAGAGAGAGGAAAGCAGAAGGAAAGAGTTGCTGATGATAAATAAGCAAAGAAGGTTGTGGCAGGTTGTTAGTCCAGGCAGAACTGGAGAGCTTGGAGCGGGGGAAGGGAGCATGGCCCAGAACTTTGTCTAAAGCCTGTGGTGGTCTATGAGTGGGTACATGCAGTGAGCATGGTAAATGGCATGCAGCAGGGAAGGCAGAAGGATCTGCTTGACTATGCTGAGGCAGTTTACCCATAGCCAAAGATGGTGAAAATGTCTTGTAGCTAATAAGTTGGAAACTGAGACTTAGTTTCAGCTTTAAAAACAAACAAACAAGCAAAACAGGCTAGTGGATACTGTGTGCATATCAGAACTGATTATTAACTCTGCGGCTGGCAGAGACGGAAGGCGTGCAGGCTCCTTCCCAGACATGGAGACCTTGTGGAAGCTATATCAGCCCCCAGCAGCCAGCCTTGGCAGCCCTTCCAGCTGTCTTGCCAGCAGGACTCATGAACTCTGCTTTCTTGGAAGCAGACATTTGATTCTGATTTTATGCAGCATTGAAAGAGTGTCAGGGAACGCTCCTGGTGCAACCTCAATATCTCAGCAGGGCTGGATGACAAGACCCCTCAGGTCTACATGGACTCTCCTAGGGCTGCTCTGGCAGTTGTCCATCTGCTGCTGTCTACAAGTGAGGCTTCTTGGTGCGGCCTGGTGTGGATAACTGCATTCCTGCTTATTTCATTGTGTGTGCCACAAAGGCAAAACTGAAAGTGTCCTGCCAATGGTTTTGTCCCCAGGATGAAAGCGTCACGCAACTGGGACAGGAGCTTGCCCAGAAGCTGGGACTGAGGGTTCGAAAAGCATACAAAAGACCTCAGGTATGACTTCTTTTTTCTTAGAGGCTATCCTTTGGCTCTTTCAGATTTACTTTTGCAGAAGTAGTAGGTGCTGCTCTGTAGGTATAGACACACATACACTACTCTGCAATCCCTCCAGCAGACTGCTGGCTGCCCTCCGTGTCCTGACCCTCTGACTCACTTTGCCTCAATCCATTTCTAACCTCATTGCTGCTCTGTATCTACTGCCAGGAAGTTTCCTGAGTCTCCAGCTAAGCCAGGCAGAGCTGGGCTGGTGCTGCAGGAGAGGCCTCTGGTGCACTGGGAGCATGTGTTTTTTGGAGGAGAGAGACATGTGGCCTGATCCCAAAGGAGGTTTTGCATCACGGTCCTTTCCCTGTTGGGGTGGGATCCTCTGCTGCATTGGAGACATGGCTGCTTTTGTAGTGCAATGGGTCGTGAAGGCTTCCTGCCCCATATCTAGGCATATACCTTCTTTGTGATGGAGGAAGGGCCTGCACTTCATGAGAACAAGAGGTACACATCTGGTCAGATGCTAAGAAAGAAGGCAGCAAAAAGTGAGTCGTGGGCCCAATTAATCGACGCCAGCGGCTGGATCTGTAACGTGGCTCTACAAGGAACTGCGGCTGTAACTAGAGTGCTTCTGATGTTTAAATGTATACCCTGGGATGGAGCTAGAGGGCGTTACGCCACTGCTAGCACTCTTGGATAAAGCTGCCTTGGTCATGTAAAATCCCAGGATGCGTTTTCAGGGGTAGGGAACATTAGCTAGTAGTTGAGGTTTATGTCTGCATTTGCATCCTCGACCCCATGCGCAGTGGTGTGTTAAGCAGCCAGCATGTTCCATCTCCAGAGGGACACCTTTGCAGTATGTGTTGAAGTAATTGGTGGGAATCCAGTTTGCAGAGAACTTTTGGGGTAAATTTGGCTGTAGCATCTTATTCCTCTCCCTGACCCACCTCACATGTGATTGGCCTAACCCAAAAGAAACCTTGACATTGTAGCAGCTCTCAACACTCTGAAATGCTTCTGCTGCAAAAGAAAGGGAAGTTTTATGCAGAAATACTTTTTGTAGCTGCTCACTTTGCCCTTGCCACCTTTTTGCTGCTGTCACATTACTCAGCTGTGATGGGCTTAAACCACCTGTATGTTAGAAAAATTAAAAAAACTCCAAAATGCTTTTTATTATTTGAAATTTAGCGATTGGTATTTTGATAACACCTTGCTATCTCTTGTGTTGACTTCCAGCTTTCATTCCAGTGCTGTAATGCCTTCCCAAAGTAGTAATTTCTTAATGAAAAGACAAAACCTTCCATTCCTCAGTGAATTTTTTTGCTTCCTGGCTGTGTGTTGGATGTTGGGTGTTTTGCACTGAGGTGTCCAGAACAAATACATGGCCCCTTCAGCGTTCAGAAAACTGTACCCTTGTGTCACAGTGGTATTTACGAGCAGTGTCTGGAAGGAAACCATTTTGTAACCCAAATTTACCTAGTTTACCAGCATTGATGGGCTGTCTCTGTTCTAAGACTTCTCTCTTCCTTGTAGCAGGAATTGGAAACATTTTCGCTACTCAGTAATGGCACTTCAATCAATTTGTCAAACCAGGTAGAGTTTGCATCCTGTGGTTGTTACTGTTCATGGATTGTGCTGCTAGAATGTTTCACAGTTTTATTTACATGCAAATTTATAACTGTCTTTTAGGATTTAAATGTATTAATTAGTGTTTTCTGCTTTTAAGGAATATTGCCAAGGAAATCAATTTCCTTGAAAATATTTTTATGACAACATTTTTGATGACAGTAATTAGATCACTGAAGATAGTTATTTTTCGTAGGTATTGTGAATGTTTACTTTCCCTTGCATTTTAAATAAGTTTTAGGTTTCAAGTTTTTACGTAGCTAGGGCGATGCTAAGTAAAAGAAAGTGCAACTGCCGAAGAAACATTCAAAATTAAATCACGCAATGTACTGAGCAAGGTACATAACCAGTTTATGTATTCTTTGTATTGTCCTGTCACCTGGGAGATACAGCTGGGCAGGGCACTGTACAAATACTAAGCTAAAATATAAGAAATTGCTGATTTCCTTGTTCCACCACTGGGCAAAAAAACCCCCGAAATGCTTGCTGTTTTTACAGGCTGTTTGGTACTTCATACTATACCTTAAACTAAACAAACTATAAAACCATAAAAATTGTCATTTTGTACAAGATGGGATACTAAAGAGTAAGTTTACATCCCACCATTCAGTGACTTGCCTTCACATCTTTCTAGGAAGGCCAGACAGCTTTCTTTAATAATTGTGCTTAGCTTTTAATTTTAAAATCTTCCCTTTTGCAAGAAATGAAAATAGCGCAAAAACTAGAAGTTGCAAAAACTACTGCAGTAGACGCAGTATCTCAAGAGTAATGCTTTACTTGTGCCTTTCTAAGCTTACGCTGAAGGCACATGTACTTACCTCTGTTTATGTTTCTGTAAAATATGGGCTTATTTTATTCCTTGCCTGGAGCTCCAAGTCAGCAGTTGTCTTGGCGGAAACCTTTTCCTGTTTTGAGTTTTCTGTAAAAGTTTGTGGTTGTTCGATTGCAAAATATGTGAACTAAGAAAAGGAACGTTGTGTAAGATCAGGCTAATCAGATCTCACACTGCATGGTGCTGACCGATCAATGTGTCCTGGGACGTGGGACATGGCGTTCTCATCCACACGTGAAAAAACCTTTTTCTATGTACAGATTTGCTCACATAGTTGGATATTGTGCAGGACTGGTATTCCTTTGCAGAAACAGGGTTTGTACACTGCTGGAGGTAAAAATTAATAGGCTCTTTGGATTAATGGCCTTTTAAAGTTTGCTGGGTTTGCTGCTCTTATACTGAAAGAGGCCATAAAAGAAAAGAAGGGGCCAGATGCATTTAGGAGTAGTAAAGAGTCTTATCTGTGAAGTGTGAATATCTTTTTAAAGATTAATTTCTGGTGATATTTTTCTCTCCCCTCTCCTACACCCTCTTTGCAGACCACTTCCAACGGATTGGGTTCGATAGATGACATCGAAACAGGTAAAGACATCTCTCTTCACTGATTTTTTTGTAGCTTCGGTAAGGTATCTGACCAGGCTGGTAGGCCTGAGAGGTTCGTCGTCTTCATTTGTGTCTCTTTTGCATGCTTCTGGCTTTTGTAACTAGGAGGGGGGAAAAGGTGGTGGGAAGCAGGAGTGTTTTTCCCGCAGAAAGGTTTTTTGTCAAGGCCCAGTGAGAGACACGTCTGGGAATTAAAAGGGTCTGCTGAGGTACACAGCTCTCTCCAGTTGTGCTTTCTTAAAGCTGGCCTTGGCAAAGCTTCTAAAACTCTGCTCCCAGCCAAAACAGTCCAGATAAAGTGAAGTTAAGGTTGTAGGCAGCTGTTTGTGCTTTGAGTGCATATGGTCCTCCAAGATGTTGAGGTGGAGGAAATGAAAACAAAGGGAGTTGGAGGGGACCCAGGGAGACCCATGTTCAGGGTTAGGCACCCAGGAGGCGCAGAAGAAGGGCTACAGTATTGCTTTTCTCATGCTGGGAAACAAGTGACCTTAACTCTGCCCCTGTAGAAAGGCTTGCTGCATGCTTTGCCCTTTGTTGTGTGCTGGAGCATTGAACTCCTGCCTCTGAGCGTATCAGTCTTTGTTCCTTTGAAAGGTAGCTGTATGTGTGAAGGTAAGTGTGAAATCTTAGCACTGCAAGTAGCAATTGCTCTTTTTATAGAAAGAAGTTAATTTCATTATTAGGATGCTTTGGAAAACATATTAGTTCTCTGTTGAATGCCAGTTCAGTAACTGA
The DNA here is from genome assembly GCF_031877795.1 of Strix aluco. Lineage (NCBI taxonomy): Eukaryota > Metazoa > Chordata > Aves > Strigiformes > Strigidae > Strix > Strix aluco. The sequence continues at coordinate 32,280,294 of NC_133935.1, forward strand.
ATGCTGCATGCAATCATGAGACCCAGTTCTGTGAATTAAGGAGAGTTTTTCACATTGTCTTGCTATGCTAAAATGAACTGGACTCCTACTGCAGAGTAAAGAGTGGCTGTGTCCAGTAGGCTCTTTATCTAATCAGGACTTGGTGTAAGAGCAGCATGCTACCTTTGCTGCAGTTCAGGCAGAGAGAACCTTTACTGCTAGGAAATCCTTTCAAAAGCACTGAAATTACGTGTTATCCCATTGCCCTGAGAGTGGTGTGCCACCAGGAGGGCTGTGTATGCTGGGTACCTCAAGAGTTTCAGATTCAAAGCTTTTTTAGCAAGGTTTTTGTTGCTGTTGTTTTGTTTTGTTTTTAAGATGCAAACTCCTGAAGCCCCTTCCCCCATGCTTTGCTTAAAGTCATCTGATTAACTCAGCCCTGCCCTGTGCAGATCATGGCTCAGATCAGGCTCAGTATGGCCTTTGGCCAGCTAATGCACTAGGGAACCACTACTGTTTTGGGAAGCGGAGCTAGAAACAGGCCTTTCAAAAGCACTGTACTTGCCCCTCTGGGACAAGCAGGTGTATGGCCAGAGAAGCTACCAGGTGGGGGTCATGGGTATGAGAGACTTGGTTCAGGGGAGCAGATGGACAAGACCCTCATTGAGCTTATAATAATAATACATGGGGCTTAGTGTCATGGCAGTGGCAGAAATCAGAGGGAGGCAGGTGTGTGCCTGTGATCCACTCGTCAAAGAACGCTGTTTTATTTTTTTAAGGTGGAGCAAATATTAGGTGACTGCAGGAGGTGTGTGAGCTTTCTGGAAGGAGTACATGAGGTGTGGGTATGGTGGCTGGTGAGTGAGGTCAGCAGATGGGGTGTCCTGAGGAAAGCAGGAATGAGAAAGGAGAGATAGGGGAAAAGATTGGACGGAGGGGAATGGGAGGAAGTGGCTGAAGGAATGACAGGGTTTGGGTGGTCAGGGAGAGGGCAGCAGACATCTTCTCGCTGCCCCTTTCAAGTAGTGGAACGTGTTGGTCCCTCCTCTCCTCGCCCTTCACATGCACTGAGCTGTGGGGGGTCCTGCATCATTCTCTGCCTTTTGGTCATGTGTTCAGCTTTTCAGGGTTTTGGGCCTCTTAGGGTGTGTGAGGGCCTCTTTCCTCTGCTTCCCAGTCTGAGTGGGAACCGGAGGGCCTCATTCATTCCTCAGAGTTCTGAACTTCTGGATCCTTTGGGGCCCTCTCATTGTGAACCTTTTTGCTCCCCCCTGCACGTGTCCCCAGCCCTTCCAGCGTGTCCTGAACTTCTTGTTGGCCCCTGGAGGGTTCTTGACAATACTCCAGATTTAAACATCTGAAAAATGGGAAGGCACAAGCTGTCCCTTTGTACTGAGGGAAATCTGGCCAAGCTACCAGTGATGAGGCCAGCACCAAAGGAAGTTGAATGGCTGGCTCCCAAGTGCGGCTGGGGAGCCCGCGCCAAAGGAAGATGAGTTGAGAGAAGTCATTGCAAAGGGGGCATGGGGTTGGAGCCAAGCCTGATCTGAGGGGCAGCTGCAAAGCTAAGGACATTTACAGCCTTCCTTTTAGCCGCTGCCTGTGGGGAATGTGTCCAGCTGCAGCACTGAAAACCTGTGTTGAATCCCATAAGGTACAACATGCACTTTCATTTGATCACATGCATGAGGTTGTGGAGAGGGACCTGTGTCTGTCTCCTGCCACTTCCCTCTGCATTCCCTGCCTTTTGTCACGACTCGGCCTCTGGTGCCTTGCACAGTGATCTCGGCTGTGGTCCATCCACATGGACCACTCACAACAAACACCAGAGGAAAGGTCGCAGGAGGTGGTGGTGTGCTCCTGGTGGGGTTAGAGATGAGGGGTCCTCCATGTGTGTGTGGTCTCTGCTGTTGTTTTGTTCTGGACTGGGGGGTTTGCAGGAATTGCTGATTTGCTGAGCTCTTTAAGAAGGGCACCAACACAGTCCTCAGTCAGTGAACATGTGGTGTAGAGGATAGCAACATGGCTCACTCACCCAGTCCCAGTTAGAAAGGAATGACTGAGTTCTCATGGGGGCTGAATGAGCAGAGCTTGTGCAGACAGGATGCGGCATTTCTTGCTGAATCAAGATTTGTGTATCGGAAGCTTGTCTAGTTTCTTTCCCGTTCTTATCAGTCTTTCTAATAAAAGCTATTGTCTCTCCTTCCAAACCTTGTAGCTACAGTGCAGCCACTGCTATGCGGATGGAGAAGGTAGCATCTTTGTCTTATTTCTTTTCTTTTATTTCAGGACATCTGCACAGGGGCAGAATTAAGGTAGTTTGGGTGCTTGGTTTGAGAACTGCAAATGTAATGCTGCATTATCTGAATTTCTAACATTTGAACTTTTTTTTTTAACCTTTAATTTTTTTGGACAATAAAATGCTCTTCTGTGAAGAATATGTGCTTGTAACCTTAACTTCACTTAACAGAGGTTTATATTGCATGATGGGGACGTCTTACTGTTTCATTAATGTACTGGAGAGGCAAAGAAGCCTTAGGGAAAATCACTGCCTCTCTCCTGCCCCAGCCCTGGCTCACATAATTTCCCAAGGGGATGTTTGCTGCTGAGGTGTTGAGGGGGAATGTGGGCAGCAACCTCCCAGCTGTGGACAGCAGGAAGCACTCAAGATCAGGGAATTTACTTGGGTAAAGACAGTTGAGTGAGTCTGATGGGATTTTTTCGGGACACATTGTTAGCACAACCTGGTCTGAGCATCAGATCTCTGACTCTCTTCCCAGCAGGATCTTGTGGTTTTTATCTTCTGCCTTTTAGGATGCCTGAGGTTTTAGAGAGGGTGTACGAGTAAGCAAGCTTTCAGCTGGGATATTGAAGGTTCAAGGAGCAGAGAAGGCAGTGATCTTTGCCAAATGCATTAGTGAGGAGCATCACCAGGTGGTGGCTTATACAGAAATTGGGCTATGTGCCCCTGGCCTTTAGTCCTGGCCACAGCGAATTCAGTAACTGCTCAGCCACAGGTTCTGTGTTGTCCCTGGTTACTGTACTGTGCTTGCTAAACCCAGACAGTGAGTCTGGGCACTGGCCCTTAGAGCATATTTTAGCTGCTGGTGAGCCATTGGAGACTGGGAACAAAAATGAAAGGGCAAGAACTCTTCAGACGAGAGCCTGTCCTCTCAGAAAATTGGCATAATTGTTTTTTGCGATTTGATGGAGTTGTACAATACTGTTTTTGCCAGGCTGTGCTCTGCTTGCCCCTGCAAGAGGCTCTTCTGGGTGACTGGCTCTGTTTTTCCCTCATCACAGACTGCTCTATGGACCTGCAGTGCCTCCAAGCTCCTGTGGCCGCCTCCATCCCTGTGAGCGAGGGGCTGGCCCCTTTGCCCTCTGACTCAGATGCAAAGGGCTTGCCTACTTCGCTCCCTGCCGCCAGCTTGCTCCCATCTCCAGACTGTGTGTCCTTGCCAGTGCCTGAGAGTGTGGAGGACTTCACAGATGGGGACATCATTGGGGAAGAACTGGACTCCCTCCTGGACTCCCTCGCCGAAGGGTCACCTTACCCTCTAGTAAGAGCGGGTGCTGCATGGGTCCATTGCTTCTTGTTCCAAACAGGTCCTTGGAGCACGTGGATATGCATGTTGCCTCTCTCTCTCTTTCTGTCACTCTTCCCTCCTAGCTATTCCTCTGGCAAAACTCATTCATTCCTTCCTTTATTTCTGCAACTGGCTTGTTAGTATCTAAAGAGCCTGCCTCCAAGCCTGCTTTGCTGTGTGCAACTTCATGGAGCTGCCCCTCAAAAGGTACCCAAGATAGCCTTCCCCTGCCATCACCTTCCCCCTGGCCTCTGCTGTCCATGGAGTTGAAGCAGTCTTGAGAGTAGAAATGAGTGTGCTGTAGCAGGAATGATGGATGTATTTTATACAGTGGGCATGCTCTGATCTCCTTGTATTTTCTGCAGGCTGCATTCAGCCTGAGCTCTTTGAACAGGTCTGGGAGCTGTAGAGACAATCTGTATTCATATTTATGTTGAATTTTAGTTGACAGTGTTGCTGATGTTACGTGAGACAACTTGGGTCTGGAAGCAATATAGTTATATTCATGAAGGACTCCTCTCGAGCCAAAAAGCTCTGAGGAGAGGTGCCACAAGTAGTGGTCATTACCCTGACCTCTTCTCTCTGTGTATTCAGCTGCACTGTTTCTTGACCTGAGCTGGTTTAAGTGCCTGGCACAGGACTCTGCCTTGCAGACTGATGAGCTCAGGTAGCCCAACACCTTCTCAGGGACCTCAGTCCAGACTGTGTGTGGTGAAGATAGATTGGATGGTCTGTGGGAAGTCTGCAGGCAGATGGAGCTGCTGGGTATTCTTTTACTTCAGATAATACAGCACGCACCTGAGTGGGAGCCTGTTGCTCTCTGTGTTCACTCATTCTGTGTTCCTCGTTCCTAATATGCTGTTTATCCTCCCACTTCCTGATTCCCCAAAGTCTCTGGTCCAGGGCACCATTCCTACCAACCTGCCAACAGAGATGCCCCAGCTGATCCCTGTGTTTCCGGGGGGAACTCCACTGCTGCCCCCAGTCATGACAACCAACATCCCTGTCTCCACCCCACTGCCACCTGCCTCCTTCGGCCTGGTGATGGATCCCACCAAGCAGCTCTCCTCCTCCTCTGTCCTGGATGCCTTCGAGGCCCCGCCGGGAGGAAGTGGCGGCTCCACCTTAGATTCACTGGATTCCCTGGATCTGCTCCCCTACACAGACTCACGGCTTGATGCTCTGGACTCCTTTGGGACAAGCAGAGGGTCACTGGATGCCTTGGATTCCTTTGCCATTGGTAGGTGTGGGGCTGATGGGTTTTGTGCTGCTTTACCTGTGAACGAATGCCAAAATTATTTCCTTCAGTGCTGTGGACATGTCATATAGCTCTGTCTGCCGGTGCTGCAGAACAGGAGTACAAATGTAGAATGTCTTGGACAGAGCAGCTGAATATGTCTAGCTCAGGAGTAATGAGAAAGGCTATAGGTGTGTGTAATCCCAGATAACCAGTATGTGCATGGTGTGAAATCTCAGAGGAGAAAGGAACACAAAGGTATATAATGACGAGCAATGAGATTTAAACCTGGCTTGGTGTCCAGAACACCTCCCTTGCAGAATTTCCTAGGCTATAACATGATTCCTCCACCCTCCCCAATGACTCTGACATTTTGGACCAAATGAGCAAAATCCTGGTGACTGTTTTAGATGATATAGGGTTGTGCTGGGAGGAATGATAGAGGCCAAGGTGGGACTCTCCCATCGCTGGATTCAGAGCAGTGAGTGGGGCACTGCACTCTCATGTCACAAGGAACAAAGCTGTGGAGGATGGTTGGCAAAAAGTAGGTCCCCTTCTGTCCCAGGAGGAAGGCCAGGCTTACTCTTGGCTAACTTGTCCCCAGTGTGGCAGCAAAAGTATTTTGAGAAGAGCAGCAATTGTCCAGTCAGCACTTTGAACACTCAGATTCACCTCAGCATTAGGCTACCTTGGAGTTGTCACCTTGGGAATGCCAGCGCTCAGAAACAGAGAGTTGGGTTCAGTAGGGTTTGGGGAACAAGGAAGCCTTTCCTGGAGTTTTTCCAAGACTTAGACAGGTGGTTTGGGGAAAAAAGTACTAAAATGTTATGAAATAAATAAAGCAAATGGATTTAATAAGCATTTGTTTGTCTTTTTGTGAGCAGAACTGCCTCTGAAAGTGAAATGATTGTTTTTGTTTTGTGGGACTTTTTTCCCCTTCTTTTGCCCAGAAGAAACTAGCCCTCAGGAACTGCGACACCCACCTGGCAGCCAAAAACCATCCCCCGTGGTGAGTGAGCCGCTTCCCCGTGCTGATGTCCCAAGGTGCTCTGGAGCCAAGGTAGTAGTGACTTGGGTGATGTAGGTAATTTGGGCCCCTCTTCTTAACCTGCCCCAGTGAGTGTTGCCTCCCATGTGGCAAGGCAGGTAAAGATTTCCCCAGAGTTAGTAGGAAGACATTTGTTCCATCTTCATTTTTGTCTGCAACTGTGCATATTGCCGTGGTAAACATGGTGTGACCTAGGTTGTAGGCTCAATGGTGGATCATGGAGGCCAGTGACCCACTATATCTGGCAGCCACATAACACAGAAGGATGGGGTGGAGTAAGCCAGCTTTGTCTTAAAACTAGTGAGGTTCTTTGCTCCTCTCTGTCCCTGTCAGGAGGCTTTTCCAGATACACTGTCCTGCGTCTGTCTCATGTTTCCAGTCTTGGAGGAAAAGGGGAGGATTATCTATGGTTAGCAAGCTTGGAACAAAAAATATTCTTAAATTCCTGGCATCCTGCTAACCCTGTTATCTCAATCGGAGCCAAGTCTTTGTCCTCAGATTAATCTGCTCCCTGAAGACTCACTGATAAGTGGTTTGTTTTTTTCCCAGGTTGGGATAGGGTTGATTTGAGAGTCTTCAAATGCAGAGTTGGTCGTGATGGAAGGAGTGGGAAGGAGTGATGGGGGCATTTTGTTCTGTGGCTCATGATAGAAAACTGAGGTCCCTTACCAAGAGAGAAAGGGGCCTGTCTTTGAAGTGAACATAATGCGCTGTTTGTTATCCTTGAAAAGTTTGCGTGCAACTCTTTTGGAAATGTAGTTTCAGATGTGAACATTTTGATGAGAGAGGAAATGAGGAAGGTTTTTGAGAGACTGGACTGGAGCAAGGGATTAGAGAGGTTTCTTAGCCATGTGGTTGCAGAGCTGAAAAGAGAAGTACGTGTGTTTTCACTTAGGTCAGCCTTGGTGGAGTGAGTCACCCAGCTGTGCCCAAAGTCACCGAGCACCTGCTGTCCCAGCCGGAACCAGTAATGCCGAACACAGCCCTACTGGTGAAGAACCCCCTGGCATCTACTCACGTCTTCAAACAAGCATGTCATATCTGCTACCCCAAAACAGGTGATGCATTTGCTCTGCCACCCAGAGTGCTGGCATGGGCTAGGGTTTGCCTTTTTCTGGGCTGATGGGATTATTCTCTCCTGCAGGGCCCAAGGCTGGTGATTACACTTATCGGGAAGGCTTGGAGCACAAGTGCAAGCGGGACATCCTGCTGGGCAGGCTGAAGAACTCGGAAGACAAGACCTGGAAGAGGATCCGTCCTCGCCCAACTAAAACCAACTTTGTAGGATCCTATTACCTGTGCAAAGGTGATCTGGAGAGGATAGGGCTGTTGGTGGCTGGGAGGGTGCTGTACAGAGGTTGGGAGGGGACTTGCAATTGGTATCACCTGCTGTCTTTGGGGTCTTCATGTCCCATCAGTAGCCCATGGACTGGGAGGCTCATTGAAAGGCAATGAGCTCCCATGCTGGGGAGAGCAGGCAACTTTTAAAGTGGTGGAGCAGAAGAGTTACAAAGGCATAATGAAGTGCTGTGCACAGCCAAGCACTCAGAGCTGCCCCGTTGACATGGGCTTTGCTGAGAACCTGCCATCTGTACATGTGCCTGCATTAGTCCCACTCCACCCAGCAGCCCCATGGCAGGGCTATGGTTCTGCCTAGGGAAAAGTTCTTTCTGCCTGCTCCTTTGCTTCAGCCCATCCCTCCATATGTGCAGGCAATGTGAGTGGACTGGTCCCTGAGGTAGTGTTGTTACAAAGTACCTAATGAGGTGGGGAGATTGCAAGAGCCGAGATAACAGGGCTTCTTAGTGCTGGGACACTAGGAGAACTTAATCTGGGTTGGCTTTAAAAGAGATTGGTTCAGTTGTGGTCTGTCCCTGGCCAGACACTGAATTAAATCAGGCCTCCATTTTGAGATGGGTTCTACAACAGACAGCATTACTTCAGATTGTCACCAATCAGTAGTTTGCATTAACTTTTCTGAATGTCTTGGTGTAGACAAACTTGGGGGGAGATGTCTTCTTTTTTCTTTAACTTGGTGTTTTCTTGCTTTCAGCTCCTTGTGAGGTGTGGGCAGTGGGAGGAGACAAGAGAGAGTTTAGTTTCTGACTGGGCCGCCCTCCCTCTGTGGTGGTGTGTGCTGTTTGTTGCTTTGTAGATATGCTTAACAAGCAGGACTGTAAGTACGGGGATAACTGCACCTTCGCGTACCACCAGGAAGAGATCGACGTGTGGACGGAGGAGAGGAAGGGGACCCTCAACCGTGACCTCCTCTTTGACCCACTAGGTGGGATCAAACAGAGCAGCCTCACCATTGCCAAGCTCCTCAAGGAACATCAGGGCATCTTCACCTTTCTCTGTGAGGTACAGAGCTGGTGGGAGGGAGCATGCACCCTTCATCGTCTCCTCAGTATGTATCTGGACCATTGATTTGTTGATAGTTGCCATCACGGAAACACGATGGGATGACTACACAACTGAAGTGCTATGATGGATAGCTATAAACTCTTCAGAAGGGTTAAGGAAGGACGGAGAGGCAATGGGGTAGCCTTGTATGTTAGGGAGCATTTTGACTGTCTAGATCTTAATGATGGTGATGATAGGGTTGGGCGTTTATGGGTAGAAATCAGGAGGAAGGCCAACAAGGCAGATATCATGGTGGGAGTCTGTTATAGACCACCCAACCAGGATGAAGAGGCAGACAAAATATCCTGTAAGCAGCTGGGAGAAGTCTTACAATCCCTAGCCCTTGTTCTTGTGGAGGACTTCAGCTTACCAGATGTCTGCTGGAAATACAGTACAGCAGAGAGAACACAGTCTAGGAGGTTCATTGGAGTGTGTGGAAGATAACTTCCTGACACAGCTGGTAAGTGAGCCAACTAGGGAAGGCACCCTGCTTGTGGGTAATGTGATGGTTGGAGGCCCTCTTGGGCATAGCAGTCACAAAATGATAGGTTTTGATTCCTGGAGAAGTAAGGAGGTGGGTCAGCAGAACTGCCACCTTGGACTTCTGGATGGCAGACTGTGGCCTGTTTGACAGAGTCCCTTGGGAGGCAGTTCTGAAGGGAAGAGGAGTCCAGGAAGGCTGCACATTGTTCAAGAAGGAAATCTTAAAGGCTTAGGAACAGGCTGTCCCCATGTGCCAAAAGATGAGTTGGTGGGGAAGAAGACCTGCCTGGCTGGAACTCAGAATAAAAAGGAGAGTTTATACCTTTAGAAGAAAGGGCAGACAATTCACGAGAACTACAAGGATGTCGTGAAGTGACACAGGGAGAAAATTAGAAGGGCCAAAGCCCAACTAGAACTTAATCTGGCTACTGCCATAAAAGACAATAAAAAATGTTTCTATAAATACGTTAGCAACAAAAGGAGGACTAAGGAGAATCTCCATCCTTTATTGGATGCGGGGGAAACATAGTGACAAAGGATGAGGAAAAGGCTGAGGTACTTAATGCCTTCTTTGCCTCAGTCTTTAATAGTAAGACCAGTTGTTCTCAGGATAGCCAGCCCCCTGAGCTGGAAGACGGGGACAGGGAGCAGTATCAAGACCCCATAATCCAAGGGGAAATGGTTAGCAATCTGCTATACCACTTAGACAGACACAAGTCTATGGGGCCATATGGGATCCACCCAAGGGTACTGACAGAGCTGGCGGAAGTGCTCACCGAGCCACTTTCCATCATTTATCATCAGTCCTGGCTAACAGGATGGCCCAGTTGACTGGAGGTTAGCAAATGTGACGCCCATCTACAAGAAGGGCTGGAAGGAGGATGTGGGGAACTATAGGCCTGTCAGTCTGACCACAGTGCCAGGGAAAGTCATGTGTGTGACAACCAGGTGATCAGGCCCAGTCAGCATGGGTTTATGAAAGGCAGGTCCTGCTTGGCTAACCTGATCTCCTTCTGTGACAAAGTGACTTGCTGAGTGGATGAGGGAAAGGCTGTGGATGTTGTGTACCTAGACTTTAGTAAGGCCTTTGACACTGTTTCCCCCAGCATTCTCCTAGAGAAACTGACTGCTTATGGCTTGGACAGGTGTACTGCTCGCTGGGTAAAAAAACTGGCTGGCTGGCCGGGCCCAAAGAGTTTTGGGGAATGGAGTTAAATCCAGTTGGCAGTTGGTCACAAGTGGTGTTCCCCAGGGCTCAGTACTGGGGCCAGTTCTGTTTAATGTCTTTATCAATGATCTGGACGAGGGGATCGAGTGCACCCTCAATAAGTTTGAAGGTAACACTAAGTTGGGCAGGAGTGATGATCTGCTTGAGGGTAGGAAGGCTCTACAGAGGGATCTGGACCAGCTGGATCGATGTGCTGAGGCCAGCTGCATGAGGTTCAACAAGGCTGAGTGCCGGGTCCTGCACTTGGGTCACAACAACCCCCAGCAGCGCTACAGGCTTGGGGAGGAGTGGCTGGAGAGCTGCCAGTCAGAGAAGGACCTGGGGGTGTTGGTCGACAGCCGGCTGAATATGAGCTGGCCATGTGCCCAGGTGGCCAAGAAGGCCAATAGCATCCTGGCTTGTATCAGAAATAGCGCGGCCAGCAGGACTAGGGAGGTGATTGTCCCCCTGTACTCGGCACTGGTGAGGCTGCACCTTGATTACTGTGTTCAGTTTTGGGCCCCTCACTACAAGAAAGACATTGAGGTGCTGGACCAAGTCCAAGGGTCTAGAGCACGTGTCTTATGAGGAGCGGCTGAGGGAACTGGGGGGAGAAAAGGAGGCTCAGGGGAGACCTTATCGCTCTCTACAACTACCTGAAAGGAGGTTGTAGTGAGGTGGGTGTCAGTCTCTTCTCCCAAGTAGCAAGTGATAGGACAAGAGGAAATGGCCTCAAGTTGCAACAGGGGAGGTTTAGTTTGGATATTAGGAAAAATTTGTTCACCAAAAAGGCTGTCAAACATGCCAAGGAAGTGGTTGAGTCACCATCCCTGGAGGTATTTAGAAGACGTGTAGATGTGGTGCTTAGGGACATGTTTTAGTGGTGGACTTGGCAGTGTTAGGTTTATGGCTGGGAGTGTTTTGACCTTCCCTGGAGACGTCTGAATATCCTGGGTAGCAGCTGCAGACTTCTCCTCAGCAGTTACCTGAAAAGTTTTCTTCATGTAGGACTCGGGTCCATGCCTGGTAGCTCCCCAGGACTCCTCTCAGGCATCTCCAGGACTATTTTGGCCTCCTCTGGGGATGGATGAATTCTCAAGTAGCAGCCCCAGACTCCTCTAAGGTTGCTAGTGAAGGCGTTTTGTCCATGTTGGAGGCAGGTCGATACCCTGTAGCTCCCCGGAACCTCTCCCAGGCAGCTCCAGGACTGTTTCTGACTTCCCTGGAAACAGCTGAAATCTTGGGTAGAAGACACATTCAACTCCTAGGCAGTTACCTGAAGAGTTTTGTTCATGTTGGAGGCAGTTCCATGCTCAGTAGCTCCCCAGGACTCCTCTCAGGCATCTCCATTCTGGTTTCTTCTGGAGACCAGGGGATTCCCTGGTAGTACCCCCAGACTATGCTAAGGTAACTACCTGAACAGCAGTGTGTATGATGGGGGAAGGTTAAAGGTCTTTTCCGACCTAAATGATTTTGTGATTCTATATGTCCCAGCCAGTGCCCTGCTCCCAGCTGCGTAGGAGAAAGGAGAAGCAGTTTTCCTCCTTAGCCCTGCACCTGACCCAGGTGCACAGAGCCTCATGGGATCACCGGTCTCTTCATCTGTCTTGAGATGTTGCTTTGAATTGTAATTTAGCCCCAGCTACTTTAGAAATCAGAACCCCATAATGCAACAAATTCCCACTGGATGTCTGTGCTGAGCTACTGAGTCAGTCAGTTAAGGATTGGCTTGTACCAACTTGATGCTCTGCAGCAGAGAGTTCCCCACACTGCCAGTGGTACATGTAAAGGGACATGCTCTTTGCTGTGAGCTGGCTGTTCTTTTATTTCTCCCCACCATTTCCCCCTTGTTCTTGCTCTGTTGGCTAACTGGGAAAGAATATGTGGCTCTGATCAAAATTTTTCCAACCACAATGGAAAAGTACTCTTGAGAATAAGCCAAAAAATGTTGTCCAGAAGCTTTTCTAAAAATTCGCTTGCTTTATTTTAAAGCCCGACCACAAAGTTTTCACCAGGCTTCTTCTAACTTTGAACATTAGAATAGGCTGGCTCTGGTTCTTCTTCCCCTTCCAAGTGAAGTGGCTCAGGTTCACTGCTCTCTAAGATTTTCCCAGCATGCTAATTTTTCTCTTCTCAGATTTGCTTTGACAGCAAACCCCGGATTATCAGCAAAGGGACCAAGGACACACCATCTGTCTGCTCCAACCTTTCTGCCAAACACAGTTTCCATGACAACAAGTGAGTGAACATTTTTTTGTGCTGATGGGAGCAATCTCTTACAAGTCCAGCCAGTTTAACTCCAGGGCCCTGGTCTCTTTCTCTGGTTCCTCCCTGTGGGTTCCAGTCATAGCAGCTCAAAGGATGATAAATAGCACTGTGTGCTTCACCCTGTGTGTTTGCTCCTGGTGCTGAGGGATTTCAGGCATCAGCAAAGCCCTTTGGAGTCAGTCTAAGCTTTCCATGGACTTAATTTGCCTTTGAGTTTGGCCTTTACTTAAAGGTCAAACCAAAGATCCTCTAGCTCAGGATCCTGCCTCTGACTGGCTGGTAATGAATGTTTAGGAAAACAAGTATAAGAAACATGTCAAGTACACAGTAATACAACCCCTTCTGGTTCCTGGCAACCTGAGACTTAGGGACTTGCTGAACCAGAGGAGTTGGTATCTTTGCTGCATATTTTGAAATGTCTGATCTCTGAACTTAAGCAGAGCATCACCCATGGACTGAGGAGGTTGAAAATACCTACCTGGGGTCAATGGGGTGGGAGGGTAGGGGGTTGGTTTTCCCAGTGGGAGTCTGCCTCTCCCAGAGTTGATTTTCTGTGTCCTTTGCCTGCCCAGTCAAATGTCTGAAAGTCACGTATAAGGAGGAGAGGGTGAAGATTTGATCCTCTGTTGCTTCATATTTCTCTGGCCTGGCTGCAGGTGTCTGGTTCACATCGTGCGTTCCACCTCCCTGAAATACTCCAAGATCCGCCAGTTCCAGGAGCACTTCCAGTTCGATGTGTGCCGACATGAGGTGCGTTACGGCTGCCTGCGTGAGGACAGCTGTCACTTCGCTCATAGTTTCATTGAGCTCAAGGTCTGGCTGCTGCAGCAGTATTCAGGTGGGTGTGACTTGGTGCAGGGTTGGTGTTGTATACACCCAAGTTTCCCCCAGTGTGTACCCAGGGCCAGCTGAGAGGAGAAGAGGGTGATTTTGGAGTACTGAGAAGTTGTCACTCACTTGTGCATGTACTTACTCTGTCTCCTCAGGGACACAGAAAAGAGGGCCAAGGTGTTCTCTGAGATGATTTGGCCCTTGTCCCTTTATATGTGCTACTGAAGTTGGCAGACCAGGAAGCCTTTACCCTGGGACCAGCTGCATAAGTTGAAATGATTATTAGGTAGGGCTGAATCCCCAGAGGTGTTTTGGTGCTTAAATCCTGTGCAAGACCCTAAATAGCAATTGGGCCCCTGAGTGAGCATCTGGTGCAGTGAGAATGGCAGCATGCGCAGGTGACAAAGTAGTTATATAAAGGAAGGCTGTGCATCTCCAGTTTCTCTAAACAAATTCACAAACAGTGGGAAATGGCAAGATACTTGGTGTTTCCCAAAAAGGATTTGATGACATGCCTCTGAAGAGGTTATTGGAGAAATTATATTCAGGTCACTGCCACATCTGGCACTCTCTGACATGTTGGAGGGTTTCTCTTGGTGCTCTCCTGTTAACGGAGTAGATGGTGATATGCCCACAATGCTACCTACATCTTTTTTCACCACAGGGTCTTGGTTAGCGCAGGACCTAGCTTGGTAATTGGGAGTACTTCAGAGAGGAAACACATTATGGATGTTTCTCACCGTTCTTTGTTGTAATTGGGGGCAACTTCTTTAATTTATTCTTCAAGCGCCTGTCATTTGTTCAGTGCAGTCCTTGGCTTTGGCTTGGCTCATGAGGGACAGTGATGAACAAGTAGCACACTGTGGGGAATGCCGTTTGGCCTCACTTACTTGTGGCCAAAGGAAATTAAAAAATTACTCCACCAGAGTTTCTAAGACAGCATGTTGCCTGTGAGCCATATGCCACCATTGCTGCCCTACATGCTTATGATAGTGACTGTAGTATTTTGAACACTCTAATATTCAAGCATCTTGCTCTTTTCCCCACCCCATGGTTGGTTTATTTCTGTTGGTGTTTTTTTTCAGAAAAATTTTCTTTGTTCCCTTCCTCCCTATTCCTTCCTCTTCGGCCTGTAGAAGAAATGGTTAGATTGATTTTTGCTTCTTGACTTCTTTACTTGAAGAAGTGATTTCCAAAGGGAAGGTTGAGGAGGTGAAACAAGCCATGAGTTTAGCTGCAGAGGTGGTCAGTAAGCCTTGTGCTTATTCCCATCTTTTCCAACAATGGGAGATGCATCATCTTTTTGGTTTTTGGGTTTTTTTTTCTGTGAGCCTGTTGTCCTTGTGAGTTTGCCTTCCTGGAGTGGTAGGTTATTACCTCTCTTAAGTGTAGCCCTTGTTATGGAAACAGAGGTGACAGGTAGTTGTTGTCATTCTCTGGGAATGCTTTAGCTTTGGAGCAGAGAGTTTGATTTGGGTACTGTTTGCTTGGCAAGAATAGGAAGGGAGCATCATCCATAGAAGCTTGCATTTGAAATCAGTGGGCTGTTGCATTTCACAGCCATTTGAGCTTTTACAGAGCTTGTGATTATGTTCATGGGGATAAAGGATTGTATTAGTGGAGTAAAGGTTCCCAAAATGTGGACAGGCAGGACTGTTTTCTTGTTCACTGTGGCTTTTCACAGACATATCTTGCTATTTTCTTCCATCAGTGGAAATCACAGAGTCTTTGTCCTCACTAATGATGTTGTGAAAGATGCTGAAATGTTATAAGTAATCAACACATGGGCCTTCTGGTTCCCAGATCATCTTTTTGGGACCGTTCATGCTTTGGAGAGCTGGTGTGTTGGAAAACATCCTTTCATATTTGGGATGGGTTTTTTTCCTAACCACCACATTTCTAGACCATGTTGTTGAGTTAGGTCAGATTGCTGGGACTGGAAGAAGGCAGTCACTTGCTAAGAACTTAATTTGAAATTCAGTCTTCTGACAAGAGCTGTATATGCTTCTCCTGTTGGTTCTGCACCCTGAGGATCACTGCAGGTGTGCAGAATGGAGAAGATGGGAGCTGCTTTGGCCCTTTCTCTGCCAGGTCCAGTGCAGCACGTCAACTTTTTGCTGTGGTTTTCCCAGCTTTACAGTTCTTGTCCCCGAAGTACAGATCAATGTTGTGTCCAGCCCTGGAATACTTGGACACAGAAGAGGGAGTTGCAGTTTTTCTAACTGTGCGCAGTTTCTTCTGGGATTAATGGTTAAGAAGAAGAAAGTCCACGAACAGCTCTGACCTGGAAGTAGTACCAGCTATGCAGCAGCTGCCATTTTGGAGGCCTGAACAAATGTTCTTGAAGAATGGGAAAGTTCCCTGAATACTTCTCATCCTGTCCAAGCCCTGTACAAACAGCAGTATTGTTGCCTGGCAAGCGCCTGGACAGCTGAAATCACAGATGGGGAACCTGGGGTCAGGAGTGCTGTGACTTACCAAAGTTACTCACAGCCTAAGCTGAGATGAAAAATTGTGTTTGCTGGCCCTTAAGTTCTGAAACATCATGACTCCCAGATCAAAGATCATGCCCCTGTGGCATGCCTGAAGAACACCTCACTTCAATAATAAAAGCTGTAGGCAAAAGCAAAGCAAGCAGTTTTGCAAACTCTCTGTGCTGGGGGTGCTGCATCAAGGCCATCCTCAGCACCCCACTTGTTGCAGTCAGCTGGTCATTGTAAGATACTTGCTTCAGTTTGTTTTGGCAGCTATCATGGGTCTTTATAGCACTTAAATAACGTGGCTTTTTTGTAACAGAGTCCTCACATTGACTGGACAGTTCCTACTCTTACATACTTTCTCCTGCTGTTTAGTGGTCTGCGAATTGTAGCACCCATATAGCTGGTTGATGCTGGCAGAGGCTGTTCCCTCACCACCTGAGTTGATCAGGAGCTGATTCCTTAGATAAGGTCTGACGAACCCTTCTTCTTGTTGTTTGATATTGCACTTCTGATTCCTGAAACCTTGCAGATCTTTCCTTGCTGGTTACATACTAGCCACTGTCCTTAGCTAGTCTTTCCTTGCTACCTTGGTTGTGCTTGGAGTTTGTGTTGAAATTCAACTTTCCACTTCGCCTATTGATTGATGGGCGGCCTCCACAACTTGAAGTGTGTAACAGGCTAATTAATCCCGGCAGGGATTTGGTGAGACTTCTGAGGTCTTGGAGATGCTAGATGTGATCTTCCAAGCTAGTGGCAAAAACTCCAATATACAGTAGATCAACAGTAACAAAGCATTGTCTTCAGGGCCTTGGGTAGGATCTGTTCATACGTTGTTGGGGGACAGCCTTGGAAAGGTCATGACCGTTAGTCAAGAATCATCATCTTGGAGGCAGCATCTGGGTCCTTTGCAGACAGCCTAAGCAGAACGCCAGGTCTGCCTGAGCCCAGGAGACTGAACTGTTCCCCTTTCATTTGGCTTGTGTGAAGAGAGGAGCTTCCTTAGCCTATGCTTAAATACATTCTGTGGTGGGTCCCCTCACAACCCATGACCTGACATTACTGGTGGGAGTGTTGGGAGCTGTCAGCCACACAGGTGTTACTAAGCCCCAACGTAGGAAGTCCTGTAACCCTTCCCTCCCTCTCTTCTTTTGGCCAAAGCACGGTAGCTCAGTCCTGTCTCCTTTTGTTCCCAGGAATGACCCATGAAGATATCGTGCAGGAATCAAAGAAGTACTGGCAGCAGATGGAGGCACATGCCAGCAAACCAGCCAACAGCATGGTAAGTAAGGTGCATCTAGGGCTTGCAGCCTGGTTTTGCTCCCAACTGTTCCAGCACTTTCTCTTTTCCTCCCACTGCTCTGCCTGACAGGTCCCAGGCAGACCAGGCTGGCCGTTGAGGAGGAGGACAGCTGAGAGCTTTCCTGGTTGCAGTGGTAGCAATGAGCTTTGTGCCTTGTTTTGCAGCATTGTTATCTGCTCTGTTCAGTGGTGGGGTAAAGCCTCCAGAGCAGGGAGGGCAACGCACAGAGAGTGGTGTTTTCTGTGACACCTTGCTGGTGAAACTGGGAGACGTTGGAGACTGTGGCCACACAGAGTGGGGACCAAAGGTGTCCTGCTGCCCTTTAGTGGCCAAGGGACGATATGGCAGTTCGAAGGACTCTAAGAAATGAGTCATGACCCACAGGACTGCTCTAAACACAGAAGTGGGTGGAACTTGCAGCTCAGGTGCTGTTGAAGCTGGGCAGAGATCTTGGTGGCACTTTGCCAGGAGGCTGTGAGCTTTGCCTCTCTTTGTGCCACCAGTCTCTCAGTGTGGGAGAAGGTGCCTCTGGCTGCACCCTCTAGCACTGCCAAGAGCTTTCTCTGGAGAGGTGTGTTATAAGCAAATGGCACCTCTTTGTTTGCTTTCTTCCAACCTGTTGGCAAGGGTGGTGCTGCCTTACCTCTTTTTTTTTTTACCCAAGGGGTGTAGGAGCAGAGCCCACCCAGTGAGGACAATTCCCAGCCCAGCCCTGAAGTTGAACTAAAGCAGTTTTGCCATTAGAACAGGAAGTTTTTTGTTCTTTAATTACTTTTGGAAGATATGTCTGATGGGCTGAGAAACTTCATACCTCCTAGCAAGCTCTAGGAGTAGGAGCAATTCTCTCCCTGGCAAAATGGTGGGGGAAAGTGTTGTGAATCCTTTTTGTTCCCACTTGACAGATTTCTTTCCCCTTGTGGAGGCCTGAGCTCACCACCCCTTGGTCTGTGCTCTACTGTCAGAGCAAGGGTGCTTCACTTTTGTTTGGTACCTCTCACCTAGGAGTCCCTCTGCAGAGACCAGCAGCGAGTGCAGCCTGTGAGCACCCTGAGAAGGACGTGTTTTGTAGGAAAGGGATCTGAGTCACTCACGTGGTGTGTACCAGCTTTTTTATTTGGCTAGGTTACGGGCCAGCAGAAGTGTTCTGAAGGCTGTAGGGCACTGATGCTGGGGAAAAGCAGGTCTGATGGCGATGGGTTAGCCCAACAGGAAAGATGTAGGTTACTGCACTTATGCTTACGGTCTCTGTGTCTACCTATGTACTGGTTATGCTGCATGAGATGGAGCCATCTTTGAGGAGATGCTCAGCAACATACCTGTGCAGCCTGTTCTGCTGTTGTGGTCTGAAATGGCTGGGGGAGGGCAATGGGAAGCAGCAGTCCAGGGTAACCAAGGTCTCTAGTTCCCAAAGCTGTCTGACTTGCTTAAGGAATATGTTCTAGACTCTCAGTAAGCTGAGAGGACAAGTTCCTACAGGCTGTATTATATGAGAAGTGAGTCTGGATCTGAATGGTCCCTGCAGACAGATCTGGCTATGATCTCCTTCTACCTGGTGTGGGGACAGAGGCAGCTGCCTGCATTTCCACAGTGCAGAAAACTAAGTGTAAATTTTCAGCAGTTTGTGACAGTAGTTGGGTTTATATCACCAATCCCTGCCCCATGGAGAGTGAAGTCTAGTGACTGGTTCTGTCCCGCCTGCTGTGGATCTGCCTGCATCTTCCAGAAAGCTCTGTCTTGTCATTCTCTGTACATAATCTGCAGATAAAAAGAAGATAGATGGACAGCTGTTTTCCTGTAAGCCTTCGCAGCTTCAAATTCACCTTTGTCTGAAGGTGCTGCTGCTGGAAGAACAAGTTGTTCAGTGGGCTTGGTCAGAGCACGTCCTCTGAAGCATGTGGGATCTGGGTGCTGAGTGAAGGTTTTGTTTCTGGCTGTTGGGGCTTGCAGGGGGCAGAGGATCAGGAGAAGAAATGCCAGTGCCAGCTACATCAGCTGTTAGGGGATGGGCAGAGAGCTACATTTTCTGGGCCCTGTGGACAGTGTTAGGGCTGATGGCCAATGGCAAAGTCTGGTTGTGCCCTGCAAATGCCTGCTGCAAAGCTGGACTGTACCCTCCACCCTTCCAGGACATCAATTTGTGCGGAGGCAAAGCAGCAGCCTTGTTGGTACAGTCCGAAAATGCTTACCAGCAGCACCATCAGTTGTCCGTAGGGATTGGTAGCCTGGCATTGGCACTGTGCAGGGAGGCAGAGTCAAGTCAGTCAGACGCAAGTGTTTGCAGACCTCGGCTTTGGCATCAGCACGTGCTCAGCCAGAGGGCTGTGCTCCAGGATGAGACACTGGCTTGCTGTCGAAGACCCCGGGGGCAGAACTAACATATCTGTTGAGAGATGTTTACTTTTGCTATTATTTTCTCCCATCCAAGCAGGCTAACGTGACTCAGAGTTTTCTCAGCGTCCTTCCAGCTTTCGAAGTTGGCTGCCTGGCAAAGACAACTTCCCAGGAGTGCTGTAAAAGCAGACCCCTCCTTCCCACCATCCTGTGTGATCCACACCCACCCCGGCGCCCTCTGGTCAGCGGAAGCAAAGTCACTCCCAGGGATTTTGCTGCAGTTTTGTCACAGCTGCCAGTTGGACTCAGTTAGTGGCTGGGGCTATCCAGTTGTGGAGAAAAGAGGCAGGCAGCATACAGAGACCCAGCAGCTGTGACGATGCAGGTCAGGAGACTTAACAAGAAGTGGAAGATGAAGATACACTGCTTGCTAAACACCTGTCAGGGATCTCGCCCTTGGTCCCACAGATTTGGTCCCATAGAGGCTGCTGTAGGAGTAAACCCATTTGCTTCAGATTGAAGAGACAGTCAGCAGGAGAGACCGTTACAGGTAGCTGGGTGTCCTGCCATCACATCCCTAGGAACTGAGGGGTTTTAGCCCTAATTTTTTTCTGGTTTTCAAGGGCTATTCTGTTTCTACTCCACTAGCCAGCTGCAGAACCCCCATAAAAACTGGCTTCAGAAATTTAAGCATGGAGAGGAAAAGAAAGTCTCTAATAAGGGGTACTTGTACCTAAGTACGGCTTACTCATTTAGGTGGTTGAGTAACCTGGGCTCTTCATATAGTCCCCAAAGCATGTGACTCCTCCAGAGAGTATTTCAGTGTCACTGAGAGGGGTTCCTGAAGTTGGGAGACACAAGTGGCCGTGCTGGGACTGTTGCTTTCTGCAAAGCCTGAAGTGGAGAGCTGTCGTTCCAAAGGCATTTATTTATTTGGTTGCCATGGTGCATAGCTAACACTATATTGTCTGGCTTCATAGCAAGGGGTGGTGCCACAGCCCGAGGCACTTTTGCCTGGCTTCACTGCTAGAGCCTCATGTGATACTAATTTCCACACTGTTGGTTATCAGCAGCCTGCCAGGTATGTGTCTTGCCTTTACAAATACAGTCATGTAGCAGCAACAGCAGCAGCTTTGATTTTTTGCTTGACTTCTAATCCCCTGGGAGCATACATGCCCACTGGATTGACCAGCAGTTTGCATGACTCTGATGAAGAAATGCAAAGGGCTTCTTTTGGTTAAGAATTTGTGGAAAAATCAGCCCAGATCACCAGAATTACCTGAGAAACATTTTCTTTAATCTATTGTGTCTTCTGGAGCTACTCAGTTTTACTTTTTCCTGGGTCAGTAGATTTGAGACAAGCTTCCTGTCTGTGCTGAGAGATCTGTCGCCTGGAGGAAAGTAGAGCAGATAACATTGGGCTGATGAAAGGGAATATGCCAGCAGTGCCATTTTGTTACTTTAGGCCTATAGGTTTGTTCAGTCGGTGGTGAACTGTGGCATAATTTCCTTTGGAGACCAAGTAAAGATTAAAACTACTGTTCAAAGGCCACACATCTGAGAGGGAGGCACCTTACTGCCTTCTGTGATATCCCAGGTCTCGACCCTGCTCATCCTGCAGCTAGACACTTTGATGTGCTCTAGGTGGTCACCAACACTGATGAAAGCTGACAGATGAACAAGTCCCGTGCTGGATGCCACCAGAAAGGCTGCCCTGTGGGTGGGTAGGCCAGAATTGCCGCTGCTTTTCAAGAGAAATGATGGTTCTCTGGAGGGGTCCTTTTGCTGGGACATCCAGAGCAGTGATGGCCTCTTGTAGTCAGCACAGGCAAAGGTCAGGTCTCCGGTCAGTTTTTCACAGTGATGGAGAACCCTTCATGTGTCAGCTCTGCTTCTGTGAAAGACTGGGTCTGGAGGATGCAGAGTGGTAGTCGATAGCTTACGTGGCGTTTCCTGGGAGATGCTTTGATTCTGCACCACCTGTTTTCCCTTTGCCAAGGGAGGCGCATAGGGTCCACGCTACTGTTAATCAATTGCTGGCAGCAGCCTGCTCCTTGGGGTGGTGGGTTGCCTGTCTGCTCCTTATTAGATGCTCAGGGTTAGAAGTCAAGGCATGGCAGTGGGGGTGGGCTGCTTACGTGGTTGGCAGTCAGAGAGCTGTTTTACTGGTACGTGACCTTTGGTTTGGAAATGAACTGGAGACACCAGCCTCATGTCTTCCAGTGGTGGTACAAAGTGTAAACGGCTTTCCAGAGATTTGCTCAGGAAACACAAGGCAGTGATGATATGGGACTGACTCAATTTTTTTTCCCTCCACAATCTGTTAGTCATAATCCCAAAAGAGCCTTCTTGAGGAGACAGGTAGAAGGCCAATGAAGTTAAGTGGCTGAGAGGATATGAAATCTGTGAATTGACGGTTGTACCTCTGTCCAGAGATCATGATTAACTGCCTGTGAGGCCTGGTGCAAAGGAGCTGGGAGAGATGGAAACCTGCCCAGAAATGGCTTTGAAGGGTATTAACAAGAGGACCCAGCTCTGACGTCAGTGTGTCAAATGCTAGATGTGACATGAGCCTCTTGGTCCAACAGCTGGAGTGGGGGGTCCTGCACTGTGGCACAGCCTGGCCTCCTCCCAAGGGGGCTCTCTTGGCTGTGCGGCTGAGCTCTCGCCATGGGTAGCGCGGGCAACAGGCGTTGCCCTCCCTGCAGGGAAGTGGGCATTAAGAACTGGGGCAGGTCTCGCAGAGCTTGTCTGTACGTGGAGATATGCTGCAGAGGTTTCACAACCAGGCCTGGTCAGTGCTTGAAGCTGACTGTGCTTTCGTCCAGACGTCAAAGCCCATGAAATCATGCTGTAGCAAGTGGTGGTTTTGCTCCTGTCTGGTATCTCAATGGGCCACCAGCTAACACTGGCAAAGGAGAGCCAGGCTGTTTCTGGTTTAATCTGGCTTGTTGCTGGCACGTGGGCACGCAGGGAGCCACCAGTGTCTCCGTGGCAGTTTGGGGGGTGCATTTTGGCTCTGTTTGCCTGAGGCTGTGGTTCTTTTCCCCAGGCTTCTCCCCGGGCTCCCACGTCAAGCACCTTTGACCTCCAGATGAAATTTGTGTGTGGCCAGTGCTGGAGGAATGGGCAGCTGGTGGAGCCAGATAAAGACCTCAAGTACTGTAGTGCCAAAGCCCGCCACTGGTGAGCAATGCAACCTTCTCTTTTCCCCACCCCTCCTCAAGGGCAGGGATTTCTCCTCTTACCTTCACCTGGGCTTCATCTCTTTGGAAGAGGCTGTAGGTTTCTTAGCAGCCTCTCACTGCTCAGGGTGTTTGTCACTATAGCAAGCATTGCAGATAGCTGTTTTCCAGTTTCCAGCTCTCTTCTCTACTGTTTGTATTTGCTGACAGCATTGTGCAGACTGTTTTGGTGCGTGCAGTTCAGCTCCCACAATTCCCTTTTTTCCCAGTTGCTATCATTTCTTCTTAGCAAGGTCACTAAGATAGTTCTCTTCTGCACTTGTTTATACTTCTAGTTGTTTGCAAACATCTGTCAGGTCACTATTAGCAATGATTCAAGGTATTCTGCTTCCTTTCAAATTAATTTCCTTGGCTTTTTCATTGCTTTGATTGCTGTTCTCTGACATGTCTTGTCTGTTTGCACCTCCTGGCTCCTGGGGGCCCGTGAGGATGTTCGGTGTGATAGAAGAAGAATATCAGCTGGGAAGTCACCATTAGGTGACTTTCCAACATGGAAAGTGTGGCACCTCTTAACGCAGGCAGCCTGGCAGGATAGGATGTAAGGTTTTATAGGACTTCACTTCCCATAACACAAGCCACAAAGGCACAGTCCGGCATCCTATTGCAAATGCAAGACCTTTGAGGAAAAAGTGTCAGAAGCAGGAGTTGCTGGAGGAGGTGAGCAGGTGAGGATCACTTCCTGGAATGGGAAGGATAACACCTCTTTGTGCAGCTGCTGAATAGAGCTGGGGGTTTTTCCCAGAGTATCTTCTGGTGATCGCTTGCTGGTGCTGCAGGAGAATTAATACTTCCTGGCACCTGTTCATAAGACAGTGCTTGTAATGACTTGCATTTCTACTGCACCTTTCAAACAGAAAATATTCCTAAATGTTTTTCATGGATCTGATTGCACAAGAATTGGCTGTGTCAAAGGGTGGAATACAGTTGTTTAGTAACCCATGATGATGCCATGTGAGACTTTGGGGGGATCTTCTGTGCTTTTATGAGAGGAGATATCCCAAGAAATATGTGATAAGCACAGGGAGAAATCCTTCTAAACACCCTGCTTGTGGCTTCTCTGTCACAGGTGTGTGTGTCTAGGAGGAGCCGGATAGTGCAGGCACAAGCTGGACTGGAGGATCTGGTCATCTCTCAATATTTAAGGGTCTCTGAGGAGAACAAAACCTTGTTCTGCTCTTTCTTTTGCCTCTCTTGATTTATTCTCTCTTCTTTAGTTGGACGAAGGAACGTCGTGTCCTGTTGGTGATGTCCAAAGCAAAGAAGAAGTGGGTGTCTGTGCGACCACTGCCTTCCATCCGCAACTTCCCACAGCAGTATGATGTAAGCCCCATGCCCAGCACAGCCAGGTGCCCCTTCCCCTTCCCTCCCACCATGGTGCAGTGCTTTGAGGGCTGGTCCCTTGTAGACTTGGCAGGGAGGCAGCCACCTGTTGGCTGAGGTGGGAGGCAAGGACAGACTGATGGCAGCAAGGTCTCAAACACATCCAGCAAGAGGATGGAGCAGAAAAAGGAGCAGCACCTGTTTAAACTACTCAATGCACGTATGCGAGTTTCTGATGTTGCTGTTAATGCAGTCATCGTCTCAAGAAGTGGCTGGCACAGGGCTTGGGAATGAGATTTAAGTCTCCCCTTAGGTCAGGGTTTCTCAATGTGGGTGAGAGGCGAGACGGAGTGCTTGGGCGAAGCCTATCCCTGCCTTTGCTGTGGCTGTGCTGCTGTAGATTGTGAAACTTGCTCATGATGTGTTTTGAAAACAAAACTAAGAACTCGGCTGAAAAGCCACATGTGAGGAAAACTACACATATCTAACCTCCAACCCCAGCCCTGAATATGGCGATTGATAGTTTCTCTCTCCCTTTTCTTTCCTTTCTCCCTGAAAGGAGAAAGCTCTTTCCTCCCAACCCTGTGGGATCTTCTGCCCCTTAGTCCGTGGGCAGGTGCAAGGCCATGTGCGAGACCTGGAGCGCTCTCCAGTTGCAGGCCAGTTGCTAGAAACTGGCGAGGGGAGCAAGTGTTATTTACAGCTGCTGCAGTAGGAGACGAGGCCAGCAGGTGAGTCGCAGATTGTGCAGCAAAGCAGGTTGTCATAAGAGTGTGTGTGTTGCCTGAGCTCTCACCCAACCTCAGCCAGAGAGGAACAGTGTTGTCTCTTCTCCAGCTGGTCTCCTCACCACCATCCTCCTCTGGTGACAGGACTGGGGGAGAAGGGATGGTCAGTAAATGCGATGCTTGGAAAGCTTCTCATTTCCTCTGGCAATGATGCTGTTGGTAGCTGTGAGGTAAAGTTGTGCGTGTGCTAGTGCAGTCTAAGCAAACCGTAAGGCCACTCTTCACCCACTTGGAGATGGCTGGAGAATGAGTCACCTCTGAGGACCAGCAACATGACCAGCAGGAGACACTGTTGGGCTGATCCAGGTTGCTCCCTGCTGTCTCGTGGGTACCTGCACCCAGTTGCCTATGGAAATGGCAACAGGAGAGAGGCCAGGTGCTGAACTGAGCTGCCTGTGTGTTTATAGGGAAAACTTACCCCTCATGTCATCAGGAGCTTGAGGAAAAGAAGCGTGAGTTAATGATGTATGAAGTGTCCTGCATGCAACCTCTCCTGTGTGCAATTTAATGCCCTGGCTGTATTTTTGAACCCGCTTTCCCCTCTAGCAAGGAGTGTTTGTGCAGATACTAAATTTTGCTCTCTGTCTTTTAACAGTTGTGTATCCATGCACAAAATGGCAGGAAATGCCAGTATGTGGGCAACTGCTCCTTCGCCCACAGCCCTGAGGAGAGAGACATGTGGACCTTCATGAAGGAAAATAAAAGTGAGTGGGGGAAACATGAGCCAGAGAGTTTGGGGAGCAGGAAGAGGACATTTAGGCAGTGGATGCAGGGTCTGTTAAGACATACTCTTGACCACAGAGGTGGAGCTGGACAGAGCTGGTACCATGATCTTAGGTGGGATTATGGGGCAGGTGTGTCTACAGTAATTTAGAGCTGCTCTTTTCTTAAACGTGCATTTATATCTTGAGTCCCTCACTCTGGGACTGGTGCACATTGGTCCCATGTCTTGCATTGCTCCATTGCTGCCCTCCCTTTCTGCAGCTCTTTGAATCCACCCTGTGCTGTCCCTCCAGTTGCCTATACTGTCCCAGGCCTGGCTCCGCATGGAGCTCTGCCAAAGCACCAGTCCTGACCTGTAGCTGCTCCTGTATCTTTCTTGTCTGTCTTGTATCTGCCTTGGCTTTCTTGCCCATTTCTGCTCATATCCCTTGCTCCTGGGCTGCGGCACTCCCTGCTCACGGCATTGTATTCGAAAAGGGTGGATTTGAGATCCTGAATGAGAACATCATTGGGTGGTGCCTTTGTGGAGGAGCTTGTCTGGAATTAATTATGCAGGCTCCCAAGTTACCTTTTGGGGGATAGCTGGGGGGTTGCCTATGTCCTGGATGGCCAGCTCTCTGGCAGCAATCCTTGCTTATTCAGACCAACAGCAAGCTGGAAAAAAGACTCTCTTTGCAAGGCCCAGTGTCCAGGTGCTCACCTAGCTCTGTTGGGAGATGCTGGAAAGCTGGAAAGGGTTTCAGGCCTGCACTGAGTTTGTTCAGTCTTTACGGATGGAGGGTCTTTCTCTCTGCTGGGCCAAACACTGTTATTTGTTACAGTTCAAGTAATTTCGTTGCTGAGGCCTTTAAAGCAGATCAGACCAGTCTGGGTGTGTTTGCTCAAGCACGAAGGTGAATCTTCAAACAACAGCGTTGTTTCAGTTTGGGGGAATTTGCATTCATTATCCCCAATTGCTTTGAGTTCCTCAAGTACCCATTTAGTGAGGAGTAAATCACTAAGGCATTGCACTTACAGCATTGCATCCATGTCTGCAAACATCTGTGTTTCCATAGCGCCTCTCAGGAGCTGATCTTGGAAAGGCAGATGTGCAGTCAAAGCTTCCACCAAAACTTCCCTTCCCACTAGTATGCTGAATGGATTTTAAACCAAAAGCACTAGGAGACATCGACTGTAGTCCTCTGGGCAGGTTTTGAACTTGGGGCAGGCTATCATTAGGTCTTCTTCCCCTCCCCAGTGCTTCCTGGGGCCAACTTGCTTAAGGGCTCTCCTCCTTCTCAAGTGCTGAGGATGAAGCTTAGGTTTAGAGAGAAGGGACAGATCTGAATCCAGCCCCTGCCTTAGCTCCCTGGCTGGAGTGAGATGTCTGCTGAGGTCAAGCGGAATCAGGCCTGATGGAGAATCACCTTGTGGGGTGAAGTCCATGGAGATCTTGTGCCACTTTCCCTCCTTCCTGAATATTTTGTGTAGCTGCTGTCACGGTTGCCCCTCGACTCATAGAAGACACCAGGTGGTGTGCTGTGAACTTGGTTCCTCTCAGGGCTCTCATCTGAGGAGGTGACACTGGGCCTCCTGAGCACAGGCCTTCAGTCTGATGGCAGGTGCTGCTGCACAGGGGAGGGGAGGGGAGGGCTGCCCCAGCGTTCGTCGTTTTCTCATAGTTTGTGCACGGTGTGGGAGGTTGTCTAAGTGACTTCACGGGTCGCCTTTGTGCAGTACTAGATATGCAGCAGACCTATGACATGTGGCTAAAGAAACACAATCCTGGGAAGCCTGGAGAGGGGACACCGCTCACCTCACGAGAAGGGGAGAAACAGATCCAGATGCCCACCGACTACGCTGACATCATGGTAATCAGCTGATCTCTTGTCCTTCATCCCTCCTCCTCCTCAGTGCTGACAGCCTGACCCTCTCCTGGGCTCTAGGTGTGAGCTATCAGGGACTGCATTGCTCTTGTGGGACAGAGCCTGTGCTAATGTAGGTTAAACGGACAGCTTGGAGCAGCAGAGATGAGGCAGGAAGGGACTGAGCTGGGGTCAGCAAGGCTCTGCGATGGCTTTTCTGTTAATCCTCTCAAGACAGTAGGAGCCTACCTTAGGTTCCCTTTTGCATTGGCTCAGCCTCTCCCCAGGGTTCCTGCCTGCTCCTGGGAAAGCCAGCAAAGCCATTGCTGGCCTGTCAGAAAAGAGGGAGAAGGTTGGAGAAGAGCTGGGTCTGGAGTGCAGAGGCCTGAGAAAACTAGAGTCAGATGTGTCTCTTTTGCTCAGCGGTGGTAGCTGGTGTAAGGGTTTGTGCTCCTGAAAAGCCCTGTGCACCTGGGGGCCTTGCAGTCAGACCCACCCTGGGCCATCAGCAGGGACAGGGGGACCATGTCAGTGAACTGAGCTGTCCTGTTCTCTGAGCCCATTTGAGCTGTAGGTAGACCTCGACAGAGCATCTCCTCCACTCCCCCTCAGTGGCAGCACATTGCCCTAAAGTTGACATGGCAGGGAAGTGCACTCCACACTGAGTGGAGCTTCCAGGATGCTCTGGAAGGAGAGGGGGAGAGACAGTGCCAGCATGGGGAAGGCTGATGGGTGGGATTGTTAATGCACTGACTGGCCCTTTGCCCTGTCTGCACTGGTTAGATGGGCTACCACTGCTGGCTCTGTGGGAAGAACAGCAACAGCAAGAAGCAATGGCAGCAGCACATCCAGTCGGAGAAGCACAAGGAGAAGGTCTTCACCTCGGACAGTGACTCCAGCTGCTGGAGCTACCGCTTCCCCATGGGTGAATTCCGGCTCTGTGAAAGGTACCGTTGTCTCATCTCCCTCCTGTGCTGCTGCTGCAGGGATAGGGCAACAGGCCTCCACCATCCCTCCTCCTCCTTTACCACCTCCTCCTCTCACAGAGTCCCCAGGGACTTCTGCTTGGGGGAGGAGTGGGACGAGCTGACAGGTTTGGGTGACGGGGAGGCTGCTGTTAGATCCCAGAGGTGCTCAGCCACACTACTGAGTGGTAAAACCCCATTCCTGAGCACGTGTCTTTAGAAAAGGAGAGCCAGCTTCATGTCTGCACCTGTGCCCTCCACAGCCGGGATGCTCTCAGCTCTCCGGCTGCTGAACAGTCTGCTTGGCCCAATGCCTGGGGGAATCCCAGGTGCTTTATTAAATGGCTTGAATGTCTCACACCCTCTGAATCAGTGCCTTGAGGGGTCTTCAGAAGGCTTGTGATGGTTAGAAATGCTGGTTTGGTTAGAAAGAAGGTTCTGTCTCTCGTGGCTGTTACCTGGCATTTCCTCTCTTGTGTGGTGGTTTCTCCTCATCCCTTCTGGCCCAGTTCCATCTCGCATTTTTTTGTTCCGTTGACTAAATCCCCTCATGGATGTTGCTCTGTTTGCTGCTCTGTTTCTGTGCCCAGCCTCTGTGTTGCCTTCCCTGGCTGCACGTGGGTTTGTAGGAGAATCGCTTTGCCCTTAGAAAGGAGAGTTCGCGGCATGTTTTGGTGGGCCCTGATCAAGTATCCCAGACAGGGACCTCAAACCCCTGTCCTGGGGGTGCCCTCCTGATTGCGCTCCTTGTGCCGGCAGGTTCCAGAAGAGCAAGGCCTGCCCCGAAGGGGAGGAATGTCGCTATGCTCACGGCCAGGACGAGCTGACAGAGTGGCTAGACCGGAGGGAGGTGCTGAAACAGAAACTGGCCAAAGCCCGCAAGGACATGCTGCTCTGCCCCAGGGATGACGACTTCGGGAAATACAACTTCCTATTGCGGGATGGTGTATAGTAAGGGTAGGGGGGTGAGCCTGTTGGCTGGAGAAACACGGGGTGGGTTTTCCGAGAGTGGCAGTAACAGGGAGAGCGAGATCTGTGTCTCGCAAAGAGAACTTTTTCTTTTCTTTTGTTTTAAGATTATGAGATGATGATTTATTAGTGGTGAATGAAATCGTGAATTTGATTCTCCTTGGCCAGCGAACGCCATGCTCACTTGAGTTTGTGATCCGTCTTCTCTCTCTTCTTTCTCCCAAATTCTCCTTCCTCTCCATCTTTTTGTTTTCGCTGTCCTTCAAAGGAATGAATACAGTCTGTACTGGGCTGCGAATCAGAGAACTTCTCCTTGTGTCATTCTCCTGCCCTTCAATTCAGAGTGCGGCTGCAGAGATCTGGAGGACAAAGATGAAAGAAAAGGCCAAACACCTGGTGAAAAGGTGACCATGAAGTTCATGTGCTCCTTTTCTCAGTGCTGCAGAGCAAGCCCCACTTAACGCTGCTGCAGCCATCTTGCTCTCCTGGGAATTCAGTACCAGAATTAGGAATTGAGGTGCAAAAGAAGGAAAACCACTAGATCCAGCTTAAAACATCTATGCTTAAGCTTCTGCTGTCTATATTGCTCTGAGACATCAACTGGTGCTGAGGGAGGGTAACAGCTGTCTTGTATAGGGTGTAGCTAAAAGCAGCAAAGTAATAAAACTGCTTGCAGAAGCAGGAACTGGACTGTAGGTGACTTCAGACTGTTTCAGCAGAAAGCAAGTCGGTGACTGCTCATTAGATGTCTTTCTCAGTGCATGACAGGTATTCAGGGTGGGTAGTTTTGGTTTGGTTTTTTGGCTGGTGTGACTGGTGCAAGTAAGACTGAAGCCATCTAGAAGGTGTAGTGGAGACTGTGACACACCCTGTGTCACTGTAGTCCACGCAGCAGTATCTGTCAGGAGGAAGGCTGTAACCAAAAGGAGCTTGTGTTTCTGTGCTGCCTTGTGTCCTGAAGAGAGGGAGGGAGGTAATGGGGTTCCCTTCTTGCTTTCTACTTGGCATGTGTTATTGGTTATTTAGAGCTGCGTTTTTCCCTGCACGGCCAGAAGAACTGGGCAGGGGACCCAATTTAAAGGACCCCAGTGAGCAGCATGGGCGATGCTTTGCTGACAGGAATCCAGCTGGAAGGGCACTTACCAGCACCAGAGGTGCAGCCCCCTCTCCCTCAGCGCCGGGAGCTTGCAGATGCACAGTGCAGCCAGGGCAGGGACTGCGCTGGAGGGTGAGTGGCCCAGCGGGACCCAGCCATGTGCCTGCTCCTGTCCTGCCTGACGTGCACCACGGTGGGGGAACCGGTGATGCTGAGTGCTGGGCCAGAACTTTTGGTGTCTGTAGTGGCAGTGGTGAGAGGCAGTACTGCTCTGTATGCCAGCCTTGTCCGATCTGGCAGTGTCATCCTGTAAGCAGTAAACGTGTGTCCTGTCCTGAGCTTCCCTCTCCTCCTCTCTTCTGCAGTCCAGCTGCCTCTGCAGTTTTGCATGCATGGATGGCACCATCCACTCAAACACAAATACATCTCCCTCCCAGCCTTCGCAGGGGATGTCTTTTTCATCCAGAGTCTCCCAGGACAGCAAGCTCAGAGCCCTCAGGTCTGACAGTACTGTATCCGTGGTAAATACAATCTGGCCATGAACTGCTTGGTGCTTTGGCATTGCTGGCTCCCCCTTTTCCCTCCCTGCTCCCATATCCTTGGGGTTCCCAGCTTCAAGAGAGATGGGATGTGGAAATACAGGAGATGTGGAAATGCAGGAGATGCTGTGGGGGCAGCTGGCACCTTTCTAAACCAGCTTCCAGGCAGGTGCATCAGCTCCACTGGGGTGGTTACGGGCCAGGACCGTAACATCTGATGATACAGAGGTGGCTTACTGGGAGAAGAGGAGAGGGAAGTGGTTATTTCCATCTCTGCCCACATGTGGGGAGAAGGATGAGATGGAGAAGGATCTGTAGTGCTGTGGGGAGGAAGAGTGACCAACGCATCACAGTTTTTGAGTGGTCAGGTGCTGTATTTTCTCCACTGCTCTTCGCTGTAGCTCTCTGGATCGTACCTTCTCCTGCTGCTCCTTTTGCTCAACTGGTCAACTTTATAAACAGAGAGAGATGGGGAGGAGGCAGGCATCAGCTCCTGGGTCATCTTGTTCTGCTCTTCTTGGGCAGAGACACCAAGGAAGCAAATCTTATCGGGGAACGTTGGAATGTGTTTTTATTTTTAAAACAAATCTGCATCTCTAGTGTGACTCTAGCGTTCGCTGCACCTTGATTTCTCATACGATAACTTGTTTAGGTTACAGAGTGGGTCACTGTTCCCTCTGCCCATCTCTGCGATGAGAGCTGAGCTGCTCAGCGGGGCTGCGGAGGTTCGGGTTGGGGCCGAGGCGGGGAGAGGGCGAGCGTGCGTGAGATGAGGGAGGCCCACGGTCACAGGGGTTGCGTCGAGTATCAATTTTTGTTTTCCCTGATATGATAACCTGGTCTGTGGTGTTGCAGTACTTTGTCACCAGACTTGTTTTAGTGTGTATATATGTGACCCCTCCCATGAAGCATATATACACAGGTATTAAATATATCACTCTATATAATATTATATGTGTGTGGTATCGAAGGAATCTTTTAAATGAGGGTAAAGGAAAAGGACTCGGGCCAGGAAACGCAGCATCTCCGGTGTAAATATGAAGACTTTTATTTGGGTTAGAGAAAGGGAAATAACAAAGAGGGAAGGGTTTTATATAGATAGGTATAAATTTTGAGATGGAACAGCTTTTCCTGTTCACATTTTTGAAACCCCCTAGGGTGTCCTCGCAGTCCTGTCTCAGTGAAAGAGTATTATACTGCTAACTAGCAAGTAAAGTTTTAATGGTAAAGCTTTGCTTATATTATTTAAAGGGACATTGTGAAAGGCAGGAAGCTTCACACTTGACTTCCCAGGCTTGCTTTATCAAGCCAAGAGGGTTTTCTTCAGCACATTATGCAGAATTGCTCAGCACTCGCAGCTCTACAACAGATAAATGACAAGTTGTAGGGCTGCTTTAGTGGTGTGTTCACAAGGCCCTGTGGTTACTCTCTCTTTTCTTCATTCATGTGAGGGAAAAAGAATATTTTGCAGCACAGAACCAAATCTGAGGCTTATTAACAAAAGAAGTGGTGTTTTGATTTTATAACATTAGAAGAAAATTTCATATCCTGTAAAATCAGCAGACACACAGGCTCACACAGAATTTGATTTAGATCAACTGGTTAAATGCTGAAGGACTTAGTGAAAATCTTTTCCCAAATCCTTTGGTAGGGGCAGGAATTTAAGTGATGCTGGTGTTGGAGTTAACCTGACCTTTACAGGGGGAAGTAAAAAAACCAAAAAATACCCTGCTTAGCTTGTATGAAACCGTATGTCAAAAATGGATGGGTTTTAGCAAGTGAAAGAAAAAGATAGCAAGGGGATGCTGCAGTTCTGAGCTGGGTAGTAATGATTTCGAGTCCTTTAATATGTCTTTGTATTAATATAATTTAAGAATACCACGCTTTACTATTAAAAAAGAACTTAGTATCTTTCATAAGGTCTAGTATCAGGATAATAATGTAGATGTTTTAACAACATTTTTGTTTTTGTTCTTAAATAAAAAACAAAACAAACTTGCTTCTTTTAGCCTTTGTAATAGAAAATAAAAGTGTGCACTTTAAACCCTCTCCTGATCCAGTGTGTGGTTGCATTTTTCAAGTAGCCCACGAAGACTTTTTATCTTGGTTTCAGGTTTCCCTGCTGTAAGGAGGGAAGCAAAGGGCGCACTTCAAGCATTGAATCACTTTTGCTTTCTCCCATCTTTAAGTATAATCTACTGCTCTTCTTGCTGAGTGGAAAATTGCATGTGTGTGTATTAACAGATTCTGCAGTTCTTCATCAGATGCACAGTTCTGGTGAACTTTAGTTGTATTTAAGATATTTTAATTTTTTTTTTCTTTGCCCCAAACACACAGAATCTACACACTCTGCATTAACACATAATTTCAGGTGTTTAGGTAACCTGTGTTTTGAAACCTCCAGTAATCAGGTCTTGTAATCACCTTCATCTAGAGGTTGTTCTGCTGTGTAGGCTCCTCTGTTCAACTGGGTCAGCCAGTTCTTTAGCCTGCCAGCGTGCACCCTGCCAGGGAAAATGCCCTTAGCCCTGTGCACCCAGTCACATGCAGCTTGGGCCATGAGCAGCATCCATGCAGATTTCCCTCTGGAGAGGATCCTGTGTGGTGAAGATCACACCTGGGGAAAGAGGTCACTGTGAAAATACTTATTAATAAAACTGTTTCCTTTAGTTTTCAAATCTATCATGATACAGATTAATCTGGGATTCTTGATAAAACCAAAACTGGAGATGCGGCAGAGGCAAGGAAGTCCCATGGAGACACACTGCTACTGCTGTATAAACTGGTAGTGACCAGAAGATCTCATCCAGTGAGGCCTGAGGAGAGATTTGTTACGCACCTCACCAGTGTGCCTGGATACGGACACAAGGACTCATGTCCTTCTGATTGTGAGGGAGGCCTGAATACAAGCTTGTAGTGGAGAGGGAGTGAGGAGACTGGTGCACTTCTGGTGCATCTATTGAGTACATACAATGTGAGAAGCACTAGTTTTACCCTCCACAGATTATTGAGTCCATGCTGGCAAGAGTGAGGGAGGCTTTTCCAGTACAATGGAGACCAAAACTGTGAGGCAGACAAAGGATGAGGAGAAAAACAACAGTGTTTTCCTTGCAGGTTTGAGCCTTCAGCTGTGTTTCTCCACCGGTGTTTCTTCATTGAAGAAAATAAACTTGTATTTTGGAGAGGCAGGGAAAAGAGCGGTGACTTCAGTATTCATTTCCTCCTAGGAACTTCAGCAGACGTTAAGGCAAGGGGGAGAGCCCCAGGTCAGCCAGGAAGGATCCAGCTCCAATGGAGGATTGAGAGGGACAATGGTAGAGACCCCTGAGAGGTTGGAGGAAGGCTTCGTACTAAAGAACTTTAATGCCACCACACAGCAGCCTGGCAGAGGGATTTTGCCTTGCAAATCATGTAAGCTGCAGATGGGATTCCTAAGCAATTTTGTGACTGAGTCTGCCTGCCCACACTATAGGGAAACATTTCTGGGCAGTGACAGCAGGTGATGCAAATGCTGTCATCACTTTTAATTGTGTTTGCTGCAGCCATTGCAACCAAGAACAGGGCTGTGTTGTGTCGTGTCCTGTGCAAGGAGAGCAGCAGAGAGTTCCTGCCCTGCAGGAGCTGTAAGCTGGGGAGGTCTGCTGGTCACTGGCTGGGGTGGGGGCACGCAGGAGGTAACACTGTAGGGCACTCGGAGGGGAAAAACATTGGGCAGAAAGCAGTGTGCTAAATAGTAAAAGAGGGCTGGGTGGGAGTGACTGGTGGGAGAGAAGTGAAGGAGGAAAGGCTGCAAGAGCACCAGCTGGAGCAGCCAGCCATTTGGTGTGGGCCGGAGGAAGGTGCTGAACAGACTTGGCTGGGTGGCTCTGGGCAGAGGGTCTGGGGACAGCTAGCTCCTGGGGCTCCTGCAGAGCTGTGGGCACTGCTCAGGAGCTCTGCGTCCCATCTCATCCAGCCTTGCCCCTTCCTCCCCAGGATGGGAGGGGACAGGGTCCATGCATTCCAAATAACCTCTTTCCTTTTGCAGCTGGATTGTCACCTCCTGCTTCTCTATGGTTCCCCCTCCAGGTAGGAGCAGCAGGTCCCAGTGGCCCCAGGGCAGGGGTGGTGTTTCCTGGAAGCATATCCAGGTGCAGCAAGGATGAGAGCAGGGATCAGACAAGATGACAGCTCCAACTGACTCCTTCCCCACTGCAGCAGGCCTGGCCTTGGCAGCTCCTGAAACTGCCCTTTTTCAGGGGTGCTCCACTCTGCAGTTTAGCTTATGGATGGCAGCACCCCGGAAAACTCCTTCTTTTTCCTGAGAGCCTTGAGAGGCACAGACATAGCAGAGAGTCCCAGGAAGTAGGGTTATTTGTTACCATCTGGATTAATCCTCCCATAAATGACATTTACCCAGGGCTGGGATGGAAACCTCTAAACCCAGATGTCAGATTTGGCTTGCTTGAAACTGGAAAAATACCCAGTGCTGGAGGTGTTCTTTGGTGTATTTCCCTTCTTCTCTGTGGATTTCCTTGTCTGCCTTAGCTGTGGGCTTTTGGTAGTGCTGGGGCCCTCCAGGCAGATCACTGGGAAGGACGAAGAGCTGCATAGTTTCTCTTAATTGAATACCAAGGCACGCTCTGCAGTCTGTACCCCAGCAAAGCTGAGACAGAGAGAAAACGTCCTGCTTCCATTGGAGTAAGATGGCCTCAGTTTTCCCCAGCCAAATGGCTTGAGGATGACTGCAACACAGTTGGATGTTGCCCCTGGGAGCTGTGGTGGGGATTTGATACAGAAGCAGTGTCTCAAAAGAAGCTCTCATCAGGCTGGATCTTCTCCTGTTCAAGACCATTCATATCTTGGCTTTTGGGGATGAGCAGCAGCCAAACTGTCCAGGCTTCTCAAGGGATCAGTTGTTGTCTTTCAGCCCACATGCCTTCCCCAGGCTCAGCTGACTCTCATATCCGTCCACTGGGCTCTGACGTCTTGGGCCATGATGCTGCAGCACCCCTGCTGTCATTCCCAGGAGAGGTGAGTGAGCCTGGAAAGGGATGGCCAAGGAACAGCCGAGGTCCTTACAGCCAGCCGCTCCATTTTGAGAAGGAAGCAGCTGGAGGAGCATCTATCTTCCTTGCTGTCCCACTCAATGGTCTCCTACAGACCCTGGCAGAGGCTCAGCAATTGCTGTCCTTGGATTTCCCCATCCTGCTTTAAACGCCTTGGTTTATTGCTGCTCTTGGCACCTCCTGGGCTCTGCTTCCTGCCAAGGCTTGTTCAGAGAGCTCCCAAAGCCAGCTCTGCCCAGGCTCCCAGAGCATTTCCAGAGCAGGGAAATGCACAAAGGCAGCTCTAGGTGTCCTTCCTACCCAGGGCAGCACAACTTCTGGTGATCCCAAGAGCCTTTCTCACATTTTCTCCCTGCCTAGCACCTAGTTTTCTGGCAAAGGGCACTTCACAAGGGAAGGCCACATGCGGAAGAACAGAGCTGCGGTGAGCCTGGCTGCCACGTGAGCACCCCAAGAAGGAGGGAGATGTCTTGGCGGGGAGTGTGGGGAAGCAAAGCTCATTAGCTTTTTGGCACTCATTTTGGGGAATTAGTTTTTAGAAATCCTTTTGCCTCGGGCGGGAGGTGCAGGCGGTTCCTTCCACTGAAATGCAGCACTCGCTGGAGGGATCCCGGCGCTGCTCCTCCACACAGGGAGAGAGGCATACATGTACATGTACACAGGCACATGTATGCTTGTGATACGCTGCCCAGGGAAGGGGCAGCCCCTTCAGAGTTGGGAAGGAGGCTCAGTGCAAGGCCTCATGAAGCCTGTGTGACTCTGCCCCATGTTGATACCATCAAAAGTGCCTAAAGGATCGCACACCTGTGTTTCAGGTGCCAGGCAAGGTCTTAAGCCAACACAGAGCCCCAGTTCCATATTTGCCAATCCTCAGCTGTCCACCCGCCTGTGCTGGCTTCATCGCTCCTTCTGCCACCTCCTTTTCTTTTAAAGTAATCTGCTGTGGATGCAGACACCCCTAGTCTGGCCACAGCCTTCCCTGTTGCTGCTGTTCTGGGTATCCTTGCAGCTCCATAGATGTCTGCCGCCGCTAACAGCAGCATCTTGACCCTACAGAAGTCAAGGTGCTGGGATGTGGACCAAGCCTGCTTTCAGAATGGCCACAGTGAAACTCAGCCTGCCAGTCCCTGCCAGGATGAAAAAAATTCCCTCTCAAGCTCAATGCACTATGCAAATAAATAGTTAAATTTGGAAGTTGCCAGTGGAGTGTGCATTTGTCTGAGGAGCTAGTACAAGAACAAAAAAAAAAAAAATACGGATGTCTGCAAAGAGGCAGCGACTGACCTCTGGCAAAGGGTTTGCTTGGATAAAAGAAGAAAGAGGAAACCACTTACCAGGCTGGGTTTGGTGCAAAAACCAAACTGTGGGTGGGCGTGGCGCCTCCACACAGGCTGTGAGGAGTGGGCTTGATTTGTGGGACCTGCAGCAGAAGACACCTTGTGTGAGGAGATATGTCAATTTCCAAATAATGGCTGTGCTGCCAAGGTGAATGGTCTTGGGTGACTGAAGAAAAGAAAGCTGCTTCAAGAGCAGCAGAATTTGTAAAGCTTCTAGAGATTTCTACAGATTTTTGTCCTTATTTCCAGATACCCTTCAGGGGAGTAACCTACCTTGTCTGTCACCACAAAGTCTCCTCAGTACTGCTGGCTTCTGCCTGTCCTCTCGCTATTGCCTGCCAGGGACAGCACATGCTTTGGGGTGTCACTGCCAAAGCATGTGCCCCAGATCAAGCAGAACAAATAACAGCAGGTTTTCTCTCTGAGGAGGCATTATTCAACTCTTTTGTTACTAGTTTATCTTTCAAAAAGAAAAGGATACTTAAATATATTTATCCCTTTGCCAAGGTGGGTAGCATGTTCTGGGGAGGGAAGGATGGATGGATGGATGGATGGATGGATGGATGGATGGATAGATAATACTGTTGTGTAAGCTTTGTGTCCTTAGAAAATCAGACAAAAAATGTTTTCTATTTTCTAAGAGGAATAGTTCATTAAATTATCAAGCCTTCATCTCATCGGAGGAAGCTGAGATAACAGCAATTAGCAATAATAACCAATAATGCCTTTCTCTGGTCAAATGTCACTGCTGCTGGTGAGTTCCCCACAAGCTGTGCTTTCAGATACATGTAAGAAACAATGAAGTTCCCTTCTGTACAGGTGGTATCAGAAATCAGTGTGCAGCCAGGTGGCACCACCAAGTACAGGACCCACAGCAACGATCTTCAGAAGTTTCTGACCAAGGAGACCCCCCAGGCATGCCACCGGCTCTTGTTTTGGGTCTGAGGGTGGCTGCAAGACCACCGTCAGGAGGGGAGGCAGTGGAAAAGCAGCTCCAGAAGCACCGCAGGTGTGGCCCTGTGAAGGAGTTGAGGGAGCACTCCTGGGGCTGAGGGAAAGATGACAACTTGGAGAGATGCACAGAGAGCTCCTTCTAATGAACAGGCCTGTATCAGAGATCTGAATGTCTGAAACGATTCTTCAGAGTCTCAAACTGCCAGGAAGGCTGTACCTACTGATAACACCTCAGCCCCAGCGCTCTGGGCCTGATGGCAGACCTCTGTGGAGAGGTCCCTCTAAAGACAGAAGTAGAATTAGGGGTTTTAAAAGAGACATTTACATGCTCTGGTACCAACAGAAGTACCTGAGCACTGCAGAGAGGTGGGGGCAGGAGGGGAAGCAAAAGATAAGAATTTGGTTGTGCTTAAAAAAAAAAAAAGCAACTCTTTGGAATGAAAAGCTAAAAGGAGGGGGAGCATGGACTAAGGACCCCCACTCCTCCCCTCAGGACTGCATGTGGCCGTGGCACTGCTGGACACACTCCTTGGGCAAATGTGCCGAGGGCTGCAGCGAGCACTGCTGGGCGGTGTGGGTAGCTGCACCGAGAGACCTACAGAAAAGACAGATAGCCCTGGCCCCTGCCATTTAAATTGGTGTTCCTGGAGTTTGCCTCTCTCCATCACATTAGGTGCCCCCTTCTGTGTGCCATCCACTTAGGGCCAGCGTAAGTTGACTATGGCTGGTTGAGTCTGTGAGAAAATGTGCTGTTAAGGGCTGACTGGGCTTCTGAGTGATGGAGCAGAGCTGCTGAGAGCTCCGCTAACATGGGATTACAATACTAATAAATAATGATCTGATCTGATAACAGTGCAGCCAGCACAAATGATGCAATCTGTGGCCATGCCTGCAGCTTTCCAGAGCCAACATTTCAACTCCATTCACTAAAGCAGCTCAAGTGCTCTCCGTGGCGGGGACGTGACAGCAGATGGACATTCCCCACTGCTATGACTTTATTTCATAGTACGGTTTCTGCTTCCCCAGGATCAAAGTCAGGGCAATGTTGATGCATCCTGCTAGTGATGTTACCCAAGCTCTTCTCCTGGGTGGGAGCTCATTTTTCAGGGATTATGAATCAAGAAGGACACACAGTGTTGGCAGGAGACTTTGTGGACGTGGCAAACACAAGATGAGGTATGTGCTCTCAGATCTCTAGACAAAAATGTGTAGAAGTCTATTGCAGGCTAATGTGACAATTTAGATGATCTTTAAGGTCCCTTCCAACCCTAACCATTATATGATTCTATGAATTTCCTCTCAACGAACTTCATTTTCTGAAGCCGTAAATGTCAGTCAATTGCTGCAGCAGCTGCTGTGAAGTCCTTGGGTCCCTCCAGACACACAGTCAGATGTTTGTCCAGCTTTCAGGACAAGTTTGAGCCTGGAGCAAAACCAGGAGGTTCAGCTGCACCTGGCATTGGGCAGCTACCATGTTCACAGTCACTTCACTTCGCCATCCTTTACTTTGGTGAGAAGCAGACCTAAGCATGTATGGCGGTAGCTCTCCCCAGTGTTAGTGATACCTGGCAGGATTGAGTGACCCCACTGTGCTTGCTTTGACCAGTCAGAATGGACTGGAAGATTTCAGGAAAGGATATGGACCTCCTGGCTGGCAGGCTGTGCTCCAGGAGGGAGAGATGCGATTGTTTCCCTTGCTCTCAGCAGCCAGAATGCACTGACTGTCTGCAGGGTCTGTCTGCTGGCTCCAGTTTTGTGTGGGTGGAGGGCTGGTAGGGGACTATTCTCCCTGAATGGCTTCACCACCGATGGTTATCACTGGCTGTTTTCTTACATTCTCCCTGGGGAATGGGGAGAGCAAACCACAAGGAAAATCCGAAGAGGGTGTAGTGTGAGTAGCTGTACCATAATTAAGAATTCTACCAAAGCATCTACTGTGTGATTTCTGAGCCTGATTAGATTGAGATCTAGATCATGAAACTCCCAGCTAATCTGAAATTCCCAACCACCCAACCTGGCTAGGTAATTCTTTCTTTTTGGTTTCTAATGGGTTAAATCAAATGCATTTCTGTATTGGACCAAACACCATGCTATCATGGGGCGAGCAAACCCTATCACTTTTTAAGACTCTAAATGCTGGGCCAGTGAAATGCTTCACTTTAGGCACAAGAAAAGTCCTAATGACTTCACTCAGGCCACTTCCATGCTTGGTTTTGAGCCACGCATGGTTTTGCTGGGCTGTTCCTGGTAGCCAGGGGTCACAGATCAGAGTGGGAATACCTGGTTCCTATTGAGACACACTGGCGCTGTAAGGCTGACTCTGGCAAAATGGACAGGAGCAAACTGAGAAATAAAGGCAATTCTGTTCTAATTATCACACCCAGCAGAAGAGAAGATCCCAGCGTGTGTAAGATGCTCCTTCCCAAGCCTGATTCTGATAAAGAAGATCAGACCTTTATCCTCCTGTATCAATCCCTCCATGCTAAAAACTTCACTAACAGAAGAGGAGGGGCTTTTACATGCTCAAGGTCTTACTTAACCAGCTGTTATCAGAGTATCTGCAGGGTGCATGAACTCTCTTGCCTTACTTCACTGCTCTAAGGGGAGGCTGGCAGCTTCCTGATGAAACTCGGTGTCACTTATGAAGAGAAATCCTGCCTTTTTGGGGATAATGCACACTCATTAAGAAAGATGCCTTATGCTGTTATAGTGACTTAGGAGGGACACGCAGTAAGTGTTGCATCATATACAAATATTGTCACTATCTGCATCTCAGAGAGCTGAAAAGTTAGCAGGCAGAGGCAGACAGCATGTGTATCTGCAGGGCAGCCTGTGCAGCTCGTTGCTCCTCAAAGCCTCCCGAGAGCCCTTCAGAGGATCCCTTTGCTGTTGTGTTTGCAGTCGATGCATGTACCCCTGACAGTGCGCACTTGCTCCCCGCCCCCCCCCCCCCCCCCCCCAATGTGTATATTTGTTATAACACCTTGGGAAGGAAAAGGGTGCTGCCTTTGCAAAGTTAGATAACTGGCCCAGTTCTTTGCTGCCGGATTGGCTGGGAGAGGCCCTGTAAGACCACGCTGGCCAGCCGCCCGGCCCAGCCCTGCAAGGCTGCAAGCTATTTCCACAATTGGCCACTTCAGAGTGGGAGAGGGGGAGGTGAAGACAGCCGGGCAAACTGCATCTCTGCCAGGCTGCTTCCTTTCCTCCTTGTTTTTTCTCTGCCGGAGTAGTTTGGCAAGCCCGCTTTGGAAGCCTCTGAGCCCTTCTCGCAACGCCCAGGCGAGTGGGGTGTAGCACTGGCAGCCCGGCACCTGGCCCTCCCTTAGTTGTGCTACACAGTCCTGGGACAGGACATGTCAAGCTGCAACAGCGCCGGGGGCCCCGCTGCCCTGGACTTTCCAGAAGTCCTGAAGTCCCTGCTGGAGTACTCCTTACCCTGGACCAACAAGATGACAGGTAGGAAGGAGGGGAATGCATGCTGGGGTTTCTGTTTTGATTTCTCCTTCCCCTCCTGAAGTTGCAAGGCGAGAAGGAGGCAGAAGATCTTTGCTGTAAGCCCTTCAAGGGTGTGTTTCCCCCAAGTGTTCAAGTTAGACGGGGAGTTCTGGCACCAAGTGTGTTGTGCAGCTAAGAGGAAAAACGGCAGCAATGGATTGATTACAAAATCAGTCAAGAGTGCTAAGCTCCTGATCCTTTTAATCTCTGTGCTCAGATACTTCTTGGAAACCCTCAAAGCTTTGTGCACAGAGAAGGCTTGGGCACAAATCTCCATGCTCACATAGGAGCAACCTCCAGGATTGCCATCCAGGTTGTCCCATGGTTAATAACTGTTGAGCCTCCAGACATTGCCTCTTCCCAGCTGCAGCCTGCCCAGGGAGCCCAGCCCGCCTGGGGCAGGCTGATTCCGTGCAAACTTTGTGTTTGATGCTGCAGTTGTTTATCAGTGGGAGGCTGGGGTAGGGGACAGAGCAAATGTTGTCTTTTCTTTGCAAGGGCCCTTCTGTACTCCTAGGCTTTCCCGCTCTCTGTGCAGCATCCTAGAAAACAAATGCAAAGGACTCAGGAGGTTATTTAGTCTGGGCTTTTGCTGTGCTGAATGCTTCGCTCTTGCTGGACTGATCACTTCTCTGTTGCTGGCCATGCTCCAAGTGCCCATCACACAACTGGGGGACTCTCTGGTTTTGGATGGAATGCCACATGCCCTTGGCAAGCTGCTTTTTGGTTTTGTGTTTTAATGTTCGCTGTTGAGTGTTGGGGAGATGTGTGGGAACACCTCGGCTCAACAAGCTCGTGTCTAGGCACAAGTAAGTCGAACTCACAGAAGCGAACACGCACTGAGCTCGCTCTTCTGTAGGGAATTGCTACCAGGACACGCAGACGGGTCTGCAGTCTTGAGGGGCAGTGTGATCCAGGAGGTGGGAGCAGAAAAGCCAGATGCACAATGTGGAATGGGATCCTGCTCTTGCTCCAGGGTCAGCAGGAGAAAAGACTGCTGCTGCAGCAGTAAAGCATTTGTGGCAGGAAAGGCAGCGGCCTACACCGGCTGGAATACAGTGAGCCCTGTGGCACCCATGCAGCTCCCAGTGGGAAAGCGAAATAGGGCAAGGGGAGCTGCCACACCCCTTAAGGGGCTCATTTTGTCACATTGCTCTGCTGCTGCCACCTGTGAGCTGTCTCCCTCCTTTGCTGAGACTTTGCCCACTAATGGGTGTGTTTATGTATCACACAGTATGAAGCTGAGTGTGGGGACCAGGGCATGTTTTCTGAGCTGACTGATACCTGGTTAGAAAGCAGACCTGGCTGGGAGGAGGCAGTAACAGCCAAGGGAGGCTCACGTGGTGTAGAGCCTTGCTGTGGCTAAGCTGAAGTTTGGCTGCCTCTTTGGGATCTCTGGTCTCCACAGCCAAGTGGATTGAATTAATCCAAGGGAGGAGCGCTGGCAAGATTTATCTGTTCGGCAAGAGCTGGAGTCAGGCGTAGAAGGGAGATCAATGATTTGCAGAGGGAATAATTTAGTCTTAACTCAGTGTGGCTTATTTGGCAGCTGAGGGTGCTGTTTTGTGGTAGCTTTCTTCCTCAGCCCCAGGACCACCCTGCCTCTCAGCATCACCTCCCATAACCCTTAGAATTGTCCTTATTAAGCTGCCTCCCTTCCCGGGCCGGCATTCCCGTCATGGCCCTCCTCCCACAGAGCTCATTTCTCTTCTCCTGGCTCTCCATACCTACACACCACTCATCTGGATTTGCTGGATCTCAGACCTCTGTCTGAAATGTATTCTGCTATTCAAACCTCCCAGCGGGGTTTGCTGTATGTGTCCCCCCCGACCCTGTGCCTACCACTGGGCTGCTTCTTGCTTGCCTCCCTCCTGCATCAGAGCCGGGCTGCTCTGCATCATCTGGCCCTGACAAGACTCCCAGCAGTAACAGCCAAGGCCGCTGCATTCCTCTCTTCTCAGCTGCAGAGCAAAAGAGAAATTGTAAAACTCCAGGCAGATCCCAGCTTAACCAAGAAGGTACAGCTGATGGTGCAGTGCCTGCTTTCTGCTGGCAGTGGCTTGAGCCCCTAATCCCCAGAGGCAGCGAGGAAAAGCTCTCAGAGCAGCCTCCCTCCTAGCTGGCAGGGCAGAGCTGATGCCCGAACAGGGTGATGTGAGAGGGAAGCCACAGGAATGCTCCCCAGGAGCTCCCTCCCTCCCACCTTCGGGCCGAGCAGCTAACACTGTACAGGCTAAACCCTCTCCAAGCAAAGTCACAACCCCGTGGTGGTGCAGAACAAACCTTAGCACAGTGGAATGTGGGTGAAAATGTGCTGGAGGAAGAACATAGTCGATCTGAAGGGAAAAACCCTGGAGTAAAGGCTGCTGAGTGGTTTTAATAGCCTCCATTCATGTTACCCAGCCAAGCAGTTGCCATTGAGATCTGCAGGGGGGATGCGCACAGAGCCTGTTCCTTGAAGGAGCGCCGTACAGTACCGAGAAACAGTGTCATCCCCGGGGGCCTCCAGCATCAACAACAATGGAACAAAGCAACCATGAGAGCCATAACTGAACGGGAAGCCTGCAGCCTGCTCTGCTTTGGCTACGTCCCCTCACCCTGTTCCTAGAAGCTGCTCCTTCCCGACCTCACTGGGTTGTGTTCTCTATCTACCACCTACCACTAGCTGTTTCCCAGGCAGAAGCATCGCTGCGAGCCCGCTGCCCCTTGCCGAGCTGTGTGTGCCACCTCTGTCATGTGTGGTCTGACATCTGTGTTTCATTGCCCCGTGTGAAGTGGCATCTCCCTTTCATGCATGTACTTTTTCCTTCTGCCAGCTGAGCTTGGCAGGGCAGAGGGAGTCCATGGAGGGCAAGTGGCAGCTGTGGAGCACGCTGGGCAGCGGAGCATCACCTGTTTTGCCTGCTTCTTGCAGCTGGATTTATCAGCCTTGATAAACGATGCA
The DNA here is from genome assembly GCF_031877795.1 of Strix aluco. Lineage (NCBI taxonomy): Eukaryota > Metazoa > Chordata > Aves > Strigiformes > Strigidae > Strix > Strix aluco. The sequence goes on from NC_133935.1 coordinate 32,324,718, forward strand.
TTAACCTGCACTGTTCCAGCCTGTATGAACACGTGGCCCTCTCCAGGCTCAAGCGCGGGAGTTGTGTCAGGAGTCCTACCCCTGTCCCCTGTGAAGGAGGCAGCAGATTCAGCCTCCCAGCCTACACAAGAGAAGTAGCTGGCAGGTAGGGCAGATCCCTGTCTGCCTGGGGTTGGATGGAGACATCCCCTGGTCCTCGGTGCAGTAAGGCAAGGGGGGAAAGCACCTACTCCATGCGACTTCCAATCCATTCCTTTTCCTGGGACGCGTAGGGAGGATTTCAGACCTGATTTTGTGTCACAAAGACCACCAGGGTTTATTAGCAAGGGTCAGGTCAAATTGTGTCTTGTCACCGAAGTGAAATGTCTGAGGTTTGTGGAGAGACAGTTGAATCAAGCAGACACCTGAGTGTCTACCCGGGAGGGAGAGGTCCCTTGTCTGCTGGCACTTAGGAGGACATCTCTGCCCTGGCACCTGTGGCTCTGTTGGGTGCCGGCGGGGCCATCCCAGGGAGGTTGCCCACCCTTTCCTTGCCCGGCTCGCAGCGCTATGCAGTAGGTTTGCTGCGGCCGGCCCTTCTGCGGCAAGAGGCAGCGACTGCTGACGGGAGAACACTGTGGCTGTAGTGTCTGTCGCTTCTGCGAGCTTATTCATTCTGCAGGAGAAGCTCCTCAGTATCCGCCTGTGCTCTTGGGGATGAACTTGGCAACATTCGCTCCCTTTGTGTGTTCAGAAGCTTAAATCCCAGCACGGCATTCCTGTTGCTGCAACAGGGGGTGGTTGAGGAATCACAAGGATTGCTTGTGATCATGAGAACTTGCAAAGACTCCCCCTCTCCAGCAGCCCAGCCGTGCCAGCAGCCGCAGTGGAGTCCTTCTCCCTGCTGATGTTATATAGGGCATGCCGCTGCGGCTGCTGCTGGCAGGATGTAGGACAGAGGGAGATTAAATCCAGGTCATGTGGGAAAGGTGATCTCGGGATCCTAAACGAGGATATTTAAGGACCGGCTGGAGCGCTGGCGCCGGTTCGGGAGCGGCGGGCTCCCACCTTGCCCCCCGACGGCCGCCGCGGTTACGCGACCCGCCAGCCCGGGCCCGCCGCCCCCCGGTCGAGCCCAGCCGGACCGGGACAGGGGCTGAGGCAGCAGGGAGCAGCCTGCGGCCGAGAAAGGGCCCGTAAGCGCCGCGCAGCCCGGGCCGCCTCCGCGGCCCCCTCAGCCGGTAGCGGCGCCCCGAGGGAGCGGCGGGGGAGGGCCGCCCACGCAGGCGCAGGCGGCGAGCGCGCGCCCCGCGGCAAGGCGCTGCTCCGCCCCCGCCGCCCCCGCTCCATCCCTCCGCCGCCTCCAGCGGCAGCTGCCGGTGACGCAGCGCCCGGGGGAGCGGGGGGCGGGGCACGGCATGCTAATGGCTCGCCGGAGCCTGCCCCTGCACGTGCCCCGGCGGGCGGGGGGCGCGTGCCCGCGCCGGAGGCTGAGGGGCGGGGAGGGCGGGGCCTGCCCGCGCGGGGCCGCCCCCCGAGCGGCGCGGGCCAATCCGCGAGGCGGAGAGGGCGAGGTGGGGCGCCACTGCCGGGGTGGGCGGGGCCCCGGCGCTCATGAATACTGAAGCACGCGCGCGGCGTCAGCCGGCTGCGCATGCGCCGTCCGCCTCTTCCCCCGCCGTCTGCTCCCTGCTCGTCGCTGCCGACGGGTCCCGGGGAGCTGTCGCAGCCTCGCGCCGGGCGCTGCGGCCGCTGGCGACCGTTGACAGCCCGCCCGCCCGCCAGCTCGCGGGGAGTATGCCCGGCCGCGCCGCGCACCAGGAGGCGGCGGCGGCGGCGGGAGGACCAGAGCCCACTGCAGCCGGGGGGAGCGCGGGGGCCGCCGCGCAGCAGGAGCAGCGGGGCCTGGCAGGGGCCTTCCCGCTGGTGCTGAAGAAGCTGATGGAGAACCCGCCGCGGGAAGCGCGCCTGGGTGAGCGCGGGAGCGCGCGCGGGGACGGCGGGAGCGCGCGGCACACTCCAGCTCACCCCCCCTCTCCTTCCCCCCCCTCCTTACACCCCCCCCCCCCGCCGTCTTCCCGCCCCGTCCCTCGGAGGGCGGGACCCGCCGGGTCACGGTGGGACTGGCTGCGGCGTGCGCGGGGGGAGCGGCCGCACGCCCGGGCCTGGCGTCCTCCCCCGGTACGGCCCGCGCCCCTTCCCCCCCCCCGCCCCGGGCGGCTGTGCCAAGCGCGGGATCCCAGCCCGCCGGGCTCGGCCTCACGGGGCGGCCGCCGGGCCCGCCGGCCTGCAGCCGGGCCGGCTCCCGCCTCAGAGGCGGAGGGCAGCGGTGGCCGCCCCGCGGGCTGGGTCTCCCCGGCGAGCCGGTGCGACTGGAAAATTCAGCTGCTGCCATCGTCCTTTCGGGTGCATTTAGATGCCCGCGCTGGGCGAAATAAAATGCTGCAGGTACGAGGGGTGGGTAGAAGTCAGGACGTGACACGCTGGTTTTATTCCCTTGGCTGTCTGAAGCCTCCCCTACCTTTAGACGCATAGTTGGGAGCGGCAATTAAAAGGTTTCGAGTCTTTCTTGACCTTAATTGCTGAAAAATTGTACGGTGACAGGCACAAACAGCAAATCTCTTCAGATTAGGTTTGGTGATAATCCATAAGGGTATGACTGCCTGCACATGCAATCCTGTATAGGCTAGAGCTGTCTTTCTCCCACTGATTATGCAGACAGCAGCTGTGTAAATAATAGTGCTGGTGCATATAGTCCATTGATGATGGCATACTTTTTCTTTTTTTCACCTGGCAGTATTTTTGCCTTTCTGAGTATCAGTTTGATTTTGAGGAAGGCTCAGGTTTATCTGCACCACTGTAATGCCCAGTGTACTGGTATATAATAAAATAAGCCCTCACATTTAGGAATTTTGAGGTTGAGAATCATTTTTGGAACATCAGACAAAATCCAGGGTATACCACAGTGCAAGCAAGGTTGGCGAGATTGTTCCCAGTGAGGGTTCTAGTTAAGATCCATTTACTTTGCATGTCTAACATTGCGCAATACTGTGTAAATGTATCCATCTTGTGATTCTGGCAAATTTTTTTCTCCTTTCTGTTTTTTAAAAAAAAAGTCAACCTCTGACAAAGGTTTTAGTTATGTTGCTATGGCGCAGGATGCTGCAGTACATAAGAATCTTGAATCTACAACATTATGCTATTTCTTAAGATATTTCTGCACCCAATCCTTTTTAAAGACAATAGTGTAGCAGGAGCAATTTAGGTTCATGTGTGGAAACTATAATGGTAGCTGACTGAGATATGGCAGCTTTGTCTTAGGAGTGGTTTTCTTGTCCAGAATCATGTGATCTGGCCTATGGAGATATAAAACTTTAAAAATAATACGATTTTGAGGTAGTGCATTTTTCTAAATTTAGAAACATTTGATACTTTTCCTTTTACTTGATGACCCTATTCCAGTTTGGGAAGGTGTTCAGCTTGATTCTCTAAAGCTTGCTAGTGAGTCTGCTCTCTTGATTGCCCCTCTCCATTCATGCTGTGATGAAGTTCAGATTGTTCTAATTCTTAGAACTTTTACATAGATTTCCTTATTCCACCTTGTATTGTTTTACTTCACACTTTGTGGAACTTGTTGCTTTCTGTTTGTTTTGATCTCTGATACTTCTCTTGTTTGCATATTTGCAAGACAAAAGAAAGAACATCTTCTGTGTTAGGAGGTAGTTAACTCCTAATTTTACAAAAGACTTGTCAGTGAAATTGTGACTCAACCGACTTCAGAAGATCCTTGTTTATTTTCTGTTCCTTTACATTGTAGTGACACAACCAAAATGTTGACTAATTACTAATTTACTTAATACAGTGGTATGTTTTCAGCAAGCTTTCTGAAAAAAGATGCTATGCCTTTTGTCTGGAATGCCTGTTGACAAAAGTACAGTTTTCTGTCTTATTCAGTGAGAAACGGTATCAACTAGCTGCAGTGTCCATTTATAGTCTCCAAGCTACCTGTGGGTTTTCCAACTGCCGTAGGTAATTTGACTACCCAGTAAGCAAGCAGGCTTTCTAATCCTTCTGAGCAACAGAGGACATCCAGTTCCAACTGAATGCCTTCATCTTGAATGCCCTGCCATACACCAAGTATATCTGACCCGCCTTGCTGTAGGTTGTTGTCGTGTACATTGTAGGGATTAAATAAATGAAAATAATAATCTTTTTATAAAAAGTCCTGGGGGGTAAGGGAAGAGAATTAATATTCTGGAGCAGGAGTGTAGGTCTCTCCTATTAATAACGAGCTGCTGCATGCTCTCCAAAGGATGCCTTAATCACCAGTTGTGCTGTGGCAGGAGGAATGCCTCAACAAACATCACAGTAATGGGCATCGGGAATACAGAACCCTATAACCTGTCTCATTCCATTGTCGCAAGTCGAACTAAAGATTTATGGAGCAATCAGTCTTACTGTGTGTAGTGTTTTCAGTATAATTTGACAATATTTTTTGATGAACGAAGGGAACTTTGTCAAAGAAGTATTTGTTCTGTTTGTGGCTGGGAGAGCACTTGACGGTTGTGGCCAAAATGTATTTTGGTCTGGGTTTGGTTGGTTTGTTGGGGTTTATTTGAGGAAAAACCAGGATGTGGAATAAGGCGCTCTCCAAGCTGCTGCTTTTGGCTAAAACAGCAGTATTTCCAACAGTTCAAGACCTGGAATGCTTTGCCTAAATTACTTAGCATAAACTAGTGACCTCTCTGTTAACAGCAGATGCACAGCCTAGTTAATAGGTCACAGTAGCAGAATGAGGGGGCTAAATCAGACAGGAGCTATCAGCTGCAGAAGTACAGTCCAGATTTATCAGGGTGACCTTGAATCACTGCAAATGGAGCCTCTTAGGATACTGCAGCTCTGCTGTCAGGTAATACCTGTTTACACTATAAATATCTTAAGAGAATTAATGTTTCAGGACCCTGTGCTGGGGCGGGCGGAAACTTCCCCCTCAAGATGCAAGAAGTTAATTAGTGTTTCATTAGATATTGTGCACCCAGCAGGATGTTGTGCAGCAGAAATAAAAATTAAATGAATTGGAAGAAAGCCAGTGGGAAAATGTCAATGCAAAAATGATCATAGAACAATTTTATCTTTTTATGTATCGTGTTTGAAATACATGGGCACCCAATATGCATGTTAACTTCTGCTATTTTAATTTGTTTCAGATATTGCTGTTAGTGAGGGGAGGAGAGAGAGACAGCATAGCTGAGCAAAGCACTGGGGACCCGGTGCTTGCCAGTTGTCAACTTGTAGCAAAAGGACAAAACATTTCAGATGGCCTTCTCGTGTGAGGGAAGCCAGGGACGATAGCAAAAGGAGGTTGGACAGACCACAGTCTTCAGGTTACTGAAGTACAGCAGGATCTACAAGTATATCACATCTAATCGGCATTAAAAGATCTGAGAAGAACCACATATGCCCATAGCATAGTCTTTTTGGCATCTACCTTCTGAAAAATATTTTTAAGCCTTATGTTTAGTCTACTAATCACTTAAGGTTTCTTTTCTTTGGAGGTGTTGTATTAGATGTTGCAAAACAAAAGCACTGCTGGCTTGCATTAAAACTGGCGTTACTTATAATGGAATACTGTTTTCAAGAGTAAAGAATGTTTTTTTTCTTTTTAGTTGACATTTTGACTCAACATTCACAAGTGTTTTTTATCGTGTTGATTATAAAATAAAGTGATTTACAAAGAATTTGTGATTGTCACTTGCATTTGTTTTGGTGATGTCTTTACTAGGATATCATCCACAACCCCCAGTGTAAATCTGGGCTCGGTTGTGCTGGGCACTGTGCAAACCTTGGGGAAATGCACAATCCCTGATTCACAAGTTGGATGTAAAATGGTGGTTCCAATTTGGTGGGTGTGCTTCAATAGTAAGTAAAATCATCCTTATATGTGAAGTAGAGTGGATGTTGTTTCTTTACTAGCTTCAAGTAGGAGCGGTTTAGAAACATTCCGGTTATTGGGATCATGACTGTTAACCTGCACATTTGCTTTGCCCAAGCAAGGTAGGAAGGTTCCAAAACTCCCTGCAAGAGGGAGTTTATAGGAGAGATAGGAGTTGGGAGATGGCAGTTCAGAGGCAGTAGTGTAAAGTGGCAAGGGGGAAGGCCAAAAGCTGCAAGATGGTGTTAACAAAGCTGAGGTCCAGAATTCACTGCTCTGAATTTAGCATGTTCTTTAGGTACTTGCTCTTAGTCCCACGTTAGAGGCTGGTGAATATTTTCTCAGCTGTTTAGTTTAAAATTGGTATCTTCTTTTGTATAAAATGTTCACAGTATGGTAGATTAAAATGATAATTTACTTTGTATGGCAGCACTGTTCTTTAAGCCATAAAAAGCTCTTTCAGTCTCAGTTCCACACCAGCTAAGGCAACAGCGGAAGGAATGCCAGTTCTATCAGAATAGGTTTTATATAAATAGGCTTTTCTGATTTAGAGCAGAGCTTCACCCCCACTCCCACCCCCAATAAAGGAAAATACTCGTTTAGCATATTGTAGGCAGTCTAGAAAACCCTAATACCAAAGATGTGTGCATTTTGTTGGGCTAACCTGTGTGAATACTGGAGATCCAAACTGGTCCAGTGTATGTCCCTAGAGTCCTTGTTCCATTGAACTAAATATTTGCCAGGTTCCATGCTAAGACCCAGTTTGCAGTTGGTTAGGGTATGACGACTGGTGACCATTCCTTTTGACAGCAGTGCTAGCACTGCTTCTGCAATGCCTCCTTCAGTGCTGGTAGAACTGCATGGCTACATGGAGAACTGGATCAGGAAAACGACTTGGATTTTTTTTTTTTTCTTTTCTGCCAGCTTATTTTTATCTCTTAAATTATGTAATTATTCCATAACTTGAGTTTTCTGCTTGGATTCTGTCCCAGACAATTGTTAAGATTCAGTAGCTATGGGGAACATAGAAAAAGCCATTTTTCTGTAATATGTGCACTGTACCACAGTAAATGGAGAAAATTTAATCAGTCTTTTGTGGCTTGGGGGTGGGAATATGCCTTATTAGACATCTCCCCAAAGAGTGAAAATTGTATGTAGGTACTCTGAGCTATCTATAGTGAACAGCATTTGGAGCTATTGCTTTGTGTGGACATGCTGAGTCATTTCAGAAATAAATGCTTCTAAAATACTGAACAATAGACATCCAGGTCTCTGGTGTCCTATGGACCTTTTGACTAATTTTCAAATGTAATCTGAAACCCAATATTCCTTTCTTGTTTGTATCTAGATTATTCTTCTGCACCTTCTTTCTCTGTACGCAGAATAAACTACTCTGCTTCCTCAGAGTTTTCTTAACAGCTTCCCATGTAATCCTATTTATGGACGCTCACTTTTGCTGTCTTCCAAGATGAGCCTGTGAAGACCATGCTATTTTGCAGTGACTAGTTAACAATAAGCTAGATGCAGTATTACATCACACGTTGGTAAGTTATGACAGCAAAGATGCTGGTCTTCAAGGCTACTCAAATGTCTGTGGTCCGGCCAGTCATGGGGAGCCAGAGCATTCCATGCTGAGTTACATATGAATGTGTGAATGTTGCCTTTCAACATCTGACTTTTCAGATCAAGACATGAGACAGAAATACAGCTTACTGAATTTCCTTTCAGGGGGATTTTGTTAGACTCTTAAACCTTGAGTCTCTCCTGTGTTGCAGTTTGTACAGTGACCTACTTGTATCTTTCAGATAAAGAGAAAGAGAAGATAAAGCTTGAGGAAGATGAGGCAGCAGCTGCCAGCACCATGGCAGTCTCGGCTTCCCTTATGCCACCCATTTGGGACAAAACTATTCCTTACGATGGCGAGTCTTTCCACCTGGAGTACATGGATCTGGATGAGTTCCTGCTGGAGAATGGAATTCCTTCCAGCCCTACTCACCTGGATTTGAACCGGAATCCACTCTTGCCTGTGGCTGAGCTGGAAGGAAAGGAGTCTGCCAGTGCTTCCACTGGTTCTCCTGCATCATCCTCTTCCACTGCAGTTTACCAGCAATCAGAAGCAGCCTCCAGCACAGGTAGAGGGAATAATATGGGGCTCTGAGGGACTTCTGTTGTTCTTGTATTAAAAGGTGCCCCTTTAGATCAAAGAGGAGACATGCTAACCTGTCAATGTTAGCTGTGGCTGGTTAAGTAGCACAGATATGCTCAGTCTTAGTCCATGTGTCAATTCATGAAGGTGCTGCCTCTTCTCTTCTTCCCCACCCTCCCTCCTGGAAGAATTGAGTGAGTGTCCCTTAGTGTGCAGTCTTTCTTTTGAAATTAGAAGAGCTGAAACACCAACATAGAGTATTTGCTTTCTTGGTATTGCTAATCTAGTGAAAAGATGGACATGTTGAGAAAATAGTTTCTCAGGTTGTTTTACGACAAATTTGATAGTTTGTGACAAGTCATTTGTGCTACCTTGGTGGCTTGGTCTGCTTGGGTGAACTTATGCTAACTTAATGTACCTCAAATAACAATGCTTAATACAAAAACAATGAAGCAATCTTCATGCTAGCCTGTAAAATGTGAGAACAGACACTTGGAAAAGGTGTGTTAATGATGCAGTTTGATGTTCTGTGATGCTTTGAAGTGGGAATGGAGGAACAAAGAAACAAAACTGTACTTAAATGGTACTAGGAAACTTCAACTCTTCATTTGTAGTATGGAGATCTTCTCTCTTAAAGAACTTAGCAGCTCAGTTTGCGCTAGATTTGGAGTTTAAACATGATAGCCACTAAACTTTCACAGTACTATTTTATGAGCAGACTTTACAGAAAGCGTTTTCCTCGGGGCCTTTTCCGTGAATCTGTGAGAGAAAGGCAAAATGTGGAATTCCTTCAGTGAGACATAGGGTGTGGCTTTTTCTAGGTGGTACATGAAAAAACTTACTAATTTACTCACTACTTCAAATTGCATTGACATTTGCAATGCATGTGTGTATGAAGTTTGTAAACAGTAGATAAATAGGACAAAGTTTGTATGAACACTGTCAGTGTCAGACAATCTGTTGGGACATTTGTTCCCATGTGGCAAAGAAGTAGAATACTGTTGCATTTGTAACCAACCCACCTTTATTTAGTCCTTTCTTTGGAAATACAGTTGTCTGACCTTCTGACAGACCCAGAGACCGGGGTCTTTGGGCAGGATTGTTTCCGTAAGGCTTTCTATGGCACAAAGCTCAGGCTGATACAAGTTTCTCACTTCTTATGGCTGTGGAAGGCGCTTCGTAAGTGCGCAAGCATGTAGTTTTTGCTGAGGAAGTATTAACTCTTGTCCTGCATCTATCTACTCATGTCTGTTAGTCTGGCATATGTTCCTAGAGTTTGTATTACAAACTGGACTGTGTAGCTTCTCTCTGTACCTGCAGCTGTACAGCACCAAGCACACCTTAGGGAAATAGCAAATAATACTAGTAAATACTGCCCACAGTAGGGCAATAGAGATACCCAAGTTGGCTTCTTAGTTAATTCTCTTCATCCTGCTGAATGTATTGTAACTTCTCCTGTTGTTGCCAGAGTCCCCACCACAAAATGAGAGAAATACTCCTAGTCCCATTGATCCTGACTGCGTAGAAGTTGAGGTGAATTTTAACCCTGACCCTGCTGATTTAGTGCTGTCCAGTGTGCCTGGTGGTGAGCTCTTCAATCCTCGCAAGCACAAGTTTACTGAAGAGGACCTGAAACCACAACCAATGATTAAAAAAGCCAAGAAGGTTTTTGTCCCAGATGAGCAAAAGGTAACAGATCTATTGCTACAAACTTCTCTAGGCCTTGATCAAAGTTTCTGACTCTTTGCCCAAACATTTTGACACATAAAGCTAATGCGCTATACCTACATGACTGAGCAGAAGCGCTGCCAAGAATAGAATTGGCAAGTCAACTGCTGTTCTTGCTGTTTTGCTGGTTTGGTATCATGAGATAATTACTGGGCAGGAGCAACTTATCATGCTATACAGAGAAATTAGTAGTAGAACTATCAAATCACATCGTCATCAACTGCACTTTTGAAGGCCATTGTATATATTTGCCCAGCACTATGTCTGATCCAGCTTTAAGCAGCCCAGACAACAGAACAGCTTGCTTCCTGGGGAAGTTCATTCCCAAATTGAAACTAAGTACAGGGAGCATTTCAGTTGGACAGCTTCTTAGTAGCCAAGTCTCTTAAACTCCCTAGTTCTAGCAGTTGGTTTATCGTGAAACAAGACTCGTGTAAGGATGAAATCTCACAGTACTGTCTTGCCGGCATTTTGGTATCGGAGTCCTGCAAACCAATGAAGAGATTCTTCAATATCACAGTCAGTGTGAATGTCATTATACAATAAAGAGGTGTCTATTTGATGTAGTTGTCAGGTTGGCATTTTTTTTTTTCTTTCTTGCTACAGGATGAAAAATACTGGACAAGGCGAAAGAAGAACAATGTGGCAGCAAAGCGTTCCCGTGATGCTCGGCGATTAAAGGAGAATCAGATCACAATTCGGGCAGCCTTTCTTGAGAAAGAAAATACAGCCCTGAGGACGGAGGTTGCAGAGCTGCGCAAGGAAGTGGGACGATGCAAGAACATTGTTTCTAAATACGAGACCAGATACGGACCCTTGTAAGCACACCCCTTTTCCTTCTTAGGGCTCCTTGTTTTAGCCTCTTAGACTCCTCTGCCTTCTGTAGAGACTCCCAGAAATAAAGTTTGTGGAGGCTTTGCCATTTTGCATTTACACAAAAAAAACCCCCGAACCCCGTTTCTGTTGGCACAACTTGTTCAGGCCCTTTCCTGATCATTGTGTTGCTCAAAATATTAGTGTCCAGATTTACAACTTTGTTTGTAACACTGATAGAGCATTTTCTGATGTCATACGATAGAACAGATTCACCTGTCTGGAGGAGTAGATGTGGATCCTTCCTGACTGGACAGGGCTTTTGCTATCTGTTCTAATCTCCATTTTAAGTGGAGAAAGAGCCTAGGAGACTCTCCTTGGGTTTTTTTGTTTGTTTGTTTTTTTAAACTCCTGCTCTTTCCTCCCTCTCCACCCTGCCCACCCCTCCCAGTCAAATTGTAAAACATAATTTTAAGATATAAGTAGATGTTGCTGGGCAGCATCATGAAGTTGTTTCCTCTCCCATTCAGAGGCACTAGAAAGTACCTGTTGTATAGAACTCTATTCCTGTTGAAGAGGAATAGGGGAGCCTTTAGGACAGGAAGATAGGAAAATATTCAGTCTCTGGTAAAAACAGAGTTATCTGGAGGTTGAGGCGCAAGTGTTATACAGACCAGAGTCAGTGCAGTGTCGATTACAATACTGCTCAAACATCTTGGTAGGTTCTACCCCTGGATAACTTCCAGAAACCATGGAAAGAACAGTAGGGGATCTCTCACTTTACAGATATGGATAAAATAATTTCCTGTGGGTTTTAGGCTGTATTTCTACCACCACCACTCCTTTTTTTCCTTAGAGGGACTTCCCTCTTGAACTGCTGGTAAAGCAGCATGTTACACTTAACTGAGAAGTAAGGGAGATTTAGAAAAGGAGGTCTGGCTCATAAGGCTGAACCTTGAGTCCCATCTGTTAAGGAATTGCCAGTACCTTATGGTTTGGAAGAAGGTGGGTTTTTTTTTTAGGAAGCAAACAAGCCACTGTTACTTTACTGCACCTTACCTGTTGTACAAGAGCTTGAGAAAGAGTTTTGGTCCTTTGTCTCATGAACACTCTATGGAACAAGCTACACCCACTCTAAACACGAACAGTTTACCTCACTGTCTCCTGTGTAGCAGCATATCTGGTCTCTCCATGCCTGCTGGTTCTCTCTCCAGCATGTTTCCTGTTACAAAATTAGCACACAAGACTTGCCCTCTTGGAAGTAATCCATTCTCAGCACCAAGCGCTGCTTCAACAGTATGCTGTGTTAAAATAAAAAATATGTTGTGTGTGATGTTGGGACCTTCTACATGACCTACAACTGCAAGAACCAGAAGCTTTCACAGAAGTATATGTCTAGAAGTCCTCTTAACAAGAGAAGCTATCTTAAGATAGTGGCTGTGTCAGAACTCTTAGGCTACACTTCCTGGGCTAATATTTATATTAGGGAGTAAATGTGGGATAGAAGATGTTTAGGCTAGTTTCCAGTTCCCCTATTGAAATCTGAAAAGTATATTAAAAAGCCATTGAGGTTTCTTTTCTATACTAAAGGCTTCTTGCCTAACTTGTCTTTTAAACATAATGTGGAAATTGAGTTTAGACCAATTGTGTGTTGACTTCTTAAGGAAGTAGAGAAGCAGTCTAATTCAGAACACTTAAAGTAAATGTATGCTTTGAGCTATCTCCCCCTCTGTTATGCATTTAATTTGACTAGAATGGCTCTTGATGCAGTGTTGGTCTAATTTCTTTCAAACATACTGAAAATTGTCAACCTTTCAGCAGGGGTTTTTCTTTCACAGGGTGGTGTGTGGTGGTGATGGTGGGAAGTATGTTATAAATAAATTGTCACACTTAACGCTTTGCTTTGTTTAAAGTGACTTATCTGATTCCGAGTGATGCAACTTTAAAGACTTTTAAAAACAAAGAAACTAAAAAGCACACATGAATCGCCAGTCTTCAGAGTGAGCAGTGAAATCTATGAGGTGTCCCAACACAAACAACTGACGATGACCCTGCCTGCCTGCTTGCCTGCAAGTACCCCATCTGAACTACCCAGGGCTGGGCATGATGAAAAGTGCAAAGTCTCCTTAATTATGTATATGGCTTTCTTATCTGTCTTTCTCACTGTAACTATGAACTACAGTAAGCTTACTTATTGGGGTTTTGTCAAGACACTCAAAGTTCATGTCTCAAAGTCTGTTGACAGCCTGTGTGAACAGTGACTCTTTGTTTTGGCACTTGAGCAGAAGAAAATAGGGAGTTTTAAATGAAAGTGTATATATTAAGAACTGCTATATTTTAAGACTCTTTTCCCTGCAGTAGAATGAATTTTATCTAATACTGCAGCTCACTTCTGGTACAGTGTGGCATCTTGTGGAGTACTATGAGTGCAGAATTAAACACCAGGAAAACAGCAGTCTGTGATGTGTGAGATTTCCAGTGCAGAAAAGTACAGCAGATTTATTGAAACAATCCAGAAAGCACCACAGTGTGCCATACAAAGAGTAGTAATAAACCTCTATCAAATGACCCATGTAATAGTAAAACACTTCGGTTGCTTTCCTGCTCCACAGCTACACTGCTATAACCTGCTTTTTCCTTTGTTTCTTTTACAAGGCTCGCTTTCTTTTATGGTGTCTTGCTGAAACAAGATCTATTCTTCTGTTAATGATTTAGCAATCATGGAAAAGGTGCTAGTCTGAGCTGCTGATCCCCATGGCTTTTGGCAGTCTGAAACTATCAAATGAGTGTTCACTCCAGCAAAACAATGGCTATGAGCTGCCATATTACAATTTTCTGCCTCTTGACTACATGAGAACTGCGGTGGTGAAAGAGTATTTAGTTTTATAAAACAGATTAACGGAAACAGCCAATGATTTCCCACAGTTTAAACGGGAGTTTAAGTACCAAGACCCTTGTGCTGGTGTGGGAGAGTAGATGAAAGCTTGGACAGATTGCGGGGATGTTTATTGTGTGTAGAAGATGGAGGAATTGGATGGAAGTTCCTTTTGTAAGAGTTTCATCAGCATAACAAGAATCTACTCTTATGTTAAGGAAGCTTAAGAGCTAAATTGGTGTGAGAAGAGTGCTTAATTTCTGGGAAGGTAGTACAGGGACCGTGCTTGTAGCCAAAGTGGAGCTTGTAAGAGAGGAGTTTATTCATGCCTGGAGATTGATAAACAGCATACATCTCAAGAAAAATAATCTTGAAAGCTTTGAGAAGCACAAGTGCTGAAATTGAGGCACAACTAGTTACCAGCAAAGCTCAACACTATTATGTTGAACAAGTATTTTGACTTTGCGTTTACCCAAGGGATTCCACCCCTGATTTCAGAGCAGAAGGGCAAAGAGAAAAAGGTGTAAAGAAGCAGTTAATGTTGTAAACTTAATTTTAAAAAATAATAAAAAAATCTCAAACCCCAGAATTCATAACCAGTTTTTTGAAGGCATAACCTTTGTAAAGAGCATATACATTAGATGCAGTTATTGACCTATTATTTTTAATGGACCATGTTCTGAAGTCAAGAAAGTGCTTTTGTAACCAGCAAAAAAGTTATATATATATATATATATATATGAGTATATTATTATAATTTGGGATTCCAAAGCTCTCAGATAATCTTGAGGTATTCTCTTCCAACAAATTAATAGTGTAGCTCCACATTGCTGAAATGTCAGCATATATCTCTATCTGTATCAAGTATTGCTGATTTGGACTGATATTTTTGGTATGTACTGGTTTTTGTTGTTGTTTTATTTTGGTGATAAAGGCCAAACCTTGGATTTTAAAAAAACCCAAAAAACCCCAAAACAAACAGCCCTGACAGCATGTAAATGTAGCAACTTCATTCTTCACTGTGAGGGTGGTGAGGCACTGGAACAGGTTGCCCAGAGAGGCTGTGGATGCCCCCTCCCTGGAAGTGTTCAAAACCAGGTTGGACAGGGATTTGAGCAACCTGGTCTAGTGGAAGGTGTCCCTGCCCATGGCAGGGGGAGTGGAACTAGATGATTTTTAAGGTCCCTTCCAACCCAAACTATTCTATGATTCTGTGAATTCTTTTTGCAGTTGTTATTTCTAAATTTTGTTAGCTTTGAATGGCAGTTCTTGGAAGTCATGCTTCCTGTTTAAATCACAAAGCTAAAGGGTATTGTAACTGGGCAAGGAGTTGCTAATCCTTCATTTGGGTCTTGCTGTCTTACTGCTTTAGGAATATCTTTTAAATACTTACATATTGTATACAGGATTTGGTTTTTCATTATGTCATATTTTAACAGCAAAATGCTCGGTGAGATTAGTGTGTGCAATTCTATTAGATTTTTCTGTTGTATTAAAAGCTTACACAATGGAAACTAACAGTGAATGTTCATTAGCTCTTTCTTTCAGAGAAGACTGTTAGCAAACTCTTGTGCTTCCTTGTAGGACAGTGCAAATTTGCACATTCTGTGATTCATGTGTCTACGGGTTGCAAAACTGGAAAATCGCACTTTAGGGTGAGTGCAGCTTAACTTTTGTAGCTGGAGAATTTTTTTTGTTAAGAAGCAACATCTTTAAAGATAGATGAGAAGGTAGTAACTATTTAAAGGAGTGTAGGTATTGCCAGACAAAAATTTATGTGCAATGCTGAATTCCTTTCTCAGTTTTGGCAGTCTCAGGAAGTTAAGCTTACTGCTTCAGAGCATTCTGTTCCTCTCAGAACTATTAACTATATAATCTTGTTTCTTTGACTAGGATGACAATCCTATCCATAAGTGATAACGTGGGTACATTTTCATAGTGGTCATAAGAAGACCAATATTCTTTTAGCTCAACTTGAACGTTAAAAGTTGCTGAATAGACACTGTTAGAGTCTGAAGTTCTCTAGCCTTGAAACACGCTCTGTAGAGGCCATAAGTGTGCCTGATGCCAATGTACCCCATTCCAGCCATAAAGGGACCATCTCCAAGGGGAGAGAATAAAGGGAGTGCACCTTTCAGCATCACTGCAGGGATTGCCAGTAAAGGGAGCAGTTTTTGACACAGCTGTACGTTCATTAGGAAGTGGATTGACACTAAACAGCCATTTCACAGTACTAACTTTGAAAATATATAAACTGTTGATGAGATTTGTGGGCAATGAGTGTTGTCTTATTCTACAGAATAACGATGCACAACATTTAATGCATTATTGCTTTCATACATGGTCTTCTAATCTACATGTAGTTATATCTCCTTATAATAATGTGTTTTGTATTTAAAAATTCCCTAGAAGCTTAATCTTTCACCTGTTGTCAAGCTCTGCTCCCACTGAAGCTAGTAACAAAGATCTCTAACTCTCACAGGAAAAAAAGTCTTTACTCTCACATGGGTATCATAAAGTTTTAGCAAGCACTGGAGTCCTGGGTGTCTTTGCTTTACTCTGGAGCATTCAGTGCTGGGATCCAGGTGGATGTATTGCAGATTGCAGGTGTAATGTTGGTAAACTGGTTCTATCACTTGTTCATTTACACAGTTAGTGGCAGTTTTGATATTCAGATAGTCTGAATTTTGCCCTGCATGGACAGGTGAAAAAGTTGTGTACTATAAACTTGCACTGGGAGAAGAAATATTTTTTAAAAGAAAAAAAGTATGTGGCTTTTTGCAGTTCTTCTAGTAATGTTTTATGTCTTTTCTGACAATTCTCCGTTTCCCTGCTGTGCTGTTTGAAAGCCCAAGGTGTTCTAGCTGTAGAAATCACTGTCAGTGTTATCTGCAGGACTGCTACTGATTGTACCGAATTCATTTCAAGTTGGGAGGTGCAGTGGAAGGCCAGCAGCTTTGGGAATACTGTAATAAAACCACTTGTGTGGAAAAATATTTTTGTGTAGACCGCAGAAATAATGGACTTGCATGGAAGAGAGCATTGCTGCTTCAGCCTTGTAAGCCTCTTCAGCATAACAAGGCTTTGTTCCTTGTGATCAGATGCCTTCATTTTTAGTGAGAATGGAGGTATCTTGGACCTTTGTAAAATCCAGATAGGCTTTTGTTCACCTGTATGGTTTTTAGCTGCTAAGCACAAGATGAGAAATGCAAATTTGTCTTAATGCATAAATCTCATATTTTTAGCAACCTACATCTAAATACGTAAACAGCAAAATCACTTGTTAATGCTAGTGTTTTGCAGCACTACAAGACACTGGCTAGCTTTCTAGATTTTCAGATAATTACTCTGATCTGTATATCTGCCACTGTAACATGCTGAAGATAGATAAACTCACGATGAAAGACTGGGAAAGAGGTAGAAAGAATAAACTTAACTAAACTTCTGTGGAGATGATAACATAACACTAATTACAATTATTTAATTCATGATAATGCAAATTTATCATATAGAGTGTAATTTGTTAGTTTGATAGTGTGCTATCCCCTAGTGAGTCACTTTTGGAATGCAAACTTCTTGAAGTTCAAGCAGCTACAGGAGAAAGGGAATTCTTTGAGGAAGATATACATACAGTATAGATAAACGTACTTGGCAAGAAGAGTAAAGAATGGAAACAGGAAGAGTAATGCAAGAGTCTGACCTCAGCCAGATTGCTGAAACTGAAGCCTCACTGTTTATAATTTTAGGACAATTTGGTTCCCCTCAGTTTAGCATCATACAAAAGATACGTACTCATTTAGATTTTTGGGAATTTCCTTTTCTTGATCTCATTTCCACAGTCTGGAAAAAAGTGAAAGGAATATACAGACAGGGAAGAGAGTTACTGCAGAAAGGCATGAAAAAATAGCTATTGCTTTAACTAAGTGCACTGTTGCACTAGGACTTGACCTGCCGTTGTGAACTGATAGTGCTGTGTTGTGAAGAAATTACTATCTGAGGCCCCAATATTTTAAGGCCTCAATTCTGCTGTCACTTCTGCATGGAATGAGCCTTGTATCTGTAGAGAAACATGTGGACTTCACAGGATCTGTTCTTGAACATGAAGCTCTGCCCAGGCAGTCAGATGCAGAATTGTGTCCTTAACACACGATCAGTTGTAGTTATAAGCCTGTTGATATTAAGTGTAAATTGGGTGCCTGTTACATAGCTAAAACCCTTCTTACTTCATTTTCCCAATTAAGGCATGAGCAGAAGCCCTTTGCTGTACAACATCTGTAAAAAAAAAAAAACAAAAAAAAACCAAAAAAAAAAAACCCCGTACTTCACATATGTCTAGTAAATTAAGGCATGTGATTTTGGTCTGTGGGTCTCAACAAACTTTGCTCGTGTACCTGCCTGAATGTTTTCTTAGATCTGCAGCTATGTCTTAGTGAGAAGGTATGGTGAGAAGGATTTGTTTTCCTGAGGGGGCACAATAGCAGCTTTCATCTGTCATGCTGCAGATGGCTGCTTGCTACTGGCCAGGATCATGGATGGATGCATCCTCTGCACTTTTATGTGAAGTTGTCTGAAATATGGTGATTAACATGATTATTGGAATACTGTATTTTGTATAACTTAGAACATGTAAATACACTTTTAAAACTAATCTGTTCTATGAAGTAATAAATAAGTGCTTCCATTGTAATAACTGAATATTGTTAATGCTTCATGTAGCTTGATTTGGGATTATTTTTTTTCCTAGAGAACTACAGAAATCAAAACAAAGATTGATGTTGTGGAATTCTAGTCTAGTTGTGATGCTTTCTATCAACAAAAAATGTTTTAAAATTAATAATGAGCTACTTAAGCAGAGAAACTGAGAATTTGAGGGAATTGATTCTCTTCCAGTCTTTCTTTAACAGTAGTCACTGATTACATTCATAATTGTACTCTTCCCATCCCATTAGCTGGACAGTTGATTTGTTGTTTGTGAGTAGCATTTGGAAAGTGGCGATATTAAATTATTCGTAAAGTTTAGTGATTGAGGAAAACTAAAGTGGTTTTTTGGGGTTTTTTAAACTATTCACTCTTGGCTCAAATAGATCTGTCTCCACCCTTCAGCCAGACTGCAGCAAGTTGCAATGAAACAGTGAGTGACTGTTACTGATGCTCGTTTGTAATCTAGATAGTCTACATGTTTATTAGTTCTATTATGTACATAGATGACGCAGGTATCCTGTTGTGGTGTGGAGAGAGAAAGTGGTTAATGACTTGAGGTTTTGCTGAGTACATGTTCACTGGATGCTGCACAGCTGGAACTTTCATCAGCTTTCATGACCTTTTCTATCTCGTGTTAAAAGAAAAAAACCAAAACAGTCGAGTGAGAATCATGAGCAGTCTGCTAGGAAATATGAACACTTGGGTTTTGAGGAGGAGGTGAGATTGATCCATCAGCCTTCATCCAAAGAGATTAGCCTGTGATGACACTTTCTTCAGCCATAATGTAACTTCTTTGTCTTTAATGCTGTACTGGAGCAGTGTTCTCTCTGGTAACAGCTGCATCTGCAGTGTTCCATAAATGACAAAGCCACAACATCTTCTGTAGTGGGCAGAGATGGTGGCATCTCTTTTTTTTTTTTTGTCTTCTTTTTTTCCTCCCTTCTAAGTGTCTCTAAGCTGTAAAATAGCTATGAAACAGCCAAGCATATGTGCAAGTTATTCAGAAAACTCTGTTCCTGTAAAGCTTGTTCAGAGATACAGTTTTTAACTAAATAGTTTGAGGGAACTCCTATCTGCTATATTTGGCCTGAAATTCTGTTGCCTCTTGGATAAAAGTATTTTTTTGGCTTCAGATGTGACACCGATCTGTCCCATTCATTCAGTGGGATGGATGGATGATAAATCTGCACAGTATTTATATAAGATATAAATCCGATCTTAGTTGTTACTGCATGTTAAGTTGTTGAATCTCTTGGATGTCTACTCCTTGAGGTTGTCTATATATTTCCTGTAAATGTAACTGCTTTTTGAAGCAGTCCATCAAGTGCATTTGAGATCATCCTGACTGAAAGATTCTATAGAAGTGAAAGAGATTATAAAGATTGTAAAGCGGCTGGGTAAAACTGTATTGCCATAAATGGTTTTAATTTATATATGAATCTTTTGTCCCAAACTGCTTATTTTGTACATAAACCTACACACTCCTGGCAGCTGATGGGTGAAAATAAAGGTGCTTAAACAGCAATCTAATGAGGAAAGGGCATTTCACTGTTGCAGAGTTGGTATTATTTTATATTTCCATTTATTACACTTTTTTAAATGTATAAACCACAGATTTGAATTCTCAAAGTCTTCAGCTTGGATTTTGTGAGTAGTTTAAATCTTCTCACCTCTCTGCTCGTAACTGGTTTTTAAGGAAAAAAAAAGCTTTTGTTTAAAATGTAAAATTTTGACTGTATTAAATTCTGTTAGTACCCTTCCTTTTTAAGAAATAAAATGTATATTCCACTATGCTGAGATTCAGTATTTTTGTTCTCTAGATAGCGTATTGTGTGCTGTACACTTCAACTGCCAGTATTACACCTGCGATTTTCATTGAAGTTGGTAGACACTAAAGCAACTGATCACCTTTAAGTTCTTGCTGTGCATTTCCCATGTGTTAACTGTTAGGTGTGCTGGTAACAGTTATGCAATTCCCCACTTTTATTTTCTGGATTAATTGATTTCAAAAACTTCGCTAGATTTTGCATTTCTCCTGTAATGACTATAGGTTGAGCTCTTTCAGGTAGGGGGACAAGTCCTGAGAACTAGTAGTCAGCCACAGACACTCGGACCTTGCTTTGTCTGTTACTTTGGGGTTGACAACCACAAAATAAT
Organism: Strix aluco; assembly: GCF_031877795.1. Classification (NCBI taxonomy): domain Eukaryota; kingdom Metazoa; phylum Chordata; class Aves; order Strigiformes; family Strigidae; genus Strix; species Strix aluco. The sequence continues at coordinate 32,345,049 of NC_133935.1, forward strand.
CAGAATTTAGTTTTCTTTTTTTCATGGGAAGAAGCAGAGTCTAGAGTAAGTAAGTTTTGACCACGAGGATAGCTTTCTTCATTCCTTTCCATTTTTTGACCTAAACCTTGATTGTTTGATTTGGGATTTTTTTTCCCTTTTTTTTTTTTTTTTTTGTCAAGGGCTGGTAGGTGAAGATCAACCTGGTAAGAAAAGTATGTCTTCTATACATTCACTGCTTCTGACTGGAAAGGACCGCTTTCAGAAAAGGATGTGTTCACTTTCCTTGGCCTCTTACAGTCCCTGATATTTTTACCTGAGACACATGCTCTCAAGGAAAATGAAATCGCTGGTGTTTTAGTTATCTGGAATATCTTAGCTTATCTGGAAACTACAGCAAGGTAGAGTTTGTTAGTTCTTTGCTTTTGTAAAAGGTATCTTGTATGATTAGTGATGGGGGGTGATAGGAAGGAAATGAAATTGCAAACAGGAGGAAGGGGGGAAGATAGTATTTCTGATCCAACCCTGCAGGTAGGCTTTCATCTACACAGACACTCGATGACCATTTCCTGACCTTTGAGGAAGAGATTTCTAGTCCAGGCATTAGAAGGTATTGGGTTGGCAACTCATGTGGTCATTCACCAGTATAATTTTGAAATGTGTGTATGAACATGACTACTTGCAACCTACCATAGTGGATTAGGAAAAAAATTCACATGGTTTTGCAGAAGGAATAAATTGTGTCAGTTAGTTGTTTTTCTCTGGCTATCTTCCAGAGCCATGGCACAACTAGTGACCCATAGTGTGTATAAAAGCTAAAACAGGACCTATTTAGAGGGAGGGGCTTAACCTGTACCATGTATGGAAGGCCAAGGACTTGACGGGCAAAGCAAGGAATTGCAGTAGAAACTGAGTGGATACAAGAATGTGTTTCTTGTATCCTTCTGGTGTTACATGGCCTTAACATAGAATCAGGGGAGGATATTTGGTATCTTTTCCCTGTTGTGATTGGGGCTGGCAGCAGCATGGATGTTTATCTCCCTTGTTGGGGGGAATCTGCTGACCTCAGGACTTCAAATGCATCTGTACTCATTTTTTCTCCTGGCTACACCAGATCCACAAAGGAGTGGGGAAAGGATATGGCTCCTGTTTGGTTTGTAGTGCTCTTCAGTGGCAACTGGAATGCCTTATCTGAGAAATGTGCAAGGGCTACATCCACCAAGCTCTTCGGGGTTTTTGCTTGCTGTTGGTTGTGGTTGTTGGCTAGACATGGCCATTGAAAAAATATTTTAAGTGCCTTATGTGGCTTTCAAATGATACAGTTCTCTTAGACCTGGGTAGACTGTTGGCCTTTGAGAGCCTAAATCGGAGGGGTGACCAGGTTGCAAAAGTGGTTTCAACTTCCACTTGCCCCTGAATTCCCCTTCAGGCATCCTATGGCTTCATAGCCCTGTGTGACTGTTCAAACAAGAAGGAATGGAGGCAACTGAAGAGCAGGCTAACACCTCTGCTGATGTGCAAAGCTGGGAGGCAGTCTACTGTGTGCCTGGGGAAGTAGCAAGACCTGCAACAGGGTGGGAGTCCCAGCTCAAAAGGTGGGTGAAACATTGCTGGAGACCCTGTGTGTATACCAGACCCACCAGCCAGCATAGCCTCTGCCTGCAGTATGACACTGGAGCCCCTCTCCTGCCCTGGAAGCAGGGAACACACAAGGGATAGAGATGCAGTTGTGTAGAGGGCTTAGAGTAAGAGGCTGTCTTCTGACCTGCCCCAGATTTCCAGCCTCTGATGGCGGGAAGGGAGATCAGTGCTCCATGTGAGATCTAAACAGGCTTCTGAGGAGTGAGAGGGCAGTGGAAGGAACTGAGGAGCAAAGTGACCCTGAGGGAGTCAAGTCAGAAGTTGGCAGTTTAAGGTAATTGCAAAAGGGCAATGTGGGACCGGCCTTCCTCCCCTCTGGAAAGGGGAAGAGGCAGAGTAGGCTGGGTTGGAAGGTAGCTAGGTGGAGTAGAGAGGAAAGGTGCTGGCAGTATTCCAGATGTGGCAAGAGGTGAGTTGAAGTACCTTTTCCCTTTTGTGCTTGATCACAAGTTTATGGTCAAAACTGGCTTTTGAATGCTTCGATCCTGAAATTTGCTTCCAGCTTGTGAGAGCGGGCTCACCACCCCAGCCTGGTTGAGCCCCAGAGCAGCAAGCCTTTGAGCCAGATCCATGTGCATGTTCCGTGGTGGCAGTCTGGCGGCAACGGGCCACGCACCTGCACTGCCCTGCTCCAGACTTTGTGCTGCAGGTGCACCCCATGCTGCAGTGCTTCTAAACCCACTCATGCTTGAGAAGGTTGCCTGTGGCTCCCAAACAGCAGCTGCTTCAGCCAGCTTCGGTCTTTGTCATCAGTCAGCCAATGCATTCATTTTATTCTGCTGGCTGCTTGTTTGCTCCTAAGGCTTTATATGCTATCTATAAATCTAAAATACATCATTTGAGGAGAAGTAGCCTCCTCACCATCTTCTAGATTCATGTGCTTCCTCAATCCAGCAACCAATGGGTGCTCCAGTGTCCTGCTCCTGCTTGGGATGCTGCTGAAACCCAGGAAAACGTTCCATTTCCAAATCCTTCTCATCCTGAAAGTAAGGCTGTCTTCACCAAGCTACAAGACCGCAGGCCTACTGAGGCACATGAGGTTTGGGGACTTGCTGCACACCCCATCTTGGCAACTAGGAGCTGTCACGTATGTTCACTGCCTCGTGCAGCACAAGCCTCATCAGAATCTGAGATCAGGGATGTTTGCAGAGCTGAGGACACATGACCTAGAAGTAGCTTCACCACAAGGAGATCTCACTACTCTGCACTACTGAGCCCTGCTCTCACTTCTCAACCCTGAGAAGGGATGAATATCGTGCTGCTGTGCTCTGCCACCAAGTGGGGGGGGAGGCAGCCTCATAGTTGGGCAGGAAGCCAGTCTCCAGCAGAGTCTAGACCTGGGGAGAGCCCCTGGGTGCTGCTGCCTGGGAGAGGAGGGATCTGTGCAGTGCCCAACAGGGTGGCTGAGGCACCAGCCTGTGCCCTCAAGCTGAGGTGGTGGAACAGGCCGGACCTCTCCAGTGTCTGGGGGGCAGATGGCTGGCTGGGGCGCTCGTTTGAACAGCGCTGCCGGAGGGTTCAGCCCTTTGCAGTCCCTACGTTTTTGAAGGAAAAAGTGTTTTGGGTTTATGCTGCCTTTGGGTCCTGGGGAATCAACACAACCCTGGGAACTGTGCAAAGCAGCGACTGTATCAGCTGGGAGCCATCTCTGCTGTGCACGGTTGTGTGTTTGCTCGCTGCAGCTCACGGAGGGGCGTGTCGCTCCCCCTCGCCCAGCGTCACCGGCACCTTGAGGCGTCAGGGTACGTGTGTGCTACGGCCAGGGCTGCTCGTGGGGAAAGGGCGGCGTTTCAAACCCTTGGCGTTTCCCTCCCCAGTTAATCCTCGCCTCGATACCTACACCCCGCCGTGAGGAGACGGGCGGTGGCTCACAACCAGCGGGGTGCGTGGCCCAGCTCGGCTCGGGCAGGGAGGCGGCAGGAAGGCTGGCGCAGGCAGCCCCGTGCCGCCGGGCGAGCTGGGCCACCGTCTGTGCAGCCCCAGCAGCGCTGCTGCTGCCCGGAGCGCCGCCACCGAGCCCCGCCCGCTCCCCGCCCGGGCCGGCGGTTGGGCCGCGCCCTCCCAGCGGGCGCCGCCAGGTGGCGCTGCGGCAGCGCGCACCGCTCCGGCCGCTGCCGCCCGCCCCTCAGCCCGCGGCCCGGCGGGAACGGGCCCTCGTCCCGCGGCCACGGAGCCGGCTGCCCTCCTCCGGCCCGGCGCTGGGCACGGCTCCCTCCCAGTCCCTGCGGCCCGCAGCAAACCAGGCGAGCTCTGCACGGATGGAGGACAGGGAGGATCAGCTGAGGGGCTTGGGGGGGACACAGTCACGGCCTGGGAGTAACCTCTAAGAGACAAGAGGCCTTAACCCTCCTGCTGAGGGACCTGCTGTGCTCTGACAGCGCTCCACAGCCTCCTGAACTGACCCCACCACAGTCCTGCTCGAGGCTCCCACCTCAGGACAGCTCTGCCTGGTGTGCTGCTCAGCCGGCCCTGGCGCTGAGGAGGACTCGGAGCAGGCAGAAACAGCTGGCACGCTGGTCACAAGGCTGAGGATCTTGGCATGGTAACGTGGTAACACAGGCTCCACACCACACAGAAGCGCAGGCCTGGGACTTTTGACTCCTGACCTTCCAAGCTGTACGTACCACAGCGCAGTGACCAAGTCAGGACGCATAGGGACCGTCTAGGGAACATCCTGAGCACCACAGCCTGAAGGCACCTTCTCACTTCCCACGGTGAAGCTCCACGGAAGCCTAAAGATAGGAACACAGCAGAGGGAGCAAGTGGGAGAGAGGAAAGTTGTCTCTAGCGTCCCTGAGCTCCTGCAAGAGGGAAAACGCAGCCAGTGAGTCCCAGAGGGCAGTGCTTCCTGCAGGGAACAACAGCTCAAGCTCCCCAGGTTGCACCAGCACACCAAGCCCGAGGGGAATGCCCTACTGTCCCTAGAGCTGGCTTTGTCTTGAGCCTGTGAGCAAGGCAAACCAACACACCCAAAGCATGACTAAGAGCAGCAGGAGTGGCCCCATTCCTCCTCCCTGCCTCACCCCAGCCCTGTGGGTAGCCCTGGCCAGAGAGGTTACAGAGATGAAAGAAATTTAAAAATTTCCTCAAAACCCAGAAGGAAAAGAGGTGAACCCTTCCTTGCCTCTTCAAAGATTCGGGAGGACCCTGATGCAGATTAATAACATGTAACCTAAAGAGGATGCAACACGCTGAGGTTTCAGCTCTGTACCAATCCCTCTGGGGACGACCTTGGGGACACGATTGCAAGCTTTATTTCAGATGTGTGTATGGCTCATTCTGGGCTCCCTCCTCTCCTGCCATGCAGTGACTACCAGCCGGCTGGATCTCTTACCAAATTAGGCTTCTTCTGCCCACCTTCCAGCCTGACAGGCTGTCGCAGAAGTTTATACCATGGCTGGCTAGGAACTTCTTTCTAATTTTAAGTCTAAATATATTTGTGTTCCAGATGAGCTTCTAGGAGAACAGATTAGACTTTTGCCCTAGCGTGTATTTATGATGCACGGATCCTGTGCCTGCTTAGCCTCTCCTGTTTTAGATTAAACAAGCCGCACACTCACCATGACCACTCACAAGCCTGCTCTGTACTTGCTGCAGGTCAGCTCCATCCTTCCTGAGGAGAGATGTCTAGAGCAGCATCTACAATGCCAGGTGAAGTGGTACCTCATACTTGTTGGTATCTCCAGACAATTCTTTGATGGGCATATCCTTGAACTGAGTGTCTTTATTCAGAACCAAAGTGGTAGCACACGGGCAGTGCTCACTCACCGCCTGTCTTCTTCCATCACTTGAGGGGTGCCTGTCTTACAGTATTCTGGTGCAAAACACTACTGGTTTTGACAACTCTCCTTTCCCTGTGACCAACACTCTCTCTCTCTCTCTTAGCCAGTTCCTCACCCACCTTGCCTCTCCTCTGCCTGTCCCCCTGCTGGCGGCTTTCAGTGGGAGATGAGACGTTACTGCTCCGGACCATCTGTCCCTTGCCCTTGATCTGAGGGACAGGGTGGTGCTGGGGTGTCACGTTTCCGCAGGAGAAGGTAGGGTTTTTTCCCCCCTTGAGATCCCTTCCGCTCTGCTCCGAGGAATTGCGATAACCCTGTGGCTCAAGGAGGAGGGAATGACCTTTCTAAAGTTACACGGAGAGTCCGTGGGGAAGAAAGGGCACTGCGGGTCCTGCTGGCAAGCAGGGCCGTGAGAGGTGAAGGAGAGGATGGCAGAGGACTGTTGATAGGAAAGGAGGACTGGAAGAGGACGTGTCCTCCAGATACCACCAGCCCTGTGCTGAGGTGCTGTGTGTTCCTCTGTGGTAGCACAAAGCCTTGTTCGGGAGCAGTTTGGTACCAATTTCCCCCATGGGGCAAGGTCTGGATATCCACACAGCCTGGCTGGGGCTGTGGGGAAGAGCTGGAGAAGGAGGGAGTGGGGAGATTTAAAAATAGTCCCTATCTCATTTTTGCAGCTGTCATTCACGGTGCATAAGTGAGCCCGAGGCCTCCCAGCTCCCATACACACTACGCCTTACATAATGGGAGACACACAGGCATCGCTTCAGGCCGGGAACAGGCAGGGACATGACATTTACGCTGCTCTGCCAAAGCCGATGAGCAGCTCCCGGGAGCCTGAGCCCTGGAAACAGCCTCCAGGCTGGGGAAAGCAGCTCGCGTGGCTGGCAGGGGCAACCCAGCCGCAGCCACGGGCTGGCGAGGAGGTGAGGGAGAACAGGGTGCAGCCTGAAGGTGAAGGCTGGCCTCTTGGTACGGGCTGCTGGCAGGAGCTATAGAGCCACTGTGGTGCTTCTGGGGCAAATGGCTGTGGGAGGGGGTCGGGGGCTGTGGGGAGGGCTGTGGGAAATGCCACAGTAGGTTCCGAGGGGTGACTTTGCCAGAGTGGTCTGTGGCTACAGGCGGTGGAGGAGGAGGGATGCAGAGATGGCACCGGGAAGTGGAAGAGGACAGGGGATGCAGAGCAGCTCCCCAGGGGGATTAGAAACTGGAAAGGGGAGAGTGGGAGGAGTGGGAGGGCAGGTCTAGGGAGGGAGGAGAGGGACAGGTGGTGCAGGAAGGGACAGTGCTGAGGGGAGCTGGTGTGAGGAGGGGGCTGAGTGGATGGGGAGAGTTTGAGAAGGATCAGGGTGAGAAGGGCAGCGCTGGGACCCATGGGGGCTGGGGAAATGCAGGACAATTCAGGTGCCTGAGGGAAAGGTGAAGGTCCATTGGAGCCATCAGGACTGCCTATGCTTGCCTGCCTCCTTGGTGCTACAGGCCAAATGCTCCAAAGGGCAAAGGAGCGCTCCACGTCCCCATGTCAGCCTCAGTGGGCTCAGACGCTGCTCCCACATGCCTCTTCCCTACCTCCTTGAGCTGCCCCAGCGCCAAAAACTGCTGACTCAGGGAAACTGCAGAGACAAGGGGCTGCACATGTGGCAGCAGGTCAGGAGGACAGAGCTGGGCAGTGGTGGGGAGGCCACCACTCTGCATCTGCGCCTCAGCCTCCCAGCCTATCTCATCTAGAAACATTTCCACCCCTCCCACCTTCTGGCCAGGAACTGAGCCATATGTCTGCTCACTGTAGGATCCTCTCTTCTTCCAAAGATCACCGGCTTTCATGCTTTATATGCCAGCAGCCAGACTGCCTTGGGTAAGGCATGAGTCACTGTGGTGCAGTTATTTAAAGTGTGTCTTCTGAGCGCTAGCCACGTGCCTGTGCTGCGCAGGCTGAGAAGGAAAGCGCAGTTGGCCCCAGAGCCGGACACGGAGAGCCTGCTGCTGAAAGAAAGGATGAGACCTGGTCAGCTTCTCCCAGAGCAAAGGGAAACCTTGGCATTTCTTAGCAGCCCCCACCTTGGTGAGAACAATGCATCTCATCCCAGTCTCAAACAATGCCGAACTATTTCTATAACCATAAACCAATCCTGCTTCACAGGTGGTGACCATGTTGTTGCCCAGGGGCTTGGCAGGCCTGGGGCTGGTTTGGCAGCTGTGCAGCCACCCGCTGCACAGGAGGCATGACCTGGAGACGCCAGGATGGCGCTGGGATGGTGCTTGGGTTCTCCTGGTGCTGGAGCATGAGCCGCAGTCCAACCCTGAAACTTCAGGCAGCTATGGACTTTTAACAACAGTTAGGGAAATGGATGTCATAGCTAGTAAATATTTATGGCATATTCTAACTACTCCCTGCTGTTTTCCATTAGGACTGACATCCCAGAGCAATGAGTAAGTCCCAGTGTATGTCCTTCCTGGCTCTGCATTACTCAGCCAGACCTGCTGCAAGGCCACTGGCCTATGAACGAGTCCAGGCTCGGGGAAGCTCATTCCTCCCTCTGTGTCCTGCTGGCACCAACTGAGGTCCCGGTCACACACCGTGCTTAGGCTGAGCCTCACCACAGCTATGCCATCCTGCCCCACTAAGGAGCAGTAGTAACACCCGTCAGCCCTTCCCCTTGTGCCCTGGCAGGAGGTTTGAGAAGTTGCTGCTGGCCAAGCTGAGGTGAGAACCAGGCATTTCTAGCATACGGAAAAGGAGGCATCACTGGTGAGAGTGACGTCTGCATTGGCAGTCAGTGTGAGGAGCTAACAGAGCAGAGTTTTGCAGGGGGACCACTTGCAGGCCAGTGGGACGGAAGATCTCAGCTGTCTTTCCTCACAGGAGTGATTTTCTCTGGCTCAGGTCAGGGAAAGCGCCTGTTATCTCCCTGTCTGGGGCAGCAAAAGCGCAGGGCTGCTCTCACTGGTTGCAGGCACCAAGCTGCCAGGATGTGTCCACAATTCTCCCTTCCTTTGGACTGACCACATGGGGACCAAAACAGCCCTTCCCCACAGCCTGGCTGCTTCTGCTGCCTCTTGCACAGGCCTGGACCCGCATTAACCTCTCAGGGAGGCTCTTTCAGAGGGGTGCAATGCCTTCTTGAGCCCAAATGAGATCACTTTTCTCTCCTGTTACATGCGTCACTGAGCTTCAAAGCGTCACAAAAGGTATCAAGGAAGGTATTTGTGCTAATTGCTCATTAAACATTTCCAGAAAAAGCCAGGCTCATCTTTTCCAAGACAGCAACAGCAGGAGAGAAATGTGCCAGGTATGGGAGCTGTTGTCCTCTCCATGCCCAGCAGCTTCCTGCCTCCCTTTTCTGGCCTGTTGGGAGGGCTGCTGTCTCTCTTCCATCTCCCCCTTTGTGTTACTCCTTGATTTCCCCTCCTTCCATCTCCTTTGCTTTCTATGCTTAATTTTTCTCTTGGCTAGACTTTGATCTTTGCATTTCTTTTGCTCTGTCCTCTTCCTTGTCCTTTTCCCTCTCCCTCCACTGACTCATCTCTCCCCCCCTGCATTCACCAGTCAGTGGTGGCCACCAGCCAAAGCAGTGCTGAAGCTGTCAATAAAAGAGCCTCCAACTCCTACAAACCGTGTTACAGCCCCAAACGCCATTTCTACCCAAGACTGTGGGCTCTAAGCTCATCTGCAGCTCAAACCCCTCTCAGCTAAGCCCTCTTCCTATGCAGCTCCACTACACTAGACCTCCGCTACTTGTTGCTACAGCTGTAAAAGCAGGGACTAACACAGTAGGGGAGGGATCGTAGCTGTTAAAACACGTGCTTCATGCACCAGCTCTCCTGTTAATCTACATCAGGCCCGCAGAGGCTGATGTTTATTGCCTGTCCTCTCCGCTGCCTGAAGTCCATGTGCTGCAGGCTCCTGCACACCTTGGGACCTTCACTGCAGTGATGGGACACACTCAGGGGCTACGTAGAGGTCACTCTGAGCCTGGCCTAGAGCAACAGTTGCAAAATGATATAGGGCACAAAGAAGTATTCATGTGAGCAAAGGTAGGGCTTTGGGATTCTGCTTCCCATTGATGATAGTGTTACCCTGGTCTTGAGCAAGGCCACACTGAGCTACAAGCCTCTTTGCAAGCTTGGGCCTGCCTGGTATTAGGCCAGAAAAAATTGCAGCTGCTGGAAATGGCACCGACCACTTAGGAGCCAGGGCTGTGCCCTGTGGATGTCTCTGAACTGATGGCCGGGCTGGTGGTAGGTAGCCTGGAGCTGCTTTCAGGTGGGATGATAACCTGATACATTGACAACGATGTCTGGTGAATTAAGTCCAGTGGTATTTTTGTAATAGCAGAGCTGTGAATTGCAGCTTCCCAGCTAAATTGCACTTGAGTAATGCTCTCATGACTTGACTATCTCCCCAACATTTTAATTAGTCATTTCTGTCTTCCCTACTGCAACACGGTATTAGTACAAAATTATTGTTATTAGTACAAAATGTCTGCCCTGACACCCACTGTCACACAGCTCTTTTCAAGATGGGGCTGTATTTCAGCAACAATGGGTGGTCTTGAAGGTGTTTTTGGAGCCATTAGGGGAAAAAAGCATCGACACAGTGGACACAGACTCAAGAACAGACCTTTTGACCCCTTTTCTTCGTAGCCCACTTAGGGGCTGACACCCAAGGGCTGTAATGTTGCCACTGAAGTCAGCTCTGATACTGAGCGCAACAAGCAGAAGCAGGCCCTGGGGAAGGACGGCAATAACAAGAGCTTGTGACGGAAAAGATTCAAAGGGTCTGTGTATCCTGACTCCTCTGTGTGTGTAAGCAAGCAGAGCTGCATCTGTACTCCTGCTTTATATGGAGCACTGCAGGAGCAGTTTGTACTTGTAGATAACACAGCGTGGTGATCACAAAAACCTGCCTCCCTTTTGACTTGAGCAATTAGCCTGTACTCAATGTTTCCATTAGTAAGCGAACTGAATGATGGCATTAGGTAGTTTGACATAATCCTGTTTGCCTACAAAGAATATAGAAACTCCTGCTTCTGTAAGCACAGCGGGAGTCAAACTGCATCAACAGCTTCTTTGGTCATAGCTCTAAGCCTCTTCTTAACCAGTTCTTCAACCTGCTTGGAAAAATCTCCTCAAGTTCTTGCTGCGTGTCAGGTTGCACATTCTTAACAGCGCTGCCCATATACTTCTACAGTTTCCATTGCCAGTCTTCAGCCTTTCCTCTCTGCCCTCCCAGCCTCCCTCCATAGCTTTGCTTTGGGGCCAGTAGTTCCCAAGTGCCTCAGGCCATTTGTGGTAGACACGCAGCGCAGGAATTTGGTAAGACAGACAAACCTGTCTTTCATCAGACAATGACATTTCTGCCCCTCTATCATCCTACTGCATCAACATCCATGATGTGTCAATGCCCCATTGCCACTTTGCTTCTGATTAAACACCTCTGGGGTTTAATGAGTTTTCCTCCTGCTGTAAACCAGTGGCCATGGGTAGGGTCACTCCAGTAATCTCAAGATAATTTTGGACATCCTGGGAGGCATAGCAGAGCCAAATGCAGCTGTAGCATCCTTCAAAGGCTGAAGGGTGTTTTGGAGACTTCCACAAAGCAAGAACCCACCTTGCAAAACCCATCATCCCAGCTGGTCAGCAGAGACTGGTCTCGATGAGCTGTTCAGAATGAGCTCCCCTCATCTCCAGCCACGCTTCTGCAATCCTCGCATCTGCCACCTGCTCTGTCATTAGCTCTTGGGCCGTAGCCAAAGACTGTGGCAACACCTGAACTACTAATTGGGCTATTGCAGCAGCGCTAACAGAGCTAGGATGCCTCTGCCAGTCAAGCCAACTGCTCCAAAACGTGCCAGTGTGCAGCCAGCGCTCTCGCTGTGCTTGAAGTCCCCTGCGCTACAGTGCAGCGATGAGCTCCTGCCGCTACGTGCCATGCAGATATTTTTGCAAATGCTGTTTCACTGCGTGGAGGGCAGCCATTGCCAGCCAGGCAGGGCATGTGTGGAAAGTGAAGAAAATCAGGAGGAGCTGTGGAGGGGAAAAAAAGGGAATCAGTCGATCACAGGTGAATGGCACAGGGGGATGGGCCCACCAGGAGGCAAAGGTACTAGGGGGAGACATACGGCTGCTCAGTGGTGGCAGAAGTCTCCCTTGTACCTTGCTGCTGTTTGCTCCCAGGATCAGGCCACAGCATTTAGGGAAAATAATTCACTGGAGCAAGGAAGGTAGAGAGGTGAGGGAGGGGAGAAGGCTGGGGCTCTAGAGAAGGTTGCTTCCCAAGCTCCTCAGGTGCATGAGCTCCTACCTGGGGAATACCAGCACCCATGGTGGCATTAGCTGCTATCATAGCCAGAGAGCTGGGAAACCCTTCCACACTCTTGAGGTCTTCCTATTGCCTCTGGCAGCAGGTGCATGTAACAGAAAACGTTGTAGAGATGCAGTTGCATCTGTCCACCTTCCTTAGTAGTCTGCTTGGTGAAAAGCATCCACAAGGGAGAGCAGATAAACTCAGCTGTGGGCCAGCCTGAGCATTTCACTCCCCGAGGTCCAGCCTGCTTTGCTTGGCAAGGTGTGAAGAGGTCAGCATTCACACAGCACAAGCAAATTCTTTGGCAGGGTAGGCTCCAGGCAGGAGTGAAGCTGGCTGTGCCCCTGGGCCAGAGGCTTTTGGGTGGTTGCGAGGTGGAGAGCCATGGCCCTGCAGCCTGCTTTGCCAGTGGCAGAGCCTGGAAAGCCAGCCACTGCCACCACAAGATGAGTAAGATCCTGCCAAGTGACAAGCACCTCCAGGAGGAAACGTGACTCCCTGCAGCAGCAGCAGTTACTAATTCCCCCACCAACATCTTCAGGTGAAGAAGAGGATGGCCAACAACCTCGCCAGACACGGAAGGAGAGGAAGAGCTCTCTGTGCATTTGGCTGGCAGGGCAGTGGCACAGCCTGCAATGAAGACCCTTTTCTGTCTGCAGACCTTCCAGGGAGAGGGGAACAAAATTAGACAGTGAAGTAAATGGGGGTGCCCTTGCTAATTGTACCTTCCTTGAGTCGTACCACAGAAAAATACCTGGGGAGGTGTTTGGCGTTTTTTTGTGAGATCATAGCCAGCTCCCTGTATCCAATTCTGTCGAGGTCAACAAGTCTCACTGGATAAAATCAGTGGGGTTTTTCAACCAGGCAAACACAGTGACCGCCCCCGCCCCCCGGCCTTTTACCTCCCAGGCTGTCGAAGCCAACAGGCACCTTCAGCCATTTGTGGGAAGCTTTGCTGCACCACTGAGGCGACACGGGCTTTTCCAGTGGGGTTCTGTGGTCTTGCTTTTGTGGCTTCCCCGTGGTAATGGGCAGCTCCCGCCGGCTCTTGCAGCCCTATGTGGGCAGAGCAGCTCTGGGGAATACACTTGCGCAACTTTTCAGAACACCAGGGATGTTAAAGGAAGATGTCCAGCCCCAACCGGTTCTGGACTATGAAGCTCTACTGGCCAGGCAAGGGAAGGGTCAGCACAGTTACCAACACAGACCTCCACTTCCTAGTCATGCTTTGCAGATTACTGTTGTGGGCCTCAGATGACCTCGTTCAACGAGTTCATCCTGCTTTCCAGAGAAGCTCAGTGATAGGGGCAGGGATCAATCAGATGCTGCTGGAAGACCCACAAGTCCCCACAGCAGCCCTTAGCAGTTACTCCGTGAGCTCAGTGGAGACAACGCTTCGGTCTCAGGCACCCCACGATACAAAACACTGGGACCAAGGTTGGATGGGCTCAGGCCCTCTTGTAGCATTTTAAGGTGCACATTGGGAAGCCTGGAGTTTTCTCTTAAAAATATAAAGTAGGAAAATCTCCTCAGCTATGATGTTGTCTGTGTGCTGAATATCTGTATGACAAAGAGATGTGGTCAGTGGCTTTCTCCTGCAATAAATACTGATCTAATATGACTTTGATGGAGTACATGCTGGTTAGATGCTGTATTATTCTCTGCTTGCTATGGAGCTATTGTAGTCCCCGCTATCACTTCTGTAACCATTAACTTTGGGAAGGTTTCTACTTATGTGCACTGGTTGGTCAAAAAATTCCCCAAACAAGTATCTCCATGGAGGAAAAATAATATTTTTCAAAGAGCACTGTGCCTTTGGAGAAGAGAATCACACCAAGATTAAAAATAAAGTCTTATCAGAATAAAATAATCTTTCTTAGCTGGCTTTGTATTAATCAGTCTCAATGGCCAAGTTTCTAGTTTGAAGGAACAAGTGAGGTCTCTCTTGTGTGGTTTTATATACTTGATCTGTGCTGTGATTTATAATCTGGAATATAAGAAAGTTCCTTTGCTTATGTTTCCAAAAAATCAGCAATTTGTGGTTCCCCATGCTGATGTGTTAGTACTTAGGCTGTAGGTTATAGCGTTCAATGCCCTGTCCAACAGCAACTGCTTACGCAGCGAGACAACTCTCCTCAGCAGCTCTGCCTTGGAGCATCACAGCCCACCTGCACCCTTTCTGGGTTTATTTTGTTAGACCCTATTTTTGTCTGGGTTTGTCAAGCCCTTTCCCTTCCTTGGTGGATAGCTGGCAATGGTGTGGCTGCAAGGGATAAGCTGTCCTTCCCTGGCGTGTCTCCAGCCCATCCCTCTGTGTCGTTGCCTTTCCCATTCGGAGCAGCTCCCAGCACTGGCAGGATCAGCGTGGGGCGGCAGGAGAGACCGATGGGTGCCAGCCCTGGCACTCATGCTCCTCATGAGCATGGCAAAGCCACGGCCCCTCCCCAAGCCCCAGCATCTCCATGTCTGTGCTGGAGGCAATGACAGTGCTGTGACACATGAGCGCCCTTCAAGAGCTGGCGGTGACCCCAGAGGGGAACCACCATGTCAGGACCAGTCCAGAGGGAGAGTTGGAGGATAATCATGCATGAGAGTGTGACAAGCAGGGAGCCAGGTGGGGTTTGAGAGGTTATGCTGGGCTGTGCCAGCCGGGAAGGAGACCTGTGCAGCTGCCACCCATGTTGGGTCACCAGGAACACGCACCATTTCACCAGGTGGTGAAGGGAAGAGGGGAGTTCCAGTCTCCCCGTGACATTTGCACTCATGTGTGAACACCCTGGATGTCCCCAGGGTGCTGTCCTCCTTCCCTCTCTAATCCTCAATCCATCCCTGGCTCGTGTTTGTGGTCTTCCAGACACCTCTGCTGCTCCTTTCTCCTTGTTCTCCGCTGTGCTGCCAGTCTGTCCCAAGGATGCAAACCCCAGTGCTACCCTGGCAGATGAGGTCTCTTCGGGCCTCCCCTGGTTTTCCTGCGTGCCCACGGCCCCTCACTTGCCCTGTGCATTGTGCGAGTGACACTGCTGTGGCAGGCAGCGGGCTCCACGGGTGACACCGGTGTGTCCTGCCGGCTGCAGCCAGGCGCTGCACAGCGATGCTGGGCACAGGCAGGGATGGAGGGTGACCTCAGATTTTGGAAAGGCACCCAGGGCCTGCTGCAACGTCGTTCAGGCCTCTGCAGGAGCCCAGAGCAGCATGTGTTGACAATGAACCTGACTGCAGGAAGATCAAGAAATGCAAAAGTGCCTCTTGCTGAGGGAAGCTGGACTTGGCCCTTGCGTGAATTTGCCGAGCTCTGCAACTGAGGCCCATGAAAGAAGCGTTTCCTGCTGCAGCAACATCGCCCATTGACCTCCCTACATATCACCTTGTGTGGGTCATTTTGGGTTTGGCTTTTTTTTTTTTTTTCTGATGAAAGCCCCAGCTGCACCTTCTGCAAGCGGTTTCTGGCTGATTCACTCGAAGGAAAACTTTGCCCTTGGTGGAAACACCCTGCTGAGTGGGAGGGACACACTCCGTCCCAGGGATCTGCTTCCTTCAGCAGTCAGGCTGCGTCAGCAGCGTGGCAGGTTGTGCGAGGCCAACAAAAATAAGCAAAAAAACCCCTCAGCTCAGTCTCAGCAAGTGCGGAATAACACAGGGACCACACTGACCTCCTTGGTGTTGTGAAGAGGGAGCGAGTTCCCCCACGCTTCCACCTGCACCATTCCCTGCCCCTCCTCAAGGCAAAGCGGCAAAATTTGACCCTGAACCTTCTTCGCAGAGATCTCATTTTCCTGTCCCACTGCTGTGCCTCTGAGGGCTTCCTGGGGGAAAAAAAAAATCACGTGTCCCTCCCCAGCACATGCACTTACCCTGCTGGAGTCACTTTTGCCGCTGGCAATGGCCACACACAAACTGGCCATCACACAAATTGGCCCTTCACTGACAGGTACAACTGTGTGTGCCGGCCAGGGCTTAGCCTTCGCCGGGGTGTCTTGAGGTCGAGGGGTGAAAGCTTCGTTCTTGGCAGCTTTATAAAAAGCAGACAGGGTTTCTGGAGGTGACGACGCAGGTGGCAGCAGGGGGGACAGTGGAAGAACAGCTCTGCAAGGGCCGGGGCGAGCGTGTTCCCAGCCGTGTTTGAATTGGAGCCCGGCCATAGAAACCGAAGGAAAAAGCACAAGGTTTGGGAGGTGGATAACCTTGGCCACAGCCTGCCTCCCGGCTGGTGCCTGCGCTCCAGCGGAGGACGCACATGGGGTGGGAAGACCTGGCCGTCCCTCTGCGACCGTGGCATCAGCCTTGCACCCGCCAGGGCCACAGGCAGCCCCCAGGGCCGCAGCCATGTGAGCGGGGAGCAGGTGACATTGGCAGGAGCACTCCTCAGGGATGCCAAGGGCTCGGCGGGTCCTGGCCCCCCACCAGTGGTGTTTTTCCACCTTCTGGTCCTGGCACGTCAGCAAGTGCCGGGGCACGGGGAGGCACTCACTGTCAGTGGTGCCTGCGCCATGTGTTATTCAGTCTCAACAATCCCAAGTCTCTGGGAGACTCTGGGGCAGCAGGAGATGCTCTCCTGATGGAGCAAACTCGGGCTGTTTCGCTGGGCCTGTATTTAAAACACGGTCCAGGGCACGACTGCCTTACAGGCAGCTTTTCATGCTTGCATAAGGCTTTCCTTGGGCTGCCAGCCCCCTCCCTCTCCCAGAACAGCCCGATTCGTGTCAGAAACTGCTGCTGTCACAGACTGAAAAGCCCAAGGCTGAAGCATGGCATTTTCTACTCAAACTGTCTCCTCCTTTCAGGTGGGAGCCCGCCTGCTCGGTGACTCAAGTTGCAAGTTTCCTTCTTAATAACGGAGTCCCCTGTGACGAGTGTCTAAACAACACCCCCACGCCCCTCGCTTTGGAGGTTTCAAGAGACAGGTCCCATCTTGTTGCTGTGCCTTGCTGGAGCACCCTATCTGGGGACTGACTCGGTCACTGCCCAAACACCCGGCAAACAGTCCCACGCCTGGGCACCACCCTGGGCACCATCCTGCACCAGCCGAGTGTGGGGCTCCGGCACCTCTTTCCCTCTCTGCATGTCAACAGAGGGCAGACCCCTGTGTCCCTGCACGCTGCTTTCAGGTGGGTGTTTCACCTCCCCACACTCTTCAGGCTCCCTGAGACAGCACAGGGACAAATACCTCAGGAGGAGCGAGGCTATACTAAGCCTTTTCCCTAATCCCTGCCCAGGCTGCACAGCTATCGGTTGTAAACTAACTCTAGGCCCCACTGCTCGGCCTACCTGTGCCCAAATAGGGAAAGGCTCTGTGCCTCCCCGCGTTACCGCCCAGCAAATGCAGGGCAAGGATCAGGAAGGCACATACTTGCCCTCGATTTTCCATTTCCAGAAACGTGTCTAAGGGTAAGAGTTTGTGCATGCTCTTGATAAATGATTACAAGGGGTTTGAGACACAAAGGGGAAAAAATAGTTTTGTTGCTTAGCAGAGTGTGACAGTCACGTGGCACGAAGCAGGCACGAGCAACAGCCCAGCTCCCAGGGCTTGCAAAGCCAAGGGCAAGGCAGACCAAGGTCTTCCAGGAAGAAATTCAGGCTAGAGGGGCTGACGGGGTGTGGGCAAGGATGCTAGTGGGAGCCAGTAACCAGTACCAGCTCCACCCTTGGTTTCCTCAAGTACATTCAGAGCAACTCCAACAGCTTTTTAAGGAGGCAGCTGGGGAGCCACAAGCCGCCCCTCGATCAGGAGGCGGCAGGAGCACGGTGGGGCTGGGGAAGCTGGGTCATGCAGCCATGCGGCACCCGTGGTGTGGGACTGGCATTTCAGCACCTTTCTCAACACAGCGGGACCACCTCAGCCCATCTTGTTCAAAAGGAGTGGCTTCCTCTGACAGAAACTCTGATTAAAGCTGAGCAATGAAAGGTTAGAAAAAAAAAACCAACACAAAATCAGACCTCCATCCCCACTGCTTGTTCTCATACCCAGCCTCAAGCCCACCCTGCTAGAAGTCACCCCAGATGAACATTCCCAGGAGACAGGGCACAGCCTGCACAGGCACCTTGAGGCTTCCTTTGCTCAGCAAGTACCCCAGACAGCCCAGGATAAACCTAAATGAGTTTGCACAGAGGGGAGAGAAACTGACCCACAAACAGCACCCCCTCTGCAAAAACCACTGCCAGGGAAGGCTCCATCTACCCCACGCAATGACACCAGACAGATCCCAGCCCAGCCTCACAGGTGACAGCCCTGGCAAGTGGCCACAGAAGCCGGGTATTTTAGGAACTCTGTTGACTGACTGAAGGCCCCCGAGGCACCACGCGCCAAAGGCAAAATGCATCCCACTCCCCCAGGGAGAGAGGCTCTGCCCCCCTCGCCAGGGAGCTGAATCACGGCAGGACCCGGCAGGCTAGGCACACCGCCACTTTTTCCTAGGCTGCTGCTATTCTCGGCAGCGCAAGAGGTCAGGGAGACAGCTGCCCTCGCCGTGTTGCACAAGCCTGGGCAGTGCCGGGCTATTCCTAACGCAATGAAGCTGCTGCTGAACACGCCACAAATCAGCGATCTGGCCTGCGAGAGGAAGGTGCCAAGGGCCAGTTCAGCAGAAGGTGGGCAGGGAAGGCAGCCGTGTCCCTCCTCATCTGGGAACAGGCATGGCCAAGGTGTTCTCTCCCCACCGAGCACACACCACACAACAACCAGTTATTATATCATGCTTTTAATACAAACTTAAAAAAATCTGGAACAATAGAAACTGTACAGATTTGATCAACCTTTTTGTTTTTGTTTTTTTTTTTTGTTTTGTTTTTAACTAAACCTCTAGACACACCAATGTCCCGTTCCAAAATATTGCACAACATTCTGAATACAAAACTCTGATTGTATTCCTCCTTCGCTAAAGAAAAAAAAAGAAAAAAAGAAAAAAAAAGACAGCAACCCCCGGGGTTCCCCCTCTCAGTAGCCCCCTTCTCAGAAACCCAAGCAGAGCACACATGGAAACCCTCCGCTGGGAGACACACAGACTTCTGTCCTCTTTCACTCATTCTCTCCCACAAGGCAACTGTCAATTCACTCCTCGGAGAGGGGTGGGAGGGAAAGGAGGGAGGCTGAGTGGGGAGAAAGGAATCTTCACCACTTTTTTTTTTTAAAGTTTTTTTCCTGAAAAAATATTTTTTTCTCTCCTCTTTTTAAGAAAAAATCTTGAAAAGAAAAAAATTACAGTTTTTTACGTTAGAAATATACATATATTATATATACCTCTTACATTTTACAAATGTAGCAAATTATTCAATACAAACAGACATCAACAAAAAGAACACAAACCCATAAAAAATAAAAGTTAAAAAAAAATTTCTCTCTTCTCTTCCTAAGAAACCAGGTAAATTAGTGCAGGTTTTTAAAAAATAAAATTGAAGCTGAACGCCTACATCCAAGACTAGAAAAGACCCGAAAAGGCCGTTAGTTTCCATTGCTGCCTGACGCTGGAGGAACGTTTCTGAAGCACGCTTTTTTCCTTTTAAGATACAGAGGTTGGTCCCTCCTCTTTCCCTCCTTCCACTCATACCACTATTTTTAAAGCAGGTATAACACGTGTGGCAGGGCAAAGCGGCATCAAAGCTTCACACACATAAGCGGGTGGCCGGGGGCATCCCCACCTCTCCCCTCCCTCCCTGTGCCGGAGGGGAGCACGCTGTCCCGCGGCAGTGGCTCACAGGTGGCTTTGCCAGATGCAGGGACAGTGCAGGGACAAGTGGACCGGGTCCTGCCATCAGGGGCTCAACACCCCTCAGTCCAGCGTGGCAAGTGGGCTGGCACTCAGCAGCACACTCCTGGGGAGAAGGATGGGGTGGCAGTGGTAACGTCTATAAGTGGAGGGTTCAAAAAAAAAAAAAAAAAAAAAACCAAAGGAAAACCCAACAGCTCAGCCATTCCTCAGCAGCTTGTCCTAGTCTGGAAACCTGCAGGGTTGAGGCTGCAGGCACCAGTCTCAGGGGGCTAGCTGGGCACTGCTCTCCTTGCCCACCTGCTGCATTGGTCATAGCCTGAGGGCGAGCAGCCTGCTCAGGAACCCGTGCTGGGCGCGAGGTCGCGAGGTCGCTGGGCAGGAGGTCGGGGCCGTGCCTCCCCACCAGCCACCCAGCGAGGGGAAGGGAGTGCTGGAAGCTCTCCTGAAAGAGCTCCAGGCAGTGGCAGTCTCCCTGGGACAGCCCGCTGCCTCTGCAAAGGCTCATCGGCAACTCAACTACAAGAGGGCTGGAGTGCCTTCATCTCGGCTGGAAGGGAGGGAGCGGGGAAAAGCACGAGTTCAAGCCCATCTCCCCTGAAACAGGGATGTCTTGAAAGAGCACATTGGTTCAACAGATACAGGAGAAGTGGGTTTCAGAGGGTGCTCCAGAGACATCATTAAAGTAAAACCAAACCTCAAGTTTGGAAGGCAGCAAAAAGCTTATTTTTCTTTTAAACTGAGAACTTCAAAGACTGGAGTCTCATCATCTCCATCTCTCTCCTCTTTGCACGCTTCCATACTCCCACAACAGCCTCCAAGGAAACCTCCTTCCCCCCCAGAGAGCCTCCACCCTGCCTGGGCAAGAAGCAGTCCTCCTTCAACCTTGCCATACAGGTGGGTTTTGGAGTCCCCGACACAGAAGCAACTTAGCTGAAAAGCCCAACTGCAGCGCATCATCCCAGGGAAAGCTGCAGGAGTGTTCCCAGATCCCAGCCCCGTGGCGGGGAGGCACCACACATTCACACGCCGGGACATCCGCTTGCCTTCGGAGTGCCTGTCCCCGCTCTGTTCTAAGCCTGCCGCTATCCGGGCTGACATGATCTGGCTGGAATGGTGAGTTTATGCTAGGTGCTTCCCTTCCGCACCAGACGAGCCACCTCCTCCCGCTCCTCCAGTCAGGTGTGTACCTGGCCAAAAGCACAAATCCTTATGCTACCACTCAAGAGAGCAGCTTCAACAACATAGCCCTTTCTCTTCCTCAAAAGTAGTGCTGCCTCGCTAACTAAAAAGGAAGGAATTCCCTCTCAGAGACAAAAAGATGAATTCACAGCAGGGAACAAGAACTCACACCTCAGAAACCTCCTCAGGTGGATGCTGGCCCCTGCTGCTGGGGAGAACGTCTGGGAAGTGGGGGCAGGATCCAAGTGGTGCCGCCTGGCTCAGCGCCACCCCCCGGCCACAGGGACAGGTGGATGGTGTCTCTACGCCACAGGGCTGTCACCCGACCGACTGGCCGGCCCGAGCAGGCACACAAAGGCCCTCTCACCCACACGCAGAGTGGGGGACAATGACCATAGTCAGTTCAAAGTGCTGTCCTCCTGGAGCCACGGCTGGAACTGCAGATGAGGAAGGGAGCAGGAAGAAGCCATTTCACAGTAATGCTCTGCCCTCCCTGCTACATGCTGGGAGGCGGTCAAGGAGAAGAGTTGGTGCTTTTCAGCACACAGACAGAACAGCTGATGCCAGCCCGGGCTGGAGCAACAACAGCACAACAGTCTACGCCCGTGGGCACAGTAGATGCTCTCCGTCTACACGCAGAGCCGTAACAGAAAAAGCAAGCTCACCCACCCATTTCTGGCTAGCACACAAGAAGAGCGTGTGTATCTCCACCGACACTGACTCATCCTCTCCCTGTTCCTCCTCCAGCGGTACGAAGACAACATCCCTACACCCAGGTGGAAGGACCCTGTGTCCAGCGCTGGGGCGGGTGCAGGGAATCAGGAGCATCGTGACCTATGGTTGCACCAGCCCTGGGCTGGGGGAAACACAAACTGAAAAAAATCTCAAGACTCAGTTAAGGAGTAAAAAAGTGAGTAGGAAAAAAGCACAGGGACTGAGTTAAAAAACAAGTCAGTGCTTCAGGAGCGTTGCCAGCACAGCGCAACAACACTGGGCTCTCTCTTTTCCCAAGAAGCTATATTTATAAGATTTGAATATTTTCTGTATATTTCTATTCTCTCCCTCTTGTTTGTTTTGTTCTTGTTTCCCCCCCTCCCTCCCCACCCCAAAATACTCTCCTTCCTTGTGTTCAGTTGGCCAGGACAACAGGCTGGAACGACTGGCTGGGATACTGCATGGCATTCAGGTTGTAGCTGAGTCCTTCCACGAAGGGAGACTTCTCCAAAAAGAGGCTGTTGGTGCTGCCACCAAAGACCTGAGCCATATCAAAGGTACCACCCGTGCCGGCATTGAACTGCGATGTCGGTGGGATGCTGCTGGCCTGGCTCTCACTGGCAACCCCATCGAAGAAGAGACTGCTGGCTCCCGGCGACCCGCCGCTGTAAACGAACTCCTTGGCGTTGGGGGAGAGCTGCGACTGCGGGGCTTGGCTCCCAGCACTCCCGATGAAGTTCAGAGAGTGCATGGACAGGGAGAGGCCCTTCTGCTTCAGCAGGTTGGTGGTCGGAGACCTGACCATCCTCGGCTGCTGCCCAGCCCCTGCTCCACCACCCCCTCCTCCGGCTCCTCCGCCCTTCTTCATCTTGGTAGAGCCAAACTTGGTGGCAGCAAAGGTGGCAGTGGTAAAAGTGATGGGCTGGGCAGAGCGAGGGATGAAGGTGGGGCTAGGTGACTGGCCAAAGGAGGGGGACGGAGAGTTGGACAGCGAGTTGTCCTGGCTGCCAATGGGGACAAATACCTGGGCATCGGGGTTGAAACTGCTCTTGATTTCTTTGTCCAGCTCCACGGCACTGCAGCCCTCGCTGTCATCCAGGTAGAGGACCTTAACAGAGCCCTTCTCGCCGATCTGGTAGGAAACCTCAAAAGGATCGATCCAGACACTCAGCTCTTCCGGCACATTGGCACGCACATCCTCCACGGCCAGCCCGCTCCGCTTGGCCGCCAGCTCCACCACTGGATCCACCGTCTCCCCTATATGAACACAGCGATAGCCAGATCCCTTCAGAGGCTTCTCTGGGTACCAGTGACCCTCATATTTCTTCTTCAGCAGGCGCTCTAGCTCCTCACCAAACAGGTCTGCCCGCCTCCGAGGAAGCTTGTTGTACAGGTATGAGATGATGAAGTTAAGAGCAACTTTGATCTCCAGATGCATACTCCCTTCACGGCAAGCAAGTCAGGGCAGTGTATTAAAAGAGACAAAATGACACACACATAGACAAGATTTGGCTCCAAACAGACCTAGGGAAAAAAAGAAAAGGATGGATGAAGACGAGAGAACACAACAACTCTCCACCTGTTGAGGTGAACAGCCATGCTTTTTCATTAACAAAAGCAGAATGAGCAGTTTGCACAAAGACTAACAAGCACTGATGCCCTCTAGGAGAGTCACCCCAAATCTACTGGCCCTCAAACCAGAGAGATGCTGGTAGGGAGGAGTCTCCCTGCTCCTCCACAGAAGAAATAAGGGTGTAGCTACTACCTTCACACAGGTATGTACATTATACTCACCCCATTGCCAAGTACCACTGCTGAAACCTGGCAGGCCAACTGTCTGCTCTGGCAGAGCTGTATCAGCACATCTAACACGCCTCTCTCTGCCCTGGCACTCAGCTGCTTCCAGCACAGTTCACCTGCACCAGCCTCCCCAGAACATAAGCGCAGCACCTGAACAGCCTCGTGACTCACTCAGCAGCTTGTGCAGAGACCTGCTCGTGCTCAGGACGGCAGGGCCAGCCTCTCCTCCGGGAGGCTGGGTGGTCATGCCGGGTGCCACGTCCTGCTGGCAGAAGCGCAGAAGGGATGAGAAGGAGCGAGGGAGGGTGCTGAGGCACCAGCTGCCAGCCCGTGTTTATTATCTCCTTGACTGGCAGGCACATATCTTATTAAGCATATCCAGTTAAGGCTCTGCCTAGCTACAAGCCTAAAATCCCAGTTTAATTCAGTTGTGGGGTAGAGGGGGACAGGAAAAGTGCACAAGGTCACAAAACACACGCGTGCCAACAGCCTGTCCAATACAGTTCACATCGCTTATCCCTGCGCAGAGGGAAGATGAGCTCTGCCAGGACCAGGTACCTTCTTAATAAAAACTGAAAATGCTTGCCAAAGACTGAAGTAATCCTCCTTCCCTCCCTCCCTCGTGAAGAAGCTTCTGAAATGGAGAGAACCCACAAAAGCACAATGCAAACCCACAACACTCAACTCCCCCATTATACACAGATTTGCAAACAATGTTCATCTGGGTACAAAAAAACCCCCCAGGTAGGTCAGCACCATGCTCTGTCACCCATCCAAAGAAAATGAATCCCACGGATATTTTAAGAGGAAGCACACTTCCAGTAGCCTCCACACCTCTCCAGGGGGAAGCAGAATATCCAGTTTTTAATTGGCAGCTTAGTCAGAGGCCGCTCTGTCTTCAGCTGCCCTCACCTTGCTCAAACAGACACACCGTGTTCAAGCATCTTCCTAAAATGGGCTTTGGGGATGCTCTCACGCAGCACTCAAGCCATTGTTTATGACTTGTGCCAATTATATGGGGGTGTGGATGGAGTACAAACATACAGTGTCAGCATTCCCGTGAAAAACCGGGAATCCCAGCAGCACAACCAGGTATCCATGCTGGTCTAGGTCAGGAGGAAGAAAAAACTGACCAGACTTGTTTGCTTGGTCTAGTTTAGTGGGCAAGAAGGATTAAATAAATTTTAAAGAAACCCTCAAATATTTTGAGGCTTTATTATAAAAAAAGGGGATGCAGATTCTATGCTTTTTCTGTACTAGTCTGAGTTCAGAGAGGCTTGGCCTCAGAATAATGGTAACCAGAAGCAAATCCCACACCTCAAGTCTGTCAACAAGGTGGTCAGTTCTGGAAGGAATCCCCTTCGGGTTTGACTCAGCAACAAGAAACAACACAGAAATGAGGGGATGGAAAAGAGGGAAAGAAGTCCTGCCTTTAAAACCTGCTCTAAGCAATTACTGTAGTGTAACAACTTTCGGTAGGTCACCAAGACCTGATCAAGTTCAAATAAAAACAGATGAACAGCAAAGAAATAAACAGGCAGAGTTTTTCAGAGAACAGGAAGGAGAAGCCATTTTCAGAAGGCAAGAGTCTCGGCACAGAGATGGAGCCTCTTCCAGAGAAAATGGCATGAAGCAAATCTCTGAAAGGGCACACCTAAATGTTAACTAGATCTTATATGTCCTATACTACCTCAAAGCAGGAATTACATGGAGCCCTCTCACTCCTTTGGCTTCGAGGCATCCGAGGGAGAGGACAGCTTGGGATCCCAGCAAATTAAGCAAGAAGAGAACAGCCAGTTTGTAAAGCTTTTAATCTCATGTGATAAACTCTAATCCAGGTCCAAAATCTATTAAGAAATCAGAAATTACAGATTGGGAAAGGAGCACAGGTGAAAATTTGTTACCACCCTATCTGCAACACAAATGCCTTAAGATACTTTGAGGAGCCCACATCCTCATCAACCTTCTGCAGAAGACAGCGAGGAGATACAATTATAAATCATTGAATCATTGCCTCTTTTCTCTAAGAAGTACTCCCCCTTCCTAAAAGGGAAATACTCTGTGCCTTGACTATAAAAAAGATGAGTTAGTTAATGTAATAATACCAAGAGATGCCAAGGTATCTGGATATAGGTGATACTTGCAGAAGGCACAGAAGGTCAGAGATATCACTGACTCCCCTCTTGTTGTTGACACGATATGGTGTGCTCCAGTAGGACTCCCTCAATCTCTTTCTGCTGCACCAAAATATAAGTTGGTAATAAAATAAAATTTAAAAAAACCCGAACAGCTTAAGCACCAAAACTCCAAGATGAAAAACAACTAAATATCAATTGTAAAGGTATTCTGACCAGTCTTTCCTAAAGAGAGGCTTGCCCACATTGCCAGCATTTCTTACTGTACCACAGGCAGAACGTTGAGGTGCCGGCTGGGAACAAAGGGCTGTTCCTCTGCTCTGCGGAGGGAGCGCGGGAGCCCCCTCAGACCCCTTGTTTACCAGCACGCTGACGTGCTGAAGGAGAGAGGCCAAACAGTCACTTGCATCAGAGAGCAAACACGAGAAGGATGCCCTCTGCTCCTCGCTACGCAAACACGGCGGGTGACCTTGCGAGTATCCGCTCCAAGCTCCCGAGAGGGGCCTGGCCCCCAGGAACCGCCGGGCTGCCGCCTCACCCTCACCAGCGGCGCTCCCAGGGGCTTTAAAAGACGGCTGCCACGACGACGACCCGCGGCCCCAGAGCGGGCCACACCCGGCCGGCACACGGGCCCCCTCTCCGGCCTCCCCCCACACCACGGCTGGCGGAAGGGCTCCCCCAACTCGAGGCGCGCGGCCCTGCGGAGACGCACCCGAGGCAGGCGACCGGCCGCCCCCTGCCCGGGAGAGCGGCCATTTCTGGTGACCCGGCCGGACAGCCTCACTCCGCGGCCCCCCCCCCGCCCTCCCCCGCGGGGCACGCTGGGAGTCGTAGTCCTCGCCCCCCCTCCCCGCCCCGCGACCTACTTCGCCCCCGGACTACGCCTCCCGTCGCGCCCCGCGGCCGGCCCGGCCCGGCGCTTTGCTCGGCGGGGCAGGGCACAAAATTTTCCACGGCACATGCGCCCTGGCGCTGCCCACGGCGGGGAACACGCCCCGCGGCCCGGCGCTCGGGACCGCCGGGCAGCCGCCCCCTTCTTCCCTTCCCCTCCCTCTCGGCAGGGACGGGGAGGCGCGTCCCCACCCCACAGCAGCCTCCCACCCCCCCCTGCCCCACGGCTGCGGGACGGGGCTCAGGAAGCCCCACGAGCCCCGCGTCCCCGTCCCCACGGTGGGACACGCCGGGTCGCAAACAAGGTCTCCAAAAGAGCCCTTTGACAGAGGGGGGAAAGATGTTTCCCCCACCGCCTCAAGGGCGAGCTCCTGGCCCCACGCACCCCGCGGGGCACGGCGGCGGCCCCCGAGGCCTGCAGGATCGGGGGGGGGGGTGCAGCCCAGCCCAGCCCCAGCAGCGCCTTTGTTATCGCCGGGCTTCTCCCCCCACCCGAAGCCGGCGGGGGCTGGATCCGTCATGCGGGAAGGGAGACACCCCGGCGACCACTCCCCCCCCCCCCCCCCCCCCTCCGCCCTCGCCCCAGCAGCCCAGGGTGCCCGCCACCGCCCCCGGGCCCAGCCTGCCCTTTCCGGGGCTGCTGGGGCTGTGCCGCACCCCTCCCCCGTCCCCCCATCAGACTGGGGGGGCTGGCGGGACCTGAACAAAATGGTGAACTGGGGCATTGCAAAGCGTCACCGACCCAATGACTTTCACACCCCCCCCTCCCTGGAAGCCCCATTAAGACCCCCCCGGGGGCCGGCAGCCACACGGTGGCTCCACGGACGGATAAATGACCTCCCCCGGGCGGGGACGGGGACGATGAGCCCCTTCAGGCCGAGCCCACAAAGGGCTATGCGGGCTGGGGGGTACCCGGCCCGAGAAGGCGGTGGGAGGGAAGCACCCCCGACCTCACTTACTTCGTCCTCGGCTCCAGGGCCGGCGGCTGGTGGCGGCTGCCAGGGGCCGTGGGCGCTGCCAGCGGAGCCCGGGCGGTACGTGCGGGTCTTTGCCCCGTCCCCTCCCTCGCCTTATCCTCGGCGGTGCGGTTCCTCCGCGGGGCGGGCCCGGGGGCTGCGGCGCGGACCGGAGGTGGTGCGGAACACCCAGAGGTGGGGGTGCGGGTGCCGGTGCCTGTATCGCCGCCGCCTCTCCTCACCCCGCCGGCCCGGAGCCGCCCGCGCCCTGGCCCCAAGTGAGCCAACTCACGGCAAACTTTCACCCTTAGCAACCCCGCGCAGGGATCCGCGCTCCCGCCCAGCGTGATGCGGCCGCGGAGGGCGGGCCGGGACTACTTCCCCCTCCCCTCGCCGCCCGCTCAGCCCGCCGTCCCCAGCGCCCCGGGGACGGAGGGTGCTTTAATTCCACTTTTCTCCCCTTTTTTCCCCCCCCGCCTCGCAGCCGGTGCAGCAGCCGTAGCGGGGGGCGCTGCCAGCCGCGTGGCACCGGGGACTGCCCCGACTCTGGGCGCCAGGGGAAGGAAGGAGCAGGGGGTTTAGATGGGATGAGGATTGACCTGAGGATTTCCCCAAGCGGCTTAGCCTGAGGCGGGGGGAGGGCAGGGGAGGGGGCCACATCGAGGCGATCGAAGGGGAGCGGGGAGGGAAGGAGCGGCCGGCATTTTCTTCGCCTCTACGCAGGACAGGGGTTGGCAGCAGCCGCCACACCAGGCCGGGGAGCCTGGTGCTGTCAGGCCCCGGCTCCGTGGCGGGAGCGGCCCCGGGGTGAGGGGGGATTCGGACTCCCGAGGGGTCAAGCCCTCGGCACAACCCCAGTGAAAGCGTTCCCGTGCTGGAGCCCCCAAGCGCCGCTAACGGCGTGGGCTGGAGTTTGGAGGCAAAGCGCCCAGAAGGGTGTGAGCAGAACAGGCAGCCCCGGCTCCTTCCCTCACTGCAACGGCCTCGGGACCCCCAGCCCTCTGTCAGGCCCATCTCCTCAGGGGACAACGGGGCACGGCCAAGGAAGGCCTGCCGGTGTCGCCCCAGGGAGGGCAGGAGCAGGCACAACTGTCCCTACGGCCCCGTGCCCCAGCACCCCGAGGCAGGGAGGGCGCCTCAGCCCCGCCGGCACCGCTCCCTACGCCCCGTGGCTCAGAACCCGCGCACTACTTTGTCACCGCACGCCTGTGAGCCTCCGCCTTCAGCGGAGTGCCGGCCCGACCGCCGCGGAGGCGAAGGACCCGCAAGGTGCGCGAGCGGCGGCCGTGCTAAAAATAACTGAGGCGTGTTAGCAACAGCCTTTCCATTGGTTGGCCGGGCCCGGCGGCGCCTTCGGATTGGTGCGCTGCCTCAGCCAGTGAGCCGAAGGGGGTGTGCGCGCGGGGGCGGTGCCGGGCGCGGCGCCGGGCCTGCCGGGAGTTGTAGTCGCCAGGGCGGCCGCGGCCTGCCCGGCCATGGCCACCCCCGCCCCGCACCGGCCCGCCCCGCCAGGACAGCCGTTACGCCAGCCGGCGCCGCGGCTGGCCCGAAGCGGGGGTTGCGTGCTGCCCGGGGTAGGACAACGGCGGAACTGACCGTCCCCGGGGCCACCCAGGCATCTGTCCGGATCACAGCCAGATGGCAGGCACCTGCACCCCCAAAGGCTGAGCCTCAGCCGGCCGCTGGCAAGCTGAAGGCGCTCACCTAGCGCCACAAGGCTTTTTATTCCGCAAATAAAACTCAACAATGAGGAAAAAACAAGTGCACTTGCTTTGGGGTAGGAGGGGATACCTGGGCATGGTAACAAGTAGTCCCCTAAAGCAGCCACGCACGGAGAAGCGTTACAGGGGTGTCTGTATTTTTCTCACATACTGTATCACAGTATGTGTTTACAGGGTGCCAGTTGCCAGCACACACAGCTGCGCACTCTGTGTTTTAAACCAAACCTATTACTAGTTCAGAGGAAAATGAAAAAAATCGCTACAGGCACCCACAGGCCACATATTTAACGGTCCAAGGCCATCACCTTGAACAGACGCCACTTGCAAAGGGCTCTCGCTGTCCACACATAAGGCAGCTTTCGAGCAGAGTAAAGCTCCAGACGAGTGGAAGAGACACCAAGAATGGTGTTCCCAGCCTCTCCCAGCCACATGTCACGTGTCTTCCTCAGAGCTGACACAAGTAGACCAGGAAGGGAGAATCCGTCTCGGTGACCAAAGCGCTACTGCAGTCCCCATTGCAGCAGGGGTAGCTTGCCTGGCCTGTGAAACGTCCTGTTTGCCTTGGTTCTGAAGAATTCCCAAGAAAAATCACATCATGGAGTCACATTCCAACTTGGAATCGGACCTTCTCAATAACAGTTACAACTGAATGTTTAATTTATCGCTCATTTTCAAAAGGGACAAAGACCACAGACGCTTCCTGAGCTGTGCCATGTCCCTCTGGTTAAATAATTCTCCGTAGCAACCGTCTCCCAAGTGCAAAAATACAAAGTTCCTCTCTTGCCCTGTTTCCACAAACATCCTCAGCATCTTTCTGGGTTTGGTTTGTTCTCCCTCACTCTGCAACCCTTTACCTTAGGTACTGCCTTTACCACTGAATTCAGAAATCTGTTAATGCTGTCCTGCCTAGCCACAGTGCTACAGCAGCTATCCTTGCTCATTTTCCCACTGATTTTAAAAAAAAAAACAACCAACATCTGAAGTTGTTGGGGGTTTTTTTCTGCAGGGGTAAGGGGAGGAAAAGAAGGGGAAGATTTATGAGCTATTATGAACAGCCTTATTTTCATCCCTTCTAGTTTAAAAGGAATTTAGTTTCAAAAGAATGCATTTTTTTTTCCTAATACTCCCTTGCTTTGCTGGAAACAAAATCACTCTGTCAGCCAGAGATCAGGAAATTAAAATGACTGTGCTATTTTTAGCATCATTAAGAATAAAAGGCAATTACATTTCTAAAATTCTATTGTTGTTTTAATAAGGTGTTACTAAGAGGGTGTTACACATTAGGGCTCTTTAAAATATTTGTGCCTTGACCGTGCTCCTTTAATTATCGCGTCGCCCTGGTACACATGCAGGCAGAGGAATTCTGTCACAGTATCCGCTCACGCATTCTCGGCCATTTGGCTATTACGTCAAAGCAAAGCTACCGAATCACGTGTGCGCAGGGAGGGAAGGAATCGCCAGGCCGCCAGGACAGAGCTCGTTTTGCTGGGTTATTTAATGCCAAGGAAGGGCAGTCAGGTCATAATCGGGCGTAATTAACACTGCCATACCCGGAATCCTCTTTACATTCAAGTCACATGACAACCTCAAGGAAATGAAAAATTCTTTCCTGCTATTGAAACAGCCAAACAACACCTCCAGCTGATTCCTGTAATGAGAAAATAACAGCTCCTCTGCAGATAAGGTTTCAGAGGCAGAATTTTGTCTATGCAACTTCCCCAGGGAAAGCTCACAGGCAGACTCGAAGCCTTTGCCTACCTTCCTTTTTGTTTTTTTTTTAAAGAAAGGTAATGCTTCGGGCTCAAGGGCTTTGTCAAGACAAGGTCTAGATGATTCAAAGGACCAGAGGTGTGTTACAGAGCTATTTGCTGAGCTTGGTTGTAGCTGTGGCTGGTAGCTGGTCTGAAGAGGCGTGTAACAGGGAACATCCACATTTCAGAACGCAGTGGTGCTTTGTTAGTACTGGCAACGAAGAGGCCAATTACTTAATAGGCCAAGAGGTCCCATGTCAATGTAAATATTTGAAATAAAGGGATTTTTTTACTTATTACATGACATCCTTTTGATTAAAAAAGGAAAATAAAGAGATAACCCTACTTAGAAAAGAAATGGCAGGAAGACACATTTAGCTCCATGCAATTAGGATTTGAAGGCAGCACCACAGGGGTTCAGCTGCCACAGAGATGCCGCTGTCCCTCCCACCCTTCCTTGCAGTTGTCATGCAAGTGCTTCACAGCTGGCAGCCAGGGAGCCCCTGAATCACGCTGCTTAAGACTCCAAGGTCTGATGAAGCCCTCCAGAGCTTGGCAGGCACACAGTAGCAGGACACAGCTTGTTTCATCCCCCACCCCTGCAGGGAAGCTCGCCCTTATAGCATGTGCTCCGGTCTCCAGTACTGCCAGGAAATCTCTTTCTGCTGTAGAAGTACTTTAAAATGTATTTAAGTAAGAAGTATTGCACTTTTCTAGAGGCCCTGCCTGGGTTGCATTTGCTGGTGAACAGAAATCATCACCACACAAGCAAGGCTGAGTTTTTCTGGGCTACCCAACTGTATCCATAACCCTTGTCTGAATTAGCAGCTTCAGGGCAACGTCCCATCCGCGCTCTGAAAGTACCAGAAAGGCAGCGGCGCTGAACTAAGCACCAGCAGCATTTGGCATTCTCCCCAGAGCTGTCTGAGCAAACAAGGCAAAGGGGAAAAGGCCTGTCCCTCCCTCTCTCCACCTGCCCAGTGACTCAGAACAACTAGAAATGGCAGCTTAACTCTCATTGCTGCCAGAACACAGACCGATATACCCAGCAGTCAGAGTGAGGGCACCGGGAGTGCCAAGAAAGTAAGTATGCTTAGCCCTTTTTGGGGGTGGGGGAAGGGATGGGGAGACTTGTATCTCTATAGCAACCCCTGCCTCACCGATCCTGCTAAATGATCGGGAACAAGGGCCGCTCTAAAATTAGATCTTCTAGCGGGCCCTGCATGAGGGGCAATAACTCCTGAGACAAAAGAAATAATTCAAACTTCGTTTCCCTCTACCTTCACCAAGCAACTTTTGTTATCTTAGAAACTTCTGGGAAAGAAAAAATTATGTATAAACCTTTCGCATTTCTAGTGCGATAATTTGGGCAGCCTGAGAGCAAGTGATAAATTCTGGTTGAAGTGATAAAGTTCCAGGTACAAAAAAATCTGCATGTCATGCCCTGCTTTTAAAGAAATACAGAATTTAACATGGCTGATAATGGCTGACATGGGCTTCCCAGTGAGGAATAAGAGGCAGCTGCTTATTCAGGCAGAATACCTTTGAGAGGGTCGGTTTGCTGAAACCAAAGAACCAGTTTGCTTTGAACATCTTGGCAAATGGCATCCACGTTAGTAAAAATTAACCAGAAGCTGTGAAAGGGAACCATGGTGCAGGGAAGAAGACATACAGATACTCTCAGGACTGCAAAAACCTTGGAAGAGAAACCTGACAGAATTAATAGCTGGTGGGAGGAGAGGGAGGAGCAGCTGAGATGGCTGTAGGACCAGTCATAGCTAGAGCCAGCTGCAGCAGGAAGAAATTACTTTGAAGGGAAGGATGATCACAACTTGTCTACTTGTTTTCACTTTTATCCAGAACACCTAAATGGCTGGAGCAGGAAGAAGGGGCATTTAAGCCAGAGAGGAGTTAAGAGGAATCAGTACTAACCTCAGGGGAAACAAATGAAATCCTGGAAGGGGCACAAAACAGGCTCTGCACCCCAAGAAAAATGCACAAAGAAAATCCCATTACTGCAGCACAGACTCTGCTCAGACTACGAAGACTTTAAGGATTACAGGGCACGCTGAGCTAGGACCCTATTTTAACTATCTGAGGAGCACACACACTAGCAGGGAAGTCAGTTCCACCTCTGCATAAAGGCGCCTGTTCCCAGATCTCTGCTGAGCCAACAGACTGCTTTTAGCCTGTACTGGTATTTGACAAACAAGCAGCCTCTGGTTTTCAGCATGCACACGGCTAATAGCCTAGAACACAATAGTTGGTTTCCAGTTACAGCAGGGAAGGCTTTAACTTATTCACAAGAACAGGATAGCGAGTCAAATAGCTTAGTAGGTTTTAGAAAGGGATTGGATGTTTGCATGGTGAAACAACATCCACAGCCGTATTAGCTAGGATAAGGGTTACAAGCTCAGCGATCCTCACGCTACGGGACAAAATGATCAGTGGCTGGGATCACAGGCAGACAAAAGCGATAGCCATTCCCTGAAGCTCCTTGCAGCAAGGTCACATGGCCATAAGCAGACTCTGTCAGAAACCAGATAACCCATTGTGCAGTTCTAGCTGGGCTAATCCTGCGTGTCCCCAGAAAGCTCCAGAGAGGCTAGGCACAGAATGAACTGGAGAGAAATCCTTGTTATACAAAAAAAAACAAAAGAAGAAGCTTTATTGGTATGCATCCTACAGAAATGGTTACAAGAAAGGGCCTTGGATTAATCTGTCAAAGAAAACATGGAACAGCTGTGCTCTCCCTAGGAAGGCACCAGCCATGAGCAGGTTCCTTACAAAACAGGGCAACACGGAAATACACTGGAGGAAGATGGGGTGAGGAGTGGACACATGGGATTGGTGGTCTGTTCTTCAATACTGACGTGTGGGGCGATTTCAAAAAACTGAGAGGAGGCCTGGTAAGAACAACCGTAAGGTGTTTCCCCACACCAGAAGCAGCACTTGCTTTTTATTGAGCTGGTCTCCTTCATGTATAAATACTTGCCCACCAGGATTTTTACAGCCAACTGGGGCAGCTACTAGCAGAGCTTCTGAAAAGGCAAGAGACAGTAATCCTCATTTGCTCTTTCTGATAGTCAGTTCTGATCAAGTTTCAGTCCCCACTCAGTCCGTTACTTCTCTAACCCCAAGTATACTACTGAATTTGTACTGCTTTAGAAAAAAATAATCAACCGGTTTTCAATAATAGTAAAGTCCAGAGATGTTCCAAGGCCCTCTTGCCAACCCAACAGGAGGTGTAGCCACATATGGATAGGATCACCTCTTCTTGAAGCCATACTTTTTCCTTTCATAGAAGAGATCTGTCTTGGAACTGCCCAGGTTGACAATCTTAGGGCAACCATCTCTCTGTAAGAAGAAAAGAGGATGTAAGTTAGGAGATGGGCAAACAGAACAGTATCACCATTTACATAGTTCTAGTAGGATCTCAGTTCCTACGCTCCTCACCCTGTCCTCAATACATTTATAACACCTGTGCAGACAAACTTCCCTCCAATGCTGGTTACTACCAGCAAGAGAGTGGAACAGAGAAGAGGATAGATGCCTTTTTAACATTACTCTAAGACATTCTCTTCCTCAGGGTGAAGATGGAAAACAGCTCGTATAACGTCAGCAGTTTAATGAAAAGGATGCTCAGTGCTCAAGACTGGATTCTTTCTGAATTAGGATAGGCAGGATTTATAGAGCCCAGGGGAACAACCTCTCCCCTCCTTAGCCAAAAAGAATCTTGTTGCTTTAGATGTCACCAAGCCATTCTCATGTTTAGGGAACCCTCTCAGCTGTGACAGCAGAACTGAATCTCAGATTTCCTGCATCTTGGATTGATTGCTGCATTGATTCTGCAGAGGCTGGATGGTCATCTTGGGAGAGGACAGCTATTCACGGCAGCTACAAGGATAAGTTCTTGTACCTGAATTCCAGTAGACAGTGAGAAAAAAGCCACAAGAAAAGCAAGAAGGGGAGTGAGGGAGACCCACCTCAGATGTGTGGTTGCAAAGACAAATCAGAGATGCACCTCTTGGTGTACCAGGGAATGTTTGTCCGTGGGCTACCCGAGCCCAGCATCTGCATAACTCTTGAGGGCAAAATGCTGTGGCAGGGAACAGCAGCTATGAGGGGCCCAGCAGGTAGAGGAATATGTGTCCTTGGCTGTTGTGTAAGCCCCAGTGGATTAGATTTAGAAAGCCTCTGGCCCAGCTCTGTCAGCCGCTGTAGAAACTGCACCCAAGTTGCTCCATTGATACCTGCTCCTGTGCAGGAGATGCAACATGGTGGGGAGGGTCTGCATGGTAGAAATAACAGGAGAGGTGGGGGAAAGAAATCACCCCTCCTCCATACACCTGCCACAACCCATCTCTAGCTAGTGTCTCCTTATTTGATTCTGAACCTCAATAACAGGACTCTTCCAAGCCTTGCCTCCCACGATCCAGGGAGTCTGACAATCCTGACAGCATTATTGCAGGGCTCTGTTCATTCTTCCACCTCCTCCTAAGGAGGCAACACATGAGCATGCTCCTATCCCCAAGAAAAGATTACTTTTTGCAACTCAGAGCTGTCCTGGGTGACAAGGTGGGATTTTGACCCTTACCCACAGATTGAAGTGGGGTGAAACAATACTTCAATTCCTCCCTCCATCAGAACAAATGGACCAAGAGTAACCAGGCCCTTTACTTTGTGTCCAACAGCATTCCACCTCCTCCCTACATTTTAGTATTTGTTTTCTTGCTTCATTATCTTCTCCAGTCTCTCTCTGACAATGATGAAAGTGCTGTGACTGAAACTGTGGAGTGTTAGAGCTCCTGGTAGAGAGCTCTGTCTATCTGCTTTTCTTCTTGACATCACACCAGCTACCATAATTGTGACAGGCCACATGCTTAACTTTTCTTGTTCTGGGGACCCTACACCTGTGCCAGCACTTTTCAATCCTGCAAGTCAATCACGTCAAATCTGCTGTTTCAGATCTGCAACTTCACATCTGCAATAACCACTAACATTTGAGTTTGCTGGTACAGAACAGCTGTTGTCATCCACAGCAGCCTTCACCCAGCTGTCAAAATACCTCAGTCCTGACTAGTCATTCTCCTGCTCCAGCTCTACGCTTTCTACAATCCTCCCTTGCAGAGCAGCTGGCTATTTCCACCTGAACCAGACATGATAAGCTATAGGTGAGCTTAGGTTATGAAAAATACCTGTTGGGAATCAATATGAATTAGTAAAAATAAACCCAAGCCTATTTTATTCATGACTTATCAAGCCAGGTGTCTTGGTTCCAAAGGCAAGTGAAAAAACCTACTGTTTCTCACAGCATTTCTAAAGTAGGAGGCTGCACCACCATCACAGTGCTTATATCCATATTTAGATACTAAGAAAGATTATGGTCCTGTCAGATCTAATGATTAAATTCATATGAGGACCTGCCCCTGTCCTGAAATTAGCTGTAGGCCTCTAGAGAAAACATAGGCACTGCAGAGAACTAAACCAGCAACTCACCCAGATGCGCATGTTTCTCTAAATCAATCTGAACCATTTTCTCAGTGTGTTCTTGAATGTCATTAGGATGTGCTGGAGAGGGCATCTGCAAAGCACCAAAACCCAAACCACCTTTAACAGACACTCTCACAGCTATCAGGTCCATATTCTGGGGATATTGCAACTGTGAGGATCATTTTCTTGCTCTTCCCTAAGGTCCTTCTATCACTTCATTTGCAGTTCTTCATGTCCTGCGCTCGTTGTGTTAGATTTTAACAAATACCTTATAGGGGGTGAACAGCTGTCTCATTTCACATACACAGTGGCTATCTTTCAGCACAAGAGGATTATAAAAAGATTATAGCACTGACTACAGAAATATGGGATTGTTACACCAAAAAGCGTTAGCAGAAAAAGAGATGTCTACAATATAGGCCATTCCAGAAAAGAATTTAAAAAAAAAAAAAAATCAATATCCCACTGAAATTGTACAGGAAACTTTAAACTTGTAAAACACAATTAGTGGTCTAGACACTGGACACTAAGATCTAAATTTATGTTGTAATCCAAAGGAAAACACAGGTGGTGACTCCACAGGCTGTAGGTGCCCTTGGTCAGTGGCTGATAATGGGTTTCCAGCAAGGAGCTGCTCCCACCCCTGCCTTTGCAGTGTCTGGAATATCTCTGACCCGGATAAAACCTAGGCTGAGAGATCTAGTAAGATATCAACTTAAAGTGGTAACTTGCAGCGTGTGGAGGAAGCGAAACATGAGCATGCAGTGCAAAGCAGCCAAAGATCCTTTGGGATGAAGACAGTTACAATACCTCAAAATTCTATATCTCAAGATGCTTTGCAAACATGGGGAACTACCAACGGGGGAAGAAAGTTAAAAGGTAATGAAAGCCAGTGCCAATATTGGTAGTGGAACCCAAGCGTCCTGTGTCCCAGTGCTAATTTCAGTAGTTCCAAGCCCCTTAAAGGTAAGCATGGCTACTAAATAAAGACATAACCAATTCAACAGAAGACTGGATGACAACATACGTCTTTTTCCTGGATGGTACACTCCTTGCAGTAGTAGGCATCAGACACTCCCGGACCTCCGCAGATCACACAGCGCCCTTGGTACGAGCCATAGTTGCACTCATCACATATGCGCACAAGAGTGCAGGGCCGCACATAGGAGTCGCAGATCACGCACTTGCCATCACCTGCAAGTACAGCAGAGCCTTTGGTACAGAACATCCTTTTCTCCACCCCCATATTGAAGATGAAAAGCTTCCTAGTCAAAAAACTTGCCTGTACACTCAAACACAATACAACTGAACTGAGGAAATTTATCTTGCAGACACAGGGTGCAACTTTGTATTTGCACACAGACTTGAGATGAATAAGGGCCAGCAGCCTGCAATATTTGATTTTTAAAAATTTAATTCATGCATTCAGAATCAGAGGAGAAACCCAAAGTCACTTCGTCCGTGGTTAGCCAACACCTGCTTAGATCATACCATTACTTTTGCTCTAGAACTTCTCCTGAATTTTTCACTTGTGAAAAAAATGCTGGACTGACAGGACTAGTGTCCTTACCTACACAGAAGCAGCAGTGTAAGCTTCTCCCACAGTGCCACATCAACAAAAGTCTGGAGTTACTATCCTCAGAGAGATGAGATAAGAGATTGTACTCGTGGTCCCTTTAATCCTTCATCTGTGAGAAGGCCAAATAAAGGGCAAACTGGCATGAACAGCCATTTCACAAAAGTTGCTCTTGATTTCTCACAAGGAACTGAGTGAAATTCAAGCACTCATATCATACAAGCAGCCATCAGATGCCACTGACAGTCCCTGCTGTGCTGGACCTTATCCAAAACACTGACCTAGGGATGAAAGGCTTCATATCCTATTACCAGTTCCCAAGGCACCTAATCCTGAGTCCCACAAACAGCTCATCTAACCTGCTCTTAAACCTCTAGCACAACAGCCCTCAACTACTACCAACGGGAATCTGTTTCACTGCTGAGTGCTCTTGAAAACAATCTTGTTGCTTCAAACTGCTCTTCTCCCCACTTTGCTTATTTTTGTACTGTTTTTGAGTCATGAACTAGTCATCTTATTTGTTCTGTTCCCCTACAAGGATCTAATGACAGATCATACTTTCTTCCCTTCTACAGTTGAGCACTGGCATTTGATTCTGCAGGTTGTTTTTTTTGCTCTAACTCTAGGTGTTCCCCACCCCCACCATTTCTTATTCTCCCAGATGCTGAAGGGACCCACTCTCAAGGTGTGAAGAAGTCAGATTCCAAAAATGCAATTTTTTTCCCCGCTTGGAAATCATGAGGCTGATCATTTTATGTTACAGATTACAAGGAACCAATCAAGAAGTCACTGTAGCCTCAGCTACTGAAAATGCTGGCAGCATATACTCTAGAACAGCATGCATTTGTGTGACAATCTATTTGAACATGTAACTTTGTAAGTATGCATCGATGTATACTTGCAATATGCAAGTAACTGTTCCCATATCAAAGAGTGACATCAAGTTTGTGGTTAAAGCAAAAATAGAATCTGAACTGCAAATCCAAACTGTATGCTCTAACCATGTCCTCAAGCATCTATATGTAGAAGCTATACTTACATTTTTCACAAAG
The DNA here is from genome assembly GCF_031877795.1 of Strix aluco. Taxonomy (NCBI): domain Eukaryota; kingdom Metazoa; phylum Chordata; class Aves; order Strigiformes; family Strigidae; genus Strix; species Strix aluco. The sequence goes on from NC_133935.1 coordinate 32,383,729, forward strand.
TCTTCCGATTGCTGTAAGAAGAAAAAGAAAAAAATTTATTTGAGGTAGAAGCAGGAGAAAAATTTAAGTATCTGCAAGCTTGAACGTCAAATAATTATCCTCTGCAGTGAGCAGTCTTTTTTTTAAAAAAAAGTAAACCACAGAAACAGTTTGAGCCCAAATACAAACATATTAATGATAAACAATATATACCTGGAGACATTTACCAAGATCTAACTTTAGATGCACTGTGAATGCGCAATGACATCTGTTGACAGTAAGAAAACCTACATTCATTATTCCATTTCAAACATAGCCAATTATTTCAGACCTGACCAAAAGAAATCCTATACGTGAGCCTTGGCATAGCTTTTATACTGGTTTTAATGAGACAAAAAAAAAAAAAATCAAGCGTTTATTTGATTTAAGGCAGTCCAAATTCCTTCTTCACATCAGAACATGAAGGTAGTTAAATGTATCTTAGAAGTCTTGTCACTCATCTAGGAAACTCATGACAATGATGTTAGTAACTTGGATAAATGCCATAAATATCAAGTTCTAAAGACCAGATGACCACATTCACAAAGTCTAAATAGTGATTCAGTTGAATCACCCTTGAGGTTCAAGGGATTTGTCAGGCTGGAAATGAATTTTCAACACAGATAGACTGTTAGTTGCCATAACTATTCTAAAGAGAATTTTCCTATTGACAGTGCAACTGAATATTTTGTGTTTACAGTTCTTTCAGAAAATTGCATGTTAAATTTTCTTGGAAGAGATATCTCGACTTCTAATCTTGTATAAAGACTTCTTTATGACTTAGCAGGGCAAATTCTGACCCAAGTGACAAGAATAAAGCTCATTATCTGTATACAGGTATAACCTGGAAACTAATTTCATTCTGCAGCCAGAAACATCCTCCCAGCGCTGGCTGAAACCTTCGGCTCATTCTCCTGGCTGCACTGCTACGGCCACCGCAACAGGAATAAAACACATTAAACCAGTATTTTTCCAAGTACGGCCACCAACGCCATCTGCCTTTCCCCCCGCCCGAGGAAGAGGAGGCTAAGGTTAGGCACATCAGGACGGACCCCGGGGGAGCACCCAGGACGGGGTTAGCGCCAGGGACTTTCCCCACAGGGCTCCCCTCCCACGGCAGAACATCAAAATCAAAGTGAGATAAAATAGGGAGGAGCGAGGCGGGTGCCCCTCCCCCCTCCGCCAGGCCTAACGGCCACGCGCGCGCCTAACGGCCACTAAGAGCACACGCGCGCGCCTCCCCCTCGCCCCGCAGCGGAGAGAGGGTGAGGGTGGGTGGCGGGACACCCCGCGGGACTCACCCACGCCCGCCTGCTTGCGGCAGAAGATGAGGTCCGGGTGGTGCTTGGCCATGGCGAGGCGACACCCGCCTGGTGCTGCCGCCCCGCGCGCTCACCTCCGCCCCGCGCTCCCCGCCTCCCCCGGTCCTGGCTGGGGTGAGGACAGCTCCTGCCAAACCACCGTCCCATAGAGGAAGACGGGAGCGCGATCGCGCGGAGAGCTGCCGAGAAAACCGTCTCCGCAGAGGCGCTCCACCGCTGACCTTCCCCCGTCCAGAGGAGACCCGTGTCGCGGCCGGTAGCCCTCTTCTTAGGGCGAGTATCTCCCTGCCAGGACCTGCCAACCCCGCCCCTGACGCCCCGCCCGCGCGCCGGAGGTGTGAAGGGGGCCGCGTGACGCCATCGAGGCGCGACTTCATCTTTGTCAGTGAACAAAATGGCGCCGTACTGCGTCCTGGCGGCTCGGCTGCGGGTGAGCGGGGCGGCGTGGGCGAGCGAGCGAGGGGGCGGGGTGGCGGCGGCGGTGGCGGCTGCGGCGGGTGGGAGCGGGAGCCGCGGTGGGACGAGGACCGTTACCCGCCTGGCGGGCGGGAGGCCGCAGCTTCTGGGCCGTCCCCGCCCGTCCCCGCCTCCGCCTGTAGGTCAGCGTGTCCCCGGCGCGGCCCAGCGCCCCGTTTCTATGGCGATGGCGGGTCGGCCGCGGCGGCAGCGCGGCCGCCTCTCGGGCCCCGGGGCAGGGCGCCTCCCGCCGCCGGGCCCGGTCGGCCCTCAAGGTGAGCGCAAGGTGAACGGGGCGGCGGGGACGCGGCCTGGCCCCGCCGCCTCCCCCTTGTCCCGGCTGGACCCCGCCTCGGTGGGTTGGGGTCGCTGTCAAACCGCGGGCCCGGCGGGGTGCCGGGCGGGGCGGTGAGCCTGAGGGCATGGGCAATAAAAAGCCTTTTCCAGGGACGTGCTTTTTTCTTCGTCTTGTCTTCTATTTCTCCCCCATATCAGTGTGCAGCCACAGCACAAGGTGACTCCTCGTTGTGTGAATGAGTGCAAAGGCTATCTTCTGGCTACTTCTATTCAGAAATCTACTTTTATTATGAACAGAAGCCCCTGGGTGAAAAAGATGCCAGGATCTATATATAAATGGGACCTAGAAAGACTGAAAAAGCCACCTGGACAGGCACATAAACTTCCTTTTTTTCCAAGGCAGTGATAGTGATTCACTTGTTTATCATGACCTCTAAAAATCACATCTGCCTGTAATATGAGCTTGCCATGGAGATTCTCATATTTGAGACATTATTGTATTTAATGTGTACTCCATAATCAAGATTTCATTATTTTTTTAAAGCCTGGAAGGTAAATATCAGGATGCAGTTTTATTTTTTAGGGCTGCTAACAGCGATAAGGAAGCCTATGCTCCCCTTAATAAAGCATGTGATGAGGTCAGGCAATTTAACTTCTCAGTTTGCCATTTGTGACCTTGACCAACGTGTTTCCTTTTCTTAGGAAGCCAAACTAAGAACTTGGCTTCGAGTATACTGAAAGTACTTTGTGAAGCTTAATTCATGTTTTATATTACTTCCTTACTTTAGAGGTAGGCTTTATAGCTTTTTTTTTAACATAAGCAAAAGTAACAGAATAGCACCTTTCAGTTAACTTGGTATATTCGTTCTTAATTGTTAAAAAGTTTTTAATTTTCACTTCGAACAGAAAAAGCTACTCATAAAATGAGGGCAAATCTTTTATTAAGATAATGAATTGGTTCTCGTTTTATGGTATGTCATCACATGAGAACAAGCAGTCATTTGCTAAAATTAATATTGTATAATGTAAAACAAAGGCTGTGCTAACACAATGAATATGGGGAATTTAGTATTCTAGGAGGCTGTCTTCTATTATCAGGCTCAGGGTATGTGTTTTTTTTCCCCTGAGAAGGACTAAATCTGTGATGGTAATCAAATGTCCTTCTAGATGATCTCTTTTGATGCAGATTTTTTTTTTGCCCATGTGTAGCAGCCTAAAGATTAATGAATATGAGGATCGCCTTGCCAGTCACTGTGATAATGCCGCCATTGACCATGGAATATGTTATTAACATCGGTTCTACTCATCTCACATCCTAAAACTGGTTTAGAGTTGGAACTGCATAGGAAGCTTACCTCTGAGGGAAATAAATTTGAATTAGCTTGTTTTGGGCTAACTGTCCGATTTAAAGTACAATTTTTCTAATAGCCTTAAAGGGTCAAGATCTTTTTCATGCCTGTCTGAGAGATGCTTTTAGTAGCATCCCATTTCTCAAGCCATGTTGGCTGAGGATTGACTCAAAGAGTAGTACTGTAAAACTCTAAACCATTCAAAGTATCAGGGGTTTGTAGGCAAGTACTGAAATTTTGTATGCGAAGTTCTGTGTATGCTGGCAAAAAACAGTGCTGGCTAGAGCTAAACTGATCTTCAAAACTCTAATTTTGGTTGCTCTTTGGAGGTGGGTCTAGAAAATTAGACTGCATTTACAATTTGATTATACCACACTGCTTTTTTTAGTCTGAATCATGGTGAATGTTGGAAACTTGGCCAATATTCTTACATCAGGGAGGATGAGGAAAGATGGTATTTTGGGTTTCAACTAGGATTTCTAGGACTGATTTCGCAGATGGGAGTGCATGTAGCACAGTTGCTACTCTTTTGAACATGAGCTTTTGCTTACCGGACTTGTCTACCATATCCGCTGCCAAAATGTAAGTTAGTTTCTGAATTCAGACTCCCCTTGCATCTGGATCATTCACTGTAGTGAGCTAAATGCAAGATAGCTAGCTTTTCAAGATGAGCTTTTAAAATCTATAAAGATAAGTGCTAGCTTCCTTACAGAGATTTCAAAAATAATGACCCATTTAATAGGCTGGCTTTTTTGAGTCTTTTAAGGAAGTTTAACCCTGCCAAAATACTCATAGACTTAGGAGCCCTGTGATAATTACTGCCATTTCTTTTATTGAAATCTGAAAAGGACACTCAGATGCTGGGATAACAGATTCAGTGCCAGGTGAGAGGACATCACTTGGCACCCATTTCCTGGGTGGTCAGTCTGGAAATTAACAGTTCCTGGATAAAAGGGAAGATGTATAGATTGCTGGCTGCCTGCTTCCCTTGGCTGTTGGTCTCAAGGCACTTCTCACTACTCCATAAAAATACACCACAGAAGCCCCCCGGACCACCTACTATTTCAGGGAAGAGTGAGAGGGAATGAAGCTGGAAACTGTTAGGCTTGTGGCTTTTCCTTAATCTTCTTTTTCTGCCACCCTCTTTCTGAGGATACAGTGGAAAAAGGACAGGCGTGGAGAATCGACAAGTGTGATGAGTGATATCTTGTAGATTCTTTATGAGGTGAGATCAGACTTTTGAACCAGGCAGTGTATGCTGTTGCTCATTGTTGGTGATGGATCCTTAGGCTTGCTGGGTACCAACATGAGAACAACTGTCTTGAATCAAATTGATTCCCAAGAGAGTAGAGTCTCGGATGAGATTTAAATAGCAGTAAAATGAAGATAGCACATTTTTAATAGGTGCCTTTTAAGTCTTATATAGACAAAAATGATTCTCTAGTCTCCTGGAACTGATTGGCCTAGGTGATTATTTTTCCCCATTTTTACTGGCCATCACAGAAACAGACCTTCAGTTTTGCAGACCTCTCTTGCTGATCTCCATGTCCAGACACATTCCTTCACCTCAAACATGCTCCCTTCCCACTTCTGGTAGCCTGAAGTCGTGGTCAAGCAGGAGTCAACTACTTTGTATTGCTACTTCTGTGACTACCATGTCAATATTTATATAGTATTTGAATAAATACTACTTTTAATTGAGCAATTTCATGAAGTAAAAAGATACATAGACATGTATGTTCAAACTGAAAAGATTTTATCTGAATTTTACCTGAAAGGTTTCTTTGCACCTCCCTTTGGAGAGCCCTGCTTCAGATTTTTATCATAATCAGCTTTGGTCCCAGGCAAGACTAGAATGCTATGAAGCCTCTGCCATTACTTTAATTTGCAAATGTGTTCTTCTGTATGCTGAATTATGGTGGAATTTAGCTTTCAGTTTACTGGGTGACAAGGAGGAACTCTATTAGTGTTACAGGGTTAGTGGCGGCGGAGGGGAATGGAAAGAAGGAATTACTGCATTAGACCGAAATACTTTTCCTGGTCTGGGGAAAAGATAATTTTTTCATGAACATTGATGAAATCCTTCAGAGTTTCTTTCAGCCACTCCAGCAGTTGGAGACTTTCACAAGATAATGGATGTCTTGTGAGGTAAAGACACTTCCACAGCATTAATTGTGCTGGGTAAATGCTGAAGTTTTAAAAAAAAGGCAGAACAAAACAAACACAGAAGTTACATGGCTACTAGTAAAGAGCTGCTTATGTATGTTAAACAATGAGAAGCTGGGTGGTATTTGGTTGGTTTGGGGGTTTTGGGTTTTTTTTTTTTGCTGCTGGAAGAAGGAGAAGTCTCAACTATGACACCTGTGATATGTTCTGGAAGTTCTAAGCTTAAAGTACAGCACAGTGAAATTTGATGACTGGGTTTCATTTGCACTCCTGGAGGAGCAGTGCCCCCTCTTGTACCGCTATGTTCACTTACTTTAAATATTCTTTAATGAAAGTGGTGTGCAGCTGCTGTAGGTCTGTATTGCTCCTACCAAAAGCTGTATATCTAATAGCTTAGGATTGTTTGGTAAAAAAAACAAACTAAACCCTTACTGCTAGTGTGCTGGCTATTATGATCTCACCTAGATTTCCTGAACTTTTTATTGTGTAAGATACTAACAAATGTTATCAAAAGGACAATAAAACAAGAGATTTGGATAAAAAATGGTGACGTCTCATTGATTGTGATTATTTCAGGCAATGTTTTCAATGCTGGTTACAAGAAAACTCAAGAAAATATTTGCAAGGAAACATTAAAAATGCTTGAACAGATCTAAAGAATTGACTAGCATTTTTGACATTGCAAAACCAGTGATAGGTACTGTGATTGTGTTCTGTGCAAGGAATATTTGCTGATTTACAATCATACATATAAAAGGCGTATTTAATGCAATACTGCTATGTTAATTAACCTGTACTTATCAAAACCTTGTAATGCTGAAGTAGAGGATGAATAGAAAAAACAGGATTAAGATTGAAGTGTAATACTGGAGGAGGAAAAACCCTGGACTCTTGTCTTCAGTCTGTTTCCAGACCTTCTAGTGCTGATGACTGAGACTTTCAAAGGATGTAAGAAATGCATGTGCCAAATCCTTGGAAGTTTTTAAGGAGGCTGCCCTCTGTCTCAGTTTACAAAGCTGTGTGAGAGCCTTTTAACCCTGGCACTGACCTGTCTCTTTCAGGTCAGGTGCTGTAAAGGTGCCTCACCATAGCCTGCCCTTCTCCCATGTTTCAGGGAACTGTTTCACTGTGGAAGCTGCCAAGCGAAATTTGGGCTTTCTTTCCATGGCATTTTCTGCTGATGTGTTCAGCTTGCAGTATTCATCTGTCTTGCTGTTAACTCACCTGTAAGGCAGGTTTTTCTTAAGGGAAAGGTGAGTATGCCTTTGTGAAATTGTAGATAAATAGCACGTGGATCTGAGCAGCCAGGTTGGTGCAGCTGATGTGTTTGTTCCACCTCTTGCCTCTCTCCTGCTCTGCATTATGTTGTAGACCAGGCATGTACATCAAAGTCACTCTAGCAAGCATTGAAACATGGCTCATGTTATGTGGAAATATAATAAGCTTTGTAACGGTATGCAGGGACCCTGCATGGGGAACTTAGTATGTGATGATAGAACAGATGGGTATCTACTCGGTCCCATACTGTGTCACCTGCCAGTCCTTCAATATAAACTCAATACCAGTGAGCAAATACAAACCTAGGGTTTGCTTGCTTTGGAAACTGCATAGGTTCTTCTCCACCATGGCTGTAATATGTCAGGAGTATAGCAAACTGGTGTTTGCTTGAGAATTATTTCAGCATTGCCTGAAAGCACTTTTCTCACGGAAGTGTAAGGCATCTGGTGCTATAATTAGAAGTGTAAAATAATTTGGTAAATGCTACCCATTCTGGGTAACCTGGTGTCTCACTGTTTAACATAATATGCAGTATTGTACCATCAGATGTTCATGGGGTGCCTTTAAAAACCTTTGCAATTTTTCTATTTCTCAGCCCGTAAAATCCAAGGAATAACAACTGAAAAACAATTGATTTATTGCTATGTTATAGGAATTCACTCTGCAAGGTTCCAGTGCTAATACTCTCCTTTTTCCAGCATGCCTTGAATAGTGGGATACGACGCTACCATGTTGCTCCTGTCCTGTGCCAGCGGGCCAAGGTGGCCATGAGCCACTTTGAGCCTAACGAACACATAAATTATGAAAAGCTGGAGAAGAACATCAACATTGTCCGTAAGAGGTAAGAGTGGAGGAAGGAAGAGGGGAGGGGTCAGAATTCAGCTCTGAAGTGACGGGAGAGGAGGAAATAAATGTCTTGGGACCTTGGCGTAGGGAATATTTACTAGGGAGAGCAGCTTTGAGCAGTGGCAGTCACAAATGTGACTGAGTTGTAGTGTCCCCACATAGTGGTGGGGTACTGTGAGAAGAGTTGAGGGTTACAGTGAAGCACTGCGACACGCAGAGAACAAGGCCAGTGCAGAGGAGGTGCTAGAAAGGGCGCTCTCCTCTTTGTTTAATGCCCTCTTTGAGGAGCCTTCATACTGGCCCTCGCTCCTTTCTGGGGAAGCAGCGTGTGGGCAGCATTCATTATAGACTAATGCTCCTTTGCACTGTGTTTCAGTAGTGAATGTTCTCCTGTGATCCACTGTAGGCGTTAGGCATGGAAAGGAGGGCTAGAATTCATAGCATATGTAAACATAGTGACCTTAATCTGCTGATAGAGACTTGTGTGCCTGCAAAGTTGTCATTCCTGCTCCACTTACCTCGGCAGTGGTTTGTATGACATGTCCTTCAGTCTGCACATCCTTTGTTAAATGCGGTAGCTCTCATTTCAAGTCATTGTATCTACTTAGGTACTTCTCAGAAGGTCTCACCACTGACATAAATAGGTTCCTCAACTGATAAAACTGCAGGATGCAAGGTCTGAGGTCATGAAATTCTGCTTAGTTGTACTTGCTTGCTGTGGGATCTGGTATTTGTGAATTGAGTCTGACCTCTGTCTCATCTCCACCTTTGCTGCCCTGAGGTATGACACAAGAAATGTTTCTTTGTGTAGGAAGATTATAAAAGAAAGCATAGTGACATTAATCCATATACTTTTGAACTTTCTGGACTGAACCCTTGTTTTAGCCATCTGCCAATTGATATTTTAGTGCTGTAAGAAAAGCATGGAGGTTTCTGTGTGTTAATAGGTCTTAACAGTCCAAGTGATATGAGGAAGTGTTCTGTTACATGCTTAAAAGGGCAAACGTTGAAGTACACAAGATGCAGATACTACAATTCTTCTCCCCAGGCTTGACCGTCCCCTGACCTTGTCTGAGAAGATTGTATATGGACACCTGGATGACCCAGCAAAACAGGAGATTGAGCGGGGCAAGACCTATCTGCGCTTACGGCCAGACCGTGTGGCCATGCAGGATGCCACTGCTCAGATGGCAATGCTACAGTTCATCAGCAGCGGGCTGCCAAAAGTGGCCGTGCCTTCCACCATCCACTGTGATCACCTCATCGAAGCCCAGTTAGGTGGTGAAAAGGATCTTCGAAGAGCCAAGGTCACTATTGCAGAGACTTAAATTCTGTCTGTTTGACAGCCTCTTTCCAGTCAAAGGAAGGGATTTTTTTTTTTGACCCAGAAGGACAGCATGAGTCAGATATGACAACAGATTGCCTGTTGTGGTCAGCTCTGTAGATAGGTCAGATGCAGCAAAGAAACAGAGTATACAGATCTTTGGGAGTTTTTCAGCGGAGATTCATCCATTACATGGTTTAAAGGACCATGAATGTAGGAACAGCTAGTCTTAATCTGTTAATGATGGAAGCCCGGGTCGTATGGGTGTTCTGGAGAGTGAGAAGATATTTCAGCTAAGGGAACAGGAAAAATTTATTTCAAAGGGGAAAAAAAAAGGAAGACAGATTACTCTAGAGTGTTATGCTTTTTATGCCACAGTACAGCAGTGTGAAAAACTTCTTGAACGTATGTCTGCATAGCACTGGTGTATCCTGTGAGGGGGGAGCAAATAATTACTTTGCTAGTGATTAGCTGAAGAAAACTAACTGAAGCATGTGCAGCTTTCAGGGCTAGCGAGGGTAGGTGTAAAAGTATAGAGAAGCATGGAGGATGTTGGTTTTTATTTGGGAATTTCAATGTGTTGTTTGTCCAGCTGCTGATTCACTGTCTTTCTTAAATTTCCCGCTCGCTGTTTTACTGCTTATTCCTCCGTAGGGGCTTCTGTTAAATATAGGCACATTCATCTCTGTCCTACATACCACAGTGCATCTGCCAAGGAAGAACATGCTCTTAGCATAGCAGAGAGGTGGGGGAAATCTTGTTACTCCAAGTGGACCTAGCCTAAGTCCACTGTCAGAGCCAGAAGGAATTGTGCCTTGAATGTTGATACCAAAATTTACAAACAGTAAACAGTTTGTGGGAGCTCAGCTGCATTTTAAGATTTTAGTCCATTTCTATTCTAAGAAACTTCTGATGTAGCTGCTTCTGGCTTTCTCCTTCAGACCACAATAAAGCAACTTATACCACTCAGGAGTGAATTTGGGGAGTTCTTGCTCCACTTGTCTCAGTCCCAAGCTGTGCGATTAAGAATTTGGGACTTACTAAATAAGACAGTTTCTTTTCTTCCCTTCACCTCCTGTCTTCCCCTTCCCCCTATTCCTGCATTTGTTCTCTGTAGTGCAATTATATTTGCTGTAGCCCTGAGCTGAGCCGAGTCCCTTCTTTGCCATCCGCTTTGAGCAGAGCGAGTAAAGGTCCTGCCTTCTTCTGACTGGGTTCTGCTTCTGTTGCTGCCAGTTGGCACACAATGAATGCTGGCAGGCCAGAGGGTGGTTTGGATCTGCTCCTGGCACATCAGCATGCTTTACTGGGGGAGGGATGCACAAACAGAGTGAAGTGACCCGACTCCCAGTGGAAAACGAGGCTTAAAGAACTGCTGCTGCCTCATGGGAAACTTCAGCAAATGTGCGCTGAGACAATTCTTCCATTATCTCCAGTTTCCCCTTTCTCTTTATTCTGAAGGGTAGCTGCATGAGAACAGTCTAAGAAACTCTCTCCTCCTAGTGCTTATCTTATCTACTCTGCCACTCCTCTGCCAAGAACTATCAGAACATAATAGTGTCATACTTCCTTGGCAACTGTGGTTATTCTCACAAGCAATTTTCACAGTGTGACCTCCACCAATAATGGTGATAGTGCAGCAAGAAAGGCAGCATTGTGTGAGTCTTAAGCAGGGGACTTGGTAGAATGAGAAATGACATCCACCAACTCCCCTAGCAGCAAGCAACTTCCAGTTCCATTTCTTAATCTGTAAAAATAAAACCAAAATGCTTATCTAAGGGGCTTGAAATGTCTGCAAAGCATCTGTAAAAGCAAAAGGAACAGCTGGTAGAGAAGGAAGGAGAGGCTAGAAGAAGAGAGGGAAACAGATTAAACACCACCACCACCACCACCCCCAGAATACAAGAAGTGAACAGAGCATTTTTAAATGCCTTATTGGCAGTTTTTTCCTTTAATTGTGCTATTTCCGTTGTGCTGTTCAGAATTCGAAACTAAAAAAGATGCTTTAGTAGAGCTACAAGTTGAATGAAATTAAATGGCCTGTTACACCTGATTGTCAAACAGTCTTGATCCCTTTTGGTTTTAAGAGTGGTGTGCACCTCCATCTAGCCACTACAAAACCGTGGAGCAAACTACGGACAGGCATGGGAGGGAAGGGAATGTGTTTGAATGAGCTCTTGATGTATGGAAGTACAAAATGTGTTACTAATGCTATGCACTTCCCTGTGTGAATAGGACATAAACCAGGAGGTGTACAACTTTCTAGCAACAGCTGGTGCCAAGTATGGAGTGGGATTCTGGAAACCTGGGTCGGGAATCATTCACCAGGTAAAGTGTGTGTGTGTTTGCAATCTCTGAACATGCAGTGGCTCTTTTACCTTATGCTGAAGAGAGAGCTCAAGTGCAAACCCTTAGAGAATTTCACCAGCTTAGGGAAACATCTTGCTTTCCTTGGGGTGGGTGAGGTTTCTTGCTTCCTCTCTCTCTGAGTTATCTTGATAACAGTGTTTTTTCTTAAAAGGTTATTTTGGTCAAATTGTACCCTGATGCGTGATTAGGTAGTGCCAACAAGCATGCCCATGCCATGTGCATCACAGAAGCTTGAAATATCTTAACTGCTTTATGGGCTGGCTCCTCTTGGTACGATTGGGACAGTAAGGTGATACCATGAAGCTGGCTATATAGGGCTTATGTGAATTGCTTTTGGTGGTAAGGAAAACAGCTTTGGGAACATACTTTTTTTAGGGTTATTTTATATGCATTTGGTTCCATAAAAACCAGGAGAGTATATAAGGACATCAAACAGAGCAGCTTACTTTAAGTACTCAAGAATGGCAACGCATAACGAGTTGCTATGTGAATTTGAATAAAATGTAAACCAGTTTCCAAGTCTGAGATTCTCTTGTTATAGCACTTGCATCTTAAACGAATATGACTGTCGCAAGATAACTTACCACTTAATGAGGCTTTTTGTTTTTTAAAACCAACACCTCTGGCAGGATTTCCCTACCTTGCTCTTGGTTGATTTGCTTTGTGGGTCCAGTAGACATTTTTCATTGTTCCTCTGAGTCACAGGCAGTAAAAATTTGAAGTGCAGCGTGAAGCAAAAGGAGTGGAAAGGAGAGGAGAATGGATGACTGATAAGCATCCTGTCAACAGGGAACTTGTGGCTAGGTGCAGTCAAGAGCTCTCTGCTGCGTTTTCTTAGCTACAAAATGAGTTACTAAGGTTACCTGAACTTGGTGTGACACAACAGAGAAAGGAAAGAGAACAGGTGAACTCTCCAAAAGGTTATGGAAATGCCTCAGGTCATTTGTGCTCTGAAACCACTTGTAACATCTGTCACGTGGCAACATAGCTCCGTGCCGTGGTTACCAGCTTTCTTGTGGCTTACTTTCTCTGGCTGGAGAAAATTGGTCGGGCTGTATAGCTTCAGAGTCCAACTCTGTCAAAGTGAAGCCTTGAAAGTGACCTTTCTCACACAAGTATATTAAGGTGAGCCACAAGCAAATAAAGCTGGAAGTAGAAGCAAAGCCTTGGTCTTCTCAATAAAGGGCCACCTTAATTCTTTCCAAACCGTTAGCAGCACATGCTGCGAGTCCTGTGCTTCCCAGACAGGCTGTCCGTAACATAGGTGTGGCATACATGCAGTGAGAAGTTTATTAGCTTGAGTTCTCTACTACTATAGTTTTTTCTACCATAAAAATAATTTTTCATTGAAGAACTGTTTTGTGGTTTTGTTAATAGTTGAAGAGTCTTGCGTGGAATCAATAGCAGCAATAAGGGAAGGGCAGCCTCTTGGTGTATTTGTGAGGGATTCATCTATGCGATTAGGTTTTGGCTGGTGGCATGGGTTGGAGGAGCCTTTTGGTATTCTGCTGCTATGGGAGCATAAAGACTATGAAAGGTCTTGCTAGCTCTGGATAGGTGAACTGACTTGCTCAGCAGTTGATTAAGGGTGTGGAGGCTAAGGAACAGACTCTCGAGCCCTAAGAAAGGTGGCATCTTAGCAAAAGCCTGAACTGGAAGGAAGGAGTCTTCCAGTGAAAAAATGGAGATCACTTTTTAAGTTTTCTTACTATCCTGGGATGAGCAAGGATCCTGGGGCTGAGACTTAATACCTGTTGTTACATCCTCCACAAGGAGTATGAAACAGAAGTGAATTTCCAATCCAAACCAAATTCAGTTACTTTCTTGCTACTGAAAACTGCAAATACAAAACTGATCTAAATTCTTCTTGTCTTTTTCCTTGCTGTCTTCCCCCTCTTTTCCCAACAAACAAGCAAGCGAACAATCCATTTTTATTTTCAGATCATTCTTGAGAACTACTCCTACCCTGGGGTTATGCTGATCGGCACAGATTCACACACCCCCAATGGAGGTGGCTTGGGAGGAATCTGCATTGGTGTGGGTGGAGCTGATGCTGTAGATGTCATGGCAGGAATCCCTTGGGAGCTCAAATGCCCAAAGGTAGGAGCAAAAGGAATACTACTCCTCAATATGAAGGGTGAGATATAAGATATGTAAGAAATGTTGATTTTCAGGCACTACACATATAAGGTACTATATACAATTACAGTCTTGTTTGTAATCACACACTGGCTTAAACAGCTGGTCTGTGATTCATTGGTAGCTTTGACTTTCCGTTTCCAGCTTTTTTATTCAGGGACTGAGAGTGATAGGTGAGTATTGATCTCCCTTCAGTTCGCCCTGTCAGTGGTTTCAGCCCTTGTGCACGTTATGATACTTCAGGATTTTCTCTTTTTTGGTATTGTAACCACCCAGATTCTTAGGAAAAACTCTGCGGAATTGTTTTGGCTGCTGAAAGGAAATAGTGTTAGTATTTTTATTTTTTTTCCACTAATGTTGCCCAGGTTATTGGTGTAAAACTGACTGGCAAGCTTTCAGGCTGGAGTTCTCCTAAAGATGTGATCCTGAAAGTGGCTGGCATCCTCACTGTCAAGGGTGGAACAGGAGCCATCATTGAATACCACGGGCCTGGTGTGGATTCAATCTCTTGCACTGGTAAGACAAGGCGAATCTCTTACCTGGAGTGGATTGTTGTTGGAGCTGGGTATTGAGTTGTCTGTGGAGGCTGGGAAGGGAATCAGGCAAGAAGTACTAAATGTTCTCCCTTAGCCTGGCTGGGTGATAAGTACACGGCAAACTGGGAGAGCGGGTGAGAGTGGTGTAACAAGATAGCACTCCCTCTCCTTGAAAAAGTGACCTCTTTCTGTTAAATGTTCTTATGACTTGGAGAACACTGAATGGTTAATTGTGAAGAATCCTGTGAGATGGTGCGTCAGGATAAGAGTAAGGGTGGAGGTATTCCAGCGTATGCTTAGAGGGTGGAGATGCCAGAGATAAAGGCTGACATTTTAATTTCAGCCTAAAATAGGCTGTGGATAGAGGAAAGAAACAGGTTGAAGGGGGTACATGTGAGACAGCTACTAAAGAAAAAGCTTTTTAGAAAGGCAGGGCAGAGAGGAGACCAGCAGTCTGTAATGTGCAGTCTTACACTAGCTAATTGTGGGTCTTCATTGCTGAATTTGAACCAGCAAAAACTGCAGTTGTCTGTAATGATGCTAGTTAGGACCAAATTATGAGGTGTCCCTTCCTTTGGCTTGAAGTGCAGCCTTCAAGCTGGGCTTCTCCTCTCCATTTGCATGGCTTGGCTACAACTTGGAATATTTGGTTTTACAAACTGAGAGCAATTTGGGATTTTTCTGCTGTGAAATCAGAGGAACTTGACCTGTTATATCTGCTTCTAGCTTGTTAAATGTAAAACAGCAGCTTCTACAGCTTCATCGCTATGTCCTTGAAAGGCATGGGTGATCACAGTGCTGTGAGCAAATGTTTGGATTATTTTTAATTGTGTTCTGTCACTGGAAGCTTTTTATTCAACCCATTACATTTCTGGCTCTTCCAGTAAAGATAAATGAGGTGGTAGGGAGGGACAGGACACTCATTGCAGGTAGCAGAGACACTGCTTACTGCTGTAAATATATTTGGTGCTCAGTGCAGACGGGGGGTTCCCCGTCATGCCTTTCCATATCTGCAAGAATCAGTCTAGCTTTCAGCTTCTTCCTTGCAGAAAAGTCTGGTCACAGGCACTGTACTGATCAGAAATGTTAGGGGCTGAGCCAGCCGTTATGTGGTCAGTGTGTCCTCTCTGCTGTGGAATTAGGTTTCTGTAGCTAGTTCCCTGCTCTCTCTTGGTTTTGCTGTCTTTTCCATGGACTGACTTTTGAAGAATTGAATGGCCTTGGACTTTCTCATTGACCCTGTGGTCTCTACTCCCACTCCTTTTCTAGGAATGGCAACAATCTGTAACATGGGAGCTGAAATTGGAGCTACCACATCAGTCTTCCCTTACAATGCACGGATGAAGAAATACTTGGGCAAGACTGGGCGAGCTGGTAAGAGGGTTTGGGATTTGAAGTGGGTAGAAGTGTGGGTTCAAGTGAAGGTGTATTCTGGGAGCAGCATCCTCCTACAATGGTGTCTGATGTGATTTCTGACCTCATGTGGTCCCGTAGGTCATCTGGTACAAGCGGGAAGTCTATAGATGAAGTGGCTGGGGAAGTATACGGTGCACCCCCTGTGTTTAGCCATTCCAAGCTTTTTCTTTTCCCTCATACTTGCTGCACTTCTCAGATCTCCTTTCTTTCTTATTCCAGACATAGCTGCGTTGGCGGATGAATTCCAGCAACACTTGGTACCGGATTCTGGTTGTCAGTATGACCAGGTGATAGAAATCAACCTCAGTGAGGTAAGGCTTCCTTCACACTTGCCATCTTGGATGTTGTGATGTGACTCTGCTTTGTGTGAATATGGACCAAGCTGAGAGTTGGTGTGACACCCCTGACACTGTGCTAGAACATGTAACAAACACTCAGGTCTGCTTCACTGACAGCTCCTCCTCCGGTGTTCGTGTAGGAGAATCCTATTTAAACAGCTTCCAGATAGAGCTATGAAAGGAATTGATTTTCTGCTGTGTTTTGGGTTTTTTCTTGGCTACTGTAATTTCTGACTTTGTCACTGTTTCTTAAAGCTGAAGCCGCATATCAATGGACCTTTCACACCAGACCTGGCGCACCCTGTGTCAGATATTGGTGCTGTGGCAGAAAAGGAGGGCTGGCCTGTTGATATCAGAGTTGGTGGGTAGCATTTGCTTTCCTCTGCCTTCATCCTTGTGGCATAAATGTTGCACTCATGGGATAAGCGGTTGGTCGCGTAGCAATGCTTTAATTACTGCCGTGTGTCTTTTGACTTTCCTGCAGTGTCATCTTTTTGTGGCCATATGAATTTGCTGGGAAGTGTAGTGGCCACCTGAGCCAGGTCGGTGGGATGAGATCTGGGATAGTTGCAGGGATTTTAATCTCAAGAGGCAGACAAGTTTGGTTTTTTCCTTCTTGGAAACTTTTGAATGATTGAGTTGACAGGAATGTTATCTGTTGAAGAGCACCTTTGTTAAAAGTCTGTTGCAGAGATTTGTCTGTTGTAAAGATCTGTCAGGAGCATGATTGTCAGTCCTCCCCGCAGTTGGCTGTTGAGCTCTTGGGACACAGTAAAGTTAGTACTTGCTGTCCTAAAGAGCAGGCTTGGATATTTATATAATCACTTGTGGGATGGTAACCTGTTAGCCGGCGTCTCAAGTGTTGCTCACTGGGGGAATGGAAAGAATGCAAATACATTGTAAAGGCCACATCCCAGGTGGGAAATATATTATTCGATAGTGTTACAAATAGGATCAAGAGCAGCTGTAACTGAAAGAGAATTTTTTTTTTCCTGGTTAGCACCAGAATGCTGTCAGGACAGACAGTATGTCCTCATGTGGTCTTCATACTGTAACAGGATGCTTTCTTTTCATCATTTCCTCCATTTCTTGCCATCTTGATTTGAAGCCTTTTCTGTCTGTAGAACAATACCTCTCTGTGGTAACTAGCTTAACCAAAGTGCAAGTAGGTGACGCTTGGATCTTGTAAAACAATAACCAGACTAGTGACCAGGTAGCGTGTTCCGACTATGCAACCTCCAAAGCTGGACAAGGGATTGCTTGTGACCGCAGTGGATTGCTGAGAGGTTTGGCAGTGTTAGTACCTGAAACCGTTTCAGATTCCTTGTCAGCAGAAAAGGTGGTTGTCCCTTGTTTTTTCTGCTGAGAGATGGGTCAGGAGAAGCATCCTAGAACTGGGGCTGCAGTAACCACCTTCCTGTTTCTATCAAACACCACAGGCTTGATCGGCAGCTGCACCAACTCCAGCTATGAGGACATGGGACGCTCTGCAGCAGTGGCAAAACAGGCACTAGCACATGGATTGAAGTGCAAATCTATGTTCACAATCACACCAGGCTCAGAGCAGATCCGTGCTACCATTGAAAGGGACGGTTATGTGAGTATGGCTGATCTTCACACTTCCAAACAGTAAGTGTTAAACTCTCTTCCAGGCAGTACTCAGGAGTCCAGAGGTAACTAATGGAAACATCTTAAACTTTGTCTTCACTTATCACTAGAGGTGCAATTACTGATGTAGTAACCAGCCTTGTGTTACTATGCCTGTGGGTCCTGCCGTTACCTTGACAGTGTTTTGACTTTACTACCTGGGTGTATAAGAATGGATCGGAACTGGACAGAGCCGAGACGGTTATCAGGAACTGGGGCCCTGAGGAGATAACAGTATGCATAGCAAGGGATGCCTCGTGCTCCTGGGATTCTGTGGATGGCCATGGCTGATGAAGGGCTAGTACCCACCTGCAATCCAGTTTTCTCCTTTAAGAACGGTTTAGGATGTGAGCAAGCCCTTTGTCAGAGACTAAACTAGACTAAATTTTCAGCAAAACTCCTATTTGATTTAAAAGGAGTGTTTCTGTAGAGGAACCATCACCTACTTTCTCCCCTTTTCTGTGCAGAAAATTGTTTTAATTAATTCTAATATATAGTAAATGTTAGATGTTCTCACAGCATGGGGGGCAGGTCTTCACATGTGGCTATGTCCAGCCAATGCTTAATGCCTCCTCTAACCAAGTCCACAGTCATACCTTTCCTTAACAGCCGCCTTCCTAATTGAATTGTTTGCTGAATGGACGGAGCAGGCATACACACATGTACACTGCACTGTCACTAATTTGCCCTTACACGGACAGGAAGCATGTAGGATATTAATCAGACCAGACATTGCCCTTCAGTCAAATATCTGCGAGTGACTGGACTGCTCGATTTGAAGTAGGTAGAGAATGGGAACATCATGGCAAGTCATCCTGCGCTCTTCCCCGGTGTTAACTTACAGCTTTACTAGGATCAAACCCCATGTGTTTATAAAAGTGACTCAAAACCTGCAAGTGAAACAAGGAGGGGAATTTTCTCAGGCTTGGTGCTTTCTGTTAGAAGACAGGTGTCCTTTTCCCCTGAATGAGCAACCCCAGAAACTTATTCCAGACTTTCTACTAGTAACAAAGTTCTTCTCTGCCCCCAGGCGCAAATCCTGCGAGATGTTGGAGGGCTGGTTCTTGCCAATGCTTGTGGGCCATGCATTGGCCAGTGGGACAGGTAAAGTGAAAGACAGACTTCACTGTGACTTTATATCTTTTAGGTCCTAAATTGTTCTGTGAAGCCAACTTTCATTGTAGGTATAACACACTGGGAATTAAAAGTAAATGCTTAAAAACCTATTGGCCATAGCTGTCTGATATGCACGGGAGGAGAAGAAATGAAAGACTGCAGGTGTACATTGAGCCTTTAGGTGAGTGAAGCTGCAGAATGGCCACAAGTGTGGCCACACCTGGAGGCTTCTTATAGTAGGTAAAAAGTGGGGAGAGAGATTTGTTATCTGTGAAGCGTGGACTGGAGTTTGGATGGTCCTTTTAAAATAGGAAAAGTGAATTGGTCCAGCTTCAGTCATGGAGTGGCAGGGAAGAAAATTCCCAATAGAAGGGATGGGAGACATATTCTCATGTGGCTTTGTTGCTGCTAATGGTGGGATGTCCAAAGGCATCTGATTAATGTTAGACAGTTGAACAGTGCACAACATGAGCTATGAAAATTACTCCAGGAATCAGTGTCTGACTTGGTTTTGCACTGTTCTTGGTTTTGAGTCTGAGCTTAGGGGAGGAAAATGTGTCCAGGCACCGATTAATGTTTCCAAAAGATAGTGATTGCTACCAAAACCAAGCTGGGGGATTGTCATGTTCCACTCAGATGAGGGAGACAAGTGACTTAGCAGCGAGACATCTAGAAGCAATATTTCCTTTGGATTTGATGAGCACATTTGTTTCTTTTACAGGAAGGACATCAAGAAAGGGGAGAAAAACACAATAGTTACGTCCTACAACCGGAATTTCACAGGTCGCAATGATGCCAATCCAGAGACTCATGCATTTGTGACCTCTCCAGAGGTAAGAAACATCCAGAGGGGAGCTGTGGAATAGTTCAGGGTGTCTCGGGAGCTAATTCCTCTGCCTGCAGGAGAGACCCAGTGTAGCTTGGTTTGTAACTTGGCTGCTGGGTTTGAGACTGTTAGGCATAGGACTTTCAACTTAAGAGAAGGCAGGTAGAATGTGCCTTTAAATTTGTCATTTTTTCTTTCAGATTGTCACAGCCCTGTCCATTGCTGGCACTCTAAAATTTAACCCCGAGACAGATTACCTGACAGGGTCAGATGGGAAGAAGTTTAAACTAGAAGCACCTGACGCAGATGAGCTGCCCAAGCTGGTAACTGCTCGGTCTGGAGATGGAGGGAGGGAAGGCCTGTCACTAGTAGTGTTTTATATGTAGTGAGGGAACTTTTGTGCACTGACCTCTTCCTTAGTGTTAAAGCTAGAACAGGTGCAGTTGCCTGTATTGGCTTGGTCTCTTCACGTGCTATTGGGGCTGGCTGAGGCTGATGATTTTCCTTTCTTCTTTGGAAGGAGTTTGACCCAGGCCAGGACACCTATCAGTACCCTCCCAAGGATGGCAGTGGGCAGCATGTGGATGTGAGCCCCACCAGCCAGCGCCTCCAGCTTCTTGAGCCCTTTGATAAGTGGGACGGCAAGGATCTAGAAGACATGCTGATCCTCATCAAGGTCAGGAGCGAAGTTGGGGATCGGGGAACACCAGCTACAACAGGACTGCTCGAACAGGGGTTTGCACATCAATTGCTAGAAGCTTTGGATGTGCCTTTGAGCTATCTGTGATTCCCTCCCCTACAACCACATTGTTATGGAAAGTGAAGCGCAAGAGCCTTCCTTCCTTCCAGGTGTTTCCTTCTGATACTTCTTTCTGTTGTAACTAAGAGACTTTTCTCCTTTGGGCTAGTGGTTAGCTAATACCATGAAAAATTAAGCTTGTTATACCATGTAATAGGATCCTACCCATACCATGCAGTCTGCAGAATTTGTCCCAGTTATAACCTGCAGCGGAAAGGTGGATGGGTTCTTTAATCAGCATTTCTAATACCTGACTGTTCTAAGATGCATTTTGTCTGAAACAAGGTTGTTAGGAACTTCTCATCCATCAGTATGTGTGTTCTCTTCCCATTTTATAGAAAGAGAAATTACTTCACAACAGTTAAGCATTGCATTTCAGTCTCATAATTTCTCCTCACTGTCTGTGGTGAGTTAACAGGCTGAAAACTTCAGTTAATACAGTGGTGGGTTCTGAAATGCAATCCCTTAGGAACTGACCTTCAGGATCATTGCTGATTCTCAGTGGCAGAGAGTTGCAGGTACTCCCAAGGGCCATACCGAGCGTTGCTTGAGGTTTTTGACATAGGCAATTCCTTTGCAAGCACTTTGGGACTTACCAGTTGGAAGGCCATTATCTCTGGTTGGGAATTCTGTTCTTACAAGGTGAGAAGGCTTAGGTACAGATTGGAAACTTAGAGGAAACACTTGGCATCTTGCTGAACTGCCCCAGCAGGGACGCTGAGCTGTAGCAGGAGGGGCTTAATTGCTTTTTGTACCTGAAGAACCTGCTGCTGAAGGATGTGAGGACATGGCAGGAGGTGTCACGGCTGAGCTCATTTTTGTAATGTACCCTTTGGAACCCAACGCATGCAGAATGACCATTGTGTTCTGCCTTAGAGTGTCTAGATTCTGTAACAGATGCAGTGCTCTTGGGTTCATGCCCTTAAAAAGAGATGTGAGGATCCTTCAGAATAAAAAGTGTTAAAGAGAGTCAAGTCACTGTGATCCATCCTAAGACATTCTTCTCTTCTTCTACCCTTTAGGTAAAAGGGAAATGCACCACTGACCATATTTCTGCAGCTGGACCGTGGCTAAAATTCCGTGGCCATCTGGACAACATCTCCAACAACCTGCTCATCGGTGCCATTAACACTGAAAATGGCAAAGCCAACTCTGTGAGGAATGCGTTAACCCAGGAGTTTGGGCCAGTCCCAGACACAGCCCGTTACTACAAGGTGAGACTTTCCCCTGGCACATCTATTTTAAGAGGATGTTTACACTTTGGGCAGTCTGTGCCAAGACTGAGGATCTTGCCTTCCTGCTCTCAAGTAACAGCAGCTGTGAATTCACTCAACGTTGAGGCTTTTTCTTGGGACTTACTCTGATGATGGCAGTACCTGTAGGAGATTCTCTCCTTACCTGCTATGGGGAAGAGGGAGGAGGATCTTGTGACCCAGAGGGGACCAGAAATCATAGCCGAAAGGGGAAGAACTCCTTTAGGCGCTGCACACCTTGCAAGGCACGGGTGTCATCAGACTGCAGCTAAATCTCGCCTCCTGGAGTGTTTCATCTGTGACTAGTCAAATGTTTAAATAGATTCTAATGTTGTCCCCCTTCATTCTTTAAAACTTGGCTTAGAACCTCAAGAAATGTCCTTTCATCCTCTGGACAGCTCGGCAGTGGTCTCAGATTGGTTCTTCCAGTAGACAGAAGTTACCCATATCACTTCCTGAAGTAGAGCAGGGATCACGGCTGGTGTGAATGCTGCTCAGGCACAGGACCATGGAAAGAAAGGTGGCAGCAAGGATTTGCTCTGGATCCCAAGGACAATCCTCATTAGTGAAGGATGGCAGTGCCTAACTGCTGTGAAGCACTTAATTCCTTTATTTCTGTCCTTGAAACCAAAGGGAGCCTTCTGGGAGAAGTTGTCATAGCACAGCAATGTCAGTAGTGTAGCACTGAAATTAGATTTGTGGGTGGGTATTTATTGTTAATTCCTCACTTGAGTGACTGCAGAAATGTAAGTCTGTTTCTTTTGTCACAGAAAATGGGTGTCAAATGGGCAGTTATTGGAGATGAAAACTATGGTGAGGGATCAAGCCGGGAGCACGCAGCATTGGAGCCACGTCACTTGGGGGGCAGGGTCATCATCACCAAGAGCTTTGCCAGGATCCACGGTGAGTCCGGCTTTCCCTGTGATGTGTGTAAACAGGATGTATTTGGTTTGGGTGGAAGCAGTGTTTACCTTGCCCCAGGGCTCAACACCGCAGGAACCCTGTCTGCTGACAGATGGCAAGGTCCCGTTTGTCAGGAATCCTGTTATGTATCTGGTTAGATACTCCACAAGCAGTGGATATGCTGATTTTGCTACAAAGATAGTACTTGTGGGAATACTACTGCGAGAAGCACTAGGCAGCCAGCAGGTGATCCTGACCCCCTGCAGTGTGTTGTTATAAACGTGCTTGGTGGTTTGTTCTCTGCAGAAACCAACCTGAAGAAGCAAGGTCTACTGCCTCTCACTTTTGCTGATCCAGCAGATTACAACAAGATTCATCCTGTGGACAAGCTAAGCATTGTGGGGCTGGCAGACTTCGCACCTGGGAAGGTAACTGCGTATCTTGTCGTTGCACCGCAGGGCAGGGACATGCCACTGACAGGACAGTATGGAGCTGTGTGCTCGGGGCCTGAAGCAGCACAGGCGCTGGTGGGCAGCGCAGCCCGCCAGCCACACGAGACACTTTGCACCAGTGGTCGGGGGGGCTAGAGAGCAAGTCACCGTCAGATTGCATTGTTCTGAACAGTTATTAGAAACCCTTGTACAATATTCCGAATTCCTGGAGTTGTTGTCTTAAGCACAAGTGTTCCCTAGAAGGAACTGCATCCACACTTCTATGTTAAGACCCACCCTGAGCTACAATTTTCCATTCTTTAAAAACATGTAAGAATTTTCCTGTGAGAAGCTTCGGTTAACTTGCTCCCTTGAAAGAGAAGGGGGGAAAATAAAAACTGTCTTTCTCCTTTAGCCTCTGAAATGCATCATCAAGCACCCCAATGGGAGCCAAGAAACAATCATGCTGAACCACACCTTCAACGAGTCACAGATAGAGTGGTTTCAAGCTGGCAGTGCCCTGAACAGAATGAAGGAGCTGCAGCAGAAATCAAGCTAAGTGTGCACAATGCCCCAGTGCACTGGACTCGATTCAGCTTTGGCATTTTCATGAAAGTGCAATTCCATGCCTACTGTTGGAATAAATGTCTGATCAAATGTAACCATAGCTTCCTTTTTGTTATGGTACTTCCTCTTCACTGACACTTTGAAAAGGGAGTGCAGCTAGGCTTACTTTTGTCTGTTAAATTCCCCATCTCCCTTTTTCTATTTTGGCTCAATTTCAGTTGTCCCACAGTTATTTATATTTGGAAATAACCAGCTAAGGTGGGTTTGTCTGCTCAGTTGGTTGTTTTCTGCCCGTTCACTTTACTGATGGCTAAAGACTTAAAATGAAAATAAAGAATGTGACCATCTCTTCTGCCTTGTGTTGTTACATTTGTAGTTCTGCTCTTCAGCCCCTGCTTTCCCTGTCATTGTTGCTGAGAGGGTGGGAAAGAACTTCTTGGAGATATGGGATAGTACCTGCCCAGTTCTTATTCTGTAAATAATTGCTATATGAGAAAAAAAAAACAACCCACCTGGTAAAAAAAGAGCCCTCACAGCTGTCTTGCACTGTTTATCCCTTGCCATTAGCCTCCTGCAGGCTACACTCATGACTGTCACCACCTTCCCAACTACATTCCTGTCTAGGGCAACAGTGCCACTACTGCAACAATGACAAACTTGCAAGGAGCAAGTGATTTACATGCTTTCCCAGCATCATGCAGGAAACTTCCTAAGCACAGCTTGCCTTCTCCCCAACAGGAGCTTGATGTTGAGGATCTCCTTAGGGCAGCACATGAAGCCACGCAGCTGCCACCTCACTGCATTCCTGGGAGCTCTGACCCTGTGTGACAGGAGCGGAGCACAACGGCTACGTGGAGGTGCTTGGGCTGTTCTCTGCCCCCCCAGGACAGCCAGTGTGGAAGCCTCTCTCTGGCTGTTGAAGCTCTAACTTGCTTCACCCAAATTTCCACCTACACAAACAGCTGAGGGTGTTCTGTAAACAGTTTGTTTCCACCACAGCTAGATGATTGCATGTCTGAGCATACTGCTCTATAGACCGCATTCAGGGAGCTTATTGTCTGAGCAGATGGACCTCAGTTACTATGTGAGCCTAAAGAATTCTGGGCTCCCTTTTAATTAGGGCAATGCACCAGGAATAACAGTTCAGAATTAAGGGGTTCCAACAACGCTGCAGGGAGGGTGCTAGTGACTCAGGCTTTGTTTTCACAGTTGGAGGTTAAGCAGACCCACTATCCCAGGGAATTATAGCCCCTTCCTGCCAAATGTGGCTGGCTTTGTAATTATGTGCAACATCACTCTCTTGGCAATGGGCCCTGCATAGATTTTACTCACCGTTTTGTTCCCCCCTTTCCTTTCACTGCTGTCGGGGAGGGTGATGGCAATTGTTTGTTATTGGCTGTTAGAGCAGAGCAAAGTGTTGGTCTCAACACTGTCTGCCTTGAAATCCAAGTAGCTAAACTGCAGGAGGCAACTTTTTTCTTCCTGCTAGGCAGGAAGCTAATAGTTTCCCCACAAATTGTACAGGAAGGCAGGCTGTGTGGTTTTTAAGTATTTATTCCATTTCTGGTATTAGCACAGGTATAAATACCCCCACGATCAGGTATTTTAACTTGCTCAAAGCAGCCTTGGTCCATTTCAATTCATAATTATGTATTTTTTAGCCAAACTCTGGCAAAGTTTAGCTCATTCTACATAAATACAGCCCACCCAATAAAGTACTTCCATTCAGCACAATAAGCAGCCTGTAGCCTGACAGTGGTAAAATTCACAGAGCCTAACCTACTTTTGGGTAAACTAGTGTCATTCCAGTTCTCTTTGGCTGACTTCATCCATGGGTTAAGTTTGCCCTCATAGCAGAACATTACCTCCACCTCCCCTGCTCTCCCATCAGCAGCATTTGCCAGGTCTCCAGAGTACCACGCCTCTATTAACTCTAGCCTTTTGCTGTTTCTTCTCCCTTTCCTGTAAAAAGAAGGGCAGGTTTCCACCCCCCTGAGATCAAGCTCTCAGCCCAAGGAAGCAATACTTCTCGACAGGCATTCTCTCCTGCTTTCATTCACTGAAGTCAACTCCCTTCTTAATTCAGGCAAGTAAAGACCTCCCCAGTTTTCCCTCCAGGGCAGGAGACCAAAGCTCCAGCTGAGTTTGTTGCTGCTGCGCTCAAGGCTTTTTGTGCCTGTAAATTCACTTCTACAGATCACTGACATTTCTTGAAAGCGACTGTCTTGATCTGGCAGGTTGGAAGCTGAAGGGGAAACAGAGAATGGCAGGTCTAATTTCTCATTCAGCTTCGGAGGGGCAACGAACACCCGCAGGATCCCATTATCCCCCAAACATCCACCAGAAAGACCTTCTGCGGAGCAGGATCTGATGGCAGCTAACTGTTTGTCCACCACGACAGGAGGCCCAGGCCTGGCTCACTGATTGATCCCTGTTCACAGAGAGAAGAGAGTGCACAATTGTAAACTGCACAGACAATACAGGAGTAAACGCATAAAACCACAAAATCTCTCCCCCCTGAGTTATGGGTGAGGTACTCTTTTTTTTTTTTTCCTATCAGAGCCTGCCCAGCACTTGCCCAGACTCCTTTAAACATCACCAACACTACACCAAGCATTCAACACTTGAAAAATCAAACACTTGCCCATTCTACCTCCTGACTGTCCCAACATACTCCAGCTGTGAGAAAACACAGCTTTCATTGGTTTGGATCCGTCTTTCTCTTGCACTGTACACAGGTGGGTCTTACACCAAAACACTGCTGGGGAAAGACCATTTAGCTGCTGTGTAAACCTTGATGTGGTTCTCCCAGCTCTGTGCTCCTTGTACGCTCACTCCCACCTGCAGATCCTGCATCCACAGTCTGCTTTAAATCAGCTTCCTGCGAAACTCCAACAACAACCACAAAGTGTTCCAATGAAAACACACAGCAAACACAGTGTGACCACAAGAACAATCTCGTTTCTCCCTTTTTCCACTCCCTTCATTTTGTGACTGTTAGCTTCACGGTCGGCTTAAAGCAATCAGTTCCTCGGGAAAGGGATGCTATTTTAGACATAGAATAAACCACAACATTCACAGGACTGTATGAATTATGCACATAGTTACCACAAGAGTGTAGGGTGCCTCTTTCTTCTGGACTTCTTCTGTGGCATTTGAAGTGGAAGCCTCTGCAGAGCTCGGCCCTGTTGGTGATGTATCGACAAATGTTTCATCCACGACTCGGAAGCGGATCTCCTCCCCAATGTCCATGTAAAGGTCATGGGCCCCTTCTTCCGTCTCATATTCCCATACCCACACCTGCTCTGCTTCATCACTGGCCACGCCAAGCGTTTAAGGATGAAAATGATCCGTATTCTGCCTGACAGATCCCTTTCTGACAGTTTTGGGAACAGACTCAATTCAAAGCTTTTCCACAATTAATTCTCAAACCACAATGCGCTGTCCTAGGTCATCATCTGTGCAGCCCGGGATCCCCATCTTGTTTCTGATTTTCCTGCTTCAAGGTGCACGTTGCTGGGAAAAGTTCAAAAAACTCACCAAAAAGCCCAAACCAAACAAAACCCCTCAAACCCAAGACGACCTCACCTACCACAATTAAGTATATTAGACACACCATGTATCCAGACATTACATGATGTGGTAAAACCAGCATTCAGTCTTCAGCAGCAGCCAAGACTAGAGGCAGGGATTACAACGCGGGTGTTCGGGGGACATTGCCATTCATTTCTATCAGCGGGCACAATGATCCTGCAAAACCTAATAAGCGTGAGGCCTGTCTAGCTGTGATAACAGTCTGCAGGACTTGCCTGACACAGCGGCTTACCTTCTGCCACTGAGCACCTTCATTGTTGCAGTAGTGAATGCCTGTTGGGCCAGCACTGCACAATCTTTTGAAATGAAGTAGTAAAGTTATCAAAGGTGATCAAAGGATACAATTTAGCTGGCTGCTGCAGGGATTCTGGTGGGATGACAATATCATCAAAGAATCCAATAGAAACTGTGGAGAAAAGAATTTGATTAAGACTGAAACGATTCTTTGCAAATGATGTACCACAGCGATTCCTAAAATGCATTTCTAGACTCATCCTCCTTCCTCTTTCAGGAAGGACATCTGAGATCATGCAGGAATTATTCTTTGAGCCACAACGCTCAGTTTCAGTTGGCAGCAAAAGCAACCACCCAGCTGAAAGTACATACAGCAACAGAGGGCACAGTCTTCGTGCCCGCTGGGAAAGGAAAAGGCTGTTTGGAGCGGGACTGGAAATGAAAGCGTTCCAAGAAGTGAGTCAGATGCTATAGAGGTCTTCGACAGAAAAGAGCTTAGAAATCACAGATGTAACATGTTAAATAAAGACCAATATAACGTTAGAACAGCCCCCACCTCCCCCTTGAGCTTTCACGACGCTGAATTTTATCAGAGTGGACATGCCCAAATCCAGCAACAAATACACCCACGACAATCTTATTGTCCTAACTTAACAACTGAGCAGAGGAGCTTGCTTGCATGGAAGACTCCTACAAGAAAGGAAAGCAACTCATCAACTATGTATTCCATGAATCTGACAGCACTTTGTGCTCACAAAGACATTTCCCTGCCATGTTTTCAGGTACAGAAAACAACTATGAATTTGCACAGAATTATAGGGAAGATATATTAGACGAGCGCGAGCCAATACTACCACTTTAAAAAAAAAAGTTCTGTTAACTGAAGCGAGAAAATGACTCCAGGCTACACTCCAGATGGGCTTGCCCGTTCTTCTTGGGCATGCACATAAATGACAAAAGGAAAGGGGAGTGCAGACAAAACCATCAAGGGCAGGGGAAGCTGCCAGGCTCAAACTACCAACCACCCTTGGGTCAGAGCAGCGTTAGAGGCCTGTAATTAGTCTTTGACTAGCCTACACACAGCACTATACAACCTGAAATCACAGTATCTCAAAAGACCCAAAAGCTCTGCAGCTCATGTGCCCCTAATGTTAGAAGTTGCGGTTTACCGTGGACGCCATCCTGACTGCAGCTTTTAATCTGTCCAATCAGAATCTCATCCAGGAATGGATGGAACACCACGTAGCGGAAATGCACTTAAAAGAAAACAGATCATTAATGTTATGTCCATGTTAGTGAACTATACTCCTTCCACAGGGTGGCAGCCATTAAAACAAAATCCCACACCCTATATGTCCTCTAAAATGCTTACCCAGTTTCTTTTCCAATTTCCTTACAGGCACTGATTAGATAGAAAAACAGGAATAAAAGTTCTGATTCCTAACTGTTTGGTACGAATTCAACAGTGGTTGATCAGCAGTGTCCTGTTCTCTGCTCTTCAATCTTGCAAGTTCACAGAATGAAACTGTGAGATGAAGAACAAGGAGCAGGGCCTCTGCTTAAGTTACAATATGAGCATTCCTACACAATGCTTCAAGGCCAAGAGTATCAGTTGAAATTATACTTTCTTGTAATACTTTCGCTCCTTTTATCTTTTTCTGCAATGCTGCATTTAAATATTTGATATACAATATTATCAGAGTAAAGAAGATTCTCTAACATAACTGGATTTTTCATCCAGGTTAAATAAAATGTTTCTAACTAAGCATTTTGCATTTATAATTATACAAACGCTATACTAAGACAATCTTAGCCAAACAATGCTTATGAGCAATTTAACATTATTTTAGCTGTCTATACTCAGTGTTCCTCTTTTACGTACAATCAGGCAGTACATTAAAGAAAGTGTTGTACCAAACACAACAGGATTTATCAAAGTACTACCCCAGATTCCGAAAGCAGACTTTTTTCCAAGCTCAGAGAGAATATATTCTCTTGTTTCAGTTCAAGGAGTAATTCCAAGTTAAGAAGCTGAATGGAGATTAAAGCAAGTAGGAAAACCTGTCATCCTCCTTTAGTATTAGAGAAGCTTTTATTTGCAGGGAGTGAGTTCTATTGGAGTTAAAATTTAGACAAGGGGAGCCACATACAGTCAGTCCAGTTCCCTTCTAACAGGAAAGATTTCATTTGCTCAAGCTACGCTTCCACATTGAAAATTTCAACTAGAAAAATGCATCTCTTAGCAGTTTAAAGAAACTTAAAACTTTAAAAAAATACGAAATTTGATTTTATGCATTTACTTCCAGTTTTTATGCAGACAGATTTGCCAAAAATCAAAGTAGTCATTTTTTTTTTTAAAAAAAAAGTCATTAGAAATGTATGCTGAACCAGATCTGTCTAAGTCTCAAACAAAAATGTAGCACAACTTTCAGCTAGGAAAACAGCATCAAATGCTGTGCAAATGTTATATGTAGAAACATGTTTCAACATTCTAGCTAGGGAAATTAAGCTTCGAAAAGAAAAAATACTAGAGAAACACAGAATAATTAATACAACTTATTTTCTACATGCAGATTTCCAATAATTTTAAATTAAATTAACCCCTTTGTTACCCCACACGGTTCTAATTGTAGAACAGAGATGGGCTGCTGGAGAAGGCAAACAGGACTGGCTATTTAATGCTGTATTTGTACCCAAAAAATGCAAAGAAAAGAAGAGATTTTTGCTATGTTCCTCATGCCCTCCTAAAAGGAACAGAGTTAAGGCTATGAACTTCAATGAATTCCTTTAAATTTCTTTTCCCTAACAACTGAACTCAGTTTGCATTTCCAGATCACTAACCTGCAAAACTATATAACTGACAACAAGCATATACCTTTGGTATGTGATGCACCATCTCCAGGGAATATGTATGAATCTTCCAGCTTTGTGATATCATACAGACAGATGCATAGGCCGACATTGTATACAACCTGCTCAAAGAAAAAAAAAAAAAAATTAAATGCAATAAATCAAGCAACCCACCAGGTTAAATCAAGCAAACCATCAAATTTATGCTCTACACACACATTTTCAAAAGAAGGCAACAGAAGGGTAGCAAGATGGGAAGGAGGCTGTTTTGGTACACTCCCTTCAACAGCCCCAGACCTAACCACACTGCATTGTAGGGGAACCCCTAACTTATTCAAGTGTTACAGCAGCATGTGTTTTCATTGGCACTGGAAAGATCACTGCTACAAACAGAAACCCTTGGAGCAACTGTCAGCAGTGAGAGAACTTGACCTGCCAAGATAGTAAACAGCTGCCCACAGACATCATTCACCAGCCTCACAGCTTCTACAAAGGCTAAACATACTTTTCCCTAGAGTTCGGCTCTCAGAAGCCTCTAAGCTTGCCTTTGTCTTTAATTGTATTAGCTCTGGGGAGAGATGAGGACAATGCTTAGTTTCTCTGCTACTTCTGAGATGGCTTCACAGCCTACAAAATCTGGGGCACCTACCAGGCATAAGTGGATGAGGGAAGACTTTTGCCCGTCTGTATGATCTGCTATTCACAACCCTTGATCACTTCAGGTTGCTCTTTTGAGCTCCCTTCATGTTCCCAAGCTGCATTTTGAGTTTTGCACCTGCCTCACGCTGAAAGCTGTATGCTAATCACAGTCCCAGGGGCCACACAGGGAAACTCTGACCTCCTGGTCTACAACAGAACACTTTTTTACACCTTTCACCAAAGACCAATGCCTTACTGCCACACTGTATTTCAAGTACTAAGCACAGACCAAGTCAGCTATTAATACGTTCATTTCTCTTCCAGTATTACTGTTTCACATTTATTTACATCATCTTTTTTAAAACTCCCTCACTGGATGGGTTAGAGTGTATCTGTTTTTCAGAATCTGCTTCAGATTGCTGCTCTACACACAAACCAGCAGTTACTCTCACTTCTCTTCCATGCTTCTCTGCCCCATCTGGTGACTCTGTATCTTCCCATCACAGCATTAGCCATTATAAAAAAAGTCCCCTTTGAGATGATATGTGGCTGTCTCTTTGTTCACAGTCTCTGATATTTCAGTTCATAGGGATGGTGTTCACATCTAAACTACTCTGATCCCTCACCACACATCTCATTAGGAACAAATAAAAAGGAAGAAACACTCAGGGGTGTTATATGACACCTGCATCAATCTATACATGACCCATGCTTTACCTTATTGGCCAATTTCTTGTTTAGCTCTTCAGCAATGGATTCATTTAGTTTCCTTTCAAACTGCCAGGGAGGAATTCTTACTGTGTCAGTCATCTCTACCAGGACAAACATGGTGTGAGGGAGCACCTCTGAGGAGAGCGAGAAGACACCAACAGCCTCAGGAACCAGAGCATTGCAAGGACAACCAAGACCCCCAACACCTAATGCGGGGCGGGCCTGGGAAACCACCCCAACGTCTCGCATGGAGCTTAATGGGGCAGCTCCCTGGCTATCCCAAAACGGGGTGCGGGGGGGGGTGTGGGGTAGGGTTTGAAGGCGCCTGCGCAACGGCCGCTGCGGGGGAGAGGAAGGAGGGGAGGGTGAAGGCGGCCACGCAACCGCTGTTGGGGGTCGGCGGCCAGGCAGCCGCCGTTGTAGGGAGCGGGGGGAGCCCACCGGCAGCCGGGAGCATGACGGGACGGGGACGGGAGGGGAGGGGAGGGGAGGGGAGGGGAGGGGAACGGGAAGGGGAGCGGGTGAGCCCGCCCGGCCTAGCGGGGCAGCAGCCGCTCCCTCACCCACCTGCCGCACACGGAGCCCCACCACGCGCTGCCCAGCCTCACGGCACTTCCGGCACCTCAGCCAATCGCCATCGGCGGGTGGGCCCGTGCCCTGATTGGCGTGGGGGCGGAGCCCTGTCCCGCCGCGCCCGGCCGGGCGGAGCGACGCGCCCCACCCCGCGGCGGCCATTTTGTCCCTCCTGAGTGCGGGGGGAGGGGGGTGTCTCAGGCCGTTACCTTCCGTTAGCGGTGTGGGGTTGGGCCCGGTTTCCGCGGCCCTGGGCTGCCGTGGTTTCTGGTGGCCTCTGTAAGGCTTTGGTCAATATAAACGTGGAAAGGCTCTCAGCAAGCGGGCGCCCTGCGCAGGACTGCTCTGTGTACCTCCCCCCACCTATCCCCGCACTGCCGGTGTCTCTCCGGGCCGCCCCGGAAAGTGGTTTCTGTGCTGCAGCCGTTGTGTCACTGGAAGCAATCCACAATTGCATTTACTGTAGTTTCATTTATAATTTTCGTAAGCTTCAATCCTGACAGGGCAACAGTGATCATTTGCACCTCTGCGAGAGCCAATACTTAAGCTGTTTACCTCACTATACAGCAAAACCAGGGGGATTTATAGCCCCCTTGCACCTGCAAGGTATTCTTCACAGCAGTGACTGCCCAATATTTAAGGTTATCACCGGGAACAAATTGTGTGTAAAATGTGACGTAAAGCTGGAATCATTTATTCTGAGTGTTAATTACAAAAAAATCCTCATGGTATGATTTTGAAGGCCTTGGTGTATTCTGCAGCGACGTAAGCAGCATGAGGGATGGTAGAAAACAAGGGGGTGTGCTAATGTCTGAAATTTCTTGGGAAAAATGAAAGGAGGTTGTTTAAAGCGTGTTTAAAAAAAGATTTGCCAGGAAAACCAAACATCTCTGGCTGACAGTCGAAACTGCACTGTCAGCATAATGGCTTTGATGCAAAGGCTAAGTATGTCATCCCCCACACTCCCCAGCAGCGCCTAGTGGGACAGTAATGAGTGGTTTATATAAGAAATCATTAAATGTTGAGCTGTATTGGAACAGGAAGGGGAAAATGAGGTTGGAAATACCATGGCTAGGCCTCATTAACAAGATACCTGTCTTGGCCAAGGAGTTTCTGATCTTTTTGCAATTATTCCTGGTTCACCAGGATCTGTTGGGTTGTGTTGGTTTTTTTTTTAAATAAACATGGCTGGTCTGCACATGTTTGGCATGTTTGTATTAAATGGGGGACCCAGGAACATGTTTTCCCCTGTCACCTGAGAAGAACAGCATTTTTCTTGGATCAGCATCTATCATCTCAGCAAGGAGCTCTGCTGCCAACGCAGCAGATACCGCTCTATCAGAACACCTCAACCCCAAATCCCCAGCATTTCTTGCTCTTCTCGTCCTACTTTAGGGAGCCTTACAAAGGCTCCTTTCTCCTCCGCTACAGTCGTGGCTGCGCTAATCTTGGCATAGCACAGTTTTGCTGTCACACATGCTGCATCCCTTGCTGTTCTGTCCTGGCCTCATGCAGATCTGGTGGTGCAAGGTTTGAACTTTAGCTGGAGTGCAGTTTTGCAGGTATCTGTAGCTACTTTTTCAGAAGAGACAATAGTTCCCCTGTCCCCCTTCTGATAGCAGGGGAAGAAATAGCTTTGGTATCACATGAGGAGGTAGAAGTTAGCCACTATTGATATTGGCAAGGTGATCACTCTTGATGCTTTTGTATATAAGAACTGTAAGGTTAAATAGGGGCAGGAGCTCAGGGGAATAGTAGGCTGAATACCTGGGAGAACATGGGAGATGGAGAGAAGTGGATTTGGACAAAGTCGTATCACACTTCCATTTCTAGCCCATCCTTGACCTAACATTTTTCATGCTTCCAATAGCCATGTCCCATTGGGGGCTGTTGGGTGCCCAATACGAAGCAGATGCATCTCCCTTCAGCCTGATCCACAGCCCCCAAAAACCAGCTGTGTGAGCAGCAGGTCTGCAAGACCTCGCTTCATACTGGCTTGTGTCTTACTCTCATAAAGTGCAGGCACCAGGAAAGCTCTTCTAGGGTGGGGACATACAGAATCTCTCCTGTATCAGCTCTATGATTGCCAACAAGGACTGAGCACTGCAGGCTGTTCTTCAGTAAGGATGACAGGATTTCTCTGTGCAGCTACGTATTTTGGTGGAACTTGCAGGTGCTTTGATACTACTCTGAGGAAACCAAATTGAAATGTGTGGAGAGGAAGCTGGCGATTACAGTGTTGGATGAGCTTCATTGCCTTAGATACCAGGCTACAAACACCACCAGGGCTGAGTCTGACTGGCAATTTCTCAGCCTCCACCAGTAACATTACAGGCTGTGGGAATATTTCCAGTCTCACCTGCTGCAGGTAACCTCCCCCGATCTCAAGCAGTGTGTGCCTGGGCCTTTGTACATGTGATGGATGTTGCTCTGTTGCCACCTAGGTTTTCTCCCTGGAGGAATTCCGTATTTCATAAGCACCGTCTCCAGTGTAAAAATATAAACAAAAGCCAAACTTTGCCCTGTAAAGCATGGGCGTCGTCTCAACTCAGATATTGATAGCACTCAGAGTTACACTCTATTTAATGATGCAGCTAAAGTATCTTGATGTTGGAGATTGTGTGAACAGCTTCATTTTGCTGAGTGGTCTCTTTTTGTCCCAGTAGTACTGACACAATGAATAACCACAAATCCACAGTGCCTGTACACACATTTTCATACATGACCATAAGGTGTCTAGAGTCTCTCTCAGCAGTATTGGGGTTTTTCCGACATTTGGGAGCGTGGTTCTTGGTTGCTGGGTTTTTTTAAGCTTCAGCTGCTGGAATCCAGGGATTGCACAAGGGTCTTTCTGTCACTCAGAGAAAATCCCAGATATTTCTCATTCTCATGATTGTACAGGAAACCTGGAAATTACTATTTGAAGTTACCTGAAGGCTCAGAAACTGGGAGGAAAATTAAAGAAACCCCCAAATTATTTTGCTGAAGATATTCTCTGCCCCCACATCCCCATGGCTGTTGGGGAAAACTGGCGCAGGGACTTTGGAGGAGGTGAGTGGTAATTTGCATCTAGACTGTTTTGGCCCTCCTTTGATTGACTCCAAAGGAATTATCTATCTTCTCACATACAAAGTCCTCCACGCTCCTGCCTTTGCTTCTGTCTCTGCAGGCATCTCTGGCACCCCCACTCCCACACTCTGTTTGATCAAAGCTTCCCCTCTTCTCCTTTTATCATTTTTGCATGCTTTAGACTCTCTGCCTCCTCCACTGCAGCGCATGCCCAGAGCCACCTTCCAGTCAAACACACTTTGAGTTCCCTGTGCCTTTTCTGTCAAGAGCCTTTGGTGACTACGTGGGAGAGTCAGGTTCTGACGCTTGTCTCTGTTCAGTTTATATTGTTTAACACGTGCAGCTGGGCACATGGCTAACCCTGGTGTACCACAAATCAGGTGGGGAAGTACAGGTATTTATGATATTCAGTGTACAAATGTTAAACGAATTCCTGGGGAAGAAGAGGGCATGTCTGTACCGCATGTCCCCAGCACTCTTCTGGCCTCCAGCTGTTTCCAGCTCAGGATCCTCCTGGTCTGGATATGTAGAGCTGTGTCATGGTTTAACCCCAGCTGGCAACTAACCCCACACAGTGCTACCTCACTCCTCCTCAGTGGGATGGGGGAGAGAATCGTAAGAGTAAAAATGAGAAAACTCGTGGGTTGAGATAAAGGCAGTTTAATAGGTAAGGCAAAAGCCGCATGCGCAAGCAAAGCAAAACAAGGAATTAATTCACTACTTCCTGTCGGCAGGCAGGGATTCAGCCATCTCCAGGAAAGCAGGGCTCCATCACGTCTAATGGTTACTTGGGAAAACAAATGTCATCACTCTGAATGTCCCCTGCTTCCTTCTTCTTCCCCCAGCTTTATATACTGAGCATGACATCATATGGTATGGAATATCCCCTTGGTCAGTGGGGGTCACCTGTCCCAGCTGTGTCCCCTCCCAACTTCTTGTGCACCCACAGCCTGCTCACCGTTGGGGTGGTGTGTGAAGCAGAAAAGGCCTTGATGCTGTGTCAGTACTGCTCAGCAGTAACTAAAATATCCCTCTGTTATCAACACTCTTTTCAGCACAAATTCAAAACATAGCCCCATACTATCTACTGTGAACAATATTAACTGTACCCCAGCCAAAACCAGCACAAGCTGTTCCCCAGGAGAGGATGGGCCATCTCAGGAGAAACTTGGAGTGGAGACTGAGAGCTAGCTGGGTTTCTCCTTCCCTTTTGCAAGGTTTTGAAGGGTAGACTGGAGAGATGAGCTCGTGGTGTTTCTAGGGGGGGAATGGGACTCCTGTTTCATCATGGAAAACTGCTTGCAAAGCCACAAGCAGAGTGTGATGGGCAATGACAGAACACACTGGCACTGGGGGTTTCAGTGCTTCTTGGTGGTCTTGCTGGTCTCTTCTGTCTATGGAGCCTTTTCTGCACTATAGTTCATTGACAGGAGAGACACAACTGCTTTGTGATCCTCTGCCAAAGCCGCTGGGACAGCCACGGATCAACACCCAGCTACCTGGATGAATGGATACAGCCAGGAGGAGCAATCATGATCCTGTCTCCTGACTCTGCACCATGCCTCATGGCTTCCCACACAACTCGTACACCACCCTGCAGCCCCAGGGGTCGTTGGTGGAACTGGTCCAGTTGGCATCATCATATTCAGCCACCTAGAAGAGAAAGGAGTCAAGGAAAGTCATGTTTAAGAAACCAAATCCAACCCACAACCACCCTGAATCACAAGGTGCCCGTGACAGCTCCCTGCAGCACTGACACTGTGCCACGGTTGTTCGGAGTTCTTGCAAATTTTATTCCAGGATCACAGGGACCTGCGTGGTAAGGTGCTGGTGTGGTCCACCCTTCTGCTCCAAAGTGAGCCTCATATCACCTAAATTCCCCCCAAAGGATGCCTACCTGGCCTGTTCTTAAAAACCGCCAGTGATGGAGACTCCGGTGCTTCCCCAGGCAATCTACTTGAGTAATTAACTGTCTGTTCTGTTAGAAAGCGTTTCCTAATGTCTAGCATCAATCTTGATCCTTGCAATTTAAACCCCATTATTCCTCACCCTATTCCCCAGTGGACACAGCAAACGATTGGTTCCTGTCCTCATCACATCACTCTGTGCCCCCAAGAGAGAAAGTCTCAGGCCGATTTATGATGTTGCCTCTGCCTGTGGAGATGGGTTCTCCTGAGCACAGTCACACTGGCACAGGGGAAAACGGAAAGGAAAGATCTTTTGGGGTGGTGGGGTTGACATAGTGCACTGCTAGAAATGAGACCCTTAGAAAGCACCTAGGTTTGTGATGGCTGCGAGACTGGAGCAGGGGAGTGGGGCCGTAGGGTGAATTTGTGACGTGTGCCCCTCGTGCTCTCCTGCTGCAGCGGGGGTGACTGTGGCACCCGTGGGTGCTGGGGGGCTGCAGACTTGGGCAGGTGGGGAGGGCGGCTGCAGTGTCACCAGCGGACTTGGGGTGACAGGAGAGAGGTTTGACCCATTGCAGAGGACCCCTCCTGGTCCAGACCTGGCCTCCTGGCCCCATCCCCTGCTCCAGTGCCATCCCGCTGTCCCTGGAGCCTGTGGGGCTGCCCCATTGCGTCCAGCCGTGCCACCAACGCACGTCACTTTGCGTAACCAGAGCGATGCAGCCCCCCGGGGCCGACCCTTGTTCCCTCCAGCCCCTCGCACAGACTTGCTCCTTTAAGCCTAGCTCAGAAATGACCAGGCTGATCCCTCCCACCTGCCCGCTCCCCCTGGCCTGGCCCTGACGTCAGGGGAAGGCGTGTAGATGCGTGTGTGTGCGAGGCGCACATCATACACACATCAGATACCGCAGATCCATCAGCAGGCAGCCGGCAGGCAGGCAGGCAGGCAGGCAGGCAGCCAGAGAAAGCCCCCCAGAGCCGGGCTGCAGGCGAGCCCGCTGCTCCTCGCAAGGTAGTGGAGGAGCGTTCGGCCCCGCCAAGCACCGATGCTTTGCAGAGCGCAGCTCCAGGGAGCCCATCACTGCTGAGGAGGTAAGGGGAGGCACAATGGCCATCCAGCTTGCCTGGGCTATTGTAGCTGGAGGTTAAACTTCATGCACTTTTTCTTTCAAACCTGCTTTTTCCTTTTGATGGCAGAGAGGTGCGAGGGTGAAGCGCGACTTCCCTCCTCTGCTTTGGTTATTCCCCACCAGCCTCAGGAACAATAACTCCTGGGGGGGTGGGGGGGGGTGGCGGCGGCGTTGTACACCCGCTTTGGCTGGGGGGCAAATAGCCAGGGCTTTGCAATGGAGGGCTGAGATCAGCTGGGACCCAGCTCTCCGATTGCCGGGTGAGGGGGAGGCAATTTGTAAAAAATCCGTCTTATTAAAGCGGGCTGATAATGATGGGGGCTTGAACTGGGGTTTCTTTGGGACTGGCTGCACTGTTCATTCCTGGAGATGGCAAGTTAGATCCACAAAGGAGGAAGGAAGGACATAGACGAGGACATTTGCTCCAGGTCTTTGAACAGACACTATTCTAATTAAAAAAAGACCCACAACAAAACAACCAAATCCCACAAACTTGGTATTTGTGAGTGATGATTATGCATATATGCTTAAAAGGTAAATCAAGCCTCCATGATGGC
Organism: Strix aluco; assembly: GCF_031877795.1. Classification (NCBI taxonomy): domain Eukaryota; kingdom Metazoa; phylum Chordata; class Aves; order Strigiformes; family Strigidae; genus Strix; species Strix aluco. The sequence goes on from NC_133935.1 coordinate 32,422,390, forward strand.
TTCTCCCTTTGCTTCCCCTTTGCATCTGGCAGCCTGCTTGCTCTCCCCCATGGCCTCCCGGAGAATTGGGCAGCCCAGCACTGACTAAGGGAGCTTTTTATAATTGATCCATAAAGGTGACATTCATATTTTAGCGCTAAGCAGGCTGTATCGTAGGCGAGACTATCTCAGCAAAGATCCCTGGAGTTGTGAGCGTGATTGGCTTAGCTGGGGAGGGGACGCTCTCAGTGTGTATTCCCCAAAAACCGCCTAGTTTATTTTTCCTATAGTAATTTGTCTCAGCAAAGGGGTTTTTAACATGCAGGGTAGGCAAGGAAATTGCTTTGCTTGGTATTTAACTCTTAACAGCATGATCTGGTAAGCAAAAAAGGTGGGGGGTGCTGAGAGGCTTTCATTACCATCGGACAGAGACAGCATTTATAAAAACCTGCCAGACGCCGAGGCTGTGAGTCTCCTCTGAGGGAGGGAGGATGGAGAAACACAGCCCGGTGAGCGCTGCGGTGGCCCTGCTTGTGCTAACCCTTGCCTGGAGCCATCCCGGTTCCCCAGCTGATTCGTGCCCTTCATGGCAGCCCCCCGGGAGATGCTGATTTGGGATCTCTGCTGGCCACTGTGTTGTCGGTGGATCTCTTGGTGCGTGAACACGCCAAGCGGCTGAAAAATAGGATTTTTGGTTTTGCATTGAGCTCTGGGGACACGCTCCTGCGTCTGGAGGGGTGTTGCTCTTCTGTGTTTCAGCCTGTGTCTAGACAGACTGGGTCTGGGGGGGCATCAGCCTCCCTGAGGATGGCGGCAGGCCAGAACATCGCTTTCCCTGCTCCGTGGGGTGAGGAGATGGCTGCCGGCAGCCAGCTGCAGAGATGGGGTGTCTTTTCAATGTACAGAGACCTTTTTTCTACTGGGGTGAAAGGAGCGGGAAGGTAAACCTGACTCCTAAACTGGTACCACTGGCAGTTGTGAGCAATGGAGAAAATGTGATGGCGAGCAGCAGGGAAGAGCCTGTGTGGGAACTCGCTGGAAAAGGCAGCAGAGGGAAAATAACCTCCAGCTCCTCAGCTGGGGCGGGGGGAGCGGTGGCACTCAGGAGACCCGAGCGTGGTGCAGACAGCATCTGAACCAGGGATTTGCAAAGGGATGTGGCGGCATGAAAGGAAGCAGCCCATAAAGGTGACGGCAGGCCAGCTGAAGGGTCATGTCCAGAGCTGGAGTGTGACAGCCGCCAGCAGAGTGTCCACCCGTCTGTCTGTCCATCCTGGGCAGCCTGGGGGTTCTGGTGGATGGGAAGGAGCACAAAGAAGCGCTGTGCGGGAGGGCCGACTCGCCGGGAGCGATTAAGCCAATTAAATATGTATTCCCCCACCCGATCGAGGGACGCATGAGGGGTTTTTCTTCGCTGTCGCTAATGAATGGGGAGTGGCAGGCAGAGGCTGGAGTCTCTTCAGAAGGCTCCTTCCCCCCTTCTGGGGGACCTTGAAATGCTGTTTAGTTAAACAAGGTCACAGCCAGCACCCAAGTCAATGTGTTTGGCTTTAAAGAGAGGGAGAGAGACAGTGATTTTATTTGATAAACTGCAGACCTTTCAGTCGCTGGTGATGAATGGGGTACTTGGATCTTGAGATAAAAGCTGATGTGTCTACTGCCTGTCTGCCTTAATTGGCCTGGGTTTCCTGCGTTCGCCTGAGAGCGTTCCCAACTGTCAGCTCAGCTCGGAAGCCTGCCCTCTGAAAAATATAAAAGCAAAGCTGGCTGCTGCTGCTGAAGGAAACCCTGTCACCAGAAGGCTCTGGGGGTTCACTCTGAGACAGTTTCTTTGGGGAGGGGGGAGGACAGACAAGGTGGGGTTTTTTTTTTACAAAGAGCATCCTTCCAGGGAGCACTGGGCTTGGTGCCATCTACACACATCCTTGGCTCGGAGGACTGGCCACCTCAGGGGACCCTCGGAGCAAAGCCACCGAAGGGAGATGGGGACGAGTGAGGTGGAGGTCCGGCAGCGGCAGCGGAGGGGGGGTTACACTGGAAAGGTTTCCCATGTCCCGCAGCAGAGCCAGGCTGCTGCAGCCTCTGCTTGCCTCCTCAGGTGACCCGGATTTTATCCCTGCACCGTATACGTGCATGGGGTGGACATGGTATTGTGGGTGGTGTCTGCCAGGCTGGGAGAGACCCACAGTGGGGAGAGATGCTCTCAGCCCCAGCAGAGGTTAGCGCGACCGCTGACGATGGAGGAGCCGGGGGAAATGCCTCCTGTGCCCCAGGTGCCTCCTCCTTGGTGCCTGCTGGGGCTACAGCGTGGAGAAAGGTCTGGGGAGAGGATGGTGGGGTGGGGCACAGGGAGGGAAGGAGAAGGACAGGGGAGGCTTTCCTAGCTCTCTGGCTGGGTTGGGAGGGGAAGAGACACTGGTGAGGACATGCTCCTGTCTGCCCTCTTCTCTCAGCCCGCTTTTGCCATGAGTTTAATTTCCTCGGTCCCTTTGTTTGCTGCGGGGATTTAAATGAGGTGGGAGGCAGGATCCCGCCCCGGAGCCCCCCGTGGTGCCAAAGCTCCTGCTCATCGTCAGCTTCAGCAGCACTGGCAAAGCCAGGCGTTCAGCTGCCGGGCCCCAAGGCTGACCCACAAATCTGGGGGCATGAGCCAGACACTGGAGAGGGGTAGAGTGCTGCTGGCCATGGGAGCAGCCTTGGCATGGCCTCAGGACGGGTCTCTGCTCCAGCCCCGGCTCCAAGCAGGGGTTAGGTGCAATGCCTCAGTTAGAGCAGGCTGCTTAGGGACATGTCTGGGGGGGTTGCATACCCCCAAGGACGGGGATGCCACAGCCTTGCTGTGCCCTGTCCCCGTGCTCATCCTGGTGAGCTGCCGCCCCATGCCAGGGCTCTCCCCCACACCCCCATGGGCCAGTCAGAGCCTCCCAAAGTGCCTGTGGGCGATCACATCTGTCTTGTTCTTCCTCGCGGGGCAAGCTCAGCTCGTGGGGGCAAACACCAGCCCTGGGAGGGCACTCTCTGCTGCTGCCCTTGGGCCTCAGGAGGGGGCTGTCTGCCTCCTCTCCCCCAGCATTGCCCAGCATGCTCCTGCTCCTCACCACCGCTCGTCCCCCAAAGCAGAGAGCCTTCCAGGGCACCCCAGCCTGGGCTGGTCCCACAGGTGAACATGGGGCGAGCCCACTCTCAGTTGCCACTTCATCTGCCCACGTCGTTTTGTCCCTGCAGGGCTCCCCCTCTTGCACACCCCTTCCCCTTGGCCTCTTATATTTTTTTTCTTTTGCCTCTGGGAAACTTCCATTTTTCCAGCCCCTTGTGGACCCGCCAGAGGAAGCTCTTTCTCCTGGCGCCAACCAATCCCCTCAGCATACTAATAGTTTGCTCCAAGCATCGTTATTCAGGTTAAATACCCTGCATTGTTCCTAATCTGGTGGGGGAACCAAAAGGCCTCCTCAGCGAAAGCATGCACAGAGGAGGCACGCCGCCGTGGTGAAGCCATTTTCATAGTGGTGGCTCCATGATGTGGCAGAGAACCGAGGGCTGCTTCCCCCGAATCGTCCCTCTTGTCCAGTCCTGACACCTCCTGGGAAGGCACCAGATCCTGCAGTGACACTTGGGGACCACATTGCTTTTTGTTGCCCGAAAGCAACCAGGCTGCTCACTAGCGCAGTCAGAGCGGCCAGACAGGGGGCACAGGTGGGAACAGAGCAACAGCTGGGTGGCTGCTCCAGCTTTTGGGTGTCTCACTTGGATGCTCCCTGAGCCTCTCCGAGCTCCGTGGGCATGGGGGAAGGAGATGGTGAGCCTGAGCCTGGGAATGGGAGAAGGAGATGCTGACCCTGGGCATGGAGGCAGGAGATGCTGAGCCCAGTGGACTGGGAGCCAAGCAGCCCCGGTGTGGGGTGGGCTGTGCAGCAGAAGACAGGCACGTGTGCTCCAGTTGCTTCATGGCAGAGAGGAGCCACTGAAGCACATGAAGGGTTTTGTTCAGTGGTGGATGGGAAGCCAGTGAGGGGAGAGACGTTTCAGAAGGGTTTGCTGCCATGGCTGGAAGTCATCTAGGAGGGCAGGAGGAAAATGGTGGCTTCTGCCTTGGGGTGGGACTCTAGTGTGACCTCTGCTGCCTGGACCTTGGGGTGAAGCTCTGCAGGGCTGAGAGGGGGCAGCTGTTAAGACTCCAGTTGAGGTGTGGATGGACATCAAAGCTGGACTGGCAGCAGTCAGGCAGTCAGGACCCAGTGGCAGGCAGGCCCCCTGGCAGGGGAAGCTAAGCGGAAGAGGGGAAGAGGGACAGGAATCACCTGGTCCCTCCCCGAAACTTCAACTGCTCTAGAAACCTTTTCCCATGTCCTTGGTGCCTGCTAATTTCAGAGCAGAGGTGACCCCCTTTTGCATGTCCCCCCAGGGCCTCTGCATCTCAAGGGGCTGCAGATGAGTCAGAAAACAAATTAAATATTCTCCAGGTTTCCTGGTGTGTGCAGGTGTCATCCCAAAAGATACCGCATGCCCCAGTGGGGCAGGAAGGACTGAAGGGGGTGGCTGGGAAGGGGACCGTAACTCCATGGGATGTCAGGCTCCTCAGCTCCAGGTGATGGGGAAACCGCCAAGCCTGAGGGGTGACAGAGATGGGTGAGCCCCCATCCAGCACCCCGAAAGAGCAGTATCCCCAAGCAGCTGCTGGCATGGGGCACCCCAAGACAGAGGCACCCAGCATCAGATGCAGCGACTGATGGGCAGAGAAATCAGCAGAGCAAAGGCTTTCTGAGCAAGCGGCTACAGTGCTGATCATGCACCAGAGCTGGGAGGCTTTAAAATGCACAACCCCCCCAATTTCATGCTTGAGGTGGTTTGGCAAGGACAGCCATGCCCATGCTTGCTCTGGCTCCTGCTCTTCAGCAGCTGACCTGGCTGTCAGGCCACATCCCAGTGACCACAGTGGCGGGAGGTTGTGCTTGTGTCGTGGCGCATCTGAGGTGCCCAAAGGGTGTGTGTGCCGCCAGCAGCCCCGCAATAGCCTTCTGGTGTCCCTTCCCCGTAGGGATGTGTCTGGGTGGGCAGTGAGCCTCTGGCTGGGGCTGGGGTTGGGTCCTAAATAGGACCCATAGCATGGAGGCAACCTCCAGCGGTGGGGTGACCTCAGACCCCTGACCTTGACCTACCTGTTGTCTCAGCCTTTTTCCTTCACCCTTTTAGCAGAAATCTTGTGCTGGGGGAGATCTCAGAGGCTGGGGCTGGGGGCCTGGGCATGCTGGCACTGCATGGGCATCCTTCCCAAAATGGTCCCTGCCCATGGCAGCCTGCGCTCAGCTGCTCCTTCTCCCAGGGTGTGCTTTTTAGCAATTTCATATCTAATAAGCGAGATTATCCTGGAAAATGAAAGACAAAGCCACAAACCAGGCTCTTTCCTTCCCTTGGGATTGATTTTCTGGAACATCCCAGGTTGCTCCAAGCTGGGACAGGCTTCCTGGGGTGATTCCCAGCACCAGGGGTTGGTGCCCGGTACCGAAGGCTGGCGGCATGCTGCCTGCCCCCATGGATGTGGGGCTGGGAGGAGAGTGGGAAATTCCTGACAGCAAACTGCTCCCCATTGGGGGAGCCTGTAACCGCCCCCTACTTTGCTCCCCAGGTCGCAGGCAGCAGACCCACGCACCCGGGCACCCTTTCTCCTAACGCCTGTCTACCCATCCCCAAAACGGAGGAGCCCACCAGCCCCACCATGTCATCGGACCCCAGTGCCCCGCCGGCAGTGCCACCCTTGCACTCCCCCAAGTCTCCGGTGTGGCCCACCTTCCCCTTCCAGCGGGAGGGCAGCCGCATCTGGGAGCGGGGCAACCTCCTGCTGCGGGACCTGCCCAGCCCCCTCCCCACCAAAAGGACCAGGACCTACTCAGCGTAAGTACCCGGCATGTGGTGAGTGGGCTTGGGACTGTCCGGCTGAGCCGAGCAGGGACTGCGGGCACCAGCAGAGCCTGCAGAACCATTTACACCTGGTGCACATCACCATCGCAGTGCCCGGCATCACCGCATCCACCTGCCCGGGTGCTGTGGGTGGCTGCCATCTGTTCTCCCGGGGGATGCCATGTTTTCATAGCAAACCTCTCCTTGTGCTGCCCCCCTGGGTGAGTGCTACCAGTGAGACATCTCCATCCCTTTCTTCCTGCAGGACGGCACGTGCCTCCGCTGGCCCCATCTTCAAGGGCGTCTGCAAGCAGTTCTCTCGCTCCCAGGGCCACGGGTTCATCACCCCTGAGAATGGCACAGAGGATATTTTTGTCCACGTGTCTGAGTAAGTCTGGGGGTCACGTGGTGTTGGCACACCCTGGGGGAGCTGTTCCATCAGCAAGGGGCTGGAGACCCGTGGGCTGGGGTGGGGATGTCTCCATGGGGTGGGGCTGGGGCTTTGCCTGTCCTCTACCCCCCATTGCTGGTGGGTTTTCTTTCCCAAGGTGCAGCTGGTGGGTCAGGTGCCTTCCTTGGTGCTGGGTGGTCTGGGGCAGGGGTCTGGCTCTTGGCCTCAGACCACCACCTCTCCTCTCCTCTCCCACAGCATCGAGGGGGAGTACGTCCCAGTGGAGGGGGACGAGGTGACGTACAAGGTCTGCCCCATCCCTCCCAAGAACCAGAAGTTCCAGGCAGTGGAGGTGGTCCTCACCAACCTGGCGCCCCACACAAAGCACGAGACGTGGTCTGGCCAGATCATTGGCTCCTAGGCGCCCAGGGGGGGCCGCCAGCCACTCGGCCCCATGGAGCAAGCCTGCCCGGCCACTCGCAGGGGGCGCGGGGGGAGCCGAGGTGGCAGTGGGGCCGGGGCTGCCCCCAAACATGCAGGCGTTTGCGTTCGGTGTCTTTTCTAAGGTTACGGTTTCCTTTCTCTGTATGTGTTTGTAAGTGTCTGTTGAGGGGGATGGAGGAAGCAGAGCCCTCCCCTGCTGCCCCCCAGCTCTGGGGGCAGCACCAAGCCTCATGTTCCCTTCCTTGCCCCCAAGGCCATGGGGAGCAGGGGAACCAATCCTACCCCCCGGCCCTCCGGCTGCCCTGGGCTGAAGCAGGTGCTGAGAGCAGAAGAGGGCCAGGGGGAGGCTGGGGGTGCTTGGCTTGTCCTCCTGAACCCCACTCCTGCAAGATGGGCACCTCGCTTGGTCCCGCTGCCCACAGCATGGCAGCAGCAGGGCATGCCGTGGGGCTGGGGAAAATGGGGTGGCGTGGGGAGGCGTATGACTGTGTGGGGACTGCGTGGCTGAGACCCATCCCCATCGCTGGCAGCTCACGGCACCTGCCTGAGTCACATCCCTCCATCAAAAGATCTCAGGTCAGCAGTGCCATGGGAAGGCGAGTGGCTTACAGACAGAAAAAATTCAGTTTTAAGGGGCAAATGGCTGCTGGCAGGGTGTCAGGGGCACTCGGCATTGTGCCCGGGGGGCTGCACCTGGGCATGGGGCAGGGGTGCACTTGGCACCTCTGTGCTCCCCGCTGCCACTGGGCGGGTAACGCACTTTTCTTGGCTCAGTGCCAACATGGTTTTGGGGAGATAGCCGCCTTCTCCTCCTCCTCCCCTTGTCCTCCCAGCCCCCTGGGGACCCCCCTTCCCATGTGTGCGTGTGTGTGTGCGTGTGTGTGCATGTCCGTAGCTTGCTGGGGGAGCGAGGGGCTGAGGGGTTTGAGTAGCCTCGGCCGTGGGGCGAGTGCAGCCACCTCCTCCCCAGCCCCTCGGTGTAGGCAGGGTCTTGTATACAAAGCACAAACTTCGTTTTTGGTCTTCTCTGCCATACCCTGGCCAGGCAGGCTCCCGTGGCCGTGGGGAGGGACAGGGCAGGGAGTAGTGGGACAGGGGTGGCATGTACCTGGCTGGGCCTGAACTGACCCCAGGGAAATGGTGCCTGCACAGACGTGCCAGAGATTATCAGCATCTTAAGGGGTTTATTTCGAAGCAGGGCAAGCAGCCTCCCTGTGCAGGGTGGGAGCCGCTGGCACTGCTGGTCCTCAGCACTGCTGGAGGGGGGGCATTTTCCACCTTTCTTACCACCACTGTTGCGGTGGGGACAGGTCTGCTGTAAGTGGGGAGAGGAGGGGGGCAAGGCTGGTGCCACATGGAACAGCTGGGGCCCTGTGGATTTGGGAGGAGCCACCACATGCTGTCCCAGCCCAGGCTGGCGTGGGGACTGCCCTGGGACCCCATAGCCAATCTCACTGCCAACCCAAGGCCTGGCTCTCCCAGGGGCTGCACGACGCCGTCTCAGGCCCCAGCCATCCCTGGGACACGCAGTCAGCTTGGCCAAGGCAAACTTTGTTTGATTCTCTTTTTTTCTCTCTTTTTTTTTTTGAAATAAACTAAAACCCTAGACTTGGTGTTTTTACAACTCCAGTGTGGTTCCCGCCTGTCTGACCGTGTGTCGACCTTTGTAACATTGGCAATAAACCATTAAAAGTGACTTTCCCATGAGCCCTGCCCATCCTGGCTCTTTGTCCATTGTGTGTGCGTTGCAGTGGGGACGCTGGTGGCTCTCCCAGGTAAAGGACCTGGAGCACCCAGGGATTTATCCAGACAGCAGGACAGATACATCTGCACAGCATGTCCTGGGGGGCCCTGGGGTGCTCCAGCCCTGCAGCACCCTGAGCTGGGGGGAGCAGACCCTGAGCCTGGGACAGGGGGCTGCTGCCCACTGGGAGGGGTGACCAGGACAAGGACTGGTTTCCTGCTGCTGCCGGGATTTCGAAGTGTGGCTGCCTGCTCTCTGGCTGTGTTTAACCCCAGCAGAGACTGGCACAGAGCACATGCTGTCTCCAACTGCTGCATGCTGTAGCTTTAATATGATTTATTTTATTTTTTTTAATATACATATATATGTATTTAAATATATTTCTTATTTAACAGTATCAGCCAGACAGGAGCTGCCCGTCTCACACAGATATGGAGCCATATGGCAAGATGGTCCCCAATGCAGGGCCCACCACATCTGCTCGCTCACACATACACAGGGAGAAACCCCCACTTACACCACTGGGAGAGGAGCATCATGGCAAAGGGGTCTCAAGGACAGGCATGCACTATCCCCTAGGTGCAGGGCTCCCACCCCAGCACTGTGCCTCATCCCTGCCCACAAAAACACAGGCTGGCAGCTGGGGCTCTCAGTGGCCTTGCTTGAGCAGGGGGGTGGGACCCAATGACCTCCAGAGGTCCCTTCCACCTCAACCATTCTGTGGCTCTGAGACCCTGGGGCTGCCCCAGCTACTTCTGATGCCATCCTCCTCCTCCTCATCCCTCCAGCAGGACAGGGTCTCCTGATGAGAGGTGCCCTCAACTAGCCCAAGCTTGGTGTAAGACAGAGACAGGAAGAGGGAAGGTTCCTGAACTTGATCCTACCCATGCACATGTGAGCTCCTGAGCAGAGAAAGTGATGTCTGGTGCCTCGAAAGTCAGCCCTGCCTCTGCTCTGCCCGCCCTGCAACTCCCCCTACCCTGAGCAAGAGACATGCTGCCACCAGGAGCAGCCTTGGACAGAGCCTGCCCTTCCCTTCAAACACGCAAGTCATCTCAGCCCCCAAGGCCACTACATGCCTCGTGCCTTCAGGACCATGGCCTGCTCTTCACTCATCACTAAGCTTGCTAGACATCCTGCTGACTTTGAATAGACTTACAGGAAAAATGTGCCCCCCAAACCCACACATAACCTGATCCACAGTGAAACAGGAGGATCCACAAAGCACAGAATTCCTCCATGACAGCTGCAGTGGAGGGCCAAAACCAGTGCCCTGTGAAAAGGGTACCCTGCATCCAGGCTTCCCCAACAGGTCCTCTTCTCCCACGCAAAAATCTTCTCTGGGTAGAAAGAGGAATTTGTGCATTTGTTGGGGATTTCTGGATGCTGGTCAGACCGCTGCGCTCATGCAAATGTGATGCATTACAGACCTGATGTGTTGTAGAGTTAAGAGGCGTAGTCAGGTGGAGGGTCCAGCGGTGCCAGGGTCCACTCAGGACTCTGTCCGTGGCAACGTGGGAGCCCTGTACTGGATCTAAAAGCACCGACATATCTCGTCTGAGGAACTTGGCCCCTGGATTAAGTGGCAGTAGCCAGCTGAGAAACTTCTCTCGGCAGTCCAGCTGCTAGGTGGGAGATGAAGAGCAACGGCGAAGAAAGCAGGAACAGGACAAAAAGAGGAGAGAAAACAAGACCAAGAGATGGAGGAGTGCCATCCCAGCAGGGATGTACTGAGAAAGGCTCCCAGGGAGCAATGTGGGGAGTTTTTGCAGGAACTTCCAGCACTCTCCAGGTCCACAAACACCAGACACGTGCCCCGGGGAGCTATAGGCAGGACACCTCCCTGGAGGGGATCCCTGAGCTCCTCTTGAGCATCAAGTTGTGACTAGCATCACCGGTGTGGTCACACATCCCAGCGTAATGGCCAGGAATAAAGGGGCAACGTGAGGTAGGAGGTCAAGGGCTAAAGGAGAGATGTGGTTTTGCAACCCACAAAGAACCAGAAGAGAGGAGCAGGAGGACACACAACAGCTGCACTTGGAGAACTTGCATCCCTAAAGGTGACCACGTAAACGCAGCATATGGAATGAGATGGGGTGGAAAAGCAAGCTTGGAGGGCACTGTTGAGTGTGTACCTCTGTTGACACGAAAAAACAGGTCTCGCCTATGTGGGCCCTCTCTGAAAATGTCTCTGGCAGCATAATGGAAAGCTGAGCACTAGGAAGGAAGGGGACCTGGGTAAGGTATTACACTGACACATCTGTGATGCCTACTGGACACACGGGTGGGAAGACTGTTGGGAAGCCTTCTGTCCCCAACAGCTCTGCAGGGTGCTCTGCACATACCAGCCACCCTCCAGCCATACCAGGCAAGGTCTGACTTGACAACTTCTGCAGAACATGGGGAATAAACCCATAGTAGCCATTTTTTTTGTAACCTAAACAGAGAATTAGTTTCTTCAGGCACCTGAGCAAAGCTCAGAGTAGGAGCAGTCATTTTAAAACTGTGATTCCCAGGTCACCTGTAGGGACTGGCATGGTGCACAACACTGCAACAAGCTGGGGTTGCTGCTACCCCTTCCTACCACAGGCTTTTCCTGGCCTCTCGCTTCGGTGCAGCTCTGGTCAGAGTCCCTGGGGCCTCTGCAGCTCCATCCTTCCCAGCCAAGGTGTAAGGGGTAGAGAAAGGTGAGATGCATGTTCCCTCATGCAGAAGTGTTAAGAGAAACAGAGCAAAAAAGAAGAGAAGAGGGGAAGGAGCACGGGATGGACACACACGCGCTCTTGTGACTGGCCCTTTCAAATGCTTTCTGACCAAAAAAGCATCCGCATTGCTGCCCACCACAGCCCGAACTGTCAAGAGAGAAGTTTTCCTGGAGGTGAGGAGGGTCTGGTCCCGCAAGCCCCAGCAATAGATGGGGAGTGCCAAAGGGCTCCTCAGCGAAGGCCCCCTCCTGCACACCCACCCGCACTCACGTGTTACATCCCGACCAGCTCTGGAAAGTGGTTTTTTTTTTGGTCTACCCTGAGCAGATTCCTCAAATGAAGGTGCTTTTCCTGGCAAGGGGAGAGGGTGGGGCTGAGGCAGGGCTGCGGGGACCTGGCAGTCAGCACTCATTTGCTCTCTCTGGAAAGAAGATTTCACGGCATCGCTGGACTGTGTCCTGAGGGGACAGGACGCTGTGTCCCACTGTGCGGGGATCATCATAGATTTCATAATCGTTCCCTCCCTGCAGGGGAATAGCAAATAAGGAGAGCATTAGTAGGGTCTTGCCAGAGCATCCTCATCCATCAATGTGTGTCTTGCTTTGTCCTGTGAGGAGCTGGGGTGGGAGCCAGTGGCTGGGTGGGCAGGGACCTGCTGGGAAGGGGCTGTCAGGGCTTTGCCGGCCCAGGGAGTCAGAAGAGGCTGGGCTGGGAGTCCTGCTACCTTCCCCTTGCCTCTCTTCTTCTGTGCCGAGGGAGGAGCTAAAAAGGATGGGGAAGGTCCCAGACCAGCAAAGCTTGTCCAGAAGCCTTCGGTTAACCCCTGCCCTGCCTGTGGATGGGTTAGCAGAAGGTGGCGTGGGCACATCTGAGGAGTAGATGTTGCTATCGTCTGGAAAGAGCTGAGTGGATGGCCAAGCTGGTCTACAGCAGCAAGGAAGCATCACCCTCCACCACTTTAAAGGGAAGGTGAAGCTGTTCCTGCTGCTGAAAAGCCCTCTTAAGTGCTGGGGGCTTGTATTTTGGGTCCTGCGGGCTGCAGGAGTGGCTGCCCCCTTCCCAATGGTGCCAGGGGGAGGAAAACGATGCTGAGGTGGACCTGCTCCCCAGCACAGTGAATCCAAGGTGATTTCCTCACAACCCAGTGGGCCAGCCACCATCATGAGCCTGCTGCAAACCTGTGCTGCAGGAGAGCATCTCTCCTCCTCGCACTGCTAGAGGTCTGTGTCAGCCACAGTGGGACCCAGGTCATGAGATTTGTGATGGAGCAGCTCCATGAAGGAGAGAAAGCGGCTGTGTGTGGGGCGACTGGGGCATACTCACAGGGGTTGTCTCATTCCCAAAGAAGTGGATGGTGTCAAATCTCTCGTCGTCGAGCACGTTGAGGCAGTAGCGTTTGTCCCAGCCCTCTGGGAAGACGTCAAAGCTGATCATGCCACCTGCCAGCAAAAGGGAGGGCATCGGGCAACGTTAGTGGGAGCCAGCATGGTGTCCCCCTGCCACAGGACAGGTAGGAGGAGGGGAGAGGTCTGGATGTTTGTGGGGACCCCCCACCCCAAACAGCAGCCAGGCACCAGCTCTATCTTGGTGTGCCTCTCTGGCATGTGGCAGATGCTGTTCCTATGACAACAGGCTGGAGTGACATCAGCATGTCTGGGGTGACATCAGCACAGCTCCCCTGTGCAGGCAGGCAGGCAAGCAGGAGCCAGCGGGCTGCAGGGGGGGATGTTGGGGTGGGAGGTCCCACAAGATGCATCTGTTGGGGGAGATTCGGGGTCACACCTTGCAGATAGCATTAGCATGTTCTGTGTCCCAATGAGGACAATGCCCTCAGAGACTGGCACCACTCTGTCCTTAGGCTCCTGTGTGGACATGGCTGGCCCTTCTAAAACCACTGCTCCGACACTCCTTAACCCTGCAGAGACCGGGGCCTCCCAGCACCCTGCTCACACAAAGCAAACCCCATGCACTGCACAGCTCAGGGGTCCCAGCTGGCTGTGCTGCAGGCCCCGAGCAGGCTCTGCACGCTGATCAAGGACCAAGGACCTTGCCATGGAGGTACCACGAACCCATCAATATAATCAGGGCACGACCCTGGCCTGTCACCTCTCGCCACAAGAGTCAAGTGTGAATTGCCAACATCTGGAGGGGCACCAAGGCAGATGGGGCAAACGTACAGAGGTAATGGAGCTCTCCCAGAGAACATGCATATGCATGCACATGGATACCCAGAGCCACTGAGGGTTAATGAACTTTCTAGCCTTTCCTCTTAGACCAGGCAGAGTTTAGCCCAGCACTGCACTGCCTTCTGGGGGTGCACGGAGGTGAGCTGCCCCGCTGTGTGCACAGGCTGCAGAGCCAGACCCTTGCCCCAGCACCAACACAGGTGACATGTTCCTCCCAAACCAAAGCCTGTGACTTAGGGCACACACGTATGTCTGCATGTTGCTTGGAGTTGGGAGGAACAGGGATTTGAGCTGGGATGTGCATCCTTGTGCCAGTTCAGGTCTATGCTCCTCTTGGATTCAAGGGGACCCCCTGCTTCTCCAGGCAATCTACTGGGCCACCAGCAATCCTGGAGTTTCACTCTCTCCTTCTTCACAAATCATAATCCTACCTCTCTTAGGAAGGGAGTGAGTAGATGGTCCCTGCTGAAGGAGAGGCACTGATCCCCTTGGCTGTTCAAATGTGCACATCCTGAAGCCATGCTCCTCTCCTCCCTGGCTGGTTGAGGTATACCAGTTGGTTCAGGGATCCCAAACCAACTCTCCTTGAAGCCTGAGGAGCTGGGGATGGAGCCTGTGTGTCCAGCTCGGGACAGGGGATTCACTACTGGACAGGATGCCCCAGGCAGGGCACTGTGATACAGACGGGAGCAAGTGCCCTACGAGCTCAGGGATGGGGATGCCCCCATGCTTGCAGCAGGAGCCAGCATCAGAGCAGGAGCTAAACTTGGCTGACCTTATTAAAATACTTCCTGGTTTGTATCCAAAGCCATTTACCTGTGAAAAACGCTACATTTCACTGTGTTCTGGCCTTTTAACAGAGCTGGAAAGCAAGAAGGGGCTCTTGATGCCAGCTGGAGGGGGTAAGAAATCAAAGGGAAAAGTGGCATGGAGGACAGCCAGCACTGTCCTTTGCTTAGGCAGAGCATGGGTCTGAGGGACTGCAGGGAGATCTACCACCTCTGGGGCTTGCGTCCTCCACAGGCTGGGACAGGGCACACGGAGCCAGTTTGGCAGAAAAGCCAAATTCCGCATGTCCCTGTTTTTGGATGCCTGACCTGAGACACCCCACGTTTTCTTTGTGGAGGAGCGGCGGGCCCGCAGCTCCCCTTGTCTTCATGCTTTTACGCAACAGGCCTGGGCTCTTCATGGCGGCTTCCCAAAGTCAGAGGAGAAAGGCCCATTATTCTGCTCTCGTCCCCCATGCCTGCAGGGGCACGGCAGCAGGGACCTTGTCTTTATCTGCTGTGACAAACAGTGTGTGTCAGTGCTGTGGGCAGCACAGGATGCCCCTGGCAGGATGCTGAAGGCAAGGGAAGGGTCTCAGGAGGAAAGCCCTTGGAGGACAAGAGGGCAAGACCCTTGGTACTGGCCCACACTGGGTGCAAGACTGGGGTGTCACCTGCTGCCTCCTAGCCTCATCACCCCTTCCCCTTTGGCTAGGCTGCCATATGGCAACTTCTTATCTCATACATGCCCACCTCTCTGCTTCAGCCCCACCACTTACACACCCTCATATTCCTCCCTGTCCCAGACAGACCCCCAGGATTGCTCAAGCCCCTCCTTTGGTTCCTCACCTTCAGTAAGCTGGCTGCAAGAGCTTACGTTCACCCCAAGAAGTGACCCAGCAAAAGGCCATAGCACGGAGCTGCAAACGCCCTGCCTCTTGACAGCTCTTCCTCCAGGAGGAAAGATGTTTCCCTCATAGCCAGCCCTTCCAACAATACCCCAGAGTGGAGACATGCATGAGGCTCCTGTCTCCCTTACACCATGGCATTCCCAGAGAGGACTGCATGTGGCTGGAGCTCTGCTAGCCACCTTGCTGCTGACGCTTGAGCCAGGTCAGACCTCCTGGG
The DNA here is from genome assembly GCF_031877795.1 of Strix aluco. Lineage (NCBI taxonomy): Eukaryota > Metazoa > Chordata > Aves > Strigiformes > Strigidae > Strix > Strix aluco. Next base: position 32,437,629 of record NC_133935.1, read on the forward strand.
CAGGGAGGAGCTCCGCAGAGCTAACTGGAATTAAGGCAGAGATAACATCACAGGACAGAAACCTGCCTGGCTGGCTGATTCCCAGGGAGACAAATCTGCAGCACGGTTTGGTTTATTCTCTGCCATGGTTTGGTTTATTCTCTGCCATCACCCTGCCGTGAATGCCAATGTGATGCCCCCACGATGGCTCTCCAGGAACAGAAGCTCCTTCTGCTCTTAGTGGGGTCTCCAGGCCCCCAGAGGGAACAGCCAGGATTCCCGCTCCTCTTCCCAGCATTTTATGGGAAACAGAGCAAAGCCAGGGAAGCCCCTTCTACTCACCTCGAGAAAAACGCAGGCCTTTGCCAGCAAACTCCCGCTGCAAGGCAGCCACAAACTTCTCCCGGATCCGCTCTTTCTGCAGAGGAGAAGGAAGAAAGGGAAGGAAGGAGGGTTTGAATAATTAGGTGTTGACAGCTTACCAAAAGCCACCATATAGCTGTCTGCTGGGCAACTCTGGCTTATCACATTCCCCCTTCCCACCTGCCCCCAGTGTAGCGCCGTTTAGCCAGATTTCACCAGTCCTGCCCAGTGTCTGCATAAAAAGCCACCAGCTCAGGGCAGCTCCAGGATGCTCCTGGGAAGAGCAGATCCCAGCCCTTCCTTGGCAATGAAATCCAACTGCTCCAATTTCCCAGAAGCCCAGTTCATAACCAAAAGTCTCCAGCTTTGCTTACAAAGTCTTGCAAAGTCACTTGGCCCCAAGACTCACCCCCCCAGGCAGAAACTGCCTGGGGCATGAGCTAAGCACTCCAGAGATCTGTCCAACAGATCTGCTGTGGTCCTCCCAGTCTGGAAGGCCATTAGTTCCAGCTCTGTTGGGGCTGGGGGAGTGGGAGAGAGAAGACAGCTGCTGGGCCAGCCTGGAGGGGTGGCGCAACCTGAGAAGTTTAGGTTTCTCTGAGGTTTTCAGTGCAATTCTATCTTTGGTTACTGTAAACAAGGAGACACCCTGTTAATAAATAACTTATTCCCTGGGGCTCTCCCACAAGGAATCCTGCTGGCCACCCCACTGAATCAGTGGTCCCCAATGAAGTCAAATTCTTCCATTCATCTGCGTCTCTCCTTGGGTTTTCTGACCCCCAGTCCTGTCTCCACCTTGCTGCTTGTGTTGGCCTGGTGCACAGCTTGGGGCTGGCCTACCTCCTCCTTGGGAAGGGGGCAAGCAGGTAAGACCCGAGATCTGTGGTGGTGCAAAACCAGCAAAGGGGAGGACGAGCCCGAGTCTGGCCTGTGTACCTTGTCCAGCTCCGAGAACTCGATTCGCTCCTCTGGAGTGCAGCTCCGTCCGATGGGGGAGATGTTCAGCATCCCATTGCGAAACTCAATGAAGGTTCCCCTGTGGGGGGGCAAGGGCACAAGGTTACTAAGGCAGGGAAAGAAAAACAGACCTTTCCTGGGGAATGGCTGCTCAGTGAGGCATGCAGTCTCTGCAGAGACATGCAGGAGGAGAGAGGCCATGCCCACGCATGGGTGCTTCACGCCAGGCAGAGTCCAGGCATCAACAGCTCTGTTTAAGGTCTCCAAGAGTCTCATACTTTTATAAAAAGAGACTGTAAGAGAAGAGGAATAAACAGTTCCTGTGTGCCCTGGGAACAGGCTGGAAGCAATGAGCTTAGGTGAGATGATAGAAAACATTTTTTAATGTTGTAATAACTGCAAGGACAGCTATTGGCTGGACTGGACCAACTGCTTGATGACACTGTGGCATCTCCACCCCTGGAGGCTTTTAAGAAACGTTGAGTGGGTGAAGCTGGCAGTACCTTGGGACAGTGGGATGGAACAGGTCAGCATAACTCGCTGCTGATGTCTGGCAGCAGGCTGATGAGCAATCAGGACCTCCTCGTGGGACACAAATCAAGTTGGATCCGCAGGGCCTTTGTATCTCCCACTTGTCCCCTGCACCTTTGCAACTCTTATCTAAGCTTGCATGGACAGGACCCTGTTCCTGTGTGCCACCCTCACCTTGCACTGGGATCACTACTGTGCTGTTTCCTCGGTGGGCTGATTCAAAGCACTAAGCTGGCAGAAAACTGCTCCCTTCTTTTCTCTTTGCTATAAACCCTGCCAGTTCTGTTTGCTTATCACCTTGGAATAGCTCATCGAAGGGTCAGACAGGTACCAGCACTGGTGGGGCAGAAACAACAAGGGATGACAGCACTGCCAATTTGAAAAGAGATTGAACCTCTTGTGGAAACCTGGCTGGAGCAGGGAATTCCCCTTCTCTGTCCAGTTGAGGAGCCCTGGGCTCATTAACTCTCTGATGTCCCTCAGAGCCCTGCCCGTTGTTTCTCTGCAATAAAGTGGTTACAACTCTGAGTCTGGGGAAAACACTCTTCTGTCTCGTAACAGAGTGAAGAACATCATGGGGAACAGACACACGGGCAGCCATGCCTGCAGTCTGGGAACAGCATCTCTGCAGCACTGAGGCTTTGTTGCCTCATGCCCCAGACCAAGACTTGGGAGATGTGGGTTAAAGTCCTTGCTTTGCTAGAAATCCCATAAGCCTAAATCCACAGAGGCACTTGGGAGCTGCAACTTCACCAGGCTGTTGGGCAACCAGACAGCAATGAGGCAACCAAAGAACCTTGGGGGTTCTGGGTCCCAGCCCACGCTTTCGGGGGCACGTTCAGCCAGCAGTCCTGTCACAAGGAGCCACCCTGGCCCCTCCCACCGGTCTTTGTATTGCCACATGGTGACTCACATCAGGCAACTAATCTGGATTACAGTTTATCAACTTTTACCAGCTTAATTTCAACCAGACAGCTTGTCTGCTCAGGTTCACCGTACAAACACAAGGGGAGAGCAGGAACAAACCAGCTGGGGAAAGAGAAGGGCAGAGCCACTGCTTTCAACAGCACTGCTGGCTCACGTCTGCTTCAAACGTTTGTGAAATCATGGTCTGAGGGATGGTTTGATACTGCACCCAGGCTGGTTTAACTGCAGGCTGCCTCTGAAAGGGGTCCTACTGCTCTCCCCTTCCACCTTTGTGCCATCTGTTCCCTCTCTCTCCTTTCTGTAATAACAGGGCGAGCTGATCCAACGGAAAACTACCTTTTTCTTTCCCGACAGTGGCCTAGTCTTCCTTCAGAGGAAGTGTACCAACCCAACTCACCCTGTGGCTGCTGGATCTCATGGGAGGAAGCAGATAGGAACACACAGTTGGGGGCAGAGCAGGGCCAGCCCTATTACCAGTGGCATCAAGCAACACTGGGTTAGAAACAGTGTGAAATTGTGTGCTCAGGCGCTGGACCTCCCATCTTAAGAGCCATTGTTTGTCTGTTTGGAAACTCATACAACCAGTGATGGCTGATGCCCTGCCCAGTAACGAGCTGGTACCATTGTCCTAAATGAGATGCACACAGTGGCTGTACCCTGCTTCCCAAGGAAGAAAATCCAAGGGGCAAAAGAGTGCAGACTCTCCAGAAAAAAGACCCTCCCCCATTATTTGCCCACAGTGCCCAGCTCAGTGGGACAGTGATCCTACACAGGGCTTCTAGATGCTAAGATAAAACCTGGAGCAAAACAAGGTCAGTAGCTCAGCTGTTCTTAGGAGAGCTCTGGAACGCAGAGCTCCCTAGAAATCAGTGATATAACTGCCATTTGCACAGGCTTGGGCTGTTACCGTTTCTTGGGGAGCTTCAGCAGCGCCATGTAGTTCAGACAGAAGTTGATTAGATCCTGCAGCAGCTCTTCCCCCAAGTGGTCCTGAATGGCCTGCAGGAGGAAAGGGGGGAGTGAGGAAGAAGCTAGACCTCTCATGAAGCCCACCTGAGAACATGACCAGGAGGAGTGGGACATTCAGATCTGGCATCTGGGGAGACGAAAAGAGGCTGCCCACCTGCCCAGGGCCAGGCACTGCTCCCCACAGCGCGCAGGGGATGGGGAAGGAGAGCCATGGCTGCAAGGGGAGATGGACATACCTGCTTGGAGACCAGCTGCCCATTCTTGTATTGCACCGTGCCATTCTCTGCGAAGACATAGTCAAACTTATCGATGACTGAGAGGGGAGGAAACAAAAGAGGAAACATCAGTATTGCCTGGGAAAAGGGGCCAAAAGGACTGGGCTCAGGACTGAGTGAGCCATCCTCCTGGTCCCTTAGTACCGAGCTTTCCCCATCTCCCATGCTCTGCAAAGGGCTACCGACCCTCCTCGTTCTCCGCAAAGTGGGCGAGAAGATTATCTTCTCCTCACAGGTGGGGAACTGACGCACGCAGGGGGAAACGACCTGACTGAGGTCACGGGCTGAATCAGTGGCAGGACGAAGATAAGGGCTCCAAAATGTCAGGCTTTCAACCACGTGCATGTTACTCTGCTCTCTCTCCTCCCCTCCCTACTGCCAGGGTGCTGGGGAGATGCAGTTACTGGTTATCTAACTCCAGCCCCTCCTGCAACCCCCGACACACAGCACTGCCGATTCAGCAGGGAATTTCTCAGCCTCCCTCCGCTAACAAGGCAGGAGGCTGAGCTCAGCCGTGCTTGGCATCCATGCCAGAGAAGGAAAACAAGGTAGCGGGGGCTGCCCCCTCGCCCTCCCACTCCCTCCGCTACCCCATGTCCCTGTTTGAACACAATGAGGAACCCCCCGAGGCCGCACCATGGAGCAGCAGGGAGGCAAAATTTGCAAGGGCCTCCCACCCGCTGCGGTGGGGGGAAGCTGTCAGAGCGCAGATGAAGCTCGCACGAACCCGGCACCGGCAGCGTGGGCTGGAGCATCCCCGCCGCTGGAGCATCCCCGCCTGCTCTCTGCAGAGGCAGAAGGAGCGAGTGGCGGCTCCCGCCCGGGCACAGCCGACCACCCCAAGGGCAGGCTCGGGGTCAGATTTAGGACACAGGTGACACCTGGGAGACCTCGTCGGCCGCGTCTCACCTTCATCGCCGTCCCCCAGCTGCTCGGCTATCTTGGCATAGTCGGAGCCTCCCACCACACCGATGTGCACCCTCTCCCGCAGCTCCCGCAGGAACGCGTCCACCTCCGGCTCGATTTTCTGGAGGGGAAGCAGCGGGTGAGGCCGCAGCCGGCCGGACAAGCTCTGCCCCGCCGACCTCGGCCCCCTACTCTCCCGTCAGACCCAACGCCCCCGCGCCTCGCTACCTGCCGAGCCGGCGTCAGGGTCCCGTCCACGTCGAAGAGGCACAGCACCCGGCCCCGCGCCGCCGCCATCCCGCCGCCGCCCGGCCTCTGCGAGCGGGAGGCGGGACCGTGCTGAGGCGGCGATGGCGGCCGCGCCGCCCTCCCCGGGCAGCCGCCGCGCCAACGTGCGCCTTGGGGAGGCCAGCACGGCCGTGGAGGACCCCTCCACCAACCCGTCACCTGGACCCTCCGTCTCTCCGAAGGCCCCTCCAGTGATGCCTTAACATGTGGGTCTTGAACGGCTTCCCTGCTTCAGCTCTTTTCGTTACATCCTTTGCTTTAGAGCCCTAACGGAGGGCCTGGGAGTTTGGGGGGGGTGGGTGGGGATGGATCTCCACATTTGCTGTTATTACTGCAGTGCCGTCCTGCATTTAGGGGCCGGGGGTCTGGGCTGAGTGACCTGGTAAGCTCAGCTCCTCTGGGGGTCTCTGTGTCCTAAAAAGGAGACAGGAGCAGCGTGCGTTCACCCTGTCGGCCCCTGTGCCTCACCTTGCATTTCTAATAGGATGCTGTTAATAGCTAATATTTTCACTGGAGAAGTGCAGTTTTCGGCCTCCACCCCTCTGCACAAAGTCAAATCTATTTCTTGTAGTAACTTTTACTTTGAGCTGCTTAGCAGTCATTTAGGATTTAATCAGACCATCTGGTCAGGTCATATGCATATGGCTCCGTATTATGCTGGCCTGATACGTAACGGTGGACAGCCTGCCTGGCTGCTGTCTCCGACAATAATTCCTGAATTATTTTCTGACATCAGAAACAACCTACGTGGAACATTCAATGCATTTTGCTCAGCAGTGAGCTTGCCTTCTCTTCCCAGATGGTGTTTAGTGTACTGAGCTAGGTTGGAACTGGGGGGAGATTTTTTTTATGGTCTGATTGTTTTTCCTCAGTATTATTTGCTTTCAGGACATTGTGCAACCTGTTTTCCTAGTTCTCCATCAGATTCCTCTCAAAACAAAGCATTTTGGTGGCTTCACAGATTCTGTTTTTTGCTCGTGGTTTTGATTTTCCTGCTCCCACTCAATGCAAGAGGAAGGTACAGAAACAATGTTAATGATTTACCTCTGTCCCATTGCCTTGGACAAGGTTTACCAAAACATCCTCAGCTACTTGCTGGGGGAGGCATTCATTGTGTCCACCAGTTAATGTCACCAGGATAGCTATTTCCTCACTGTTTCTATGAGTTGCCTCCATAAAATAGTGAGTCAGACAGTCTTGGATGGGTATTACAAGTGGTATTTGCCCTGGCATTGATGTTCTTGCAAAATCATGGCCTCTAGGGCCTTCTGGATCAGACCCTGGTTATGAGCTCCCACCTCTGGAAAGCTGGACTCTTTTATCAGATGCATTGAAGCTCCCAGAATGGTTTCTCAGCACCCAGCTGCTTAGTATGCAATTGGGTGCTGAATTTTTAGTTCAGTTTAGGGTTATGCTCATTTATAGGGCTTGTTTAGGTGTGATTACATAAATCCCTCATCAGTTAATGTGTGGACACTCACTCCAGAATATGAATACTTCAAAGTGTGTCTACCATGGCATGCTGAAGAGTGAGTAGAGATGCCTTCATGGATTTGGGTTGCTTGACTACCAGAAGCCAAAGAGCTGCTCTCCCACGCAGCAGAGCTGTGAGCTAACGTCCAGGATTCTCAAAAGACAGCCATGGGGTCAGATACATGGTGAACTCCTGGGGGTTCAGGAATGCAAGCCTTTATTTTTCATAAGCCCGGGTGTTATAGTGGCACTCGGTTCTTGTCATAACTCAGGCTGCCCCTATAGTCTAGTCTTCTGGCTGCTCCTACCTGCAGCCACCTTATCTGGGCGAGACCTTCCTCCTTGCCTGTTGCATTATTACTCTTGGATATCCCAAAAGCAGGAGCTGCCCTCCCCGGGCTCAGGTGCATTCTTGCGCTGCAAGGCAGCAGTGCCACCTCGGGGCACTTCCCAGAATTGGGAAGTCTGCTAAAATACAGGTCAGCGTTCACATTTCTGCAGTCCGTGCCACTGAGTTTTTGCTACCTGGAGAGATTTCCAAAACTTGAACTACCTCCTGTGCTTTCTCCAGCTTATTTGTCACACTGCTTTAGGAACTCTATTCAAGTCAAAATACCTCTCCCACCACCCCGACTGCCATTTAGTATCAGCCAGTGAGGACTTCTATCATCTTGGTTTCCCCAAGAGTACAAGCCTGCCTTTTAGTGAAGTGCAGCTGCGTACAGCTGTGCGTGTTCATCTGGGTTAGCTCTGAGAACAGGGCCGCTGTGGCTGTTTCGGTTATTTAATAGTTTGCACTTAAACCACTCTTGATACAGTCCCTTGATTGCTGCTTGGATAGGCAGCAGCTGTTGTCGTGAATAAAATCTCTGTCACTAGCAGCAACAGCAAATATTTTGTTTGAGGCTTAGAAGGTAAGTGGCTGTGAGTGCTGGCTTACACTCTGCTTGGGGCTGCTGTTAAGGCCAAGGTTTTCCTTTTATGTGTTCCCAGGTATTTTATGAGGTGCTAGCACTGGCACTTGATAGCAAACCACCATATCTGAATAACACAGCCCAAAATAACCACAATCGTGAATCTTTGTTAAAGCGCCCTTCTGTTACAAGCCCTTTTCTGTATTACACCGTTACAGACTGTTATACAAACAGTAAACTGTGTGGTTTATCATTTGGATGCCATCGATAAGCATTCAGAAGGCTAAACCAAGCAGACTTCATTTCTTCCCCAGAGCCAGGTGTTTCCCCTGCTCCTTAACAGCCCACCAGCAAAGGCATGATGGGCAGTGCTACACAATCCTCACTAATATCCCCTCTGCAGCTTCAGAGGAACCCAGGCATGAAGTCTACTTCTCAAAACTGCTTTTTTCCTTTTGAGAATAGTAACATCAAGACAATCAGGAAAAGCTTAGAGCCTTTTCCTATGTTTAAGCTCTGTTGGGCCTCTTCTTCAAAGCAGACATCAGACATTTCTTTCTTGCATACTTAGATGAGCAAGGGCTGCACAAAAGCCATGCTGACAGAACACCTACTGTCCAGTCTTCATTCACCTCACCCAAGCTGTATCAAGCCTCAGGAGTGTGGCCTTGATAAGATACCACAGTGATAGAGAAGGAAAATTTTCCCAAACTTAAATAAGACTATTGCCTGTGACCAGTTCTAGCACAGGGCAGTAGCTGCTACTACTTCCAGTAGCAGTACCTGGCACAAACTGCTCAGACAGTTTCTCATCATTCCAGCTGGGACCAGAGTGAAGAAGACTACTTCTGGTCAGCTGCATTCACTGGGCAGCTGTGTGGACACATACATTCAAACAGGAAAACTTGCTGTATTTCTTTTTATTGTAATAGAAAAAAAATACAGATAAATCAAAACATCACTTTCTGGCTAAAGATGTTATTAACATTTTTTAAATGGCATGGGGGAACCCCAACAATACAAGACAGAATAGTAAGTGTGGGCAAAAGGGTTCTGTTCCCTTTCAGGAATCCAGTTTCCCTGCCCCTTTGTCAATCAGCTGGCTGAAGTTCATCACCTATACATACTTACATACACTTCTCAGTCTAGTTTATGCTCCTATGAGTAGGTATGGCTGGGTGGAATGTTGGGGGCGCAGTCCTGCAATTTGCACATAACCATCTTTGGAGAAAATGGGTTTCCTAAGAGGCCCACAGGGTACAGGGGTCTCGTTACCCACTAAGACCAAGCAAACAGGATTCCCTCCTACAGTTCTTTTGCCACAAAACACAGGGTAGGTCCCGAGCCCAGGAGACCCTCTAGGAGCTCCCTGGCTATTGCAAACAGTATACGGCTGAGTGAAATTTTACCGAGTGACCTTAGAGAAGCAGCATTACCTCTGCAAAGGGGCTGCGCAGGAGGTGAAAGGCAGATTGCAAAATGCATGGGGTGAACATCTTCTTTTTCTTTCCTGCCTGCTGAGATGTAGGAAGTCCTGAAGTAGGCAGCCAAGCAGAAACCAGGCTCAAGACCTCTAAAGTGGTGGACATATAGGGGATATCGTCATTGTGCAAGAGTGTGGGGCAGAAACCATGGCACCAGTGCTTCCACCACAGGCAGCTGCGTTTGAAGTGATAGTTTGCTGAAAGACAAGCAACCACAGCTGTGCGGCTTGTGGGCCCCAAACTAGCATACCTAGATAGTGGGCCACACTGTATCACCAGCTTGAGTATACCTGTTCAACTACGGAAGCTCCAAGATCTCTAACATGCTACAGCATTTTGTGGCACAGTCATGTGTGTATTAAGATGAGAGACTGGTTACTCTTCACAGAATAGGTATGGGAAAAGACTGGAGAGGATAAGCCATGGCTTAGCAGAAAACAGACACCAATCCTTCCTCCAGAAGCACCAAAAGGCATTAATAAATGATTTATTATAGAATGCTTTCTGCAAACAGGACATATTGATGGGGAAAGATTAAAAGCTTTTGTATAAACCAGTCTGTACTAACCTAGAGCTGTCTCCAAGTCCAGTCCATCAAATGAAATGCTTAAGGAGAAGCTGATGGCACAAGCAGATAAGGACAAGGAAAAAAAAAAAAATCTGGGCTGTAATGACCAGTGATGTGCACTGAGAGCAGGTACACACAAAACTGCAAAATGGACTGTCAGTACACTATTTCCATTTGTGTAGGGACTCCACAAGGTGCAGGGCAACAGAGTATTTGAGAGTAACTAAACTGCAGTTTTCCTCCATTCCATCCCCTTAAAAATATGAACCGTTATGTCCACACCGAGTAACAGCATGAGAAACTTATCAAACTGTATTATTCCGAGAGAAAGAGCGCAGCAGAGGAAAGACATCTCCTTTAGGTATGCAGGAAGTTTCCAGTGTAGGAAGTTTGAGAGTTTGAGATGCAGGACCGAACTTGCAGCAATTACTCTTCACTGGACAAAGGGCTATACATTTGCATAGATGCTTTTTCAGCAGCATCTGGGACACACAATTCCCATTTATGGAGCATCAGCAATGTTTTGGGGTTTGTCCGATGTCTTTCTCATGTTCCTTCCTCAATGTAACTGCTACAAAATTGCTCAGGAAAATAGTGTACATACATGCATGAAAAGAAATCAGCGTGACTATTCTTTCATTCCCCTGATCTTTTTCCACTGCAAATAATTGCAAAGCCATAAGAATCTAAAACAAGAAGATGCATTATTGATACAATCTAATGTCAATCTAAGGACAGGACTGCTTCTGCATGTATCCCAATGAACTCCACTGTTCCATAGAAAAGCTTAATTTTACTCTTCCTTAGTTTCTTTACCTCTGGGGAGACCTACCACCTATTTCTTTTACACTTAAGCAGAGCCCTCTCTGTGATGTTCTTGACTACTTTGGAAAGGACAGCAGGATCAAAGAAAGCTGGAACTCCTTCTGTGTCTGCAACTAGATACTGAAGGCAGAATTGGTCCACCTTATGTTCTTGTGCAGTTGCCATGCTATTCCTGCCTTACTGTACTGTAACTCTGGCTCTGTAAGAAAAACACCCCAGCTCTTATGTAAAGGTTTATGCATAGTTTACAAGGTTCTGTCTATCTGCTGATAAGCTTACACGTGAGAAAAGGAAACATTTCACTTAATTTTACTTTCACCTAAAATCTGTTTCCACCACTTCTGCTCACGAGATTCTGTTCTTTCAGCTGGTTCTTTCCCATAACTCTTGGATCTAGCATGACCAGGCTCTTGGTAACCTTCAGCTCCAGCCTCCCTCCCACACACAGTTAGTCCCATTGAAAGTTTCAACTTTTGAGTGTGACACTGACACAGTCCAGCTTGATCACCTTTCCCACACAGCTGTGCCACTGCAAATATTCTCATCAGATGAGTTCAGCTTTTCCCCTGAGCAAATAACATAATGTCGATGAAATATGCAGAAGACTAATCCTGGGACACCTTCACTTCTTAGGCTACCAATACTTCCTTTGTCTTTTTGCTACAGACTTCAGCAAATACCCCCATAATATACGCAATGACAGGAGAATGATGCAAGCCTGCAAGGGATGGCTAGAACATCCCCTTATTTACTCTGAATTGTGTAATGGGCCCTTGAATGCTCCTGGAATGAATTCCCACTTACCAGCACGGGAGTTACTTAGCACTCGACAAGACAGCTTTTATAAATTAGTATAGTAGTATTAGAAATTATGGCAATCTTTTTGGTAGCATTGTCTTACATGCACCCTGATAAATCCTCTCCCTAGGAAATTTTAAAACTTGTAACTTCTGTAGAGTTAATTCTGATGGAAATTATAAAATAGAAATCTGGAAGATTCATGTTTAAAAAGGAAGAGGCCTGGTAAGGCTGGGCACACTGGGTCACTCCTGTTAGCTCTGTCCATTATGTCTGCTGAAGGTATTTCCTCCGGCTGGCTGGATCTTGATGGAGTCCAGAATGGGCCTTAAAGCTTGTCCAAAAGGTCTGAGAAGGTAAAGAAATAAACATCTCAAACAGCTTACCTGATGAACAACTCCCATTTACTACTGAAGTGCAGTCACTTCCTAGAGTACAACTAAACCAACATTGTAGAAGGAAATTTGAAGAACAGACTTCCACTACAAACTAAAGCAAACTAATTTAACCTATTAAAGAGACCTTCTTGTTCATAACTAAGAATCTTAAACATGATTTCATATAAGTAGTTCTGAGTCCCATACCAGGCTGCCAATGTGGCAATACTGTGTCTGAAACTGGCTTTTAGTAATTCATTCTACTTAAGCATGCAAGTGAAATCCCTGTAATGCAACTGCAGCTCTCCGTTAAGTACTGCATCAATATTAAAGACTGCTAGAAGAATAGCCTCTAGCTCCCTTATAAGACAATGGTTCAACACTCATAGAATAATTTCTGTTGCATTCTGTAGCACCTGGTTCATCTTGCAATATGACTCACTCTGTTAGAGACTTTAGCTGATTTTGAGAGATCTGAAGCAACAAGAGCCCAGTGCAGAAGATGAGTGTCTCCCAAATAACGTGGTATACCATTGTTATGAGAAATAAGACCTAAATGATGGAGCTCAAATCATTCCACTGGGTTCCTCACTAGCTGAGTTAAAGGAAAAAAAAAAAAAAAAAAAGTTGAGCTGAACTACCAGGCAGGAATTCTTCATTTCCTCTTTTCATATCCTCTTTTTCCATCCAGTCCTAGCTTTAAAACTGCAGCGTCAATTTTAAAATTACATCTCCCCTGCCTCTTCACGAGCAAAGTTGAAGCCTCCACCGCAGTTACGGTACTTAGAGTAAGAGAAGTGACCTTTAAGAGATATTGGTTTCCTAAGACAAAAAAACCTGGCACCATTTTCTGAAACTTTCTATGCTTGTCTGCTCACATATAAGTGACATCACAAAATAACTAAAGTTAAAGGCAGAACAACCTCCCTCTCCTGTTGTCTTAGCAATGCCAGTGCCAGTCAGCACTTGTCGTACAGTGTTGTAAGTGCTGAAGTAAAGCAAATAGCATCCCCTCCTTAATCTTATGCTGGTTGTCAGAGAGAGACAGCAGAAACTGGTACCACTGGCTCTGTTAAATGTTTAAGCATGAAGCAATACACTACAGAGAGGAGTGGCATCCATACTCACGTGGCAAGAATTTCAGCTGGAAGGTCAGTGATGTAGGAAGGGATTTTTCTTCCTGTCAGGAACTGTGACACTTCATTACTGAAGGTGTTGCAGTTATGGTCAAAGAAGTTATAAGACTCTCTTCTGTGCCACAGGAAAGGAATTGAAACATAAAAAGACAGACTCAGCAATAAATCTAACAAGCAGAAAAACTTAGACCCCTGATGAGGAACACCTCCTTACCTTAGCACTTTTTTCATCACAAAGAATTCTAAAGCAAATAGGTAGAATACAGACATCAATTCACCTTCAAATTCAATTGAATAAGGATGGAAAATGATATATCTTTGCATCACTGACTTTATACAATGTGTTTTTAGAGGATAAGTGAGGTCAGCTTTCTTCAATTAAAACCACAAAAGGAATAATGAGAAGTCACAGGAATTATTGACATTGAAATATAGCCAGAACACCAAATGCTACTGTTTTCTATTCTTGTGAGAAGTAGACGAGACTCTTTAACAGTCAAGACCTTGCTTTGACTCATCTGAAAGTTAGCAGCTTTACTGCAACGCTTCATATATGACTTCATGGGGCAAAGCAATATTTACTGAAATATTTCATATAGTGCCTTTGCTTTCCCTGGTGATTCTCTCAAAGGCATTTCAGGCATTATTCCATTGTACAAGAAACTGTGTGGAAGACTTTCTGGCAGAATGCTTTCCCAGCCTAGCTCAAGGCTGGCACACCAGAGCCTAGCTGGTAGCTCCTTGTATATCGGTGCATCAGTTCCAGCCTCATATTTGGAGAGTACCAAAGAATACACTAAACAGACAAGGCTTTGTGAGCAAGATTGGTTTCGTAATACCTTCCTCCATTCTGCACCCCTTTCCCTAAAGGCTTTTTTTGTTATACATATTTTATAGTACAAGCTGCTACTTACCGAAACATAGATTCCCCTAAAGAGGAAAGATATTCCAGAAAAATTTCTTCTGTGACTTCAGTATTCCCCAGGTCAACAACTGAGTCTGGGGGGCCAAGAACTGTCTCTCCCTGTAAAAATTAACGGCCAGAAGACAATGTTAAATGGACAGACTGAATTCTTTGGAGGACTGTACTGAATAGAGCTATCGTGGCTTGTCCAGGCACAAAAGGAGAAACTTTTGGTATGTCTGTCCAGCAAAAAGCCCTACTAGCCACCCCTGTTCTGCACTCAGAGAAAGAGGAACATGCAACGTTCATTTCAGCTTGTATACTTAGCTCTTTGTGCTGAAAGCTCTAAGCTACGGCAAAACTCTGCTTTAGAAGAATGGCCGATCAGTTTTGCCTCTCCAAGAACAGAAAGGTCTGACAACGCATCATGAATTTTATTTTATTTTTTATCTTAAAAAGGATGCCTTGAGTTGCCAAGTCTCCATGTAAAACCTATCAATACAGAATTAGACAAGGTGTCATTTTTCAGTGCAGCTGCAAAAGCTATCTTGGATAGACAGACTTTAGCAGCAGGAGCAATCCTCAACCTGTACTTAGTGGGGCTTAAACCCACTGTCCATGTTCCCTTTTCCTTAGATGCCCTGGGCAACCATGGCAAGCATCCACATCTTGCTGATTTCAGAAGCCTCTTGCTGTTTTTCTAAAAGACAGTGACACAAGCAATTCTGATCAGGTAACCCTATCACAAAATTATCTTATCAGAAAAATAAGTTTAACTTACAGGTGGACAGCTGGAGATCCCTCTACTGCCATAGAAGAACTCATCCTTATGGACTATTATGGAGGTGTGCCTGCCACAGAGAACAACAAACAGGTGAAAAAGGAAATATTTAACCTAGCACATAAATCACTGGTTAATTTACGGGCTCAAGGACATCATGAAGAGAATAACTGAAAGAAAAGGTCAATGCATTTCTGTGAGTAGGAACAGGATCTGCTGGGACATGAATGGATATGGAAGTAATGATTATCAAGCCTACTGTAACTCTCTAAGCGGTTGGGAAAGAACAGGCATAGCTAGGTGCCCAAGCATGAAGGAACATAGGAAAAGAGGAACTTCCACACCAGCATGAGATCTCCAGCAGCCTATTTCAGCTAAAGAGTTGACGGTGAAGTCACGGAGATAGAGAGCACTAGCCCTGCTACCACACTGACAGAAGTGCATGTCTGACAGGCACTGACTGAGACAAAAGTCAGACAATCACTGGAGATGGATCAATAGAGTGGGAAATGGATGGACAAGGGTTTGGGTTTTTTTTGCCTTGTTTAAAAAAAAACCCCACCTTGATACAAATTAAACTGGAGGGTGTTTTGTAACCAAATGTAGCCAGTGCTCTTACATGCCAGAACACCTGATTCTGTAATACCTTCTTCCCACCTATTTCTTTACTCTCATGTTTAGTCATGCCTGCAATTAGCAGACAAAGTGCTTGGGACAAGGACAACATCCTGTCCTTGAAAAAGTGTACAAGTGCACTAAACCACAACAACTACTACCAATGCTTCTTTTTTTCATGGGGTCCACTGAGCTCTGAAATGAGAAGTTTAAGCAGCATCTGACTGTACATCATCTTACTGTCAATCTGTTATTCAGGAACAGAGAGTGCCTTGGTCTCTCCTCAGCACCAAAATGTTCTTAAGATCTGAAGCATACATAATCTCATATTGAAAATACTTCCTACACCACACAGTGTTTAACACACATTACACAATTTAAATCTAGTCACTTACCAGATGCCATCCAGCTGTTTCCCTGCGTGCAGAGAAAAGAAGAGTTATTAGCAACGTATTTTCCAGATTTCAGCCTACTTTGTCAATCACTTAGGAACCATGCTTATTAATTCACCATGACAGTAATACCAAAGATTTCATCCCAGAGTTGCTTCTAAAGAAACAGAATGTCTTTCTTTCAAATTAACTGCTCCATCCACACTACTGCTGTACTTTTTTCCTCCTGCATGCAGATATGGCAACACCATCTTATCCTGCCAGTGCTTACCTTTCTTGGGCTTTTGTCTACAGACCAGGAAAAGAAACCTTTTCTTAAAATTAGAGTCTTCAGTCAGGGCCAGAAGAGTTGAATTTTACACTGATTTCATAATTGCAGGCAGTTAGCCAGCACAGAGTATTCCATTTTCTTTTCCAGTAACTAATGAGAGATCTGACTGGAACATATGATCTGTGGTGATAGTCTATAATCTATTCCATGGTTTCCTCCTTTCCCTCCCTCCCCCTGGCCTTAAAAAATTAACAGTTTAAGTGGGAGTTGGGGGGAGAGGAGTGCAGGGTTGAAAGTTATACAAGTTATAAAATTGTCTGTTCTATATAACACAGCAGCAAGGACTTGCTTCAGGCACCACTAAACTGATAATATCATTGTGCCTCAGAGAAAAAGTCCCTTCTGAAATGTTTTTCCAGTTCCCTAGAAGTGGGAAACATAAAACTCTCTGTGTTCATGGTAGGATCTCAAGATCAAACCTCTCTTCAAAGGGTCACCAGCTGTTACTGCTCTAGGCTCAATTATTTTATCTATCATAACCCAAAGGCTTGGTCCCTGATATTGTACCCCTTTATAAACTTGTGGGCAGCAACAGCATGCTATGACAGATGCGCTATAACTTTATTTTGCCAAAGCGCACAACACCCAGAAAATTGGATTTAGAACAGAAAACCTGTGTGCATACCAACATTTGGTATTTTCCTGAACCCAAGCAGTAGACTGAGTGCTCTTCTACCATAGCTTCTGCTTGCAGCAGGCTCCTAGTCCTTTCAGTCAGCCTCCATGTATAAGTGCTCTCCCCTGGCAGACCACTTCCCACACCATTATCCTTTATACCCAAGCAGCATCTGTTCCAAGATGTTTTGTTGTTATTGTTCAACTTTTAGATACCAGAATGCGATGATCTGCTGAAGACATCTGCAGGTTTCCCAGAGCCAGATAAAAACCATTGTGGACACGATTAAAAAACCACCACCTGAACATGAGAGCCACTGTTCTAGTAAAAATTTGTTCAGAAAGCATTGATGGGTTAACTTTTGGCCAACAGGCTTTGCTCTGGTTTGGACACTGTCTGTTTACATCACACCAGCCTCAGGCCTCCCAAAGCGAGCCACTGACCTTCTTGCTTCCTGAATTATGGGCCGTTACATCTAGATGTTACTGTTACTCTCCTCCTTTAGACACAGCCTCATAGATGTGGTGTTTTTAAAAATGTTTTATTCAAATGCTTGTAACATTCAGGCTTTTCTTAGCTATCTTGAGGACCACTGCCTTAATTGACCTTAACTCAAGATTAGGCTACATCCCTCATCACACTATCAGCCTTCCCTCTCTCTAGTAACTATTCCACCAGCGACCCTGCTTGTATTCCCACAGCTTATGATGCTGAAAGTGCACTGCAACTGCTTTTCAAAGACTGGAATTGGTTGCTCAGAATAATAATAAATTATTCCTCTCATGAAAAAAAAAAGTTTGGTAAAAATGAAGCTTGGCTCAGTTGCATTCCCTTGCTCTTCCCCCATGATTCCCAAAGAGGAGGCAGAACATTATACACTGAGGCACAGTTAGTGTACCAGGGGCCTAAAGCTAAACAGTAGCTTGACAGAGCAGTATTTCAGCCTCCAGGATGCTGGCCTCTCTGCTGAAGTGTTAGGGGTCACTCTTCTTCTGTTGGTGTCCAGCTGCTTCTAAAATACCTGGTGCGGTACCAGTGATGGGATACATTGTCCCAGTCCCACTTGCCCTGTGGCAAGAAATTCTCCAATTGCCCTTAGTTAGATCAGCGTCATGGGCATCAATGGTCTACAGGGAGGCAGAGGCATTGCCTTTCTCCTTCTGTAAGCAGAGGGTCTTGGTGTATTTATCCCCTCTTACTCCTCTGACAGGGCTGCTTTGGTCTGTGAGTGCCAGGAGTAAATATGGTACTTCGAAGCAGCAGTAGTTCTTCACGAGTTCTTTCTCTTGGGCAAAACCAACTTTCTGTCATCATCAGGACTAGGTAAAACAGACGAACAAAACCAATGAGGATAATCCTTCAAGAGTTCTGAGAAAAGGATGTTTACATGTCCAAGTAAGGCATAAATAATCATTGCCACATTCCACATTTTTTTCTGCTCAAATCTGAAGCAAAATAGGCATAGAGATAGATACCTGCTTCAGATGAGGGTCGTGTAAGAGTGGAGGCAGGGAAAAGGCTGTGGTGACATTAGAGACATCAGTCAAAGCAAGCACACACTGTTTTGAAGTAGGTGGACTGATCTGTCAGTACCATGGATCACAGCCAGGCAGCAAGCATATTCACTGTCAACCCATCGCACAGAAATGTAGGCATGGAGTAGGATGAAGGCCAGAAGATAGTAGCAACAATAAGAGAAGTGGAGCAGTGTGTTGCAACATCTCAGGAGCATTTGCAGCCCCTTTAGCGTGTCCCATGCTGTTGTGTTCCTCGAGCCTCTGGCCCTTGTTCCACACCTTCCCCATCAGAGCTTTTGCCTTGTGCTCTAGAGTTGTCAGAAACCAGTGACACTGCAGGCTCATCAGCAACACGTGAGGTAGGGCATAGAGCACTGCCCTGACTTTAGCACCTGGCCTACGATAGGCTCTGCTGCTTGGCTTTGCATAGTTAGTGTTCTGCATATCTGTTAATAAATTATTACACATTTGTTTACAATAAATCACTGTTTTCCACTAGAAACTTGAACTTTATCCTTCAGGGCAGAGAAACAAAATGTTTCAAAGGCAGCACGTACTAGAATTGTATCTGCCTTTCTGCGTGCTAAAAGGAAAAAGAACATCTTAATATGTACTGTTGTACACATTTCCAGTAAACAATGATGAAAGGCTTTCCACAAAGTTGCCACTATGCACCTAGATTCTGTGTGCAGGTGAAAGAGTTACAGCAGATGCTGACAAAGTCACAGGTGCTGCTGGGAACCTCCTCATGCAATTACAACGCCTATTGAAAAGACCATTGCAGCAAAGGGTACCACACATTGGGCTGCTCTAGCAAGACTGCAGCCAGCATATAAAAGGAGGTGAATCTTTCCCCCTACTCAACACTTGTGAGACCACACCTGGAGTGCTGTGTGCACTTTTGGATACCCCCAGTACAAGACACTGACATACTGGGCTGGAGTGCTTGCTGTATTGAAGAGCAGCTGAGAGAACTGGTCTGTTCAGCCTCAAGAAGAGAAGGTCAAGAGTCCTTACTGCTGTCTACAACCACGTAATGGGTATGGAGGAAAGGGAGCCTTGTTTTACTCAGAGGTGTACAGAGAAAGGCAGCAGGTTCTAGTTGGAAAATGGGAAATGCCCAACTCAGGAAGAGGAAGAAAAATTACCATGAAGGTGGTCAAACATTGGGGCAGGAGTCCAGACAGCACGTGCGATTTCCATTCTTGGAGATACTCAGAACTCAGATGCTCAGGGCCCTGAAGAATCTGCTCTTGCTGGATCTACCTTGAGCAGGATCTCCAGAGGTCCCTTTCCACCAATGCAATTCTCCGATTGTATGAACAAAACCCAAACAGAATTCAGGAGAGGGACTTTGCATTAGACTGCAGTTCAATCCTGGGGTCTCCTCTCTGGCTGCTACACACGAAATCCATAGCCAACAACAGGCAGCAGCTGCCAGGGCCATAACAGAACAGCTCTTGGCAAGTGAAGCTGCCTATCTTCACAAGGCAGGTCTGTCTGAGGCTGCTCAGCTAGGTCAGTTTGTGCCAAGCACTGCTTTGATGATCTTAATGGAGCTGCTGACCTGCTATTTTTGCTTGGCTGCTGCAAAACATTAACCAGGCTGGCATTGTGGAAAACACATGCCAGATCTGCAGCACTGATGACAGTAAGGCATCCATGGTAGCTCTCCAGCCTGCTACAGACAAAATAAAATCCCTTTCTGCCACTGGTGGACTGTGCTTGCTCAGAGGCAGTACAAGCCTCTCCAATGACAACAATGTTGGGAAATCCCATGTCTAAGAAATTATTGGCCACATACGCATCACCCAGAGACATCTAAGACCAAGAACTTGCGGTATGCTGCTGCAGTTTCCCATGCTGCACAGCTGGCTGTTGCCATCCTAACTCCAAACTGACTGACAGAGGAAGAAGTCAATGACCACCAGCTTCTGAGGAACTTGGGCAGCTCCCTTTCCTGCTGCTCAGCAAGAATCTCAAAGTTGTCTGTCAATTGCATCATGTAAAAGGTTGTACAGACCTTCACGGACACCATTATCTTCTTCCTGAAGTTTTGCTTCTGTTGGTGATCCTCCTATATGACTCTTGCCCTTCTCTCAAACTCAGACATTGCACAGAACAGGTGACAGCTCACAACCACTGCCACTTCTGACAAGCTCGTGTAAAGCAATCAGGGCAGCCTGCACTAAGGAGTTATGTCTTGCCTTCTGCTGGACATTATCCACTACATACAAAATATGTTGCTTTCAGCCTCTGAAGGCTTGGTACACATACCAGCCCCAAAAATATGACCAAGCAAGGATTGGCACTGCTCTGTTTCCACAGCCAGCTGCCCAAGTGTAGCAATACATCAGTACGGTATTGCTGTAGCAGTGCTAAGGCACAAGTCGTACTCAGGCCTTGCAGTGACGCTTTCCAATAAAGCTGTTTTGGGCAGCACTGTCCAGCTTAAACAGCAGGTCAAGCTTGCTAGGGAGCCTCCAGCCTCTTCAAGTCATCCTACAGTGCAATAGAGGTTACATCCTGTAGTGAATTGAGTGGTCTAGAAGAAGGGATTGCAAGTACCATCTGGGATACTGGCAGACGTCATCAGGCTTCATGCTGTTCCATTCCTTACCACAACACTCCAAACTCCAGTGGTATGCTGCAATGTGGGCAGAACTATACACTGGTACGGCCACCAAAGCCTTTAAATTGCAGGCATTACCCTACACTCAATACCTACAGCAAAGCTAATCCAAATGATGCACATGCATATAACGTGGAACAGGAACGTCCCGATGGGATTATACTCCTGGGTGTCTACTGTTCCTCCAGGTAAAACAGAGAAAGAGCAAGATGCCCAAAGAGTTTAAATATTTCAAGGGCAGAGAGTTGCTGAGCAGGAAAGGGTGTTGCAAATTTAGATGTACACACTTAACCATACAACAGTTAGTGCACAGGGTCGAGTTACCAGGTATCAGCTGTCCCACAGTAATTGCCTGTGTGCAAGCTCAGGCTGAACTAAATGTGAAGCAATTCAACTTCATTTGATCTGCTTCCACTACCAGCTAATGCAAGTCAAGCTACCTTGCGTTTGTCACAGACCACCACCGAGGACATGAAAGTTACTGTGTTATATCTGTGAGAGTTTAGGGTGATAGTTTGTCAGTCTTTGGAAACCTGATCACATACCTGATCTTTAAGGTTTTAGTAGTTTGGCTTTTTTACTTGTTGAGGTGCTTATACGGATCTTTCCTGAAAATACTCAATGAGAACTCAGAAAGGGATGCCAATTCAGCATAGATCTGTGTGCTTAAGCATCTCAAAGATTTAAATTGCTTGAATGAGGCAGAGTATCATCTGACAAGTAAACAAGTTTTTTTATTTGCTGTTATTTTTCTTTATAACATTCATAGCTCAAATACTTTCATGGTGATTACATGAGCCAGAGACCTATGAGAAAAATACAACATTCAAATGTGTTAAACAATTCCAAGACCCTCAGCTTAGTCACAGGAATGTAGAGAATGAAGTAGTTAGATTTGTTTGTTGTACAACTGACTCAGAAGACTGTAATTGTTAGAATACGAGGGTATTTTGAAAGAAGCAAGCAAGCCTGTATAATTTTAGAATACAATCAAATGGGATTACTTCCAAGCTTGGATTTATCCAGAATGGAGATTAGACACTCACCAATCTATTTCACTAGCACAGTTAATTTGTTACAATCTTGAGGGCCACATGATGTAGTTTGTTCCTGTGCATTTTAAATATCAAATGAAAGTGGTGTTTGTATATTAATCCAAATTATTAGACTGAAGGACAGAAGAGTTCTGAGACATGAAGGAATTACATGAGGAGATGGGCACTTCGTGAGCTCCATTCAGAGCTTAGGCCATCCATTCCTCAGTGCAAGAACACCATAGGAAGCTTAGTATTTTTAACAACATATCTATGCTCTTCAATGGATATGCAAGCCCCAGAAGACCCTAAAAGACCCCCAAAAAGTAGTGAACTGGTCTCCTGTGGAACTGGAAACTATATAATCTGGTCACCCAGCATGGAAATTTCTAGCAGTGCTTTGCATATTGTAATTTCCTTAGGCCAATCCATTAAGATTCCTGTCCTTTTCAAATTGAAAATTATCCTAATTAGTCAAGCACTTTCTCCTATGTGCTACCCAGAGTGCTCAACTGAAGCAAAAAACTAACGGAGAGGGAGGAGCCTGCTTCAGTTCCCTTCTCCTTGAGGCACCTAGAGAGACCAAGAAGTAGGCTAGACAGGGGGAGGGTAATACACTTGATTTTCATGAAATCCCTAGCAAATGCTCTGGAGCAAAGCTGATGGAATCTCATGCTGGAGCACTTAAAAACTCTTCAGGATGGATGGAGGAGAGGCAGAGTAATGCACTGGGTCTGCGGAAAAGGAACAAAGCAGAAGGTACCTCCTTTCAGCAGTTACCTTTCGCTCAGATTCCTTCAGGGTTGTTAAATCCCTACAGCTGAATGCACCACGCAAAAATTTCAACAGGTACATACTCCCAGTTGACTCACTACACTGAGCCAAAACTACTGTGGTAAACTAGGCTCCTGCCCATTCTGCGAGTCACATGAGCAATAACCTCAGTTACAAGACAGGAGAACCTTGAGAGCTGCAAGACATTTTTTCTTTAAGCCCATAGGATTTAAATCTTCCTTAAAGATTCCTCTGTCTTTGGATATCCACTTCAAAATCAGCACTGCAAGCTGAATTGTTCTGTTTTCCTCTCTACCCTCCACAAAATCGGGTGGATTATGGTTTCTGTCTCAAAAACAGAAATCTCAGCACATTCAAATTAACATTTATTATTATCAGATTGTGTAGTTGGACAACAGACAAACGTAGTCTCACAGACTGAGAACAGGGAAGAGAGGGGGAACAGTACCTGTAGAGAAGGTGTACGTAGAACAACAGCACACAAAAATGAAACAAATGATATCAAAGGCAACTGAACTACAGTATTTGGTCATGTATTCTTTAGAATAGAAATATTCACTGAAAAATCACAGAAAACTCACAGAAAAATAGAACAAAAGTAGTCTGGGTAGAAAAAGAGTAAACTTGCCAAGAAAAGTGAAGACATGCCCAAAGGGCAAGACTAAGTCACCCTAAAGCCTGTTATGAACAGTGCTGTACAGCTCTGCCTTCCAGGTTCATCATTCAACAACAATGGAGAGAACTGATACTGAAAAAGTCAGGATAATGTTTAGTGGTGAGAGCTGATCCTTGAATGCTGTACTGACATAATCCATAATACCTCTAGATCCTATTAGAACAACTGAAGACACCATGTGGTGATGCTCTCGCAGGGGTCAACCCCATAAGAAGGGGACTCATCCCCCTCTGGCAGAGGGATCTGAGCTGCTGTTTTCAAGCATGCTAGAAATTGATTTTGGCACAATTAATTACCGTATCTGTTCCTTCTCTCTGACACACGTGTATTTCCATATAGGTGATGTTACAGAATTATCACTCAAAATAAAAGCACTGTTTCAATCAAACTTGGCACCTATGCAAAGAATACCATAAGTAAAGATGACAAATGTTTAGCACTAAATCATATAAGAAATCCTTTCCTCTTCAATTTCCATGACTTTCTGTGATGATGTACAGTTTATGAATATCACTGACAAAAAAAAAGAAAAATGGCTATTGGCCATCTGAAAGCAGCAACAGTTTTTGTTGTTCTTCATGGAAATAATAGGTGTGTACGTGAGGCAAGAGGAGTATTCTCCCCACCACTCTGCTCTTGGGAAGGTTTCTAAAATAATTTGGAGTATGACAGAGCTGAGTGTAAATGCACAGAAGACATTTAACTTGAAAGAAAAAAAGGAACAAACAATAATTTATCTTACAGACTATCCAGTTACTGGATCCGCATAATCACAAGTATTCTGCAGTCTGCATTGTCACTGTGACCACGCAGGCCTAGTTGGCCCTGTTCCACAAACATGTCTGAACTCAGCTAGTTAGCGGGCAGTACTAGTGAGCAATACTTCCCACACTACCAAGAGACGTGTTCAGATTTTTAAGTTTTCCTTTTTGTTGCTCAGACTCCTAGAAATTCAGCACCAAACTGTATCACAAGCACAAAGTTTTTAAGTTGTTTGGATAGCATTAAATGCACCAAAAATGAAGTCGTGCACTAGGTCTTTTTATGTGGAAATTCAGAAAGCTACAAGATCCCAAGATTGACTTTCTGGGTAAGAAGAAAGCTAAAAAGCTTTCACTCAACCTGTGTTAAGATTGGCATGGAGATACATGTAGTAACAACCTATTTCTGTACAAGTCTTGGATCAATGCTTTGAAATAAGACAATATGCTCACCTCAAACACATGTAATCTCTGTCTTCAGATTTATAACTCTTAGCACAAGATAAAACATGGCTATTATGAACTAACAGGTGAAAAGTTACTTCCCTGAGGGCTACAGCAGAAGCGACTGACCACACAAAAAGTTTTGACGTTATGCAGCGCAGGAAATGCACATCTTCCCAAGTTGCTGCGGCTGTCTGGCTAACAGAGCACATCACATACGATCTCTGTAATATTTTCTTCTCAACTTTGCAAGCTACTGTTGATGTGTATGAAACCTCATGCTAAGAATTATTTGGACTTTCATTTTAAGTTGCAGGAAAGCACAGAATCTCATAGGACAGATAAGCGAAGCGAATGCCAACAAATTGTAAAACAAGATTACACAGAGCCATCTGTTCAGACACTGAGCCTGTGGAGAAGTCTCGTCTCACACAGACTGATGGTCTGACACTGGCCAGAGTCTACATGTAACAAGTATAAACCACTCTCTCATTGGGTTCCTAATTCACATTTCCAAAACTTAAAGCAAAACCTAAGTTTCCTTTGCATCCCCATTCCAAGGTTCAGTAGGAAACGCACACGTTCTTGATAAGGCATACAACAAACTTTTACAAACTCCCTGGAAGAAGCAGGTGGCTAGCTGCACACCACAAGCCACACAACGCCTAGCCCAGTCCAGCCTCACCACAACATGGAGCCGTCTGAACTCAATAACCTTGTAGATAGCAGGCGGCTTTCTTCCAGTTCAGCCTTCCTGCCAAGGCATCACAACAGTCGGGGGGTCGGAAACTGAGCTTTCCCTCACTGCAGGGGCTAATACTTTTAATTAGCTTTTAGTAAATAACGCCAACGAAGCGGCAAAGGTCAGATGGGGGAAACGAGGCTGGACCCTGTTCACCTGGAGCTGCCTCACTGACAAAGCTCGTCCCGCTGATAACGGAGACTGGGATGCTGCGGCTGAAACCCACCCTGCTCCCACGCAGGGGCACTCAGGCCAGGCCCGCACACTCGCAAGTCGGGCTTCAGCCACCGGCCATCGCCGCCGCCCGCAGCGGCCGAGCGCTGCCCGTGCCCTCAGGGAGCCCTTCCCCGGAGGGTCGTTCCCTCAGGACAGCGATACCGGGCGGGAAAAAGCCACCCCCAGGGCTGAAGGGGGGGAAGATTTCGGCCCCGTTTACCGGCGCGGCGAGGCCGGGCCGCGGCGGCCGTGGGGGGTACACGAGCCCCGGGAGGCGGCGGCAGGAGAGGAGGGCCGGGCCGGGCCGGGCCGGGCCCCGCACGGAGGCGGGCCGAGGCCGGTGCCCCCGCCGTGCTCTTACCCAGCATGAGGGGGCTGAGGCGCCGGGCCATGCCCTTGGACAGGTCGTAGACATAGAGCTTCACAGGGTGCAGGACCAGCGGCTCCTCCATGGGGATGGGGGTGTGGGCACGGCCGCCAGGCGGCACCCGGAGCCCTGGCAGACACTCGCCGGGTGCCGGGAAACGGAGGGGAAGGGGAAAGGGCGGCCCCCGTGCCGGTCCCGCCGCCGCTCACCGAGTGCGGCGACACCAACCGTGAGATGACAGACGGAACGGAAGGGGTAATGCTGTCCCTTGCGCATGCGCGGCAGGCGGGGCCCAGCCGGGCTGTCCCGTCACTGCACCGTTCCGCAGCGCGGCGGTTCCAGCCTGGGGCGGAGCCAGCGGCGGTAGGTGGGGCTGGGGGAAGGTCCCCCTGTCATTGGCTGAGGCTGGGCGCCTCTTCCGTCTGGCGAGCCGGCACCGCGAGCAGAGCGCGCAGAGCTCCCGCCTTCTTTTCACCTCCGCAACCAATCCACGCGGGGGAAGGCGCGGCTTCCCGCGGAAGGGGCAGGGCAGGGCAGGGCGCGGCGCCCGTCCTCTCTCGCCATTGGCTAGAGTTACCATGGGAGGCGGGTCCCCTGATGAGTGGCAGGTAGCGGCGCGTGGCGAGCGGCCGCGGTGGTTGGTTGAGCGCTGAGCGCAGGTAAGAGCGGGCGGTCCCGCGGGCGCCGCGCCTCGCGCCGCGCCGGGAGCCATGTCGGAGTGGGTGTCCTACTACCGGAGCGAGCGGCCGGAGGAGGAGGACGACGAGCAGCAGCAGCAGGAGGAGGGGACTGAGGCGGTCGGTAAGGGCCCACCGCCCCCTCACGGAGGGCAGCCGGGCGCCCGCTGCGCTCGGGGGTCAGCGGGCCGAGGGGAGCGCTGCTAAAACGGTTTTCCCCCCCTTTCCGTAGCGGACTACAGGTTCTCAGGTCGAGACAGCCTCATTTTCTTAGTCGATGCCTCCAAGGCCATGTTTGAAGCCGTTGGGGACGAAATGACTCCCTTTGACATGACCATCCAGGTAAGGCTGCTCAGGGAGCCGCGGAGCGCGTCGCAAGCCCTCCGGGGATCGCCCTCGGCACCGCCGTCCGTATGGCTACCGGGCTGTCGCTTCTCCTGGGCTGGTGGTGGAAGGTCACCGGGAGACTGGAGCAGCGCAGATTGCTGAATGGCAGTGGGTTTGGAAAGATCTGTTGCCTGATGGGCTGTGTCCAGAGTTTGGTGAGGGAAATGTTTATAGAATGAGCAATTAATCCGCATTCAGGGTGGTGTATTCAAAAAATGTTTATTTCATTGACCTTGCTCGTAGAAAAGGAATGCTAATGAAAAATATCTAAGGCTGTGTACTGGAAAAAAATCTCTCAAAAAACAAGATCCCAAATTTTTCTGGTGAAATTTAGCTTAAAGCGTTTGTTATGGTTGTACTACAGTTGTAGAGTCTACTTGTATAAACTGCTAATTGCCAAAGACAACTTTTGCGCACTTACTGCAAGTGATTTTCTTCATATTTTGACCTGTGTGCATTTTTTTTTTCAGTGCATCCGAAATGTGTATACCAGCAAAATTATTAGTAGTGACAGGGACCTGTTAAGTGTCGTGTTCTATGGTACAGAAAAGAACAAGAACTTGGCAGATTTCAAACACATCTATGTTCTTCAGGAGCTGGACAATCCAGGTAAAGGCAGTAAAATGATATGAAGGTTATGTATAAAGATGGAGTAAGGAAGTCTGTGAAGCAGCATTGTCAGTAACTCATCTCTGAAAACGGAGAGCTGTCAGATAAAAAGTTCCTGTTGCTGAGATGTGTCGGGGGGGGATACAGATTTAGAAATTTACTGAAAGCTCAGAAACTTAGTAGGAACTTAGCTTTTTCTGTTATAGTTGGTTCAGATCCCTTTCCTGTGTCTTCTATTTTAACATGGTGATTTGCTTGCTGTCTGCTAAACCTAAGAGGATCTCAACAGAACTCTGCCACACTTCAGAAAAGTGCATGTACATAGTAACGCACCACAGATTCCAGCTGATGGAGAATATCACAGAGTGGTTGAGGTTGGATGGGGTTTCTGGAGGTCATCTTGTCCAACTCTCCTGCTCAGTGGGGTCATACAGGTTGTCCAGTATGTTAACCTGGTTGGAGTGTTCCATCTCTTATTTTCATAACAAGTTTTGCAATTCTTGAATTTAGCTCTTTCACTTTCTTAGAATTTCCTGGAATTACCAAGCATCTGCTCGATAATGAGTGCCAGTTGCTGAATTGGAAAAGGTGGTAGGAGGAGTGCAAAGAATGCATGCTAGTGGTGCATTCTCTGACAGCGGAGGGTCTTGTCGGGGGGATTTTGTCTACTGGCTGTTAATAGCAGCCTTTAACTCTGAGGAGGTTTCATTTCATTTTCTTAACTAGGAGGTGAGGGTTTAATAACACATGGGATTCTCTTGAAAGAACTGTGCCTTGTCCTAGTTTCAGAATTAATTACGACAGGGACCTGACAAGACTGCCTGAGGTTCTTCTCCCTTTTCTGGCAGCAAGTGCCTTAGGCTTCTCACTCATCCTTTTTCCTCCTCCTTCTCTGCTTGCACTTTTCCCTGCATTAGAGGCAGTAGCTTTGCTATCCCGATAAAGACAGTGCAGGTGAAAGGTGGGTGTTGTTAGGTGTTAGGGATATGGTGGAGTTGGGAACTGTCAGTGCTAGGTTAACAGTTGGACTAGATGATCTTCAAGGTCCTTTCCAACCTAGATGATTCTGTGATTCTGTTGTTAAAAAGGAAGAGAATTCTATATTTGCTGCCCCTGGAGAGCAGTGTGGTCTAGAGAAGCAAGAAATACCATAGTTGGTTATTATATAGTACATAATTATAATTGTGAACACTTATTAATTAAATGACAGCTGAGGAGATGAAAATGAAATAGTAAATGAGGGGGGAAGACATTTTCTGATGAGATTTCAAAAGTGCAATAGAATTTGAGTGAAGGAAGCAGCTCTGCACAATGCAGTAACTGGAAAATGAAAACTTGTCTCTCTTTGTAGCGTTATGGGAGAAAACAGAATCTGCTGTTTGTCAGGTGGGAAAAGGAGTCATAGTGGGGCTGGAGTAATCTGCAGAGCTTTAGAAGGGCTGTCGGCTTCTGCTGTGAATGTTGCTGTGCTCCACGTGGTGATCTGTGGGCTGCATCTGACCTCTAGGTTGATTCTCTATCTGACATGAGTGGCAAGGGAGCAGGAGGAATTACCCACCTTCCCAATGTGCAGTGGAGATGCAGGATGTATTTCAGGCTTCTCTCCTTTCTCTGGTGGCGCAGCAGTCTGCTGTGTCTCTGCAGCGGGCGCAATTGCTGCCTTTTCTGCTGAAAACTTGTCCTTTCAGTGTAGAGGGTTTGCAATACTTTGATCTCTGCCTGTTTCCTTTCCCCAGCAGGAAAAGTCCCGCATTGGTGCCAGGGCACTTTGTGTCCTCTTGGCCCTAGCAGGTGCTTTCAGGTGGTAACCAGTGTGCAATATTGCAAATGTGAGGCTATGCTGAACAATTTTCTTGGCCAGGTGTTGGAAGGGCACTGCCACAGAGGTCTGCTAGGGGACATTACTGCTGCAGTAATGTCAGCTGCAAGGGACCGTTGGTGCATATTTAGATGAGTTTGTGGTACTTTTTTCTAATGCATGTGGATGCTGTTATCCCCCTTAGGTGCAAAGCGTGTTCTAGAGCTGGACCAATACAGGGGAGATGAAGGACGAGTACTTTTCCGTGAGACCTTTGGCCACAATGCTGACTATTCTCTGGGTGAAGCACTCTGGGCCTGCTCTAATCTTTTCAGTGATGTCCGAATCAGACTGAGCCACAAAAGGATCATGCTCTTCACCAACGAGGATGACCCTCATGCCAGTGACAGTGCTAAAGCCAAGCTGGCCAGGACCAGAGCTGGTGATCTGAGAGACACAGGTCATTATTTTCTCCTTTAATTTCAGGCAGAATAAAAGTGACATATCCTTGCAGCAGATGTTAACTGCATTGCAAATTTGTGATGGAAAAAGAATGTAAAATCATCAGAACTGGGGAATCTTTCTGAAGCTTTCTAAATTAGAAATTTGCTATCTGATCTAAATTAGAAAATCTGTTATCCAATCTAGTATCCAACAGCTAACATTTTCTAGGATCTCTTTTTCTACTCTAATAGCATACATCAGGACTTGAGAGGGCTGTGGAAAGAACTCTACTTCATTCCATTATTCCACCATTTTCCAGGAAGGGAATAATAACATTAAGTTAACACAAAAGGAAAATTAATGTCTCCATTTTGAGTTAGCTGAAGAACAGCAACCTGAGCTCAGAGACTAGAGAGCAAATGCTTCATTAGTTCAACTACACAGCTGAGATAGCCATTGGTTTTGGAGTTAAGCAGATGTGCTGGATCTAGAAGCTGTGAGGCTTCCTTGATCCATTAGCCCTTATAACTGGGAAAGGGGAATTTCTGAACTCATTACTTCCCTCTATGCCTGAGGTAAGATTATGTTTTATAGGAGCTTGTCAGAGCTGTTTCATGCACAATGTTGTCTAGATTCTTAGTTAGGGAGGAAACAGTTTCTATGCCACATTGTTTTGACTGAAGTTGAAGAATGCCTTTTGCCTCTTTCCCTGGAAACTTTCACATCTGGTGTAGATAACAATTTGGAGCTTATTCTTGCTTAAATTCTTTGCTTAGATAGAGAAATCTAAGAGTGCTGAGAAATATGCTGATGTAAGAAAAAAGCCATTTCTGTGATCCTCCTCCTATCTCTTACTTTGTTTCTAGGTATCATCTTGGACTTGATGCACTTGAAGAAGCCTGGAGGGTTCGATATCTCTTTGTTCTACAGGGATATCATAAACACAGCAGAGGATGAGGACCTTGGGATCCAACCTGAGGAGTCAAGGAAACTGGAACATCTCATGAAGAAAGTACGAGCAAAGGAGACCAGCAAACGGACTTTAGTCAGGTTTGTGCCTACTTAACGATATTTCATTCAATGGAGGCACCTGATGTTATTTTTAGACTGCATCTCACCTCCTTCTTCTGGAATGATTGGTCTATACAGGCATCAGTGCTTACATTCCTCAGTTACTTCCTTAGTTCAAGATTGCTGTTTCTTCCATAGGTTCCAAGGGTGTTTGTCCTTGGTGGATGACAAGAGTGGAGAGTGAAGCTTGGCCTTCTTTTTTCCTCTGTGTGACCTCTCCTGTATTGAGCTTGGCCAAAAATTATAATTTTTCAAGAAATTACATCATTGCCAAGTAAAATACCAAAAAATCTGCAACATATAAAATGGTTAGTTTCTAGTGAAATCCTATTGAAATGAGGCTTTTCTTACTAGTGTTAACTTAGAAAAATTTCATCTCGGTGTCACTGGTAGGTATTTTGGCCTATTATTAAATAGTTATATGTGGCCAGTCTTGTCTGGGCACTTGGTATTGATTCACACAGCCTTGATATTTCTGATCTCGATTAGAGATAATTACAGAGAGATTAAAGGGATTTTGACAAAATAGATCAAAAGTATTTTTGGAACGACATACTCCATAACAGTTGCTTTTTAAATGAGTGAATTCATAGCAGAATGATGTGGAAGCACAGCAAGTGATGAACTTTACAGCCTTGTGTTTTTTTAATATATATTTAAAAAAAAAATCCCAACCTGATCTGTTGTCACTGGCATTCTTGCTCCTGCTCACAGCTTTATTTTCCTCTTCTGGGAATGTTCCTCAAGTTTTCTAATAATTGAGGAGGAAGAATCCTGTACCAGTGACACCTTTTAGAGAAGAGGAAGTAACATTCACAGTAATTCACTGTTCTGCTCTCAGAGCTTGAAAATTACCTCCAATTTTAAACCTTTACTACTGAATTTTTCTCTAACTTCTGATTTTTTTTTTTCTTAAATCATGGTATTGTTTGTCTTGATGTGGTTCTTTTGGGGAATTTTGCCTTCTGCGTGAACGGCTGTGGGAATTCAGAGGTCGGATTACATTAAGCACAAGTGGGGTGCCCAAATGTGAACTTGTCCTGTGCTCTGCTTGAGCATAGCTGCCCTTCAGAGTGAAAAAAGGTGAAAGAAATATGGTAAATTATTTGTGTTTAAATAATTTTTATGACAAGAAGTGACAGCATTGCAAGCATGTTTTTATACAAGTGAGACTATGACTCAAGTAATAGTATGTTTCCAGAGATACATGTGATTTTGGGGGAGGAGAATAGGAGGAGGTCTGAGAAAATGAGTTATCTGTGGAGATGGATGACTTTTGCAAAAGTAATCTTTCAGAAGTCTCAGGTCTGTATCTGCTTTATTACACAGGTTAAATCTGTATCTGAACAAAGATCTTTCGCTTTCTGTTGGTGTTTACAACCTTGTTCAAAAAGCTTATAAGCCATATCCAGTGAAGCTTTATCGGGAAACTAATGAACCGGTTAAAACAAAAACAAGGATGTTTAATGGAAAAACAGGCAGCTTGCTCCTGCCTAGTGACACAAAAAGGGCTCAGGTAACGTATTGATTATATGCCTGCTTTTTCCTGTCTCTGTGATGTGGGGGGGAGATGCCAATTCTCTTGCTGCTTTTCTTTGTATTTCAAGATCAGATGCGGACATTTTTACATCCCTATGCCCCTGGAGATAGCCTGGTCACTTTGTAAGTCATGCAGAGTGAGAGTGGATTATTTCTCTGGCATGTCAAGGGGAAACCGTAGCCGCTGGTGGAAGTACACTCAGGAACACAGGTCACTTCTTTCTGTAAGGCAGAACCAGGTTGTCAGAGCCTGACCTTATGTGGCCTTGTGCTGTCGCTGCTGGTGTTATTTTTTGATTCATTAGAAACAGATTTTGTCAATTTTATTAAATATGCAAGTGTGAACCATGGGAGAGGGGTTGGAGCTCTTTTCCAACAAAAAATAAGTCATATTACCTTTGGTTTTTGTTATTTTGTTCTTTGTTTGCCTTCCTGCTTGATAGTTTGGCTGATGTAGATTGAATGTCACGTTCTGTTCAGGCATGGCCTTATTTCAAAGCAGGATATGCAGTTGCTAGGTGCATTGTCACAGGCGCACTTTGTATGGCCTTCCATGCCAAAGGCTCTTAAAGTTGTTGTCTTAAGAGTAAATATTAATTTTATTTATACTGGATATTAGTTTCTTTAGTAAGGCCTTTGACACCATTTCCTAGCATTCTCCTGGCGAAACTGGCTGCTCACGGCTTGGATGGGCACATGCTTTGCTGGGTAAAAAACTGGCTGGATGGCTGGGCCCAAAGAGTTGTGGTGAATGGAGTTAAATCCAGTTGGCGGCCGGTCACGAGTGGTGTCCTCCAGGGCTCGGTTTTGGGACCACTCCTGTTTAACATCTTTATTGATGATCTAGACGAGGGGATCGAGGGCACCCTCAGTAAGTTTGCAGATGACACCCAGCTGGGTGGTAGTGTTGATCTGCTCGAGGGTAGGGAGGCTCTGCAGAGAGATCTGGACAGGCTGGAGCGATGGGCTAAGGCCAACTGGAGGAGTTTCAATAAGGCCAAATGCCGGGTGCTGCACTTGGGCCACAACAACCCCCAGCAGCGCTACAGGCTTGGGGAGGAGTGGCTGGAGAGCTGCCAGTCAGAGAGGGACCTGGGGGTGTTGATTGACAGCCGGCTGAACATGAGCCAGCAGTGTGCCCAGGTGGCCAAGAAGGCCAATGGTATCCTGGCTTGTATCAGAAATAGTGTGGCCAGCAGGGACAGGGAAGTGATCTTACCCCTGTACTCGGCACTGGTGAGGCTGCACCTCGATTACTGTGTTCAGTTTTGGGCCCCTCACTACAAAAAGGACATTGAATGACTCGAGCGTGTCCAGAGAAGGGCAACGAAGCTGGTGCAGGGTCTGGAGCACATGTCGTACGAGGAGCGGCTGAGGGAACTGGGGTTGTTTAGTCTGGAGAAGAGGAGGCTGAGGGGAGACCTCATCGCCCTCTACAACTACCTGAAAGGAGGTTGCAGAGAGCTGGGGATGAGCCTCTTTGACCAAGTAACAAGCAATAGGACAAGAGGGAATGGCCTCAAGTTGTGCCAGGGAAGGTTTAGACTGAGTATTAGGAAGTATTTCTTTCCAGAACGGGTTGTTAGGTGTTGGAATGGGCTGCCCAGGGAGGTGGTGGAGTCCCCATCCCTGGAGGTGTTTAAGAGTCGGGTCGACATATCACTTAGGGATATGGTGTAGTTGGGAATGGTCAATGTTAGGTTAATGGTTGGACTAGATGATCTTCAAGGTCTTTTCCAACCCGGATGATTCTGTGACTCTTGAAATAAAGACAGGAGATGAACAGAAAGCTGAGCGTTAAGCCCTGATTGTTTAACTTCAGCAGCTGGACTACAATATATTTCATTTTTGTGATGTATGAGTGATGCTTCAGAAGCATTGTTTCTCAGCCACTGTTTCTGTCAGGAGTAGGTAGCTGATGTGCATTTTCTGAAGCAAGTTTAGAATCAGACAGGACTTCTGAAAATGTCTGAAATGTCCAACCCAGCCCAGAGCAAGACTCACAAAACCAGATCAGGTCGCTCAGGGTTTGTTTGGAACAGCTCTGAAGAACTTCAGGGATGAGATGTGACAGCCTCTCTGTGCCAGGGCTTAACATTGTCTTAGGAAAGTGCATTTTGCTAATGTCCAGGTGGAATTTCCCTTGGGATAATGGTCACAGGCTGTGACTTGCCATTTCAGTGTGTGCTGATTATGAGAGGTTGCTTTGTCTTGTCTGATAACCCTCTTTTCAGCAGTGGAAGACAGCAATTGTGTTCTCTCCCTGCACCCCCACCCCCTGCAATTGTTTTTATGCTGGCAGCACTACTATCTGCTCTTCCCTGGTTTAGACATATGGAAACCGCCAGATTGTGCTGGAGAAAGAGGAAACAGAAGAATTAAAACGGTTTGATTCTCCGGGCTTGTTTCTCATTGGCTTCAAACCGCTTTCAATGCTAAAACAGCACCACCATATCAAGCCCTCCCAATTCATCTATCCTGAGGAGTCCCTAGTAAGCGGTAAGTAAAGATGGCAAGAGGAGATTCACCACTTTGCATTAGGGTAACCAGCCAATTCATAGTGTGTTTGAGTGGGGATCATTGAGTGTAAAATCTCTGCCTAATTTAAAAACTTGCTAATGTTAAAAAGTATGGAATTAACTGTTACTGCCCCTCTCAGCTATAGTTAATACTTGTTTTCTTCAATAGCAGAGGAGCCGATTGGGCTTCATGTTTCATCAATCATGACAATCAGCTAATAATTATGCAGATGTAGTCCCAAAATATTTGGTTTTGTCATCTATGAAAGTGAAGGATCCTAGCACCTGACAGGAAGGCAAAGGTGGTTAAAAAAAATGCAACCAAACAAAAAACAACCCCCAAACCAGTGAAGATAATTGCTGTTTTCAAGTCTGTATCAGCTAGGAGTGGAAACACAATACTTGGGAAGTATGGTTGAATTAACAGCACTTTATGGTCTTGTAAAGAGAGGATAGGATGCTTAGGACTGCTTTTTCTCCCCTTTTTATGTGTATGTGTAAGTCTTCTTATCTAGAAATATAGTATTAATCCATCCCAAGCTCCAACAGTAAAGAAAAAAACACCAGCTCCTCAAGCTACTGGCGGATAAAGAAGGCTGAGTTGTGACCAGATGCTTTGCAGTGTCTGACTAAAGAAGAACCTTTACACTACCTTCTCCAGCTTAGCAGTTTGCTAAATCAAACACCTTACTTACATGTCAGTCTTTTCCTGACCACGATATGTGGTAAAATACAAAGCAAATGTGTGCCTCGAGGAATATTGCAATCTGAATTCTTAGTCTATTACTTCTGCAAAAGATCCTATGATATGCTGCTACTGTGATGTCCCACCAGACCAGAAAGAGCCTTTGTAGGTAGCTATTTCCAATTGTCAACTGTGTTTCATTGCTCAGATGCTAGTGATTTCAATTCTTTCACCAGAAGTCTCACTGCTCTGAACAGGACAGACACTAACACTGTCATTTTTGAGGGCTTCCCCTTCCAAAATTTGCTTTTTACCTCTGCAATATGACAAGCATTTCAAAGAAATCGCAGGTTTTGAAACTGTAATATCTAGGGTTACATTCCTGAACAAAAGAGCAAAGCTGTCAATCTGACCAATACAGTCTTTACTTTGCAGGGAGTACAACACTATTTAACGCCTTGTTGATGAAATGCTTGGAGAGGGAGGTGATGGCACTGTGCAGATACACCACCCGCCAGAACACTCCTCCTCGCTTTGTGGCCCTGGTTCCTCAGGAAGAAGAGGTGGATGAGCAGAAAGTGCAGATAGCCCCTCCAGGTACGGAAAGAGGTGCTGCCTTTCCCTGCATGATTGGATGCAGTCAGCATAATAGCATCCTGTGAGAATATTCTCAGTGCTGCTCCCCTTAAAACTGAGGATAGTGCTTTCCAACATCCCTTTTCTTCAGTTTTGTCAGTGTAAGCATCTGATGTTGAACCTTATTTTTAAAACCCCCGTTGCATCAGTGCTTGCTCAGGTATAACGGCTACAGTATTTTCCCTGCCTCCTACATCTTTTTAGCAGATTCAAGTAACTGACCTAAATTTTAAAAGCCCTTTTTTCTGTTTGCTGGCTAGACAGAATGTCTTTCCCTGAATTTTATTGTCCTTAGATACATTTTAAAGTATTAAATAAATAATCTCGCATACTGAGCCTCACACTTTATCAGCTGAGTGGGGAATGCTTAGGGAGCAAAGGCAGACTGTTGCTCTTTTGCATTTTCTCACCTCTTTAACTGGAAAGTCCTGTTCTGGGAGGATGTAAAGTAGGGAAATAATGCTGCTTGTGTACGAAGTAAAGCATTTCAGAAATAACATGTGGGCATTAACTTAGTTTTCAAACAAGCCTTTTTCAAGCTTATATCCATGAGAGATGGGGAAGATGGACAAGCTGATCTCCTGCATAAAAAGCAAGTCACAAGTATCCAGCTGTTGCTTATGCATTTAGTTTGAATCTTTTTCAAAAAGCCATTAGTGATTTTGGTTATATACATTGAGATTGGGATTGACTGTCATGCTGTAG
The DNA here is from genome assembly GCF_031877795.1 of Strix aluco. Classification (NCBI taxonomy): domain Eukaryota; kingdom Metazoa; phylum Chordata; class Aves; order Strigiformes; family Strigidae; genus Strix; species Strix aluco. The sequence goes on from NC_133935.1 coordinate 32,474,292, forward strand.
GTACTAGGAAGTATTATGGATTGCTGTTGTTTACAACAAAATAGCTAGCTAGTTTGGAGTCATCAGACCTAGATAATCTTGGTCTTTCCCATAAATTATTGGTTTGAGGCCATGGTTCTGTATAACTGTTCTCTCGCTCATTCTCTTCTGTGTAGGTTTCCACATAATTTTCTTACCATACGCAGATGACAAACGGAATGTTGATTTTACAGAAAAGGTGCCAGCCAGTCAAGAGCAGGTGGACAAAATGAAGGAAATAATTCAAAAACTCCGGTTTAAATACAGGTACATGGAGATAAACAGTGTACGTGTGAGGGGGTGGCATGGGGAAGAAAGCACAACTCTATTGCTTGCTCTGTTGCATATGTTGTTCACTGTGGTGTCCACAAGATGGAATTTTGATGCAAATTGCTTCGCTTTGCAGTAGCTTTGTCCAAACTTTATCTTAATTATTCTGAATACCCAGGCACCACATGCAGTATGTAGCACGTTCTGGAGTTCTTCATAGAATTGCTCTTGTTCTCTGGGCTGTTGTCATTTGTTGCAGAGGTATCACATTTTATTGTGGTTCTGCCAGCGTATTGCAAATCAGACCTGGATCATTTAAATTAGAGCACTTTCGAGAGAATAAGTTAGGCCTTTTTCATTATAGATAAGATAAATTTTATGAAGTGCTTTTATGGGAGATTTTTTTCTAGGTATGTGGAAAGTAGCATAACTGGTATTAAAGTAGAATGTCACTGCCTCCATTTGTCTTGTACAGCTTTCTAAGTCTCACACAGCTTTCTAATATGATTGATGTATGATGGGATAGTGATTCAGCAGGTAAATTGAAAAGAGGAAAAGCAGTTCTTCTGATGAGATGGATTGTTGTGTGGGAAAGAAGGAAGTTTTACTTTGAAATAGATTGGTGGAAGATCTTGTGTCTTGTCTGTCTTCTTGGCAGCACGCATTGACATTTTGGGGGATTCTTGACAGGACTGACAGCTTTGAGAACCCAGTTTTGCAGCAGCACTTCAGGAATCTGGAGGCTTTGGCACTGGATATGATGGAACCAGAACAAGCCGAGGATCTTACAAGTGAGAATTATTGGTGGGTGCGAAGGGAGGTGGGGTAAGGGACTCTTGACTTTGTTCTAAGTCAGAGATGTGCTACTACAGACCAAATGTCTTTTAAAAAATATTTCATTTGTGTGCAGTTCCAAGATGTAGAATTCTGGATGTGTCCATTGTGAAATACTGAACGCTTGCTTTCTAATGCTGTCACTTTTAAGATAAAGGAAAAATTGTTCACTTTACCCTCCAAAATTAAAATCAAATCACCTTTTTTCTATGGTGACAAATGTTTTCTCTGAAATTCCTCTCTTCAAGGGTCTAATTAATATTTCAGCCTGAAAAATGGGCAGAATTACTGAAGAGAATTGTTCTGCTAGGAGGCAATGATGCCACCTTGTGGCTGTGAGAGTTTCTGCATAAGAATATCTTGTCAAAGTATAGAAACCTACTCCTGAAGGGAAGTTCCTTTTTTAAAATTATGTTGTACTCCAGGAATAGTGTTAGAGTAACTGTTTGTCTCTTCTGAAGTGATACCTAACAAATAATCTAGGTCCCTGTGCTAGATACCATAAAAATACATGACAGAAAGAAGCTGTTCTGCCTCAAACTGCTTGCAACCTTAGATAGTAAGTAACCTGTTGTATTTTACGTGTCTGAGATTAGACCTGGATAACAGTGCAACCAGGTAGGAGATCTCCTGAATTCCTTCCACCGTGTCAGTTCTGCTGTGCATGTATATTTCCTGTTCAGGGATACATGCAAGTCCATTACATATGTATAATACAAACTCTTGATATTACCAAGAGTTTGTAAATTTCTCATATGTAAATACCATAACATAGGTCTTTGCATTTTGCGTGCTTGCAAGATGCTCGCATGCTAGTTATTACAGAAGCACAATTGTATCTGGTGATGGCCTTGTTTAGACTTCCCTGTGATCGCTCTGTTTTGAGAGGGAAAATCTTTCTCTTTTGCTAGTGCCAAAGGCTGAAGAGATGAACCGCAGGCTGGGCAACCTGGTGGAGGAGTTTAAGCAGCTGGTTTATCCCCCTGACTACAATCCTGATGGGAAGGCAGTAAAGCGAAAACAAGGTAAGTATTGATGGTGCAGACGCACAACATGGTGTCTATTCTGTTTAGAAACTTCCGTGTTTTCAGTTTTTCTCGTAGTTTAAAGAAGCCACTTGTGCAACAACTCCCTTTACTCGTCTCCACAATGAAGTGGATTTATATCAAATGGTGATTCTTAGGGAGTAGAGGATATTTTGGTATCCAGTTGGAGAACTGCTGGAATGAGAAACTACATAGTGAAGTATAGGAAGAAATGTGGGTAAATTTATTGCAATATTTTATTTTTTAAAAACTACTTTTTAATAACAGAGTAGTAAAATTGTTCATGCTCTCAGTTTGTGTTGGTGAGGAAGCTGACTTTTATGCACGGGCTGTTTAGCAAGTCCAAGATGGGCATCTTTAGGGCTAAATGTCAAAGTAATACTGAAGTACACGCAGAGTTGGGGAGTCTATGAAACTCTGCATAGAGTGGGAGTGTCAGTTAGCTGTCTCATTGCATTCTGCTGTCTCAATGAGAATTCCTTAAAAGTTTCATTTGGGGTTGATCTTCCCATCAGAACACAAAGTTTCGTACTTGAGTTTGAGATCACTCTTATCAATGAAATACTACATGATTTACGTAGTGAGTGAGACCTACTTCTTAAAACAAAATGTGGAAACTAGGTCTGTGAATATGTAGGTAGCTGTTAAAATACCATGTGCAGCCGTTAACTGTAGTATAAGAAATGCTGATGTCTTTCTATTAGAAACTTTTAAAAATCTTGGTAATCTAAAATTTATCTTTCTAGCTTCTGATAGTCAAACTGAGAAGAGGCCCAAGATAGAAGTCTCAAAAGATGAGCTGCGGAGTCATGTGCAGAAGGGCACTCTAGGCAAGCTCACTGTACCTGTTCTGAAGGATGCATGCAGGTTTTACGGGCTGAAGGGAGGGGGGAAGAAGCAGGAGCTCATGGATGCGTTAACTGAATACTTTAATGAGCACTAAGCAGGAGCAGAAGGCCCTAGTTGACTTCCATCTGCTTAAAATTTTGGTCGTCTTATGTGGATACTGTGTCTGTTTAAACTTGCTGTGGAGGAGAAGGCAACTAAATGTTGCTGAATATAGCAGTGGAGAAACCTTTTACTCTTAGTTGTGAAACATCTCTGCAAAGTTGGATTCTGTTCACAGTAGCCAAGGCAGAATTAAATTCCCTGCTAACTCAGGTCACCCACTGCAAGTGAACACAGTTGTGCCTTCCTGGTTTCTTAATAAAAGTGATTTTGGATTTCTTACTTTGCAACACTGGCTATACCATCTTTGCGTCATAAAGACAGCAAAACTCACTTCCATGTGAGTAAGAAAACAGAATGATGTGTTAATGGCACCACATGAATTCAAGCAGCAGGTCAAGTCTGTGTGCTAGCAGAGGGTATAAATGTGGTGTATTACTCTCCTACTCCCCAAACAGCCAGTCAGTGTCAGTACTTGTAATCAAATTGGGTTCTTTTCCACGATTGGCGTTATAAAGATTACCAGCAGATCATAAAGGAGAAAATCATTACTGGGAAGCAGTAGCCAATCCTTTGGGCAAAAAGCCAGCACTTCACAAAGCTGCACAGCCAGGTCTTCCATTTTTAAATGGTAATAGCAAAAGCTAATTTAAAAAAGGGGAAAAAAAGAAAAAAGTCATGTTCCCTGAAAGGCTGCAAGTATTTACCCCAGTTAAATTACTGAGATGTTCCACCTCTGTAGTGAGTATGAGTCAGGCTATTGTGGAGGCTTCTGTGCTTTAAAAATAGGAAAATAGCAAGTTGTGAAGAGTAGACTTTGTTATGTCCAATATTTTTATTTTTTTAAATATAGTTATGGAGGCTGCATCTGGGGCTGTTTTGGGTTTTAAACTTCCACCGCTGGCATGCCCCACCTTTGGCAAGGTGGCCAAAACCAATAAATAGTCATTGCCCTTGCTCTAGGAAACAGTACTAGTTGTTTAGCTAAACTGTAACTTTCTACAGAATGCAGACATGGCATACATGAGGTGTCCATTTTGGTCTGCATAGTGTTTTTAGTGTTCAGGGATTCCTATGTTTGGCACAAAAACTCTTAGGCAACTTATTGAAGAATTAAGTCGTATAGTAAGGTAGTGCCAGTGCTGTAGTGTGTCACACGTATCGGAGCCAGCTGTGACCACTGTCTTGGCACTGTGACCACCCTAGCTGTGCCAGCACGCCACTCACTTCCACCTCCACAGCTCCTCTCGAAAGAACAGCTAGCCCACGTTGAGCTCTGCAGTACTGAAGCTACATAGTGTATTATACTTTCAGTCAGCCTGCATTATAGTAGTTATTTTTAGTAAAGATTTGTCTAAGCAGTCAATATATTTTGCCCTTTAGTGAAGAAATTACTGTAAATGCTTGTCTAAGCAAGTCTTGAATTGAACACAATAAAGTAGTGAGACTGTTCTGTCCTTAATTCTGTGAAGTTTCATTCCCCAAATGCCCATAGAGTCACAGAACGGTTTGGGTTGGAAGGGACCTTAAAGATCATCTAGATCCAACTCCCCTGCCATGGGCAGGGACACCTTCCACTAGACCAGGTTGCTCAAAGCCCCACTTGAACACTTCCAGGCCAAGGGCATCCACAACCTCTCTGGGCAACCTGTTCCAGTGTCCCACTGCCCTCACAGTGAAAAACTTCTTCCTTATATCTAATCTAAATCTACCCTCTTTCAGTTTAAAGCCATTGCCCCTTGTCCTATCGCTACATGCCCTTGTAAAAACTCCCTTCCCAGACTTCTCGTAGGCCCCCTTTTGAAAGGCTGCTGTAAGGTCTCCCTGGAGCTGCCTCCTCCAGGCTGAACAACCCCAACTCTGTCAGCCTGTCTTGAGGAGAGACGCTCCAGCCCCCTGATCATCTTCATGGCCCTTCTCTGGACTCATTCTGACAGGTCCATGTCCTTATGTTGGGGGCCCCAGAGCTGGGCACAGTACTCCAGGTGGGGTCTCACGAGAGCAGAGTGGAGGGGGAGGATCACCTCCCCTGGCCTGCTGGGCACACTTTTCTTGATGCAGCCCAGGATGCGATTGGCTTTCTTGGCTGTGAGCGCACATTGCTGGGGCATGTTGAGCTTCTCATCAACCAACACCCCCAAGTCCTTCTCCTCAGGGCTGCTCTCAATCCACTCATCCCCCAGCCAGTATAGATACCGGGGATTGCCCTGACCCATGTGCAGGACCTTGCACTTGGCCTTGTTGAACTTCATGAGGTTTGCACGAGCCCTGTCCAGGTCCCTCTGGATGGCACATCCCTTCCCTCCAGCGTGTCAACTGCACCACACAGCCTGGTGTTGTCAGCCAACTTGCTGAGGGTGCACTCAATGCTGCTGTCCATGTCACCAACAAAGATGTTAAACAGTGCTGGTCCCAACACCGACCCCTGAGGAATGCCATTTGTCACTGCTTTCCCATTGGACATTGAGCCGTTGACTGCAACTCTGTGTGCGACCATCCAGCCAATTCCTTACCCACCGAGCAGTCCATCTATCAAATCCATGTCTCTCCAGTTTAGAGACAAGGATGTTGTGTGGGACAGTGTCAGATGCTTTGCACAAGTCCAGGTAGGTGATGTCAGTTGCTCTTCTCTTATCTACCAGCACTGTAACCCCATCATAGAAGGCCACCAAATTTGTCAGGCACGATTTGCCCTTAGCGAAGCCATGTTGGCTGTCACCAATCACCTCCTTATTTTCCAGGTGCCCTAGCATAGCTTCCAGGAGGAATCCACTACATGGTCTTGCTGGGCACAGAGGTGAGACTGACTGGCCTGTAGTTCCCTGCATCTTCCTTTTTCCCCTTTTTAAAAATGGGGGTTATGTTTCCCCTTTTCCAGTCAGCGGGAACTTCACTGGGCTGCTACGACTTCTCAAATATGATGGGTAGTGGCTTAGCCACTTCATCCTCCATTTCCCTCAGGACCCGTGGATGCATCTCATCAGGTCCCATGGACTTGTGCATCTTCAGGTTCCTTAGATGGTCTCAAACCTGATCTCCTACAGTGGGTGGTTCTTCATTCTCCCAGTCCCTGCCTTTGCGTTCTGCAACTTGGCAGTGTAGCTGGAGCCCATGAAGACTGAGGCAAAAAAAGTTGATTACCTCAGCCTTCTCCATGTCCCAGGTAACCAGGTCTGTTTCCTTCTGGAGAGGGCCCACATTTTCCCTAATCTTCCGTTTATCACCAGCGTACCTATAGAAGCTTTTCTTGTTGCCCATGATGTCCCTGGCCAGATTTAATTCTACCAGGGCTTTGGCCTTCCTGACCTGATCCCTGGCTGCTTGGACAACTTCTTTGTATTCCTCCCAGGCTGCCTGTCCTTGCTTCCACCCTCTGCAGGCTTTCTTTTTGTGTTTGAGCTTGTCCAGGAGCTCCTATTCATCCATGCAGGCCTCCTGGCATTTCTGCCTGACTTCTTGTCAGAATGCATCACTCCTGAGCTTGGAGGAGATGATCCTTGAATATTAACCAGCTTTCTTGGGCCCCTCTTCCCTCCAGGGCTTCATCCCATGGTACTCTACCAAGCAGATCCCTGAAGAGGCCAAAGTCTGCTTTCCTGAAGTCCAGGGTAGTGAGTTTGCTGTGCACCCTCCTTGCTGCCCCAAGGATCTTGAACTCTACCATTTCATGGTTACTGCAGCTAAGGCTACCCTTGAGCTTTACATTCCCCACCAGCCACTCCTTGTTGGTGAGAACAAGGTCCAGCATAGCATCTCTCCTTGTTGGCTCCTCTATCACTTGAAGGAAGTTATCAATAACACATTCCAGGAACTTCCTGGGTTGCTTATGTGCTGCTGTGTTGTCCCTCCAACAGATATTGGGGTGGTTGAAGTTCCCCATGAGGATTGGGGCTTGTGAACATAAGGCTGCTCCTATCTATCTATAGAGGGCCTCATCCACTCAGTCTTCCTGGTAGGGTGGCCTGTAGCAGACCCCCAATATAATGTCACCTGTCCCTACCCTCCCTTTAGTCCTGATCCATAAGCTCTTGGTCGGCTCCTCATCCATCCCCAGGCAGAGCTCCATGCATTCCAGCTGGTCACTGACATAGAGGGTGACACCCCCTCCTTGTCTCCCCTGTTCTTTCTGAAGAGCCTGTATCCTTCCATTCCAACACTCCAGTCACAGGAGCCATCCCACCACATCTCTGTGATGCTAAGATTTTAGCCCTGCAGGCCTGCATGTCTCTAACTCCTTTTGTTTATTCCCCACGCTATGTTTGTTTGTATAGCTGCATTTAAGTTGGGCCGGGATGAAGCTGACTTACTGGCTGGAATTCTTTTGTGCTGCTCTTCAGGTGCTCTCCTGCTGACCTGTGATCCCTTCCGGGCTCTGGACATCTTCTGCTGGCACTGGCATCAAGCTGGTAGGAGTGGGGTAGATTGAGCCTCCCCTCCCCGGCAGCTCTAGTTGAAGGCCCTCCTCACCAGCCTGGCAAGCCTATGGCTGAAGATGCTTTTCCCCTTCTGTGACAGATGGACCCCATCAGCCCCCAGTAGACCAGGTTTCTCGAAGTGAGTCCCATGGTCTAAGTAGCCAAACCCCTGGCTGTGGTATCAGTCCTGTAACGATTTGTTGATTTGCCACATTCAATTGGCTCTTTCACACCCCTTCCCTTTGACTTTTGTTAGCTTTTTGTTTGGCTTGCAAACCCCCAGGCACAACATGTTCCAGACTTTGGATGACTGTGGCATGTTTGGTTTAGGTTATTAGATCTTCCTCCTGGCTTTGTTTTTATAACAGGCTATCATGTTAAGCAGAAGTTTAAAATGGTGATGGAAGGCTTCAGAGCAGAAAATTAGACAGTTTTGCTTGCTCAAGAATCCTTTATTTCTGCTCCTTATGTGCTGTCTTACATCAACTGTCTTGGCATGGAACAGGGCAAATCTTTTACAAAGTTGTGGTTTTAAACACAACTAGCTCAACAGTCAGCATCAGTAGAAGGGAACAGCAGCCTTTCTAAACCTCATGCAAATGACTCAGATTTTTGTATTAAGTTCACCTCAGCAAGGATACTACTGTTATCAGCCATTTACAAAAATATACAGACATGATTTGTCTTCAGTCTTTCATGAACTGATTTAATCTGCTTGGGATGTACTTACTAAATGTTTGAAGATAGTGCCTACGTGAAAACATTACAGAACTTATTTTCCCTTCTGGTATTGTACCTATTGGTCTTTCCACACTAGCTTTGCTTTGGCATCCTGCAACAGAGGACAGGTTTGACATGACTCATTCCAAGTGGTTTAGACTCTTCTGCTCAGAGCAGTAAGTGGAGTTGTTATAGAATATGCATTTAACTAAAGCTAGCTCCACAAAACCACCGCTAATCCAGAATGGTGGTGGTGCATCACACTTTTCCAGAACATGAGATCACCTAGCATTCTCTTCTTGAGACACAGGTTGATTTATATGAAAAAATTACTTGCTCTCTGTTGTCTTGGCTACAACTTAAAGCGTTCATCGACAGTCAGGTGACTACAGTACAGCAGCTTCCCTAAAAGCATGAGATATATAGGGTACTTGTCAGCCACAGCAGGCTGTTCTCTACCCTGTTTTGTACTTAAATACCACAGGAAGCCCAAGCTCATTAATAGTCCACACAAAGAAAACTAAAGGAGTATGAACTACTTACTACACTGCCATAGCCTTTAGGCAATCTCTGAACAGTTTAACTTTGTAAGCAGGAACACTTCTGTTAGTTGCAAATGCTTCCCCAAGGGAATGACAATTATGTTTAGCTTTGTCAGCAATTTTATTTTTCTTACAAAGTCAGTATTTAAAAGTAAGAGATAAGAGATTTCCCCTTGTGCACTACCATAAGATTTGTGCTCCCCGTACACCTCTTACAGTCTTGTCTGGTTTCAAGAAAAGGGTTGTGCTATGTGTACTGATCTTGACTCCATCCACTTCCACACAGTAGCTGCTGCCTGCCTTATGCATGGTCTACGCTGCTTCATCACTTAAAGCAGTAACTCCAGCAGTCGGCATGCACACACTGTGCGGGGAACCGACGTGCCTTATCCTCAGTAGACTAAACCATTCAGAAACACAGTTACTGACACCTGTTAGAGGCTGAAGCTTAGCAGAAGTACTGCAACGCAGAGGAAGCTCCTGGGTGGGTTAAAAAAAGCCCTGAGCAGGCAAATACGGAGATAAGGGGGGGATTATTTTCTTTCTTTTAAACATCAAACAGGAAGTACAGTTGTACAATCACATTTCAAGAAGTAATACAGTGAGAATGAATGTGTTGGAGTGGAATAATAGAAAAGAGGGGGGAGAAGAGGCAGAAACACCAAGAATTAAGCCATTATTAAACAAAAATGTGGTGTTTTGAAAGGAAACACTGATATAAAAAAACTATAATCTCAACTGAAGCTAGATATTAATTCCCCCTGACTTCAACTTTCCTATTCCACACACACTTAAACTCATGGGCATTTAGACCAACAGTCTTTCTATAGCTTGCTGGACAGACTGGATCTGAGGCTTTAGCTGTGATCCCTCCTTGATGGTGATGGAGCAGGCGATGACAGGCCGGGAAACACCACAAGCCCGGCCCAGGGCTTGCTTGGAGCGCACAAACACGTAAGGTACATTCTTGTCCTCGCAGAGAAGAGGGAGGTGCAGGATGATCTCCAAGGGCTCCGCATCTGCTGCCATCACAATGAACTCTGCTATCCCTCGGTTCAGTGTTTTGGTGGCTGTAAAATAAACTCAAGAGTAAGTCTAGGTCTTTCTAGTGAATGACAAACAACTTTAGGAGATATTGAAATTGGCACGAGCAAGAAGGAGATCTAGTGGTGGCATGAGGACAGGCCAATGGAAAATGGCAGCTATAGGGCCAGGGAGGGGTTTATTCACAGGGTTGCACCTGGGATACTGTGCCCAGCGTTGCCCTCAAGCACAGCAGAGGGATTCATAAGGGAGCGAGGCCAGCCCAGGGCTGCTGACGGGTAGGGGGCTGGGCCGGGCACACCACAGATGAGGGGAGACTGGTTTTGTTTAGCCTGGAGAGGGCTGAGGTGGGACTGAGGGCGGATGCAGCCTCTTCTACTACTTCAAGGGGAATGCAGAGAAGATGGAGCCAGACTGTCCTCGTGAGTGCACAGGAAAAAGGACAAGTTGCAGACTGTGACTGTTGCCTCAAATTGATTCTGGGGACATGCTGGAATTTTATATTACACACAAACCCCTTTATGAGAGGGACATGGGTCCCGAGAGATTATGGAGTTTCTATCCTAATGAATTGTTTTTTTAAAAGTTTGACTAGGCAAAGCCCCAAGCAACCTGATCCAACTGTGAAGGGAGCCACTCTCTGAGCAGTCTGCACTAGAGACCTCCAGAGGTCACTCAAACCCAAATCTTTTTATGAATCTAAACTGGCTAGGCATCTTGTAATCCCAGTGCCACACCACTAAAATACACATGATGACAGGACATGCACCAGGAACACAGTTTGGGCATCTACAAGAACTGCATATAAAGGCTGAAAATATTACAGGTTAGTTCTGCCCCTGGCTAAGAGGAGAAGGAGACAGACACTTGCAATAGCCAGATCTACATAAAGTTAGCAGTCCACAGCTGGAGAGCCACAGCTTCTCACAAAATCCTTGCTATGATTTCTAGCATCTTTGCAACAGACAAGTCTGACCTTCATTGGCTCCCTTGCGTAGCTGCTTATAGTTGCAGGATTGCTGCACAAGATCCAGTAGCGTTTTGGTGAGCTGTGCATCAGCCAGGGGGTAAGCTTTGGGATTCACTTCTGCCTCACTCTAAAGAAAGGAAAAAGTAAATAGAATTACAACAGGAGCAAAGGGGGTTTTGTTCTGAACAACACTACATAGGCATCACATTCACATATATTGACTACTGGAGTCACCTCACCATTCTCATCCGCTCTGCGCATACACTAGAAATCCCACTGCATTTTATTTTTAAAGAGGGTTTCTTCTCGTATTCAAAGTAGAGTAGCTCCTACTCACACAGACAGCAAATTTACACCCCACAAACTAGCAGCAGTGAACTTACAGGGCAGCCTTCAGGTACTTGCTATCACGGACACTACACAAAATGAAGCGTTTCAGTGCACAAATTAGCAAGCTCAAACACGAATTTTAAAGAAATCCCGAGAAGAACACGTATCAGATGTTACCATCGATGGCGCAGTGGAACAGCAACTAGGTGACAAGCGGCATTAACGCCCGGCCCCGGCACAGCTGTAACTCCTTCACTCCCCGCGCTGCAGCCAACGCAGGCGCTCCCAGCGCCGACCAGGGGTGACCCACGCCGCGATGCTCTGCCGCCTGTCCCCACACGCCGCTACCGCCCGGCCCCGGCCGATCTCCGCCAGCCGAGCACATGCTCCCGCTCCCCGGGCTGGGAGGGGGGTGCACAGCGGGGCCGGGGACAACATGCCGGGCCGGAATGCCGAGTCCCCCGCCACGAGGCGCCCCCGGGACCGCCAGCCCCGCGGGCATCCTCCCTCCGGGGCGGCGCGCCGGGCAGGAGACCCGCAGCCCCACCCGGTCTCCACGTGCTCCCCGCCCCGCAGCCACCGGGGAGGCAGCGGCCCCCCGCCCCAGGGCTCCCCCGGCGCGGCACCCCCTGAGGAGGAGGCGGAGGGGCGCCCAGCCCCACTCACCATGGCCGCGGCCTGGGCTAGGCGGCGCGGCGCGGCGGCTCCTCTCGGCCCGAGCGCGCTGAGGGGGAGGGGACGGGAGCGCGCCTGCGCGCCGCGCCGCCGCCGGAAGCCAGGGGGCGGGGCCTGCCCGGCGCGGCCCGGGGCGCGCGGTCAGGCCGCGCTGGGACTGGGAACGCGGGTCCGTGCCCGGCGTGCAATGCTCAGGAGGGATGCTGTATTTATTCGGAGCTTGGCGGACTTTTCCGCAAATCAAGCTCACCAACAGCAGGTTTTCATGCTCCTTTTGTACTCAAAAATCAGAAGTTAGTACTTTTCCATAACATGCCTATTAGATACTGATTGGTTAGTGATTATCATACAATTATAATACGGCTTACCTAATGCTTCTAATATTGTGTATGCTCAGGGGAAGGGTCTTAACTTGGGCAGGGGTCTTTTTGACCTAGGGATGTGGTTTTTAGTAGTATAATAAAGGTAGTTCACTTTCAAGACAATCAAGGTAGTTTCATTGCCAAGTTAACTGACCGATTAATCACTTTGTAAGGCTGTTAAATGACTCATTCTCAACACAATTCTATACAGTCTTTGTGATCCAGCATGTTCTAGTGATTTCCTAAGGTACAGAGAACAAAGCCTATTCTTCACAAATTTCGATGTCTCACCTGGCCAATGCTACAGTTATCCCCGGGTGAGCAGTTGTCGGGGAAGGCAGCTGGTCTGCGGACAACCCGATTGAAGAGGCGTTTGACCTTGACAAGATTCCGGTGTACCCTTGAGGCAGGGAAGCTTTGCTTCAAGCAAATAACTTTCAAGGAGCTGCTGACTACACAGCAGGATGAAGCAAGCAGGAGGAAACTGATAAAGGTTATCCAATGAGAATGTTAAAAACAACTTTTTGCCCAATTATATTGTGACACCTGAAATATATAAAAATGCATGCTTTTAATAATTAAAAAAACTAGCCACTTGTTTACCCATGTGAGTGTGTGTGTCGCTTTGTCCGTCTCTACAGTGACAAGTAGCAACTATAGCTACTCGCATAATCATTAACCATGAAATTTAGTAAATATGAAGTGCACTGTACCATCGCTGTGCCTCTGTCCCTCAGCTGCAGCAGTGAGGGTGGCGGCACAGGCCCTTCTCCAGCGCACAGCGGGGCTTCACAAAGCGCTGCGCGAGCACGGACCCTGAACCCAGAATATAACCCGGGGGGGCACGGGGAAATCCCACCTCCCGGTTTATCTCGCCCCGCCGAGCCAAGCTCCCGGCCCCGGGGCGCGCAGGGTCACGGCGCTGCATTCAGGAGGAGCACCGTTCCCGCGCGGCCAGGCTGTGCGGGTGACCCATGAACGGCCCCTGCACAAGCCCGCAGCCCTGCGGCGGGGCAGCAGCAGCCGCCGGCTCCCGCGGTGGGGGCAGGCACGCAGGACCGGGGCCCCGCGCATGCGCAGGGCGCGGCGGCGGCATGGCGGCGGAGGCCGCGGAGGCCTGCGGAGGGCACGGGCTGCGCTGGGCCCTGCCGCTGCGCCCGCCGCTCTGCCTCGCTTGTGCTATGGAGACCCTGGGTGACGGCAGCGCCTCGGTGGGCAGCGCTGGCCCCGCCGCCCCCTCCCCTTCCCAGAGAGAGCTGGTCTCTGCCGCCGGCCGCGGAGCCTCGGCCCCCCTCAGCAGCCGTAGCACGGCGCTCGGCCCGGTGTACCGCCTTGGCGCTCGGCCCTTGGGCCCGGGGTTCACTCTTTCCCCCCCAGGGTGGTGGGAGCGGTGGGGTGACTCGGACCAAAGTGCTGATGGGTTGTTTCTGCTCCATAGCTGGTGCGCAAGAAGCATGTCCTCAGCCGTCTCCACGATGCCCTGGTCTGGCAGGCGCTGCCTGTTGTCCAGCTGCTGGCACCGGATGAGAGGGTCTGCATGCATTTGATAGGAACTCTCTTGGGTAAGAGCTCTGCTGTGGCCTAGTGCAGCAGCAGGGAGAAGGCAGTTACCTTTTTTGAATAGGTGTGTATGTGGGAACTTACCCACATTTGAAGGAAAAAAAAACCCCACACAAAAGAATATTGAAGTACCTAATTTCATACTTCCACCATTCTGTTAGGTGTATTACTCTTCCTGTAGAAGAATGCCCATCATCTGATTTAGAATAGGTTAATTAAGTTCTTTATTCCCTAAGGAGCAGGACTGGCATGTTCATAAAGTTCTTGGAGTTTTCCAGAGTATCTTGATGTATCTGTAAAGTCTTTCTGGAGAACAGGGAGTGTCTGGCATACGACTCTTCCCTGAATGCCTTCCATTGTGGTGTTGTGCCTTAGTGCTTTTTCATCTTGCTGAACTGTGGCATTATGTGAAGATACACACAGAAATGAAAGTGTGAGCTTAAAAAGGTGTTACAGGATTTAATATCAAATGTGCAAAATACAAATCTATGCAGTGGTTTTTTCACACCATCAGTTTACATTTGTAGAAGTCCTTGTAGCCATAGGACTGTAATACCGCCTTTTTCTGGTGGGTCAGCCTCACAGCAGAATAGCATTCAGCAGGATGTCAGAAAGTGCATCTCCAGTAACAGTCTTTGTGATCATGAACACCTCTTACTGGTTTCTGTTTGCATAGCAGTGCTGTGGGAAAGGTCTTTGAAATGTCTAAAATCTTGATGGAGAAGAAATAATGGTCTAAATGAGGGAAAAGTAAGGCAGGAAGAGAAAGATGGGGGGTATGAATGTGACTGCCTTCAAAGAGCAAATATACTAGATTCCTTTAATTCCATGATCTCATTTGCACATCACAGATAATTCTTTGGGGGAAAGTGACTTACAAGCCCCTTCCCCTGCCTTAATACACTGAATAATTCAAACAGTGTTTTCCCAGTTGATTTCCCAGCACAAAGTGCATTGTGCATGTTTCGGAAGCAGTTTTGTTAGAAACACATGCTTGTGCAGGTTTAGTTCTCTTAATTGCACAAGTTTTTATGGAGCACTGCTTGCACACATAGTCCTATACAGATGTGGAGGGAGTGGTGCTTATGGCCAATTCAGTCCTACGGTGTATGACCGTAACACAAAATACCAGAGAAGACAGGGAAGCTGTGCTTGCATTTCAATGCTCTTGTCTGCTTTTAAATAATAATTCTATCTCTCTTTGAGAAGCTTTACAATTGGATGGTTTGGGGCCAGCTTTGGGATTTTACTGTACTTGGTGTAGCTCCTAGAGCAGTTGCAACCCCAGTCTAAACTTGGGTCTACAAACAATGACATGTACATTTTGGATAGAGCTTGAATGAACCAAGGATCATTTGGTGCAAGAGCGTAAGAGGGAACCCCAAAGATCTGAGCAATGCTGTGGAGGAAGTATTAATAGTAAATTGAAGAAAATACATTCATTTTTTGAGAGAGAATATTGGGATAAGCACAGGCAGAAGAAAGAGGGTTAAGAGAACAAAGGTGTAGTGTTACATATGAGAAGATGGTGAATTTCAGGTAAGCCTGAATTTCATATAGCTAATATTGCAATGTTCACTAATGCTGTATGCAAGTATTTTCCAAAGGGTGAGGAAGTTACTGAGGGTTGAGCAGATGCGGCAGGAAATAAGTAATTTCTTCGCCTACGATGTCATAACATTGGTTTAGTTGGTCAAATTTCTGAGAGGTCATGGAGTCTCTGGAGGGGAGGTAATTTGATTGGATATGTTGAAACAAGTCGTTTGGTGTGGCAGAAGTGGGGGTTTGAACCAAATGCCAGTTGCTGTAGGTACCTGAAGTTGGAAGGAACTGGGAGATAGTTTCTCACTGTTGTGATGTAGTAGTGTGAGACAGTGGCTTATTTTAATATATACAATCTTATGCTCTTGTTGTACAAATGACTTGTGAAGTGGTGCCTTCAGGTTCAATTTAACATTGGAATAGTTTCCATATGCTTTAAACCTGATGTTCACATTTGGGATTTTCAAGGGATTGTGGAGGGAGAAGACTGTTCATGGTAATTGGTATGAATGGAAGATAGAAAGGATAACTGACAGCTGAGCTGTCAATCTGGAGTGTTGTTTCAGATGGATAATATGGGTTACATGCAGTGAGATGTGCTGATGGTAGCAGTTACATATTTATTTACATAGGTGGAGCCATTGACTTCAACTGTAAAGTACATAAAAAAATTTGCAAGAGAACCGAATGCCTTCATGTCCCTGTGTCCTGCTTATGGAGGCGCCTTTTGTGTTACTCCCTGAGAGTATCCACCTTCCTCTGACAAAGTCAGGCTGGTGTCAGGTGAAGTGGGGAAAACAAACCAGTTCTGAAAAAAATTTGCAGCTCTTTTTACAAGAAGGCATTACAGCACTGATGATCATAAATGGGAATGAGTTCCATGACTGATTGTGGTTTAATCTTTTAGGGATGTTGCATTCTGTGGAAGACAGCAGTGCCCTGGACCTGTTTGTACAAGGTGAGAGGCAGATGCCACATCTCAATTACTGACAGTGAAGGGAAGCTCTGTCTTGTCTGATAACTACAGTGAGATGCTCAGCTTCTGCACAGCTTGTATTGGGAAGAGCATCTATTTTCTATCAATGGAACAGTGATGAGCAGGCTGTTCCAATATTTGGGGGCAGGGGAGTGTGTGGAGATTTAAGTATTTAGCATTTCTCTCACAGGTTCTGTGTGTGCCGTGAATTTAGTGTCAGATGCATAGCAGTGGTAAACAGTGTCTCATTTTTGGCATCTTTGGACCTGACTGAAGTCTCAAAGCAAATGGAAATCTTCCTGTAGGCTTCAGTGAGCTTTGGGATCTACTGCTTTCTCCTCAGGGCAGAGAGTATTTGGGATTTACCTGCACAGGCTGCAGGTTCCTCTTTGGGAGCAGTCCTTCATTTGAAATCTGAAGGAACACCTGCAGGTCTGACAAAGGAATCTCTGCAGTCCAGTTAACCTTGGGCATCTCTGCTGAGTCTATTGCTATTAGCATGCAATGATTTCCTCCTGTGCAGCCATGAAAGATGAAAGGAGGTATGACCAGTTTCTTCCAGAGGGGGTTCAGATTTCAGGCACTTGCTTGAAATGGTGTTGAAAAGGTGAGAATTCTTTCTGTCATGTTACCAGTCTGTTGAGGGGTGGATGCTCTCAAACAGAGGAATTTTAACTTAGTGTTACTTAACTCTTGAAAGTTTTTAGAGATTCTGAGAGTACAGGGCAAGAAAGGGCCATTAAACCATCTACAGATCACTGGTCCCAAGATACATCTTTGCTGAGATGCATAGCTCTGTAGCTAAAGTAGGTCTGCTAGATAAACCTCCAGTGTTGCCCTGGATACACCAAGAGATGGTGAACTTAAAGGTCCCTGGTATTTTTTTTTTTATGATGCTTTCCTAGAATACAAATCAAAAGAGTGTGTTTTTGAAATGAGTCATGCCATGACAGCAAGATACATCCAAGAGAGCCTTACCAAATCCGATGGAACGATGTTCAGCACAGTGTCTCAGTAAGGGGGCTATTGTCAAAATTTTATCTGCTGAACATTCAGGTGCTCAGGTTCTAAAAATACCAGAAGAGGAACTGTTCTTTCTGAAACTGGTCCACTGCTATGTGTGTGGAGGCAGAGGCAGGCTGCCAGCATCAGGCAACTCCCTTGAGATTTTGTTAGGGAAACCCCAGGTGATGTGCAGCCAGTGCCTGCTAAACATGGTTTCTCATTGATTGCTCTTATTAGGACAGAGCAGACAGAGTTCTTAAAGTTGCACTGAACCAAGCATAACAGCCCTTACTTGGGGCTGAGGAGGTGAATAGTGCCACAAAGGTGATGGGGACCTTGCTTTCTGGTAAGTTATATGGGATGACTGCAGTGGGGAGGACTGGCTGATAGACTGCACTGTTAGCTCACACACAGTAGCAGTTGGAGGAGGAAGCTCTCAGTCTGCATCTAAGGATACTCAGCAATTTCCATTCTGATACCATCTCTGGAAAGATAAGTTTTTAAAGGCCAATTTTCATACTGTACAAAGCTGCTCTATTCAATTACCAGAAATTTTTAAGCTTTTAAGATAGGGCTTTGTTTCCTTCCCTTCCTGGTTCCTTATGTTTACTGGTGTCCTGATGCTCAGTTTGTTGCTTGCAGTTCATTTCCATGCATGGTTTGTAGTGCAGCTGGAACAGGACTGCTCTAATGTTGCTGCAGAGAGCTTGGGCTGGGCTATCAGAACTAATAGCGCTGGGAGTGCTGGTGTTACTCTGCTCTCTCAGCACCTCTGTGCTCATTTAATTTCTAAGCTCTTTGCTCACTGGTCTGCTAAAGGCCTGTGGAAGATGGATTGTGAGTGCTCTTGGGTGTGAATTACTGATCCTGTTTCTTGTGCCTAGTTCTGGTGCGGCTTGTAGTGGAGCTGAAATCAGAGCAGTACTTACTCTGCATTTTGGATGAAAGCC
Organism: Strix aluco; assembly: GCF_031877795.1. Lineage (NCBI taxonomy): Eukaryota > Metazoa > Chordata > Aves > Strigiformes > Strigidae > Strix > Strix aluco. The sequence goes on from NC_133935.1 coordinate 32,492,499, forward strand.
AAAAAGAGGTCAGTGAAGATGAATTCCCTGCCTTTCCTTTCAATCTTTCAGATGTTGAGGAGGTGGGAATGAGTGGCCCTGCCAGACTGCAGCTAGTGCGCTGGGATGCAGCCTCTGCTGCAGTGGGATGTCCTAGTGCCAGCTCCCCTGCTGTGATTTTGGCAGTGTTGGTGTCTACCCTGGAGTTTCCCTGTTGTTCCTATGATGCCTTGCAGCCATATGGCTTCATGATGCTCTTGTGAAGCTGTGTGGCTTCCTCAGATTCTTCTTTTCCTACCTTACTGTTTCAGTGATATGAGGAGCTTTCCCAACCTGTGCCGTGGACTCTTCTTTCTTCATTCCTAAGTTTGTGATGGGGTACAAAAAATTGGGAAGTAGTGAAAGTGGGGAGAAATTCAGCTGGTTCATCTGTTCATGTAACAGCTGGAGGGGAGAGAGAAGAAAAGGAATAAGAAGCAAGAGATTTCTTCAATTAATTAAAAGACGTTTTTGAGACTTAGTGGTGTGTTCAGGGTTTTCCTGTGGTTTATCCTAAATGGTGAAGAGGACCCAGCTTAGGAAAAGATCCTATTCTGAAGGATTGCACATCACCGAGGGCTTGCTGGTTTGGGTGCATTTCTGCCTTTGGACTGTGGTCTCACCAGTGAAACGTTTTCCTTCTCTGTCTCCTTTACAGCTGTGCAAAGCAACTACCATGAGAAGCAGCCTGCCCACATTCACTCTCTTGGGCAAGCTGGCAGATGCCATCCCAGGCTTTGCTGATATACTGGTAGTAGAGCACAGTGAGTAAAGTGTCCTGCCCCACTGAAGGGTAGTGTTTACAGCCCCAATACACATATGCATGCATGCACTCCCCTTTGTGAATTCATGAAGGTCACACAAGAAGCCTGTCCAGAAGCTGGGGTGGCATTCAGGCCTCCTGGGTTGCAGGTCAGTACCTTCATAGCAGACTTGCTGTTGTGCTCTTAGCCAGCCTGGCAAAACCAGCCTCCGTGAACTGGGATTTGTGGATCTGCTTCACAGGCAACATAGATTTAGTTTTTCTTTCCTTGGTCCAGCCTCTGGAGGTCTGGTGAGCAAGCTTAGCTGTTTATGGGAGCTGGGATGATGGATCTTCATATGGTGAACAGCGAGCTCCTCTACCATTTATTACTGTCCCTCTGCTCGGAGGGACAGAGGGTGGTGAGTGCATCATCTAGCTGTGACATTCATTAATCCCCATACACTGGTCTGTCCAGTGGGATTTTGCAAGTTTCAGGGGAAGTAGGTTGGTGCTTTTAAAAAGCCAGTTCATTGGTGTGAATGTTTGCCATTTCTGTTCCTTACACTAGGTAATTTAGTGGATCATCTGCTGATGGGGTTGACGTACCCAAATGAAGCTATAAAGGCTGCTGTGTGCTACTTGTATGGCAAACTGTACTCCTCTCCTGTTGGCACAGAACGGCTCTCAGCACACTTTGAAGAAAGGCTCTGTGGTCTCTTCCTCAATACCTTGGGGCGTGCGCAGACAAAGGAGCTGCAGATTAATTGTTTGGGTAAGGCATTGCCGGGATAAACTGCAAGGTGCAAAGGAAGACTTAGAATGAGGCAGCTGATCCTTCCTGTTACTCCATGGCAATCAAATGGCCCAGACCTGATGCTGAACTCCTCCAGCCCTCCATTGTCCCTCGAGCCTCACATTTGCTGAGCACTGACTAATCTTCAGAGTTTCTTCAGAGCTTGCACTGTGACCTGGCCTGTCCCAGTTTAATGTTTCATCCTAAAGTGTCCGAATGCAAACACTGTGCGTGGCCAGGTGGGTTTTGTAGAACAGTGGGATGGAGTCTAATAAATGCAGTCTTCAGATGTGGGGCATCATGTTATTTAGGTTAGAAAGCTAATGTGAAAGTGGCGTTTTCTTGCATCTGTGCTTCCAACTGCGCATATCAACTGTTGCTGGGGAGCACAGTTTCAGCCTTTCTGACATTGCTTCTTTGCAAACCATCCACGAAATTCCTTTTTCTTGTAGGAGGTAAGCAGGAACTGGATTGCTCCTCAGATCATCTACTCAGCTACCAGAAATGGATGATGATTCCTTTGAAAGTAGAATTCTATAGCTCAGACAATACCCTTGGTGAATTTGTACTGACATGTACTGATGATTTGCATCAATATATGTAGCAGTGCTCTGTACTTTTATATTGAGGGCTTTTTTGTGTGTCTTGAACACAGCTGTTTCTGTAAGAGCCTGTGAAAGTAGAAGGGGAAGATAAATGCCAGTTCTCTAGGAAGTATTCCAGGGAAAATGTCTATTTATTGTTGGGTCAGTGACTGTAGCTTGGAGAAACATGCAGGTCAAGAGCTCTCCCAAGAAAGAAACAGTTTAAGGGGTGGGTACTGGGGCACAGAAGATAATGAGAATACAGTGCTCCTGCGATCATGTACCAGTGCACATGCACATCTCTGAGAAGGAACAGAGAGCAGATCAGACCCAGCATAAAGTATGAGCAACAAAGGGTTGCAAGACATGGGGGTTGTGGCAGTACCTGGGGACACAGAGAAGAAGCTCCCTAAACTGGAGGTGAGGGCTTTTGTTGGGAGTGCAAGAGAGGGGAGGAATTTGACAAGTCTTAGGCTGTAAATACTCCTGTGTTAATATAATCATTGCTATGCCCAATATGGTGCTCGCTCTTGCTCCCCCTTTTGCAGGCTTGCTAAAGGAGCTGCTGAAATCTGACCATTTTGTATCCATTCTCATGAATAATTCAAAGCCAGAGGAGGAGTCTGAGAACGCTGACTTTTTAGAAGGGGAAAACCCACTGCCACTTGTTCTCAAAAAGGTGATTGCTGGAGTAGTAGTGAATTGTCGGCAGATGTAAAAAATTTGCTGGACTGTGTTGAATCTTTACCTGGGGCACAGTATGCTGCTGCCATCACCAGCAATAGAGGCTGCAGTGGGAAGTGGGGTCACCCCCACAGATTATCTCATTGTTCATTCCTGCATCCTGGAGGGGGGAAATTTTACTCCTGGCCTCAGCTGATTCTACTCACTCACACTTGAGGTCTGATACAGCACTTGTAGTGCCAGCATGACTAAGCACGGGGGCAGAGCTATTTGTACTCATAATCTTCTCTGTTGTGGTTCTTATTTTGCACTTTTTTAGTGTATTTGGTCCAGTGTTTTATCTTGCCTTAGCAAGTTTAATCTGCAAAATATATGCCAAAAGAGACATCTTCACTTATGTTTTAAATTTTAAAATGTAAACTGTTTCCTACTCATATCTGTGTAGTTGAATTCCTCTCTCATTTTGACTTTTGTTGCCCAACAGCTTTTGTTGACCAGAGATGAGATGTTACAGGCAGCAAGTTCTCACTGTTTGGCTGCAACGTTGGTTCACTCCCCCAGCAGATATGCTCCTGCTTTTATCCACGCAGATGTCCCAGGTGAAGAAATGCAGTAGCATCTTATTATCTCCCAATATCAAAGCACTCTCTGGATGTTTGTTTTAGTCTGGCTCCATGAAATCCACTGATGGCATAATGTGTGCAGTAACCATTTTATACCAGTAAAAATGGCTACTGTGATTTTAGGAATAGAACGGGAGAGTAAGTTTTCAACTGAAAGTATAAAAGCAGCTGTCAACAGGCAGAATGGAGTATCCACAGCAAGAATTTGGACAAGTCCTGGAGGTCCAGGTCCTTCTTGCAGGACCTTAGATACAAGCTTAAACTGGCTGGGGTTCCACCTTATCCCACTAAATATTGTAAGTTTGCACAGAATTTGGTCTAGGATTTAGCTTTAGAATGTGGCTGTGGGAGATGGTTTATTATTTCTCTGGAATCCCAAAAGACAGAAATGGCTTGATTTTACAAATTCTTTGGGAAATGTAAAAGTTCTGAGGGAAAAAAAGATCACTGCATCCATGGTAAAGCTTGCTTTGCGGCTTTTCATTTGTGCCAAAGGCTAGAGCCACAATTCAGCTCCTGCCAGCTGAGTTTGTGCTGGGAAGATGCCTGCCTGTGGGACTCTGTTCTCCAGTCACCTTGTTTTGAAGACTAGCATACCCCCAAGCATCCATGCCATTCTCCATTCCTGCCATTTCGTTATAACAACCGTTCTCCCTGTGGCTGTGGCTATGCTTCCTTGTTTCCTCCTCCTTCCTCTGCTCTGTTCTAGGGGCAGCTGTGCCATGCTGTGAGCAGACTGCCTCTTACCAGGGTGACCTTATTTTTGTGTGTGTGTTTGCAGAATTCCTGTTTGAATGTCTCTCGAGCAACAGTGAAATTCTCATCTGGTCAGTGTACTGCTGCCTGCTCCTCCTAACTGAAGAGCGCCTTTTCTTCTCGAAGTGTCACACGGTCTATGGTGAGTCATCAACCTTTCTGACAGAGTGACTGCAGTAATACTGTGGGCATTTGTTGTGCCTCTGGCTGAATTTAAACGCTTTACACACAGTCACAATTTCCAGTCAGGATGGATAAAGGACTGCAAATGAATACCTACCAGACGTGTTTGTGATGTCCAGCATAGCTTGAATTTATAGTGTCACTGTCCTAACGAGTTCCTGGTGAGCATGCATTCGTTACAATAACCAGTTATCATGACCGACACTACCTAAGTTACTATTAGGTGTTTCTGTGGACATGCGAAGAGCAGATTTAGGAAAAAAGGCTAAATTGCTTCTGTTCTTTTGAACTTGCCTCTAGCAGTGGAGGTTGGGGACTATTATCAGGGAGCTGAATGAACACTCAGCAGTTTTGGGTAGTTGTTTCTGTCAGTGACTCAGAAAAATAATTGTTCAAATCTTCCTTCCTAAAATTATTTTTGTTTCCATCCTGGAGTTTGGGGTGTTAAAAGCCCTCTCTGTGACTTCTCTTGAATTTTGCAGGCATTGAATCTCTGGTGAGGAGTCTTCATGATGTCCTACCACTGAACAACGTGGAGTTGCACAAACAAGGGCTCCTGCTCTTCACTGAAATACTGAAACGGTAAGGGAGAACCCCCATCAGGCTTGCACAGGCAGTTTGGTGCCCCAAAATGGAGGCTGTGGTGCTTTTGCTTTTTAAGGTTTTTGTCTGAGACCAAATATCGACACACCCAGAGTCTGTGTTTGAAAGATGTTGCCGAACAAATGCATCTCCCTTATTCTTGTGAAGAAGGGTCTGATGGTTGTTTCTGAACCTCCCAGCTTGTTGTCTTTGCGCATGCATCCACCAGTGTATCTGCCTCTTTCTGCTTCCTTGCCAATCTGGGAGGTGAAATCTCCTTTCAGCTGTAGATAGAACAGGAGGGAAGCTTAGGAGGGTCGAGGTGTATGTGAGCAGGCTAGCTCCTGCTAAGTGTGCCTCTGTGACAAAACAGAGCATGCAAGTTCCATGACTTCTAGTCTTGTATCATCATCTGAGCTGAATTCAAACAGCAAAACCAAATTCTATGCTGAAATATTAATGTCTTCTGTCACTTTTTTCATCTTGTTTTCGACTAAGGAATAACATACCCTGGCTTGTTTTTCTTCTGTGCTTCCTGTTCTTGCCTCTATGATCTTGTTCCCGTCCTGTCATGCGAGTGACAGAGTCTTGTTTTTGCCACTTAGTTCCCCCAAGAGAGCCCTTGAGCTGAATTTTGGAAATGTCATAGTCAATTTTGTAGCAAGTGGCAGGATAAAAAGGAGAATGAAAAGCAGCAGTGCTAGAACAGTGTGATGATGCCAGTGTGGGATCTGTCAAAAAGAGAAACCAGGATGTGGGAAACACTAATTACAGCGTTTGTGCTTGTAAAACAAAGAGTACGCTCTGTGCAATTACTCTCATTTTCTAGCACACACGTTCTGTTTCTCTGAGCTTTGCCTCAGAAATGATGTTTTATTTAAAACTATCTCATAGTGGGGAAAGGGGTCTTACCCTGGAACCTCTCCTCTTGGTTTTTGCTTGCAGCTGGAGTCTCTTGTGTAAGTGAGCCCCACAATCTGGTGTTGTCCAAGCAGGACATACTGCTCCCCTTGGCAGTATGTCAGGGATGGTGGGTAGCTCTTCCTGGACAGCCTTGTCTCTCCTGGCACAGCCAGAGTGTCAGGCACAGTTTGGGGCCCAAAGACAAGAGGCTGCAGGAAACTGCAAGAGTGTTGTCCTTCACACTTTTCTCTCAGGCCCTGAAGACATCATAGTGCACCATATTGCAAGTGGGTTTGTGCCTCTTGTATGAGTCAGCAATACTCCTCCATCCCTTCCTCACTGCATGAGTCAGTGAAGACTTTTTTTTTTTCCTGATGTGTTTTACTTCAGAAGTCAGCGATTAAAGGAAGGAAATACAGAGGATTAATAGAATTACAGTGTAAGTAGAAACAATTTGGAAGTTCAGCACATCACTCATGGCTTGGGCCAGAGGCTGCTCCTGGTACCTGAGGGGTTTTCCCTGCCTTGCCCACCTCACAGCTTTTTCTCACAGCAGAATGTGAGGTGACTGCCAAGCTGGGTTTCATCCCACTGAGTGACTAAAAAGAGTGGTTCTGCCTCTGCTCACTTTTTGCCCTGTAGCTGGGCTACTAGTGTAATTTCTACTGAAGTTCATGCTCCTCTCCCATTTGTGCATGGGAGCATGTGCTCCTGGCTTGCTTTAGTCAGGCATGTCTGTGAAAACTGAATAACAGCGAATACTTTTGACTCCCAAGTCTGGCTCCTGTCATGCTGTGCTGCTTTTCTTGCTTCACTTCGGTGAGGTCCTCTGGCAGGCTGTTAATGCTTCTTGTCCGCATGTAGCTGCCTGTCTTCCACCCACCTTCCCAACAGTACCTGGCTTTCCAGGAGCCAAATGAACACAGTCTGCCATTTACACAGCTCTGTCCAATGATGGGATTAATGGCTTGTCATCCCTCCATGGTCTCATGGTGAATGCTCAGAGGTGTTGGGCCACAAGGTGATCGGATGACTAAAATGCTTGCTATCAAGAAGAATTGTCAAAACAGTTGGTTTGTGTTTATTTTCCTAATTACTTTTCAAGTTCATGAAAGTCCCTGTCCTTCTGGCAGCATCTGGCATTAGAAGTGCTATAGGACTGTGAGAGAAGCTATTCTCATGGCATTGTCCTTGTTCTAGGATGGTGGTGTTTGCTAGTTTACTCAGAAATATGAATTGCCAGATGAATCCGCAAATGCCAGAGCAGGTGGCCTCAGCATAAAGTCCTAGGCAGAGAGATCAATGTATTTTGCAAAGCCTGTTTTTCTTGTGCTTTCATGTCAGTGTTCACTGGTGCAGTCACACAGTTATCCAGGCTGTGGGCTTTTTTTCATCATAGTAGGGCTCCAGACCTCCTGAAGTTCACTCTTTGTAGCAGACACTCCACCTGCTCAAGTTTGAGGCTATCTCCTTGATAGCAGCTGGCTCTGAATACTGAAAAGCATGGCTGGAACCACACGACTCAACTGTCCATTTGGTGAAATGAGGAGAGAGCCCTACAGTTACTTAACTCTGACAATATTCTCCTTGCTTACTCTGTTTCCTCTTTGCAGGCAACCAGTGGAAATCAAATTATTCACAAACCGAGGTGTATGTATAGAAGCCATTGATCTTTTGATGGAGACAGTGAACTGCCCAGTGTTGGAGGTGGTAGTGGAGGCTGTGAGAGCTGTGTCAGCTTTCCTGAGGTAGGCAGGAAGGTATTTGCAGGCTTTTCTTCAGATAGATCTGTTGATACCATGTTGGTCTCTGTGGCTTCCCTGTGGCTGTGTGGGTGAGTGCTCTGCAGTGGGACTTCTGGCTGAGACAGGTGTGGGTACAGCAGAGTTAGCTTCCCACCTGCCTCAAAAGGCTGCCAGGGCAATGAAGCTGTGGTAGGCAGCAAGTTGCTGCAGCAAGGACCTAGCATTGCAGGCAGGCTTGTACTGTGGCTGCTGTGGCTTTGTCACTCTGTGCCCCATCTGGATAGGTAAGAGCAAGCATGAGACTCTTCACAGTCATATGCCTTCTGACTGTAGTGGGAGCAGACAGTGAATGCAGTGAGGGTGTGTTCGGGTGCACATGTGGATGAAGGCACCATTCAGATATTGTATGCTGTGCTGGAGAGAAGTGGCAATGGCATATTGCTGTCAGAAGAGCAGTTATTTCTGCTGGTGTTGCCTTCCCAGGTGGAATGTCCCCAGCAGGGAATGTGCATGCTGTCTTTCTCTCCGCTTGTTCAGGAAGGACCATCTGAGCTCCCCTCCAGTCCCATATGAAGAGCTGCAGAAGCTGCTGGAGGCAGTGCTGAAGCGATGTGCTGACCTTTCCCCACCACAGAGTAGTAAGAGGCATGCGGTAAGTCAAAAATTGTTGTTGCTTGTTGGTAGGACCAACCAGGATAGGAACGACCCTCCTAGCACACTATGTGGATGTTGTATATATGTTCATTCTCTTGCCCTATGGTTGTTGGGTTCTCTGGTGTTTCTTTTGATCCTCATGCCTTGAGATGCTACCAAACTTTGTCTCTGAAGTAGCAGAAGATGAATGCTGGTGAATGTTGTCTTTCTAAATCCATGAAGATTTGTGGGGCACCACTTGAGCACACTGGCTCTCTTTACGTGTCCAGTCTTCCAAAGTAATTTGAACTTCCCCTTCTTCAGGCCCCCACCTTGTAAGCTGCATCGGTCAATCTGTTTTTTGGCAATGAACATCTCTTGCTTGCCTTCAGACCAAGAGGGTCATCATATATGCACTGTGATCCCTTAGCAAGAGAGCTGTTTGTTTGCCACTCTGAACTGCAAATTCTTTCCTGTTCCTGGAATATGTAGTTAGTGTGATGTGCTGCTGGGACCTTTGCACTTCTGAGGAGAGCCTCCATTACAGATGACTAGTGAAAAGACATGGGCTGAGCCTTCGCACTCTAGGCTTAGAGCCATGTAGGTTTAGATTACATGTCTGTAGTGGCAAGAGCATCTTGCTGGAGTACCAGAGTTCCAGATGCCCGATGAACTATCTTTAGGCCCAAGTTCTGTGGTACCAGATGTTTGTCTTCTCTGCCTGGAGAAGGCAGAACTACTTTCTGTCCCACAGGCAGTTGGTCAGTCTGTTTGCACACATACAGATCTTGGTGTTCCATTCAGAATAAGGAGCTATACGGGAAGGAAATTAGGCAGATAGTAAGGGCATCCAGGCAGTCTTTAAAGGGAGGAAAGGGGAAATGATTGTACCTGTACTAAGGTATCTCAGCATCAAATGGAGAAGGAGGAGTTCTGAACTGCCAGGCACCAGTGTGTCACCGTGCCTTCATCTGGTAGTATGGGGAGAAGACCACCACCATGGGTTAAGGCTTAAAAGTAGATTTTGAGTTCCATGTGGTTCCCAGTTTGGGCAAATGATTAGCTCTGACGCTGCAGTGGGCTCCTGGCTGAACTCAGCGGAATGCTGTGTGGGAACAAGAGCTAGCACATGGATAGTTGCTTACAAATCTGAGCCAGAGTAGAGAACTAAGATTTCAGTGCTGAGCAGGGAGAGGAACTGTTCGGTGTTGTCTGAAAAGTAATGGGAAGAAACAAAATTTAAAAAAAATATCAAATTTTCCCAGAAGGGTTTGAAGCTTCATTATCTGAACTGTTTAAAACTCAGATTAGACCAAACCACGGCAATGCAGACTGTAAAGACAGGGCAGCGCAGAACTAGTAGCTCTGTAACTCTGCCTTCCCTAGGAAGAGCACAGAACCTCTCTAACTCTGCCCTCCCCGGGGAAAGCACAGTAGTAAAAAACCAGCCGTGTGAAATAAGTGAGTGAAGGGAAATATGTTGTTCTTCCTGCTGCTGGTATCAGATAAGAAAGCTATTTTTTTCTGACAGTGAAATGAGATTTTGAAGACTTCTGTCCTTTAACAGGGTGATGTCCTATTCTCAGTGTCTCAGAGTCACCAAGCAAACAGAAATCTTAGCAGAGTTCCTCAGAGACAGGGCCAGTTCTTGCTTAACACTCTGGAAAGTTTCAGAAATGCTTGCAGGTGAGAACAAGTCAGGGGGTGTGCGAGTGGGTGGTGTGTGTGTCCATGTCCGTCCATCCTTCTGTCCTTGTAACTGAGTTCCTCTACCCAGCCCCACCACTGAAATATCACAGTTGAGTTCAGTGCATGGCACTTGTCAGTGAAACAACAGAAGGAGGGATATGTAGTGATAATGAAAATTTTGTGACACCTCTATGTGTCTCCCGAGAAATTTGCCTGGCACCTATCAGTTTATTTCACGTCTTTGGCCTTTGAAGAACTGCTTGAAAATTAGCCAAAACTACTGACAGTGTAAGAACTGTTGGAATGTATGGGTGAAACCATACTCCTGTGCCCTGGGATATGTGGTCTCACTGCCAGAGGGGATTAACCATTTAACAAATGTGTATCTGCTCCAGATGCTGCCTTGGATTTTCTCATGTCTGTGACCCATTAATGAAAGTGGGTTTATAAGCACTAGCTTTTCCTGTTTTGCTGGACGAGAGCTATCTGTCATCCTTAGCTGCACAGCAGGCGGTTGTAGATGAGTTTGTGCATGAATCCAGAGCTGTTGTTAGAAAATTCTAGCCAACTTAGTTATTTTGCCTTGCATCACTTGCTTTTGGCTTGTCTGAGATAATTCAGTCAGAAGCAGGTGTCCCTGTCTGCACTGACCCAGTGTCTTGGGGTGGTGTTAGAGCGCACTTGAGTTCTGTCATGGATTTTAGATCAGCTGAATGGTTCCCTGGCTGATTTTCACAAGGTTTGCTGTATTGTGCTCCAGGCTCTCTGGCCTAGCTGAGAACCTTTAGTCTTGCCACACTAGGGATTCCCACAGCAGATACTTTCTTCACAGAAGCTAGGTCTTCCTTTCCCAACTTGTACTGTCGTGCAACCTTGCTGACTTTTAATAGCTTCACTCAAGAGGTAACTCTGTGATTGCCAGATTCCTTTATTTTCAACCCATCAGGTGTTTGTGGGGTCCTTAATCGTGAAAGTTGTGATGGAAATCTAGTATTTCCTGACTTCCTTTACAGAGTGAGGAGGATTCCTCTTTTCTCTGGTATCTGCTGTGTGTTTGCAGGTTAGCAGTGGAATTCCAGAGTGACCCCATGGCCCAGGAGAATGCTTTCACTGCCCCCAACTCTGAGAGCAAGGACACGCTGAACAACTTCTCTAAGTTCCTGTTGAGGATTTGTGACACTCTCTGCATCCCCATGGTCATGGTAAGGTTTCTTTTGAACTTGGTCTATTCCTTGGGTGCCTGGAAAGGTGCTTTCAAGCACCAAGAGTGGGTTGCATAAGTGTTTTTTTGGGAAGAGAGCATGTAGAATAAACCAAGAACAGCTGTGGCATTTGCCACCTCTCCGGAGCCAAATGTGGCATTATACAGTTCATGCAAAATGGGAGTGTATGGTCTCAGAGGGTGGAGAAATTCATAAAGCTTCCATGTAGGTGGCAGTGTCTTTCTTCAGACTGTGCAATCCCCATAGCCTATGTCATGCTGTCTAATCCATGGCAGCTCTGGATGTTGCAGAAAATGACGAGTACCTGAACTGTTGTTTCCCCTTCTGCCACTGTTTCAAAACTTGGCTGTGTCCTGAAAAGCAGCTGTATTTTGTGCCTGCAATTTCATTATCACACTTCTTTCCAGAAGGTATTGAGGCAGCTGGCCAGTCTACACAGCAAGGGCAGTACTAAGCTTTGTGCCTCAGTAAGGCCAGGGACATGGTTTAAAAAGCAGCTGTGGAGAGTCACGTGTGCTGTAGTGTTCCATACGGACCTGTCACTAAGACACTTGGAGCAGAATTGTCAAAACGATGGGACTCTGGTTGTGGTTTCAGATGTTGAGTAAATTTTGCTTGTGCTTTGCCACAGGTTCAACTGTACGGATTCTTTCAGTTGGGAGCTTGGAGATGTTTTGTTTGTATTTTTTTTTAACCAATCTCTTGGTAGGCAGCTGCAGTGGCATTGCTGTTCCCCTCCCTGAAGGGAGGGTGCAGTGTATTCAGTTTGGCAAAGCTGGAGTCAGTGTACTGTTTCTTGCTCATTGAACTTGAGTAAAAATTAATGGACTGTGACAAAATTGTCCAGTGACCTTCTACAAGAGCGAGTTGAGTTGTTCTGTTCTAAACAGTTTAGGGCTGGACTCTGTTGAGAGCTTAAATGCCTGTGTTTGCCACAACTCAATAAAACACTGAAGCACAGGTGTTAAGCGTTACTCATGTTAGCTGCACGTAAGCATATGTCCTGTGTTGTATGCCAGACTGGAGAATTAGCCATCTGACCTGTAAGAGCAGTTACTTCCAGGGCAATATGGGCAGTAATGTTAGTCGCTATGCATTAAGGCTGGACTGGTTGGCAGCTAGAATCAGGAAGAAGTTTCTTGTTTGGTGTAATGTCTTGCAGAGTTAGCAGCACAGCTCATAACGTTGGCAGAGGGGAGTGTTAGTTGTTTTCAAAGTGCTCTGTAAGCCTGTGTACTTGCTGCCAGACATTTTGGTGGAAAAACTGTTACTTCGTTTGTTTGGATTTAGAAATCTAACTTTCTGGGCAGGCAGGAGGCCGGAAGAAAGCTGCTGCTTTCAGTGTTTACTGGATATAATGCACCTGATCTTTTCTTCTTTCCACAGAACTACCTGGAAAGGGCTGTCAGCCCATCAGTGATGGAAGTTTTCATCTCAACACTTAATACCCTCTTTACAGTGGTGCCAAACATGCGGAATAAGTTCTCCAAAAAGCTGGGTATGGGGGTAGTGTGGGATCATGTTCTCTGTGCTCTTAACTTAACTGATGGAACTTGCTGCTACTGCATATTATTGAGGCAATGAGCTTAACGAGACTTTATGTGGAGGGTTATATTACATGTTTATATGAGTAAGAATAGAGTGCGTAGTCATGTTCAGCAGAATGAAAAAGTTATTTGGTCTAGCAGTGATGATGGGACAGATTTTATTTTAGATAAGTAAGTTGTGTCAGCTTTACCCTTTCCTCTGGAATATTCAGAATTGGCTGTTCCTGTAGACAGGGATTATGCTGGAATTGTTGGTGGGATTTTACTATGTAGAAATCCTATTTATTCTGTGTATTCCTTACTCTTGCATATCAGAGAGGTGATGTAGAGAATTCCTCCATTCTAAACATGTGAAGCTGGCAAATCTTCCCTTCTCCTCCCAAGAAAACAAATGAATCTTGGATACTCCCCTCCAAACCAAACTCAGAGTAGTTTACTTTGGGTGAGAAAACCTAACAAATGTGTTCTTACTGAGATGGCCTGCCCTATTCACCAGGTTTGCTTGGAGATATGTGGGGATGGTTATGAAATCTGCCTACTCTTTTCCCTTATCGCACACGTTCTGTGCTGCTTTGACATTTTTGTCTTGCTTTCTGTCTAGCATCCTCCTCCTTCATCCAACTGACACTGGAGCTGAAGGCCAGATTTTGCTCTGTACAAAGGTATTGTGATGTGTGTATTGCGAGCAAGTCAAAATTTGCCAGATGGGAAAGCAGATCGTGCCTTATCTAATGCACCTGATTAGGCAAGATGGGAGCTGAAAGACTCAAGAGTGGTTGTATTTTATTGCAAAATGTAAATGGTTACTGACAATGGGAAAGCTGGATGTGGAAGAAAGGAGAAGCAGTCGAGTAGGGGGCGGGTGGATTTTCACAGTGTTGTGAGAATTCTGTGCTCTGTCGTGAGCTGCACAGATAGAGATAAAGCAGCCTGACTTTGGAGTAGTCAAATCAGTGGGTGTTCTGAAAAGAAGTAACAGTAGCATCAGTTCCATCTCAGCTCTGGCTTCCTTGTGGTGTGATAACGTATAAGAAATAGGAGGGAGGAGGAAGACTTCAACAGCAGACATTGCCAAGGGTCTTCTGTAGCAGAGGCTGTGATTTCTAGGTTGAGGAGCACTTGGGGAGACTCTCTGTGGTCTGCAGAGATGTTTTACCTCCTCTTCCCTGTGACTGCATTTCATTAAAAGAGTAAACAAAATACACAGCACCCCTAGTCCAGGTTACTACTGTGGAACTTAGAGTGGGGATGTTTGTGCGTGTGGATGGTGTGTGTGTGGGTGATCTAGGCCTCTGAATACAGTAGTGTGGGGCACCAAGGATGGTATGTTATAGTGCAGAGATGTTTGGTTATGTCCTATCCTGCAAGGAAATAATTGGAGAGAGAGAAACACCTGGAAATAGAGCTGTGCTCACCCTTTTAGTTAACATTTTGGCATTCTTCATTGTCCATCCCTGGAAATGCCATTGCTACAAAATCTCCTTACTGGTGTTTGCCAGTGGAATCAGGTATCAGGAGCCACCCTCAAACACCTCCCATTCTCTGCAGTGTTAGAGAACCTGCCCTTACAGGACTCCCTGTGTATACCAGGTATGATGATTGTGAAAGTACCCCACTGTATTCATATTGTCCCAAGGTATGTGAACACGTTCACTGACGTCGCCACACACATCTGCCACATTTGTGAGCTGACTGTCCTTTGGGAACTCCCTGTTTTCCTGGAAGCCCACGTTGGCTCCTGGAGTCTTCTTGTGACAGGGCAGGTGCTTGTATGTAATCATTCAGTAAACTGAGGTTCTGGTAGACAGCATGTGATATTAGAAGTATGAAGAGGATGTTTCTAGCCTTCCTCACTGTATCTTTCTGCTCTTCTTCACAGTAATCCTGCCTTGAATCAGGCCTGTTCCAGCTTCCTCTGCAGCTTGTGCCTGAGCCTTTACTCTGCCACAGAGAAGGAGAGAACTTCTTCTCAGGAGGGCAAGTTGGGGGAAAGAGACAAGTTGCTTCTTTTAGTTTGAGGCTCTGCCACCCTCTATTTAGGCAATAGGTGCAAAAATAATAATTAAAAAAAAAAAAAAGACAAAGCAGAAGGGAAGGGAATTCTATTTAGAGATTTCTTTTTCCCAGCTTTTTTTTTAAGCTGATCCAGCAAGGAGATGACACTCAGAGAATGCCTTCTGAAGAGTTTGGAATACTACCTGAAAGAATGTGTTTCATCTGCCTATGGTTTTGTTTACATGGTGGCATTTATTAGCACAACTGTACATGGCTTAATTGAAGCAATGTTACTTGCCACATAGTCACCCATATCTGCAGATTAAGGTAATTCTTCCCTCTGGCATACTCTCTAAATCTTTCCTGCCTATACTGTAACTTTCCATAACAGGTAAGTCACAAATAAATGAGATGAAAGTTTCCACATCACAAAAACTACTTTTCCCACTGGCAGTGGTTGGTCACCATACAGGCAGCATCAGCAAAGAGCTAGGAACCTCAAAGAGAAGTGTCTTTTCATCCTCAAAGCCAGCTCCATTAAATCGGGTCTCACACCTTTATTCATGCCAAATCATAGAGGTGTGCTTGCTGTACGTAGACTGGGGGGTAGTAGGTTGGCCTTGATATTTCTTACCTCGGGAGCTTCCCTAATTTAATGTGCTTGAGTTAGGGCAGGCAGATGCTTTCATCCCCCTGTTCCACTCTGCTTTGTCATAGACATTCCTCATCACTGCCTGCCTGCTCATACTAGTTTTATTTCTAGAGCAAGAGATGTCTGAGCTCCTGCAGAAGGGTCTGCCTCAATTAAACTACACCATTGCTGAAAGCCTTCTCCTCCTGGCTGAAACCCCTGAGCCTTTCTCCATGGATCAGTCTCTTTGCAGCCACCAACACTGCTTCATACTACTCTTATACTTTGCCTGCACCCATGGGGACAGGTGAGCCAGGAGTATACAAGGTAGTTGGTTTTGTGGCCATTACATACCATGTATTGGTGGGTAAGGCATGTCTAATGTTATTGTTTCCACTCTAATTTCCTTGAATGTAGGTTTGTCCCAGAAGCAGAATTATTTTTAGCCATAAGAAATTTCCTCCTATCAGCACAGGACCATGGAGACTGTCCCCCTGCATATGTACTCAGAGCTGCACTTTACCTCCTTGCTGTCTGTCAGGACAAAGGCAAAACCCTGGACTTGGTAAAAGAAGATTTCATTCCTACCTCTTGGACCTTTTTTGTTGAAACTGAGGTTTCTCCCCACTCCCATCAACCCCCTTACAGAAAGTATTTTGACATAGGTGGTGAGCGGTGAATGAGTGAAGAGTGTGCAGTGCATCTGCACTCTGGGAAGTTAACTGTGAAAAGCCACTAGGGAATGTAGATTTGACTGAATAAACTTGTGTATGTGTGGGAAGTGTAAATGCGTTGGATAGGCTGTGAATTCACGTATGGAATATAATAAATTTCATAGCTTCAGTCTCCTGAACACATCTACAGCCTCTGCAGCAGGCTTTCTAGTGTTCCCATATGGCTCTTTGCTGCTGCACAGCTTTGAGCACTGTATAAAGCCTACAAGTTTCTTAGCCTTTGTGATGCAAATGGGCTTCACAAAATGATGTTTAACTGATATATCTGATTGTCTACTTAAAAGGCAGTGTGACTGTTTCTCACAGTAAACTCTCATCACTTAGCTTTTTGATATTCAGTATCTAGTGATTATTTTGTTCTCTCTCCCCCTCCCCCTTTCCCTCCCACACACTTACCAGAGGTCGTTGTGTACCATAAGGAGGATCCTGGATGGTTTTCCAGATCTGAGCTTGGTCTACGTCCATTGTCCTCTCCTGCTGAAATTCTTCCTGCACTACCCTGAATTTATGGGGAGATTCGGACACCAAGTCCTCCAACTCTGGTTTTCCTGGGGAGACTGCAAGCAAACTGGGATTGAAGAAGCTGGGTTTGGCATGTCTGATCAGCCAAACAGTGCTAACCCATTACTTCTCATTCTGAAGAGCAATTCCAGCATTTTACTTATTTTACTGGTACGTGACTTTCACAAGGACAGGCTGCTACCCTGGCCCTGATTTAGGGGGCTTTTTGGTTCTTAAAGCTCTCAGTGCTGTTATAAGGCCAAGGATTCTGCTAGAAGGGCCCAAGTATACACAGACTTCCACCTCCCAGGGAAGCCTGATAAGGAAAATGGGACTGTGTATGTGTGTTAGCTCTTTCTCCGTCATCGATCCACTGTGAAAGAAATGGATCTTTTGAGACTTGGCTAGGAAGGGATCTGAAGGGTGCTGCTGATGTATGCCATGAAAAACCTCATTCCTTTTTCTATCCAGATACACAGCTGGGTACTCCAGATTCTTCTGTGACAGCCTTTCAAGAAGCTGTTTTGCTAATTTGGGAGCAGTGGTTTACTACTGATAGATGAGAACAGTCTGAGGAACAAAGAACTTCAAAAAAGCAGCATGCAGAGACAGGTCTTGAGGGCACAACTTTCTGTTTGCTTGGGGTTTTAATTTTGTTTGTTTTTAACTGAAGAGTCTTGTTAGAGATTTTTGCAGTGCTCTTGAGTTTTCAGGACTGCAAATAGCACATTTTATTGCTCTTAAAAGAGAAAATAAAAATCTTGGGACAGGGAAAATTAGTCAGTGCAAGGGAGAAAGGGGCCTTGGAAGTAGCAGGACTAGTGTATTTGCCTTTAGCTGGTGTAATGAGCTCTGTTAACATACGTAATCATGACAGAATCCAGGTTCTGATGGCTGCTCAGAGGCGTTCTCTCAGTTCCACCTCCCCCACCTGCCCTGTCACCCCTCCCCATCAGTGACCACTTGTCCCATGACTGATCAGCCAGTCAGATAGTAAATACTTGCTAACATTTCCACACAAGAACATGAGACTTGTGTGTAAGTGCAAAAGCTAAGAGCTGTGATGTTTCTTCTCTAGCCTGTTAGAGGAATTAAACTATGTATCATTGAGAATAAAAAGCCACATCAGCAGACAATGAAAAAGCAAGGTTTGATTCTGAGTGGGCACCCATCAGGCATTACAGACTGGCATGTATTTGTTCTGATCAAAGAGGCTGTGAAGTAAATTTTAATATCCCAGGTTACTGAAATGACTGATAGGAGGGCTTTTGCATAGGGCAGTTCTTTCACAGTTAGGGTGATACTGCAGAGTAGGTAGCAACATCCAGGCGTTTGATACCATTGCAGAGCATTAGTAAAAGTGATCAATGAGTTGACATACCACTACAAATTAAGGAGGAGAAGTGTCCCATGAGACTTGCCTATGCTGTTACCTGTGGCAGTAGTTCTGGAACCTATCACTCCATAAACTAAAGCACATGTATACGTCACAGGTCTATCAGTAAGCAAAAGAGAAAGAGTGGCTCCTCCTCTGAATGGTACAACATTCCTGCTCTCTCTTTTCTGTCTTGCTATGTGATCTTGCAGAAATAAATTAATTTAGCTCTGTCCCAGTCTTTAAAGTGGGTTGTAATAAATCACAGGCTTTGACAATTCACCTTTCAGTTGGGAAAGAGCATAATCAATCTGAATTTAGATGGGCTAATAAAACAGTGCAATATCCTGGGATAAATATACTGTCAGATGTAAACAAAACTTATGAGGTGAATAACCTCAGCCTAAGAATGCACTAGTAAAATGGAAAGGCCTCTGCATGGTACAGTGAAACAAATATTAATGTTCTTCCGAGGATGATTTATTTGTTTATCTGCTTTTAATAATTGTCTGGATTAGATAGAACAGATGGTTAGTGGCTTCATCTGAGACCTTGAGCTTCTGAGTAGGAAGGAAGATGTTAACACAGTGATGCATTGAACAGGACCAGGAAGGCTGTGGCCCTTGGTTAGTGCCATTTTGTGCTGTGTGTGTTCATCTGGGGGTGAATGTCGTCGTGATCACACACTGTCTCACTTGTCTTCTCTATGCTCCAGATCTGAGCTGCTCTCTCAGAGAACAGAGATAGGCTGACTGACGTTAGATTACATTTCTGAATGTCATATGGCACAGATCTATGTCGGCGTAGGTGATTGTGCACACAGCTCCCTGCCCCTTATCCCTGAAGGTCTCATATACAGGCAGGAATCAGTCTCAGAACTACAGAGGTTTTTCTGGCACAGACAGCCTGTTCTTACCTTAACTGCTTTCTTTGGGTATGGGGTCCCAGAGCCATTTCCTCTCCATCATCCCCGTCTGGCTGCATGACTACTGTGTGATAGGGAAAGGCAGCTGGAAAAGGCAGTACGCTGTCCTGGCAGGCTGTAGGCTTGGTTGCTGAGACCAGTTTTCTGTTTACCTCTTTCAGCTGTACCATTTGCAATGCAGTAGCCAGGACTACTGGGGGAGGAGAGAAGAGGTTGTGCTGACATAATACGTGTTGAGATGATCATATTATGTCACCACTACCAGGCATTTTCTGCCTGATCTTTATGGAACTGCATCTGTACATGCTGTGCAGGTGAATTTAATGTTAAACACCTTAACAACAAAAGTATGCCCAAATTAAGGCTACTGGCTGTGGGATTCAGCTCAGAGACTCCAGACAGAGCTCTCTAGTCAAGAAGCAGGTTCGTGGGCTGAATGCTGTGTACACGACTCTTCCATTTTCCATGACTGAGTGATTGCTTGTCTGGTTTATGTACGTTTCATGCAGTTTAGCTGTTATGTTGCTACTGCAGATACCAGGCTGCCAGCTTTTTGAAAATGAGTAACTATGGACTGACTCATAAGCTTGATTTTAGGTAAGCATCTTTAATATGCAACCTGATTTTTCAAAACAACCAGGAGAGCAGAAGTGCCGGAGACTCTGTGCTCTTGGAAGCAGGGCCCTGCCTTTAGGATCTCACTTGTCTAAAACCTTGACCTTAAATATATGTTACCCCTACACTTGTGTGCTGGATGAGAGTTACATAGCCAAATGCATTCTTTAAACAGGATATTACTCAGAGGTGCCTATCAAATGAGAGTCCGTCTGCTTTTTTCCAGTTCTCTATTTAATCAGGACATACTTAATCCGAATGGGGCTTTATTAGGCTGTTTCCCAAGGCACGAGATTAGCATAATGGTATTAAATAGCAGTGACTTCTGCCTAATCAGGGCAGAAAGGTAATGCATGTGCTTCTTCCCTTGCAGGACCTTGTCTGCTCAAGCTCTGTGGAGGTGGCTTGGAAGGTGTTAATGACTCTAAGGACCTTCCTGGAAACAAATGAGGATGTCCTTGTCTGTGACCTCCTCCGGAGTCGGTTCCTACAGATTCTGCAGCAGCTGCTGGTAGAGAGCAGCTCAGCCTCCTTACAAGGTGATGCCCCTCTGTGACTTGGTCTTGCTGTAAGACCAACTAGCAGGGTAGATGGCTGAAGGGATGCAGTCTGGGATAAAGTGGTTTTAAACTCCCAATGTAGCTTCAGTACTTATCTGCATGAGAAAATTTACAGACAGAACTGTGCTGATTTAGTTTCCTTCTCCAGAGATTCTTGTTTTGAAGTGAGAGTCTTTTTCTGATTTAGGTTGTTCTGGCTTCAAACTGTGATTGTTAAACCAAGGCAAGGTTTTCTTATACTGTCGTTAAGTGTTCAAGTGGAGAGCTGAGCTGGTAAATCTCCCAGCTTGAACAGGGGCTCAACCAGTGATTGAAAGACATCCTCTTTTTTGCCTCTTCTCTGTGCCAAACAGCTTGGCGTGCCTGAGTACACTTGGTTCCCAGGGCACAGGGACTGGAAGCAGAGATTATCTGAATCATTCATGATATTGATCTCCAAACAGACACTGTGGTATCACCAGATCTCATAGTTCTGTTAAATCTCTCAGAGATTTAGCAGGGTTGTGACTGGGGAAAATCCCTCTGTTTTCCTTACTAACCCTGTCTGTGGAGTTGGGACTGTTGTCCCACCGTGAATGATGCTGTGCAAAGCAGTCTGTGAGCTTGAACTGAAAAAGGGAGCAGTGCTAGGATGTCCTTGGCTTCCCTGGGATAGGGGCCCAAGCACAGTTTTTACTTGTTCCTCAGGGGAACACTGACACTTGTAAAAGCCATGCTCTGTTTGGGGTGTTTTGCTGTACAGCAGTTGAGATGGAAACAACAAGGGGGGGAAGTGTTTTTGCCTTACCTCCAGCAACATCAGTAGGCTGGAGAAGAGGCAGGGTTGAAAGCAGGAGCATGGTGGAGCATGAGGCTACAAGATTATGGATAAAGAAGGCAATGTTGGCATCTGCCAGATCTGACCTTGTTTGGAATTGTGCACATTTGGGACTTGTGGACCTCTGTCACTGATCTAGGGGTGCCAGGGGCTGCAGGGAGACAGATTGTCTGTTTCCTGTTGTAGGAGTCAGACCTATTCCCCCATATTGCTGGTGATGGAGATAGAGCACTGGACTAGAAGGGCTTTTGCAAGATTCAAGCCCTTCTGCTACCACTAATATCCCCAGCTCCTCTTCATACTGCATCTTGAGCTCGTTAGCTGAGTTCCTGGCAGCCCCGTCCAGAAAGTCAAACACCAGATGTAGTCTGGAGACACAGCTTCCTTGTCTGCAAGCACACAGACAGCTCTCTGTGAGGTCTGGGGCAGATAAGTCCAGGGGATCTGCATCCCTGTTCAAATGGTACCCTGCTCTTAGGCAACAAGAAGGCCCAACAGTGGGACTTCATCAAGAATATCTAACATTAAAGACACCCGTAAATGTTTTCTCCTCAAAACTGAAAATTCCTGAGCTTTTTTGAAGACATTTTCTGGAGGAGATAGTTGCTTGCTGTAGGAATGGCTATATACAATACAAAATCTTTACCTGTTTACAGCACTGAAGAAGAGTGAATATACTAGGAAGGGTTTGCCCTGGGGAGTTGGTGGTCTGAGCAGCTCCATTCTCCCCATATACAGACCTGCCGTGTAGGGCTCTCACCTCTACTGTGTCTGCTCTGCCCTGTGGGGTGGGATAGACAGCATTTTCCAGCCTCATAAGGTGGAGGAGAACAAATGGTGTGCAGCCGAGCGCTCTGAGGTGCTGGGCTGCTGTCAAAGCACAGGCTGCCAGCGATGGTCAAGTAGAGGAGACGAGGGCAGTCTAGGAAGGGCTAATGACTTCTAGCTTATTAGAGCTATCAATTTGAGTGTGTTGTGACCATGCCCCTTACGTGGTTCACTAAGGGTCTAGATGACTCTAGCCTCCTTTTTCCCCCCTGTTTTCTAGTTTTTCCTAGAATGGTGTTGGCAGAATCCAGTGTGTAACTCAGGCCAACCCACAATGGCAGAAAGGTGGCCTGATCCAGAGGGGACTGTGTGTCAGTGTGTGTGTGTCTGTGTGTGTGTAAAGGGGAAATACTTCCTCCCCTAACCTACCCTTATTCCTGAGTCAGCAAATTAATTCTTGGCATGCTGTAAGGTACAACAGTTTAGAGTTCACTGACAATCTAAGCTGTCTGTGCCCTTCTTAGCTAACAGAAACCTGCCTGTTTTGCTGAGCCTCCTTTTCCTGGTGCAGTTGCGGAGCAAGGGTGTGCGGGAGCTGGACAGCACAGACTTCAAGCTCCTTCACCAGGGTGAGTCTATGAGTCCATCTTCTCCCAGGGGTTTTTGATCTGTGTTTTTTAATTGTTCCATAAGATGATTAGGCACTGGCTCTTTGTCCTTTGGGAGAAGGTGTACTCTGCATTACAGTTACGGTTGCTTTGAGATACTTTCATAGCCACAGCATTGTAAAGAGCCCTGGTTACCAGTTCAGTCAACAAAACCAAGGCTCTCTTCCTTTTGCTTTTACAATACATTTGTTGTCTGAAACCTCACAAGGTGGCCAAAGTATTCCCCTGGCCATGACATGATTTCAGGGTCTGTGACTGTTGTTGACTTGGCACATGACAGTATTGCTGATATGCCTCCTGAGCTGTCCTTCTCTGTTCACACTTGCTAACACACTTCTGTGCAGTTCAGGCCACAGGGGTGTCCTGTGAACCAGCTATCAGGGACCAGCAGCCTAGTGAACCTGGGCTTTCCCTGGAGTGTGAATCCAGAGTATATGGGTCCCAACTGCTGCAGGACTTGCCCACTCCACCCCAGAGACATAGGGCTGTATTTGTTTACTCACCATACCACACCTGCTCTCTTATCTGACGATCCTTACTTGGTGACTTCTCCCTTCTAACTTGGCTATTGGAGGTTCATGCAGGCTGTGAAAAAAGAATAGATACTAGGAGGATGTTCAGCTGATGCATCCTCTCATCTCTTCCCTGCTCTGACAAATTGATCTCTCCAGCAGACTTTGAAGGACTATCCCCTTCAATTTGTAATGTTCCATGTCTCGGGGCTGCCTGTGTTGCCCTTGTAAAGAAGCAGTGTTTCTCAGACATTCATTAGCCAAGGGAACTGGGAGTGTGGAAGAAGCATGTCCTCTTTATACCAGGCTTTTTACCTGCTGTGTTTTCAGAGCACAGCTCAGCTGCTCCCAGGAGTCACAAGATCTTTTTGCTCTTGCTTTCTGCTCTGTATTTTTCAGCACAACTCTTTCCCTGGCCCAGCCACCACTTCATTCCCTGCTTGGCTCCCCAGGCTAATTTCTTTAGGGGCAGGTGTGCCGGGCACTCTCCTCTGATGAGGCCTATGTGAAATTAGCTAATAGATGGAAGGGGTGTGGGGAAGTGTGTTTTTTGAGAATTGCTTACTCAGACTTGAAGCTCTTCAAAAGATCTCCTATGACAGTTTTGCTGAGCCCTGCAGTCCTGGATTCCCCTCCCAAACTCTTGCTAAACATTGTTCCTAAGTGTTTGGTGCTTACAACAAACATGGCACATTTATTCCTAGTGTGAGCAGAGTTGGTGAGAGTGGAGGAGCACAGCTCTCCATCCCATTCCCCAGTCTGGTCACCATGTGAGACAGGCACATGGCCATTTATGGTTGACCTAATATTAGGATTAAACTCACTCTGTGGAAACAGGTAACTTACAGTCTGTTGCTCTTGGATTCATTATGGCCCGATGTGATATATGCCCTTCAGTACACCCTTTTCTATTCCCCTCTGCCTATTATCATCCTCCACTGCACTGTCTGGCCTAGGGCAGGTGCCTATTGCTTTGACTGTATCATGCTCTGTTTATTTTCACTTCAGGTTGTGTCTCTCTTTTTCAAATTCTCTCCCCACTGAGTGACTTCTTTCTTGTGCTGAGGTGCTCTGTTATGTGTTATGTGTCTGTGTTATGTACATTCTTTTGTTTCCAGTCAGTAATCTCTGTGGGAAATGCAGGCCAATGGACACTGACCTCCTGCAGCCATCCTTGAATTTTCTGTACTGGAGCCTTCATCAGACAACACCTTGTAGTCAACAGAGAGGTGAGGCAAGATTGTATTGATTAGCAATCAAGTTAATCTCAGTGAGGTTGTAGCTTGGCCATCAGAGACTGTATGCTAACTGTCTCAGCAGGTAAGATGGATTTTTCCCCTTCCAGATGCATCATTACAGTTAACAAAGACCATTTTGTATGTGGAATGAAGTTTTTTAGGTTGCAGGTTTTGTTTGCTTTGGTTTGGTTTTGCTGCCTTCTGTTGATTCAGGAATTGGCTGCTGAGAGAACCACTGTATTTTTCTTGCTCATAAAACACAGCAGTGGGGCTTTGGTGCCTTGTTTGAAATGTCCTGGCACTGACATGGTTCAAAAAATTAAACAATAATAGAGAACAGCTCTAACCAGCCTTCCAGCTGTGTTAGCTGAAGGCTGGTCATTTTATTAGCTGGCCAAGCAGTTGCTTGTGCTGTGGGAGATGAATACCAGAGTAGGTGGACAGCTTTAGTCTGATGAGCCATGGCAGCTGGGGCTGCCTCACTGCAGCAGGGGTGTGCTCTGCACCTCTCTTCTGCTTGTCAAGCTGGTTTAACCTGTGCCATCCCATCAGCCTCTCTGATTATGTTTCTCCCACGCAGCAGTGGCTGTGCTGCTCTCCAACGTGTCCTTGCTACAGATCCTGCAGAAGGTTTTGGAGCACACCTGGTGTCGGTCCCCTCACTCTGAACCTGTTTACCTGTCATCTGAGGATGCCTTGCTGTGCTCTGGATGGCTGTTGGTTGCATCCCTCTTACTGTATCAGCATCGCTACAATACTGAGGTTAGAACCACTCAAGTGTTCAGATCTAGGGAATGGCTAAACTTAAAAAAACCTCTTCATTAGCAGAGGAAAGTCGTTTGCTTTGACCTGGAATCTGCTTGCCTTGGTTGCTCTTTTGTTATGGTCTGCAAGTTATTCCCTGCTGCACTTCTCCAGCAGGACTGGAAGCTAGAATGTTGCGGAAGGCTGAGACCCAAATCACTGGAGAGTTAGGGGCAGAAATCCTGGGGGAAAAAGTCCATACCCAGCCCTTCTGATCCAAGTCACTTTCCTCTTCAGGACAGAGCAAAATACATTTTAAGGCCTTACTCAAGGGAAGACTGGGAGTGGGAGACACAGCTCACATATTATAAACTGCTTTTTTGATATTAAAATGATCAATAGTGGAACAGTGACAATCCAAACCTATTATTGGCAAGTAAGTGTTCAGTATTAGCAAGCTCTTTTGAATGTGGGCAGCTGTCATTGTATTTGATGCTTTGCAGTCTGACAAGAGAGCTAAGCTGGAGTTGTCAGCTGATATTGGAATTACAACTTTGAGGGAAGCACTTTCTAATGCCAACACAAGAGGATAATGTTTCCTTTAGCAGTATTTACCCAGGCCTCTCTCCCACTCTTGATACAGAGTTAAACAGCATGTCATGAGTTGTGAGCTCTGCTCTTGCAGTTATGCCCAGCAGAGTATGTTGTTTGGGAGTCGGTGCACCTATTCACAGATGATGAAATCACATGAAGGACACGTGTGCATCTGCACAGAGGGGCAAGAGTTTGTTTTCTAATGCTGAGGGAAGATGTTTTCCAAAAGGCCAACCCAGACCAAGTCTGCACCTGTTACTTCACGGATGTGCTGCCTCTGCTTAGGTCTTACAGCATGGCACTTGTATGGACTGTCAGCTGTGTGAACGCATAGCAAGACCTGCCTGGCCCTGCTTTATTAACTGCTGAGCACAATTTACCTTCTCAGTTTCCAAATCAGGGCTGCGTCTGGATGGTCAGTGTTGTGCCAGTCCCAAAAGGGATTCAATTCTAGTGGCTAGTGTTGAGCTGCATCTTCTGGGTGTGACTCTCAGCTCATATTGATCCTTGAAGTGCAATCATATAGTGGCTTATAAACTTGTTGTCTGGCTTCATCAATACCTTACTGGCTTGATGTGCTATGATGTGCAATCCAGAATCCTCCTTGTACCAGACATGGGGAAAGAAACTACAGATACAGGTGGCAAATGGAAGTGGTTCAAGGCTGCTTCAGTGTTTCTAATCTTCTGCTGAGGGGGAAGGAGAGGAAGACTCACTTCTCATGCTGCTTTCTGCTGCTCAGTATAGCTGAAGCTGCACAAAGCATCCTGGAGGCCCTTGTAAGAGAGCCTTTGGCCTCTGTGGCTGTGAATCTGAGCTGATGCCAGGTTGTCTCCCCAAGCCTGCAGTTTTTTAGAGAGGAACAATGTCTCTGAGAAATGGCCGCATTCATTTCAGGTTAATAGTGAGGACTTGTCTGGCCACAGCAAGCTTGTGTCTTAACTGTGTTACTGCTACTGGCTTTAGCAGAAGCCTGTGGATAAACATGGGTCATGGATGGTAGGCTATTAAAGGCTTTGGCTTGTCAGCTCTTAGACAAGTAACCACTGCCACCCTATTGCAGGAGGTACTTCTAGCTCTCCTGTTGAACGTTTCTCTCTTCAGAAGACAGTTTGAAGGAATCAGCCCTGTGGTCCTTATGCCTGCCCTCCCATGCCAACTCTGCCTCACTGAAGAGCTTGAACCCTTCTGGGGCTCTGTGAGGCTTCATGCCATCGCTGATGGATGGCTGCTTTGTGAGGGAATCAGTGTATTGCAGACTGCCCTGTCAAGC
This sequence comes from Strix aluco, assembly GCF_031877795.1. Classification (NCBI taxonomy): domain Eukaryota; kingdom Metazoa; phylum Chordata; class Aves; order Strigiformes; family Strigidae; genus Strix; species Strix aluco. The sequence continues at coordinate 32,519,157 of NC_133935.1, forward strand.
CCACCTTTCCTGTTTCCCTTCATTCCCAAGTCCCTAACCTCCTCTGCCTCTTTCACCCATAACATAGTTCCTAGCCCTGGGCTCTCTGCAGGCTTCCCAGCTCCAGCAAGTAAGGAGAGATTCTTGTCACTGCTGGCTTTTGGCTGCCTGGCTCCTCAGTCTTGCTGCCTGGCTGTGTGGCTACGGTAGAGCCATGTTTGGTGATGGCTGTTCCTGCTGCTCCATGTGCTCGGCAGTCTGCCAGCCATGTGCCAGAGGGCCTGCAGGGAGTAGTGAGAGCGAGACAGGCAAGCAAGTTGCACTGTAGTTTGGAAGCTGTGCAGGGCTGGCAACTGGCAGTGAGTGAAACTTGAAGACCCAGTGATGTGACTCTCCCTTCTGGGTCAGACTGGTAAACCCCTGTTGCTGTTCCCTTGTTTTGCAGTGGTCATTGTGGGGTAGTGTCTAAGGACTGAAAGTATGTAAGGGAGCTTTTTACCTAGTCCAAACCAGCACTGTTTTTAATTTTCTATTTCATTCTCCTCTAGGTTCACCAGACACTGTCTCTAGATGTAACAGAAGTCCTGAATGCAGTCATCTTCAGGAAGAAGAAGCCAATCCTGCTGTTAGGTATTTCGCATCTGACTGGAAGCAGCTGCTAGTACCATGTTACAGGCAGCAAGGGAGAACTGGTGACTATGGAATGGGATGGGGGAGGTGCTGGTGGGAATCTGGAAGCTTTGGTCCATTTGGCTTTGGGAGTATGTAACTGGTGGTGAGAAAGGGCAAAAGGGAACTCTCTGGAGTTCTGCTGTGTTTGGTCAAATCTTTCTTGGAGGTTGGTGGTAACATCTGGAACTGAGCATGAACGGGGATAGTGTCTCATAGGGAGGAGACAAACAAGGGAACTCATGTTGTCATTCCTGTGTGCAGCTGTCAGCAGCTGCTGGGCAATGCCAGTGGGCCCTTAAGCCCAAATTTTCTCTCCTCACCCTCTCCCATGCTAACCACACACAGGACAGGGGAGAGGAAAACACTGACACACACTAATAAGCGGCTCCCTGTCTAGTGAGCATCATGCAGTTCCTGAGAGCTGTCCTGCAACAGAACTTCTCCTCCTCTCTGCTGGTGACTGTTGGTGAAAACACAGCCGAAGGTGCTACGCGACCACAGCTGCCTTCACTGCAGGATGCTGCCTTGCACCCCCTTGCCGTGCAGCAGGTCTTCTCGCTTGTTGTCAGTCTGCAGAACCTTTTGGTGCATGTCCAGTTGCAGGTATAGAAAATACAACTTTTGAAAAAACACTAGTGTTGGGCTTCAAGCAGGTGCACTAACCTGAGGAGAAACTACCCTGTTGCAAAACCCAAGGAGCTGCCTTTTTTTTTTTTTTTGGCTGCATTTTCCACCCCTTGCAGACATGTGATGAGGAGGAGGGAAAATGCTCATGCTGCAGCATGGCGCAGTGAGAAAGAAGGTAAATCAAGCTATGCGGTACTCCCTGCTGCTGAACTGGATAGCTGAAATTCTGTGTACTAATGACGATCTGTTTTTCCATCTCCTGCTCTTCAGGGACACCACACCCATAGGGACAGAGGTGGGAAAAGCGTAACAAATCCCAGCCCCTTTCCCATGTCCCTGGTAAGGTGCTTTTGGGAGTAGTACACCGCTGTACATTTAACTTGCTCAAGTTGGGTTCCAGGGGTAGTACATTGGCTTACATTTAACGTTCTCAAGCAATGTTGAACTCCCATCTTCATTCTTTGGAGGCTGTTACCTAATTTTTTTTAGTCTCAGAATAAGTAGTCATGCCTTTGTCTGACTCCTTGACGTGACAGATAATTTGCAGCACGTTGCATCCCATGAAGTAGATGAAGCGTGTTATTTTCCTGTGCTGCATGCTCTTCAGATCCTGCCACTTTATGAATTTTCCTCTTGCAATAGCTGTTGACTGGTGGGGTTTTTTTCTTCTTTTTTTCCCCCTCTTGGTGTTCCAGAAAGACTTTGTGCTCTCTCAAGCTGTGGTTGCCTTCCTGGAAACCTTAGTGGAATACCTGTATGTGAAGAACCAGGATGTTGGTAAAGTCTTCCTGCTCTTTCTCCTCCTGGGTTTCCCTTCTGCAGTGATTTTTGAGCTCTTTGATCTCTATGCAGATGCTTAATGAGTTTATGCCCAATAAGAAAAATTATTTGTATGCCTAAAGTTAATTATGTGCTTTGTGGGATGAAATCACAGTGCCTGGCTCTCCTGGAGGCATGAGCCCTCACTTTGGCTCTTGACACCAAGATGCTTTCCAGGACAAAAAAAATCGTTCCCCACCCCCCAATATGGTAAGAGTGAAAGGTTTAGGAATGGAAGAAGTATAGGAATAGTCTTTCACTTCCAGGCCAATTGTAGCAAACCTTTAGACCATAAATATAGGGGAGAGAGGATCTGAATATGATGTATCTTCCACACGGACAGTGTTGGTGACAGTTTGGCCCTGAGGGAGGGGCAGGGAGAACTGGGTACTAGGCAGCCTTAGGGAATGGAAGATGGACATTCTAGATATCCAGGGGCATATGAAGACCTTGGTTTTCAGAGTCCATGTCAGACCTAATGTATACCATGTTGGCAGTATAACGTCATATGACAGCCTTGTACAGTGGAGGGGAAGAACAGACCCTTCTGCTTGTTGTCAGCCTCCTGCCAGAGTCCAGGTACTGGCTCTGATCTTAAAACAAAGTTCTCTGTAACCTGACCTCTTCAATTCAGTCATTTAAGCACTAAGCGAGAAGGGGATGGAGTGAATGAACACCAGATAAAAGGGACTCTGGTGGGAGAGAGGAAGCGGTTGAATGAAGATGTAATACTGCAGGTGAATGACAGCCAGTAGCTGAAGGGAGGCTATTAAAAGGCTGGGTTAAAAAAAAAAAAAGGTGGCATGTTATGAGGAGGTTCTGCTGATTTGGGATTAAGCTAATGACAGCTGAACCTGTCACTTTGTCTGCCTGAATTCTTGCTGTGGTGCAGAAGTTCACAACAGTGATAACAGGAGTCTCCTTATTCCAAGCAGAATGAGGGTCATAGCTATGTTTGACTGAAAGATGCAAGAACGCTGCAAGGAATGTGGCCTGGACTCTGCCTCTAGGAGTTGCCTCATTTGAGGCTTCCTAAAATCCTCTCTTGGTCCTGTTTTTTCCAGATGTGCAGAGCAGGCTCAGTGCACAGTGCTGGTACCTTCTCATTTCTACCAGCAAAAAGATACCCTCCAAGCATTTCTACATGATTTTTGAGTGTTGTTTTCCCATAGAAAAGATTATTGTAGTAGCAATCGGGAGGTTACATGACTGCCAGTGGAAGAGGGACCTTTCTAAAACACTGGTGAAATGCCATGGTATAACAACTTACATCAGCTGACCTGTTGTAGTTGTACATCCCATACTCCTAACCTGCAGTAAATACAAGGTAGTAACACTTCAGCATTCAGTGAGAGACTTTATGCCGTCATAGATGGTGACCTTGAGCCTTACCGCTGTTTGTCATATATGTTCCTTATTAAGAATATTTTCTCTACTGATTGTTTGCATTGCTGCCATCAGCCTGGCTGGTCCCCATAGTATGCTCTCTGATGCAGACCCAGGCTCAGTTTGTGCAGCTTATGTTATAGGACTTTCTTCATTCCCCAAAGGGTATTCTGCAGCTAAATAAAACCCGTGGTCAGGAAACTTGTCCTCATATTGAAACCAGAGGGTATTTAAAACCCTGGGCTAAAGATATCCCCTTACTATTTTATGACATGTACCCCAGGAGAAGGTTTCTCTTTCTGTACCAGCACAAAGATGGACAAAAGGTATTTTCTGTTTTAAAAAGCTATTAAGCTTTTGTCCGTATGACTAAACTCTTGCCCAGATTAAAAAGCAAGTAAGAACAGAGCAAAATATCCCCTTAGTGTTTCACAGCGTGGGGTCTAGAAGAGAAAACCTGGGGTCAGTATTGAAGACTGTTCTTATGGGGGTCCAGCTTGTCACTTGGCCGATTTTAAAGCTCTCTTTGATTGGCGTCTCCTTCTCTCCCAGCTCTACATGTTGCTTCACAGCCCTGGCACCGATTCCTGCTCTTCACACTACTCAATTGGGCCCAGAAGTCCTTTCTGCAGCCAGAAGTTCTCAGGCTGATGACTTTGGTGAGCAGGGGAAGGGCAGGCTGTTCTCCATTTTTTCCAGTATGTTGGTACAGTGCGTGTGGGTTGGTTGTCGGAACTTACCCCCTGTACACGTGCAATCTCAGAGATTGCTGTGGCTTTGTCTGGCACTATATTCGTGCCCTATAATAATGATACTTTCAAGTGAACTTCCCTTCCACACCCTGTAGAAACTGACCACTGTTAGTGAGCACATCCTGTTCTTCTGGTGTTGGTAGCATTTATTTATATCATCCAGGACCCCTGGGGAGGAGAGAGGAAACCTACAGAGAACATGCAACTGCTGTCACCAGTCAGGGAGCATGCTGGGGCTCTCTGGAGAGCAGAGCTCTGCTTGGCATCACAGCTGGTCTCCCTGTCTTTGACCTTACAGACCTGACTTTTCAGGGCAGGGAGTTACCATTTTCTACTACCGTGATGTACGTGGGGCCCACAGGCAAGAGAGGGAATGTGGTCCTACCCAGCAGAAATACTGAAGATAAAGCCCTCATGGCAGTGGATGAGAGGAAGGGGTTATTAATGTGAACCTTCCCCCTCCAAATACAAGATGGGTCTGTGAATACTTGCCATTCTTATTTCACTTTTAAAAGGTTACCTGGTTTATTTTAGTTCCTTCCTGGCCTAAACCAAAATAAGTCTGGTTATAAATCAGAGCACCATCAACACATATATTTGCACTGGTTCTATCAGAAGTGGTATAAAAAACAGGTCTGTGGTTAAGGTGCTGCAGCATCCCATTATAGAGGAGGTCTTTCCAGGAGATGGGTGACTGTTGGAGTCTGTGGGTCTTTCGCTACTTAATGCCTCTATTTTTCTCTTTGTTCAAGTTTCTGAGATATCAGAGCAGCAATATTATTTCTCAAAAAGAAATTAGCCAGATTCTCCAGGAGGCAGCAGAAGCCAATTTAGCAGAGCTGCCTGAGGCCACGTCTCGTGCTCTTCACCTCTTCCTTTGTCAGGTAAGAGGGCGGTGACTGTCTAGAAAAAGGAGAAGGGAATCCCTGGGGGTTTGCTTTAGCCTTTGATGGGGAGCCATAAACTTCCTTTGAGGAGGTTGTAGCAAGATGAAGAGGAATCCTGCAGGTGTTATCTTGGCCTACTGCCTTGAGGGGCGTACAGTGAAATCGGAAAGGGAGTGATGCCAGCGGCTGCCTAAACTGTGTCATCATATTGGGTGACCCCTTGATCCCCCCCTCCCTGGTTCAAAGTTTGAAGGTCTCATTGCTCTGTGTGGAGATGAGGGGGGAGGTGTGAAGGAACAAGCCCAACAGTTTCCTGTTGGTCTGGAAATCATTCTTTCTTCTGACTGCTCAGGTTCAGAGCAGCCATTGCCAGGTGGAGCCAGAGCAGTCAGGGACCATTCAGACCTTGCTGGAGCGCCTCCTGGGACAGAGGACCACATGTGTAAAACATCAGGACATTGTGTATCCTTTGCTGGGCAGATGCCTTTGATAGGTGATGTGAGAGTAGTAGGTGTAACAGAGGTGGAAGGGATATTTAATCTGCTGCTCCTTCCCTTGTTCCAGCTGAAGGCAAACAGAATTGGAAAAACTCTGAGTGGTTGCTACACTTGCCTAACTTTGGGATGAAAGACTTCATCATCCCCAAATTTGAGAAGACATTTGGGAAAATGAGGAGACATTTGGGATGAAGGATGGGTCTCTGTGCTGGGATTGCATTCATCTATATGGTGGAGGTGATCTGATGAAAGGGGACCAGGCCGGAGAGTCTGTGACTTCAAAGCAGTATCGATCCTTCTATTGATTTCCCTGGAGGATGAACAATCCCTTAACCTCTGTCTGCGTGCTAACTAGCACCAGTATGCCCATGAAGTTGTGGAAACTCAAAGATGACTCAAGCACTTTCAAAGTACAGTGAGCATTTGGAAACTGCTGAGTTACTCAATTTTGTTCTGCTTGGCCTTAGAGTCCCCTGCTGAGAGCTGAATCCTCCTCTGGGGATGGAGGCAGGGGCCACTCCTAGATTAGTTGTGGAGAAAGAGGGCATCTGATGCAATAGTCGTTTATTTCTCAAACTTTTGCCTTCCTGTTTTCATCATGCCACATTGTGTCAGACAGGTAGCAGTGATGGAAGTGGCCCCGGCAGTGATTTCCTGTTGGGGTGGGGACTTCCTCCATTGTGGGACAGTGACATCAGCCATGTGCAGGGTACATGAGGTGTTTGTTATCTGTGAGGAGTAGCTTGTCCTCGAGCTTACCCCCAATGTGATACTGCTGCTCTGTGGTGGGACACTCAGAGCGCAAGTTCTCCAGGAAGACACCATCCAGCCCTGCGAAGTTCCTCTTCACTGCCTTTGCTTGTCTGCACAGGGGTGAGGGAAGGTGGACAGGAGGTCTTGTTACATTGCTAAAGTTGCTTCTCACTTCTGGCTTTTCCACATTCAAAAAGGCATTCAAATCTTGGTTGTTAGGAAGGTGCCGCAGTGGTGGCTACCTGAGTAAGATAGTCACGAACATGGAAGACATGATGTCCTCAGGGGACATCAGCTTTGACATCAGTTTTGTTGAGAAAGAACTTTCTTCAGGTTCACCTCCAGTGGTGTTTCTCACATGTGTTGGGGGTGGGGTGGGGTGGGGGTGGGTGTGTGTCCATGGCCTGGGGGAGGGTTGCTTTAGAAATGAAAATCTCCTGTCAGCAATGTGTCAAATGGGGGAATTCCCGTAGCATGCTGGAGTTTCAGCCGTGCCTTCTGTTCAGTTTCCACTCATGCTGTCAATGACAGATTTCTGGGCAGTGTGGCAGTGTCCCTGTCGCACATTGGAGACTGAAATGAGAAGAAACGGTGCACACAGCAGAGGAGCAAGGCAAGAATGGAACAGGAGACTCCATCCTGCCTTTTATTCCCAGTGAGCAGTAGACAGAAGATGGATGAAGGAAATAATTTGTAGCCCGTTTTCAGAAAAAAAGGTCTGTTGAAGACCGTTTATAAAGCCTGGTTACTGAAATGGCTTCTCGTTTCCTTTTCTGTGTGGGATGAAGCTTGGTTGATGCTCTTCAGTTATCAAAATGCAGAACTGCCTGGTGAAAAGGCATGTCGTGTGCGGGTGGCGGGTGCTCTGGAAGAGGCGCTGGGCTCTCCTGCCCCGGCTGGCGGTGCTGCGGGTGGCCCCTTTCCTCGGGGCTGGCGGGGGTGGGGGGGGCTCAGCCAGCACCCCTGGGGAAGGAGACGTGCTGCCTGTCCCACGGGGAAGAGGAGACTTCTTCCAGGTCACGGGCGCTCCCTGAGGCTCCAGCCCCCGCCCGCCTTCCCGCCGGGGCTGTTGCTAACGAAGCCCCTTCCCTGCAGAGCCGGGGCGAACCCTCCGGCCGCGGGGCAGAGCGGCGGGCGCGGCCCCGCCGGGCGAGGGAGCGGGGCCCGGCTGCCGGCTTGCCCCGGCCCCGCACCGCCCGCGGGAGCCCCCCCGGGGCCGGGGCCGGGCCGGGGCGGGGCGGGAGCTCAGGAAGTGACACGGCGAGGCGGGGCGGGGAAGCGGCGGCGGCGGCGGCATGGCAGCGCGGCGGGCGTGAGCGCCCATCCCGGCCCCGGTACCCGGCCCGCAGGTGAGGGGGGGCCCGGCCCCGGCGGGGCAGCCTGCGGGGGGCAGCCGGAGCTCTCCCCTCCCCGGGGGTCTCAGCGGGCCGTGGCGGGGCAGGAGGGGAGGGTGGAGACGGGGGCAGGACGGGAGTGGCCGCTGCCCCCTTTCCCGCCGGCCGCTGCCGGAGTGAGGCCCGGGAGGGAGGGAGGGAGGGAGGGAGGGAGGGGAGCCCGCCCATGGAGCCGGGGCGGCCGGTGAGCGGGGCGGGCAGTGCGGCCCCGCGGGTGCCTCGCTGGACCTTTGGCTAAACGGCTTTGCCCTTGCCCGAAGGGCTCTGCCATCGCTGCCGGCTCTCCTTCCTCCTCCTCCTCGCCCTTGCCGGAGCCCCGTGTCGGAGCCGGGTGAGGAGCAGCCCGCCGGCAGCACGGGGAGGCAGGCAGCCCTCCCCTCCGCCCGTGGGTTTTCATCCCCTCGCGTGCTGCCTGCTGCGTCCACTTGACACGGCTCTGGGTGGGTTTCCCAGCGGGATAGTCTCGGCTAATCCTCTTTCCACGCCTCTGTCCCCGTGCGATTGCCTTTACTTTCAGCAGTGCTTGAAAGAGAGTCCCCGTCTCTCTGTGCCCGCGGCCGCCTGAGCCCCTCGGGGTGCCGCCGACCCCCCCAGCAGGACGGGAGGGACGAAGGGGATCGGGACGGACCCGTCCCTGGTGGGAATCACAGCAGCTCGCTGGTTTTGGTCAGGGCTGCCTAACCCCGGCTGGTGGCTGTCGCTATGGTCCGGGAGCTCTGGTTTTGGTGGTTAAGGGACTTTGGAGGCAAGCAGATGTAAACGGCCGTTGTTGTTTCACTGAAGCAGCTGATCCTGTAAGCCTTTTATAGAAATGTCCTAGCAGAAGTCTGAGCAGCCCAGGTTTCACTTCTGAAGCTTTTGGTTCAGCTGTGACAATCCTCATCTGGTTGTCGGGGGAGTGGCTCGCGATGTATTCATGGGACAGAGAGTTTTCATTCCTTGTTTTGCCACAGCATGCTCCTGGGGCAAGCTTTTCCCCCTGCGTTTCAGTGCCCTGTGGAGGGGAAGGAGGTCCTGTGAAAGTCCCTCCTGAGAACCGAAGCGTGGTAGCGCGGCTCTGCCTTGCCAGCTCATTAAGTGAATAAATCCTGGGGATGCTCTGTTCAGATGGGGCTCCTGCAGGAGAATTTATAAAGTCATTAAAAACATTTTAATGGGAAGTACTAACCATCTATAACACAGCATCTGTTGTCATGCCTTTAGAAAAACACGTCTAAATTAAGAGGATGGGAGACAGCCAGACAGACTGGTGGGCTTTCTGCTGAAGCAACCAGCTGGCCGGGGCTGCAAGGGAATATTGGTGGAAACTCCTTCCCATCTGCAGCATCAGGCCAGGCCCTGGCTCCCCAGACTGCTCTGGGAGCAACGAGCAGAGCTGCCAGGGATCAGTGCAGGGAGGAGCGGGGAGCAAAGAGAGGAGCAGCTGTGCGGTGTTTCTGTCTCATCTCGTTCCTCAGCGGGTGTGAAGACACAAGGGAGGGTTCGTGGGGAAAGCATGGAGGAACATCTGCAAGAAGCTTTGGCATCCCTGCGCTTTCACAGTCCAGCCTGGGGAGGAGGGAATGTCCTCTGCTATTAAGATGGGGTGAAATGGGCAGGGCAGTGAAGGGAAATAAGTGCAAGCTGGTGTCACATGGCACCAGCAGCCTCACTTTCCCTACGGGCAAGGGCAACAACTGGCTCCTGTTTCATTTGCACTGGGGTGTTTCAGCCCTGATGGACAACGGTCAGTAGCTTCGATGTGGGAATGAGTGTCAGCAGGGAAGGGGTCAGATGAAAAGGTGATGGGCTTCTGGTATGGCATGGTTCTCCAGTCCACGTCTTATGACCTTGTCGCATGGCACAGTCTGTAGGGCTGCTGCAGGAGGATTTGTAAAGTCATTAAAAACATTTTCATTGAAAACACTAACCATCTATACCACAGCATCTGCTGTTGTGTCTCTGGAAAAGCCCATCTTTGTTCCGAGACTTGGGGGCAGCCAGGCAGGCTGGTGAGCTTTCTGCTGCAGCAACCAGCTGGCCGGCAACTGCTTTCGCTGAGAGCCGTGTTTTGCTCTGCTGCTGCCTGAGCAGGTTTTTTTGCAGCTCAACATCTTCTTCCTCAGAGCAGCCACGGGGCATCCCCCAGCCACCTGGCTCCTGTGTTGGAAGTGGGAGATGTGGGAGCCCCTGCCCTGACCGGGCACACTGGGACTGCTGTGGGCAGCGTGGTGGAGCTGTTGCGGGCAGCATTTCTGCTCTTTGCCTTTCAGCCTGGTCTGGAGGTCACCAGCTGCCTCCAACGTCTCTCTCCGATTCTCCATGAGCATGGCCAATAGGTAGCCTGGTCCTTACAGCCGTGTGTCCCATCTGAGGGGCAAACAGGAGCCTGGGTCCCAGGGCAGTCACAGTTTGTGCTTTTGAGTTGCTGTTCTTCCTCCTCCCCAAGAGTTTGGGAGGGAGCGAGCAGCTGTGGGGGGCTCTGCAGAAGGGGAACCTGCACCCCCTTGCTGAGCCAGGCCTCAGGTCTTTGGGTCATGGTTTTTGGCAGGGTGAAGCAGTCTTTTGGAAGCTGGTCAGGCTGGTGGGTCCAGCAGAGCATCTGCTTGCCCAAGCTGGAGAATTTCTCCTTACATCCTCGGCATGTCAGTGTGCTTTGCAGCCTTCAGGGTGGCTGGAATATGGCTTAAGCCTCACACCACAGTGGACAGAGGGAGCAGACCCTGGGCCTGGCGTGGGAGGCTTGTGCTGCTGTCCTGGCTTTGCATTGCGTCCGAAACACGGGACCTGATGCTGAGCCCACACCGGGGGCAGCCATATCTTCCTCTGTAATGTTGGTTGTCATTACTCTCATTTGTTCCCTTCCAGGGGCACTGCCTTTTGCAAAGCACAACAACAAATTAATGCAGAAGGTTTCTTGTGTTTGCCTGATGCTGTTTCCCTGCCCATGCTGGGGGTGTGAGGGCGCTGGGCTCAGCCTTGGTGGCAGGAGGTGTGTGGTGGGAGCGGGAGCTACTGCTCATCCTTCTCACAGGGCTGGGAGAGCTGCCGGTGCTGCCTGCTCCGTCTTGCTCATGGGCCTGAGGTTGAACAAATTGTAATTGTAAAAAAAAAAAAAAAAAACAACAAGAAAAAAACCCCTAGCTTTGGTGTGAAGAAGGGATTTGTTTCTGTTCCAGTGTTAGGGCATCGCAGAGAGAGGCTTGGCCAGGAGGTGCGCTCAGGCTCGGAAGGGGAGTGGGGCGGCAGGGCAAGGACAGTTCGGGAGTGGGAGGTGGCTCGGGGAATGCCTTTGAAGGAGTTGCTGCTGCTTCTGTAATTGCTGGTGGCCGCTGCTTGGCTCTGCAGAAACCTCCTCCCTGTGGACAGGCTGCCTCATGTCCTGCTGCCTGGAGTCTGAGGTAATGCTCTCCTTTTCGAGGTCTAGGCTGCCCAGGGACCAGGGTCCTTGTTCTCAAGGACCTTTTCTTCTAGTCTCTCTTCTGCACCTTGCCTCTATCTGAGGGATCCTCGTGGCCTGGAGCAGCTCTGCTCAACCACATCTCTGCAGAGTCTCAGGCTCCACCTGGGGAGGGACATGCTTGGGGCAAGGGGGGAGTTACCACCAGGTCACCCAACTGCTGCTTCTTGGTGTGTGGCTCGCAGCTGGTACCCAGCTTGTAACGAGGGGAAATGTCCAGGTACCAGCATCCCAAGAGGTGAAGTGAGATGGTCAAGCCTGGTGCTTGAAGGAGAGGTAGACTTCAGCCCTTCAGCGATCCACCTTCTTCTCCCTTCGGCCCTGCTGCTTTGGTTGCTGGGCTGCTCTAACTTGCAAACCCAGCAAAATGCTGGCTGTTATTTTTGGGAAAAGGGGTAGGACTTAATTTTTCTGCTGGGTCAGTGCTCAGTCAGATCCCTGGGGGCTCAGCCGGTGCCCAGCAGCAGAGGAGGCAGGTAGAGGGGAGGGGGAAAGCAGGGTTTCTCTCACAGGGGAGAGCGGGCTGGCTGCAGCATCGCCCCATGGCCCTGCTCTGACCACTGTCTCCTTCAAACCCCTTGTGGGGACAAGGGAGAGACGGGCAAGAACCCTGGTGCCAAGGGCGATGTGCCCTCAGTCTTGAGAGGCTCATGTGACTTCTCTCTTTGGTAAGTCTCCTCACTGGTCATTGGTTTTGTTGGTCCATTTTGTTCCAGGCTGCGGCAGCCGACATGGATTTTCTCTTCATCTGCCCCTTTCTGCTGGCTCTGCTGCTGTCCCAGGGTAGCTTCGCAGACCTGGAAAAACAGAGGGTGGACTCTGGCTTGGAAATCTGTATCCTTCTCTGCGGCCTGCCTCTCATGCCCTGCGTACACCCTTGTGCCTGCTGAGGCTGGAGGGAGCTCGCGTGCCGGGAAAGGGTCAGAGACCACAGAAAGGGTCACAGGGGGGTGTAAGAGAGAAGACCCAGAACCACTGGGCAGTTACCTCCTTGGTCTTCTGTAGAGGGCTTTAGCCGAGCTCCTGGGTTTGCTAACCAAGTGCCCGGCTCGGTGCAGGAGCGGAGGTGGGTTTTCCAGCTGTGCCTAGTGTTCTCCCAAGCATGGTGCTTTTCCTTTCTGCTCCAGCATGCTGGGTGCCAAGCATGTATCCTGGTCCGCTCTCGGGAGTGGCATGGCCAGCCGGGTGGCAGAGCATGCCTGCAGGTCTTGGTGCTTTGGGGTCACCAGCTGGGATGATGGGAGAGGGCTCCTGGGCTTGCAGCACTCACTCTGCGTTGTGGGTGTTTATCATGTGCTAGGAAGGGCTAATGCAAGCCCTTCCCAGCACACAGCGGCATCCCCTGGCAAACAGGCAAATTATGAAAAGATATTTAATACGTGTGCTTGTGGAGACATGTATGAGGAAGGTGGGAGTTCACGTTCATCCTCCAGCCCATCAGCCAGAGCAGGGGCTGGCAAGTAGAAAGCTCTCCATGAGTGCCCAGCGTTGTTAAGTGCCCTGCTGGGGTGTCTGGGCAAAGTCTGGGTTGGAAACCCACGTTTCATCCTGGCTTAGGCACTCCCACCCAGCCCTCAGGCACCCTGTGGAGAACTGAGGGGACAGGGATGGTGCGGGATGGCTGGTGGAGGGAGAGAGTGGGAGCATGGTAGGAGCATGCCGGTGGTGCCCTTGATGGCAGTGCAGATAAGAAGCTGTTTGAGGTGAAGCGCAAGGACCAGATGAACGCCCTGAAGAACCTGATCGAGCTCAATGATGTCAACCAGCAGTACAAAATCATTGACATCATGCTCAAGGGACTCTTCAAAGTGAGCCATAGCACGGGCCAGCTCGGTGTGCCATGGGTCTGGGGAGGGTGGGCAGAAGCAGGGAGAGCCGAGGGGTGAAAGAGAAGAGCTGGGTGGGCGGGTGGGCTGTAGGACCTGAAGGGAGGACGCTGTGGGGCTGCAAAGCAGAGCGGCTGGGACAGCACCCCTGGGGTACAGGGAGGGGCCAGCAGGATGGGGCAGTAACCAAGGGCTCTGGCAGGTGCTGGAGGACTCCCGGGCTGTGCTCATCGCTGCTGATGTGCCTCCCGACGGGCCTTTCCCTCAGGATGAGAAGATAAAGGATGGTAGGTCCTCTCCAGTCCTTATCCCCCTCCCTTTACTAGTACTCTGGTGCATCGCCAACATTCCTCCTGGGCCTGGTGCCAGGGTAGGTACAAAACCCCTCTGTACCCAGACCAGACCTGGACTGGTCCCTTGTCTGTCGGAGACCCTATTGCTGCCTCTGACCAGTTTGTACTGGGGAGCCTACCCGTTTGCCCTCAGCCTCCCCACCTCCTGGTGGGGATGTAGGTGCTAGTGGAATGGGACATGTGTGCCGATGGGGCTGATGGCTGTCCCCACAGCATACTCCCATGTGGTGGAGAACACTGCCTTCTTCGGAGACGTCGTCCTGCGCTTCCCCAAGATCGTGCACCACTACTTCGACCGCAACTCCAACTGGAACAGCCTCATCCGCTGGGGCATTGGCTTCTGCAACCTGACGGGCGTGTTTGAGCAGGGACCCCACTCCCAGGTCCTGGGGCTGGTACGGCTCCTGGTCCCCCTCGTCCCCCCCACCCTGTCCCCTCTCTGCTGCTGGGGCTTGGGGGTGAGGTTTTTAGGGTAAAAGGAGGGCAGGGGGAGCATACCCCATGTCTGAGGATTGTCCTTGGGCTGAGGGATAGGGGAAGAGTGTAGAGGGGGCTGGTGGGGAGGAGGGGACCCTGGTTGCAAGGGGGGGATGTGGGTGGGAGGCACCGCTCCCCGACGCGGTCTCCGCTTTGCTCTGCAGATGGCTCAGGAGCTGGGAATCAGCGAGAAATCGGCCGATTACCGCAATCCCTTTAAAACGGACCACTCTGAGGTAAGATGGCAAAGCCAGCAGCTCGACCTGCTTCCCCGTCCCTCCCTCTTTCTGTCACAGCTCCAGGCGGCCAGCTGGGGAAGGGAGTGGGTGGCTTGGTGGGGAACGGCCAAAAAACCCCAGCACAGAGGAAGCATGGCTGAAACACGCATGTTGAATTCCCCAGCTGGGCTGCGGTCGGCTTTGGGCACCCAGTGCCATCTCCCCCCCTCCTGTGACCACCTGCCCCATGGGAACGCTGGGGCCCCTTCGCCTTGTGCTGCATCTGATCTCAAGACCCCTGGCACCGCAGGGCTTTTGTGTCGGCGTCGGTGGGTTTGAGGGGGTTGTGCCTCTGGGAGGCTGCAGGGGCTCCCCCATGCTGACCCCCCGCTGTCACCCCGCAGTTTTTCCCCAGCGCTGACACCTTCCAGAAGGCACTGCGGGAGGAGGAGAAGCGGAGGAAGAAGGAGGAGAAGCGGAAGGAGATCCGCAAGGGCCCGCGCATCTCCCGCTCACAGTCGGAGCTGTAACATGGGGGGGCTTGTGCCTCGTGGCAGGGGCAATGCCGCCGGGATGTGGAGCAGGTCCCTCGCTCTTGGTGGCCTTGGGCCGGTGCCCAGTGGTCCCCTTTCCATTTGTGCCGTGGGTTTTGTTTTGTTGCCTTTCCCTTTCATTCAGCAGGGGTTGGGTGGTCGTGCTGGTAGGTTGCCCCAGTGGGGCTGGGAGGAGCTGAAGTGGGGTACCCCTTCCACAGAACCAAAGCACAGACAGGAAGGCAGCGGGGCCATTCCCTGGGCTGGTCGGGGTGCTGCCACCCGTGGTGGGGTAGGGTGAGGGGGACACGCTGTGGCGGAGCCCTCCCCTCTGCAGCACAGGGCGTCCCATGCTGAACGTGCCTCCTCCACCATGGGTGAGTTGGGGAGCGCGTCATGCCAAACAGCCTCATGAGCAATGCTGCTTCTCTCAGTTTTGGGGTTTTTGGTTGTTTTTTTTTTTAAGACAGTGATCTCATTGGCACCCCGCCCACCCGGTTTATACCTGGTCTCTGCCCTGCTGCTACCTCTGCAGGATCAGCTCTCCCCTCTTTCCAGCAGCTGTTTTACCAAGCAACGTGTGTTTCATGGGCCAGCCATGGTTGAAAAGGCCGATGGCACCGTTTCCCAGTTCCATGGCATCCCACTCTCCTGGGCAGCTACCGCAGGGCATCCCCGCAGGGAGGCAAACATGCAGTGAATTTTTGGGAGGGAGGGATTTCAGCTCTTGGCCCTCTTTGCAGCTGATGTGTGCCCCTAGTGCAAGCACTGCTGATGCTGAAGGTGCGCCCTGAACCCCTGTACGCCTGTCCTGCACCCCACACCCTGTCCACGCCGTCCTGCCCCCATCTCTGCGGGGACAGCCAGCTACAGGCATGTGGGGACAGCAGGGCTGATGCAGGGAGGGAGCCAGCCAGGAGGCTGCGACCCTCCACAGGGTTATCTGGGCTGCAGCGGGAGCAGGGACCAGGGGCTGGCCCTGGGACCCGGCACAGCAACCCTGCATTTTCCCATGGTCGTCGATGAACTTGCACCAGAGGCGGATTGCAGGGGGACCTGAGATGCAGGTGCTCTGTGCCGGGCTGGGGGCGCTGTGACCTTTGGGAAGGGAAATGCCCTGAGTTTTTAACTGTGGAGCCAGGTCCGTCCGGTGGGGAGGGTGGCGTGTCTTTTGTTTTTCTTGAATAAAATTTACTTTTTTTTTTTTAAGTAAAAGAAGCCTGGCAGTTGCTCCTGTTCCTGGTGGGAACGGGTATCGGGTCAGGCCCCTCAGTAGGTGAGGGTCCGTGGGGAGCTGCGGAGGGACGGAGATGCTAATGGGGGGAGGACAAACCCCTTCCTCTGACCTCCGCCGCCGCCGCCTCCCACCAGGCCTTCCCCCCCCCTTCAGCCGGGCTGGGCCGCCTGGCAGAGGCAGGTCTTCTGTGGGCAGTGATCGCCGCGGTCCCACGCGTGTCCGTCGGCCGCCGTGCTCGGCGCTGCGCAGCCCGTGCCCCGCCGGCCCCGCCCCCTCATGAATATTCCAATGTGGGGGCGCGGGGCGGGGCGGCCTATGCTAATGGCAGCTGCTGATCGCTGACGCGCCATCACACCATGCGCCGCCGCGGCCGCCGATTGGCCGGCGGCGACCTGGTCTCATTGACAACAAACCGCGGGGGGCGCGCGCTGCCGCGGCCGTGGCGGCGGGCAGGTGGGGGCGGGGACACCGGCCGGTCCGGGGCGGCCCAAGATGGCGTGGGGTCGGCGGCGCTCGCCGGCAGCCTCCGCTTGAGCGCCCGGGGCGGCGGCGGGGATTCATGCGCCGCTGCGCCCGGCCGTGGCGGGGCCCTGCGCGATGGAGGGCGGCGAGCTGGGCGTGGAGAACATGGAGAGCCTGACCGAGCTGGGCGACGAGCTCACCCTGGGCGACATCGACGGTGGGCGCCGCGGGAAGGGAAGGGAAGGGAAGGGAAGGGAAGGGAAGGGAAGGGAAGGGAAGGGAAGGGAAGGGAAGGGAAGGGAAGGGAAGGTGTGCGGAGGCGGCGCGCGTGGGCTCCCCCACGCGGGGTGAGGGGAGCTCTCGTGCCTCCGCGCGGGTCCGGGGCTGCTGGTGCCGCCCAAGGGGGGGTGGGGGGGGGCGGTGTGGGGTGCGTGTGGGGGGGTGGTTCTTGGATCTCGATGCGTGGGGTGTCGCCCCCCTCCCCAACCACACACCCCGAGTGGGAAGTGGGAGCGCAGGGCGGCCGCACCGGCTTGGCTTAGTTGCGTGGGGTGTGCTTCCAACGCGGCGCGGCCTTCCAGCGCCGCGCAGGGGCACGCGTGTGTGTGTGTGAGCGGGGAATGCCCCGCGCCGCGTGGGTAAAGGCGGGGGTGTGGGGCGCGTCCCGCCGGGCAGCGCTCGCCTGGCGACCGGGCAGCCGATGGCCAGCTCCGCCCGGCGAGCGCTTTTGAGCCACTTTCATGGGGTTGACCCACGCCGGAGGGCGTCGAGGCAGTTATCGAGAAAAGTAGCGTGGGGGTGTGGGGGTCCGAGCCCCCGCAGTCGCCGAGCCTTTCCTCTCACCTGTGGCCGCTGCCGGCACGGGAGAGGGTTGGAGAAATTCCCTTGCCTCTCCCCTCCTGCCTCAGACCCACGGGGTAAACGGTGCTGCCCGGGGTTCCCCTCGTGTTTCTTCGTGGCTCTCTTAAAGCCGGTGCTAAATGATTGCCAGAGCTGTGCCGCCACGAGTGCCTGTGGGAGCGGGCTGCGCCTCCTCACCCTCTTTCACTGAAACAGGTGTAACTGCTTAAATTCCCCTTTTTCCCCCTGTGTCATCTTAAAACTTCACCGCATCAGCAGCAGAGCTCAGTCCCACGAGGAAATCCCCATTTTTCCACCGAAGTGCAGCAAAACGAAGCATCCGCATATCAACGCCTTATATTTAGTCAAACAGCTCCTGAACGCCCATTAAAAATATATTAAAAATGTAATTTCTCGATGAGCTCTCTGCTGTAGGCTGGAGACAGGCCCTGGCTCAGCTTCCCTGCTCTGCTCAGCTGTAATCCCAAACAGAGCTTGGCTTTGGGGGGGTGATGCCTAAAGCATCCTTGTTTAGCAGTTAGGACATAAAATTCTACAAGTTCTTTTAAGTTTATAATTGTGATTGATTTGCAGCATAGGTAGGGACAAAATTTATACCCCTTTTTTTTCTTTATCATATGTAAAAGAAGAATATACCTTATGAGGATGTAAGGGGCTTAGTTATCTCTTGAAAAGTTGATGGTGCAGATTGAAGGTGGTGTTTGCTCTTGTTTAAGCACCACGTAATGATTTCTCAAAATCCATATGGAAACAGGGGCTAATTCCAGTGAACCCAGAGCCGGCTCTGAACTGCGGTGTGCCTGGGTAGGTGTGATTCAGAGCGATGAGTAACTTAGGAGAAAGAGCTTCGGCTTCCTCCCCAGCTCCCGGGGTGGATTTTCCGGGGGAGGGCGGGGGGAAGTATATAACAATCCTGCTTTTTTGTGCTCTGACATGGATTCATCTTGGAATTTGAAATTCTGCAAGGGTTTTGATTTGGTTTGTAAGGCTCCTTGTCGGCAGGTCTCGGTGATTCTCTCCTCTTTAGGCTGAGGGACCCTCACGGCCTGCTGCATGGCTTTTGATTTTCTGCAGTAGAGGAGGAACGACACTGGTCCATCAGGCGGAGGCACCGACTGTTCTGGGATGTCAGTGCTCACCGGGGTCTTGCTCCAGGTCGGGGGGCCCCGGCGCTGAGCTAAATGCATGTGACTCTGCCTCCTGCCCCAGCGTGAGCCCCTCTGCCAGCCGCGGACACCTCCCTTGCTGGCATAGCAGCACCGGGTAACGCTGGAGAGCGAGGTCCGAGCTGGTTGTGGGTGCGAACCATGTCTGGGTTTGGGCCAGAGGGGTTGTTTCTGTCGAGGTGGGATCTCCACCACTTTCTGTTTCTCAAAGCGCAGCATCTCCAGGAGTGTGATGAGAGCAGCCCGTGTGCAGGCTTTGAGCCGTTGCCGGGGAGAGGCAGCTAGAGACCAGCCCTTGCCTTTCTGCCAGGTGTTCAGGTGCTGGGCTAATACAAGCAGCGGAAGTCCTCGGTGGGCTTGATTTCATAATAACTTGTTGACATTTTTTAGCCTTGGGCTGGGCTGAGATAGTTTTCTGCAGTAACATCTCACCCCGTGTTAGAGACTGAGACCTCTTAGGCACTGAGGGTGTGGGTGATCTGGTGACGATGGGTTTATCACTGCAAGCTGTCCTCCAAAAGCACCCAAGCTTTCTAACAGTCAGTGTAGACACTTGCTCTGTTCTCTGTGTAGGCGAAAGTGTTTTAAAAGGGAGGGATTTGGATTTTGGATGTTGATGTTTCTACTGCTTTTTTATTTTCCTCATGTGGCTGTTAGGAAAGCTTTTGGGCACTTTAGAAGAGGTAGGTTTGATCTCCTGGCAGTCTAATTTTGAAAAATCAATCTTTAGACTTTTTGCATTTATTGAAAGTTAAATCTATGATAAAGATGTGATTTAACTTGTGAGAGCAAGAGTATTTTTTTAAAATAAGATATTAAATCTGTGTTCTTTAAAATGCAGTATGTGAAATATGGTTCTTCCAGAGAAAATATTGTCCGATTTATGTTTATTCCCCACTTGCAGTAGTGCTGTCTGATAGTGAAATAGCAGTGCCATCAAATGAAGAGCTAGAGGAGCACGTAGTTGGGATTATCAAGTTTATAGTGTTGGGGGTTATTTGGGATGGTATTAGCTGCAGTCAGTTGGAGGGTGAAAAGCTGCCTAATATCCATCTAGATGTTATGCAGAAGTGTTAATCTTTAAACAGCTTGCCTTGCTCCGGTAATGTTTTGTGAAAGCTTACTGAGGCATTGCATTAAAAAAATATCTTTCGTTCATCTAGTTAAAAGCAGAGACAAAGGTTTGGTCTGGCTGGTCTCTGACGGTGGCCGCTGCTCCATGCTGGGGGGAACCATGCATCCCCACTTCATGTCAGGTTATAAATAGGTCAGGAGGACACATCTCCCAAGCTCCTCCATCCAACAGACTTGAATTCTTAAGAGCAATGGTCATGATCAATGCTTAAATGTGTGTAAGGGTGTGGAGAGATTGCTGTCGGAAGGGAAGAAGAGTAGTATCTTAGAAATACGGCCAAATGTTTTTTGAGGGAGCAAGAAGCTTGGAGGATGATCCCTTTGCTCTGTCCCAGGAGTGTCAGACAAATTAATTGGATAACATGTGGGTGGCATTTCAGAGAAGGAAATTAATAGCCCTCTTATTGCTGGGACGACTTCCATGGAAACATTTCGTGAAAAGTTGGCTTCTTCAAACCCCCTTCATAAACCACAGTAGCAACGTCCTTTGGATTTGTGGATGAGAAAGCTCCTGGTGTAAGGAGCCCTTTGTCATATTTTTTCCTATTAATCAGAAATCTATTTTCTACTTTCTAAACCTGAATTTATTATTTAGTTATAAAACCTCTGTTATGTTTGTGGGTCCCCTCCCTTTTTTCCTACTTCCAGAAAAAAAAATAAATAGGACTTTCAGAAAGCTGTGGAAGAGCCAGTGCAGCATGGGCAGATCCTGGGGTGGGGAAGGATATGTGACTCCTCACGCCACCACCCACACACAGATCAGGGGAAGCATTCAGGTAGCTTAAGGTGCGTAATTGGATTAAATTGGATTAGATGGAGGGAAGAGGAAGCTTTACTTAAGAACAGTGATCTCTTGGTTGTGAAATTTTTTCCTCTGTGGAGGAGAGCTATAGCATTGCAGTAGGAGCCTCTTGATGTGGGCTGATCAAGTCCTGGAGAAGGTGGGATGGAGAGAAACTGCTCTGCAGTGATTGCAGGCAGGAGAAAAATAGGAAAGAAAAAAAAACCACAACATAAAAAGTTATTCTGGTGCTTTAAACACATGCATGGATTTCTCCTGCTACAGTTCTATAAAGTGTTGTTGCCTTTAGTGTTTTTTCCCCAATTTCTTGCATGATTAAAAGTAGAACAAAGTTAAGATGAATTCTTATCCCATTTCTTCATTTTCCAGATATTCAGTGGGGCAGGAGGAATAGGGGCCTTGAAAGCACCTTAAAAGTTAGGTGGGAGAGCGTGTGGGAGAGTGTGCTGGAATTGCAGAGGTGTTGGTTTCTTCCTTCTGCAAGGATTAGACTGGAGCAGTGACGGAATGAGATTCATAATATTTTAGGTATATTAGACTAAGTTCTAGTCTGTGCTTGGATCCTGTAGTCTGGAAAAGTGTTGCAGGAGAGTCCTGCCTTTCCCGCTGCATGGCAGCAGCAGTGCCCCACTGCTGGCCACCTCTTGGTTTCTCTCTGGAGATGTTAGGTTGGGGCGATATGTTCTCTGGAGGTTTTGAAGGACCTGGAGCTCCCTTCTGTGCATGCACACCATCATTCAAATCCTGACGTAATGGCAAGTGTCAAAGTGCATGGGCAATAAAATAGCACTGAACGCATTTTCTTCTGTTTTACAGAGATGCTGCAGTTTGTCAGTAACCAGGCCGGGGACTTTCCAGATCTGTTTTCGGATCACTTGTGTGGCACCTTCCAGGGCGGTAGCAGCAGTGGCAGCAGCAGTGGGACCCTCGAGCCGCAGTTGCAGCGGCCGTACAGCCAGGTGCAGCTCCAGCCTTTCCCACCGCCCCCTGCCTCCCCCCAGCTCCAGAGCCTGCCGGTCAAAGCGGCGCAGGCAACACCGCCGGCCCCTCCGCGGTCGGCCCCTCTCCTACAGCGCCGGCCCCCGCTCCAGCCTCAGCTCCAGCAGCAGGCCGTGATGATTACGCCGACGTTCAGCTCTGCTCCCCAGACCAGGATTATCCAGCAGCCAGTGATCTACCAGAATGCGGCCACGAGTTTCCAAGGTAGCGGTTTTGGTGCTCGGGCTACGGGTGTGCCTGGTGCACTTGCAATAAGCGGTGTCAGTGTTCAGACTCCAAAAGCATCCTCGGCCATGACAAGCCCGATGATCCTTTGCTTGCAGTGCTGCCTGTGGGGCATCCCTTCTGCCTACGTGGCTTTGGAGTTGGGAGGGCTTGAGAAACGGTCATAAATGAGACCTTGTGTGAACTCTTGAGATAGTTGTCTTCTTGCTGCTCTGTTGTGGACTTCTCTCCTATGGCTCTTGGGAGGCCTGAGAAAAGTATGTCTAAAAAATGGTTGTTGGTAAGCTTGTCATCCCACTTAATGGGGGCAGTAGGCAGATCCAGTCCTGAAGCTCCGGTCTGCCTCATGTGACAGTCCGAAATGAAGGCACGTTTTAACTACCAAACTCTCTAGTGCAGTACTTGCATTGAGCAGAGACACTTGTAGGGATATTTAGGAGTGACCGGATCATCCTTTGTGGATGCCAGTTGTCTTGATCCTCTTCAGTAGGCGTTGATTCTTTACATGATAAATAGTATCCTATGGTTCACCAAGATCAGTAGGAGTGGGCAAGTGCTGGTTGGATGTACCGCATAATGTCACTGAAGTAATGTGTCCGGTGCTATCAGACCAAAGGTTTTTGATTTCATTTTCTCTTAGCTGATCCCCTGTGCCTCCTGGAAAGCTGCTATTCTAGGTGCAGTGTCCTCTTTGAAGAGGCACCAAAGGAGCTGGAAGCTTCCCAGTGTGTGGGATGTGTTAAATGAATGCTGCCTACCAAGGAGCTCTGGAAAGAAGAGGAGTGAAGCTAGGAGCATTTGCAGGCTCCAGAACAGAGACCTGTGTCTCTGGACTATTCCTGACATCTCTTCTGCTTTTCAGTTCTCCAGCCTCAAGTCCAGAGCCTGGTGACGTCCTCCCAGGTTCAGCCGGTTACCATCCAGCAGCAAGTGCAGACTGTGCAGGCCCAGCGAGTGCTAACACAGGCTGCCAACGGCACCATCCAGACGTTAACGCCAGCCACGGTCCAGACGGTTGCTGCACCACAGGTCCAGCAAGTTCCAGTAAGTAAAAATGCGGAGTGATGCAGGGATCCAGCAGAAGAAGAAATTGCTTTCACAGGTCTGGTCTCCTGGCTTGCTAGGGAAGAGGTGGCAAAGCCTGTAGGGCTGGTGGTCCTGGCTACGATTGCTTTTGCACAAACTTTTTTGTGTGAGAGGTATTTCTAGCCAGCCTGTGTTCCAGAATCACTTTATGCGTGTCATGAGTGAGAGCCGCTGTTGCGAACTGTGATGTGACTTCAAGTAGTGGGCAATGTTCAGAAACCGTTTTTGCTAAAACACCTGCATAACTAAACTTGGTCTAAAATATTATTTTAATTTAGTGCTGCCAAACCGGATTTGGAAACCTTACTTGAACAAGCTTTCTTTGACTTTGCCTGCTTCTTTGCAAGTCCACCACCTCCACCATGTCTTATAAGGGCTGTCTGATACCAGAATGTTTTTTTTCCAATTCTTCTGCTGTAGTTTCTTTGATCTTTTTGCTGCTACAGAGTCACGTGACTTTAAAACTTACACAACAGTGAAAAAATCTTGTGTGTCTTTGTATTAGATAAAAACGTTTATGGCTAGGGGACTGTCTCAACATGACAAAGTTGCTCTGGTTCAGTTGTATTGTGCCATCTATAGTGTTCTCTGCATTTGAGAGTCAACAAGGTATTTGAACAAATAAGAGCAAGCTGTGTTATGGCAAAATAACTTACAGTTGGTTTTGATCTGCTTGATATTCATGGTTATTCATATTATTCATGGATATTCATATTCCTTTTAGTGAAATTGGAGGGGGGGAAGCTACTACAGGTGTTTGCCAAAGCAGGCTGAGCTAGCCATGTTAGACTCTGAGTACTCAACCAGTTAATGTAGAGAGCTAATTATAGATGTAATTGGAGAGCAGAAGGGAGCTTTTCCATCAGCTCTTTTGTGTTTTTACATACTCATTCACTTCTGATGGCTGGTTTGAAAACCAATGTCCTGGTGGTTCCCTTTGCTCCCCTCCCTCCAGAGGTGTTCAGACTGTCTCATGGTCAGAGTTTGCACCGGGGGCCAACAAAAAACATCCAGCTGTTGTAGGGTGCAAGGTGAAAGAAATACTTGCCCTTGTTTCTGCCATCCACTGAGATGAAAAGTTACAACTCTGCATCGCTTAACCTCTGGCTACTGAGATCAGCAGAGAAATATGTGCCTACTCTCCCCTTCACCCATAACTCTCTTCAACCTAGGTTCTGGTCCAACCTCAGATCATAAAAACGGACTCCCTTGTCTTGACAACCCTGAAAGCAGATGGTAATCCCGTTATGGCTGCAGTACAGAACCCAGCGCTGACAGCACTCACTGCTCCCATTCAGACCACAGCTCTGCAGGTACCATGTGGATGTTCCTCCTTCCCTGTCCTCACTGATGTCCTTTCCCTGTAATGCAAGGAAGAGATTTGGGCTTTAGTATTCTGCAGTGGTGCAAACGGGAGGGGTTTTGAGGGCTGCTCTAAACACATCCAGAGTGAGTAATACTCTACTTCTGCCAAGGCTAAACACACAGATTGTACTTTTTTGGCAGCCTCCCATGGCCAGTAAGCAAAGACCAAGGGCACGTTTCTGTTTACCTTTTTCTGGTATTACAAGGAGAGGAGTATGACCTAAAAATTCCATCCAGTTTTTAACCTCCGAAAGATACTTGAAACTGAAAGCAAACTCAGTCACAATACCTGTGGAACTGTCTTTTCCCTCCCTGTAATGTCTAATAGCACTATGTTGAATGTGAAAGCTAATTAAGCTACTTTTCAGAGGGCATTTGCAGTGAGAATTCAGTATAATCATTGGAGATGGCAGCTGTGCTTCATGGCCTCCACTTCTTATCAACTCTGAGAAACTTTTGCCCCCAAAGATGCATTTATTACTATCTCTTACATTCTGAAGAGACATCTGTAGACATGGCACTTAGAGACGTGGTTTAGTGGTAGATTTGGTTCTGAACAGATCTCTGTTCAAATATTTACTGGGGGAGATAAACTTGCAAGTCTGGACTTAATTTGACTTCTTTTGCACAGGACGGTAAGCTTCTTATATACTTGTTAACAGCCAGGCTAAAATCTTCAATTAACCTGCTTGCTTTTAGATGACATTTTCATACAGAGGTGGGGCTTATATGATTGTGTCTGTCTGAGACACAAGCCATAAAGCATTTTGAACACATTCAAATTTGGTGGAAAGGAAAAATGTAGGACTAAAATTCACTTATTTGTCAAGTTCCAGCTTGAAATGAAACTAAGTTCATTTCTAATATCCCAGGTAGAAGACTATTTCAGAGTTGAAATTGTTCCTGAAGTTGCTCATGGCTAGATTATTCTCATTTGTGTTAGTCTGTCTTTTGACAGAAATAACTCTTCCTCTTCATAACCACTTCCCTGATCCTTGGTGTACTTTAGAGAACACATGTACCCTTCTCAATCTTGTTTTGCTGGGTTAAACAGTCTAAATTTTCCTTAATCCAACTGTCCTAGAAGCCCCTCTATGCAACTGTTCTGGTGGGATTCATCACCTTTTATTGCAGAGTACATACTGCTTTAGTTTGGTGTAGATGGTCTGTCCTACATCTAGATGTCCAAGTTTGAGCTTTTCATGCCAGTGTATGCCACTCAATGCCTTAGTTCCTCATCTTAAGGCCTTTTTTTATAGTTATGGATCTATTTTTTTCCCTTTAATCAAATTCAAATCAACTCATTGCTCAAGCCAAGGTTTATTTTTCCATAGTCGGGTCCTTTCTACCACTGCTGTTACCAGCTTGGAAGTAGCATTGCTTGTTGCTGATTTGATGACTTTATTTGCTCACATAAAAGATGGATTTGGACATTTGGGGTGTAAGAATTACAGAAGCAAGGAGGAGCCTTGGTCTCTTTCTCTATTTAGTGGATGAACAGAGCATGGTACTGGTGGAACAGTGTTGATGCTCTTGGAGAACAAGAGATGTTCTTACTCCACAGTGACCAGCGTGGGAGGCAGAGTGGCAGATTTTTCCTGGTCTGCTGTGCCAATGTTCGTGCCAGCTAAGAAGATGTGAGGAAATCGGCGTATCTCTTCTTTTATGAGCTGTACAAACTTTTCCTGATTCTTCTTTTCTTTAATCCGTTTTCTTTTACCATCATAAACATTACTGAATTGGCCAGTTGCTCATGACACTTGTTATGCATGGTCTTTTTAGACCCTCGTTGGGAGCAATGGGACCATTTTGACCACAATGCCAGTGATGGTGGGACAAGAAAAGGTGCCTATCAAACAAGTTCCTGGGGGTGTCAAGCAACCAGAGCCACCTAAAGAAGGAGAGAGGAGAACAACTCACAACATTATTGAAAAGCGGTACCGGTCATCTATAAATGACAAGATCATTGAGCTGAAGGACCTTGTCATGGGGACAGATGCCAAGGTAAAGATGTGAAATAAGAGCAAATCTAGTGTCATAAATACTTTGTCATCATGTGCTCATTGCTCTACCAAATGAAGCAGTTGGGTACACGTGACTGTTAGTAGTATGCACACACGTATTGGGGTAAGACTGGTGAGAAACACTTGTGCAATGGGAAGGTTGATAATTGTATTCAGGAAGGGTCACCTGTAAAATCTTTATTTTACTATGCTAGTGGTACTGTTTCTTGAAATAAGCTATACCTTATGTGTTTGTTCTTATGTTAGGTCTAACTTAAATAGGCCCTCTAGGTAGAATATCCAAGTAGATGTTTTGATAACTCTGCCAAACCAGAGCTTGCTTAATTTAAGCTTTCTTTTTTGTGTGACTGCAGCAGGGATGAGGATTTACAGAGCTTTGCAGTTTGTTTCCTTCAGATACTGAGTTGTAAAAACTCCTGCTTCCTCAAATATTAGAAGCTTTCTCGCACCATGTATTCATGTCTATTCGCTTTACCGCATGTTGACAGAGCACGGAGTAGTGTTCTTGATACCTTGCATGGTCTCCGTACAAATACGTGCACTAGTGAAGTCACCTCCTGTTGCTGCGTGGAATTGGAAGCTTATGTTTTAAAATGTTGGTAATATGCTGTGGCTTCATAGTACTTCGGGCTTGTGTTTACAAGCTAAACTTGTCCACTGCTGCTGGAAGCAAGTATTTTCATGGGGATGGCCAAGGGAGTGAGGCAAGGAGAGAACCACTTGTCTCAGAATTAAACAGTGAACAATGGTTAACAGACAGCAGCTTGTTTCATCCCAGAAGAGAGCCACTTCGTTTCAAAATTATGGTACTTTCAAAGGACTATTTCTGGCTCAAACCTAGATGTGAAGTCTATTGTCATTTGGATGTTAATCTGTTTCCATTGTACTATTTTTATAAGATCTTTGAGACACCCCAGTCCTTGTGTGTCTTTCAAAGTCTGATACCTTTCCCACAGAGTGTGCCCTGCTATTAGTTTCTTTGCAGCTGCTGAGTGGTCCTTTACACCCTTTTCCTTCTATCACTACACGATACAAAGTGTTGTGGTATCCCTACAAGCAAGGGTGACCCTTTGACATTCTTCATCTAAACTGCTTTCTGTATGTCTTAATTCCTTGCAGATGCACAAGTCTGGAGTCTTGAGAAAAGCCATTGATTACATTAAATACCTACAGCAGGCCAACCATAAGCTGAGGCAAGAGAACATGGTTTTGAAGCTGGCTAACCAAAAAAACAGTAAGTTGTGGGGGGGCAGTCAGCATGAATGTAGGATGCCACTTGCGGTTTTCTTATCCTTGACAGATAACATGCATGTTGCATCGATAGTGGCCAGTGGTACTCCAGGTGACAGCCAGTCTGAGCAACACTGGCAGGGTACAGGATCAAGAAACATGTACATAATGCACTCTGATTTTTTGCAGAGCTGTTGAAGGGCATTGACCTAAGCAGTCTGGTTGACAATGATGTGGATCTGAAGATAGATGACTTCAACCAGAATGTGCTGCTGATGTCTCCTCCAGCCTCTGACTCAGGATCCCAGGCTGGCTTCTCTCCGTATTCCATTGATTCAGAGCCTGGAAGCCCACTCCTTGATGATGCCAAGGTATTTGTGACTTCAGTTGTCAAATTCAAGGGATCTCCTTAAGGGGTATGTAAGGGCCAGAACTTAAATTCTCCTAATTCTCAAGAGTGGAACCAGCAGACATCTGGCAAGCAGATCTGTAGGGGTCAGAGATCCTCTGTAAGGATGAGGAAGGTGCATGGGGGTGTTTTATCTTTTCTTAAATGACTGAGACTACTCCCTGAGCTGTATTATTGGAGCCATACCTTAGCTGCTAGAACTGTATTTAGCCTTCAGCCCCTGTAGAGTCTCTATGGACTTACAGTGCATGTTCATTACCCAAAGAGCTCATGGCTTTCCAGGGATATATATGTCCAGTGAATAAAGCAGAACTTGGGAATGGATGATGACATCAGTTGTGGTTAAGGAGACTGTAAGTAACCACAGTAACAGAAAGTGATTAGCTGTCTTTGACTGACAGGTTTGTTTTGTGGATATCACAGAAGTGGGTCTTCTGGGAGATCCCCAAAAGAGTAAGGGCAGTAAAGGTTAATCCTAGCCTAAACCAGGGATCCAGTTAATGATAACTGAAATGACTGGAAGCAGAAGGAAGGTGAAGGCACTCAAATACTTCAGCCTTATCTTACTAAGCTAGGGGAAGCTCACTGGCGTTCTTTCTGATCATGATCTTAAAAGCAAGTTTTAAAATGTGTTCTGTTTCTCCTTCTTCCCTACCCCTCCCTTGGCATAAGCATTTTTTGTTCCATAGAATGTTAAGCAGTTTTTTCCTCCTCTTACTTTTCTCTCCACTCCTATTCCTTTGAAGGTTAAAGATGAGCCTGACTCTCCTCCTGTGGCCCTTGGTATGGTGGATCGCTCTCGAATACTCCTCTGTGCTCTCACGTTCCTTTGCCTTTCCTTCAATCCTCTGACATCCCTCCTGGATGCCCGAGGAGCCACAGAGTCTGACAGCCTGGTGCGCCACGGCTCTGGCAGGAACGTGCTGACCATTGAGTCAGGTAACAAACTAGAATAGTTTGGACCACAGAAAGTGGCCAGGCTTACATGGTCTCCTTAAAGACCATCTCCAGCTGTGGCGGCTGCAGGTCACGAGGTGGACTGTCGGTGTGATTCATTTGAGTGGTTTGTGTGTTCAGGGAGTTGTATGACCTTTGTTTAGTGCTTGGGGAGGGGTAATAACTGCAGGGCTGGGCGTGGGAGGAGAGCCAGCCAAGAGTGCTTGGACACGGTTCCAATTTGCATCCGCATCCAGTGTTCTTCTTGCACAAAACCAGCTATTCCTCGGTGTGGTGAGGCAGATGGGGCACCTGTTTGTAGCCCAGCAGCCTGGGCTCTCAGGATAGACCCTTGAAAAGTAGTTCAGGGTAAGGGGCATCCTCCTGTCCTCACCAGTCTTTGAGGCATGTTCACTTTAGATTTGTTTTTAAGGTAACTGACTGATTTTTGTAACTTAATAATAAAGTCGTAGGCAAAGAATTACTTCACAAACACTGTTGCTGTAGGGTCTTGCAACTGTCTTGTTCAATACGCTTATTCCATAATATTCATGGTTTAGAGTACGGCAGCTTAGGGGAGGGCAGAGGATTCTGTTGGCATGCTGTCATTTCCCTGACTGGTAAATATGCTTCCTCGGTGTCGTTTTGTAAACCAGAAAATGACACTGAAGTATTGAGTACCTGTGGGTGTATCTGATAGAAAAATCAGAATACAAGGTACTCCAGGAAAACTAAGTGCTGACTCAGTTTTTTTATAGATCAGTCTTGTAAAAATAACTATTTTTATTTAGTTGGGAATGTTCTGGCCTGGAGTTTGGATGAAGAGCTGTTGATACAGGTGTTTCCTGATTAAAATGCAGTCTGCAAAAATTGATACCACATGTGGCAAGCATAGCAAGACATCTTTCTGGATCTGTGCTCATCCTGTTGCTAGGCTTTCGGTGTCCAGATTAACTTTTAACTTCCCTTTTGGGATGTCCATTGCAGATGCGGGTGGTTGGTTTGGCTGGATGATGCCCACGCTGATCCTGTGGCTTGTGAATGGAGTGATTGTACTGAGCGTGTTCATAAAGCTCCTTGTGCATGGAGAGCCAGTGACCCGGCTGCACTCAAGGTCATCGGTCACATTCTGGAGGCATCGCAAGCAAGCGGACCTGGATTTGGCACGGGTAAAGTTGACTTGTTGTTTTGCATCAAACGCATCTTCTAGGAAGGGAAGTGGGTGAATGTGGCCTAGTGAGGCAGTGGCTTGGCACTTGCAAGAGCATGGTATTCCTAGAGTGGATTACCCTGTCTGATTTCAGAGGAGCTGGTGCTAGGTTGTCTTGAGTGGATTACCATCCTCCCTCAGCCTAAACTAGCAAGGCATGGACATCAGCATTGGAAGAGGCTCCTAACTTCTGCCCTTGTTCCTTGCTGCTGCATCTTGTAGCAATCTTTGGCAGCAAGGTCTTGGTTTTTGTCCAGAATCTGTTCTCTGCTGTGTGTGTTTGTCTGCTGTCCTCCAGCCTCTTGGAAGTCTTCTGAATTGTTGAGGCAGCATTTGACTTTTGATATGGGGACCCTGAAACTTCCATGTGGTTTTAGAAGGCAGGAACCTCCTTTCACCTAGTGCCGATGTGTTTTGCAGGCAGTGCTGGATCAGAGCCATGTGTGGAAAGATACGTGTAGGGCCAGATTTGAAGCTGGTGTAAACGGCCTTCATGTTTACTGGGACTATGTTGACTTCCCTCAGCTAAAGATCTTGTCCTAGCTTGTGCATCGGTTTGTCTTGCTCCATGCCGAGGAGGTCCCGAAGTGTCTCTGTGATGGTGCTTTCAGTTGTTGAACTTTTTGTGCTGTTACTTGCAGGGGGATTTTGCTGCAGCTGCATCAAACCTGCAGACTTGCCTGTCGGTACTCGGCCGAGCACTGCCGGCTTCCCGCCTGGACTTGGCCTGCAGCCTGTCCTGGAACGTGATCCGCTATAGCCTGCAGAAACTGGCGCTGGTGCGGTGGCTACTGAAGAGGACTTCTCATCAGTGGCGGGCCAGGGAGGCCACTGCAGGCTTTGAGGATGAGGCCAAGACCAGTGCTCGGGATGCGGCTCTAGCATATCACAAGCTCCATCAGCTCCACATAACAGGTAGGAGCAGAGGTGGCAGATCTGCTGTGCTTGTTTTGCCAAATGAGGAGGCTCAGAGCTGATCCTGGGGGATACAGAGAGAGCACTACAGCCTCCTTTCTCTGGGAGGGCTGCTGTTGGAAATCAGCTCAGCAAATTTCAGAAGCCACTTACTGAAACACAACAGGCTTATGCAATAGAAGAGCTCTGTAGGAATGGCCAAAGCAACAGCAGTATCTCAAGTTACATGTTCCTGAGTCTGCAGAAGTGGCTGAGAATCTTTCCCAAGCAGCAGTTCATTGAGTCCAGTCACTTTTTGCTGCTGTTAAGGGCTTGTTTCATCTCTGTCACTTGGGAACATGATGTGGAAGCCAGGACTGGGGTTAATTGCTGGAAGAATTTAAATTTCCAATGCTGTGTAGAGTGCAGATTGCCAGTTGGTGTTGATATTCTTTGAAAACCTGGGTGTGTGCACATGTACTAAGGAAGTGCTTGAATGTTGCTTGTGAACGGTTGTTTTTGCCATTTCCTTGGCAAACCAATTTTCAATATTAATAGGATCCCAGCACATCAGAAATCCAAGCTGAACTTCCTTATGCCTAATCATGCTGTGTGAATTGCAGACATGCAGACAGGGATAAGTGTAGGTACAGGTGTGGACTGCAAAGGAGTTCAGTTTAATAGTGATTAATATAGTGAGACAAAATTTGCTGATGATTTTATTCTAACTGGTTTAGCTATTCATGGCTTTCTTGCAGAAGCAAAACTGTGCATGCCAACCTTGGTGTCCATGGAGGAAAGACTCGGTTACGGTTGTACTGTTGCCTGGCGAAGTAGGCATATGATGTTGTAAACTTCTCATGTCAACAGGTTGTCATTGTCTCTTTAGGCCCTGCAAATCATGGTAGTATTTAGTAGCTGGTACTACTGCATTAAAATTTAACACTTTTCCTTTCCCTCCTGCTGCAGGTAAACTTCCCTCCAGCTCAGCTTACTCAGGCTTGCACATGGCCCTGTGTGCTGTGAATCTGGCCGAGTGCGCAGAAGAAAAGATCCCACCCAGCACAATGGCAGAAATCCACCTCACAGCTGCAGTTGGCTTGAAGACCCGCTGTGGAGGAAAGCTTGGCTTCCTAGCGGTGAGTTGTCATCTCCTCTCCCATCACACCTCCAAGCAGAGCTCTGGGAAGGCCTGCAAGCTGGCATTGCTGTAGCTCAGGGCATCTGGTAACACAATTACAGTATGGCCTGCAATTGTGATACGAGCTGTAATTATGATATGACCTTCGTTCTCGGTGGTGTGTCTCTTTCCCTGGATGCTGTTCTTAATCTTAGCCTCTCTTTTCCTCAGAGCTACTTTCTAAGCCAGGCTCAAAGCCTGTGCAGCTCGGAGAGGAGTGCCATTCCTGACTCGTTGCGTTGGCTGTGCCATCCCCTGGGACAGAAGTTTTTTGTGGAGCGGAGCTGGACGGTGAAGTCTGCTGCAAAGGAGAGCCTGTACTGCACCCAAAGGAACCCTGGTGAGAGCCAATTGTGTCCCGAGTGTGTGGCCTCCCACCGCTTCAAGCATGGGAGTCTCTCCAGCTCTGGGACAAAAGTGGATGTCTTGTTTGAGAGTGTGCTCTTGTATGACTGCCCTGCTTGTGGTCTTGATGGGCGAGAGGAGCTGTGGAGCTGGGACATGTTTCCTCCGCCTGCAGGAGCTGGCTTTCCTCCCTTTGTATACTGTGTTGTGTCATCCCACTTGTGTCCTTTACATGCTGGAACACAACCTGGATGTGGCCCTGAATGCCTGGGGGGTGTCTTTGGCGTGACCAAGGTTTATCCTCTGCAGAGCAGTGTCATCACTCTTTTGCTGAGTGGCTGAAGTGCCAGAGAGATGTTTGGCCAAGGGCTGCAGCTTTATAAATGGAAATGGATTAAAGGGTTAAAAAGACCCTGAAAACTTAGTCTTTAGAAATCTTAGCATGAATTCCTCAAGAATTTCCCTCTACTGCTCTTCCTTTTGCACCTACATTTTGATTCTTTTTGTATCAGGAGGTGGCTGTCACCGTATGCAAGTGAAATGGTTTGGGTTTTTTTATTCTTCTCTAGCGGATCCTATTGCACAAGTTCATCAGGCGTTTTGTGAGAACCTGCTAGAGCGAGCAGTGGATTCACTTGTGAAGCCTCAGACTAGGAAAGAGATAGCAGGACAAGAGGAGGAGGAACCATGGTAAGTTTTGAGTGCCATGCTGGGGACTGCTTACCGCAGCTGCAGGCTCTGACACAGAGCTCATAACTGTTGACTGAGCACTCTGGGGAAAATTGAGTGGTTAGTCCTTATTAAAGACTTGAAATGGCTGTGTGAGTCTGACCACCACAGCTTATTAGAAGGGTGAGCTGTGCCTTTTTGTCTTAAAACCTCTGAAATCAAAGGTGAACCCGGGCATGGTAAGGATTTCTGGTGTTGGCTCGCATAGTACTGGTTGATTCCTGGACAGGATGGATGGTGCTTTCTCTGCTGTGGCAGAGTTTAATGTTCAGGAGCACTAAAATTAGTGTGCATCTACCACTTCTATACACCAGAACATATGTCCAGGGCTCTAAGAGTGTGAAGGTCTGGCATGTCAGTGACCCCACCAGCCTGCTACATTATGCATGAGTATTCTCTTAACTGAAGTGCCACATTTACCAGCAGTGAAAATTCAAACTTGACACGTGGTCAGAGGGGGAGAGGTGATGTTGGCTGAAATTGTCATTGCTTCTAAGCTCTGTGACCAAATGAAAGGGGACAATAGGTGAGAATCGGAGCAGCTTTTTCTACTGAAACATGTCCAGCTCTTTCCTGGACTCCATGGGAAGTGGAGCCTCAGCCTTTGCCAGCAATTCTGCACTGTTTCTAGCTGATCTCCAGATATGCTGGTGCCAGGCAAATGCTGTGTAAATATATAGGAAGCTCTGTAAAGATCCTGTCCCCAAAAAGTGTGGATAAAAGCCTCAAATGAGAAGATAACCTGGTTTTCCCTACCTTTATAGGGAGAATATTGCACATTTAGCTTTTTTCCCAATCTTATGTCTCTTTTCTAGCATCGTTGCAGAGAACGAGCAGCAGTTCAGTCTGCTTGCACAATACAAATGCTTGTAACCAGAGGCTGCTGTTGATGATGAGAGAAGGAAGCAGGATTGGTATAAGTGAGGTAGATTGACTGTCTCCTTTTGGGAAGACCTAGCTTTATTGAATCAGCAAGCCTTTTTGTCTCCCTCTAGGGGTAGGAGCTCATGATCTTCCTCTGTGGCATGTTCCAGGATATTAGATCATTGCTCCATATGCTACTTTCTCTGACCAACGCTATGAAGGTGTTGTTACTTGCGTTTGTATTTACATATATGCAAACAGTCACTTGCAGAAGTGTAGTTCAGCCTGTCTTGGAGGCAGTGATTGAAAAGGAGCCTGTAATCAACTCGTAACATATGTCATGTCTGTCAGCAGATTCAGGACACTGGAGGGGATGCTGGTGGCTTCTGTTTAGTATTTGTAGGATTTGGGTTGCTGACTAAGTGCTGATATAGATTCTCTTTCACTTTAAATATGTATTACATGCTTTAAGCTGCCTCTTAGTCCCTTCCATGAGAGTGGTACCACCTTTTTTAAGGACTTGAGTACAGCCTGCTCACCTGTCCCTTAACTGAAGAGCAAATGTCCGTGGCACACAGTCCACAGTAAGTCCCAGCATCTCTGTAGCTGAGGTGAGAGCCCTGGGGTTGACTCCACTTCTGCAGTGCTCTCCTTGCACAGGGAGATGTAAGGCTACTTCTCACTGAGTATCTTTAGGGAGGTCTCTTCAGTCTGACAGTGTTGTGTTACTTCTAGAGCTTGAACTTTTTGCTGGCTTAATGGGTCAACACTGTTTAAAACTGCCTTGTGACTGATGAGAAACACTTCAGGCTTTGGTATGTCCTGTTTGACAGCATAGCGAAGGTCTGCCTTGCTTCTTGTTTCAGCGAGTTCTCCGGTGCCGTGGAGTACCTGAAATTGCTCAACTCTTTCTTGGACTCAATGGGAAGTGGAGCCCCACCCTTTGCCAGCAATTCTGTACTCAAGTCTGCCCTGGGTAAGTCTGACAGAACCGAAGCTCTCCCAGCTGCAGGAACTACTGCTGAGAGAAATGCAGTCCTGGGAATGGGACTTGATTGCTGAGCAGCAGCACACTGCAATGTGGTGTGGCAGCTCAGACTGGAAGAGGGTGATTGGCAAGGCTTGTACGTTTAGCTGTGTTGTTGTAACACTGGGTGCCCAGGTGGAACTGCTGATGTTTGTATTGCTGGGTGTGTTCCAAGCTGAACCCCGTGCCATCAC
This sequence comes from Strix aluco, assembly GCF_031877795.1. NCBI lineage: Eukaryota > Metazoa > Chordata > Aves > Strigiformes > Strigidae > Strix > Strix aluco. The sequence continues at coordinate 32,554,148 of NC_133935.1, forward strand.
TGAGAGCTTGCTCCTGGCAATGCAAAGTGAGAGGAAGGGTGTAACATATAAACAAGCATAGCAGTGTTGCAGTTGATGTGCAGGAAGGTTTTTTTCCATTTAATTACCTATTGGACCAAATACAGGTTAACTTCACTTTCACAGCAGCTGTCATGTATATTCCTCAATCTCCAGAGACCTGCAGTCCCTGCTGTAGGCAGGCTTTGAGCATACATTGGGAGGTGCTTGGTTTGGTCCCTTTGTGTATATTTAGTGGGACGATGAGAGCTGTAGACTCCCCTGAGCACACAGCTCGTCTGGGCTTGGCTGGTAGTAGGCTGCTGGAGTATTTGTCTTGGTGTTGGTACAGATAGCACCTGGCAGCTCACTGAGATGCTGCTGGAGCTTTAGACACAGACTTAACTGTGCTGTACCTAAAATTTGTAGAGCAAACACAGAAGGAAAACTAGATACTTATTTTTCTAGGAATTATTTTTTGGTATAAAGGGAAGTCAGTGTTTGGGTCAACGTTGTCATGAAATTTCAAAGCAGGTCAGAGTAGCAGAGCATATGTCCTTTGGTCCTAGGTAGGCTTTGGGAAGTTTTTGAGGGGATGTTAAATAATGGAGGATATTATATAGGGAACTTGAAGTTACTGGCTTGATGGTGATTAGTGCTAAGGCATGGTATATAGGAGTGGAGTTGTTATTTTGGGGTGGTGAGTGGAGATCCTTGTTGGGAAGGAAGTCAACAGATTTCTAGACAGGTAGACAGAATAAGTTCTTGTTGACAAGATACAAACTCTGCATCCAAAACTGCTTGGAATCAGATGTAGAGTGTTTGCCTGCTGCTAGGTTCCTTTGTGTTCTTGCAGCACGTTTCAGTGTTTACCCGGATGGCTGCATTCCTGTGGGATCAGTTTGGGCTCATTAGCATCTCTCTCGGGGGAAGGCACCGGCAAGGGCATGTGACCCCTGCCTGCTTCTCCGAGTGGGAAGGAACTGGGTGTCTTCTCCTGGGCTGCAGCTTATGATTCTGTTTCACAGGCCCCGACGTGGTGTGCAGATGGTGGTCAGCAGCAGTGGCTATGGCAATCGGTTGGCTCAGAGGGGACGATGCAGCTGTGAGGTCTCATTTTGCCGAAGTGGAGCGCATGCCGAAATCCCTGGAGATGTCAGAGTACGTAGGCCTCGCACAACTTTCAGACCCCCTGCTCCTTCTAAACGGGGTGGCTCTTCCCTGATGCTGTTCTGTAGGGCTACCCCTACCTGTGCCCTGGAGTTGCACGCTTCTTGTGCTCTGGGATGCAATAACACCACATGAGAATGTGCTCAGCAGTTCATGTGTAGGTCAAGGCTTGAAGGCTGGTATTAGAACTGTGGACTGGAGGTATCAGAATTGCCTCTTCAGGGTTGTCTTTTGGCTTTGTTCTAATTGCACAGCTTCCCGCCTGCCAAAGTCAAACAAAAAACTCAGGCACTGATGGAAAGGCTGGTGTCACCATCTTGGTTCTTTCTTACTAAAGCATCTTTGTCAGTTCCCTTCCATTTCTCTGTGCAGTCTGTGTACGTGAGGAACAATTTCCATCTTTCTTCTGTCAAGAGATGATGATATCTCTGCTCTCGAAGATGGGAGGGTGAAAGCTGATGCTGGTTACTGCTTGAGCTCAGCTCCTGGAGCTGCCCTGTGGCAGCATGACTTGGTACCACTTGAAAGCAGTGTGCTCTTTCTCTTTCAGGAACGCCCTGGTGAAAGCCACCTTCTATGTGTGTAAAGCCATGCAGGCCTCACTGTCTGGGAAGGCAGATGGACAGCAGAGCTCCCTGGGTCACTGCGAGAGGGCCAGCAGTCATTTATGGAACAGCCTCAACATGAGCAGCGGCGGTTCTAGCACCGTCCTCAACAACGTAAGAGTTATAAGCCCCGTGATAGCACGTGGTCTGTTTTGGTTGTAAGGTTGGTCTTGCTGCAAGTGTATCACTTCTGTGTTACACTGTTGTATCTGCATTCTCTATAGCCATCCTGTGTCTCATGGGAGTAGAGGGGAAACTTCCTCCCTTTCCTTGCAGAGGGCATTGACAGCTTTTTGCCTCTGCTTTATGGAGGAGCAGAGCCGCAAGTACAACATTGTTTCCCTGGGCATGGTCTCAGATAGCTGAGCTCTCGCTCTTCTCCTGCCAGTAGCTGTCACCCCTTTCTGGTGCTTTGACCACTTCGGATTTGGCCTATGGGAAACATCCATCTCCTTCCTCCAAATGAAGTTGCTGACACCTGTAAAGCAGGACCTCATTAAGTCAAATATACTCTGTTTCAGGCAGCACTCACCAGAGTTTGAACCCTCCTCTGCAAAAGTGGGACTGTGCCATGCTATTCCTGAGTTGTGTGGGGTTTGCTTCTCTTCTTTCCAGGTTTACCTAAAGCTGGATCTTCTCTTCATGGCATATGGGTCACAGTTCTGATCCCTTCTGTCGCTCCTGGGTGGCAGCTGTAGTGCATTGTAGTTGCATTGCATGTTGTGGCAGTAACTGTGCAATGTTTCTGCAGTGCAGTACAGAGGCACTCTCCACTTTGACAGTGCGGATAGAGTCCCCTGAAAGCAACCAGGACAGCGAGTGATGCTAGGGGGCAGCAGCAGATGGGGAAAAGGGATTTGGGCAGCCACTGTGGGCTGTGTCAAGACTGCCTTTGTTGTCTCTGCAGGTAGCAAGGCTGTGTTTGCTGTTTCTCTCCAGTTAGTATCACCATTTGGGCAGAAAAGCCTTTGCAGAAGGCTGGGGGATTGCTGGTGGAATATCCCCTTGGCACATCTTGTCTGAAGTGGGGTTGGGGTCAACCTTGCCAGAGGTGTTGGCCCTCCTGGAGGGGACAGCAGCTCCTTGGGCACAGCCTGGCACCTGGGCAGAAGGCAAAGCCCTGCTCCCTTTGGTGCATTGCGGTGGGGCAACTTGGCTGGGAGGGCTGAGGAACTCCCCCGGGGGATCAGGAGGTGCTGCAGCCACCTTCCCGTGGGCTGTGTCAGCAGCTGTGTAGCAAATGGCCTGTTACCCATCTGATAGGTTGTGTTAATAAGCATGTGTGCCTGGGCACCCTGGCTCTTGCAGATGATCCAGCTGCTGGCCTGTGACTTGCTGCTCTCTCTCCGCACCAGCCTGTGGCAGAAGCAGGCGAACGCCAGCCAGGCCCTGGGTGAGACCTACCACGCCTCAGCCCCTGAGCTGACGGGCTTCCAGCGGGACCTCGGCAGCCTGCGCAAGCTGGCCCACGGCTTCAGGCCCGCCTATCGCAAGGTGACGGCTTGCCTCGCCTGCCTGCTCTGCCTCCAGCTTAGCCATAGTCTTTCCTGGGGGGATGATGGGAAAGCTGCAGCACTTTGAAACATAGAGGATGTGTGGGCTTGAGCAGTTTGGACACCTGGGGTAGGATGGTCTGCCACCAGCAGCCTCCATACTTTCTCTTGGTGGGTGATAAAGGGACTCCCATGGGAGTCTGGTGCATGTGGGGAGGTGTCCACCTTAGTTTCTACCTAGAAAACCATCAGCATGGTTGTATTGCCAAGCAAATACCATGGCATCCTGTCCCTTAATGTGGCTTCAGACCTCATCAGTCCCTCCACGTAGTGTGCAAGGAGGGCCATGTTGGCCCTGTGGGTAGCTGGGGTGTCAGATGCCTTCTGCACCTGTAGAGCACCAGGTTCTTCTCTGGGGGTTTTCCCCCCATTCTGTTCTGTTTAGTCTGTCTAGTTTTAAGTCTCTGTAGAGGAAGTGTAGTCTAAGACTTGGACAAGAGAGTTGTCTTGGTATTGTCCAGCTCTGGATTTCAAAGTTTGATGCTGTTATCAGAGCACTGCACTAGCAGCCTGGGGTGAGATGCCTGCCTAGGCCCACAGTGCCAGGGTTTGCTCTCCCATTTTCTACCCTGTTTGCTGCTCTTGTTCCTTCCCCTTTCCAGGCCACTCAGTTACGTGTCAAAAGCTTTTCCCCCCTCTTCACGGTTGCCCTGACCTGCAATTTCCCCAGAGACAGGTGGGAAGATCAGGGAGCTGCAGGGAAGTGGGTCTCTGTTCTTGTCAAGGTGTTAGCGCTCCGCTCTCGAAATGTGGTGGCTGAAGGATGATGCGAGTTCAGCTGCAGCATCACCCCTGTGGCAGCCTGCCTCTCACCCTCCCCCCCACAATCCTGCCTTCCCTTCCAGGTCTTCCTCCATGAGGCCACTGTGCGCCTGATGGCTGGTGCCAGCCCTACCCGGACCCACCAGCTGCTGGAGCATAGCTTGAGGCGACGCACACCCCAGAGCAGCAAGCAAGGTCAGCCCCGGGGCCCAGGCAGCGACCCACTGCCTGTGGGGCTGGGGGGGGGGGCAGCGCTTGGGCAAGGTGGGGGGGCATAGCTGCAACCTGCAGCCTCTTCCCCATGTCTGAGACTCAGGATAATGAGCTCCTGTCAGCCTATGGCTCACAGCGATGCTTCTGCCACGCTCTCTACAAGCTGGCTAACACGAGCTGCCAGACCTGGGCTGGAGGTGTTGGTGAACAGGCTGGAAAACATTTACCTTCATCCAGCCATGCGTGCACAAAACTTGGCAGGCTGGAGTTTGGGGCGGTCAGTGCAGAGGAATGCCAGGAATCCTGAAGGGGAGTGCCAAGAGATGTGGTGCTGGTTATAAAATCTCTTGGGTGTTTAAGGAAATGGGCAGATGTGTGTGCTGATGCTGGGATGAGCCCTAGGAAGTGGAATGAAAGGGACTGTCTTTGTAGAAGACAAGATTGCCAGTCCCTGCCTGACTCCAGCTCAGACTGTTCTCTGCTAGCCTAAAGCAGCTGCTTTGGGGTCCACAGGGCGTCCCCCACAGGGCACCTTCCCAGCTGTGAGATGCTAGCCAGAGATGCCTGTGCTCACTGGTGCCAGTCGAGGGCCTGCATGGCAGGGTTTTGTCACGCAGGTGGTAGCTCCATCATGAGCTTTCTTTCTCTTTACCTGTAGGTGAACTGGACACCCTGCCAGGCCAGAGGGAGCGAGCCACAGCCATCCTTTTGGCCTGCCGCCACCTCCCCCTCTCCTTCCTCTCCTCCCCGGGCCAGCGTGCCGTCCTGCTGGCTGAGGCCGCCCGCACCCTGGAGAAGGTGGGGGACAAGCGCTCCTGCAACGACTGCCAGCAGATGATCGTTAAGCTGAGTGGGGGCACGGCCATCGCCGCCTCCTAACGCTGGCGTGGGGCCACCTCGTGCGAAGACAGCCTGGTCGACCATCAGCCTGGACTTCCCTTCTGGAGCTTAAAAAAAAAAAAGTGCTAGGTTAGGGCTGTGCCGGTGGGATCGTGATGGGTGGGAAAGGGAGGGAGGGTTTTGGTTTGGTTTTGTTTTGTTTTTTACCTTGCCCCAGGTTTAGCTTTATTAGCCCCCTTGCTTGTTCTCAGGCACTGCAGCAGGAATCTGTCTAGTTGTGGTTTTCGTGACCATGCCTGGGGCTGTTGGGAAGCGCTGCCCCAACCCAGAGCCCCTGTCCCAGCGGGGGGCAGAAGCCCACAAGCCCAAGGGATAGAGAAGTGGCACATCCTGTGTCTGTCCTCATGGGCATCTTGTTTCCTTCCCAAACACTTCAGTGGAAAGAAACCTTTGGGAAGGGCAGAGGAACCCTGCGGGGCTGCTGCTTTCTGGGGCTGTTCCTGAGAGAGAGGGGGAAGGCACCAGCTTTCCTTGAGCTGTGTGTCAGGAAACTGAAGCCCCTTAGACCCAACTTAGAGGTGCTCTGGAAGTATCGCTTGGGGCCAGTACTGCCCGACAAATTTCTCTACAGTTTTTATACAGGTTTTTTTATAGGAGTGTTTGTGGCTTTACAAAAACATAGGGAAGGATGCAGCAGATTTCCCTTCTCCACTTCATGTGTCTCCTTCCTGTGATAGCTGCCTCCGGTTTTTGGCAGGAGGCTGGGTTTGTGGCAGCCTGCAACAAGCAGAGCCTTTTAGAAGTCTGGGGCATCCCTAGTCTTCTGGTGCTGGGTGGCAGCAGAGTTGGACGTGCAGCGCCCTGCATTCGGCGTGAAGAGTGAATGCTGCTCTGGTGCCTTTTTGTTGATGCAGAAACAATTTTTAGAAACAGGGTTTTTTTTTATTTTACTGAACTCCCAGTCCTAGAACTTGTCTTCAGGTGTTTCTCCTTCTGTTCTCTAACTGCTCAACAGCTGCTGAAGTCCTGCAGGGACTGGGAGGCACTGGTTCAGGGTGTGAGTCTCCAAGCTCTTACCATTGCTCTTCAGAGCAGTTTGACTAGCAGGTTGTAGACTTTCCAGGGTGGGGGAGACGGACTGGGGACAGGGAGGGAACGGTTTGCCCTCTTTCTCTCTGCCTTTCTTGTTGCATCTCTCCAAAGAAGTGCAAAGTAGTTGCCCTCTCACATGTGCAAATGTGGAAACCAGCATTGGCAGATGGGCATCACTGTTTGCACCAGTGTGTGCTCAGTGTCACTGGCTAGAGGTACTTAAACAGGGCAGCAGCCCAACCTTATCCTGTCCCAGTCAGGCCCGTACAGCCCGATTCCTCCTGAAAAATCGGAACTCGAGCTGTTTTGCAAGAAGCTTCTACGTGTATCCAGCTTCTGCAGAGGGACATGAGAGCTTGAGCTCCTTCCAGAATGAGGGGAAAAAGGTGGGGGCTTGTCTCAGTTTGCATGGGGTCTTCTGGCATCAGGGAGGTTGTGTTTCCAATCAGTGTAGGGGTTACTCTGATGGCAGACACTTCTGCTTTGTGCTGGTATCCTAAGTGTGCAGAACAACTCTTGGGTTTGGGTGGGTTTTGATTGCCTATTCCAAGCTTCCTAGCTTATTAGTGATCTTATTTTGGAGGTTGGATCACATCCTCCTACTTTTTCTCCTCTTCAGTGGCTCTCGCACTGTGTTTCTGGTCATGGGTTTTTCCTAAAATACAGAAACCCCCTTACCTGTGGCAACCTCAGGGTTACTTCACATTTTCCCAGATCTGCGTCCAACACGTGGGAAGTTTTGTGCTTTAGTAAAAGAGGAGGCGAGACTTCTGGAACACTGAGATGCTGTGTCTTCACTTTGTCAGTAATGGTGGACCGAGTCCTGGGGGGTGGGCTGCAGGGAGTACTGGCTGGGCTGGGGGTGGGAGGCTGCTGGGCTGAAACCCTGGTAGCTAATGGCATGATCCATGGAGGGTCCTAGTACCTGCTGGTAGTTCTCTCCCCTCCAGGCCAAGGGATCTTTGCCCTGTTTTTTCTATACTGTTCATAAATTTGCTGCCCATCTGTCCCTACAACTTTTTTTATATGTGTGTATATATACTGTAACTTTTTTTGTTTGCGGGTGGGAGGAAATTGTTTTATGGATTATTTGAAGAAAGTCTATTTATCCACATGGAGTTCGGAGTAGGGATGCTTTGTGAAACGAGGTGCAACTGGTGGTGGGGAGGTTCCCCAGGGAACATATCTGCTGTCTGAAAACCCTGTTCCAGGGCTCCTGAGCATCTGTTACTTAATAAAGGCGAACGTTACCACCACCTCCTGCCTGCCCTCTTTTTCTTGGCCTTCTTCATCCCACCCAGCAGCTGCTCTTAAGCACAGGTGAGCCTGAAACAGAGACATCCAACTACACAAGTGCCTTGGGAAGCTGTCACTCCTTTGTCTGGAAAATGGAGCTGTATGGCTTGCGATGAGATGGTCCCTTGGTGGAGCAAGTGTGGTGTCTGTGTGCTCCTTTGGAAGCAACCCAAGAGGCTGAGGGCTTGAGCAGAGCCAAACGAGGTAGAGCTGAGCCAGAAGCCTGCAATTTTAGGAGCATCTATATGGAGGAAAGCTTTTACCTCACCTTGCTTGGAACAATGTCCTTTTGCTCTATCTCTTCATTTCTCTGCTTCCCCCTGGTAAAACTCTGTCAGAACCATTAAACTTCAGACAGAGGAGATCTGTTTGCTTTTCATGTAGCTGCTCAAAGCATTTTGCAGTTCCTACCACATCCCTCGTTTGGGGGGTTCCCTGGGGGAGGGGTCTTTGCACCCTGCCGCCTGTGGGGAAGGGGCTGGGGTTTTGGGAGCAGCATGGGGTCCCCCAGCCAATCCATACCAAGGCAATACAGTTTAATGTATTATTTATTGACAAGGTGGAGGCTGGGGCAGGGGGAAAGGGTAGGCTGGAGAGGGAAAGAGGCTGCTTGGGCTCTGCTGGCAGCACTAGGATTGTGCTTTGAGTCCGTTGCTCTTCCTCCACCTGCTCACAGGGGCTAGGTGGGGGTGTCTGGCCCCAGCAGGATGTGTCCCCCCCATCCCTGGGGGCTGTGGTCTGTCCAGCATCAGCCACCAGCCCCTGAGCTGCACGCTGCTCTGTCAATATGGCCCCAGTTCAGCCTCTTCAGAGGGTGGGCTCAGAATGGCTGGAACTTGTTACCCACATGAGAGGGACAGCTTGGCCCACGGTGCCTCCTTGATGGTGAAGCGCAGCCCATCCACGGGAGAGGAAGGACGGCAGGTCTCCCGCCATGGCCGGCTGTTGTGGTTTACGTAGGACCTATGATGCTTTGCTCCAGCAGGCCGCCCCTTGGGGAGGCTGTCAGCGACGCTCAGGCAAGGGGGCAGCCCCAGCCGCCGTCCCCAATGGCACTGGCCGTCAGACGGTGACCTCGGTCTTGCTGTTGGTGGTGAGGTGCCGGGGGGGCTGGCCGTACAGCAGGGTGGCCGGGCCAAAGGCCTCGGGCGGCCCCTCAGGGCACAGGGCAGCCAGGCCTGGCCGGCGGGCGCCGCGGGGGGGGGCCCCCTCCCAGCCCCCTGGGAAGGCCGGGCCCCCCAGCAGCTTGGGGCCCTTGGCCTTGGCCGCAGGCAGAGGGCAGCCCTCGGGCAGCGCGGGGGCCTCAGTTGGCGGGAAGGGCAGGGTGCCGGTGGGGGAGGCCTCCGGCCCCCCGAACCGCCTGTAGAAGTCCTCGGGGGCGCTCTCTGTGGGGACAGGGGTGCGGCGTCACCCCCGCAGGGACACCCCCCTCGGCTGGCACAAGGGGACGGGGGGGGGGCTGCGGGGGGGGGATCCTGGGTGCTGATTGGCTGGGGAGGGGGGGGGGATCTTGGCTGTGGATTGGCTGGGGTCTGTAGGGTCTGGGAGATCCAGGGTACCGATTGGCTGGGCAGTGTGTCCATGGGGGATCCTGAGCTCTGATTGGGTGGGCAGCGCTGCAGGCCTGCGTGGGACCCTGGGCGCCGACTGGCTGGGGACTGCGGGGGGTCCGTGGGGGACCCTGGGCGCCGACTGGCTGGGCAGCAGGTCGGTGGCGCAGTGGGGGAGCCGCAGAGCCTCTGCCATGTGCAGCCGCCCCGGGGAACTGGGGTGCCTGTCCTGCCCGTGCCTCTCTGCGAGCCTCCCGCCCCTCCCCACCCGTCTGCAGGGTCCACGGGGCACATTCCCCCCGCCCGGCCGCCATCCCGGCCCACGCGACAGCGGCACTCACCTCCAGCCTTGAGCGTGGCGTAGGCAGCGTAGGCGGGGGGCGGCAAGGCCAGGCTGGTGGCCAGTGGCAGACGCTTGCCGTGGCCGTGGGGCCGCCCCAGCGGGGGTGCAATGGCCACCGCATTATTCAAGGGTGGCTTGTCTGGAGGAGCAGAGGCAGGTGCTCAGCCATGGGCAGCACCCTCCCGCTGCCTTTATTCACCCAAGGGAGCTTATTTTTCCCCACTGCACCAGTACCTTACCTGTGGCGGTCCTGGGGGGCCCCCGGGCCAGCCCCTCACCCAGCGGGACCTGCACGTCCCCCATGAGGCCATCCACATGCTCAGAGGGGCCATGGCCCGGCTGCTTCAGCAGGTCCGTCAGCGTCCTGGGAAGGGGGTGAAGGGCTGTTAGGGTGATACCCCACTACTCTGGTCCTGCTTATGTACCCCAGCCCTGAACCCTGCCCTCTGGAGACAGAGCTGGGCAGCTGGAGGCTAGAAAATGGCTACTGGGAGCAAGGAGTGCACCCAGGCCTCCAACCCATCCTTTGCAAGGGGGCTAGTGAGCCCCCTCAACAGTGAATTAGGGTCTGGCTGGGGCTGAGACCTCCCAGGGCCAGGAGCATCAGCAGATAAGGGCAGCAAGGGAGATGCATGGCTCGGAGCAGGCTGCAAGGGTATCACGAACTGAGCCAAAGGGACCCGAACTGATGGCAGCTGGAGCGACACTTCGGGAATGTTCCCACAGAACAAAAGCCTGGTGCAGAGAGGGGAGAGGAGGCGAAACCTCCACTCAAGTCCCTTCAAAGCTGAGAAGACCCTGAGGAAGGGATTAGAGAGGCCACTTGTGCCCCTTTGGGGATGCGGATGAACTAGCAGCGCACACGCTGTCCCTGCATAACACCCTCCTTATAAGTAACAGCATTAAACATTAAACACCATTACATAAGATAAAGCCCTATTTTGTTTAACATTCATGGACAGAGATGCTGCAGTCCCACCGTGGCACACTGGCAGTGCCGGAGCAGGGCACACCAGCAGTGCCGGAGCTGGGCACACAGCAGTGCTGGAGCAGGGCATGCCCACACAACGTTGCAGCCTTTGGCAGCAAGTCCCAGGGCAGGATGGGATGTTCCTGCTGGCGTTGGTCTCCATGAGGAGGACACTGGCCATTCCCCCTGCAGAGACCGGCCCTGCATGACTGCAAGGGCTTAGGGATGTCCACTCGGGGCTTTTTTTGGCTCCCTAATCCCTGGCTCACTGTCAGCACGCCTCGCACCTTGAAGGCTCTGCCTGGCTCATAGACACACACTGGGAGCTGCAGCAGGAGCTCACAGTTAGCAAGTGGCTGGATGATAAAACAGCAGATTAAACTCAACATGGATAAATGCAAATTGGAGAGGAAGCGGGGAATAATCCTGTCTTGGTGGATGTATCAGCTCGTGGCTCCAGAGCGCTCAAAAGCCCAGTGAACCTAGTGCAGGGAATTGCCAGGGAAGGCAACGAGAACAACAGGGAAAGCAATGCATTATGCCTGGGTATGCAGACGCTCAGGGGGCCCTGAGCACTGTTCTGGGGACATTTTCCCTCCCAGTTTGGATCCAGTCAACATCACAGGGCAATGGCAAGAGAAAGCTACAAGGGAGAGTTGCTTGTCCTTTGGGTTCAATTCACATAATTCTTGGGGAGCTTTGGGTAACAACCCCCCTAGGATCACTTAACCTCCAAATGGGCCAACAGACCCTCATGGAGCAAATCAAATTGAAATGAGGGAGGAAAAACCCTTGGCACCAGTATATACTGTGGGTTTACCAGCTGGAAGGCAGCTTGGCAGAGAAGGGCCTGGAGATCATGGTGAACACCAAGCTGACCATGAGCCAGCAGTGTGTCCTTGGGGCAAAGGCTGCATTAGGCAAAGGGTTGCCAGCAGGACCGAGGGAGGTGATCCTTATCCTTCCCCTCTGCTCAGCACTGGTGAGGCCACACCTGGAGTGCTGGTTCCAGCTCTGGGGTCCCCAGCACTGCAGAGACATGGACATACTGGAGAGAGTCCAGCAAAGGGCCACAAAGATGATGGAGGGACTGAAGCATCTCTCCTGTCAGGAGAGGCTGGGAAAGCTGGGACTATTCAGCCTGGAGAGGAGAAGGCTCAGAGGAATCTTACCAATGTATGTGAACATCTGAAGGGAGATTGCAACAAGGACAGCGTCGGGCTGACAAGAGGCAATGGGTGCAAATGAAAACACGGGGAATTCTGTTTAAACAGAAGAAACAACCTTTTTTCCTGCAAGGGTGGTCAAATGCTTGATCAGGCTGCCCAGGGAGGCTGTGGCACCTCCATCCTGCAGCTATTCAAAGCCCCAAACCTCCCCAGGAGCTCTCCTGCACCTGACTGACCCCAGCACTGGGCCCAGCCAGGCTCCTTTGGTCACGGGTGCTGCACCCAGAGAAGCTCTGGGCACAAGCCCAGGCGGGCGGCAGGCTGTGCCCAGGCAGGGCAGTGGGGAGGCAGGTCCCCCTGAGGCTGTGGGCTGTCAAGCTGGGGAGCTGCCGCCCCGTCAGCTGCCACCTTCCCCGGGGTGCGCTGCTCGCTGGCCCCCTCACCACTGGCCACTGCCCGCTCTCGCCTGTCCCCGGGGCCCAGCGCTCAAACAGGCTTGTTTCACCAGGAAGTTCAGTGCAATTTGACCTATTTTTAAATTTTTTTTTTCCTCCGGTCTATTTATGAAGCTTGAGCAATCCTTTCTCTGTGACTTCCTCTCCAGATAAATCCATCAGTGCTCTTTCTCATAAGCCTGCCCTCCTCACAGACCACCTGAGGTGTGTGGACGATAACAGTTAACAATAATGGCACAAGCAGTCTATTAACGAGCTATTTTGCTAGGGTGAGAAGCATGAGACCTCAGCAGCAGCAACACCCTGACTCACCCCCCACCTCCCCACCTTGCACCATGAGCCGTGGGCCCCCAGGGGCTGCACACACCCCCCCCCCCCCCCCCGCCCCGTCCCCAGGTGGTGCGGTGCAGGTGAGGTAGACCTGGAGGGTGACACCATGCTGAGGAGCTGCTGTCTCACCATATGTGTTTTGGGGGGTTTTAAGAGTCCCAGCCTGGTCCTGTGGCTAGGGGGCTTGGTGAAGGTCAGGCCACATGTCCCTAGGTCACCTGGCGGTCTGTAGCACCAAGAGAACTCCAGAGTGCAGAGGGTGGTGGGGAACACAGGGCAGATGTGGCTTTAAACCTGCACTGCTCGTCTGCAACAAAACACTAATGAGTGGCACCACCGAGGCCATCCACCCCTGTGGCCGGGGATGCCAAGCACATGAGACCATGTGTGAAGGTCACTTGCCACCCAGCTTGCCTGAGCACAGTCTCGCCCGTGTCGGCATGCAGCCACCTCCATGGCAAGCGTGGCTGTGCCAACAGGTCCAACCAAGGTTCCCCAAATCAGCCTGGTGTGAGCCCTGAGACCAAGCAAAGAGGGAGAGGCAGATTCAGGGACAGTGATGACAGAGGCCAAGACAGCTCCATGGCAGAGGCTGGCATGCAGCGCTCGGTGCTCTCAAGCCATCCTTGGGGGAGCCACCTTCACATGGAATGGAGATGCCCATATGAGAGCAGGACCCAGGGCCTGGCAGAGCACACCAGCCCAGGGGCCGACCCACTTTTGGGAGGCCCAAGCCCCACACCCGTGGCAAGCCTGACAGGAGAGCTGCTGCAAGTCCTGGGCAAAGGACCAGGCAGAGATGGGAGGAGACAGGAGTGAAGCCTCCAGAGGAGAGGAGAGATGACAGAGTGATGGGTGAAGTGATATTGCCCCGAGCTGGAGTGAACCCTTGGAGGGAATGCAGAAGGTGACAGTCGCTGGCTGAGCAGGGCAGTGAGGGTTTGGAGCAGGGGCACGGTGGTGGAGACACACGGCACGTTGCAGCTGTGGGTGGGCTGCCACCCCGGCCGACCATGCCACCTCTGTGCCCACCGAGAGCGTCACCTTCACCTCCCAGGAGGGACACTTCCCATGTCTTACAGAGCATCTGCTTGGGGCAGGGGGTGCCCATCTGTACAACCGAGCAGCATGGGAACTGCGAGACACCTGCCCAGCATGGCTTGGACACTCAGGGATGCTCAGGAAGGCTTGGAGGGTAGCAAGGTGCCTTTGCAAAACTGGAGTTGCAGCAGGCGGAAATGGAGCTTGGGCAAAGCATTGGGCGGTGGGAGTGAGCCCACCTGGCTGGACATTGTTCAGTACAGGGACAGGGGGTCCAGGTCTCCCTTCCTGATGGAGCTGGGTCTCCTCTCTTGTGCCCCAGAGAGTTGAGGTGGCACATGATGACTCTCCATGCTGCCTGCAAACACGTTTTCTAAGTCTTCACCACCACCTGCTACTGTGGGATCAACCACAGGCATGGCCGCAGACTGGAGCAGTGCCAGAGAAACACCCAGGGCAGTCGGATGCACAGTGGGGCCAGGTTTTGGGACCCCAAATAGCATAGGGGGACCCAGAGAATGAAAAGCCAGCATCAGTGTCTCAGCTACTGCTGCTGCCAGGGCACCTGCTCCCACCAGCTGTTTTGCCCCTCTTCAGCATCCCCGCTGCCCCCCAGGAGGCTGCTCCTCACCCAGCTCTTCCCATAGGGATGTTCACTCCAGCCATAACCTGCAATCCCCTCCCAGGAGGTTTTGGGGAGAGGTTCAGGGTGCGTGCCTGCTTTTTGCAATGGGCACAGCCAGATCCCAGCGGCCCCCAGGGACCCAACGTCCCCGGAGATCCGGGGCCTGAAGAAAAACACAGGCAGGTGTTCCTGACTCAACGCAGGGTTTGGCCAGGCTGAGCAAGTGCCGGGGACGGGTGCCAAGCGTGAGCTGAGCAGGAAGGAGAGGGGTTTGCGGAGCTGCCATAAGGCCCTGCGGGGGGAAGGCGGATGAGGAAGGAGACACACACCAGGTAGCTGCAGCCACTCGGGCACCTGCTCCCCCAGGTGAACCAGCAGCCAAAGCCAGGAGGAGAAGCCGTGTCAGGAGGCAGTCAAGGTGCAAGGGCTCAGATGTTTCCACCCAGGAGAACTAGTGGGGTTTCTGCATCTGCTTGCTCTTCCTGGGCTCTGGACCAGGACCAGGACCATGATGAACAACATCTGGAGGTTGCAGAAGTGGTTGAACTCCCCCCCAACACGGGAAGCCTGCAAGAAGCGGCGGTGGGAGCTGTCCTGGGCCACAGGCAGCACTCCCCAGTAGCGGAAAAACCCCGGCAGGAGAGAGGGATGGGAATGGAAACCAAGCCGGCCGTGCAACAGGGACCTGGCCTGAAGCCACGATGCGGTGCCCGAGGAGCAAATGAGAAGCTCCTACCTGAGGCACCGGGAGGGAGACGAGGTGGCACTGCCCATGCCTTGGGCTGTGCATGGATACGGGGGCAAGGCAGCTAGAAATAGCCCCACTCTCTCGGAGGTCCCGAGACAAAACATATTGCCCAAGCTGACCAGGCGCACAGCAGGATGGAGGCGACAGTGTCCCTTTTTGGATGCCTGTGCCATGTACCCTGGCACTGTCTCCATCAGCTCAGTACCCGGGAGGCTGTGTCGGCCTGGTGCCTTGCCTGGTGCCTGAGCCTCCATACCCGACACACCACTCTCACCCTGCCGTGGCTTGCCGGTCACTGTCCCCCTGGAACTGGAGCTACTTGTGGCTTACGCAGAAGGATATGGGGCATGGGAGATGGCGAGACCTCTCCTGACTGCAGTGATGGAGGTGACCTTCTGATTTTGTCCCACAAAGGCAGGTGAGGAAAATTCGCCTTCTCCCAGTCCTTACGCCAGAGCCCAAAAGATCTGTGGCTTTGGGGAGAAAAGGCACTGATCTCCCCAAACTCATTTGGAAAGTTTGGCCTTGCATGAGCGAGAAGGAGGGGGGACATGGGGAAACACATGGCTCCAGCGGCCGCAAAATTGAGGCTACCCACAGAAAACAGCCCCCGGTGCGTGGCAGCAGTCCTGCAGCTTGGCTGGTGATGGGAGAAGGCAAGACCTGCTGGCAGGGGATGAAAACCTGGGTCCAGGCATCCCGGGGCTGACCCCTCCCCACACACAGTATCTCCTTCCCGGGGGGGTGTGGGGGGAGACCAAAAAAAGATGCAGTGGCAGGCAAGTGGAAGAGGAGTTGGGAGGCAGGGAGGCTGGCAGAGGCCGTATTGATCCTGTCAAGGTGCCAGCACTTCCTCAGGCGATGCGGGTGGAAGGCGCGGGCTTGCAGCAGCACCCAGCCAGACTCCCCATCAGGGGAGGGCCGCAGCATGGTTCTCCCCAGAACTGCCTTGCATGGCTCAGGAGGGCCCTGCGACCCCCATCCATGCCTGGATATGACCCTCCTCCAAGAAGCGGGTTCAGCCTCTAGTCCCCTGGGTGGGTGCAAGGAGTGGGGTGGGTCTGGGGTGCAGCAGGTCTGGAGTTGGGGTGCAGCACCCAGTGGCTGCACAAGCCTTAAGCAGGCAGGTGGAGGCAGGTGCCCCAGGGGAAGGAGAGAGGGTGTCTATGCTGGGGGGTGCAACCTGGGCTGCTCCCCAATCGTCCCAGTGAAATAATTTCCTCCAGCCCTGCTTTTTTTTTTTTTTTTTTAAAGCTAAAATCCCTGAACAAAATCACATAAGAATGGGTTTATTGCCAGGCTTGATGTCCTCACTGGGAAGACACAAAGTAGAGCCTGCACACCACTGCTCGGCAAGGTGCTGGATTCAGCTCAGCCCCCAGTCCCTCTCTCTGCCCCTGCAGCCCACTGTGGGTCCCCTCTTCATCCCTCCCCCCTTTGATTCGGGGCATGATCACCTTGGTGAACCTGCCCCAGCTCCTCTCCTTTGTGTGTGTGTGTGCGCACACATGCATATGTGTGCATCGCATGTGTGCCGGGGGGAGGCTGAGGGGGGACAGCTCTGAGTCAGAGCTGCAGGGGCAGAGCTGCGCTGGGAAGGCTGGAGCTGTCGGCAGCCGCTCCAAAGTGTTAAACTCATCGAATGTGATCGGTAACAAAAAAAAAAAAGAAATAAATTAAAAAAAAAGGAGGGAGAAGAAAAGCCTACCTAAGCGGAGGAGCCGTATGACGTGACACCAAGGGGAAAGCGAGGCAGCAGAGCCATGGCTGGGGCTGGGGCCACCAGCCTTGCCCTCCCTTGCCTGGCCTTGCCTGCACATCCTGCCTTGCCCTGCCATGCCCTGCCCCACCCTGCCTGGCCCTGTCCCTCCCCACCCCAGGCCAGGGGGGTCACCTGCTCCTCCTGCCTGTCCCCATGTGCCCCAGCATTGGGTACCTGACCCCACTGCCCCCAGGGGAGCTGGCAGTGCACCCTGCGGGGCTGATGCTGGACCACTTGTGGCACCTCAGTGCTGGGAGCAGGGGGGAGGCCGTGCGGCAAGGGGCAGAGGGGGTGGGTTGAAATGGGGCGAGAAACATGTATCTGGAGCCAGGACTGGTTTGTGAGGGAGAAGGAAAGATGAACCAACGGCCACGGGAGCCGGGTGGGAGCTGGGGGAAGGCACAGAGGGGGTCCCCAATGCCGAAGTGTGCCTGACACCCTGACCTTCATGCCCGCCAGCCCCACGCCCAGCCCCACGGGTGGGCTGAAAAGCCAGGGGTTGGAGCTGCAGGGCACGGGGGCTGGGGGGAGGCTGCTCAACCTTCCACCGGAGGCTGAGCCCCAGGGGTTGTGCAGCCTGGTCACCCCGGGTGACCACCCCGGGTGACCACCCCGGTGCGCAGAGGCAGGCAGCTGTGCACACGCATGCACACCCACACGTGTGCACACGCATGCACACGCACACTGAGGAGGCGCAACAACCATGGCGGAGATGTTTTTGCCATCTCCTCTCCCCCCCCTCCCCCCAACTGCCGGCAAGGCTGAGCCCAAGGGGACTGCGGTCCCAAGTCATTCCACAGTTGGACCCGGTCTCGTCTACCCTGCACATTGGAAACCACAGCTTTGGTTTGGGGGGGGAAGCCACGTCCTATAGCTCACGTCACCCATCCCACTGGCTGGTGGGGATGGCTCTCCTGAGCCAAGGACAGGCCTCCTCAGGGGATGGAGCAGGTCATTTTGAGAGGGGACGAGTGTATGATCACCCTTTCTCGTGTTGGCTGTCCTGGCTGGCAGCCTTTCCTGCTGGGACAGGTTGGGGGGGGCTGCAGCCAACCCACCTCCCCAGTGTCTCAGCATGCCGGGACAAGGGGTTTTGGGGATCACCTCACCCTCTTGGCAGCTCCAGCGTGAAGCCAGGGCTCACCCTGTGCAAGGGGCTGGGGACGTGGGATGCCACCCATAGCGGGATCAAGTGGGGCGGATGGGGGGACCAGACCCCTTTACCTGGAGACGGTCATCTCTGTCTGGGGACCCTGTGCCTTCTCCAGGCCCAGCTTGGTGAAGATGCCCACCAGCACCATGATGGCCACCACGCCGCAGATGATGTAGACGATCATGTTGGTCTTGTCGCGAGTGGGATCCTCGGGGGTCTCGTCCACCCGGGCGGGCGGCTGGCCCGTGTTGACCCAATTGGGGGTGTCGTAGTTGGAGCAGCCGCTCTGGTCCAGCCGCCCGGGCTTGAACTGGCAGCAGAAGCGGTATCCGCATGTCCCGCAGCAGTACTGGTAGATGCCGGCGTTGCAGTTGAACGGCGGGTCCCACTGCCCCATCACGTCGTAGTAACCGCGGCAGCGGTCCCCGCCCGGTGGTGCTGCCCCGGTGGGCGCGGGGGCCGTGCTCTCTGCCGCCGGTGCCTGGCTGCCGTTCCCGCTCTCGCCGGGCCCCCCGGTGCTGGGCTCGCCGCTCCACACCCGGCCCGGCTCCAGCAGCACCAAGCAGCAGATACCCACGACGTAGCTCGGCTCCATCCGCCCGCGGCTCCGGGGGCCCATTCGGGCGAAGGGGCGAGTTAGAGCCGCTCGCCCGGGACCGGCCGCATGGCCGGCGAACAGTCCCCGTGGAGGAGAAACGAGCTGGGCGAGTTGGGGGTGATGGGGGTCAGGCAAAAAAGGGGGGGGGGGGAAGAAGTGGGGGGAAAAAGAAGTGCGAGGGGACGTACCCCCTCCCCGCCTCTCCCCAGATTGGCCGACGGGCAGAAATTCAGAGCGGGAGGCGAGGCGGGCGGCGGGGGAGAGCCGCCGCCTCCCGCCGGCCGGGGAGGGGTCGCGGCGGCGGGCGGCGGGAGCGGGCGGGCGGGCTGGGGGTCGGCGGCCGCCCCATCCCCGCGCCTCTGCCCGCGCCCCCCGGCACCGCGCTCCGCGGAGGAGAGAGGGGAGGAACGAAAGGAAAAAGCAGCGAAAGCCCTTCGCACCAGGGCGGGAGGAGGAGGAGGAGGAGGAGGAGGAGGAGGAGGGCGGGGGAAGGGAGGGAGGGAGCCGGCGCGGCCAGCGAGGCGCGTGGGGCTCGGCTCCCCCGCCGCCTGACAGCCTCCCGAGAAACCGGAGAAGGTCCTTCACCGAGTCCTCTGCCAGGCTCCCCGCCGCCACCGGGCGGCAGGACGCCCGCCCTCCCCGTCGGGCTGCCGCCGCGGGCGGCCGGTCACGCGTGGTACCCGCCCCACGCCGCCCGCCTGCCCCCTAAGCAACTCCCGCACCCCCGCAGCGAGACACCCCCCCTCCCGGGCGGGACTTGCGGGGCGGCAGGCTCGCACTTTGGTGTGCAGGACGGGTGTGTGCTGGGGGGCCACGCAGCCCCCGGGGCGGTGGGGTGCCCTCCTGCAGCCCCACAGCTGGAGCCACGCGGGGAAGCAGGGAGAGCAGCAGCCCCAGCCCCGTGTGAGCATCAGAGCATCCCCCAAGGGGAGCTGTGCACAGGGGGGCTGCAGGATGGGTGAAGTGGGGGGTCACTGGGACACCCCCAGAAACGCATCCTTTCCACTCTGATTTGTAGCAAGCCACTGGCTGGCCCCTTGTCTGAACTTCAAAGGCTGGACCTGTCTGGATGATGTGCACACACTGCTCTGCTCGCTGGCTTGTGCCACCCATAAAGATGGTATGACTCCTCACTGCCAGGTCCTCTCCCCCG
Organism: Strix aluco; assembly: GCF_031877795.1. Taxonomy (NCBI): domain Eukaryota; kingdom Metazoa; phylum Chordata; class Aves; order Strigiformes; family Strigidae; genus Strix; species Strix aluco. The sequence goes on from NC_133935.1 coordinate 32,573,573, forward strand.
AAGAGCGGGATTTGCTTTCCCTGCTCTGGGGCTGTTGTGGCAAGAACAGGGTGGGTCAGACTGAGGCACCATCAAGCCCCTCGCCCAGCACTGGAACATTTGTGCAGCCTGGGACAAGGGTGACGGGGCGAGGGGCAGTGATGTGTGGGAGCTGTGGCTGCAGCCTCTGCCTCTCTGGACAGTCCTGCATCCTGCCCCAGGGAAGGGCAGCAAATCCAGCATCATCACTGTCTCTTTAGGCAAACTCCTCCGATACTGCCTTATCCTGCCTTGCCCTGTCAGCACCCTAACCTGGGGGATGGGACTGCCTCTGGGCTGCACGGTGCCCAGAGACCCCAGCCCGCAGGCAAGTGGCAATGCAAAAAGACATTGTAAGAATGGAGGTGGGATTGAAGAGGCCGGTGAGGCTCAGCTCCCTCCAACAGGTGCCTCCTTCGAGCCGGTGCTGAAGACCCGTGGACCAGCCTGTCCCCAGGACCCATGCCTTACCTGCACCACCATGGGAGCTGGGCTGTGGGTCTCACACCGATGTGGAGCTCCTTCAGAGACAAACTGCCCTGGCTGGGGACTTGGGCAGCCTCCTGCGGGCATGCAGGGCCAGAGCTGGCCATCGCGAGCTGCTTGGGTGGGAGAGTGCTGTGCCACGTGCCGCACAGGGGGATGACACGCACCGTCATCATCCTCCCTGCGGATCACAGCAATGCACTGTTTCGGGCCAGAGCTCTGCACAAACAATTTCACCCCAGCAAGGGTGAAATACTGCTGTGTTTTGATGCGGGAGGGATTTAGGGGATAAAATATCCCCTCCCCAGTCACCAAGCTCCCGGCCGCTTCCCATCTGGAGGCTGACAAAAGCCAAAGATGTTGAAAACATGGATAAGGAGAGCAGCTGGAGGCCGGGACACGTCCGATCGGCCCCCAGTGCCGCAACCTAATAGAGATCCATTAGGTAAGGTAGCTTGTAGCCTCCAGAGCTTCCCAAAAGAGATAAAAAGCCAGTGAGGTGGAAGAAAACCATGCGTCTCCAAAAGCCATGCTTTCCCCAAATCTCACAGGGGCTCTGATGAAAGGCCCCATCGACTGGAAGTTGCAGACGTGGGGTCGTTAGTGCTAATAGCCAACAGCAGCGTTGGCCTTGAGAGGAGCTGTGCAAGCAAAGTTTGCTGGCTGCCCAGGTAATGCCAGCAATCATTTCCCAGGCACTGGGAGATCGTTCCGACATGCGTGTGAGCAGAGCCGCCCTGGGGGCCTGGAGGCTTTAGCAGGCTGTTAGCAGGCAAAGCGAAAAACTGGCCAAAATCAGGGAGTTTGCTGAAAAATGGTTGCCTGGCATGACCTGGGAGAAAGGGAACGGTTTTAAGGGAGAGAGGATGTTCACTGAATGTGAAGCAGTGGATTTAAAGGGTCTCTGGGAGAGAGAGGGAGGGAGGGAGAGCTGCTCAAAGGTGTTAGCTGTGTGTGTCAACACAAGGGCATGGTGTAGAGGACCACCACCCCACCACCCCCTGGCATGTCCCCAGTGCACAGGGCAAGACCCGGCAGGGGCTGGCAGTGTGCAGCGCTGGCACCAGGGGCTGCAGCCCGCAGCCCCACTGAGCCGTCAGCTCGTTTTTGTCAAATAAAAGACCTGGCCACTAGCTGCATCCCAAAAGGGAGGGAGCAGCAGGAGGGAAAGCCTATAGCCTGGCACCCTGGAATCAGTGGCAGGACCTGTAGGAAAATTCAGGTCAGCAGGGACCTCTGGAGAAAAAGCAAAGGATATGCTTGCAACACCCGTGGGCACTTCTGCGGATGTGGATTTGGGAGAAGAGCTCCAGAAGCCTTTGACCACTAGCCTTGGAGGATGTCACAGAAATAGCCCCTGCAGTGACAACACCACCCAGACTACATAAGGGTGTCTCTGCACCTGCAGAAATAGGATACAGGCGGTTCAACGCTGAGCGGGGAGGGATACGCCAAGCGCTGACACTATAAACAGATTGTTTCTGGCAGGGCACGGTGATCTGGAGGAGATCCTCTCTGTTCTGGCCAGAGAGCCTGACAGACCCAGATCCCTGCCGATAGCAGGGGTACGAGCCAGGCAGAGCTGCAAGGCCCCTGCCCAAGGAGAAGGAGGAGGAGGGAGCCATCACCATCACCAATGCGAAGCAAAGCCACGGGAGCCTCCCTGGGTGCAGGAGGCTTTAGGGTGCAATCAGCTCCTGGGGAAAGCCAGTGGTGGGTGGTCAGAGCCCCAGAGCTACCCAGGGAGCCCTCCTAGAGCCAGGGAATCAGAGACATTTGCCCCAAAAAGTGATTTTTGCCATGCAGGACTAAGCTGGCCCCTGGGGCTGAGGGGTGAATGGAGGAAAGGATTCTGCTGTGGGGTGGATGCCCCATGCTGAAGGGCTGTGCCAGGGCAAGCAGGTTTCCCAGCACCTCCTGTCATCCCCCAGGACACCCTGGAGAAACCTCCTCCCCTCCAAAACTTTGGCTACTGAAGCTGGTGCTGTTCCAGCCAGGGGTAGAGCCGGAGAAGAGGTTGTCCTTGTATTTGTTTTCACTATGGGGGAAATTTCTTTGGCCATCAGCATCCCGCTGGGAAGCCCTGAGTTTTCTTGGGCCTGCTGTCTAGGACTGGGATAAAGGATCCCTGGGGTCAGGTGCTGGGCTAACATGCAGTAAGATGCTGCTCCCCTCCACATGTTCTCATGGACTCAATTGATGAGGGAACCCAAAGGAGATCTTGGGCTTCTGGTGTCAGTGATGGAAAGCTAAAGCAGGGGAAAGTTAAATGCGCTGGAGGGGGGGCGCAAGGATGTGGTGGCAGACCCCAGAGTGACCCCCCAGCCACCCTATTTCCAGACCAACGTGCACAATGGTTTTATTCCCCTGCCTGTGCTTGATGCTTTGGCTGTAAAATGGCTGTAAAAGAGCAACTGTGCCTCGTAACGGCTTATAGAGAACGCAGAAACATATGTGCCTTTACCATTATGATCGTAATTGCAAACATTCAAAAGTTGAGATTTGCAAGCTCCCAGCTTCCCAAGGTGGCTGGGTTCGAACCCAAATGACATCCAGAGGAATCAGGAGAAAATCAGTCAAAGCAAGGGCTTATTTTTCATTTATGCTGTGATATGGGCAAGCAGGATCTGGGCTGGCAGCCTGAGCTCTCCTGCCGCTCTTAGAGGGCAGCCATGCCCCCAGAGGCCCCCAAGCATTGGGTGTAACCTCCAGGGTCCTGGTGGGGCTGGCTGGTTATGGACTTTGCATTTAGGATTAGTCCCGGAGACTGCGCTGGTGGCAGGGGCCACACAGGTAAATGTTCCCCCCGCACAGCCACCCGGTACCCAGCAACTTGCTGGTCCCAGGGGCTTTGCTGGCTGGGCCTGGAGATCATGTTGTGGATTGTTGTGGGTTCTTTGCAACCCCCTTACACTCATCTGAGCTTCTGCGCGGCCAGTGGGACATTGAACCCAAACCCATCCTCTCACTGGTGCCTGTGAGCAGAGCTGGAATAGCTGAGCCCCAAACCTCCCTCCCACACTGGGCTGTGTGACTGGTCCCTGCCACTGTTGGGGGGGGGACCCTATGCATCCTCTGCTTTCTTGTTTAAAGGAAGTTTCCACCAGCTTTTTCAAGCATTATAAGGCCATATAAGCACACCTGGAGGTGGTGGTGCACAGCCCAGCTTACCTGGCAGTGCCGCAGCACCCCTGGTTGTGCTCCCCCTCCCCACTCTCTCCTCCCCTGGCTGCTCTCACCCCTGACCATCCCTCATTCAAGGCACTGATTCAAACTGCAATCATTTAGGGCAAAACACACCCAAACGGAGAAGGGATGAGAGCAGCCATTGCCATGTGGGGCACTCCCGGGGCTGAGGGAGACTGCTGTGTGTAAAGGGGGGTCCTTGACAGAGTGGGTGGGAGGCAGCGGGGCCAGCTCCCAGCTCTTTTGCCAATTGTGGAGCAATAAAAACCAGTCTGTGGCAGAAAAAGGGACCCAACGCTTTCCTCCTGTGCTTTAAGACCCGACACAGTGGCGGCAGGGCAAGCTGTTGGCATTTGCTGGGCTGGGGGATTTAGGGCCCCTGTTCCGGCGGCTGAGGCAAGGTTGGTAGGAGGAGGCCATATGGCTGGGAGCAGCATGCAGCATGCCGTCCCGGCAGCAGACCGGCAGCAGCGGGCAGAGCCGCTCCTCGGGAAGGGTGGCCGTGCCAAGCGCAGGCTCTGGCACAGGCACCAGCCTGCTGCCAGGTACGCTCAGGTGCCATGGGAGGCTTGGAGCCCGCAAGGCGGCACAGCACAGCCGGCACAGTGGGACTCCTCCATGCAAACCAGCTGCCCCTCCTCATCCCCAGGCTCCAGGGGAAGTGTGGGAGCTCGTCACTACTGCCCAGCATGGGTTTGAGCCAGGTGGGTGTAACCATGTGTGTGGTTGTAGCAGGGTGTAAGCGCCAATGAGCTGGGGTGGGCACGGGCAATAGGGGCCGAATAAGGGCTGTGGGAGGGGATGCAGACATGTAAATGTGTGTGTGTGTGGGGGGGTGCATGTCTGAGTGGGTGGTGAGGGATGTGGGTGCACGTGCATGTGGGAGGGTGCACATATGTGCATGTGTATGTGTGTAAATGCATGGGGGGGGCTGCATGCGTGTGGGCACAGGCATAAGTGCCTGGTGGAGTGGTGCGTGCGTGTGTCAATGCAATGCATGGCGGAGGGGCGCAGGCATGTGATGCGTGGCCCTGTCTGGTGGCCATCTCAAGGAGAGGTTGGGTGGACATGCCGTGACCAGGGAAGCCCTGGAGAATGAGGTGGCTGGAGTGGCTGGAGCAGCCAATCCACCGCTACAGCCCGCACGCCGGGCAGGCTGGCCAGAGCAGCCAGCTGACATCCGAGCAGGGCTGCCTGGTGCCTGCAAATGTCCCAGCAAGCGGATGAAATCTCCTTTTCTTCTACAAAGACAATGTTTCAACATGGAAACAGAGGCTTGTTAGTGGGACATTGGCAGCAGGAACACATCTACCTCCTCCTCCGCCTGCTCTGCCCCGTGTCAGGGCACAGGCTCTTCCAGGGGGGTTGTGGAGGGGCTCAGCACCTCCCTCCTCTTACGATAATCCTTTTCCAGCAAAGGCTGGCCCCAGACTCCCCACTCCTGCCCTTGCTTGAGGTGCAAAGGGGTGAAAAAGCAATCAGGGATGTGTCCTGAGAAAGAGGGGCTTTGGGCAGCCATCGGGAAAGGCTCATAAGCAGAACTGTGCAGGAAAGGACCTTAACTAATACCAGGAAAGGGAAGGGGGTGGGGCAGCAGATCAGGTTTGCTTTTCACATGGCAGAGGATGAGGGTGAGCAAGAAGCTAAAGAAAACGTGGAGGTGCGAACATACTTCCCCCTTGCATCGCCTCTGCACAGAGCAGCATGCCACCTTCGGAACCATCACCTTCCTCTGGCGGCCCTTCCCCAAGCACGTGCTGAGCTCTTCTCCTCTCCATCGTCAGACCGTAGGCTCTGTTTGCCCTTGGCTTTCTGAGAGCAGTCCCAGGGCAGATGCACTCACCCTTTGATGTTTCTTTTCCCTGGATTAGAGAGGAGGGAGAAGGCTTCGCTATCACAGGGCTGGCTGTGGGTTGATCTCCCTCGCCCACTGGGAGCCTACAGGCTCTTGAGCCAGCTTCATTTTGGCGTGATCCGCCTTTGTGAGTGAGACCTGCAGAAGATGGCCCAATCCTATTAGAGTCAGGGATTTGCTTCAGGTCTGCTGTCATTAACCCAATGACATTTTGCTGTGCAATAAACCTCTGTCTTTTGGGAGACCAAAAATCAAGTGTGCCACTTTCCCCCCATAGGAACCGTTCCTGTGCCGCACTGGCAGGAGCCTTGCTGTGACAATCAGGAGTCACCTTGGTGCATCCACTGGATACGGCATTTTCCTTCTGCCTCCTGAATCCCAGCTCAGGGACAGGACAGATGCCACCAGCAGCAGGGCTCTCTAGGTGAAACAAGTCCTATGTTTGTCACCCAGGGATGTCAGCTGAAGCCATTGTGGCTTTGAGTCCCTCAGAAGGAAGATTAAGAGCAGGGAGGGTCAGACCAAGGGGGTTTTCCAGCCCTGGGAAGCATCTCTGACAGGAACCAAAGGGAGATGCCAAGGAGATAGTAGGAGGACAAGCCCGGGGCTGGAGGACTCCTGACCCAAGTGTTGTTTCTTGCTTCGGTACATCTCAAAGGGTTTCTCCTTCCTGAGCTTGACTGGGCTTCCTTTGAAGCCATGTAAGTGCTCATCACCTGTGATAGCCAGGGGTGTAAAGTCTCTGCTGCCACGCCTCAGTCACCCCCTCCAACCCATTCCTCATTACTGCAGCCCAGGAAAATGCAAAATATTCTCTGTATCTTCCCAAAACTCATTTCAAAATGCAATTTGCTTGCTGCCGGTGTTGCCACCGTTTCTAACAACAGCAGAAGAGCCTTGGCATTGGGGCTGGGTTGTCCCCACACCTTGGAGATCCCGCAACCCTCCTGCATCCCTGTCTCGTCAGGCAGCGAGGGACCATCCCTCGACACGTGTGAGCCACTGCACAGAGCATAAGGCTATTGCAAGCTGGCAAGGTGAGATTCAGTTTAAGCAAATATTTCTGGGGATAAAATAATGCCATATAATGTGAAGAAAGGGGAAGGCTGGCATGGCTCAGTGCAGTCTAAAGATGAGAGGAGAGCAAATTAGCAAGCGGCTTTGAGGAGGTGAACAGAAGGTCATCGGGTGGGTGGACCCACCTGGGGGAGGCAAGGGACTGGTGGGTGGATGACAGGAGAAACTCCCATGACCAGAAATGCAGGAGGATCTGTAGAAAATCTTGGGGAAAAGAAAGCAAGGTACTGACTCCCAACAAATCATTTCTGAAGATCTAAGTGAGGTTTGTGAAATGCCAGACAAGGGGCACAGTAACTACGTGCAGCTCCACGAAGGACAGGGTAAGAAGTCAAATGTGCAATGGGAGGAATAGGACTAAGTTCAGAAGAACAGGAGAAAACCTGAAAATCCAGACAGTGAGATGTATGTGGCTATAGGAGCATCATTAAAAATGTGCCAAAGCAGCAGAGCAGGCTCAGAGTGGAGGATGTGACAGGTCTGCTCTCACTTCTGCAACCACCTGAGCGCAGCAGCAGCCGAGGCAGCCAGAGCACGTGCCTGGACATGTGGGATCCCACCGACGTGGTGCAGGTGGAGGGGACGGTGAAGCCTCCCGTGTGCCGGCTCACATACTGCGGGCAGGGAAGGCATGCAACCTGGCGGGGAGAGCTGCATTTGAGCCACCCAGGCCCTGAGCAGGGTGGGTGTTAAATCCTCACCCATCCTCTTGGAGGACTAGTTCACAGTCTAATAGTTGCTGAAGAAGGAGATGTCCCTGATGTCCCCCCAAATGGGGCTCTCACCGATGGACATTAATCTTATGACGAGATGCCATGGACACCCTGTGCGGTCGCCCACTGGTGCTGTCGTTGGTCTCGCTCTTTGCTTTCTGCCTCCTGCGCTGTGTTTCAGGATGCGCCATCGGCCTTTCATGGGCAGAGATGATGATGCTTGTGCCCTGGCCGGTGATGGGCTTAAATGCAGGGTTGTGGCTGCCTTGCTAATTTTTAAAGCTTGCCAATTTTTGTCACAACCAGCAGAGGTAATTGCAAATGCAAGGAGAAAAATAAGCACTTGGCATCTACCAGCAATGAGTTTCCCCTCTACCGCCAGCAGCATGGAGAGACCAGCAGTCTTGGGCCAGGTCTGAAATAGGTGTAAATATTCCCAACTGCCATCCTTTTTAAGGGTGGAGCAGCCAGCAGGGATGGAGCAGCTGGCCCCAGCTCTGCTGGGGAAGGACAGGCTGCCAGATACAGAGCCGGGTGCTGGGAGAGGAGCTCAACCGGAGTGTCCCTTTGCCAGGGTCCTGCCTGGGGCATGGGAAGGGGGAACTGGACCCTGGGCAGAACAAAGGTGGCTCAAGAAGCTGCTCCTCAGCATGGCCCAGAGCTGCCGCATTATCACAGGCACATCGCTGAGCACAGCACAGCCAGAAGCATCTCCTGGTTTCTGCTCCCTTGGTGTTTGGGAGCCTGAGATGAGACCTTGGGCCCCTGATTTTGGGATGTGTGGAGGATGCAGAGTGCTAAGCATTTGGAAATGTGGGAGTTCTCTTGACCTAGATACCCCTCTTGAGTGAAGGCTGTAGCCCCTGTTTTATGGGGAGGGCTGACAGCTCAAGGCTGCTCTAGCTAAAGTATTTCCAATGCTTTAGGTGAAGGAGAAAACCCCAGACACTTGCACCATTCTGCAGCAGGAAAGTGGTACGTGCATCAGGGATGCCTTGTACCAAAGGGCTCTTTGGAAGGGCAGGGAATATTTTAGCACTGAGCTCACATTTAGATGTTTAGCTCACGTTTCCAGGTTGTCCTTCAGCCCTGAACAGGAGCTTGCTGGCTGCGTGGTGACAGCAGCCACCACCAGCCTGTCCTCAGCAGGTGGCAGGACCAGTGGGAGAAGGGGTGGTCAGGACAGTGGTGGCAGGGAAATGTCATGCTTTGCCAACCAGCCAAATTGCACAGACAAAAAAAGATCGGTCTTGAAAATTAGCAACACCTGAGCAGCCCTTCTGCTGTCTTCCACATCATCGCCAGAGACATTTTCCCATTGCACCAGCTTTACCTCAGGGGACAGATGCCTCTGCAAGCCATGCTGCCCTCGCTGCCACTCTCATGCCACTTCCCCCTCCCCAGCCATGCAAGGGGGGCTCAGTGACTTTAGAAATTGAAGGGGCTGGAGCCCTGAAAGCCCTGACAAGTTCCCCACCCACACAAGTGCCCATGGAGCTCTGCCTTCATTAGCAAGATGTGGGTTTCTAGTCCTCCGGCTCACAGAGAAAAGCCTTGCAAAGGTAAAATGAGCGTAGCCTGGAGGGTCAGGAGCTGGAGATGAAATAAGAAAAGTCCCAAAACTTTGCTTTTTTCCTTTTTTCTTTAAAATCTCACCATCTTTATGCTAGTTTTTGGCTTTCCTGAGGCCTGGCTCCCATCTTGAGGTGCCTGAGGGTAGCACTGTGCTGGGGCCCCCTGAGATGCCTGCTGGTGGCCTGGAAGGACTTTGCAGTCTCCTCCTGCAACAAAGATGTTTTCCCACCAGAGCGGGTGAGCCAGGCTGCCAGCACCCATCCTATCCCCCCTGTGCATGGCGGGGGTCCCGGGCAGGCTGCCAGCCTCCCTCTCTCCATCCAGCTCACACCAGAGGATGCATCCCCATCTGCGCGGTGTGCCTGGAGCCACGGCTACTCTCCAGGACATCTCCCGATGAGCTGGTCCCTCTCCCCTGGCCTCTTCCCTTGGGCGGCCGTGCCACGTGGTTCCATGCAAGTGCAGCGGGAGGACAGATCTGAGGAGACAGGAGGAAAACGAACTCCCTTAAATGTGATGGAGATGACTGCATGGTTCTGTCAGCCATTGCCCCCGCCCTGCACCCAGCTTGTCTCCTGCTGTTTTTTTTTCTCTCTGGGTATAAGATGTCACAAGGATTAGGCCCAACTCTCCCCTGGATGCTGTGGCTTGCTCTCTGCTCATCTCTTGAGGTGACCTTGGAGACTAGCTGTGTCCCCTCCAAACCGGGTGTCAGATGCAAAGGTGACCACAGGGGAAATTGCACCCTTGAAATGCTGGGTGTGGGCAGATGTGGAGATCTATTGTCACCCTTCATGAGCAAACCATTTAAAATGTCCTGGTCCAGTGACCAGCTAGCATCACTGCTGGAAGAGGGATGCACTGCTCGGAGAGCCAGCTGAGCTGCACCAGGGCAGTGGGGCTGAAGCCAGGGCAGGGGGAGATGCTCAGGCAGAGACCTGGCTTCAAACCCTCCGAGGTTTCCTATGGTTCCTGGGTGGAAGCCGGAGGTGTATCCAGACACAAGCCCATGAAACACGGTGCCCAGGCAGGCTTGCCTGAGCCATGCCGGCATGATGATCACAAGGCATGCAAGAGCGTGCGGCAGAGCGCACTGGGACTTGCAGCAGTGACTGGTACCATGTCCCAGGAAGATCACCATCATTTTGGGGTCACTGATGTCAAATGCTATTATGGCCTTGCAGGCAACAGATGCAAATCTTGTGGGCTCTCCTGGTGCACCTCATCCCCTTCCTGAAACAACTCAGTGGGGCTATACTTGCCCCCGATGCTCCAGAGCCAGCCCTGCCACCCTGTACCCACATGTCTGGGACTCTCTGGATCCTTTCCTTCTGCCTCTTTCCCTTGCACACCCATCCACCCCAGCACGCTGCCTCTGCCACTGTCAGGGTGGTCACATTCCTCCCTGTCATCCCAGCAGAGAGCCCTTGCAGTCCTGACATGTGTCATCTCTGAAGCGGGGCTGCCTCACCACCAGGCTTTTAATGAGTACTTAATTGCAGCTGACACTGCCTGAGACGGGGAGATCTCTCCTGGGTCTCTGGGTCCATGGCAGCACTTGGCCAGGATGGAGTGTGAAAGGAGGGAGAGTCAGTGCTGCCAGTAAATGTGCTCCAAGACGGGCAGCTAGGGAGCAAGGGCTGCAGCATCTTTATTCCCTCTTGACCCATTTAAAGCAAGCGCCGGTGACTAAGGGAACTGGCAGGAGGATAAAAATACCTCCCACATGTTTCCTAGGAGGCCAGGGACAGAAATAGGGGTGCATCACCCCTCTGGTGAGCAGTTGGGGTCACCCAGTGTTTTGCGGTCCCAAAGGTGGAGTCCCCCAGTGTCACTCACAACAAAAACAACCACATCAGGGGCTCCTCTGCTCAGAGCCTCCTGTCACATGCAGTCCCAAGAACTGGCTCCCTTGCATCCTCCCTTTCCTTTCTTGGGGACCAAGCAACAAGAAAATCCCCCCCAAAAGCAGTGGCTTTCCCTTACTGCCAGCAAAAGGAGGAAAGCATCGTGCAAGGACGTGTTCCCTGCAAACCTCGACTGCGCAGGTCACCACGCTTCTGCCGAAATGTCCATGTCACTGCACTACTTGCCCCATCGGGATCGCATCCCTGCGTGGGCTGCGGTGGATGGAGGGATGGATCCTGGGGACCTGCTCACCTCCCTGGCCTGAGCTGCTCCAGGCACCTCACAGGAAAACACACCTGAATTTTCAGGTTGGTGGCAGGAATCTGGTGCTGTCTTCCTGGCCCCTCCATGCTGGAATACCTGAGAGCTTTTGCACTTTGCGCTGATGCTTTGCAAACAGGATGCTGGAGACCTGGTACCCGGTAGTTTATTTGCTTTTCTTTGGGTCATGCAGCTGACTGCTGCTTTATTAAACCTTGGAAAACATCTTTCACAGGCAGCCACAATATTGAATGAACCTGGTTTCTTAGCAAACCAAAAGGTCTTAAACCAGGCAAGCAGACTGCAGCAGATACTCTGGCTGTTTGATCGCAACTAACAGTTCAGGGGGGAGGAAAAACCCATGCAGAAGGATGCTGTGGCCTTTGGGCAGACTGCCAGGCTCACGAACAGCAGCAGGTCTCATTGCATGGGGTAGCACAGAGAGATGTCATGGGGAGACATCAGCTGCTGTCCCTCCCTGGTGGGTGGAGTGCCCACCAGCTGGGTATGGGGCCAAGCACTGGCACGGGGCCGGGCATTGTCACCGAGACCCCTGGGTTCAAGAAGAAGGCACTCAGCCCTTGTGGCATTTGTTAATAATTTGTACATAAAAAGCTGGGGGTTTGGGTCAAAAGGGCAAACTACAGCAAGGAGCTGGCAAGCTGAGGGTCTCCCCCTCTTCCCCCTTGGCACAGGCTCTCTGCCAGGAATGGAGAAGGTTTGTAAAGCAAAGAGCGAACAATTCTCTCCTGCCTATGGCTTTCATGGACCGATATATCTCCAAAATCTGGGCGAATGTTAGCAGGAGGCTGAATTTTAAGGCAGAGGTTTGTGGGCGTCGGCCGGTGGCGCGTGTGCTGAGTGGGCACCACCAGGAACACAAATGTTGCCATCCCTGAAGGACTTGCTTGCTTAATATATCCACCCAGATGTATCACCAGACTGTGTGGGGCAATGTCTTAATACTAGTGAGGGTGTAAGTCAGTCTCCTGTAGCATCAGAGTTATTGGGAGAAGCAGTATATGCTGAAATAGGCAGTCCTGCTTACTAAATCTGTAATTCCAGCTCAGGCTATATTTTCGTCTTTCTAATAATAAGTGCAAATATAGTAAGGATGAATCACAGGCTGCAGGCTTCAGAGTTTTTTTTGCCTCCTTTCTCTATGAATCCATCATGTGCCGGAGAGGGGCTGGCAGGGAAAAGGAGCTCAGACCCAGGGGAGATCCTGTCCCAAGAAAGTCTAAACCCATCCCCTTGCACCTCTGCACGCTGTTGATCCCAGCCAGGAGTCAGCGGTCCCTCCCTCTCTGAATTCCTCCATCATTTCATCCTGCCAGTGTAACACTCCTGCCCAGGGACGTTTCCTTCCTGGGACACTCCTGGACTGTTCCCAAACCAGTGGACCTGTCCCATCCCTGTCTGCATCCCGGAGCTTGTACATCCCCACATCTGGGTGGCTGGACACAGTGGGATTTGCCTGCTGGGAATTTTTTCTTTGTTGCAGGGACCTTTTGCAAATGTTAATGCTTTCCTTTCGCTGGATAGCTCTTCAGCTGATCTGCCAGAACACATTTCACACGCTTCTCCTAAAATTATGCCCTTTGCTTTTCCTGGCGTACAAGCTGAAGCGGAGCCCGGTGTGCCGGCGGCGTGCGAGGAGAGCAGCTCGCTGGCTGTGCCTGGCTCCGGGGGCAGCAGAGCGAGGGGTTAAGCGCTGCCCAAGTGAGCATTCACTGGCTGGTGGCTCCCAGGGCAGAGGACCGGAGAGGTGGGAGGGCTGGGAAGCACAGAGCTGGGGAACTGCAGGGCAACAGCAAGGGTCTGCACGGACCCACCCTGTTGCTTGGGCTTCGTGGGTGCTCTCAGCGGGGAGAAGAGGATGGATCAGAGCATCCCTTGAAGCAAGACAGGTTTCAACACTTCCCCTACTGCAGCACACATAAAACTGAGTTAAAAGTACATCACAATTTAGGCACGAGCATTTTAGCTGCGGATGGCTCTGGATTTGGGCTGAAAGCAAGGGATGAGCTAAAGATAAGCTGCTCTTAACATCTTGCAGGTTAGCTGTTCCCCCCCCCAGTCTCTCTCTATCTACTGGAGCCCACGCATACTGGGCTGTACACACTCCCTGCAGAGCCTTCAGCCATCTCCTGCATTGCCACTGCCACTCTCCATGCCAGGAGCGGGGACACAGGACGTGCCCCAGAGGGTCCCTGCAGCTGAGGGAGCGGAGAGATCTGGCCATGGTGTGAGAGGCAGCAGATGCAGGGGGGATCCCACAGAAAGTGACCCCAGGGCCAAGGGGGTCTCTCCTGAGCAGGCACAGGGTCAGTGCCCAGTTGGTTGCGGTGGACACCCACCGTAATGGGGAGGTGGTGTTTAGGGGGCCCTTTTGCTGCGGCCCCCATGGCCATTCAGTGCTGGAGCTGGGAAGGGACTCAGGTGAGCAGGGGAGTGCTGGGGACAGCTCAGCAGGGCTCCTGAGGAGCTGGCCTGGCACACACCCTACTGCTCTCCGAGTCCCTCAAAGGGCTCTCAGCAGGCTCCCAGCACAATGTGCCCATGCACGTGGGCATCCCCCACACCCCCTGCATACCCTACATCACCCCAGTCCCCTTCATCTCCTGCACCTCTGCAACCACTGTCTTCCCTGCATGCCCTGCATCCCCCATCACCTACCATGTCCCCCCCATCCCTCTACATCCCCCTGCATCCCTCTGCATCCCATGAATTACCTGCACCCTTCCATCCCCCGTATCCCACAACAGTCTCTATAACCTTCCACATCCCCCACATCCCCTTCACCCCCACATTCCCCAACCCCAGACAGGTGTGTGGGTTACAGGGAGCTTACAGTTAACCCCCAACCACCCTAAACTGTAAACAACGACATTCAGAGTTTACCCTCCAACGGCAGGACTCCCCCCAAATATCCCTGTTGGGAAATGCCACGGGGGCATCTGGATTCAGCCCTGCCATTTGCCCTCCCTGGCCTATGCCAGCAGTAAGCAGCTAGTCATGACTATCGTCTCCGTGGTTAGAGCTGATTAAATACATCTTAAATGACTCATTGGGGAATTTTAATTTTTTTTTAATAACTCTTGGTGTCACTACCGGGCATGAAGTTTGCTTTGCTGAGTTTGTTTTCCCATTTCCTTACGGAGATAAATAATTAAAGAGCTGAATAGCAAACCAGAAACCCAGAGAGACTGTTACTGGGAATACACTGGGAAATATGTCACCCCAGCAGCATTTATAGATTTAATTTTTATATTAGTGGTGAGGGGGAGGAGCAGAGACAAGAGGGAATTTGGCAGGAGGGGATTGAGGGGGGCAGGCCTGGGGGGCTGTGGCTGTGGCCATTCTCTGTGGGGGGCTTGGGAGGGGGCGACGGGTCTCTCCTTCCTCCTCATCCCAATCCACTGCTCCAGCCCTTTCTGCCGCCTCGCAATGGGATTGTCCAGTGTCAAAACAATGCTCCCTCCTGTTTGGATCGGGAAGTGCTTTCAGCATCTCCCACTGCAAATAAGCCAGGACCACCCTCACGGGAGAACACTGATGGCCATGAGGGAACAAAGAGGGTGATTGGCCATGGATGTCCCTCCTGTGCCCATCCTTTGACCCTACTCTGCGCCAGGAAAGGGGACTGAGTCCCCTCTACAAGGGCTGTGGTCCTTGGTAGGCACCCCCGGGGATGCTCACAGAGAAGGCAAACCTCTTAGCTAGGGAAAACACCATTAAAAAAAAAGAAAAATTATTCAAGTATTTGAATTTACCTGTCCTGCATTTAGAGCATCTGCTTTAAAATTACCCTAACTTCATGAAGGAATCAATGGCCTTATAAATTCTTACCAAAAATATTATTATTATCAAAGAATAACAATCACAGTTTTTTTCTGGAGGAGTAAGATGCTCTTTTGCATGTCACCACCACCAAAAACTTCTATTTAAACTGCCATCCTGAGCTTGGTCTCGGCCACAGCTTTTGGCTGCAGGTGCCTTCATCCTGGAGTTTCGCTTCTCCGTGAAATGATAGTGCTTCTCAAATCAGGACGCAGCATCTGGGTAGCAGGACCCAGTCAGACTGCAACCCCCATTGGGAAGGAAACGAGAAAGACATCTGCATCATTGAAACCCTTCAGGACAGTGGGGAGTGGAGGAGGGGAAGGATGGGGAATCTCCTGAAAAATCCCACCTTCTCTTCCCTGCCTGCAGCCCTCTTCGCAACATGCCTCCTGTGGCTGTCACCCAAACCCCTGCACTCGCCCATCGATCCAGGCTCAGAATAGCTCCTGCCAGCAGCTGGCAAGCCGCGGCTGGCCGACATCGGAGCTGCTGGATGAAGGACATGGGGTCTCACCTCCACGGTACGCTGCTGCCGGTGACCCCCCTCCCCCTGCACCCCTCTGGCTGCACCCTGGGCTGCCAGCACAGCCCCATGCTCAGAAAAGGGGGGGGAAAGGGGAAATAACATAAAGCAGGTGGAAGAGGGGAGGATGCAACACGGGTCTGTATCAGAGTGGGCTGTGCTATGCTCCAGCTCCAGCACCAGCCACCTCATTGCCTGGCTGATCCCTTTTGGGGGGGTTCAAAAGTGGACCCTCACTTTTGGGGGGTCTTCCACATTCCATGTCCTCTTCCACAGCCCTTTGGGAATGGTGTGATGGCGCAGCCAATATCCCAGCAGGAGGAGAGCCCTGCATCCCTCGGAGGTGTCCCTGGCGGTGTGGGGGGGTCAGTCTCTGTCATGGCAGTGCCTTGACAATAGCACAGAGGCTCTCCCCACGCAATCTGTCTGTCACTGCCGATCACTTCAGGTGTCATACAGAGTTTGTGTCACTCGGCAGGGCTCTCCCCACATCACTAGCTAGGACTGGGATGAAGAGTGGGTTTAAAATGACCCAACTTGCTGTGGGAGGGGGGAAAGCCACCCCCTGAAGCCCAGGGGACATACAGATTTGTCCTATGCCTGTCTTGGGGCCTCCTCTTGGAGCATCCCTGGGGCAGGATCAGGCTGACACCATGGCACGAGGTTGAGCATCCTCCTCCATGAGGCTGAGTGAGGCTGAGCATCCTCCCTGACCGGCATGTCCCTGTCCCTTCATCCTCAGTGTGTGATGAGGGACAAAGGCCGAGGCACCCTGAGAGCATTCGGGGCAGCCACCAGGGACAGGAGGGGTGTTTCCCTCACACCCCCCCGCATCCCACCTCCTGGCCCTGGGTGCACCCGCAGACTGGCAGGTGGGTTTGGATGGAGGCAGGTGGCATCGCCCCAGGGCTCGGAGAAGGGGCTGGGTGAAAGGGTTTGGAAGGGTTTGGCTGTGGGTGGGGTTTCTCCAGAGTGGTGAAGCTGAGAGCTTCATGATCTTGTCCAGCCACTTCGGACCCCAAGATTAGGTTTTGGGTGCTCTCCTGCAAACTCCGGGATGGTGGCTTTGCTCTGCAGTGCCGGGGAAAGTATGGGGCTGTCCCTTAGCAAACCCTTTCTGCCAGGAGACCTGCTGCCCACTCACCGCAGCCCCTCAGGCGGTTTTTGGCTGTCCCTCACTCTTAACCCCCTGGGAAACTGCTCGCTGAGCACGGCCAGCAAAGCGGGGAGCAGCAGGGGCGGCCCCGGGTGAGAGCATCGGCCCATAAAGGCAGCAAGGAAACCCCCTTCAGCCACCTGGGCAGGCACCGTGCCCCCTCCCGCTGCTCCCTCAGCACCTTAAAACACCTGGAGATGGCGGTGTTTGGGGGGAAGACATCTTGGGCCACGTCTCAGCATCTCTGTGGCGTGCCCATGGACCAAAGTGATCCTAACACTAGCGAAGGAAAGGAAGGCTGATCAAAGCTGAGTGGTGTTTTTTTTGCTTTTTTTTTTTAAATCTTTCCTTAAGTGCGAACACCATCTGGCTCCCCCAACTCTGTTAGCGCTTCCAGTCCCCAGGCAGCTTTGCTCTTCCTAATTACTGTCATTAGACAGTGGGTAGTGATTAGGGAGGGATGCTGATGAGTGGCATCAGGAAGGCTGTGGTCCCCTGACAGCCTCGCACAGGGGGCCGGGTGGCCTCTTCTCCCCAGCCCAGGGCCTTTTCCAGGTGGGGAGCTTGGCGGGTAACACAGTAGTTTTTCTTTTGGTAGAGGCTGACTGGGAGGGTATGGGGAAGGGAGGTGCTGGCTGGCAGGTCCGAGTCGTGGGGAGTCCCCAGGGAGGCCTGACACCACTGGAGATGGGCTGCTCCAGGGAGCAGGGTGATGGTAGAGGTACTCAGTAGTGCTGGAGAAAGAGCAGCAGCTTGCTGAATTCCACTTGGCCTTTGGTTGTCTCACCACTCCATGACTGCTCTGCCCACAGGTGTCCAGCCACCAATAACCATTTCTCCTGAGCAGCCCAGAGGCTGTGGTGATGGGCCCCACAACCAGATCCACCAGCAACTGTTTCTCCCGGGCAGCCCAGAGGCCACGGTGATGGGCTGTGTGGCCAGATGGAGTCAAGCCCGGCTGTCACCAGAGCTGTCTGGCCAAAGCGGCGCTGGCCACCAGCCTGCCTGGCCTTCCCTGGCTCCTCTTGCTGCATTTGGACATTCACCCTTGCATGCAGCTCCCCTGCAGCGCTGCACCATGCAGGCCAGCGTGCAGTGTCAGTGCCACCTCGTGGCAGGTGCCCTGGGCCTGCTGGCCTCTCATTGTCACCCACGGCCTCCCACGGCTGTCCCCTGGGGCTTGCAGGGACTCCCACGCATCCCTCTGCAGTGGCTGGTGCTGGGAAACAAGTCGTGGGGGAAGCTCCTGTGGGGTGGGACGAGGTCCCTGCCTTGCAAGCGGGTGATGGGGGGGCCATACAGCCCTGATCTTCTTGCAGCAAGTGGGGGGATTGGAAGCTCTACCCAGAGACAGGCAGTCCCTGTTGGATGTTGGCCACTGGAGCCTTGCTTCATGCATGGGATAAAACGGTGCCCACCTTACCCTGCCTGCTGTTGAGGTCCAACACCCACAGAAAGCCTGTGGAGGGGCAAGATGGGTCTGTGGGGGTGCTTTGGGATGAAGTAGCTGGGCCATGGGTAAACTGTTAGGAGACTAAACTGGTGGGTGAACCAGCAAGGGGGGGGAGAGTGTCAAAACTGAGGGGAGAAGGGCCAGGGGGGAGACTGGTGGAAGAAAGCCAAGCACTTTGGAGGCTGGGGAGCCTGTGGGATTGAGGAGGGTTTGGCAGGTGTGACCAGTGGCTGCAGAAAACGACCTTCAGCCAGGGTACCCCCGGTGCCTCCCCCCCGTGCCACAACGTTCTGTTGGACAGCTGGCTCCCGCCTTTAGGACCAGGGATGAAAACCAGCCCCCATCCCTAGGGTCACCAAGGCTTCTGTCCTTTACCACTAGTATTGATCATTGGTGGGACTTGCAGGAGCTCAAATACTCCTGTGACCTCCATCATAGGTGGGTCAGTGGGGTTGTAATGGTTAGGGATATGCCTGAGGTGGTTTTGCAGCAAGGAGGGCTTTAGTCCCAGCCCGGGGTTTCCTCAGACTTTCCCTTGGCTCTCACCAAAACCCTGCACCTCTGTGACCAGGTGAAGCCTGGCCTCGTCAGACTTTCTAAGCAGTTGTGCAGGCAGCAGGGCAGGCGCCGGGCCGAGGAGGAAGCACAGCTCCTGCTTCGCAGGGGGAAGTGAGAAACTGCTGTGGAAATTCAAAGACGGGCAACACCCCCACCCCCAAAACCACTTGTCCCACTCCTTGTCCTGTCAGCCAGCTCCCGGTGTGGCCATGGAGGGGATGGAGGTGGCCAAGCTTGGCTGGTGCCTGGCTGTGCAGGTGGCCATGTGCAAGGGACATGCCAGTGAAGCCAGTGCAGAGGGAGCCTCTCCAGCTCAAGATCCTGCTCTACCCCTGACACTGCCATGCCGGAGACCCCTGAAGCCAGGGGAATGGGGACTGAGAAGGCGTCTCCCCATACAGACCTCTGAGGGTGCATTGGCAATGGGTTCACTTTATTCTTTAATTTTTACAACCATATTTTTAATGTCCATTCCCTCTGCTCTCCATGCAGACAAGATGGACAGCCCCCTCCCCTGTACATAAGGATGGAGAAGCACGTACACAGCAGGTTACAAATCCCTCCCAGGCCCAGGCAGACATCAGGCCAGGCAGGAGGGGAGCACTGGGCAGGCAGGATGCTGGGAAGACACCCCACATGCCATAAAAGAGAGGGGATCTGAGAGGCACTTGCTAGCTGAGGAATCCAATGTGGATTGAAATGCTGCTTCTGCAAACTGCAGATGCTGGTGGTGTCCCACAGAGAAGATGCCTGGCTGAAGCTCTAGCAGAAATGAGAGCAGAAGCCCTTATCTGAAGCAGAAAGAGAGGCTTTTTCAACAAAATTTGTATGGGAGTTTCTTTTTCAAATTGCCACGCTGGTCGGCGTGGGTGGCACCTCCACAGGGCTGAGCTGCAGTGGTCACCAGGTGGGAAACGGGACATTCACCTGACAGTCCTGCTCCATTTTCCTCTCTCCCCTGTCTCCCATGAAGCAGGTTGCTCTGCCTCCCACAAGCAGTCCTTCTTCCAGTGCCAAAAAGTCCCCTGGACTGGCTTCAGCTCATTTCCCCACTCCAGATACACAAAGGGTGCTCAAAGTCAGTTCAAAGGGCTGGGTGTGGAGCACAGGGATGAGGAGATGCCCAATTCATGCCACAGGGATGCTTCCCCTGCAACGGGCAGCATGGCTGCTGCGGATAACTGGAAGTCCAGTGCTCCAGGAGCCTCCACAGCTCCTGCCAATGAGCCATGGGTGCCTGGAGCCCCAGGAGACAGTTGCTGGTCATGTGGACCAGCCCCTCCACCATCCTCAGCTCTGAGGCTGAGACAGGGACCCATCCCATCCTGGGTCATTGCGGAGCCTCAGCCAGATGAAGGCTCACCTCCACCACTGCATTTACGTCTGGGAGAGGAGTTGTGGTGAGGAATTTGGGTCTTGGCACCTATGGCAGCGCCCGTGGTTCCCCTCATGGGACGGATGCTGCTAGTCTGGCTCCAGTGCCAAGGGCAGGGGAGGAGAGGGAGGGTCACCTTTCAATAGCAGCATCTGGTCCTGCAGCCCAAGAAGAGAGCTCAGGCTTGGGCAGGGAGTCACCTTCCTGTCATCAGAGGGACATCTCTGCACGGTGCCACCAGGCAGCCCTACCATGAGATGTGGCCCTCAGTGGCCCATTGGCACTTGGCAGCAGTGCTCCCACACCTTGCTTGGCCACCTCTGCTTGGTCCTTGAATCCTCCCAGGTGAGGAAGCCACCTCACCAAAGGAAGAGCAGACCCAGGTGTCCACAGAGATGGTGCTTCATACAAATAGCCTCTCCCAAGGCACTTCTAATTGCCTAATCACCCCCTCCAGGGCCAGCAGGGTTTCTCACCCAATCCATTGGCCTGTCTGTATTCAGCCAGGGGGATCAGCTGCTGTAATTACTTGGGAACAGAAAGCCTGCCCTATCAAGTTCGTTTCTGAAGCAGAGCCCTTCCTACACAATAAAGCCACTTGCAGGTGGGTGAACAAGACCACCCAAGAAACGCCTTGGACCCGCAACATGGGCCAGCTCTGGTACACAGACAAAGCCTTGAAGACACTCACATAAATTAAGTCATCCCGCCTACACTCGCATTGCTCCCTGCCTGCTTTTGCATGGCATGGAAATATCCATCCCAGGTGACGCATGGTATTTCTGCAGCCACAGTGAGTTGAAGTGATGGTTGTCTGGGGCCATAAAGACAAGCTCATGGAGCTCACAGTCCAGCAGTCTCCATTGCCTGCCTCTGGTCCTACCTGGCTTCAGTCATTGTAGGTCAGAGCAAAGACAGATTTTTTTTTCCCCCTCTTCCTTCCCTTGCTCGCTGCTTGGGAAGATGGACTTGTTTCCCAGCCCCAGGGTACCAGGCTGTGGAGGGGATTCCCATAAGCACTGGTGGACACCTGCCACCACATGAGAGTGCCCAAAGGGAGGAGAGACCTGGATATTACAGCGTGCAGAAGACAGAGAGGGCAGGACTGTGAATGGAGCAGAAGCTACTGGATGTGCCTTGCTCCATATGGCCCCAAGCCTCCTTTTATTGAGGTCAGTAGCAAAAATCAAGCTAATGGCAGCAGATTTAGTCCTAATGTAACTCCCTACTTCCCTCTGCATCTTCCTTTCCCCCACCCTTTCTGCTATTCCAGCCTCATGTTCCCAGGAATTGCCCATTCAGCAGCAGACCCATCCTGGCACAATGGCAGCCTTGCAAATGGCACAGCAGCTCCCGCCACACTCTGTCCTCACCAGCTGTGTCTCCTCTGCCTCCTCCCAACAGTACGGCCGTGGCAGCTGTTGGCAGTTCAGTGTAACTCAGCATGATCCGCTTCAGCTTCCTCCAGCACTTACAGGAGTAACTTGGGACTTGGCACAAATAGGAAAGTGGAAAAGGGCAGTCATCTTAGAAGGCTGATCATGCTCAAGGCAAAACCCAGTCCTCAGACAGTTCCCATCCATGCAAGGCTTTGCCCATGCCAAGGATGGGCTCTGGGCACCCACAGGGAGCAGCCGGAGCACTCCAGCCCCATTACCCCTGCCCTCAGGCTCTCTCCTCTCCAGCACATTTCTGGGTGGTTTTGGTGGTGACCAGGGCCGTGGCCCCCAGCTCAGTGGCGGGCAGCGGGAAGCCGTGGTTGCACTCCTCATGCCGGGGGTACACGGTGGAGAGCAGGATGATGTCGCCGTCAGCATCACCCCGGCAGCACGGCCTCCGCTTTGCCCCAGGTTTCCCAGGTGGCCCCAGCATCTTCAGGCCTCCATTGAGATGTAGGCACGGGGTTGGGGCCAGGGCAGCATCTCCCTCTGGCACAGCAGGGTCCTGGCAGCCCGGGCTGGGCAGGGGGCTGGTGGCATCCATGTTTGCTGGGAAGGGGCAAGAAAAGGGGGTTACATGACTCACAAAGTGGGGCCAGGTGGGTCCCAGGGCACACAGGTTCCGTCCCTAGGCACACACAGGGAGGAAGATGGAGATGGAGCAGGAGGAGCCAGCAAGGTCCTCACCGCACTCTCCTGCTGCAGAATTCCTCCTCCTTACAACTGATGAGTTTTTTTCCCCTCTAAAAAACAATAGGGAAAGGCAGAAACTTGCACTTCAAGCCCTCTCGCTAAACCCTGCTGGCAGCAGAGCAGCCCGGCCCTTGGCGGCTCGCCCTCCCTGACCCCTCCCACTTAAAAATAGACTTGTTTACACCCTTCGAACACAGGCGCGTGCCACCGGCCCCAAGCCTCCTGCAACTTTCCACACATCCAGTGCTGCAGTGGTGGGCTTGCTGGGGTGCAGCCTGGGGGGACAGGGCAAACAGAGACCAGGGCATGTGGCAGGGGAGTAGCCAAGGAGCGCTTCTGACGCTGCCCATCATGGCCGGACCTCTCTTGCCACTGGATTTCTCTCTTCTCTTTCATTTTTGGTATTTTTCCCAGCATGTGTGTCACGGGCTGTCTCAGCCGCGCTTGGTTTAGCGGAAAGGCCCCAGGTAATGTCCCCCTTGGTCTGAGTCACCCAGCTGGCACCACCAGTGGTGTGCGGGCAAGCCAGGGTGTGAGGCCCGGCTGCCTCCAGCCCCGCTGCCTCCTGAGGGCACCCACCTGGGTGGTGGGGTGGTGGTGGGTCAGTGGCTGGTGTCAGCATCCCCCAGGGCAGCCCTTCATGGGGGTCCCCTGCCCAGGGACGGGGAGGGGTGAAGCGAGGCGAGACCATTTCCAAGAATAGTGGCCAGGATTGAGTCAGCACTGGGGTGGGGGTCCCCAGGGGAGGAAACAGTCACCCGGCCCCTGGCTGATGCCCCAGCAAGATGGGCCATCATGGGGCACCATGACCTCATCCTCCTGGAAATTCCCCTTGAGGAAAGACTCAGACCCGTCCCTTGCCCCCAGCCCTATTTTTGATGCCTTTGGGGATGACCCTGTGCAGTGCTCCAGCGTCCTGCTGATGGGGTTGGCCCTGACACCGCTGGGGTTTTTGGGGCACATGTTGGAGGGTGTTGGGTATCCCAAGTGGGAAAGGTAAGCTGGGTGGTCAACACGGGACCCCCATTTGCAGTGCTGCAGGGAGAGGCTCACTCTGGAGCCATTCCCAGATGTCCACAGCTGCCCCTGCAGCCTCTACTCCATCCATGGCCCTCCAGCCCCTGGGGGAGAGGGAGAGGCTCCTCACCAGTGCTCTGTACGTGTTCCCAATGGAGAAGGGACAGTGCCAGCAGGTGCTTTAAGCAAGCAAAGGCACAGGGACACCCAGCAAAGGGAGGAATGGTTCAGCAGGGTCGTGCTGGCAGTCAGGTGCAGACATGAGTTCCCAGGGTACATGGGACACTGTCACTCAGGGGGTAGCTCAGCTTCCTCGAAATGCCCCAGGGTGCCCATATTGCCCGTGTGGAGGTGGAGGAGCTGGCCTTGACAGCAATGTGCCTCAGGGGAGATGGCGGCAAGTGATCCCATCTGCCCTGGCATCCTCAGGGTGCTGTGACACAGAGAGCAAAAGGTCCCCTACCTTCGGCCTCCTTGTCCACCGCCTTCCTCTTCTTCCTCCTCTTCCCCACCTTGCAGGCCAGGAAGCCCAAGAAGGCAGCCAAAGCCAGGATGAGCCCCACTGCTGCAGGGACCCCAAAGATCAGGAGGGTGCTGGGCAGGTCCACTGAGGGGAGGGTGGGTGCCAGGGTAGAGGTGGGCACCACGCGAGCGGGCTCTGCTGTGGGGTGAGATGTCAGCAGTGTCAGGAGTGGGAGAGCTGAGGCAAGGAAAGGAGGGCAGCAGCATTACCCACCCGTCTGGCTGGCCTCAGGGCTCCAGTGGTGGGGAAAGAGAGTGGCTCTTCACCGCTACCCACCCACCACCCGAAACGAACTGTCCCCCTGCCTGATGGGACCCTTGTTCCACCGGCTGCTGTTCCAGGCCGGTGGGAAATGAGGGTGTCCTGCTCTTCCCATGGTCACCCCTTGGGCAGGCTGTGACCCCTGTGCCGGGCTGGATCATCCCTCTTTGCCCCGCACCGTGTTCCCCTCACTGGAACCGGCTGCTCTCTTCCTCTCTCCTCCTTCTCCTCCAGGTGAAGGCAGCACTCCATCCTATCGCCACCTCCATCGCCATCCACAGGAGAAGGTCCCCTCCACCTGCCCACCCCCAGGGTGCCCCCAGCCCCCTTGACCCACCACCACCTAGCCCTGGGGAGTACAGTCCCTGGCCACCTTTGTCCCCTTACTTGTGTTGTCCTTGAACAAGTCAGAGCACTTGACGCAGGACTTGGTCAGGAGGTCGAAGCACTGGGGGGAGAGGCAGGAGGAGGCAGCAGCGGCTTTTCCTGATGAGGACATGGTGGAGCGGGAGTGAGAGCCCAGCTCCCGCATGGCGCGGTGGTGAAGGGGCCACCCGAGTGGGAAATCGCAGTGCCTTGGGGCCGTGGCAGAGGGAGATACAGTCTGTCAAGCTGCGTAGTCTCCCTTGGGGCTTGCGATCGCTGTGCTTGCCCTGGGGCGGATCTTCACCCAGGGAGGAGGAGAGCAAGCGTCCAAGCCCTACCCCTGCCTGCCTGTGCAACGCGCTCTCAAACTACCCCTCTCCTTGAAAAAATGCTTGTGAAATCCTCACAGCCCCTGGCATGCCCCAGCCACGCAACACCCCATGCCCAGTAGCACGGCGCCCCAGCCTGACAGTGTCACCTCCTCAGCCCTCACCCTTCCCCAGCTCACCCACCCATATGTCGCCCCCAGCCCAGGCATGTCCCCCAGCCTGCACCCTCCCTCACTGGCCAGCAAAAAGGCCCCTCAGCATCCTCCAGTGCCTACAGGAGGCTTTCCTGTGCTCAGATCTTTACAAGACCCCATCCCAGGGCCACAGATCCAGCTTGGATGGAAAATGCAGAAAAGGACTGAAGGGTGTAAGGGCACCAAGGTTTCCCCTTTCAAAAGCTCCCATGGCCTGTTAGTGATTGCTGCGCAGACAGGCCAACTGTTGTGCGTTCTCCATCCCTACTAATGATAGTGCTCTCCATCACCTTGCTCTTTCCATCCTCTCCATCCCAGACCTAGACCTGTGGCAAGGACCCTCCCAGCTCCTTGGCACCATGTCTCATTCTCCAGGGTTCAGATCTGGCTCTGCTCAGTAACTGCCCAGGGCATGGGCGAAACAGGTCACACCAAGCAAATCTGGTCCCCGTACCCTTGGAAGGGTCTAAACAAACCATCAATGGTCTTAGGTGTTCCTGATCAGGAGCAGAAGAAATGTCCTGCCACCGGCACCTACACATCAACGCTTGATGCTTGAGATCTGAAGTGAATAAGTGATTGATTTCAGTGCTGAAGGTGGCTCTTCTCCATCCTTACGAAACAAAAGTCACATCCCCTTTTTCTTCGCCCCATAGGAAAGAAAGGGACCAGACACAGTTGCTGTCTTGCTCTCAGCTGAAGGAAGCAGCACAGGAGACCTGCCCTGGCCAGGAAAGCCTTAATGGGGCTTCACTGCTGGAGTCCCATCCTTGCAGCAGCTATGGCCTCTGGGGTCTTTCTAGTGAGGTCTCTGCGACTCAATGTCCTGGACCAAAGCTGGGAGGGGAGGAAAGGAGGAGGAAAGCTAAAGGACGCTCAGGCTCAAGGTGACAGAGTACCAGGTGTCCCCACTGGGCAACCGATCTCCCCTGAGACAGACCAGAGGACGTGGTCCCTGGATGTACCTGCCCCTCTCCAATGGCTTTTGGGCAAACTGAGCCCACAGCCTCCACACCCCACCTGCTGAAGCCCCGGGTGGGATGCAGGCAGCAGCTCTCCGTGCTGGGTTGCAGCCCAAGCACAGCTCTCCAGTACCCCATGCCCCACAGGGCAGGAGCTGCTCTACGGCGGGGCCCTCCCAGCACCCCAGCCACATCTCCCTGCTGCCGGCAGCGTGCCCAGAGGTGGGCTGCACCAGGGTGCACCGAAGCAGTCCCAGCACATCTCAGCCCTCCCCGCTGGGTGCCGCAGGGCTCTGGGCAAGTGAAAGTCTCGACCAAAACCTGTTGCTGCCCACCGGTTCCACGCCTGCCGCGATTTCACTTCCCTTTCCAGCAGGCGTACCCAGCCACTCGCTCCCTCACCCCTCGCACACATGCACTTGGCTACCAGGGAGCGCCCTGCCTGGCTGCGTTGTGCCGGCAGGGAAGGCCGTGCCAAGCCCAGGGGGCTGTGGGCTCCTCCAAGGAGCTGTGAGAGCCCGGACTCCGTTCCTGCGCCTGTGACTCAGTTAGTCCCCCTCTCTTAGTCAAAGTAAAACTCTCCAAGCAAGTGGAGGCATGCCAAGCACTTCCCTCTCTCGGCCTGGCCCTGAGCTCCGAAGTCATGAGTGGTACAGCCAGCTCAGCACCCTCTGCCTCGATGAAACTGAACAGGCTGCACTCACCCCTGCACAGGTACCTGCTGGGGAAGGACATCTCTCCATATCCCACCTCACTCAGCTCCCTGCCTCTCGTGTGCCTCGGGTGAGGAGCGGGGCTGTGGTGCAAACACAGGAGCAGGAGGGGTGTGCATCCAGCGGCAGGGTGTTCCAGGACCATCTCCAGCGGGTCAGAAAGCCAGAGCAGGGAGGGCTGAGGGGTCAGAAATAAAGCTCAGGCTCACTCCAGGCCATATCTGAGCTCCACAGCAAAGAACCCTGGGGACGAGAGGGCACCCAGAGTGCTCGCTGTCCCTGGCAGGCAGCTCGCTGAAGTGAAAGGGTAGGGACTAGAAAACGTCTTGCCCTGTGGGCTGGTGGGGCTGGAGCTGTGCACAGAGGCAGGAGACCCCCACAAAACGACCAGTTCTCTGTCAGGATACCTGCCCCTGCAACACCTCCCTGGCTTTGCTGTTCCTCTTGCCCTGGGGTGTTTCCACCTGCTGGTCTTTTCCCAAAGGAGGATGCTTCTCCATCATTCCCTTCTCACCCTCCCCCCTGAAATCCCCCCACTGTGCTTCCCCCACATCAGTCATCTCTTGGCAACCCCCAGTCCCTATTCTTATGGGTCCTTGCTGTAGCACTGTCACCTTGCCCCTCTCCCTCCCTGCTTGCTTTAATGCAGGGTCAGGGGAAATGGGTCCTGACATCTGCTGTACCACACTTACAGATTAACTCTGTGACCCCTCCAGTCAAATATATGCACTGGGGAAAGCCCAAACAAGTACCTACATGTTGCTTTTGACACAGAAGGCAAATGTTTGCAATAGAGCTCAATAGCTGATGGCTTCCATTTCAGTACATGGAGTGAAAACCTGAAGCTGCGAATGCATGGCAGGGAGCCCATGGACCCAGGTCCTGTTACATGGATGTTGCAGCCTCATTGCTGCGATTGATCTTACCCTATTTCCTCCCACTTTCTAAGCCTTCTTTATTCCCCTCTACAGCTCTTTCATGCTCCCTTCCCAGCCCGTCTTCTTCCTCCTGGGCCAAGAAAACGATGTTTGAAATCACACATGGTAACGCTTACTCACAGAGAAAATCACCTCTGACTTCCCCAGTGGCAGTTGCACATGTGCCTGCTCAGCAGCATGGCCCAGGCTGCCCAGCATCAGCTGTTCCCCTCTTCATCTCCTCCATCTTTGCCTCCCCCACCCTTCATAATGGCTGTTGATTGTTTTTGGAGTAGCAAAAGTTATAGCTTGGTGAGTAGTTTGAACTGTTTGCATCTAAGAGCTGAATACGCTTGATAATAGCACAAATGCATAATTAAAGAGCAGAAAAAAATGACTCACTGGATAAGGAAATGCGCTTTTCTTATCTCCTCTGCAGAGAAACGAAAGCCCCAGGAGCCTGGGACTCTGGCTAAGTAAGTGCTTTTATTAAACAAATAAACCAGCAAAGATATCAAACAAGCTATTTTAAAATTATGTCTTAATCCTGGAGTCGGAGAGCTCGATTTCCAGTGCTGTTTGCTCCAAGCCCACACTGGGAGGGCTGGCTTTGGCCAAGCTTGGCTGCTAGGATCTTCATGGTGGATGGGGCAGTGCTGGTGACCCGGGAGTGTGGAGGGATGGCGGTGTCCTGCGAGCGCTTGTGCACACATGAGCGACTAGACTCGTGTGAGCAGTTCCTCTGGTGTCAGAGGTGGGTGAAGTGACTCACACACACGCTTGCAGAACCACCCGTAGCAGAAAATATCCACCGAAAGTTCACCTTGTGCTTGTGCGCACCGGAAACCCAAAGGCTTGTCAATCAGAGAAACCATGAGGTGTTTATTGAGCAGACCCAGTTACCTCGGGACAAACCCCTGACCCAATGCACCCAATGCCTCAGGAACGCCTCAGCACAGCCTGATGTCTGCCCAATGGTGCTGCTGGAAGGCTCTGACTGGAGACAACCCCAAAGCACATTCGGCACCTCACCCCTGCGCCCCTTCCCAACACTCCTGCATTGGCTGGTGGGAAGCATCCCCTCCAGAAAGGTCCCACTACGGCTCTCGGGAGATGGTTCTTCAGGACTCCAGCACAAGCCTCCTCCTCAGGATCTACCGGGATGCCCCAGCATGGCCCAGCCCCACTTTGCTCTGCCTTCTCAAAGTCAGCTGGTCTGAGGAACAAAATCTGGGAAGACTTTAGGAATAATGCGGGAAACCAAAGGCTTTAAGAGATTCACCATCACCCTAAAACCCAGACTCCTCCACAGGTGCTCTGCTTCTTACCAAGGGTTTTTGTGGTACTACTCAGCCATCTGCACTGGGAGTTTGGCATGGGACAGTACCCCAGTGGCACCAGCTCTGCTGAACATTGTTTGCCTCCTCCCTCCTTGCTTACATGTCCTGGGAGCTGTGCTTGTCCATAAGGCTAAGCAAAAATGAGGAGTTGTCCTCAGCTCCTGCAAGAGAACTTGGAGCCCTCCAGAAGTGATGCTGAGCACCCAAATTAGGATTCTACAGTGAGCTGTCCCTTGAAGACCCCTCCAGATTTAAAGAGCAGTGGTCAGCACTGCCTGGGCTCAAGCTCCCTCTGCCCATTCCCCCCTCCCTGCTCCAGAGAGCCCAAGAGGGACGCAGCAGCACAAAGGACATGGGGGAAATCCCCACCCCAGATCTAGCCCTAGGGGAGCTGAGCCCTTGAGGGGCAGGAGCAGGTGGATGGGGAGGAAACGAGAGGTGTTTCCAGCCAGTGTGCTGACTGCTCTTGCCACTCTGCAGAGCATGGTGGGACTCTCTTAGCAAGGCTTGGGTCCCCAGATACTGCCTGGGCTCTCACAAGCCCCGCCATGTCACGAGTGACGCGTCATTAGCTGAGCCCAGCTCTTCTGCCTGGACAGCCCTGCAAACAAACAGTGAGGGAAGCTCCCGGCCCCCTCTGCCTGCAGCAGGGATGCTGCCCCAATCCCCATCCGGAGGATGGGTGGGAGCTTACCCCCTTGGATGACTGGGGGGGAGGACAAGTGCCCCCCCAGGTTCACCTGCGGCTGGTTATAGGGAGTGCTCATGTGCTCTGGCAGGGCCAGGCAGCACCTCCAGCACCGAAACAGAAACCAATAGCTGAGGACAATGCGCTGCCACACTACAAACCTCCAAGCAGGTGGGTTCAGCTGGTTCAGGCATGCGTACGCCAGGGCAGAAACCTCCCTGGCATGCCAGGCCAAGCACAGATTCCTCCCTGGCACTCGCAGTGAGGAGCCCCACCGCTGTGCTTTTGAAGCATGGAGATCTCCATCAGACGACTCTGGAGCCAAAATCAAAGCCTGCTGAAGGCAAGGGGCTGTCTCCCATTGAGCCCTCATGCTTTGCAGCTTGCTCCAGCAGCAGGGGACAGGAAACCACTTCAGTCAGCCTGGAAGTCAAAACTAAACTAAGCAGTCCCGACTGCATTTTGCATAGTGCTTCATCATAATGAACAGCTCGCAGGAGAGCTGCAGCTCCAGGTCACACATGGGAATGGTTTGGTGAATACATTTGAACAAGAAGGCAACCTGAGAAAATAGGAAGGTGCTTGCAAGCGACTCCAACACAGAAGAAATTATGTTTATCCGAGGCACTCATTTGTTGCAATTTACTGCTTGCCATACAACCAACCCCCTTCCCCATACACAAATAACACCACACTGCCCCCCACAACCATCCCGGGATGCCCCAGCAGGGCCGCTCCACAGCCACACTCCTCAACATTGGCCATACAAGCCATTCTAATAGAGATGCTGAAAACCAACAGCGTGCCTGGATAACTGAAAGCACAGCTCAAACGGGGAACAGAATGCAGCAAAAAAACCCCCCCAAAACTCCTGTGACATCTGCAGATTGTGACAGCCTAAGCAGGAGTAAGGGTACAGGAACCTGTGTGGTTTCCAGTACTAACCCCTGCTCCAGAAATGGCTCCCTGAGCTGGCTTTTGTGGCCGATTCGTTTTCCTTGCCAGTAGGGATGATGCTGCCCTGGAGCCTCCCACCACCCCAGGCACAGGCAGGGACAGTAGGTGCAAGGCCAGCCCCCCTCACCCTCACTGCTGGGGAGCTCCAACTTTTCTGTTGGTCACCACTGGACAATGCCCCACGAGCAGCTGAGCCGAGGGAGTACAGGGATTTTACCTGTAGGCTGCTTGGCCAATCAGATGCCAAACTCAAGCTGGTTTCAGCCCCGCAGGATTGAGAGGGACTACAGCGCTGCAGGAGGAACGAGTGGCACGTGTTTGGACATGAGCAAAACCCCAGTCCGGGATGAGATGCAAAGAAGCACGTTTCTGCTGAACCGAAGCGAGTCCCGCGGCCGGCCGGCTCCCTCCGGCAGCAAGCTTGTCACCGCTGTGCTGTCGGCTGCAAGGCTCAACTGACAGCCTCCCTTCTCCATCTCCAGCTGAAACACTGGACTGTGTTTCATTAGCCTGCAGTGGCATCGCTGTGCTTGCCAGTACCTCCACACCATTCTTCGGCTTCTCATGGGCCTTTAGGTACCAGCCTGGCATCGAAAGGCTAGAGTGATTTCATTTGCACAGGCTTGAATGCAGAATAATATTATTAATTTCCATGGCTGTGTTAAGGATGCGATATAGGAGAGAGCTCAGAGGCAGATTTGGCCCATGCCCCTCCTCTCCTGGCTGGCATCTAGGCATGATGCCTTGGCTGTCCTGCCAAAGCCCAGAGAAGCAACACGGGCGTGATGCATTGCTTGGGGAAGGGAGAGGAAGGGGAGGATGATGGGCTGCTGCAGACACAGAGCTGGGAAGGTGGAGAGGGACTTCCAGCAGCCCCGTGCCATACTCATCATCCCCCCGCCCCAGCCTCCAAGGGACCTGTGGGCAAAGCCCATCAATTCCCTTTCAAAGGGACTGTCCTCCCCACAGCTTGCAGGGGCTCCCTCTGTAACAGCCCCACCAACTTCTGAGCCTTTGGGGTCTCAAAGGCTCTGGCTGGAAGAAGGATGAATTGCATCAGCACAGGCTGCCACAAGAAGGGAGATGCTGTGGGGGGTGAACAATACTGCCAAGGCAGAGGGACGTAATGCCCCCTCCAAGATGCCTTTCCCCATTTCCCATCTCAGTGAGAGCACCCATCGCGGAGATCCTGCTCTCTGCCACAGGCCACCGGGAAGGCTGCCCATCTGCCCCCAGGAAATATCTGCTGGTCAGCACAGCTCCCTGGCTCCCACTTGCCTTGTGAGCCACTGCAGAGGGCTGGACCACCAGAGCATGCAGGCAGGCTTCCGAGGGATCATGCGGAACACAGCATCTCCCATCACCCAACCTAAAAACACACATTAGAGGCTGAGGGCAGATACAGCTTTATACCCCCTAATAATCTTGTCTCCAAGCTAGATAACTAGGACTATATATCCCTGGTGATAATCACAGCCACCATGCCTGCAAGCTCTCCCCCAGACCATTCATTTAGTTTGATGCTGCTTTAAAGAGACATCTAATGAGGATAATCTGATTCAAATCCCCTCTGCTTTTGGCCAGCAGAGCAATTCAGTTCCCTTCAAACTCCTTCTTCCTCCATGACTGACTGTATTTCCCCTTCTCATATGAATCACTCTGGGGTTTCCTTTGCTTTTTGCATTACTATTTTGATTCTTTGATATGGCCACTGTAATCAAGATTCACTCCCTTTAGAACCTAATTAGCATGAAATCAGATTCGCTTTTTACTCATAGCCTCGTAATAGGATGCTGGCCTATGCTTCAGCTCTCACTTTGGGTGCAGGGAACATTGCAGCCTGCTTAAAAAAATTCCCTCCTTACCTGATTCTATCAGAACCACTTACAGGAGATCCGCACACATTTCAAGCTTGGCAAGAGAGTCAAGCTTTGGGAAGGGGGGAAGGTCTCAATCACACTCAGCTTTCAGTGCAGAGCAGATGGTGAACATACCGACTATATAATTTATAGGACACCATCACTACATATTAGTCCCATGCAGTGGCTGAGCTCAGCCAAACTGTGGCTCATGCACACACAGAGGGAACTTGTGTGAGTGATGCTCCACGTGCAACATGGGCAAGAAGGAAGAGCCAGGTTTTGGAGAAAGCACACACTTCACATTTAATCTCCTTCATAACACAGAGCAGAGGATGCAGAGCAGCAGCCCTCACCCTGGAGGGGTTTTCTCTTCCTCACGGGCTGGGCAAACACTTCTCAGCCCACAAACCTGTGTTCAAACTAGGTCAGTATTATGCAACATCTGTGCACAAGCAACTCCCATTCCCTTCCCCAGGAGCAGCTCATGCAGCAGCACAATGGATGCCAGGGCAGCCCAAGGCCAGGTGTTGGGGTTTGTTTGCACTTTTTCAAGGCTGCCACACTGGCACAGCCTGGTGTGCAGCTTGCTGGGGGTCATGAAGCCTGAGGAGGACATGCACCACCACTGCAGCTCTATTTCTTTAGTGCCTAAGCCTCTCTGCCCCTGCCTTTCACCCAGACAAACACCCACCGCAAGGAGCAACAGGACAGAAAAGATCAAAAGGGAACACCAGGAAGTAAAAACATTCCCTGCAGAGCAAGGTGAAGGCAGCTCCAGCCCCATCTCTAAATTAGCAGAGCTTTCAGCCCTCTGCATGGCTAAAAAGGAGGAAGCCCTAGGGACAAGTATGCAAGACTGAGCCTTTTACAGGTGCCCCGTGTGCAGGCACAGAGTGACACTGTGCTACCCCAGGGTTTCCCCAGCTCCAATGCCTTTGATCCTCTGCTGCTCGGTGTAACAGCACAAGGCACTGAGTCACCCCTCAGTTCCATGGGGGAATGAGGATTAATTAGTTGATGCTGGCACATTGCTTTGAAGAGAGGTGCTCCACTGCAGCATGAGCCACAGGTTGTTACATACCAAGCTGACTCAAACACAGCCCTGGCTTCACATCTGTCATCTCTGGAAGAGCAAGGAAACAAAACATAGCAGTGGGGGCAAAAAACGAACATTCACACTGGGGCGATGCCAATGTTGCCATCAAACCCAGGAGAACAGCCAGTACAGAAGTTCAGGAGAGCTTTGAGCTGACCAGAGCAGACAGCAATAGTGCCTCAAGGACTGACAACCTTCAGCAAACACCCAAGGTACTTTGCCAACCTGAGCGCTGCAACGACATGGCCCGCAGGACAGGAGTAAGGCAGGCCCAGCCGCAGCATGGCACCGTCACCCCAGCCCCACAGGGTGGGCACACAGTGGGACCACAGAACTTCCATGGGAAGACAGGGAAAAAATTACTCCATGCTGTCAGAAAACAGGGGAAGCCTCCTTAGCACGTTTAGCGCTAGCTGGGCGTTTTAGGTCTTTCCAAGCGCTCACCAGCGTGCCTCTGCCTCGCTCCTGCATGCAGACTGCCCTAGGTGCTTCAGCTGGCCCTGGCACAGCCTGTTGTAGTGCAGAGAGGGCGGCAGGATCCAGAGGACAGAGCAGCCCCTGCACACCAGGGCCAGATTTCCCAAGGGGAGGTGGCTTCTCTCTTTGTTTTTGTCCTCACCCCACCTCCGTTCTCCTTCCCCTGACATGCAGAGCCCCCGGGGCTCTCGTGCCCAGCCCGCAGCTGCACCTGGGCCGGCAGCGGCAAGGCAGCCTGTGTGTATGTAAAACACGGGCTCCCTTTCACACACGGCTGACTTCCCTCGGCAAAGGCGGCGACGGGGCGGGGGGACAGGCACAGCACCTTTCCTGGCTACTCACAGAACGCCCCACCACACAGCGAGCTCGAGGCAGATGAGGGATGTCAGCATCGCAGCACATGTCAGCTCCTGCAGAAGGAGCCCGTGGCAAGGGAAACGTGGCCCAGCACGGCCGGGAGCCTGAGCTGCTCAGCTGCCAAGGATCCTGAGCAAGTCACTTCACTCCTGAGTCCCTCGCGCCCAACCTCTCTCGCGTTCTGGTTCTTCATAGCCAAGACGGCCCCTCCTGCACAGAGCCGACCCGAGGGGATGCCATCCTGCCTAGCATCACCACACCGTATTAATATTTAACGGTGAGGAAGAGATCCAGAGACTTTGATTTCTCCCACTGGCCAATTCAAGGATAATTGAACCGTGCAGGGAATTTCAGCGTTTCAGAGGGTGGTTTGTTCCAGTTCACAACAAAACCCAACCATGCCGCAATGCCTTATGAGAAGGATCGCAGCCCAGTTTCAGGCAGTCTCCCTGCCTGCAGCAGAGTCAGGCAGGTAAGCAGCACAAAACACAGCTGATCTCAGGAGGTCCCCAGCAGGTGGGTCCCAACCAAACCCTCCTCCCCCAGAACTTAGGTAAAAATCAAACTCTGCTAATTAGGAAAAAATTGTTTCTTCAGAATATTTCTACCTAATTCCAGATTTGTGACCTCAAAGTAATGTCAATTCACCCTCATCACACCCCTCCAGAGGGGGCAGCTCCCACTGTAGAGGCAGAGCAAGCGAGACACAGTGAATTTTAACACACGTGCCCAGAGTCACACAAGAAATCAGCCACAGAGGGGTAACGAGCCCAGTGTTCCTGGCTCCCAGCTCTGTGCTCTGCCAGCTATTGCTTTCTCTTGCATATAAATCACTTTTCCCCACCAGTGAAGGACAGCTGGTCACTGAATGGAAAGTAGCAGTTGTTCAGCAGCCCACAGCAACACTGCACACCAGCTTAGGGTGGGAAGTGGAGAACACTCAGCATGCAGAGGAGATTGCCAAGGGATCTGGGCCAGCTGAATGGAGACAGAGCAGCTGGAATCTGGCCAGAGCAAAGCCCAGTGCTCCTGCAAAATCAAAACAAGTTAAAAACCCCACAGGAAAAAGCATCTCCTTTGCTTTTGCCAGCAGAGCAGGTACCTCTGGCACAGCTCTGCAGGTCATTTCCAGGCAGCAGAGCAGGAGTCCCTTCTTGTTCATTGTCACTACAGACAGTGGCCATGATGAGAGCCACCAAGCAGCTCTTACAGCATGACCGGAGCTGCTGAGCACCACTGCTGACCCAACCCAGCCAGCCCCTTTGGCCTACAGGCCTTGGCAAGCAGAGACATCCAGATTTAACCAGTCCCCAAAGCAAATATTAGAGGTGGCCTTGAATCTAAACCTCTACCACCAGTTTCAAGGTTTGGAGGGACAGATAAATCCCCAGGGCTGGATTTATCTCTGTTCTTTGTTCCAGGACAGAAAGATCTTTTACTATAGGCACCATATCAGTACACAGATTTTCTCTCTTGTTATTGTAGACCGAGCATATCATGTCTTATCATGCTCAAAAGTTGGTCTGATTTAACTGCTGGTGTGGCAAAGCCAGTAAAAAAAATCCCTTCCCTTGGAAAACCTGGGCTAGCAGAGAGCTCTAATCCCCCCAGGTAATGCCAACCAAGCTGATTTGTGCTGAAATCTCTCACAGAGCACTCCCGTGAGCAGCTTGGCTAGCAGGCTGAGGGTACAAAATCTTCAAGTGACTGGACTGAAGGCAAAACCCTGTTGGTCAACGTGCCATAGCAGAAGATACCCTATTACAGCCTCATTCAGTTCTGCCCCCAAAAAAGCACTGCATGACCAAAGCTTACACCAGTGCAATTGGTGCAAGGTTTTCTATACCAAATAAACCACTTTTACACTAATTTTACTGACATACCTGACAAACAAAAACACATCCACAAACTGAAACAGTCAAACCAGCAATACTCACAGGTACTTTTGCCACAGAGAGGGGGATTTGTCTTTGTAAATCTCCACAGGGATAGGTGGAACTGAGGCAACAGAGAGAGGAAGAGAAAGCAAGTAGCTCCAAAATATTTCTGTTAGTTTAGATTTCAGCTAGCTTGGCAAGCTCTTTCATGATGTTTAAACACAACAGAACCTGAGTCACTAGCCTTAATTCAGCTTCAGGCCTTCCATGCCTCTGATCCCAATCCAAGTACTACTTTCACAAGACCGTTACAAACGTTACTCCATCCAGATGAAAGATAACCTCAGCTGCCTTGTCTTCTCTGGTAGGGGCAGTGTTATGGCCTGTCTAAATGAATAACTGACAGTTCCTAGAGATATTTACATAGTTGAAGCTGTAGCTATAGATGTGTCCCAACTACTTTCGGTTGTAAAACATGATGGACCTGAGACACAGTGTCATATTCTTAGACATGCTCCACTTCCCCTGCCAGTTCTAGTAAAGACTTTTTCCTAAGAGTAAGAAAAGTATTTGCCCCAAGGTGAAGTGAGATGCTGCTCTTAAGGAACTAGATTTTACTTTGTACCAGCTGGGATTCAGCCACCTGTAGGAAGTACAAACAGCATCTTTCCTCTTTGAAAGTAGTAGAAGGAAAGAAATACCGCATCTGAAACGTAGCAGTGGAAAAAAAAATAAAATACTGTTTGAAGGTGCAGGAACGGACCGTAGCACCTGTGGGTTGCTACAGAGCATTCTGGGTGAACCAAAGCAAGTTTCATTTTCACCAGTTAAGAAAGCACAGTGAAATTACTTGAGGCCAAAGGGATTTTACCCGAGTTCAATAGTTATTAGATGCAACTGGAGAGCAACCTAGGAGATGGAAGAGTCTCCTTACCTTTCAGCAGTTGTGCAGGACACGAAAGACTGGTTCATTTCATGCTGCAGCCTTCCTTCCCTCCCCCCGACTGCACCTGCACTTCAAGAGCAAATCGAAACCAGTCTATTCTAAACCATGGTCTCATTTATTTTGAGGGACCCAAAGCGAGAGCGAGGCTGAGACAGCATAACCAACAGAGAAACTTGTTTCTCAGCATGATTGCCCCTCTCTGGTGGCAAAGTCCTGGCTAGTACTTTCAGGATCACAAAGTTAGCTGAAAGTAGGGCAAGCCTATTAAGCTTCCAATCCTTCTTACACAGCTACAAGAGTTTGCACATGTCTTTCTCCTTTGGGTTTTAGCCAGAGTCCAGCCCTTTTGGGCACCATAACACAGCTGAATGGTTTAGCTCCTTTTGTTCCAGCTGACAAACAACCTATCCCTCCCCCACCAGCAACAATACAACTGAAGCTAGGATTTTTGTGTCCTCTGAGCAAGGATACAGGCTTTGTGCCTTGCTGAGCTGTCTTTGCAAGGACTGCCAACACTCACAGCTGATTAAGCCTGCAGTGCTGCTTTCTGCTTTTTCGGGCTCACAGACAGATGTCAGATACAAGCTAAGCGAAACAGCACACACGCAGCTAGAGCACTGCACCTAGGAACATTAAAGCAGACTATTAGGGATTAAATAAATTAAACCAGAGGGGAGCTTAACACATTCTCTCTAGGCTTCATTTCTACCTGGCACGCAATTCTGGGTAAGAAACATCACAGCGTTTCAAGAGACACTGTATTCTGGAAAGTGGCTCAACTCAGTACACAGGAAGACTTGTATTTGGAGAGCTTTTGCCACCACCACCTGGCTGAAACCGTGACTGCAGCCCACCATCTAACTGGAAGCTCAAACCTTGCTGCTAGGGCAAACTGGGCAAGCGTTCGTAGGTTTCAGAGCCCGTGCCGCATACCTAAACAAAGAGCATACAACTAATTATTAAATATTATATATTTTATTAACTTAAAATTCCAAAACACACTACTGACTTTCAGTAAGAGTAAGGCATGAACTACCACTGATAGGAACCTGTTAGCTAAGAGATTATACACAGCATATGCCCAACTTGCAAGAGATAACATGAGTTTTCTGTATGTTGATTTAGTCCAGTCTGCTGTATTTCATCTCTGGTCAGCTCCAAAGGCTGGGTTGCTAGGATTATCCTGGGCTTGACAGATGGAGCCTTTTTCTTTAAAGATCTAAAAGAAAGCTAAAGTGCTAGATTATCTTCTTTAGTCCCTTCCTCACCAGTTAGGTATCAGGCACAGAAATACAGAGTCCTTCACTGGGAAGATGCTCACACAGCTGGATCATAAACTGCCAACTGCAGTCTATCTAGAAGCTGCAGGATAGCCTTCCTTCCCCATTATTCTCTTGGTGGGGAGACAAAACCTGGCAGCAAGGTTTCACATTAGTCCAAGGTGCTGTATTTCAACTGAAAGGAAGCAAGAGCCTGCTGCCTCTTCTCTAGTACTCTGGGGACACTGAAACTAAAATGCTCAACCGTGACATGCAGCATTTGGGGTACTGGTCTGTTCTTCTGATATTCTCTCAGTAGAACACATAGCTCCTGACTGCTAGCCAAGTGGGTGAAACTCAAACT
This sequence comes from Strix aluco, assembly GCF_031877795.1. NCBI lineage: Eukaryota > Metazoa > Chordata > Aves > Strigiformes > Strigidae > Strix > Strix aluco. Next base: position 32,612,200 of record NC_133935.1, read on the forward strand.
TGATCATGAAATGGGAGTCATGTAATAATGGGTAGGAATCCCCAATTCAAACTGCCCTCCCCCCAGCACCTAAACATTACCCACTGAACAGGAATCAAGCTTTTCTTGAGAGATTAGCAACTATGAACAGCTCTGGATGAGTGGTCATGACAAGTCAGGCAAAAAAGCTTCCCAGTATGATTCCAACTGTGGCAGCTTGAATACCTGAAGTGAAAAAAACCTGATGTATGTGGCTGAATTCTCACAATGTGAAGCTAGAAATTAGCAGACCTGCTCATCAGTGAGCCAAAGTACAAGGCAGAAACTCCTGGTATGAGACCAGCACATATCTCTAACATCCGGAGAAGTCGCTGAGCAGTGGCAACTCGTATTCCCTCCAACTGCAAACAAAATGGAGAAATTATTTAATCGATAGGAAAGGAGAAAAAGCAGTGCTAAGCTGTGATAAAAGAAAGAACTGGAGCAAGCATTAAGTACGGTTTAGAACGGCTAGCTACAGAAAATATCAGAGGCCCATTTACTCCCCTAATGTTAGGGAAGGTACAGTGTTGTCAGCTGAAAACCCTGAAGAGGTTGCCAAAGGCACAGATATTACCTGCCGGTAGGGAAGCAGTCTCTGAGGGTGGAATGAGGAGTATACAGAAAAGTGATGTGTGCTACCATCAAATCCCAAACTCTCCCTCCAGCTTTTTAAACCAAGCAGGTAATTGGAAAGAGTGACATATCAGATGGCAAAACAGTTTGTGAAGCAACAAAGCCTGGCTAGCAGGAAGCATTACGTGGGCAAGAGTCACATGGCAAATAACAGCTCAGGGGCTCCCAGGAAAAGAAAATGCCTCAAGGAACAAGTGTACCAAGGCTTTGCATATCAGAGAAGTCTTTGTTAATTTAGACTTGGCTTCCTGAGGCTTTGAAGCAGCACAGGAAGGAGCAGATAATCTAGGGGGACTCATTTCAAGGACAGTCAGACTCCTGTACTTCTACTGTTCTTGTAGGAGTCTGGTCCCTGACACTTATGCACGACAGTAGTGTATATACACATATTTATGGCTAACGTAATGATGTTCCTAAGGATCAGAGAGCAGTGGAATTCACAAATCCCTTCAGACCCCAAATAAACACCTTACCTCCAGCTCACAGAACAGCACAGGACTGGAGTAGACTTCTCGCAGTTTCCAAATGGCACTCATCTCTACACTGCAGCAATTCAGCCGGCCAACTACAGAAAAAGTTTTCCCATATTTAACATTCCCATAATCAACATTCAGTGAAGAAAAGTACCAGGAAATTCCACATCAACAAAATGATCCAGAGCTAATTTTGAGAGCACCATAGAAGGTAAGGCAAGAGGGAGCAGTACAAACAGAATGGTACAAGATTTGCAATGGAATTAGCATGGAAGTCTTCCATTACACTGACAGCAGGAATAGTATTGCCACATTACCGAGTACTGTAACATTACCATTTTGGATAAGGGCTCAGTACACTATCAGTGCAGGCAGAATCTTCCACTCACTAATCAGAAGCCCTCCTGGCTCATGTGGTATCACAGAATGGTCATATCTCTGAGGAATTAACTCAGTCAGGAGAGCCATCACACAAGACAATGCCAAGACTCCTTCTCACCCCAGAATTAGGCCCCTCTGACCCCCAAATTCCAGGGAAACGACACCTCTGTTCCAACACTAAGCAGTACTGTCCGGCCCCTCCAGTTCCTCAGAGCTGAAGGAGGGAGGGTATGCAGGAAAGCACCCTCTCTGCCTGAGGTACGGGTAGGGAGAGAAGAAGATTAGAGGCACAACATGGCCAGACAGTACACAGCAGGGATACCAGTCTTTTATTGAAACTATACTTAATAGTTCAGTAGCTCATCCATTTAGATTCACTTTATTACCACAGTATCATATGCTTCTCAATGCTCATTAAAATTATCATTGAGACAGATCTGCAAGAGCATACAAAACAGACTTCTGCAGTGCCACAGGAAAAAAATAAAAATCAATAATACAAATCATATTCAGGGATTAGGGACAGAGAAGAGCAGTCTGACTGGCAAAAACCAAAAGGAGAGAACAAATAAACATAAGAACACCGTGTTTTATCTAAGAAAACAGTAAAAAAAGGCAATTAGTTCAGATGTAGTTTTAACAAAGCTTTTGACAAAGCTGCTAGTTTCAAGTTAAGTCACTGCCCTGCTTTAAGAAAAGCAATAGTGAATTGTGCTGCTCGGAGAGGAGGAGGAGGAGGCCAGATGTCATACATACCCCCAGTGACAAGAAAGCATACTTTTCCCAGGAAGAAACTGGCATCCACATAAGCTAGGGAAGCTTCGACATTCCTCAAGCTGTCAGAAAAGCACAGACAATCTAGTTGGACAGGGAGGTAAAACCAGTGCAGCATAAGGACAAAGGGAATAACTTTCAGAAGCACAATTAGAAAACCAATGATGTTAACATCTGCTGATCTGTGAGCTGGCAGTTATGCTCGCTACAAGCATGGCATCAGAGACCTCTGTAATACCCACAGCCATTTAATAATCCATAACATATCCTTTCTACTCTATCCGACCCAACAGTTAGACTTAGTTTGAATGGTGTCCTCCGCGATTTGCAGACACTAATCATCCGAATTCATTAACATCCCACAAGACTTGAGCACTACTTTGGCTCTTTCAGAAGAGCTAGCCCACACATTCCTGCAGTACCATCTGTGCCGTAAGTATGCAGCTGAGCCTGTAATTTTTGGTAAAATGAGAGCCCAGGATCATCAGTCACAAGTTAAGTAAGTAATAAAATGCTGACTTTTGTGCCTTAGCAAGTCTTTACTTACAGCCTGGGGACACAAATATAATTTCTACAAAGATAAGCACGAGATGAGAGAAAAGGAATCAATCTCTGCAGACTTTTCTCTTTTGCCTAGACATATCTGTAGTGCTGATCCCACGTGTCCAGCAGTACCAGTGAACTGGGGACACAGACACAGCAACTGGCTGTTTATTAGGTAGCACTGCCCAGCGTGCATCACCATCTACATATTACAGAACTTAACAGCACCACCATAATTTCCACCAAATTTTATAGTGTCTTTCCAAAGCTCAGTTCATGTTATCCTACGTCTGGATCCAGGAATAAATCCTGCCTTCTCTGCTATGGCAACTTAGTGCACAACAGGCATGTTATTGGACAGAGCGGTTCAGTCCCAATCCATTGCTGGAGGCCAGAAAACCACTGTCTATATTACTGAGCTGTTCCACCACAGCAAGCCTTGGGTTTAAAACCCACTATTCAGCAATTCTGACATAGTAAAATGTAGATTTAGCCATCAAACCAAGAAAGAATACCAGTTTTTGCCCTTTTTTTACCTGTATTTGCTCTTGATGTCAATCATAAACGCAATCAGGTCTATCCTGGGCCGAAGGTGATCACCCTCTGAAGGTAAGGGGAGGGATGTAGCAATGCGACTGAAAGATAATACGTTCCCCAGTTTAACCAAATAGCTTGGCAAGGGTATCCACTTAACCCAAAGCACATAACCATTACAGTTGACCATGCAGCAAGTTACCAGGAAGCCCACTAACTACTAAATACCTAGGCACTGAAGAGACACCATGATTCTTTAAGTGGCATTCTCATATCTTAGGCATACTCATAGTTGCTGACAGCCACAATGATACTTGCTAGACAAGGTTGTTTATAATGGGAAGCTTATTAAGCATAACAAGACTCACAGAAACATTTTTCTCCACACAGATCTGCATGGCAGCCATTTTATTTAATTTTTAAGAAGAGTCCTTTTCAACAAAGTGAACCCCAATGATTTACTGGCATATTTTGCTGCCAAGTTTCCGTTAAAATGCACCAGTGCTTTCCTGCCACATTCCAGAGATACTGCTCATACGCTCACACAGCAGAGGCTACCTTCTCAGGTGTCCATGTTACAGAAAGGTGTGTTGTATTCGCAAAACCTTAAACCAGAAATTTATTGCTAGTATAGCTATATAGATGAAGTTACAACTAGGAAGGAGCTTCTATTATGCCAGTACCCTCATTTTTATCCCTTTCACTGTATCAGGAGTTATTAGGTTAAGTTTAGGTGTCCTTCTACACAATACCACCGCTGCTGATACAGCTGTTGGAAGAACTACAGGGTGGGATGTTTTGTGTCTCTTCTCACTACAAAAAAAATTAAAGCTTCAGCACTGCATTATCTGGGCCTTCCACAGGGAAGAATATTATCAGCACCATACTTCTGGAATATCACCTGAAAGATAGATTGGACAAACAAAAAATCCCAGAATTTCAGTCTCTCTCACAACCCACTTCCTCTCTGGAAGTCAAGAGAGAAACACTGATTTTTGTCTCCTTGTGGAACATTATTTCTAGCAATTAAATCTTAAGGACTTAAGTTTTCCCCAGCAGCCACAGACCACAGTACACATTTCCCTTCTATTAATCATATGCAGTTTGTAGTTTTGCCTGCTAGTCTCCAAATAAAGGTGTTTTCTTTCCTATAAATAAGGACAGTATGATTTAACAAAAATATCCCGAAACCAATGCAAGATATGAGCAAAGTGTGCTTGAAAGACACATGGCAACACAAACAAGCTTATAAATTTAAGGTGAAATTTAGGGAAAAGCTGTGGTGAAAGGAGAGTATCGGATCTTATTTTCTCGGGGGGGGGGGGGGGGGGGGGGGGAACCCAACCCAAAAAAGCTTCCATGATTTGGAATTCTACTATATTTAAGCCAACATCACTAGTTGATGTCAGCAGCTTCCAGATATGTGCTGCAGAAGCCTTTTTTTCTTAGTTGGTAAGAGACACAAAAACCCAAGCCCTGCAATTCTTCCACCAGTTGTATCTGGCAGGTAGACTTGCCAGACAATTTGCAGACATTGCCCTGTAACGTGTATAATCCCAAAGCCACACAGTGGGGAAAAAGCCTGTCACGGATTTCTGCTTCTTCATGGACTTCTGCTTCCCTAGTGATACTAGCGCAGAGACTTATTTTGCTCTGTAGTATGAGCATAAGTTTCCGTGCCTTCGGGTAGTTACCCAGCTGTAGTACCAGTAGCTGTCTATTCATAGTACTCCACAGCTCAGCAGAGGCTGCAGGATTTGCATAGAAAATTGGGTAATTAATTTACTATTAGTTAGCACAAACATGCAAGACGCCATGATTAGAGCAGTGTAGATGCTCTAACTGGCTAGTAGAATTAGCTCAGGTTTGCCTTTACTGTATAGCCTTGGATTACAGCAGCAAAATAACACAAACACCTTCTGAAGAGCTGACTAAACTCATTCAGTCTTGGCAAAAGAGCTGTCAAGGACATTATATTGTAAAAGTTAATCAAGCTTTTAAGACGGGACTTGTCATGCAGCTAAAGTTAAAATTCCAAATGCATCTTAATAGCTTGAGGAGGAAAAGCACATGCATGCATACAAACCAGGAAATGACTATGAAGAGCACCAAAAGTAATGGACATCTTTCAGGAAAACTTGTTTGGTTTCAAGTATTTGCAAGCATTGTACTTGTCTCATTTTATCCCAGGATGTTTAAGTCCTGTATATGCCTGTCTTCCAGGAGGGAAAAAAAAAAACCAAACACAAACACCTGTGCTCCTCTCATACTCTTGCAATTTAGTAATCAAACATCTGTGCAACTACAAAGGGCAAAGGCATGTGCATAGTGCACATAGAATCATAGATTGCTAAAATGGTTTGACTTGGAAGGGACCTTAAAGATCACCTAGTTCCAACCCCCTGCCATGGGCAGGGACACCTTCCACTAGACCAGGTTGCTCAAATCCCTGTCCAACCTGGCCTTGGACACTTCCAGGCCGAGGGCATCCACAGCTTCTCTGGGCAACCTGTTCCAGCATCTCGCCACCCTCACAGTGAAGAATTTCTTCCTTAAATCTACCCTCTGTCAGTTTAAAACCATTACCCTTGACCTATCACTATATTCCCTGATAGATTCCCTCCCCATCTTTCCTGTAGCCCCCTTTAAGTAGTGGAAGACCACTATAAGGTCTCCCCAGAGCCTTCTCTTCTCCAGGCTGAACAACCCCAACTCTCTCAGCCTGTCCTCACAGGAGAGGTGCTCCAGCCCCCTGATCATCTTCATGGCCTCCGGACCCACTCACAGGTCCATGTCCTTATGTTGGGGGCCCCAGAGCTGGACACAGTACTGCTGGTGGGGTCTCATGAAAGCAGAGTAGAGGGGGAACGATTAATGTGAAGATTATTTCCATCCTCATTTCTAATCATGCCCGAACTGCTTGCTCTGAAGACAGAGCGGTTTGCCTTCTGCAGATGCCATCCACATCTGGCAGTAGTGCACTGCAGCGTTCACCAGAGCAACTTCTGTCTCTGAAACGAGCGCCCTGCAGTTCCAGTTACCGCCACTTGGGTAGAAGCTGCATTTATAAGCAGTTTCGGTGCGTGTATTTCTGAAGCGGAAGCTTTCCGTGAATTCGCATCACAGCCGCTGCTTTGGCTCCACCTCCTGGAGAAGGTGACAGAGGGCCCTTGTACGGTCCCGCGGCCGGGGCCGGAGGAGGCGCGTCCCGCTCCCACCACTCACATATTGATCTTGAAGCTCTTCTTCTCTCGGAGGATCGCCTCCGCCAGCTTCTGCTGGAGGCCTTCGTCCGACCCCACCAGCTGCGCGGACAGGAGGGAAAGGCAGGCTCAGAGCCGCCCCGGAGGCGGCGCCCGGCCAGGGGCAGCCCCGCGGCTCGCCCCCCCCCACCCCGCCCCGGGGGCGCCCCGCGAACCGCCCTGGGCCCCCGCGGCCGCATTCGCCCCTGGCAGCCAGGCGGCCCATCCCCGCGGGGGGCGGGGCCAGCACGGCCGCTGCCGCTGAGGCGCGGCCCGCCGCCCCTGGAGAAGCGCGACCCGCGGCGGCGGCGGAGGCTGCGGGGCAGGCGGGCGCCGACCGCAGGGGGAAGGGGGAGCGGGGACGGGGCGCGGAGCGGCGAGCGCCGCCGGGCCTACCAGGAGGATGGCGGAGTTGAGCGCCGGGAGCTTGTCGAAGGGGCGCAGCACCGACATCCCCACGGGAAACAGCGCCGCCCGCCCGCCCGAATTCAAACCACCGCCACGCCCTGCGCCGCGCCGGCGTACGCCGCGGGGGCGGGCCTGGGGTAGGGGCGGGGCCTGGTGGGCGGGAGGGCGGGGCCTGAGGGGCGGGCGGGGCGGGGCTTCCTGCGCGCGCGCACTGGGCCCGTTGGGGGCGGGCAGGCGGCGCCCCGGGTGTGGGTCATGCGTGGGGGTGTCCTGGGCACAGTGCGGCACCGCGGGGGGGTGGCCACGGGGCTCGGGTGCCCTCCAGGCGCTCAGGTACCGCGCTCAGGCTCGGCTAAAGCACTAACAACCGCGCTGCTCCTGCTGATCGCAGTGAATCTCTGCAAAGCAGCTGTATTCCCGCAGCACCAGAGCGTGGTATAGGCACTTGGGTGAAATCTCACGATCGCTTGCCCTTGTTCTTGTGGGGGACTTCAACTTCCCAGACATCTGCTGGAAATACAACACAGCAGAGCGGGACCAGTCCCGAAGATTCCTGGAATGTGTGGGGGACAACTTCCTAACACAGCTGGTGAGAGAACCAACCAGAGAAGGTGCCCTGCTAGATCTCCTCCTTGTGAACAGAGAAGGACTGGTGGACAATGTGGCGGTTGGAGGACGACTAGGGCACAGCGATCATGAAATAATAGAGTTCTCTATTCTTAGAGAGACCAGGAAAGGACTAAGCAGGACTGACATCCTGGACTTCCAAAGGGCTGACTTTGTCTTGTTTAGGCACCAGCTTGACAGTATCCCTTGGGATATGGTCCTGAAGGGTATAGGGGTCCAGGAAGGCTGGGCGCTCTTTAAGAAAGAAGTGTTAATGGCTCAGGAGCAGGCTGTCCCCAGGTGCTCTAAGAGGAGCAGGCGGCAGAGAAGACCACCCTGGCTGAACAGGGAGCTTTGACTGCAACTCAAGGAGAAAAGGAGAGTTTACAGCCTTTGGAAGAAGGGGCTAGCCACTCACAGTGATTACAAAGATGCTGTGAGGCTATGCAGGGTGGAAATCAGGAGGTCCAAAGCCCAGCTGGAAATTAATCTGGCTTCAGCAATCAAAGATAACAAGAAATGTTTCTATAAGTATGTCAACAGCAAAAGAAAGACCAGGGAGAGTATCCATCCCCTGCTAGATGCTGAAGGAAACTTGGTAGCAAGTGATGAGGAGAAGGCTGAAGTACTTAATGCCTTCTTTGCCTCAGTCTTTAATAACAAGACTAGTTGTATTGAGGGAATCCAGCCTCCTCAGCCAGAGGACAGAGACTGGGAGAACGACCCCCCCGCAATCCAGGAGAGAGTCAGTGACCTGCTGCATCACATAGACACACACAAGTCTATGGGACCGGATGGGATACACCCGAGGGTGCTGAAGGAGCTGGCTGGGGTGCTCGCCAAGTCACTTTCCATCATTTACCAGCAGTCCTGGCTGACTGGGGAGGTCCCGACAGATTGGGAATTGGCCAATGTGACGCCCATCTATAAGAAGGGTCAGAAGGATGATCCGGGAAATTATAGGCCTGTCACTTGACTTCAGTACCCGGGAAGCTGATGGAGCAGCTCATCCTGAGTACCATCATACAACACATGCAGGACAACCAGGGGATCAGGCCCAGTCAGCATGGGTTTATGAAAGGCAGGTCCTGCTTGACAAACCTGATCTCCTTCTACGACAGAGTGACCTGCTTATTGGATGAGGGAAAGGCTGTGGATGTAGTTTACCTTGACTTTAGCAAGGCCTTTGACACCGTTTCCCACAGCATTCTCCTGGTGAAACTGGCTGCTCGAGGCTTAAATGATCGCACGCTTTGCTGGGTAAAAAACTGGCTGGATGGCCGGGCCCAAAGAGTTGTGGTGAACGGAGTTAAATCCAGTTGGAGACCGGTCACGAGTGGTGTCCCCCAGGGCTCGGTTTTGGGGCCACCCTTGTTTAACATCTTTATTGATGATCTAGACGAAGGGATCGAATGCACCCTCAGTAAGTTTGCAGATGACACCAAGGTGGGTGGGAGTGTTGATCGGCTCGAGAGTAGGGAGGCTCTGCAGAGAGACCTGGACAGGCTGGAGCGATGGGCTAAGGCCAACTGGAGGAGTTTCAGTAAGGCCAAATGCCGGGTGCTGCACTTGGGCCACAACAACCCCCAGCAGCGCTACAGGCTTGGGGAGGAGTGGCTGGAGAGCTGCCAGTCAGAGAGGGACCTGGGGGTGTTGATTGACAGCCGGCTGAACATGAGCCAGCAGTGTGCCCAGGTGGCCAAGAAGGCCAATGGTATCCTGGCTTGTATCAGAAATAGTGTGGCCAGCAGGGACAGGGAAGTGATCTTACCCGTGTACTCGGCACTGGTGAGGTCGCACCTCAATTGCTGTGTTCAGTTTTGGGCCCCTCACTACAAAAGGGACATTGAATTACTCGAGCGTGTCCAGAGAAGGGCAACGAAGCTGGTGCAGGGTCTGGAGCACATGTCGTACGAGGAGCGGCTGAGGGAACTGGGGTTGTTTAGTCTGGAGAAGAGGAGGCTGAGGGGAGACCTGTCCTGGTTTAACCAGTATAGGGTTAAGTTTCCCCAGCAGTGGGGGGGGAGCTCTAGCCGGGTTATTCAGATACCATGCCCACGTCACATCCTGGCAGGTCACATTTTTCCTGGCGCGGGAGTGTGGTGCACTCGTGGTTTTGTACATCGTGCTTCTCACTGCTGTATTTGGTAGCTATTTTGCTCTGTTAATTGCCATCACTATTACTGTTATTGTTATTGTTGTTGTTGGTTGGGTTGCTATTGCATTGTTGTATTAAACCTTTCCTTATTTCAGTCTTGGGGCTTTGTATTTCACTCCCTTTGTGGGGGAGGGGCAGCGGCCGTGTGGTCTCAGACCCCGGCAGGGGCTAAACCATCACAAGACCTCATCGCCCTCTACAACTACCTGAAAGGAGGTTGCAGAGAGCTGGGGATGAGCCTCTTTAACCAAGTAACAAGCGATAGGACAAGAGGGAATGGCCTCAAGTTGCGCCAGGGTAGGTTTAGACTAGATGTCAGGAAGTATTTCTTTACAGAACGGGTTATTAGGCAGTGGAATGGATTGCCCAGGGAGGTGGTGGAGTCCCCATCCCTGGACGTGTTTAAGGGTAGGGTTGACATAGCGCTTAGGGATATGGTGTAGTTGGGATCTGTCAGTGCTAGGTTAACGGTTGGACTAGATGATCTTCAGGTCCTTTCCAACCTAGATGATTCTGTGATTCTGTGATTCTGTGGGCCCGGCTGCGACATGCCGGAGGCGCTTATCGGGGGCACCACACGGTGCTCGGGGGTGTCAAAGACGTGTGCAAGGGGTAGGACACTGGCCTCGCCTTGGCCGTCCAGGGCTATCCTGGCGTGGGAAGCCCAAAGTTCCCAAGAAGCAAAGTCCTTGTTTCCAGGGCCGGGCTGTGCTCCTGGTCCTTGTGATGAGCCGGTGGCCGTTAGTTTGCTTCAGCCTGAACGATACCAAAGGTCCCAGTGAAATTCCACTACCTCCTTACACCGGGGTGTATAATGTGAACGAATATATGTCAACAAAGTTGTAGGAATACAACGGAGGATTGGCAAGGAAGATTGTAAACATGCTCAAGTGACTTGCAGCTGGGGTGTTGAAAACCACATATATCGTACTAATTGTTGCTTAGCTTTGTGTGTTTGACAGGTAGAACCTCTGTATTTAGATAACATAGGCCTGTGATAGACTCAGAGGCACCTTACCAAATATCCCTGAGATTCCTGCTCTGCTGTGGGAAAGATCAAAGCACAGTGGAAAACTACACCTGTGAAAATCCCTGATATAAACAAGTGAAAGCAGCAGGTTCAAGATCTTTTCTTTCTTCTCTTTCTGGCTAGCAAGGACCAAGCTCCACAGTGCCTGTGTCCCTGCTTGCGTGCCTCTGCCCGGGTGCTGCTGCAGAGATCCCCTGGGTCATGAGGTAACGAGAATAAATTTACTCTTTGCATTTCATCTGTAGTTTTGTGGTTGTTCCTGTGTCCTGCCTATGTCACCTCACACAAAAGTTAATACACTTCCATACTATAAAGACTGCTGGATGCAATAGGGAAGGAAATTTCCCAAACAGTGTACAGCAGCAGCACCTGCCTTTGCACACTGAATTGTTCTGTGCAAGATTTTGCAGCAGCTCCCACAGCCCTGACCTCCGTTCTACCCCTTTCTGGGCACCTTCCCCCTCGTCCCTCTGGCTGGCCAGCCTCGGCCCAGCCCAGCACTCCCCTGCCTGTGATACAGGCAGGAAAGAACCCATGCAGAAGCACTGCAGTTATGGATGTAGGCTGAGCTTTTCACACTCCAAGGTCAGAGTGGGAGGATGGCGTGCAGTGATGTAAAGCGCTCAGAGGTCCAATGTCCCTCGGTGGCCTATGGTCCACTTGTTGCATCTCTTGCTCTTTGCCTCGTCCTCAGGTTTGGTTCCAGCTTAGTGTGGAGGGGGGTCCAGGACCCCCTCAGCTGTCTGCTGGGGCTGGGTCTCCTGCCCCTTCAACCAGGGCACCTCCGAATGGCAGGACACGTGCCAGGGGGAGGAAGAAGGCCACAGGAGGATGAAGATGCTTCTGCCCCTCTGCCGTGAGCTGGAGAGGGGAGGCGGAGGGAAGGGAGGGGTGGTTTAATGTAAGCTGACATCACATGGCTGCCATGGCTTTTTTGATCTTGACAAAGGCAGACGGTTCCGCTCATTGCCAGCATGAGACAAATTACAGGTGAAGCAGAAGAGATTACAGGATATTTCTGGTTGTTGTTGCATTCAGCAGGAGGAAGGGAGGATGAATCCAGGGCAGACGTGTCCTAAAGATGTGAGACAGGCTGATGTGATAAATAATGAGAGCCAGCTCCTGGGTTGGGGGGCATGGAGAGCAATTTGGACAATGCTGTTTTTGGGCTGCTGAGGGTGTAGAAATACACTAAAAGCTGCAGTACCCACCTAAAAGGTGTTTATCCTCTTTCATCCCCCTGCTACTCCCCATTGCCCACTCTCCACGCCTGCAGAAGGACCTGGGTGGCTTCAGTGTCCAGTCAGGAACGTGCTCACTGTCCCCTGTGTTGTTGCAGGCTTCTGGTGACAGTGGCACCTGTTGAGGCTCAACATGTCCTGATGAGCTACCACCAATCCCACAATTATTTTTACTTGTCCCCAGGAGGTTTCTTGGCCATACCTTGGCAGACTTTCTTCCGCAGAGCTGACCCCCACCTTCCTGTGGGAACAGAGAGATTCACCCCACTCCCTTTCCTGCATGCCCCCCCTTCACTGCGCCTTTTCACTGGGGGGACACATCCCCCTTAGCCCCTTACTAATGAAGGACCCTTGGGTGATTCAGAGGGGGGCATGGGTAGTGCTGATAGTCCCTGTCCAGGTTTTGGCACAGCTTATTTCCTCCTGGGATGTAAAGCCATTGCAAGACAGCTGGCACGGCAAGCTGCGCCAGGCAGATTCATTTTGCTTTCCTTCCCCTTTGAAATGCAGGCAGGGATGCTCCGTGGGGGGATGCAAAGCCTGCAGAGCAAGTTCTGCATGGGGAACCAGGAGGGACAACAGGAGTCATTGTCCTGCACCCTTGTTGGCTATTTACCCATGGGCCAAGGGGTGTAAAACAGACCTAATGTCAAAGTGTAGCATTTAAAAACTGTTTTTCATGGTAGATGATGGCATAAGGAGGTGGAGACTCAGGCTGGCAATGTGCCTGCAGCTCTTGTCTAGATCTGTAGCTCAGCAAGGAGAGGAGGGGAGAGGGATGAGACACGGTTGGTGTTGGAGGCTGGGGTGTATTTTACATATCACTGTTTGACAATGTCAGACTGTTTCACCTCTCCGCCCAGTTTCCAGTTTGCAAAGCAGGAATAATGAGTCGATCTCTGCTTCTGAGCAGTGCAGGAGAGCTGAAACAGGGGTGTCAGTGCACCGGCCATCAGTGCAGGGAGAAGGGGCAAGAGCAGGGCATGATATGGAAGGGGAGAGCTCTTGATTTTACTCTGTGGGCCATTGTATATTGCTCTAGTAGCACAAACCATTCAAAACATAAGTAGAAGTGTAATGTAGCCCCATGTGAAGATGCTCTGGTGCTGCTAATGAAGGCAATTAGTGTCAGTGAGACTTGGCCTGGCCATCACCAGCACTCCCTGGGAATGGTGCAGTTGCTCCTGCAGTGGCTGCTACAAAAAATATTGTACAACACACATTGCCCTCAGCTATCCTTGGCCAATTTGCTGTGTGCTTCATCCAGCGGGTTGGTAACTTAATCTTGGGATTTTTTCTCTCCGATTTCTCTCGGTTCTCCCTGAGCAGCCAGAGGAGTGATGGAGACTGGCTTTGGAGATGGTCTTGGGAGCAGCACTGACCCCAGGTCTCACTTGTCTCAGCATCCGCTGCCAGACCTTCTGGCAGTGGTGGCTTCATCCCAGCCCCATTCAGCATGAGTTTTGTTAGATGTATCCTGGCCATGCGTCGCTGGCTCTGGGCTGACCTCTTGTAGTGCTGACTGGGAAGCGCACAGAAGACAAACTTGTGTGTATTTGATTGCGCTTGTTCTCTCACTAACAGACAAAAATTATATCATTTGCAGCAAGTGCAAATTATTAGGGAAACTAATGACATTTCCATGTATGTTGCTGGCAACTTCAGCTTCCTTTGGCAAAGACTCTCTCCAGCTAGACCCAAAGTAAGTCAGCTCTTCCGTTCTGCTCTTTAATTGAACTCACCATACTCATTTTCTTAGATTTTTGATCAACTCAGCAAAGCTTCTCAAGTGAGTTTCCTTATTTGAAGCTGCAGTAGCACCCAGAAGACAGGTTGTTCTGCTTTCCCTCTAGAGTATTCGACTGATGTTCTGCCATGCATCCAGAGTGCCTTGTGCATCCTGCAGCAACTGCCTCACCTCCAGCAGCTGAGCAGGGAAATATTTCTGTGACTCTTGCTGGAGTTTTGTCCTCTACTGTGGACCTTGGGGGAGGCTAGTTTGATGAAGTCCATCTTCTGCCATGCCTCTACCTACCTTGGGAGAGTAGTATTTGGGGGGATTGGTATTGCCTTAAAGACAGGCAGAGACTTGTGCTTGATCACCTCAGAAGGTGCTGATAAAAGCCTAAAGGACACTAAAGAACAGCAAGGAAACTTGTTAGGAAAAACTGGAATAACACTTAATCAGGCTTGGGATTAAGCCGAGCTCACTATGTCATTCACGCTGTGATTTATGGGCATGTTACAAGCAGAAAGCATGTGCCTAAGGCTGCCCAACCATCTCATCTTTCTCCAGCCAGGTCTTTTGTCTCAGAAGGGTTTCATGATTTCTGCTCTGGCTGGGTGGCCCTCTCACATCAAACCTGACCCTGCACTTGCCTTCATTGCGCAGGTGAATTTGTGACTGCACAGAGATATGGTGGGAGTTGGACGCTCAGTAGTGAGCAGGTATCCTAGTGTGAATGGCTCTGGGGGTCTCGTGTGTGCACAGCCACTCAGGGGCTTCCTCCAAGCCAGGTGGAAGGGGCTGGAATCCCCTCAGGCACTGGGCAGGATGCACGCACTTATGCCTGGAAGATGCTGAGTGGCACATGGCAGCCTTAGTCATAGTGAAAGCTGAACTGCAGCTGAAGCATTTCCATGTGGTTTGAGCTGTACGTGGCATGTCAGTGCCTGGAGCCATCTCAACACCGCAGCTCTTATTGGAAACCAAAGGATGTGACAGCACCTGAGAGCCCTGTCACAGGCAGCAAGCAGCTGCCACAGCATCAGAGGCCACCATGGGGCAGGGGATCTGCGAGTGTGTCCCAGCTCTGGCAGCACAAATCCCGGTCCTCATTTCCTACTGCCTCCAAGGGTACTTCAAACTCAGCTGGGAGGGTTTCTGCTTGAAGCAAGCAAGGCTGCCATGTCATGAGTTGCACAAACCCACTGGTGCGGTGGTGGCTGCAGAAAGAGGTGATCCCTGCTCCTTGTTGTGCCCTCCCAGTGTTTGTGTGGCAGGGAAGTGAGCCAGGGGAAAAAAATGACCCTGTGAGACAAAACTATTGTTGTTCTGAGGTTTTGGCTGCATGAGCGGCATGCTAGCATTAAGCCTGAGCTTAAACCAGCTTAAACCCGGGGAGAAGTTGCAGCCTGATGGACACACACTGGCTCTGGTGTCCCCCTGGAGCAACCTATGGCAGAGAGCTGGGATGGTTGGGTGGGGATGAGGGGGATCTTATGTGTTTCAGCATGATGTCCTCAAGGATGCTTGGCCCAGCCTGTGGCTCTGGCACCAACCAGTCTCCTGGAGATATGAATGGTCTCCTGCCTTGTGCCAGCCACGACTGATCTCCCTCTCATTTTCTTTCACAGTGGGAATAGTGAAGCAGATTACCGTGCTGATGGTCAAGGTGGGCATCATGGCTGAACTTCAGTGAGGTAAAATTAAGGTGTGATTGCAGGCTTCTCTCCAGAAGCACATGGCAATCATCTGGAGTGGCCACCTTGCTGGTGCAAACCAAGCAGCAGCTAGCTAATCCTAATGGATCCGATCCTCCGTGCAGATATCCTGCTAGGTATGGGGGGATCACAAGCCTATACTCAATGCTTCTAAGCTATGACAAAGTTATATCAAGCAGAAGTAGGGCTTGGGAGGACAAAAGAAGAATGAGGAGGAAAGCATGGAGCATGCCAGACAGCTCCCATGGCTCCCAGCAGAGCCCTGTTTCTGCGCTGATGGATGAAACCCCAGCGCAAACCAGGCAACAGACCCCTTGGGTGCATTACCTTTGAAGCAGCAAACACACATGGGCTCTGTCACCGTCCACAGGTTGACTTGGGGAGGGAATGAAGCCATTTATGCCTGAAACGCAATCTACTGGGAAGCCAAACCTCACACCTGGTGGCTCCTGGGGCATAGGCATGTAGTGGGCACAAATTTGGGGCTCAGACAGTTTGATGGATATTATTAGCCCTGCAAGCCTTTACAACCACCCCCTGTGGCACACCTGGAGGGATGTAGGTGTCAGAGACTAAGCAGACAGGGCTGGAGAGTACAGGCAGGAGAGCAGGCAGCTCTCATGGCTGGAGCCAGTTGTTTGATTGATTTTGTTAAAATATTTTTGCGTCAAATGACTTCTGGGTCACAGTGAAACTTCCCTGTGTACAAAAAAACCCCCAACCTAAAAACCAAAACAGTTTGGTTGTTCCTATTTCTGTGCTGCTAAAAAGCTGAAAATGTTTTAGCAAAACCTCTTCCATCAGCAGCAGCAATGACAGAGCCAGGTACAGATTTAGTATTTCACTGAAAGCAAAAATATTACTTCAGACAGCAATGTTTTCTTGTTTTCTGCTGTAAGATACTTTTGATCAAAGTGTTGATTATTTTATTTTTGCATAAAACCTCTAAAGGGAGTACTAACCTCCCTCCCCCTTTCACTCCTCCCTCTTTCTGCCTCCACCCCACTGCCGACAAGCCACCAGCCCCCAGAGCCTGGGGGGGGGCACACCAGTAAATCTGTGGAGCCTTAAAATCCCATAAATCTCCATCAGCCTGAGCTCACACACATCTCCCCCCTCCTTCCCAGCCCCATCCTTTCTTCTCAGCCTAGCAGAGAGCAGGTCGTCCGCTGCTGCAGCCACGGCTGCGGATGATGCAGGAGGGGGGAGAGCATCCCTCGGCCGCCTCTCCCGTGGCTCTCACCCGGGTACCATGTGCGGGTGAGCTCAGGAGGCCCGTTGCCATAACGACTGCTGCTAAAATGTGCCCCCCCCCCCGCCCCCCCCCGTGCGGGGATGCAATTGGATGCAGACAGTCCCTCCTTCGGGGGGGAGGCCAGTGGTGGGGTGCCGTGGGGAGTCTGGAGGGGGGCTGAAGCTGTTGGGGAGGTGACAGGGGAAGCCCCCAGGAGCCCCGGTGGGAAATGAGGTCGCGCTGCTGGCTGCGTGTCATCCTTGCACGCTCCTGCCAGCTGCGGCTGCTCCTGCCATCCCTCCCTCCCGCCCCGTGCCTGTCGCCTCTCACTGTCACCCTGCTCTCTCGGAGAGGGGTCCCTTCTCCCTGGCACTGCTTGGCTGGGAAAGGAGCCTGACTCATCCTGGCCAGGCCCCAGCAGATGCCGGCGGGAGCAGCTTCATCCCATCGCCCTGCACTGGTGGAAGAAGGTAGGTGGCATATTGCAGGGCAGGTAGCAGGTGCTTGTCAGGGATGCAATGCATGGAGTCAGGGTCGTGTCCAGGTCCCCAGCCATCGGCAGCTCCTTGCCCTGAGCTGCAAGCTGCCCTGGCGTGCCCAGTCCTGGGGAGATCTTCTGTGGTCAGGGTGAGCCCGTGGCTGGTAATGCTGCAACATGGTTTGTGCTCCCGACCATGCACACGGGAGGGTTTTGTGCCCGAAGTCACCTGTGTCCTGGCACTCTGCATGGGCACCACTCCTGCCACACTCACCCCCTGCCCGGTCACTGCTGCATGTCCGTGTCTCCTGCAAACCCCCTCTCCCTGCTCCCTGCCTCCCCTCAAGCACTTTCTGCCCTGTCACTTGCAGCATGTCCCCCGGGGCGCCCATCACAAGGGTACCCATGACATCTTGGGGGGCAGTGGGAGGCGACATGGGGGGTATCTGGGGATAACATTGAAGGAGAGTGGCTGGAATGACAAGTGTACCATGGGTTTATAAAGGGTCAGTCAGCTTACCTCTATGAGATGCTGTCTCAGCTGAAAGACCAGGGACTCTTTCATGTCTTTGGGGGGATGTGGATATCCCACTGCAAAATGGGGTGCTGAGATCAACCAATCCAGCAAGGGTTAAGGCACATTTGATATCTGCAGAGCTGTGGAAAGCTGACATCTTTGAATGAAACTCCTTCTTTTCAGCATTTGCAGATAAAATCTGCTCACCCACTTGATGAGAGAAAGTGCTTCACCAGGCCAGCCCTATGGAGGCTGGGGTGGGGCTTGGCTTGGCCATGGCGAGGACCCTTCGTTGAGGGGGCCGGGATGGGCAAGCAGTGGGGGTACGCAGCAGGAGGTGAGGGCTGCATAGCAAGTAGACTGAAGAATAGGTTGCTGGCAAGGAGCTAGGAAATGCTGGCTCTGCTAGTCACAGAGGAAGGATAAAGTGGGAAGTCTGTAAATTGGGGAGTCTGTAGGGCTGCTTTTTATTGTGGGGCTTTTTGGATAGCAGCTTCACTCCCAGGTTTGGAAAATAGATGATCAGGGAAGGAAATGAGGTTGCTGGCTTTCCTCCTGCTGCCCCGGGGGTCCAAGCCGGAGCCACCTTACCAGGCTCCCTAACACTGCCCATTGCTGTCACCAGCCAGGAACTGGTATCAGCTGCTGGGGCACCTCCAGAGAAGGGGTTTGCAGCAGCCTTGGCCACCCCCCTGGGGGTGCCGGTGTGCGCAGGAGCTACTTTTCCAGAGCACAAAGCAAAGCTGTGCTGAGGGGCCTCTGGCCAAACCTGGACCTCAGACCCAAGTCCTGTCGGGAAAGGATGTTCGTGCCCAATTCTTTCCACAGTCCCTCAGGACAAGTTGAGCGAGGGAAACCCCACAGCGGGATCCCTGCTCCCCACAACACATCTGCGATGTTATTGCAGGCTGGGGTGGGGCATTTCCTCCTGAGTTACTTCCCTGAGGAAGGCAGAGGCAGCCATGAAGAGGCAGGAGCCGCACCCAGACTGCCCCTTTGCTCCCAGCCAAATGGTGGCCAATGCTGATCTGCCCAGTCCCATTGCTCTCAATCAGGTGGAACAGGGGCCCAGCAAAAGGGAGGTGTGAATCATTGAGAGGGAGACATAAAAAGCAATGGTAGGGGCAGCGCTGTGGGTAGCAAAACCAGGGACTGCTGAAAGCCAAAGGGCGTGGTAGAGGGAGGCAAAATCCACTGAGGTCTCCCCTGTCATGCAAGGAAAACAGATAAATATCAACATCCATGCCAATAAGTGGGAGGAAATCAGGCATCTTCTCCAATGTTGGCAGTTTCTTGCTTATGTTAACTCATTTCAGATCTAACCCTGTGTCAAAAAAGGTGTTATTCAGAAGTAGAGATGAACCTCATGCTTCCTGCTACTAGTCGTGGGGTGAGCAGGCAGGGATGGGCTCTTCTGCTGCAAGAGGTGTCCAGCAGAGAAATGCTGCTGGGCACATTGGAATCAACCGATGGCTGTGGTATTAAAAAAAAAGTCAAAAAATCCCAGCCTCCATTGTGAGAAAGGGCAGCAGCCTTATGGACCAGGAGCAGGGAAGAGGATGGAGATGCTCAGAGCTCTCCCCCCCTTTAATGCCCTGCACAAGGGAGGTGAGGGACACGTGGTCATTGGCAGAGAGGTGACTTGGAGGACAGTCACAGGTGGCAGCTTTCAGGTGTCTGGAAAAGCAGGAGTTCAATGTGGGCGCAGCTCTGCCCTAACTCCATTCCTGCTGAAGTCAAGGGGCATTTCGTCACCCCCACCATGGGGCGAGGGTTTTGGAAAGCTTCCCTTCAGGACTGCTTTTTGTGCCTGAGCCCAGCACTGTTGTGCTTTCCCAAGCCTGAGGGTCCCCACCAAAGTCTGTGACAAGCATCATACTCACCACGCAAAACCCAGCAGCCCTGGTGCCTGGGGGAGGCCATAGCTGTGCTTTTTTTGTGGGGGATGCTTCTCAATCCCCTTTTCTGCCCCTGCATGACCCATACCCTGGTGGGTGTTTCAGTAAGAGCAGACAGCTGGGAGCCAGACAGGTTGGACACGGATGGGGGTTGCAATGTGGGTTGCTCCCTCCCTCCCAAAGTACAGGGATAAGGGATGGGCACAAACTTTTAAATGGCCCTGAGTCAGGGTGTATGTCCTGAGCACAGCATCAGCAGGGCCATAGTGGTGGGGAGGGAGTGGGCCAGGGTACCAGCAGGTTGTGGGGCTGGGACCCTCTCTGTCTGATCCTCCATCAGTCCTGACGACTGGGCAGGGAGATTTTTGCTCCTTCCTGCTCACTCATTCTTAGTGCTGGGTCGACAGCGATTGTGCAACATGTTGTTTTGTGTTCCCCAGGGCTGCACTGCTCCAGACTCGGCACCTCGCATCTGTGTGGCAAGGGGCTCCTAGCAAGGCAGGTCATCTGGTCCCGGTAAGTGGCTCCTGCTGCCCAGAAGGGGATCCAGGCTCTGCTCAGAGACCAGGGCTAAACCAAGCACAGCAATGTCCCTGAGCCCCAGCAAAGCAAGACACTAAATAGGGGTGCAGCAAGGGAGGGCTCAGCCCCAGGCTAGACCAGCTCAGACTGGGAATTCAAAGGGGTCATGGAGCGTCAGGGGAAGGGGCAGCAGATTTTCCCCCAAGTGGGAGATGAGAAGCAGCTGTATTTACCCACTGCCTAACTTTAATCACTGACAGCAGGGCTGAGGGACTGCCACTCAGTGAGGGCGTCCCAGTGACGACAGCCAAAGGGATTGCCCTCTCCTGAAGGCTGAGGTGCCTTGGTGTGCAATTGAGCACAAACTGGAGTGCGGTGGGGCTGTGAGGAGGGGTGCAGGGAGGCTGGGCACTGCTGATGAGGCAGATGTCTCATGATGAAGCTTGGTGGAGGTGTTTTTTTTGGGTGCTCCCACTGCACAAACTTTCTCTTTTCTCTGACAGCCATGCCCCACTTCTTGGATTGGTTTGTGCCAGTGTATCTGATGATCTCCATTCTCATCCTGGTGGGCTTTGGAGCTTGCATTTACTACTTCGAGCCAGGACTCCAGGAAGCCCATAAGTGGCGAACGCAGAGGCCGATCATGGAACGAGACCTTCGGAAGACACTGATGATTCGGGACAACCTGGCCTTTGGGGTGCCTGAGGTCTGACACACTGCCCATTGAGTACAGAAGAGCCTCTCCTGAGTGGTCAGCAGTCCACAAGCCTTGGTAGGGATGACAGTCCTGCCCTGCGCAAGCAGGGCTGATCATCACTTCACTTTTTTCTGATCTGGGTCTCATACTCACCACTCACCTTTCTGCCCCTTTGCTTCTTAGGCAAGGTTTGTGTGGCACTGTAACTTGGGGTTTCCCATGTGCTTACAGCCCTTCACCCAGTCAAGGACTTCTGCTCCTCCCCATGGTCGAGAATGATGAATCACTCAAATGAAAGTCCCTTGTTAATCACTTGAGTTTGAGTTGCCTGGCATCTTGACATGACCTTCAGTAGGAAAGGTCTCTGCAGGGGTACCAGGCTTGCAAAGGGATACAGAGCCTTTTACTCCTATTCACTAGGTTAAATCTAACAAAGTCCGTTTAAGTCCAGGGGGTATTTTTGGGGAAATAAATGGGATTTCAACCCAGATCGTTGCTTCAGCTGAGCTCTTCACAGCACCCACCCTCGGCACTGGGATGGTAAGCTTGCTGAAGCTCTGTGCATAGAGGCCAAGGGCTCAGCGAGCCCCAGAGACTGAGAGACTCTCACCCATCCATCCATTCCAGATGCACTACATTCAAATTAAAGATCTTTACTAAAGAGGTTTGTCCAAATCCTGTGTCAAGCTGAGAAAATTCTGCATCTCTCCATGAAGTGGTGCTGCCAGACTTAGCACATAAGCCTCTCCTGATACGCCTGACCTTCTGCTCCTCTGCTGCAGAGTGAGATAGGATAGTCTTGGAGGTAGTTTGCACTTGTTCAGTTCCCTGCACTCCAGAGTCCTATGGCATGGATGAGCTTTCCCTTAACTGTCATCCCAACGAAAGCTGTGAAGCATCCCTCGACCCCTTTTCCCTGCATGTCTCTGAGAAGGGACACTGAGCCTGTCAGCAATTTCGCCCATTGCACCACCTCTGCTTTCTGGACCCAAGCTGTATAATGTGCATCTGGCACAAAATCCCATGTTTATAGTCTATCTCCACGTTTTGCACTGCCCTGGGGCTGATCAGCTACCAAAGTGCTGTGTGAAGGGGTGATGCTGGGTCTAAGAGGGACATTCACATCTTATCCCTCCCTGCCAGCCCAGTGCAATGCCCAGTGTGTACAGGGAGGCTTTGGGGGAGCTCTGAACCCGTGGCAGGAGGTTTCATCAGGAGCCTCTCCCCACCTCTTGTCCCATCCCAACACCTCCCCGTTGGATGCAGTAGGTGCATCAGGGCTACCTGTGAGCACTCTGGACACAGCGGGGTCCTGTGTGCCCCACTCCTGCACATCCCAGGAGATGTCAGCTGGTGCCACCACCCCATGTGCATGTGTCTGCGCATCCCGTGCCATCACCTGGGCCTGCCAGTATTGGGGTGACCCACATCCCCAGCATGCTCCTGGGGTGCCGGCTCTGTGCCATAGTCCCTGATGGCTCTTTTGGGCCCTCAGGATGGCTGCCCAAATCTGCCACAGATCCTGGATGGGCTCGTGTCGCTCAGCCTCTCTTGTGAAACTGTCAGTGGAAGTTTTCTCCTTCATTCCCAAATAAAGGAGGAGAGCGCACTGGGCTGGTTTGAGTGAGTGATGCTCCACTGGTAATTCTCTGGGAGTGAAAGTTAATTTTTAGCTCTAAGGATTTTGACTGAGGAAAGAATGGGTCAGGACATCCTGCAAGTATTCTGGGTCTTTCTGGGACATTTGATCCATCAGATTGCAATCATATCACCATTATTTTCCACACCAAAACCAGGCACACTGGCAAGAGTTTTCTGGCTCTGTTTCAGCCAGAGAACAAGTCAAGAGTCCTTTCATTCAGACAAAAAACAGAGATCATGATGTGAGTACCCTAACTGGAGAGTCTTGCTTGTCAGGGAAATGCAGTGAATGGGATTACTCCTGTGCCCAAAGTTTTGCTTGTACTGGCAAGCAACAGCTCAAAGTGCGGTTGCAGCCCGAAACAGGTAAATCCCATGTATTTTTGTGCCTTGGTGACGGGGCTGTGAAAGAGAAATGTCATGGGGCTGGGCTTCATGATCTGATGTGCCCTCAGCTGCATGGCTCACATCCCCCTGCCCTCTGGCACAACACAGCCAAGTTTCCAAGTGCTAGCTTGGAAACCTGCTTCCTCACCTCGGCTGCCTCGTAGCTGGGACTGCACTGCAAACGGACCCCAGCTGAGCCATGGGATAGCAATAAAAACCTCTGTATTGGAGCTGAGGGGCTCGGAGCAGTCAGGGATAGGTTAAACCATCCCTATGGGAAATGGGAGCCTGGTCCCTGCGGCCTGCACCAGCACAGGCTGCTCTGCCATTGCACCTCCTTCAAACCCACTTTCGCCTGCTGAGTCAAAAGAGAAGAGGGAAAACCACCAGCCTGGTAAAAATGAAAGGTTGGGTTTGCCACCACCACTCTCAGCTGTCATCCGTGGTGCGATGGGGGTCCCCCTGTCCCCTCATCTGTGTCCTCCTCTGCGCTCTGTCCTGTCTGTTTTCACCTCCACTCTGCCCACGACTTGCTGCAGCAACTGAGCAAAAAGAAGACAACAAACAGGTCAGGGCTGGACTAGAGAGAAACCAGTTATTCATCTCCTCTGGCTTATGTTTCATGCTGTTTAGTCCTGACGCAATCAGTATTAAGCCAGGTATCTTCCATGGGTATGAAGGACTTTATTGCCAATGGCGTCAAAGCCCTCCCCAGTGGAATAGAAGCGTGTGACAAACTGCATGGCTGATGCTTTATTTTCCCGCTGGCGCCCCTGGGAGCTGCCTCCCTCCAGCTCTGGGCAGGCAGCAAGGACTAGTCTGCAGTGAGGTTTCCTTTACAGCAGGGTAGGTCTTCATCTGCCCGGTTTCTGGGACGGCTACACTGCGGGGCTATCTGGGAATAATTAAGCCAAAGGCAAACGCTGGCTGAAAACTGAGACTGTTTCTCCCCCATGGGACCTGTGCAGCCAGAGAGACCTCAGGGGACAGGGAAATAGTCACAGATACTGAATTAAACTGTGTAAAGCATCAGAGAAGATACTTAGTGCTGGAAATACTGCACAGCATCAGGCTGGTCTTTTCCACCTTCTCTGTCTCTGCCTTTAAAGAAGCAGAGAATTTACACCGCCCTGAGCCCTGTCTTCCCCCAGCACTCCCCATGGGTCACTGTGGGTCACAGGATGGTGGCTGCCCCTCCACCCCTTACCCCTGGCCACCCAAAGGCAGGCAAGCATCACCCCTGCTATGCTGTGGGTGCTATGGGTGCTCCACTCTCCTTCTCTTTGCTCCCGTTTGCACAACAAACCACACATATTCTCATCCCACCCCACCAAAACACCTTTCTCCTTCCCTCATTGGTTATTGTGTTGCCCTTCAAAGTTTCTTTTATAGTGAGGAAAGTGTAGAGCAGCAAGCTGACTCCCTGTAATGGATGCCCTCTTGACCCTGAAAATGTCCCAAAGATGGCAAAATTAAGAAACAATCAGAATAATGAAGCAAAAGAAAATCAGAATAAGGGAAAGAAGCATCCACCTGGACGAACACCTGACAAGCGAACACTGAACTTCCTCAGTGGGGCATAAATTGTTGAACTGGAATCTGCCATTTTTGGGAAAAAAAAGAAGAGAAGAAGGGAAAATATTTCAAAAATTCTGAGATTTTTTTTTTTTTTTTTTTTAAATCACACCCATTGTCCGCAGGAGCAGTGCCTGCTCCTGGGGACAGGTCTGACCTGGTGGGTCTGCACTGCTC
The DNA here is from genome assembly GCF_031877795.1 of Strix aluco. Taxonomy (NCBI): domain Eukaryota; kingdom Metazoa; phylum Chordata; class Aves; order Strigiformes; family Strigidae; genus Strix; species Strix aluco. The sequence continues at coordinate 32,636,814 of NC_133935.1, forward strand.
CTCCACCTTCCACCACTGGAGCAGGGCAGGGGGCTGCAGCGTGGGGCTGCCCATGGCGTGGGGATGCCAGTGGTGGAGGCCATGAAGGCACTGGGGCAGGGGGCAGGAGCAACCGCGGCGCCAGGCGTGGGAGCATGCCGGGCAGGCCACAAGCACCCCATTGTCCCGGCTGGAGGCGGGCTGGCTGGCCCGGGAGGGCTGCCCGTGGGGGCTTGGGACCTTGGACAAGTGGCTCCAGAGAGTGCTGCACCCCAGGACACTGCGGCCCCAGCAGCGGGGAAGGCCTGGGCCCCCTGGCCCATCCTGGCCCTGCCTGGCCCCCGCCCTCGCACCTCTGCTTCCAGCCGCCACTGTACGCCATGGAGGAAGACATCGCCCCTCACTGCAGCCGCCTGCCCACCCCAGGCGGCCCGACTGGCCTCAGCCGCATCCCGGGCCCCCCGCTGCGGTGGAACAGCCCTCTTGGTGCCCCCACGAAGCGGAGCTGCCTCTCGGTCACCCTGCGCCGTGCCGGCGGGTGTGGCGGGGGTCCCCCCTGGGAGCGGCTGCGGGGCCCAGCCCCCATCACCCCCGTCCCCCCTCGCCCCCGGCCCACTGCGGCCGAGGGGCCCCAGCGACGTGGCAGTCCTGGCGGGGTCGAGGCTGCCCCGGCGGCGAAGATGTGGGTGCCCTGCTCCCTGCCACGCTCTGGTGGGTCTCCGCTGCCGGGATGGGCTGGGCTGGGGCGGGGGAGGGAGGCACCAAAGGGTCCCTTGGCAGTGCCATGGGGCTCAGCATGGGGCAGGGCCCTTCGGGAGGAGGGGGGTGATGTGGGGGAGGATGGGGGCTTCCTCCCCTGGGAGCAATTTCCCCTTCACCCACACCAGGAGTGTGGGTGGGCAGAGGCAGGTGGGATGTGAGCCCATGCAGCAGTGAGTCTGGTGCCCAGCAGGGAAATGGGCGGTTATGGGCACCACATCAGGAGATATTGCAGGTGCCAGGATGCCTGTCCGTCTGTCCGTCTGTCTGGAGGCAGCCAGCCTGTCGACTGCTCAGCCTAGCCTGGGTAACTGCTGACAGTGATTTCTAAATGCTCCCATAACCTGCAGTGGGTGCAGTTTCCTTTTTGCCCCGGGGCGCTGCAACAAGAGGGACCCAAAACCCTTGTCGAGTCTGCCAGGCATCCCACAGCCTGGCCCCACCGGGGGTGCTGCCACATAGCGTAGGGACATGTGGGGACATCCCTGAAAGGATGGTCCTGTCGTCCCACTGAGTGGAGGATCAGAGCAGTCCCAGATGTTCGTGCCCCAGCACCGGCATGGCGGGGGCATGGTGCCTGATGGGGCCAGGGCTCGCAAACATAGGAGAAGGAAACACAGAGGGAGGAAGGGGCATCCCCCTCCAAAGGCACCAGCAGCCGGGGGCATCCGCATGGCTCTCCAGGTGCGGGCACATCCACTGGACACATGCAGGTGGGCACCGCCAGGCACAAACATCTGCTGGAGTACACGGCAGTGTGACCTGTGTACCCCAACATGGCCCACAGTCGGCACCTCTCCCTGCTCCCCACACGCATGTACACACATGCACGTGCACATGCACGCACACATGTGTGTACACACACACACACACAGAGGGGACAGCACTCACTCTGCCTCTGCACCACGGGCTGACAGCCAGGAATTGCAGTGCCAGAGGAGAAAAGGTTTCTCACGCCTCTGCAAACGGAGCTGAAGGACAAATCACTTTTGATGTGCCAAAATATTCCAAATTTCCTCCCTCTGGGAAAGCAGAAGGAAGCCTTGCAACCCCCTGAACCCAATAAATACCTAAGGGGAAAGAGCACCTTTCTCAGCCCCGCCAGAGTGAAGCTGTGAAGGTTTAAATATCCCCCTCCCTAAACAAGCAGAGATGTTGAAAATGCTGGGGAATTAGGAGGGAAAGGGGCAAGAAAAGGCCTATGCAGTGTGGGTGTGCAAGAGGGACCCCTCCAAGACACAGGAGGCCATCAGTGGCGGCCCCTCCATCCCCGCAGCCATGCCCCCCAGGACAGGAGGCTGGCAGGGGCCTGGGATGGAGCCGGGGGAGGGTGCGCGGGGGGAGATTTTGCGGCGATGTTTAATATTCAGGTCACATGACGATGGCAGCAGGAGCAGCACCAGCATCCCCGCTTCACTGAAAGAGCCACTGGAGAAGGAGGGGAAGGAGAGGGGGGAAAAAGAGGACACAGGGAAGAAAGAGGTAAAAGCAGAGCCTCATAGCCCACCGTCCTTGCACCAGCGGCAGGCTAGAAAAGTAGGGGGGAGACCCACCCCCTTGGGAGAGGATTCGGAGACAAAGGAAGCTTCATGTTCAAAGGTAGGATGCTCTGGGCTTGGCAGGGCTGGGCGATGCCGGAGGAACGCCGCTGGGGCTTTTTGTGCAGGCACCTTCTGCCGTACCCCCACGCTGCCCAGCTCTGGCCATGGGGGAGGAATAACCCTGAAGGGCAGGGGGGGGAAATCGGTCCTTGCTTTGTCTTTCCTCTTTTTTTTCCTTTTGGTGGCAGCAGTCTGGCATGGGGCTGGTTGCAGTCCTGATGGGGAGTAGCTGGCGCCAGTGGCTGCTCTGAAAGAAAGAGATAATCCCAGCTGGTCCAGGGCTGGGGAAAGCCCACAAGCTGCTCGGCGACTGGCTTGTCCCTTGCCAGTGACAGGCAGCCGCTGCGGGGGAAGCAGGGACGTCTCCTGTGCTGCTCCCTGGGCATCTGCACAGGAGCCAGCGGGCAGGCAGGGAGCCCCAGCACCGGTGGGCAGATGGGCAGGGGGACAGGCAGCTGCAGTGGCATGGGTACAGGGGTGCTCAGCATTCTCTTGCCTTGTGATACAGCCATGCCACCCAGGTGGCACGCTGGGGTATGGGGTAAGGAGTGCACAGCCAAGGAGCGGCACCGAGGGTACAGCCGGGACTGAGGTGAGCATCTAATCCTGTGGCAGCTGGGCTGGGGACATGCCCAGCCCCTTCACCTCCAGCTCCTGCATCTCCAGAGAGGCTTCGGCACACGCTGCCCTAGATTTCACTGTGGCCCTGGCAGAGCTGGGCTCCTGCCCAAGCCCTCTGCAGAGCGCTGAGGGGAAGGAAGGTTGTTGCTGGGAAGGCTGCGGCAGCCCAAAGGGCTAGAATGAGTTTCCCTGCCTCACCTGAAATGCCTGGTGATCCTCAGGCCAGGCAAAAAGATCTGGTAAGAAGAATGTCTCTGTTCTGCACCCTGAGGTCAGGTGGTGCATCCAGCATGGCTGGGCCTTTGCCCTGCACAGCTGGGAGAAATGCCTTGGGGTCATCACAGAAAATGAGGGGAGAAAGGGATTTTTCCAGTGGAGAGATGCTCGGTCCAGAATCTCTGCAGATCTGAAGCAAGGAGCAGATCCTAATGCCTGCAAGCCCCAGGGAGGCTGTGCTACTGAAGCAGCTGCTTGCTTTCCTTTCTAAGGACCTGGCCTCACTCTCCGAGGGCCTGCTCCTGCCAGCTGCCCTCAGGCTCCGAACCCATCTCTCTTCCCTATTCCATGTCTGCAGGGAGTGGGACCGTGGATCTGGGGTCACGCGGGTGTAAGGGGCTGGGACGAGGTGCACGTGTGGATCGCTGCCTCCAGCCAGAGCAGGACGGCTTCGTACCACACAGGAGGAGAGCCGCAGTGAGGCCATCCATGTGTTATGTGGGGGTTATATAGCCTTTTCTTGCTGGAAGCTGGGTTGTGGTGAGCGACGGTTTGCAGCCCTCCCTCCCTCTTGCCACTCAGACAAAGGACAGGAAGGCAGGGGGAGGGGATGCGACTGTATCTGGGTTATCTGACAGAGTAGATGTTAGTCCCCACTACCTGTGCCCCTAAGGGACCTGCAAGGCCACCTCTGTTCCCAGTTAGCCGCTGTGAACATCAGAGGCAGGCAGACATGAAGGGTGCACTGAGGTAGTGGTGTTTGCTGCTGGCCACATATGCTGGCCTTCCAGGGCGAGGTTTTGGGGTGGATTGGTGGGCATCAGAAGCAGGAGCTAGTTGGGACCACTGGGACCTCGCCAGGCACCACCTGCCCTTCTGGCCCTGCCTGCCCCAGCCCCTGATGCTGCACCTCTCCCTGCTCCAGACCCAAGTGGAGCATCTCCTGTGAGCCAGAGCTTATCCCCCAGCAGCCCAGCCCAAGGAACTGTGCAGCAAAGATATCACCAGCAACCGCCCTCTTAAATGAGCTTTGCTTAGCACACAGACAAAGCAGCAGGGAAAAGGGTGTCAATGCAAATAGCGGATGTAAGTGGTTAACCTTGGCTAACCCTCTATTCATTATCAGCTGTACTGGCCGTAGTGCCCTATCATGTATTCATTACAGGGGACAGCTGGAGGGGCTACAGGATGTGCCTAGGATGCATAATGCTACCCCTTGACCAGTTAGTCAGAACGCTAATGAGGCTTCCTAGCAGCATTAGCATTACTGCACATAAAACAGAGCCATTTCCATGAGACCAGGTAGACACGTTTCATGTCTCAAGGTGCCTCTCGTAGCTCTGGCTCCGGTTTTGCACACTCTGGCCTCCCTGGCAGGCTGTTCCTCAGTTGGCTGCTTGGATTCCTCTGTGGGATTCAAGAGGTGGAAAATTGTGTGCAGAAAGCTGAGCCCTTGAGTATCTCTTTGCAAACTGGGGGCTTTCCTTCCAGAGGTTGTATGGGAAGGCACCCCACACAGAGAGGAAGGCAAGTGACTGAGAGGAGAAAGGGAGGTTGTCTATCTCAAGACCTTGAATGTCCAAGATCAAAACACCCAGGGTGACATCAGTGATACATGAAATATTTAAGGAGACTGCTAGAGATCTTTTCTCTTGGTCTCAGGGCTTTTATAGGTGCTCAGGAACCTGAATCTGAAATAGCTGCTCCAACCACTGCAAGCTCCTGGCGCCAGCAGCAAAACCTGCAAAGGGATGGCCATGTATATTGTGATATCCACAGCAGAGTTAGCAACACCTGGTAGCTCTGGGTAAAGCATCCCTTGGTGAGATTGAGGGATGAGTTATGAACTCAGAGAGCCTTGAGGCTGGCTGCCAGAAACTTCCCTCCTTCCTCCTCCCTGTGTAAGAACAAGGAGTTGAAGGAATAAAGGAGAGGGCAACAGACTCCCTGAGGAGAAGCTACTGCCTGGGCAGCAAAGGGGTCACAGCCACATGGCTCAGGTCCTGTACCCATCCCACACAGCTGCTCAGCTGGGCTTTCCTCCCACCTCCACTTGTTCCCTATCCATCTCTGGGGTTTATTTGCCCCCATTACTGCAGCAGTGCCCACTGGGGCCACAGCCCCATGCCCCATGTCCCCTCATCATTCCCTGTCTCACTCTCTCTTGTCCCTGTCTTTGGGGTAGGTGGGACCCCAGCAGGACTGTGTGGGGTGTGCACTGAAGGATGCTGCAGCAGGATGAGGGGCTCAGCACAACCACACGACTATGGTACAAATGGCATGGGGCAGACTGGGAGAGGATGAGTGAAGGACAGGGTGCAGGGGAGCTGGCTAGCCTGGCCTGGCCCTCTGTGCTGTGCCAGAGAGATGGGCTTTCCTGGCTGGCAGCAGCTTTGAGAAAGCTGGAAGAAGACAACAGGAGCCCCAGGGGATGCTCTGTCAGTAGGAAAGGCACAGACTAGCTGTGACGGGTGTAAGAGCCGATTGCAGCTGAGAAGCACTCAGCTCGGCAGGCTGCCTCCTCCGGCAGCTGCCCGGCAGCATGAGGTGCTCCAAATTGCCAGCCTGGCTCAAGCCAATGGTCTGTCTTGTGCTCTGGTCCCCCCAGGGTGCTGCTCGCTGCTTCAGGAGAGGATAATGATAGCTCAGAGTGCCCTTGATTGGTGGGGAAGAGCAGGAGGGGGCAGCCATCCTCCGGCAGACCTCTCCCCTGCGGGCAAGGTGGAACAGAGGTGGTACCAGACGTTACCCACAGTGCTGTGTACTGGTGGCTGTGCTACCATCCTCTTACATGGAGGGAAGATCCCTTCTCCCAGTTTAACATAAAAGGCTTCCCAAGTGGTGTAAGAGGAGCTGAGTGGAGGTACCCTTCTCCCTGCCAAGCGTGGACCTTCTGCAAGGTCTGCCCTCAGCACATGGTAGTGGGATATTAAAGCTTATATAAAATGTAAAACTTTCACTGTGTGTCCGCACAGGAGCTTTGATGTGGGAATGCTAGGCAGGGTCAGCAGCCAGCTATGCAGCCTGTTGCAGTCTAACCCTGTCCTTGAACAAAATCTTTCTGACCTCTCCCCAACCCTGGCCTCTGCCTAGCTGGCTGAGCTGTCATGGAGACCCCAGACCGATTCTATCAGTGGCCCTAGCCCGGTGGCTTCTGAGTCATCTTCCTCTCCAGGGCATGTGTCACCCACCAAATGGCAGCCGCCTGCCTGGCTGCTCATGTTCTCCTCTGAAGCCAGCAGGTTCTGCTGAGAGGAGCGAAAAACTCTGCCAAAGTGATGGAAAGGGATAATTTAGTGTGAGATACTTGAACTAAAGTGGAGTGCTTATGAAGCAAAAACACATGCTGTCCCTGTCCTGGAAAAATAACCATCTAATGAGACAAAGCATGGGGGAGTCAAGTAATTAAAGTGGGAAAGGCTCTAGTTTGCAGCTGGTTTGTTTATGAAAGGTATTTGATTCCCATCTCCTTCATCTTCCTTTCCAGATTCATCCCTCATGCCTCCCTTCCCCACCAATTACAGATTTTCTGCCGTGCCTTGTCCTCTCCCAACCTCCAGCTTCCTCCCAGCAGGTGGGAGCTGCTCACTAATGAGACAAGAGATGGAGATAAATGGACAAGGCCCGCCCTGAGCTGTGTGTGTCATCACCCAAGAAAGAGTCAGGGAGGGCGGAAAGCCCACAGGGCCTTTCTTTTTGCCTGTTTGTTTTATATGGAAGAAGTGAGGAGGGAGAGGTGAGGAGGGAAATGTGCAAATGATTAGTTTATTGATCACGATGATTAATTTCTTGACCATGACAAACACCATCAATCTACGGGTGGGAGGCAAGCGCAGAGTTTGTGGCCATGCTTTGCACTTCCACCACTGCCTTCCTCTGAGGAACTCAGCCTGCACAGCAGGGTCAGTAACACAGCCGCCACTGGCAATGGCCAAGCTTGCAGGTGCTCACAGTAAATTCCAAACTCTGTTTCAATGCCAGGACACGACACATAATTTTTGAAAGTCTGTTCCATCGCAAATTTCATGCTAAACTTGGAGGGAGAAAACACCGGTGATCCTGGTGAGAACTGGAAGACAAAAATGAGGACACACACAGAGCTTTGGGCGCCTGGTTAAGTGCCCAGCTTCACTGGGTCTGCTCTTGCTGTTTGGAGTAGCCATCAATATGTTGCATGCTTGACAAACCCCACTTCTCCACCTCCTCATTGGAGTGATACCTAGAAGAGCGTGCTGGAAACTCAAGTAAATGTTCTTCCACGAAGAATCTTACTGCTAAAATCTTACCATTCAGTCATCCTCAGTAGCCCTTGAAATGGATGCTCAAAGTTGCCCTGAGTCCCTGTGACAGGTCAGCAGGGAGGTTCTTGTTACACCTTAATGATGATTTTTCAATCTTTCTCCCCATGCAGGGCCAGTGGAGAGCAAAAACGAAGCAGCCATGTCTGAGCTGGTCCCAGAGCCGCGACAAAAACCAGTCGTACCAATGAAACCCATGGGCATTAATGCCAACTTGCTGGGCTACATCGGTATTGACACCATCATCGAGCAGATGCGCAAGAAAACCATGAAGACAGGTTTTGACTTCAACATCATGGTTGTAGGTAGGCAGGGACCAGCTGAGGTAGTGGGAATCATGGCCAGGGACTGTCCTATGAGACTAGGTGGGAGGGCGAGCCCTGCAGGGAGGGCATGAGGGAGCAGACAGTGCTTGCTCTGGGGGAAAGGAGAGCTTGCACAAGGCAAGGAGACACCTACAGCCTCCTCTCCTGACAGCCTGGCTCCATCCCCTGGGCCTGCTGGCATTGCCAGGCTGTGGTAGATGTCACAAGCTTCCTCTTTGCAATCCTCAGGTCAGAGCGGACTGGGAAAGTCAACGCTGGTGAACACCCTCTTCAAATCCCAGGTGAGCCGCAAATCTTCGGGCTGGAACCGGGAGGAGAAGATCCCCAAGACAGTGGAGATCAAAGCCATCGGGCATGGTAAGAGCCAGGCTGCTGGGGTGGAGGGAATACTGATGTTTCAGCACAGTCTTGCAGAATATCCCAGTAGTCCATGCAAACAGTTCTTTGGTATTAGGCAGCCCTTTCTCCTTTCTCCATGGGAAGCTAAAGGACAAGTGCCACTTTTAGATGGCCTCAGACACAGCCAAGGCTTTTCTTAAACAGCAGTGCCACTGATGCCACAGCCAAGACATTAGACTGTGTGTCTGGATGAAGCCTTACTTTAAGTCATTCCCACCTGCAGATGCTTAATAATCTATACAAATTGCATTGGTGAGCCCCATCCCAAGTCTGGTAGAGCACATCTCCTTGTGGCAAAGCATCAGCACAGCTTCTGCAGTGATGCAGAGTAGTGAGCACCATCTCAGATTCAGGATGATGTACTGGAGGGGAGGACAAGTTGTATAAGGTAGGTACTACCTTTGGGCCACAGACTGAGCACAAATCCATTTTCCTGTGGCAGAGTGGTATAAGGTGGCTTTGGTGCAGGTTACCAAAATTTGGGGTCAGAAATGCAAGTGGGGGTCACAACTGTTGAGGCATGACCCAGCCTGGCCTGGTCATGCTTGGTGGGCAGGGATGAGGGCAGCACGCTCTTGTTCCCTTGCAGGGCACAGAGACATGTTTCATGATAGAGCAGGTCCCCAGGGAGGCGTATGATTGCTTGCAATTTCTTCCCCAGTCATTGAAGAAGGTGGTGTCAAAATGAAGCTGACAGTGATCGACACACCAGGATTTGGGGACCAGATCAACAATGAGAACTGGTAAGTTTTACATAGTCAAGGCCTTGTGTCCCAGAAAGGGCTGGAGTTAAGATGGTATATGGAGTGGCTGTCATCTACTTGTCCTGGATAGCGTCTGGGAACCTATTGCACTCAGGGGGCTGGTAATGGGGATGTGGAATTGTGAACACCATGGGTCTGTGTGCATGCCCAGGGGTATGCACACATTACATAGCGAGTGCCTATTTCTGTGCCCAGTTACAGAAACTCTTAAGCATCTCTGCTGATGGTGAGACACTTGTGGTGGATATTTTTTAAGCCTGAGCCTGCTTCGCTGCTGTCAGAGCTGGGAACACTGTAGGCAGGAACATGAGGAGATTTGTGCCTATCTATTCATCTCTCTCTCCCACCTTAACAGCTGGGAGCCTATTGAGAAATACATCAATGAGCAATATGAAAAATTTTTGAAAGAGGAGGTGAATATTGCAAGGAAGAAACGAATTCCAGACACGCGAGTGCACTGCTGCCTCTACTTCATCTCCCCCACAGGCCACTCGTACGTACACAGGTCCCTCATCCTTCCTTAAGCTCTTGGTGCCTCTGTTTCACTTAGATACCCTGCACTGCTCCGTCTCAGCCACAGATCCAGGGGTCCTGAGTGTGGGGCTGGCCACTGTTTAGCTTAACTTCGGGTGCTGCAGGGCTTGAAAGGGTCTAGGATAACAGGGGCAGGAGAAATGCCACTGTGTTTTTTGGGAGAGGGCAGGATGGATGGGAAGAAGGAGATGAGAGCATGGTGGCAGCTAGCGGGGTATGTACAAGGGAGGTTTCACTGATGCCCTGATACTGGGAGAGACACTAGGATGAAAGGTGAGGAGGGTAAAGTGATCCCTTCCATGTTGTTCCCTCTTGGGCTGCAGCCTGAGACCTTTGGACCTGGAGTTCATGAAACATCTCAGCAAGGTAGTGAATATCATCCCGGTTATTGCCAAGGCTGACACCATGACCTTGGAGGAGAAGACCGAATTCAAACAAAGAGTGAGTATCTCCTCTCCTGCACAGGCTCCTTCCCGGCCCCGTCTCGGAGGTGGGAGAAATGAGCAGTATCCTTCCTGGGATTGCAGTGCAGTCCCCAGGGCATGCATAGGGTCCAGTGCTGGGTTGGTGCATAAGTCCTGAAGATGCAGCTGTTTATGGCTCTGAGGGCATCTGTGAAAGGAGGAAGAAATGTGTGTACCCCTGTGCCACATCATGATATGCTCTGTCACGGGAACTGCAGAGCCAGACAAGTAACTGGGGTTGGGGAAGACTCATCATTTCTGCCGTGTGTCCTCACTTTGCTGCACACTTCCCAGGGGACAGTCCCTCCAGTCCCTGCCCACTGGAACGATGTCCCAGATGTGTTTGTCTGGCCATCCCACCTGTCCTCCCTTCAGGTTTGTGTTGCTTTTGCTCCAGAATGTCTCTCTGCCCAGGTGCGCAAAGAGCTAGAAGTAAATGGGATCGAGTTTTACCCCCAGAAAGAATTTGATGAGGACTTGGAGGATAAAACAGAGAACGACAAAATCAGGGTAGGAAACATTTTATTATGGGAAGGGAAGGGGGGATGAGGGCTGGTCATATTTAACGAATGTAAAATAGACATGTGTCACTATAATGTTTCAAGTGCTTCATGGTCCCTGAATGAAAGATGCAATGGATGTAAGGGATGGTCATTCCTCCTTCCCAGCTTAACTTGTCCCTGTTGTTACGACAGGATGCTACGAAGGCTGAGTGAGGGAGGACTATATTTCACCTCCTCTTGCTGAATGCTCTGTTTGGCCACCATTAAGGACCAAAAGGGCCTGGTGTGTGGCTGATGTCCAGCCTCTGTCCCAAACAACTACCCCATGAGCCCTCTCATCTGCTGACCAAACTCGACCTTTGCTCTCCCAGCCCCTGTGAGAAGGCTTGTCCCATCCTTCCCTCCTCAGAGCATTAGAAACTGTCTCCTAATTTCCAGTTTGTTCATGGCCAGGTTGTACCCAGGATTATATCTGTGTTCTTGTGCCAACACTGACTCAAGCAGTTCTCCTACCTAGTGGTCCCCCCCACCACTCAAGGCATTTATAGAGAACAATATTATCCTTTGATGACCTTCTGGTCAGCTAAAAGAGACAAGCTTCTTTGGATGAGCTTCCCACTCCTCAGTAGTCCATGCTCCTAGTCACTTTCTTCTGTGCCTGCTCCAGTTTGATTTGATTTGCTAGCACTGGTGCTGGTACCCCATGCTCCCCCATCTCTTCTGAGATCTGACCTCCTAAGCCTGTGGACCACATGTGCTTTTTAAACAATTGCATCACACTGATGGTTCATGGTCATCTTGTAACTGACTAGCACATGGGGTCCTTCCACTCCCTCAGTCACTGCTTGCTCATGAGCTCTGAAGTCATAGCAGAAATTCTTGATGTTATTCCCTAAATGCTGCTCTATGTGCCTCAAACTTACATCTTGCCAGATAAGAACCCAGTCTGCCTTTGTCCTGACAACACCTCTTGGCCTTGTGATGCTAGTGCATTTAATAATCCCACTCATCTTTTTTGTGGCTAGGCCATTAATGAAAATAGATTGGCCTCCATGGCAGTCCTCAAGAAACTCCAGGAGTCTTGCACTGCAGCCTAACACTTGCCCTTTCAACTCCCTCCGCTGTTACAGCCCCAACAGAAATTCCCAACTTCCCCATCTTAATTGATCATTTCCCATTTGGCAATACATCACACATTCTGGAGAAGACTAGATGGGTTTTACTTCTTCTCCAAACTGTTACTGGTTTTGAGGAGGGCATCACATTTTGTTCTGCACTTCAGCGTCATGCCCTAGGTTTGGACAGTCTCACACATAAGAAATAAACTGCTTTTAAATCTTCATTCCTGTTGTAATTGCAGTCCCTTGCCAGGCCCAGGAACACATATAAAGCAGAATAAATCTATGAACCTCTGCACAACCTTACGGATAGCAGGGTCTCCCGCACCCTGCACTCTGGAAACAGATGGTTTCTCCCTGTGCTTAGAGATATCTGTGTCCCCAATAGCCTCACCTACTGTCCCACTTCCCAGGAAAGCTGCACCCCTACCCCATTTTGGGCCTTCCTCGGTACAACCATTTCAGCCATTAAATTTGTTGAATGTTCATGAGTCTTGTTGGAGAGGATTATTTTGAGTCCTCTACTTCTTCTGGTGAAGAACAATAAACTGGGTGAGAAATACTCACTGCAAACTATCCATATGAGCAGCCCTGAGCTGACAGACCCTCTCCTGGTTACGCCAAGCTACTTCTCTGGTCATCCCCCTCTTCAGAAATGCTGGAGATGGGTGCAGAAAAGTTCTTGCCCCTGCTACAGAGCCTTGGACCTTAGCTCCCACTAAGCTCACGGGGTGCAAGGATGCCTGTAAAGCAAGGGACCAAAATGCTAGGGATAGCACTGACCGGTGAAAAGGATAGGCAGTGAGGTGTTGCTCTGGAGAACCTCTTCCCTTAGAGAAGGCCTTGTGTTTGGCGAGCTGACAGGAGGAAAGGTGGACGGGGAACAGGGATGGTGCTGCTCTCTGGAATAGGTTCAATAGGTCTCTCCACATGTCTCTCCCCAGCAGGAAAGCATGCCCTTCGCAGTAGTGGGCAGCGACAAAGAGTATCAAGTGAATGGCAAAAGAGTCCTGGGCAGGAAAACACCGTGGGGAATCATTGAAGGTAAAAAACCCCTTACTTCTGGGAGCTGAAAGTATCTCTGCAGGCCCTAGTAATAGACAAGGGTCCAGACAACATGTCCCATGTCTACCTTCCCATCCCTTCTGTGATAAACTTTTTGAAACCAAGTAAGAGAATTCTCAAATAGCTCTGCTGGGAGGAAACTGCCATGGTCAGTGCGGTACCACTACCACCAACTGGCAGAAGCTGGAGCCACTCCAAACACCACGGTGTGTGAAACTGAGCTCCTGAGGTTGCCTTGATTTTCAAATGAGAATTCACACGTGACCGCTCAGCACCTGTTAGCACGTCTCCTCGACGCCTGTCCTTTCTGAAGTATGCAGGTTCTGCCCACCTGGAACCTGCTGCATGGCAATGACCTTCCCACGCTCTGTAACCACAAAGGGGTTGTTGAAAAAATCAAATGTAACAATTGCTTGCTTTCTTTTCAGTGGAAAACCTCACTCACTGTGAATTTGCCCTACTTCGAGATTTTGTCATCAGGTAAGGCCATGGTCATTCACCAGTTTGCTCTTGATGATCACGAAGTCTTCCTGAGACCCTCTTAGAGTGAAATAGCCCCTATGGAAAAGAAAACAGAGTACATTCAGGCTGTGAAAGCTTATATGGGGTAGAGTTGGATTGAGTTAAGGGGTAGATAATCTAGTGCCTCTCTTAGTGACATGACCACTATGTCAAATAGGTGCTAGTTTTCATGTTTGAGCTGGACACCTGGAGAAAAGCAGGGCACTACCACCCCCCTTATATCCCTTAAGGATATTAGGTTGCAACAACTATGTATTGCTGACAACACGTCTGAGCTGGAGTCAGTTAGAAAGAAGCGACTACCACATCCTAGACCATGTGTTCTACTAGGCTGAGGGATGTGCTGGAACATATGACCTGGAAGTGAAAAGCTTCATATTTCGTTCAACTTTCATTGTTCTGTCTCATTTCTACTGTTTCATGAAGTTGTCTCAGCACAAGTGATATCTGCCCCAAATTCTGTAGAAGACCTGCAGATCCAGGGTCACCTCTGTTCCCTATAAGTACAGTAAGGTTTTAAAACAACAACAAAAATAAGAAAATAAGGGAAAGACACTTTGAAGCCAGAGCCCTGTGGCTCATTCCACCTGTGGGTATGGTGGTATTGAGACACTGGGCCAGGTACAATGCTTTGACATCACCCTACTGCCCTCTTTTTGTTCTGCAATACCTTCTGCAGCAGACATGCTTTCCCTAAGTCTTCCAGTAAAGCATCCAAACCAAGTGATCATCACAAAGCATATAGCAATCCAAGCCCACAGGCTTTCTATGGAGGTTAGGGACGATGCTCACAGCAGTGTTCTGCAGGTTATGGTCTGCAGCGGACCTGATACACCCTCCTGGTGCTTCCTTGTCTCATCACCGCTTCAGATGAGATAAGCTCATGTCTGCTCTCACACACCAGGATGGCCAGTAGCTGTCACACTGGCACAGGTGTGAGGAGGGCAGAACACTGGCAAGCACAGCCAGGGATTTCAGCCCATATCCTGCATCCTGCATATGTGTTCTTGAATGCTGATGCTCCAGCTCCAGTTGTGTATGATGGCACCCATGCCATCCATGCAGAAAGAGGGGTATGCTTATTAGCCAGACTGACTGAAGAAATCTTCCATTATCTCAGGGAATAAAATTATCATCAGATTAATACTGACTGTTCTGATATTGGTTATCGTATCCTCTTTCCAACCCCATCTTCACTTTTCCCCCCGCAGGACCCACCTTCAGGACCTAAAAGAAGTGACCCACAACATCCACTATGAGACCTACAGAGCCAAGCGGCTGAATGACAATGGAGGGCTGCCCCCCATGACTGTTGAGACAGAGGAAAACCACGAAAGTAACCTGTGAATGACCCCTCCCACCCCACTCTCACCCGGTGTCTCTGGATAGGACAACCCACCCCTGCTACCCTTGACTCTACCATGGGCCTGTCTCTGAAGCATGTGGCATGTTCTCCATGTGCATGAGAGGATGTGAGCGTGAGTGCGTGTGTGCGTGTGCCCACCTATGTGCCGGAGAGGGACCAAAGGCGTCTCCCCCATCCTTCCCAGAGTATTCTCATTCTCTGTTTGTTTTTTTTGCACAGCGGACTGTCTGTCATCTTCCTTTCTCTCGTTTCTGTGTCTCAGCTGTGTGTCTTGCCTGGGGGAAACAGGGAGCGGGGGAAGGATTTTGGGGGCAGGAGGGCTTCGGAGGTGGGAGGTGTGGCGCATGCTGTGATCCTGTTTTTATCACTTGGAGACATGGCAAGGAGAGACTCCAGGAGAGATGGTGGAGTCGGTGCATGCAGTGTCTTCAAGTGACGGCAGCAGAGATTTCTCTTGGGTCCTCGGTAGGTGGGAAGGCAGCTGGTTGGTCTGAGGGCATGGTGGCCCAGCATTTTATCCTCATTTCTTGCTGTGGCTTCCCAAGGAGAAATGGCAGTTTGGAAGTGGATAGATGGGAAAAGTGACTGACATGTTTTCTGGTTCAGGGGAAGTGACCTGTGGGAGGAGACAGAATTAGTTCTTGGGCTGTAGCATCTATTTGAGAAACTTCAGAGTACTTGGAGAAAATAGCCATATTTTCCAAAAGAAGCAAAACCCAGAGGAAAAGAATGTGTTCCTGCTGCAGATGGTGCAACTGCCCTGCCCAGTGCTAAGATCAAAAGCCACGCTTATGTCACAGGCTTTTGATCCTGTGCAGATCAGACCAAGCTGTCCTGAGGTCACCCCACCTCATCCCCCATTGCAGTGGACTCTCTCCACCAGCACTGAGCAGATCCTGGCCAAATCTTTCCCCTACAACAGGGCCCCTCTGCTGTGGGAGTGCAGGGAAGACAGTGCCACGGGAGGTCCTTGCTGGGAGCTCCCCCAGGGTCAGTCCTGCTCGGCACAGGGCCTTCAGGATCTTGGAGGAATGCAAAGTAGCCGTGGATCTTGGAGGAATGCAAAGAGCACGGGGCCAGGGTGTCTCTCTGGGTCTTCACTGGTGGTGGGAACACAAGCGATACCTCCTCCTCACTGAAACTGCTACTCCAGCAGTCTCAGCCTGGGCTGCTCCTCCACCCTCCCACTGCCCTCCCAGCTTCCATGTCCTCCTCTCCTGTGCTTTTGTTCACATCCCTTTTAGCCCTCCATAGCTTTCTTCCTTCCTTTCTTTCTCTATCTCACTTTCTCTGCTCTCAACCCTTTCTGTCTCTCCTTCATTTCTCTGAGTACTTGAATCTTCCTCTTGTCCTGGCCATTCCCCCCCTCTCCCAGCACTCACACCTCCTCCTTATCAATGTGCTTTTGTTGTGTTGGGTTAAGAAGCTGTTATCCTACCTTCCCCTAGAGGGGACATGGAGGGAAGGTAAAGACCAAGGAGCAGAAAGAGGCACAGCTTTACTCAAGACTATCTGCTTGTTTCTAGCCAGTGTCACCTCTTTTCTGGATGCTCCTGAGCCAGGTGGAAAGTGTCAGGGCAGAAGGGAGGATGGGAGAAAATCACAGATGTCCTGAGTTTGGCAGCGTCTGTCTGTCACCTAGCATGTCACAAGGGGTTGTCACCTCCAGGAGAATAGCTGGTTGCACTTAAAATGCATGTGCAGAATGCCATGGCATGAGATGGCAGTGCTGCGAGTAAGGGGAAGTGAGGTGGGTTTGGGATAGGGGTTGGAAAGGCTGGCACGGGAGGGAGGAAGGGGTTCCAGCAAGGGAACAGCAGAGGAGGACTGAAGCCAAGCCTGAGGTTGGATGACAGAGCTGTACAGGGGCCAGGGCTGTTAAGAGGGTGCTCCAAGCCTCAGCAAAACTCTCTAAGAGCATATGTCCATCTTGTGGCTTTCTCTGGTGCTGGCACTGCAAAGCAAAGGTCTCTTCACTCTCGCTCCCACCTGTCAAACCAAATCAGCCATTCTCAGGACCGCCAGGCCCTTTGCAGTCCTTTCATCACTCACGTTCACGGCTCCTGGTGTTCCTGTATGCAGCGTGCGCATATAGCCTTGCACCCACCTTCCCACCTGCACCAGGCCTCCTTGGCCCTGCAGAGAACAAATCCTTGTTGCCAGTGCCAGCAGCCGTACCATGGACCCTGCAGAAACCATCCTGCTATGCTGCTACCCATCCTGCCACCCACACAGGCAATCCACAGCCCAGTGTGGGGTCAAAGCCTCCTCCCAGCTTGTCTCCACCAGCCAGCCAGGCGTGGAGGTGTCCCCAGCATCACCACTGTCAGAAGCATCTTCTCAGCCTACTCTGCTGTGGCTGTTCCTGCCTAACCTCTACATAATGTTTTAAAACTAGTGCAATAGGAAAGGCTCCCGCAGGGCTCCTCTCCTTCACTGCACTGAAGTATGAAGCCCTGCTCCATTGTCTTTAGCAGGGGTGTGCAGAGGTGTTCCCTGCACTTGCTTTCTCACACAGCTCTTTGATGGCCATGTGACTGCTCTAGAACTCTCTTGCCACCCGGCTGCGTCACCCTGGGCTGTGCTATGGTCATTTCTATGACTTTTGGGCCTGCACAAGGGTTACGGCAGAGAGCCAATGCTACCCTGCTTCGTGAAAGCAAAGCAGACCCCATGCAACAGAAGAGATGGTTTCCATTGCCTGTAATGTGGATTGCAAGGCCAAGGCTGTGTGTTTTGCCCTATAGGTTTAGGAATTTTTGTTCGTTTGTAATAAGGTGGTTTTTAAGCTCTGCTCTGTAATTTCCTGTTGGATCATGGACTACTTCTAAAGGATCCATAAAAGGCCACTGAGAAAAGCAAGCTCAGGTATTCCTCACTGCCATCTGCTCATGCAATTATCCTACCAGTATCTGCGTATCTACCAAGAAGTCTACAAATGGCAAATATAAAAAATTTCCCATGTTGTGCAACAGCGGGAGTTACTGTTGGGAAAAAGTCTCAGCGGATGGAAAAGCCTGAATGGATCCTCGCTCTCGTGTGCCACCAGCTCAGCCCCAGGATGACCACGGCAAGTCAGGTGTTCCCCTCAGAGATACCACTTCAACAGTATCACAGTGGGGTAGAGCCTAAATTTTACACTGGAGGTACCCACTCAGTGCATCCAGAGACTCACAAACTTTTCACCGCATAAGCCATTCACCAGAAAAATTTTTGCAACATATGGTAAATCCCAAAGGTCTTTTTTTTTAGGCTAAATTCCATTTAGGCTAAAACAGTAACCAGCATCATGGCTGGCGTGGTTATGCTGTGAGCAAAGAGAGCAAGAAGAGCAAGCAGCGCCACGTGTAGGCACTAGTATTTGTGGTTAGTTGTGAGGACTAGTTAATTATGGTTCACTACGGTTTGTAAGCAGGCGTCTCGGGGGAAAGGCTGCCCAAGACGTGCTGTCAGCACCTTTCCCACCCCAGCAGAGGTCTCGGGAAGCGGCGCTGCGAGGGTTACACGAACGGAAGACAGCAACAAATCGCGCTTCAGCCAGACACCGGACCAGGGGGTGTTCGGGAAAACGCTTTCCCCGGCCGCCTCGGACCTAACCGGGAGGTGGCCGCAAGCTACCGCCAGGCCGGGGGAGGAGGGGCCGGGCCGCGGCCCTCCCCAAGCGGCCGCCGACGGGCCTAAGGCAGACCAGGCACCGGCGCTGCCCCGCGGCCCGTCACGGCGAAGACGCGATAAGCGGGGAAGGGCGGGGCGAGCGGCACCACCGGCTGTAGCGACCCGCCCACGGCGGCGGCCATTAAACGCAGCGTCGCCTGCAACCGCCGGCGCCTCATTTCCGCCTTCGCGCCCGCCGCCCGCTGGGGGGCGTCACGGGGGGTGGTGTCACAGGGTCAGGGGCGGGGCCAGCGGAGGGGGTGGGCAAGATGGCGCTGAACAGGAACCACTCGCAGGAGGGTGGTGTCGTCATCCCCAATGCTGAGAGGTACCGGTGGGCGGCTGCGGGGCCGTGGGGGCTTGTGGGGCGGGGCGGGGTCGGGCCGGACCGGGCCGGGTTGGGGGGTTCCTCCTCGCATCAGGGCTGGGCCGGGGGCCGGCGGGGCCCGGTGGTGGGAGGTAGACCGACCCTGCTGGGACGGCCCCCCGGCCCGGCCCGCCTTGGAGGCTGTGTTATTAAATCCTCCCCGGCTGCGGGGGAGCGGGCTGGGGCAGGCAGCGGGAAGCAGGCCTGGCTGGAGCCGGCAGAGCTGCCCCGCCGTCCGTGGTGAAGCTCGGCGGTGCCACTCTAGCGCACGTCCTGGGTGAAGAGTGAGCTGCCTGTTAAAGACAAGGAATTGTCTTTTTTTTATGTTATGCAATTAGTGATGTCAGAGAGGCAGAGACCGCTTAAGGTCGGGGTCCTAATCACTTGGATTCAAACTAAGGAAAGCTCGTCAGAGGCGAGGCCTGGGCAGAGCAGGTCCCCTCCTCGGCGCAGGAGGAACGCCTCTTCCCGAAAGCCAGCCGGCTGCTCGACGCCCGCCCTCGCCCCGAGTGGGGATCGACAGACCAGCTTGACGGGCTTGGGCTTCGCTTTGATTGTGTTTGGGTCCTCCCCACATCCTGGGCTTGGCTAGAGAAATCTTAGAAACCAGAGGCCTGGTAAAAGATCATCAAGTTGGTTTGGGGCTGGTAAACAATAGGAAAAATGCACTCCAAAAATACTCTCCAGATAATGTTGACTTCGTAACTGACCTTTGACATGTAGAGCTTTTGCTGGTTTAAAGAGATTTCTCAATCCTTGACCTCAACCTATTCTTCGAGGTGCTGCTTAGTCACAGGTGGGTGCAGCATGGCTCCGTGGGGTGCACACCTCTCCTGTGACAGTCCTGGACGGGCATGAAGGTGTAAACCAGTTCAGCTGCCTAATTATGCCCAGTGGTGGTGGCTGCATGGTATTTGCTTGGGAGCAGCTGGGAAGGAGTAAACATTACGGTGACTATGTAGCAATTCTTCCCAGTGAGGCAAACTGACGAGAAGCACTGCTACGGGGCATGGTTGAGGAAGTGTTCTGGTAAGATCCAAGCTGTCAAGGAGTTGATTTTATTTAGCTTAGAAGAAGTGTTTCCTGTTTGCATCTTGGAAATGGAAAGAGCTTTCCTGCCTCATCAGTCAGTCCCTCCCTCCCAGACAGTCTGAGAAATCTGCATCTAGCTCAGATATGAAGTAATGACCCAGTAGAATTTCTTGGTCAGGTTGGGTTTTTCTCATTAAAGCTAGACTTTTTAGTGTCTTCCTCCTTGAATAACTGCATTTTTGATACATCTGTACTGTTAGGTTTTTCTCCCTAAAAAGCACGTGACCTGAAACTACAGGGCTTTTGGTTGTTTTCCCACATGATGGGCCTGCTGATTGCTCCCTTCCCCCAATAATTTTGCGGTTTCCTGACTTGATCTGACTTCTACAGTATGCTGATCAGACTACATAAGGATTACTTTAGATCCGGGCTCGTCAGGCTTGTATTGGCTTAGGATTTTGTGTTTTCTTTATTCATGCTCTTGAACCATAAAACGCCTCAGATTCTTCTGCCACTGTAACACGCTGCAAGCTTGTCACCCCCAAGGCTCTTGTTTGTTCTGCAAATTTTCTTACTAGGTGGTATGTTTAGGATCTGCCCTCTAGATTCAGTGACATGCTTTCCCAAGTTCACTCATTTTTCCTGAAAATATATTTAATTTTTCAGACAGCTTCATACCCCTGACCCTGCAGTGTTCACAGTTCTCATCTGGCTTTGTGTCATTAGCAAACTTTACTAATGTTCCTGTAGATATCCAACAATAATAACTTTATTGCTGACATTGCTGGCTCCTTGTTTTGTTCCTTAGCATGGTGCTGTTACTACAAATATTTACTTAAATCATGTGAAGCAGGGTCAGCAGTGAGGGTATTAGTAAAGCAACTTCCTTGGTTTGCACAGTGGGTGTGGTGTTGCAGCAGTGCTGTTTTTCTGTGCGGTGGCCAGTCCTGGATTTGAGCATGGACCTGGAGAGAGAAGCTTGCTCTGAGATGATACCTTGGCTTCACGGGCGTGGTTTCAGACACCTCAACCCTTTCTGTGCCCTGACCTTTGGGCTGAGGCTCTTCTCATGTGGAAGAGGAATTCCTCAGCCTGATGGTTTTGGGCACAGAAAGAGAAACTGTCATTTAAAGCTTCCCTTTGTGGAGGAGGAGCAAGGGTTGTCACAGGTGAGAAGATGAATTCTTCCACTGCATAAATCATCCCTCTCTGTTCAAAGGGAAAACAGCAGGGCCCACATCAGAAATGAGTCTTTTGGGATAATATTCAGAGTTCCTGGTGTGCTATCCCCCTCCCTGTAATGATGGGGGGGGTGTGTGTCAGAGCTGTTGCTGAGTTTGTCTCTCCAATTTGTCTTGATTTCCTCCTACAGTGTTCTCAAACAGTGTAAAGATGTGGAGCTCTCCTTCAGTGACGTGACGGGCAAGCCTGAAGCCTTCAAAGGCACCAAGAAAGGGATGCTGTATCTCACCCCTTACAGGGTAAGTGTGGTGCCAGCAGGGCTGCTTCTTTCTCAAGGGATCTTGTAGACTTTAGACCAGAAACCTAGCTGGTGATAGAAAAAGTGATTTTTGTTACGGGAGGAACCACTGAGAGTACTAGATTGGAGAAGGGAAAGTGAAAATAGGATAGTGCATGCCTGTTTCACAATCCCAATTCCCTACAAAGGCATGTGCAGTCCTGGAAATCACTGTCTAGAGAATATATTTCATATAATGTGTCAGTCAGTATTACTTTCTTTGAAAACTGTCATAGCTTATCCTTAAAAAGCAAAACAATAAAACTCTGTAAATGTGCATGTGTGTTTTAAGTGGTGTATTATTTTGCAACAGACATGCTGCAGGCGAGTGAGCCATGTGCCATCAAATCTGTTTGGGATCCTGCAGTATTAAAGCTGTGAAGTTACACAGTGCATACTGACACTAGGAGTTACGTTACCCTGTTGTTATAGCAGGATGCTGCTACAGCTAGAACTCCATGACCACCCTTTATATCTAATTCAAGTAATTCAGAGGTGTTCCCTCCTGTCTTGCAGATGATCTTTGTGTCGAAGGGCAAGGATCCTATGCTGTCTTTCATGATGCCGTTTTATTTGGTGAAAGGATGCTCAATCGAGCAGCCTGTTTTCTCTGCCAACTACATCAAAGGACAGATTCAAGCCGAGGCAGGAGGTATGTGCCTGTGCTTTGTAGACTGAACTCTTCCCAAGTGTCACAAGTCCTTTTCTGCTGAACATCAGATAGATGGCTTATGTGCACAAGAAGGACAGACAGAGTAGCTGTGACAGTACAGTTAGCCTGTCCACGCTGAGGTAACTTGTGTCTTCTGAACTTTAAGGCACTGCTTCTGAGGTACATCCTGCCCCCAAAGCCAGTAACTGACTTTCACGGTGTGACTTTTGTTTAATCCTGTAAATTCTGTCTTGCTGTGTATGTCTGTGTGTGCTCGCTTTCCGCGTGTGCTTATTTTCTCCTGTCTTTGACCTGGAAGGGTGGGTAAGTGACCAAGTCGCCAGTCATTGGCATTGATAGACAGAATTAGCAAGCACTTTTTTTTTGAGTACAGTAGTCGCTTACCAACTTGGATATGTTTACGTGCATTTAGGATGCTGCTGTGTATCATTGATTGAGCTTTGTGCCCAATTTAGTGATGAAACTGTGGGAAGTTACAGTCACGGTTGTGACAAAACATGGAGAATTGCAGAAGATAAATGGATTAAAACCAAGGCTTCCCTCTTCAGCCCTGGAATTTGTTTATGTACATTTCCGTGGCATCTGAAGAGCTTATGCTTTCGCTTCTGTTCGTAACAATGTTTTAAAGTAACTGGGTCTTCTGAGGATTGTGGACCAGCCCACTTTCTCGAGCTGAAATCACACTAAGACAGTGATTTTAAAGAGGGGAATCTCCAAGGGGATGACTTTATCCATGCAGGATTGTTTTGTTGTATTTCTGTACTTTATTTCTGCTTTGTCCCCAAGAGACTATCTCTACTTTTACTAACTTCATTGTTATACAAGGAAGATAAATCTTACTTTATGAAATCTTTTATTTAAATGATATCTTTTTTCTAAAAACACCAAAAAAACCAAAGCACCCCCCAAAAAACCCACCACAAAAGCCCCTACTCTTACTTATCTTGCAATATCACTGCCTACTTGCATTTTTTCTGAAAAATGCTATTATACTTAAGCATTTATGATCTGAGCTTCTGTGAGTCAGAGATTAAAAATGTTGCATTTGATTTAAATCCCAGCCTCAGTTGCAGATCCTGATCTGTAGTCCACTGAGGTCAACAATAAAACTTCATTTGAGGGCTTTCAATTAAAATCCTCAGTGAATTAAGTGTTCTTTACATTGTGTTCATTATTAGGTTCTATTAAACCTTTCAAGAAAGAACAAGACAACCTAGTATCTGGAGTAGGCTGCTTCTGTGTAACTATAGTGGGGATTGTCTTTTAAAGGGTAAAAAAATAAAATCCTGATTTTCTTGAGATACTATTTCTGGGGGCATCTGATAGCAATGCCTTGACTCTTTCCCTCTGGCAATAGGACTCAAAATAGTTTTGAAAAAAAAAAAAAAAATTGAAGTATTAACTGTTTTGTTGTCTTGACTGCTACTGGGGAGATTAATAGTCTCTTTCAATTCTAATTCTCTCTCTCCTAGGTGGCTGGGAAGGGCAGGGGACATTTAAACTGACTTTCAACAGTGGAGGAGCAATTGAGTTTGGACAGCTGATGTTCAAAGCTGCCTCTAATGGTAAGGGATCTTCAGAGCCTGCAGTTCCCCCATGGCTGGCTGAGCTAGTTAGAGAATAATGTTCTTTTTGAACTTCATGGGGAGAAGGGTACCCTATGCATTTTTTCTTTTTCCAAGGGAACTTTTGTTTTTCCTTCCAGTCCTTTTTCTTTCTTTCATCTTAGTGCTTTGTGCAGTTGGAATATTCTGGGGTTTGTGCTTCTGAGACAGATCAGCTTTTTCTACAGAACTTTATTCTTCCTGGCATAAAGTTCAAATTTGTGATGGTGAAAAACTTACCTACCCTCAGCTTGCTTCTATAATAGTGGAGTAAAATGGAGGAAGTTAACATGCATGTTTGGAGAGGGGGGGAAAAATAAATTTTAAAAAATAACTTCTATTTAAAACTTTCAGATGGGAGGGGGGGGAATTGTATGTTTTTTTCTGATAAGAAAGTTTAAAAAGAAGGAAAAACCACCCTACCAATACTTGCTTTAGAATTGTCTTTTCTTCCAGCGGTGGGAGCTCTGTGATGGAACTGGTACCTGATAGCTAGTATTTTGCAGCTGGTTTCCTTTAGCACCCTGTGAACGTGCAGCGAGGAGACTAATGCTGTTCAAACACAGTACTATGCCAGGAGTGTATAGCGAATTTAGATGAAAGGAAGTGGTGCTGCATGAACAGGACTATTTTCCTTTTATTCTATACATTTAGTTGTAACAAAAGGATGTCTGGCTTACTAAACATGTGCTCCTCAGCTTCTAGTGGCGTTCCTCTCCAGAACCCTGGCTATGGCTACACACCTGTGCCCGGAGGGTACACACCCACCCCGCCTGCTCCTGGGGGTTATTCGTCTGTGCCGGGGGGCTATGCTGCTCCTCCACCACCAAACGGACCCTATCCTTATGCACCACCTCCGATGAATGCCTATGGACCTTCTCCACAGCCTATGGGATATCCATATGCCCAGACTCCAGGTTTGGAAGTTGTGTGATGATGACTGGCAGGGTGTGTTTGGTGTTAGTTGTAAAGAAATCACAATGGTACTGTGAGGGTTACCGTAGTTTTTTCTCCATCAAGGAACCTTGTCCTTGCAAAAATCTGTCGTGTGCTGTTGATCGCACCCGTGTGTCTCTCTAGTTGCAGCTGGGTGGGAGGTGAAAATGTGTTTTGTAAATTGTGCTGCTGCTTGGCACAGAATTGTTGCCTGCTGGCATGACAGGCAAAATGTCGAATCCCTGCTGTCTGCATCCCTGCCAAGCCTGCAGAGCTTCCCTGACCTTGTCCAGGGCTAATGTGCTGCTGGGC
Source organism: Strix aluco (assembly GCF_031877795.1). Classification (NCBI taxonomy): domain Eukaryota; kingdom Metazoa; phylum Chordata; class Aves; order Strigiformes; family Strigidae; genus Strix; species Strix aluco. The sequence continues at coordinate 32,661,446 of NC_133935.1, forward strand.
CTGTGAACTCTCTTCCTCTCTGTCTCGTTGCCACGGTCCAAAGCATCAATCCGGTGTCGTCTTTTTCAGGTATTTACCCACCACTTCCAAACATGAACCCCATGTATGTGCCACCCCCTCCCCCCTACTCTGGGCCATCTCCTGCAGGACCCTCAGCCCCCTCAGCTCCCCCAGCCTGGGTGGGCCCAGGAATGCCAGGTAAATGGGACTGGGGGACTGCCAGGGTCTGGGTGCAAAAGGGTGTGGGGGGGCTTGGGCTGTGGGTGACGTGGGCGTAGCATGAGGTGGGGAAGCTGATGCTGTTGCAGGAGCTCAAAGTCATCTTGATCTATTATTTGAGATAACAGAGGGTGGGGGGAGCTGCTCAGCTCTGCACTCCACAGCTTGTGGTCAGCTGTAGCCAGCTTGCAGCTTTCCTGAACTGCTGGGAGTTCAAATGCAGCTTGCTGCAGTTGCTGTTGGCTCTTTGGGCCTTTGTTGCCTCCTCAGAAGAGCTGTGGCTGGGGAGCAGGCTCTGGGGCTTGGGCCTAAGGCAGTGTAAGATGGCTTCTTTTCTTCCCTTTTTAGGGGGCAGTAAGGCCATGGAAGCCGCTTCCAGTGCGTATTACAACCCCGCCAACCCACACAATGTGTACATGCCCATGGTGAGTACTGTGCCTGTGGTCTGTGGGTGCCTGCTCCCTCTTCTGTCACTGATAGAGGCAGGGGTTTGCTTTTCTAGCAAAGTCTGGTGTGCCTTCATATTGAACATGCACAGAAAGCATGCATTTTCCTGGGAGGGGAGCATGGATGTTGGTCCCATGAAGAAGGCTTGTTAAATCCTCAGTCAGGAAAGGAGGAGGACCTTAAAGATGCATCCAGTAACAGCCATTTGGTACTTGTCTTACTCTTAAAGGCATAACAAATTTGCATGGGCACAGAGAACACACAGAGCTCTCTGCTTCTGTTGGGCCTGAAAGTGGGGAGAGTTAAGGAAGAGCAGGTCACTTAAGGACGAGAGCGTGTGGGTTTCTCTTTCATTTTTTTTTCTGGGCTGTATGGAGATGGGGAGGTCTCTCACCGTTCAGTCAGTGGCAGCCGGTAGGTAGGCTGTAGCCTACATCTGGTACGTGGCAGCCAGTCTGCATGTGCCTTTCCCTGCCTTGCCTGGCTCTCTGGTGGGCTGGAGACCAATGGAGCAGTAAAGCTGGCCCTCAGCCCAGGGGCTTGCTGTCTGCTGGGTCAGAGCTATGAGTATCAACAGAGACAAAGCCTTGGATGTGAAGGGAGGATGGCGATTAAAACAGATTATATGGTCTATTTGCAATAGACCATTTGTTACCTGGTTTTGAGGGGACCTTTACTAGAAACGTTATGGGAGGCAGCATATATCCTGGAGCATAACTGATACTAGAGAGGAATGGTGTGATGAAATTAGAGCTTAAAACACAGCACCTGGCTCTGTAGCTCACTGAATAGGGGTCATTTCTTGCAAGCCAAGCCTGGGAAGAGCTCATCATAAAATGAGCAGGGTTGTTGACTCTACTGTGTCTCCTTCCAGGATCAGCCACCTCCTTATGCACCTCCTGAGGATAAGAAGAACAACTAACAGAAGGAAATTGCAACCAGCCTCCCACACTCTCTCTCCCTGAAGACAACTTGGCTGTTACTACCCCTTGGGTTAGCATATCTCTAGGTCCCTTTGTATATATACAATACATGTAGTGCTGGGCAGCTGAGCACCTGCCCTCCTTAAACATTAAGTCAGTGGCAATACAAGGCAGAACAACAGCACTTTCCTGCTTATTTGCTTTATCTCATGGGGTTGAAGCACTAACCTTTTGCTCTGCCATTGGCTTGAGGAGAGAGATGGACTACTTCTTAAACCACCAGTAGACTACATCACTAATCTAGGACTAAAATATGAAGGCTCTGGGATCTTGGAGTAAAACTACTTGGAATGCCAAACTTTTGACTTCTGAAGCACCATTCAAGGGGAAAGGTATAGAGAGCCATGAGGTTCCTTGCATATACCCTTGGGTGCCCCAGAAAGGTGTTAAATTTCCTTAAATTCTGGCACAGCTCAGTGTGAGATGGGACTCTGGAAGTCCTGTATCGTGCTGAAACAGTGTGTTTCATGTCCTAGACTAACAGTCATGTGACGAACTTGGGAAGTGCATCCTAAGAGACATTGAAGCGTTGGGCTGTGCAAGAGGGAAGGGGATGGACCCCAGTCAGCCTGCCTTTGTAGGCATCGAATAGAAAAGCAAACAAAGGTGTGCCACAGGGCAGGGAGTTGAGACTCGCAGGCGTGCAAATCAGTCTTCCTTTCCCTCTCCTAGAAGCAGGTCCCATATATCTGTGCAGTGATCCTGTGTCAAGCAGCTGTTCTTCAAGCGTAATGGAGTCAAGTGCTGCACAGGAGGCTGCTTGCCTTGGAGCAAAATATGTTCCTTTAGGAAGACGACCTGGCACTAGCCTTGTCAGGAGACAGGTCCTGTAGCCCTGACTCCCTCTGCTGAGCAAGCTTGTGCTGCATGCTAGCTCCACGGGGGAAAACCGGCCTTCATCTCTTCCTCGGCCCACTACAGCCAGCGTGTGTATGACTACATCTGAGCAGCGTGGGAGGGTCGGCGCTGGAATTCCGGAGTTGGGTGGCTTAGGGGTGCAGTGCCCTCTCTCAGCTGGGAACCACTGTCTGGGGTGGATGTTACTAATGCTCAGCTCTCCTGCAGAGAGTGGCTGCTCAGCCACAACCTTTCTTTCTTCCTTAGGACATAGTGCCATTAAACCTGCTCTGAAGAGAGTTCCTCTAGTCTGGTGATCCTTTACATATGGGGTGATTGTAATTCTTTGTACAGCCTTCCTACCTTCACAGTGAAGGGGAAGGACTGTTTCCCCTCTTACTTCCCTGTGTGCCAGGTCTCTCCAGTAAGTGAGGCTTGCACAACTTGCAAGTGTGAATTCCTAAATTAGCCCTGCATAGGGGGAAGTAAACCTATAAACACCTTTTAAGTCTGAGTTAGAGATATTCTAATAACTATATTTTAAAAAAAAAAACCACAACCATGAATGTTTGTAACTTTTTGAATTGCACTTTAATACAAGAGTGTTGATACCTTTAGCTGCCTGTTCGCTGTTGTGTGTGTTGTGTTCATCTTCATTCTTGCCTACTGCACGGAAGGCTGGAATAAACGGCCATCATGGGTGGTGGTCTTTCGGGTTGGCTGTGGACCAGTCCTTTCTCCCTGGTGCATGGCTAACCTGGATCTGGAATCAAGTAACTGGGGCCCGAGAAGAAGGTGGGGCTCGTGGCCCTGCTTCCTGGGGAGGGTGGAAGGCTCTCGCCCTGGGACCCAGAACTGGCACGTGTTCATGTCCTCAGGGCAGGCACAACACTGCATTTGGGGGTGGGGGGGTGGGGTGCCATGTCACCACCCTGCTATGCCCTACAGCTGTACTCACAGCACCTCTCCTATGTAAATTTACTGCCAGAGGGAAGGCATGTGTTTTAAGAGGAAGTCCAGAAATCCTCACTAGCCAATTTCTTTTCCAGTGAGGGAAAAATAAATGCATGGTAAAGGAAAACGGCACTTAACTCTGGACTGTAAAATCTCTTTCCCCCTGTGCCAAGGAAAGCCGTTGCCCTGCTGAACATGTAACTACTCGAAAGCCATTTCCTACTATGCATCAGTCTAGTCTCTGGCAGGAAACCAGTTCTGTTTCTTTGCACAGTTGTTCCTGTTTTGAGGTAATAATCCTGTAATACTACATTAACCATGTAGCTGTAGCTAGCAACACTGAATAAACATGAAACAGAGAGCCTGTAACCTGCTTCCCCTTTATTTCAGTTAATTTGTCTCAATCGCGCCCCAAGAACAAACCCAGTTTCTGTATACAGACATGAAGTGCACTTATCCTTTCATGTTAGCATGGCGAGCATCGTGTTCAGTATCTTTGCACTGCACTCAGACAAAGTTTCTGGAAGTGGCCAGAATCAGACATTTGGTCCTGCAGAAACCAGAGTAAGTGGATGACCAGGAACCCTCCAGCATTTGCATGGGAAGGGGATTTTTTTTTTTTCCCCCTAATATAAAATGTGGTATTTCCCCAGTCTGAGGCTTAATCTTGTGTTGGTGTCCCTGGGCTGAATCTTAAGAAGCAATCTTCACAAAGGCTGCACCCTGCTCCAGGGCAGTTGGGGCAGGTCATGTCTCCCCTGAAACTCCTCATAGGATGTGTGCTGTATGAAGGTGAAGCAGTTGAGGGCTTTAGTCTGTCCCGCCAGTCACTTCCAGTTTACTAGTGCAGGCTCCTCCTGCTGTGGATGGAGCTGCCCTTGAGAGAAGGAGGAGCCTTTCCCTGAGAAGCCCTGAGTGCTCAGCCTGCTGGAAGAGGGCCTGAGCCCCCTTTTAGCAGGAATTCCCTGCTAGAGCAAGAACAAGATGCAACTTGCTGCTCAGAGGCAACTGTGACCATCTCCCAACTCAAAAGACAGCCTCAGCTGAGCATTAGCATCTTCCTGACACAACTTTGTGCACAACACACTATGGCGCTGCAGTTTTTGGTGCTGTACCACAGCAAGGCTGCTGGGGTCATACATGGCCAGTGGAGGTTTTTGCTTTGCTGTGATCTAATACCAGAGGGGCTTTAACACAATGCTAGCATGCATGGTAGGCTGATGTAGTGCTGGACTCCAGGATCCTGGCAGCAGGAGCAGGCCTGCAAGCAAAATGTCTCTGCACAGGACCATCATACCTCCAGGAGCTCTTGGTCCTGGGGAGGTGTCTTGGTTCCAGCTGGGACAGAGCTAATTTTTCTTCTTAGTAGCTAGAATAATGCTGTGTTTTGGATTCAGTATGGGATTTGGCATGAGAAGAGTGTTGATAATATACTGATCATTTTCAGTTGTTGCTATGAAATCAAGGACTCTCCAACTTCCCATGTCCTGCTAGCACACAGGTGCACAAGAAGCTAGGAGGGAGCAGAGCCAGAGCAGCGGACCCAAACTGTCCAATGGAATATTCCACATCATACAACATCTTGCTCTTCGGGGATTGTGGTTTCAGGATTTTCTCTCCTCTGGGATCACTAGCCAGGAATGGGCTGGGCATTGGTCAGCAGGCAGTGAGCAATTCCACTGTGCATTACTCGTCTGTATATTCTATTATTACTATTATTCTAATAATCATTATTATTTAAATTTTATTTCAATTATTAAATTACTTTTATCTCAATTTACGAGTCTCCTTACCTTTACCCCTCCAATTCTCTCCCCCCTCCCCCGGGGTAGGGGAGGGTGAGCAAGCAGCTGTGTGGTGCTTAGTTGCCAGCCAGGTTTAAACCACAACAGGAGGGTACAAGGGAAGGATGCAGCCCTATTGTCAGCCCCTTATTCTAAGCCAAGCTGAATATAGCAAAGGAAAGAAGGTGACCAGGTCTGATACTTGAGGCTAATGCCAGCACACATGGAGGGGGGTCACTAACCTAGAAGATACTAAAGCATCCAAAGCCTTTCAACAGATACAGTTCAAACTGCAGCAGTCAGTGGTACCCAGCTCGAAGCAGTGCTCAGGTGTCAGAGCTGACCAACTCCAACAGTGGCTGGACTCTGCTTGTATGGCATCTTCCACAGGAGGATCTCACAGGGCTTTGCAATCACCGAGGAATTATGCTCTGCACACCCTTAGGAGGCAGGTAACAAGAATTCCTGCTCTACGCAGAGTGAGTAGATATCACCAAGCTGGTACTGGAGGAATGGTCACTCCCCAGCACTGCTGGGCGCTTCAGTGAAAGGCACTTGTGCAGTGAAAAGCCACGTGTCCCAGGGTCTCGCAGCTCACGCCGGCACTGACCCACACTTCCATCCACTGAGCCTTGTCACAGGAGGACTGGGCGGAAACCCTCGCCGGGGGCTTGCTGTCCGACAACGTGCCAGGGCTGCGCCGGGAGCGCCGTGGGGTAGAGATACCACATCACCACCCCCGAGGGGTTAATAACGACCGAGAAGTTGTCTCCTGTTTTTAAGCCACTCATGATCTTCCCACTGTACACATCTTGTACCTGGAAGAGAGAAATGGTGGCTACCGGGATTTCCACAGACCTTTCATTCTGAGGTCCAGTCACAGTCACTGTCACGGCATAGTGGGACAGGGCACAACAGCAGGCAACAGGAGGGCAACCCCATGGGCAGCTGCCCCTTCGTCCTGGAGGCAGGAGTGGGAGTTCCTCCCCCCCCAAAAATGAAAGAGTGTCAAAAGGAGGGAGCTGGAGAGATCCAGGTGCCGTGGGGCTGTCCTGCTATGCAGTGTGCCAGTGGGGCTCACCTCATACACGGCATCCTGGGGAAAGTGGAGCTTGGCCAAGCTGGTGGTGTAGAGGAAGGGCATATCTGTCCTCCGGCTGAAGAAGACAAGGGCGCTGGCAGCCTGGGACAGCGGGCGCAGGAACACCTCGATGTGGGATTTCTCCTAGGGGTGGGGACAGGTGGGTGAGGCAGAGTGCTGGAACCACTGCTGGCCCGTAACTTCTGACCTTGCCCTGCAGGGCTGCTACACCAGCAGGTCCCCAGCTCCCACAGCTCTCCTGATCATGTTTCTCTGCATTGTTTCCCTCTCCACCCTTATTGCAACAACCTGTGCTGCTCCTGTCTGCTCTCCCAAACACATCCGCCTTCCCCCTAACCTTGACAATCCTGCGCCCCTGGATTCCCAGGGGGTCCTGGTTGATCTGGATCATCAGGCGGTTCTGCAGGATCTCCTTGGCGCTCGGGGAGATGGTGCGAAGATCTGTGGACATGAGGAGTGGAGCTGCCATCACTGTCCACAAGGCCATTTGGGAGCGTGACTGCTCATAGCTAAGGCCAAAGTTTCCAATGATAAGCTGGAGGGGAGAGGGTGAAAAGATGGGAGAGACAGAAAAGGGTTAGAAACTTGTCTGCTTGTCACCCTTGGTGATGTTGCAGTCTGCTGGGAGGGAGCATGCATGGGAAACCTCACACGCACTTTTGCCTACCACTGCCAGGAGATCCTGCCCTATTAGGTGCTGAGCTGTCAGCACATGTTCAAATGCACTCACTAACACCCTTTGCTTCACCACTATCCCCGCTCAGGCTGTGCAGGGAAGGACACATGGACAACTCAACAGGCATACTTGAGACATGAAGGGTTCATTGCAACCACAGGCTTTTCCCACAGCTTAGTCAAGGGCAACACTAGCTTTGCCTCTTTGAAGCAACAGGACTCTTGCTCCTGGCACTCCTCCTTTGCCCTGCCCCTAGAAGGGGATCCCTGGAGATTCCCCGTCCCCAGCCAGGGTCAGAGCACCCACCACCCAGCCGCACCATGTCTGGGTCATTCCAGTGGCCAGGGCCAGCTGCCGGCTGCAGCACATCCTGGTTTGTGGAGAACCAGTCCAGGATGGAAAGTACACTGTCCCAGGAGTCCTGGATGTCGTCATAGTTACGCCACAGGTTGCAGACATTTGCCAGGATGGTGTAGTTCACCTGGAGAGGAGCACAGGATCAGGCAGGAGGGAGAAAGGACCCAGTCTGCAAGGTGGGGGAGAAAGGGCAGCCACACTTGTTGAGAGCTGCAGCATCCAGAAAGTGTGTGAAAGGCAGAGGGATCTGTAGAACGGCAACATCATATTATCAAGAAGGACAGAATCGTATCTCTGTGTGACTGGGCACATCCCAGTATGATAGGATGTCTGGCAAAACAAGCACAGAGGCCATGGGGAAATATGATCAGCTGCACGAATGAGGGCAGCTTGAGAATGACTCAGAAAATGGAAGAAGAAATAAATAAATGCAGTCAATTCTCAAGAAACATTACTAGGGGTAACATCCTATTTCAAGCACTTAAATCAGACAGGACCCATCTCAGAAGAACAGACTGTCAGGATCAACCCCACACCAGCTGAGTGGGGTGAAGAGGGCATGGTCCAGTGCCTCCTTCCCCCAGACTCCCATCACCTAGCCATGTTGGGAACCCCAAGTGTCCCCAGATGCCTGGCAGGGAGGCCACGTCCCCTCTGGAGACCTGCAGCCCCATCCTACTGGGGTGGAGCTATAAGCAGGGTGTAGCACCCAGCTCCTGCAGCTCGCCCAGACAAGAGCTCTCCCACAGCACAGGGGACACAGGAAACAGCCACTGGATGGGACAACCCTCACCTTGGGGGGGAGCCCCCCCTGATATGCTGGCCAGCTGCAGGAGTAGACGATGGGGCGGCCTGTGGCGTTCAAGGCCCTCGCCATTTCTGGGTAGCCTTAGGGAGAGAAGATGACAACTGGTGAAGGAGGCAGTTGGCAGCAGCCTGTGTTCCAGCCCGCCTGGCCAGGGAAACCCCAGGCCAGCCTGGCCTCCTGCCTTACACCAGCTCTAGGGCACCCAAACTCCCTCCTCTTTGCCATAGAGCTGCAACAGGAGACATGAGGGAAGAACTGGCTGGCCAAGCGTTTCTGCAGACAGCCATCCGTCCTGACTGAAGCAGCAAGGGAAGAAATGCCAGCCGGCCGGGGAGCCTTTACCCTGTGCCTGCTCCTCTCCCGACGAGTAGCACCCATCCAGCTTCAGCATGTCCACACCCCACTCTGCAAAGGTCTGGGCATCCAGCTCCACACGGTCCAGTGTGGTGCCTGGGTAGCCCCCACAGGTGAGGGTGCCCAAGTCACCATAAATGCCCAGCTTCAGGCCCCGGGCGTGGACCTACAAGGAGAAGAGAGCTGCAAGAGGGGACGAGGTGTGTCCGAGGTGCAACCCAGTGACCAGGTTCCTCCACCCCCTCCCAGTTCTCCTGCCATGGTGGTGTGGGGACACAGAGATCCCCACCATCCCCAGCAGGCACTCACGTAGTCAGCCAGAGCCTTAATCCCCCTGGGAAACCTCTCTGGGTCAGGAACCAGCCGTCCCGCCACATCCCGCTGCTTGGCAGACCAGCAGTCGTCAATGTTGATGTACTCGTAGCCCAGCTCCCTCCAGCCATCCTCTGCCAGGCGGTCTGCCATCTCGAAGAAGAGTGTCTCACTGTAGATCGGGGGGACAGGAACGTGACAGGCTGAGACACTGCAACCTCCATGCCCCACCAGTGGAGGTAGTCAGCAGGACTTTGGGGCCAACTGAGGACTCTGGGGGGTCGGTGACCACAGGGCTGGCCTGGGCCATACAGGAGGGTCTCCAGGGCTCCCGTTTAAACCCCGTCCATGTCCTGTTCATTGATCTCACTGAGGAGAAGCATTTCCCCAACACCCCACAAAGCCCAGCCACACCCATCCGCACTGAAGGTTCTCCAGCCCCAGCACCAGGACGCCTGAACCCCCCCGCCTCGCACGCACCATGCCCCCCAGATCCTGCCACTGCAGGGCTCACCCCAGGGACACGGACATGGCCAGAGCCGTCCCGGGCCTGATGTCCGACCCGACCACCCACCCATCCCCTCCTGCCCTGCCATCCACCCCTCGGGGCAGACCACGGACACCAGCCCGACGTTTCCGAGCAGGTTCCCACGGGCAGGGGACACACAGGACAAGCCCTCCTTGCCGAACCCCGCGGAGGGGGGAGGGGGCAGGGGGGGCGGGGAGATGCCGCGCCGAGCCCCTCCTTGGCAGGGATCCCCGGGGGGGCGAGGGGGGCTCCCCGCCGCTCCCCGCCCCGCTGACCTGATGCAGTTGCGGGGATCCGCCCGGCAGTCCACGTTGCAGCGGAACCTCTCCCAGGCCAGCCAGCCCATGGGGGGGGTGAGCGCCAGCCCGTTCTCCAGGGCCACGGAGGGCAGGGCCAGGGCCAGGGCCAAGGCCAAGGCCAAGGCCAAGGCCAAGGCCAGCCCGCTCAGCACCGCTGACCCCATCGCTGCCGCCGGGGAACGGAGCTCCTCTGCCCTCCCTTCCCCTCCTCACCCCAGCCCATTCCGGCCCGGCCCGGCCCCGCTCACATGATGCCGCCCGCATCACCTGACCGCCCGCTCCCACCTCCCTCCCTCCCTCCCTCCCTCCCTCCCGGCATCGCACCCCGCCCCGCTGCGCCCCACGGCCACCGCACCCCGCTGGTATCGCACCCCCTTGCCGGTGCACCGTACCGGTGCTGCGCCCCACAGCCGTGGCACCCCATTGGTACCGTCCCCCCAGCCGGTATCGCACCCCACGGCCTTGCACCCTGCAGTGCTGCTGCATCCCGTTGCCGATGCACCCCATTGCTTTAACACGCTACCAGCACTGCACCCGGTCGGTGTGGCACTCGCTGCCATCGCACGCCCCTGTTGCCGCACCCCATTGCTGGCACCCTTTCACCGCCGCACCCCGTGGCTACTGCAACCCGATAGTTACACTGGCAGGATGGGGGGGCTTTGGGCCCCCCGGCGGTGGGACCCTGGGGGTACCCGGAGGGGTGTCGGCCGCATGAAAGAGCGGCGGGCGAAAGCAGCTCCGGGCAGGCCGCGATGCCCCCCCGCCGCCCCCCGCCGCCGGCGGGGCGGTGCTGCCGGCGCGGCGAGACGGCCCCGGCGGCCGCAGGAGCCCTCCCCCGGCCGGCCGCGGCAGGGCCCCGGCCGCCCGCCCCGCACCGCCCCGCCGCGCCGCGCCGCGCGGGGAGCGCCGCCGCGCAGGAAGGGCCCGAGGTGAGCCGGGACGGGCCGCGGCCCGCGGTCCCGCCACCGGGGCGAGGCGCTGGGCAAGGGCTGGGGGGAGGCGGCGGCGGCGGCGGGGCCGGGGCGGCGGCGGTGGGGCGGGAGCGGGCGGCGGGGCCCGGCCGGGGCCGAGGAGGGCCGCAGGCACACGAGCAGCTCGCCCAGAGGCGCACACAGGCACACAAAGACACGCAGCCCCGCGGCACACGCACACAAAGACGCGGAGCCCGGCACTGCACACGCGCACACCACACCCCCCCGGCACCCCCGGCACCCCCCGGCACCGCGGGGCCCCCGCTGCCCCCTCGCGGCAGGGCTGGCGTGGGCCGCCCCGGCTGCCCTCAGCCGGGCTGTGCGAGGCTGGAGGCTCCTCAGGCTGCCGCGCCGAGGGGAAGCGCCCCGGGACACAGCGGTTCCGTGTGTCTGATGCGATTCTGGTCCGTTTCCCAGCTGGGGTCCGTTCCCCCTTGTCCTCAGCCCTGGCGGGGGAGAAGGGCTCCGGGAGGGATACTGGAGGTTGCTCAGCAGGGGGGAGCTTCCCCCTCCCGGGTCTGGCCGGGGAGTGGCGGCTCTGGTTTGTTTTCTGCGTGTCCCTGTGTGCAGAGTTTTAGCGGTCGGACATCCATTTGCAGCTGTAGAATCGCAAAGGCTGCGCTCGCTGTGTCCTTCTGTGGGACCTGCCAGCTTGCCGAGTCGCCTGCCGTGGGGCCTCAGCAGATGGTGCAGTAACAGGCTTCTACAAAAGCGCTTTTTTTTTTTTTAATAAAACCAAAACAAACCCACGGGAGCCAAAAAAAACAAACTCGTAGGAGCCAGAAAACAAACCCGTAGGAGCCCAAAATCAAACCCACAGGAGCGCTGGCCTGAGCTGGGATGGGGCTCAGGCTCTGAAGCCAATGCGGGTGCCCCCGGTGTCACCACCCCGGTTCCAGAGCCGCCCGCCTGTGGTGCCCGGCCCTGGCCACTCCTGTGCGCCAAGGGCCCCCGCTTTCTGGGGCGGGAGTGATGCAGCTCTTTGCTGTTTCAGTCCCAAGCTGGTCTGGTTTGTGACTCCCTCTCTGCCACCTTTCCTCCAACCAGGGATGGGGCTCAGCACAGTGAAGCTTCGGAGGCCCTCGGCAAGGGAGCAGCCTGTCCAAGGAAGACGGCAAGGGGTTGTGGTCTGACCCGAACAGTCGGTACGGCACCTCGCACCCCGCTGCTGGTGAACCTACCGAGGCTGGGTGTGCTGCTGCTGGGAGGGCTGGTGGGGATGGGTGGTCCTGTGTGGAGATGGGGAGCGGAGAGAGGGTGCTCAAATGGAGGTCCCAGAGCCCTTGGGTCTGCGAACACCCTCCTTATCCTGCGCTGTAATAGAGGAAAGCAAAATGAATGTCCCACAGGCACAGAGGCAAATTGCTTTGATGCGCCCCATAAAAAACCAGCAAAGTAGGTCACTCGTGGAATAAGAAATGAAGCAGCAGTGGTGGTGTCCCCAGAGAAGGCAGGTGTCTCAGTGGTGGGGCTCTGGTGGTGACCTCCTCTCTGCAGCAGCAAGGAGCCAGCATGCCATTTCCAGGGGTACTCGCTGGGTTAGACGCTGTCCTGCAGCGCTGGCTGCTGGAGTCAGGGCTGCTTTTCCTTGCAGCAGGTTTGGGGCAGGATCAGACCTCTCCTGGTGGGACGGGTAAGATGTTCCTTGCCCCGAGCTGACTTCTTCCCCCTCTCTTCCTCTGCTCCTAGGCAGGGCAATGAAGCTGAACGAGCGGAGCGTGGCTCACTACGCCACCTGTGACTCGCCCGCCGACCATGCCGGCTTCCTCCGCAAGCGGGTGGAGCGGCACCACCACCATGCCCACCACCACCACGCCACCTCCTACCAGCGCCGCTGGTTCGTCCTCAAGGGCAACCTCCTCTTCTACTTCGAGGAGCGGGAGAGCCGGGAGCCTGTGGGGCTGGTGGTTCTGGAGGGCTGCACCGTGGAGCTGTGCGAGGCCGCTGAGGAGTTCGCCTTTGCCATCCGCTTTGACGACGCTGGCGCCAGGGCTTACGTGCTGGTGGCTGATGGGCAGGCTGCCATGGAGGCCTGGGTGAAGGCGCTCTCGCGGGCCAGCTTCGACTACATGCGGCTGGTGGTGAGGGAGCTCGAGAAGCAGCTGGAGGAGGCCTGCAAGAGCTTGGCCGCTTGCCGCAAGTCTCCACGGAGGTCCTCCTCCTCTGGGAGGAAGAGGCACCTCTCCAACCCTGCCTTGCTGCCTCTCCAGGAGAAGCCTGCCATCCTGGAGAATGGTTACTCCACGTGGGGTAGTGGTGGTGGCGTCCCTGGGGAGGCCACCTGCCCTGACCGTGATGGGGGGCATGTGAAGCCCCCACCCCTGCCTCCACGCCGACGCTCTGCCGCCAGCAGCGCCACGGGGTCCCCGGCGCCTGGCCTCTCGCCAGCCATGCCGGAGAGCCCGGTGTCACCAGAGACGGCCTGCTTCTCCAAGCTGCACAGCTGGTACGGGCAGGAGATCGCCGCGCTGAGACGGGAGTGGCAGGAGAGGCAGAAGAGGGGACACCCATGACTGGGGGGTGTGAGCCACCGGCCAGTCGATGCCCGGCAGCCTGTCTCCCACACGGGAAGAGCAAAGTGGGGGACGCTGCTTGCCCCTGCCCTGGTCAGTGGCCAAGTGTGAGGTGCGTGTGTGCTTCATGGGGCCCATGGGAAGGACCCGTGTCTTCCCCAAACCTCATGTTTCATTTCTGTGAGGCTTTATACAACGGGAGACTGTGTAATATCAGGAAAGCTGCCTTTGAACTCTCCTCTGCTGATGATACAAGGTGTGGAGGGGACCCAAACTGACACATACGCAATGAACCTCACCCAGCGGGCTTGGTCCCTTGCCGTCTTGGCGTGGAGGATGCTCTGGCTGCTTTATTGGCCACCTCTCCTTCACCACTTTTTTTTGGTTTTGTTTCTCAGCGTTGAAGTTTGCACAGGTCAGTGTTTATTATTGTCTGTGGACTTGTGCCGAAGTACTTAGCCTTTGCTCCTTTACTGCAGATAAAGCTGGGCTCTTATGAAATGCCTCCAACAGGCCACTGGCCCTGGTGGGTGCCTACAGCCCTGTGCCTCTCTTGCCACAGAACACAATGTGAGCCACCGCGGCTGTGGCTGGCCCAGCAGCCGGGGCAACAAGGACCGGGCTTTTGTGTCGTCAGGTTTTTTTACTTTCATCTGCACTAACCCTCCTCCCTGCTAAATCCCTCAGGATGTGGATTTCACAGGCTTACATCTGTCTCTTTGGCCGCCTGAGCTCAGCAGCAAGGCTGAAATGGAGACACCGAACCTGGTCTGAAGCAACAGCAAGGACCAGGAGCTTCCCAGGGCTGATCTGGACTCTGTCAAACGGTAGCCAATCCTGTTAATGTCTCCAGCTCAAGCCTTCCCTATTCCAAAACAGGGATGCTAAAACCTTGTTGTCTGGCCAGGGGTGAATTTCTCAGCCTCTGCGCAGACTGTAGCTCCTGCAAAGTGCCATATAGGGCTCAGCCAACTCATTGGGCAGCTTGACAGCGTCCAGAGCCACACTCTTGCAGGGCCTCTCTGACTGTTGTGGATCTGCCCAGCTCCTGGCAGAGCTTTACAGTCAGAGGAGAGGCTGTGGAGGAGCAGGGAGGAGGAGAGGGCTGGTCCCAGGAGAAGTGAAGGTGTGGGAGTGAGTTACAGGTAGCACTGACTGCATGTCAGCAGTGTCTGGGCTTGCCTCTCTTAAGCGTCAAAGCCATACTGCTGCTTTCGACAAAAGCCAGCACCTGACCTGCTGGCGCTTCCCTCTGATTTCACATCAGCATCACTCAGCTGATCTCTGTAGCACGTCCCACTCTCCCAGCGGGCAAGGAGAGCTGTGGGGAGGCACGCCTGTCGCCTTGCTACAGAAACAGACTTGTCCTTCAGTAGGTCAGAAGCCTTGGCCATGAGGCAAACGGTACAAGTAGGTGGGTGCTGAGTCCAGGGACTGGAACACCCTGGAGATGGGGTTTATAAATTTTCTCTCTTATCCTCTTGGCAAGGGCTGTTTTTCAGAGCAGAAAAAATACGTGAAGCAGTCTTGTACTTCCTATCTAACAGTGTTAAAACTGTTCTATTGAGAAGCCTTGCTAGGAAGGCAAGAGGCCATTCCAGGTCATGACTGGTAGGAACCTATTTGCCTTTCTGGAGTTAAAGACACTCAGTTTAATACTTTGCAATAGCCAGTAGAGATTGCTGATGCAGAAATCAAATGACTTCTATTAACTGTTGGTGCCTTTGAAAATACATCTCTGGTAGTTTTGGATGATGGTCTTCCAGCCTCCTGCCTAATTATGGCTTGATGGTATATTAGAGGAAGTCAGATCTTAAATCAGACCTTACAGATACGACTTTGAGCAGTGGGAGTGTAACCTTCACATACAAGTTAATCCCGAATCCCAGAATCATTCAGGTTGGAAAAGACCCTTGGGATCATTGAGTCCAACCATCAGCCCTACTCTACAAAGTTCTCCCCTACACCATATCCCCCAACATCTCATCTAAACGACCCTTAAACACATCCAAGGATGGTGACTCCACCCCCTCCCTGGGCAGCCTATTCCACTGTCTGACCACTCTTTCTGTGAAAAATTTTTTCCTAATGTCCAGTCTGAACCTCCCCTGTTGGAGTTTAAAGCCATTCCCTCTTGTTCTATCGCTAATTACCTGTGAGAAGTGATGCAATCCGGTCCTCTCCAGTTCGTGCCTGTATTTCTTCACAGTAAGGATCTTTGAGATTGGGAGGATTATTTTTGTTCTGCTTTTTAAGTGAAAACAGTTGAGAAGAGCCAGGAGCAGGAGCAGGTGGCCATGCGCCAGTGACCAGGCTCTGTCAGCAGCCCAGCTGGCTGGACTTAGGGGCCAGCTCTGCCTCCCTACCTGACACTTGAAGAGTTCAGTGGGAACCTGTCCCCTTCCCCATGCTAGGGCAGCAGCATCAGGGGATGGCACTACCCGGTGTCTCCTCTCTCCGAGCATGGGTATTTTTGGGGCCAGGGTCAGATTTGGCAAGCATTTTTCTGTGGTTTGGTTTTTTTTGTTTTTTAAAGTAACTCACAAAAATATTCCTGATGTCTCAGACTTACATAAGGCAGTTTGATGGTAAAGATTTAACTTCCAAAATAAATCAAAATGGCAGATTCCTACATGAGACCCAAGAATCAAGAGTGACTTGAAAGGGAAAATAAATTAACAAAGCCAGTTCTGTCAGAACTGGAACGGAAACAGTTTTATTCATTTAAGGGCAGTTTCACTTTTAAGAAGCTTAGTTTGTTTTAATAAGCCAGGATTGTGCTAGTAACACTACTAAAGAGCTTATATTTAATGCTTTAATCTGTCCCATTCAAATGGCACAATTTCCACGCTACCTGCCTTTGCCTTAGCACATATCCCAACTAAATCCTAAATCCTGCAAATGAGGAGCTGCGCTCTGCTTTCTGTCTGATCGCATTTGGAGTAATTTTGTGGTTTATTCTGCAGTGCTGAGAAGAAAATGGCTGACTCCTGAACAGTATTTGTGCTTGGCCCAGCTGTCCATGCCTGAGCCTTTGCTAGGTCTCCAAAGCGCTGAGTGACTTCTTTGGATGCGCTTGGTCAGGGCTTCCTCACCATCCTGCTCACATAGCAGGGGTGGGCCCTTTGTGAGTAAAAAGAGCCTTAATTGGAGCCATGCCCAAATTTATATGGGAGTACAGTGTGTTTAATGACCACCACCGCTTGCTTCATTAGGCAGGAAGCACCTGGGTGCTCCACCACCTCCTCTGAGATGGAGGCTATCAGACCAGCTCTGCTGAGGATCAGTTGAGGGGGGGAGCGCCTTTGAAGCAGCCCCCAGGCAGAAAGTCAGGATTTCAGCTTCCTGAGATTGCACATGAAGCTGGCTAATGGTGCGTCCTCTTTGTCTGTCTGCAGGCAGAGATCATTACAGGAAAAGCAGAGAGTTTTCACAGCACATTGTCTCCAACAGCAAACCAAGACTGATTGCCACACACTATTTTATTCCGGTCACTCAGGTTTGGACTGCCTCACCTCCTGCCTTCTCTTTCCCTTATTATTTTTTAAAAATAGAAAATGTCTGGGCAGCACAAAACAGGTTCCCTAGCAAAGGGGGAGCTGAACACTAAAGCTGAATGGCTACTTTTCTTAAAGTACTGAAGTCAAATCCCTAAGATTTTTTTTTTAGCAAAAGAAATTCTTCTTTAGCAAAATAAATTTTTCTTGCAAAAGCAATGAGAGAAAAATGCTTGAATTTAAAAGAAATTGAAGACTGAAAGAGGGAGAGCGATTCTGACATGGCCTTTGTAAGCCAAAGTGCTCCCAATCCTGCTAAAATAGTTGATGAAATCCTTCTATTTTTCTAAAGCTGGCATTTCAGATTCAGGCCCATAATGTATTATTTCTGCACATTTATCTTTTTATAAACCAACTGTGGTGATGTTTTCCACTGAATCCAGGTCCTAGCAATAAGGGTAACCTAAAGATTTTACCTGTGGTCACTGCTAGCCATTTGGTGGACATTCACAACCAAGACTGGACATTTTCTGTGACAGTAGTGAAACATAGCTACTGCATTAATAGTTTGGGGGTGGGTGAGCCCCCCAGTCTTACCCCTCTCAACTGCCTTGACAGAGAAACTTAAGTGACCCCCACTGAAACACACAGGGAATGGGTGGAGTCCCCATGTCAGGGGCATCTTTCACCAGCACCGAGCTGCTTCATCATCTGCACAATTACCAGGCAACACTACAGCAGCCTGCGGAAACACTCCTGCCTTCTGAAGTGCTTGTATTTTAGGTAGACATGTTTTTAAGAGGCAGTTTTGCATGCGCCTTAGTTTTACATGCGGAACTTGTATTATGCATTTCAAGACGTTGTTAACGTTTGTATTTTATGCCGTGAAGCCGAATAAACCGTTTTTATTTGTAACCCGTGTGCTGCCAATGGAGCTGTGAAACCCGCAGGAAGCGTCTGCAGGGCCTGGCGATTCCCGCCCTGCCCGTTTCTAAGGTCACCCGGCCCGGTTTTCCTCTGCCGAGCCTTAGCGGGCCCTTTGGCGGGACGCGGTGCAAGGTGAAAGGCTGCCTGCTCCTTTTCTTTCTCCCCCGGGTCCCAGCGACTGCGGCCGTGGGACGGGGCCCGCCCCCCGCTTCAGCGATGGCACCGCCCCACGCATGCGCACTGGAGACGCCCCCCCCCCCCCCCCCCCCCAAGCCTCGCGAGAGCCGGAGGTCCCGCCGCCGTGGGCGACGCCTCGGCTCAGCCGTTTCGGGAGCCCGAGGAGGGGCAGGCGGGAGGATGGCAGCGGCAGGCGGGCGGCTTCTGGCGGCGGCCGTGGCTTACTCGGGGCGAGCGGGCTGGGTCGGGCCGCGCCGCACCCCGACCGTGCCGCTTGTGCCTTCCCGGAGCGCCACCGTCACCCGGAGCGGCGCCATTTTGCCCAAGCCGGTTAAGGTGAGTGAGGGGCGAGCGGGTGGGGGCGGCAGCCAATCGCGGCGTAACGGATGGCAGTCGTGGCCAATCAGTGCGGGTGCCTCTGCTGTGGCTGGGGCGGTGGGAGTGAGTGACAGGGTCTAGACTAATGAGCGGAGAGGCTGTGGGCGGGGCGGGGATGCGGAAGTGCTCGGCGACGGGAGGGTGATGGGAGCGGCCCCGCGGGGCCGGAGCGGGACCGGGCGGCTCCGTTCCCCCCGAGCGGGGTGCGCTGACCCGCGGTGGTCCGTGCGCCGTCAGGGGGAGATAAATACCCGCCCGTACACCGCCGCTCCTCACCAGCAACGTTCTACCTCCCTAAGCCACCCGTGTTCCCCGTCCCAGGCTCCCCGCGGGTTCCTGCTCTCCCGGTGCTGGTTTTTATAACCGAGTGGGATGCGGTGACTGGGGTCCTCTGCGCGCCTGCGGAGCCGGGAGCACGTAGGTTCAGCTACAGTGCGACTTGCTGATAAAGATGAGTCTTTTCCACTCGGCTCCTTGCAGACGCCCTTCGGCCTCCTCAGAGTATTCAGCGTGGTGATCCCCTTCCTGTACGTTGGGACTCAGATCAGTAAGAACTTCGCAGCCCTACTTGAAGAACATGATATCTTTGTCCCAGAGGATGACGATGATGATGATTAAAGGGTGGTATGTCATTAACATCACCAGCAATCTTAATTATTTGTGCTTCCCGTTTGGGCAGGGAGGAGAATCTCTGACTAGGAAATGACAGCAACAGCTTGAAAGATGCATTTGCAGTTAAACACACGGGCACAGTTATCGCCTCTGGCTACGAACTTTTATACCGGAGTAGGCCAGTTTGGTCTCTGAATTTGAAATCTCCACAACGTACATTTGTTAGAGATCAGAATAAATTGATGGTGGTTTAGATCTTGTAATTTGAATCAGAAATAAACTGTAGTCAGTGAGGATCTATACTGCAGACAGGAAAGAGGGACTTCAGTGTTATTACATTACACATCCAAAGAAGGGCAATGAAGCTGGTGAAAGGTCTAGAGCACAAGTCTTATGAGGAGTGGCTGAGGAAACTGGGGTTCTTTAGCCTGGAGAAAAGGAGGCTCACAGGAGACCTTATCACTCTCTACAACTATGTGAAAGGAGGTTGTAGCAAGGTGGGTGTTGGTCTCTTCTCCCAAGTAACAAGTGATAGGAAGAGAAGAAACAGCCTCAAGTTGTGCTAGGGGAGGTTTAGATTGGGTATTATGAAAAATTTCTTCACCAAAAGCAACTGGAACAAGCATTGGAACAGGCTGCTCAGGGAAGCAGTTGAGTCACCATCCCTGGAGGTATTCAAAAAAGACCTGTAGACATGGCACTTTGGGACACAGTTAGGGGTGGACTTGGCAGCGGTAGGTTTGCAGTTGGACTTGATGATCTTTTCCAACCTAAATGATTCTGTGATTCTATTCTACACGTTTACTTGTTTAAAAGTCTTCTGCTAGAATCACTTACTGTATGAAATTCTGATACACAGGGGAACAATTTAAGAGAATTCCAGAAGCCATCAGAACAAACTATCCGGTGGGTGTTACACTGATCTCCAGACTAGTTGGACCATTCAGACTCACTGGATAAAGGAAGAGGGGAAATAATTCACCTTTATCTGCAGTACACTACACTGTGCTACACTTTCCACCATTTTATGTTAGTCTGTTTGGCTTGCCCTTGTGTAAAGACTTGAGTTTGGGTGTATTTGATTCTTTACAGAACAAAGAAGCTGTAAATAGTGTTACTTTATAATCCATTTGGTGGATGTATTCCATTTGATAAAGGGATTTTCTAGCATGCACTCTGCAGCTAAAACAAAGAATAAAAAGCTTGTGAAGACTGAAGCAGCCTGTTAGAAACTCCTTTTACGTAAACCCCCACCTTGTGTGGTTTGGGGGGAGGGTATGGACTGGAGCTCAGTACGGTGTATCTGAAGAGTAACAGCTTATTACTCTATTTGCAGAACTGTAATGGAAGAACAGAATGGAGAAGACCATTGACAAAGCAGTGGTTTCAACATCTGTCACCTGTGTTTTGTCCTTCCTAAACGGGACAGGGGGTTCTGTATCCCCTTTGCCAGTGAGCATCCTGCGCACGTCTGTATGACAGAAATCTGTAGATCAGGGCTGAAGGAGGTGCTTGATAGGCCCTGCGTCCTTGCACACACACTCTCACCTCATCAAAGACTGCTTGGGATTCCTTTTACTAGCAATATGGTAAACAATTAAAGATCAAGAGATTGAGATGTATGACTTTGGTCTTATGTTTTTACACATTATATGCCTGTGTCCTAGCACTTCTGTCTTAACTGTTCTACCTCTGTACATCTGTTCCAGTAAGGAGGCCCTCTTTGTATTTATTTCCTCTTGTGAGTCCTTTCTGTAATTCAGTACTAATCTACAGTACATGACAGGAATCCTAGAGGAAGCAGCAACCCCACAACACAGCCCCATTAAAAGAATAGAGTGCATACTGACAGTGGCACTGCAGTTCAAATAATGCTGATTTACAACCTAACAGGTGTATCTGATGGAGACTATATCACTAATTTCACCTCACAGAGGATTAACTACAGTATTATCATCACAGAGTTAAAAATTTTGAGCAGCTTTGGTAAAAGGTTAAGGTGACAAGTTGCAAACTAACTTGCTGATGTGTTTTATAGCATTTAATCTCTGACAGTGAAAATCCCTGAACGCTCTGGCTCCAAGTACCTAGTAATTCCTATGTAGTTCAGTACTTCCTTCTGTATAAGCCCTAATATATTTATTTTCTTAACTATAAACTTCAACTCTTCACAGAAGTGTTTATTATTGCAATTAATTCCTTGCATAAGACTTAAAAGGTCTTCTCTACTGCTAGGGCATACACAGAGTATCTTCAGTCACATCAGACCAGCTGTTTTCTCAAATACCTTGAAAGATGAGTCATTTTTTTTTTCTTTTTAAGCCAGCATTGCCCCAGTGTCTCTCTCACAGTTTCTGGTCACTAGATCTGGCCTCTTCTCTTGATGGCCCACTTTTCCCTTCAGTATTCATGTAGCTGTTAAGAAGTTTCTTTTAATGTTGCACACATTAGCACAGTATATAGTTCAAACAGCCACATTTGCTTCCTTATTATATGGCACTGCTTTTGATGTTTGCTCTCTAACTCTCCAGTGTAGCTACTGAGAGAAAAGGGAGCCTGCAATCCAAGTAATGCCAACAGCTGTAGCTGAAGGCAGCTGGCAGGTTCTTGAGTTACTTGGTATCCAAGTTGCCCCCTCCTTCCCCAAAGCCACCTAAAAAGTGGTTGCTCCAGTTCATCTGCTCTTGGGAGCCAAACATGTCCCTGCTCCTGTTTTCTGTACTGTTCAGTTTCTTACCACTGCTTTACTCACCATCTCTCCTGACCCTTCCTGACTGTGTCAACCCTGTCCTTAAAAGCACCCTACCCCCGAAGCCCCTAGGTATACACACATACACATCCCTGAGGAGTGCTGCTTTACAGTCCTCATATGGGGAAGAAAGCCCCAGTATTCAGGCAATGATAAAAAGAAGTTTGAGTGTACTACAAAGATTCGATGCTGATCATGCATGGGGGAGCTCCAGCACTGTTACCTGCTGAAAACCTGTTCTGACTGTTGAAAGAAAAAAAAACCACAACTGTCCTTACCCTTCTCAAATGGGAGCTAGTAATTTCTGATTCAATTAAGGAGGTGATGGTAGGATACCATCTTCTGCTAGGCATCAGAAGTTCTTACAGAGCCTTCCTATTCTAGATAACAGTACAAAACTCCGTTTTTCCAGGTAATTTCATTTTACAGCAGGAAAATGGACTCTGCTGATCTTTTTATTGCATAAAGGGCTTTATTTGCCTATTGGATTTTACACCATTCTCTGTGAGGAAGTAAACAGAGACTAGTGTCCAAGTAAAAAACACAGGGTCAACAAAGTCATAGCATCAAATTGCAAAACACTGCATGAATACAGATGGGCCTCAAGCACAAGAATATTTTTGCAACTACACTGGCTTTTCTGAAGGCCTGCTCTTTCTTCCACAGAGCTGACACCTACACATGGGGCTGCAGGCTAAGCAGAAAGCCCCACAGCCAGGTTGTGTTGTGGTTATTCAGCAGACACTCCAGGGCAAGGGATGGGACAAACTCAATGCACTGAAAATACACATTAGCAAAACTAGGAAATCACAGCTCTTCATACAGATCATAGTGACTTGCACACACTCTGGATTCATAGTCATTAGGCTCCTAATATGCTACACAATCTTTCTGTACAAATATTTTTTCTACTAGATAGAACTTTATTTGTAATACAAGGCAGGGAGACAGAGTCAATCTCTCAGGGATCATGGCCTGCATAGAATTTGGACAGAAAGTCTTTAGGTCGTGGGGTTTCCGTCTCATGGAAATACCTCATGATGTGAGTCCTCTGCTTCCATACATGAATGGTTTCTTGAAGATCCATCTTTCCCTGCACACAGACAAAAGAATTTTAGACTAGTTCTCAGTTACAGCCTCAGTCTAACTATACAGCACTATGTAAGTTATTTGAATGCACTTAGAAACACCCTTAAGATAGCTGCATCAAAAATTCTGTACTCCTAAAGACTGCTTGCATCACCTACACTGTGACATAAATATACACTGTCCCCACCTTGTGACTTTGTTGCTTCATGTCCTGTATTAACGAGTCACTTGTCTCTACAGCACAGCTTCCCAACCCTGTGGAACAGGCAAGGGACCCTGCCCCCTTTTTAGAACCTGCCTTGTTTCTTTCATGACTAGCACCCCCATAAAATTCTACATCACATTCCTAACTTTCATGCACCTCCAATTTTTTTGAATAGTGGCAAGTTAGCTGTAAAACTGCTGCTAAGCGCTTTGCACCAGTATCTCTACCACAGAGATATTAAACATAACTTTTTCATGACTCCAGTCTATGAATTATTGTACTGGTTTTGGAGGATGACAGCACCTGGCAGAACGAGACTGCCTGGAATTGTCACCTACCATTTTACCCAGGATTCTGTTTCCAGATTTTTTTTCATCATGTAAAGACAGATTAACTGTCTTGAAATGCAAGAAATACAACAGGTGAGCACAGCAGTCCTTGGTTGGAAGCTTCCTAATGCATTAGAACTACAGAGGTCGGTTATTGTTGCTCAGACCTGTTCTGAGGCCTTGCCCTACTCTTGGTATTCTGATTATTGCCTTGAACCATACAGGTCTCTCAGGCCTGAGACATAACCAGATGTGTTACAGAGCTGGGGTGTTTTGCCACCCAAAGCCAGCCTCCCACCAAGTACTGCCACTCTAATGTATGTTTCACAGTCAGTGAAGAAAACCACATCTCAATCTGAGGAAATAAGGAGTAGAAAGGTAATTTTTAATGGTAAACTAGCCAGCAGCATCTTCTTCTCCTTTCTCAAACTGACATTGTTTTCTAAAAAAGAAAAAAAAAAAAAAAAAAAAAAAAAAGAGAGAAAACCGCAACCAACTTGGTATTTAAACTGCCATTTCACTTATTTCACTTGCCATACGCTTCATCTTTTAAATATCTGCAAACTGGAAGAGCCAGTACACTGAATGACAGAAATCCATATTCTAGCAAGTCTGAAGTCGGTGAGTTAAGACCCTATTCCTCTGCCTGCTAAAGCAGCTTGATCCCTTATCAACAGGTTCGTTGACAGATATAAACCAATCTGGATTGCAAGAGACAACTCCTCCCCAGCGCAAGCTGAAATAAAACTGTCCCTCCATCACACTCACCACCAAATATCCACTCTTACATTCTCCACAGCTTCAACAAAACAGTAATAACTTGTTTGTACCTTAATAACCAGCATATCTATCACCCGTGGATCTGTAACGTTGGCATTCTTCAGGAACATCTCCCGCACCTTGTTACGCCCCTGTTTCACCGTGATGTCCAGCTGGTATAGGTGTACTATGAAAAACAGAACACCCACAGAGATCATCTATATTGCTTTTCATTTTTTCCACTGACAATGTGCAACTCCACCCTACAAAACGATACACAGTAATTTGTTCTTGCAATGTCTGCCAGCTTCACTAACATGTTCAATTTAAAGCAAATAAACAACACAGCCATGGTACAAGTCCCAGTGCAGTTTTAAGGAGGCAGGCAATCAGGCCACACGTCCCTGTTCTAGAAAATTAAAGCCAGATTTCTCTTTTGCTTAGCTAGGAAAGACAAGTGGCGAGTAAGACATGAAGAGACCAGAGTTCCCCATCCAGAAGCCCCTCAGGGGAGGCAGCCGGGCCGGGGCGGGGAGGGCAAGGGAAACCCTGCTGGGCCAGGCCGGCGGGCCTGTGCTGCCCCGGAGAGCGGCCCAGAGCCCACAACCCCGCAGCGGCTGTAAGGCCCCGGACAACCGCGCTCACCTGCCCCACGCGCAGAGGGCCAGGCCGGGGAAAGGGCCGCGGCGGGGTGAGGCAGGACCCCGCACGCCCGGGGGTAACCGGCGCCCCCCGACGGGCCCTTTAAGAACCCGACGGCTGCCGGGTGGCCGTTCCGACCTTGAGCTCGCGCTCCCGCCCGCGCATGCGTGGCCGGCTCCGCGCCCTCACCCGTGTTGGGCACCTCGCGGTACCAGGCCCGGTACAGCTCCCTCACGCGCCGCTTCGCCTCGCCCAGGTCCCGGCTGAAGATGGGTTTCACCGCGGCAGACACCGCTCCTCTACCCGCTACCGCCATCTTGGTGCGGCCACCGCCTCCGCGGCGACCCCTCCGCGCGCGGCGTCCTGCCCCTTCCCCGGCGCCCGTGGGAACCCCACTGGCACAGCGGCCCGCTATTAGCCCGCTGTGCTGCCACTCCAACCTGTCGGGCCTGGCAAGTAGCGGCGGCTGGCGGCCTCCCATCCGATTGGCCGGCAGAAACGCCAATTACCGCCGGCTGCGAGGGCGGACAGCCCGGATGGGCGGGGTCGCGGTGTGCCCCGCCTCCCGGACGGGTGGGCCCGCACCGCCCCTCACGGCCCGCGCTGCCGGGCGGGGCCGGGGGAGGGCGGGGGGAAGCCGAGCGAGGGGAGCGGGGCTGCGGCGGCGCCGGTGCGAGGAGGGGCGGGTTTAGTCTCTCAGGGCTCACCGAGGCGGTGCCTTCAAGGTGCCGCGGGCTCATGACAGCCTCCCTGGAGGAGGGGACCGCGACTGGGAGGGCGCACAGCTACCGCAGCCCCGGTGAGCCCCGTCCCTGCCGTCGTGGTCTCCTGCAGGTGCAGGCCCCGAGGCGATGGGTGACCGGAGGCAGCAGGACGCTTCTCAGCAGGGGCCCCGTGCTCACAGTAGCCCCCTTCTCCTACCCGTGCTGTGACCGCCTGCCCCAGCCCAACAGCAGCTGCTTGGCTTTTACGGCCATTTTTAGCATAGAGAACTTGCTTTCCCCTCCCGATTATCAGTCCTACATCTGTATTGTGCAATGATCTATTTGTGCCCTTTTGCCTCCAAAAGACCACACCAGCTGATGTTTGCACATGCACGTTGACTTTCTTTCAATGCATTCCTGCATGCTAGAAAGACAGTCCGTGCTCTAGGTATACCCACACTTCTTAGCCAAATACACGAGTGCTGGAATCCTTTCCATTTGAAGTTTACTTCACTGAAACCCTTTAAAAACACTTATGTGTGTGCTGGTAACTATAAACCCAGGCATGTTCAGTTCAGTGTCATTGAACCAACCAGAAAAGTAACACTGAAAGGATCTTGAAAGAAACAGATGGGGTGCTGGCTGTAAGGAGAGAAATGTTGAGTGTCTGAGGCAGGTGTGTAGTAGGACTGTGAGACAACCGCAAAGAGGAGGGAGGGGCAAGAAAGAAGACTTTGCAGATCACTTTTATTCTTTCAGATTATTTTTTAGATGAAAACCATAAATGTGCCATTCCTGCTGAAGTAAAAATCTTAACGGTATTAATAAGTATTTGCATAATTCAATAGATTTCATAGCTTCCAAAATTACTATTAGAAAAATAGATATGAATGTGTGCACACCCATGCACTCAGTTTCAGAGATTTATTTTTTTTTTAGTTGTGGTTATGTGTAGAAGCTCCTTTATGCTATGGTCTTTTCAGCCATGTCATTAAAAATTAGCTACTACTAATCTAAACATCAACATATCTTAACACCTTGCAGAACAATTTGTTGGGAATATGGCAGGAAGAAGGGGAAAGGTAGCTCTGAAATCTACAGCTGTTCTGTTTCAGTGTAACTCCATCTCTTTGTGAGTTCCAAACCTGCCCAAGAGCTGACTTCGTGTAACACTGAAAAAAAGCAGTTTTCAGGACCTAATTAGAGGAGATCTAATCTAAACATCAGGATTTCTCTGAAATATAGGAATTTCTGTATTTCACAAATGACCTGCTTCTGTGGCTGAAACACCATATGGATTATTTATGTGCTTCTTCTTGGTATTTACTCCTACTGGAGGCATAGTGTGAGATAAGGGTTGTCAGGATTAAAACTTACTTTCTTTGGGGCTATAAATGAAGGCAGTGCAATATGTGTGCAATGGTTGGCAGTATGCAATAAACAGGAAGGAATGAGGGGGGTATGTATGTGTTGGATGATAAGATTTTTCAGGAGCACTGCTCTGAAACTGCAGTTAAATGCCGTCGGAGCTGAAGCTCTTGTCCTGCCCACCAGCAACACATGCCATATCAGCTGAGTGACCCTGGACTGTTTTTTCAGGAACCGAGCCAGAGCTGGACTTCCCTGGCGCCAGGTAGAGGCACACGCTGCTGTGGGATGGCACCACGTGGGAGGTAGAGCGTGGCTGGGTATGCATTGGGGCTGACAAGGAAGAGAGTGGGCCAGGAGATTTTTCCAAGTTTTTCTGCTCCTAGAATTGGCAAGACCCCAGAGTTGTCTTTTACCCAGGATACCCTTGTATTTCAGTAAACTAATTCAGAACTAATAATTCTTTCAGTAGCTGTGTGCTCAGTGAACTGCTTCTGCAACTGATGAGAGCCCAAAGTACAGCAGAGCTGGCTGATTAGCCATATACGTACTTGCAAACTTGATTGTCATTCGTAACTTGCTGTGACTGGCTGATTCAAGATCCAGGACTAGAATTAAGCTAAGCCATATATTGGGCCAGATCCTTACTTTCACAGCAGGGGACATCTGCACAGACTTGAGAGGTCTTGACTGGAACCTGGCATGATCCTACCTACACCTGCAACATTTCTGACAGAGTTTGCGTTGGTGGTGGTCTGTGAGTGAAAGGAAAGAGGCGTGCACTTATCTTGGGACAGCTCGTACCAGGTATGGGTGTGGGGAGCTCGTGAGGGCAAAGTGACCATCCTCACATGGCCTGGGCTGGTCCTCAGGGAGCACAAAGGTGAATTTCTGCAGGAGAGTGGTAAAGAAAATAAAGAGCTCCAACTTGGCCAGCTGTTCCCCCAGGCAGGCACGGCGACCTGCAAGAGAGGGAGTAGAAAGTGTTTATGTAAGAGGACATTACGTCATGCTGGAATCTCTGTGACTTGCAGCTGGATCCTCCCCTCAGATTTACCTGCTGAGAAAGGCAGGAAGGCCTCTGGTTTCACAAACTGCCCATTCGCATCCAGGAAGTGTTCGGGGTAAAACTCGTTTGGCTTCTCCCAGACTGTCTCATCCTTCAGCACAGAAGACAAGTTGATGATGATTGTTGTCCCCTGCGCTCCTCCACAAGAAGAAAGAACTTATGTGAGAACAGCAGCATTATCTTGGCACAACGGATCAGTGCTGGTCCCCCTTTAGTCTGTGTCTCCTATTTAATAGCAACCATCATTCAGTGCTTCAGAATAAGGCACTGATCTCCTCTTCTGTATCTTATTTAAAACAGAGGTAAAGCAGGGCACTTTTCCAATGACATATGGTGCCTGCCCTATGCTCCGAAGCATCTGAACTTTTGCAATTTGTATCCTTACAGAGGCCATTGCATGCAAATGCCAATTTCATGGTTACACAGTGGAAACAGACTCTGCTTCTTAGATCCTCCTGGACTTGTTTTATCGCTGGAGAGAAAAAGCCAACTGACAGACTTGGAAGCCCAACTTTTGCAGGGGCCATGGGAAATTGCAAAGCTTTCCTGTTTCACATGTCAGTGGTCTAAGCTAGAGGAGGTATCTCAAGGCTAAAAAAAAAATCCCAGGCTTGCATTGCTACCAGTGCTGCCAGGGCAGCTGTCTGTCACAATGGCAGTGGACTGAATGCCAGTGGCATTTGAATAGTTTCAGAGATTAGACTTTTAACTACTACAATCTTAGGAAAGCCAGTAAGCTGGTGTCGTGTGCCTCCAGAGAGCCTGTTAGGCTGTTGCTTTCTCCTTCCAACACAGGCAGTGAATATCACAGCTCATTGAGAGGGAAGCAAACCTTTGCACTGAGCTGCCACTGCAGTTGGGCTCCCACAGATCCAGTGCAAACCTAGAGCACAAATGTGACCATCTGCCTGGATTTAGCATTTCAAAATGTCCTACTTCAGTCCTCGCCAGTGACTGCAATTCAGGGCTGGAAGTGCAACACTGCAGAGTTGCGTGGGGTCCCCCACACCCCATGCCTGGCGTCTGCGCAGGGAGAGGATGCTGCATTGCCTTTCTGGTCACAGTCACCTTGGGAATGAAGAAGCCTTGCAACTCAGTGTCCCGGTACGTCATGTGAGGTAGTCCAATAGGAGCAACATCCCCGTAGCGTTGCACTTCATGGATCACAGCACTGGTGTAGGACATGCTCACTTGGTCCTTCATGGTGGGTGATCTCTCTCTGCCAATCACCTTATCAATCTCTGCTTGGACCTTACCTGAAAGCAGCACAGCTAAGGAATTAGAGTGCCCTTAAGTAAGCAGAAGGGGCTGGTACAAGCTGTAGGAAGGCTGGCAGCATGAGACTGTAGATACTGGGTGAGAGCAGGACAAGCAGTCAGAGAAAGGAACAGAAACTAGAGGGGAATGCATTTGTTTTCAGTTGCTCAGAGCCATCTGTCTAACTAGTCTTTGTGCATGGTGTCTTTCATTAAGGTCTTGTCACTCGACATGCTACCTTACCTCTATGCAGCTGAAAGGGTACCTGGGCATGTAGCATTAGGGAATTAAAACAGATTAGCATCTATTCCAAATACTGGAAAGAGGGTACTCTGGCCACTGAAAGTCCCCAAGAAGCCTTCAAAATGAAGGCAAGAGCGAACTTGCCCTTCCAACTCCAGTCTTTTTATCAGGGCTTCCTCCCTGCCACCAGTCCCTGCCAGAATAGCTATGTTTGGGAAGTGTTTCTTCTGGTTTCTCCTAGACCAACAATCACCAAAGCTGTTCTTCATTGCAAAATCCTCAAACCATGGAGAGATGTTCAGTCTCCTCGCAGAAAAATGAGGGTTGAAGGGAAGACGCCACACCTCTGCCTGTCTTCTGACTTACTCTGTATTTCCGGGTGGAGAAGCATGTACAGAACTGCCCACCGGAGAGTGGTGGAGGTGGTCTCAGAACCAGCTGCAAACAAGTCTGCGGTCACTAGACGAAGGTTGTTATAGTTGAAACCACTCTCTTCAGCCATCTTACCCTGTGGAGAGCAAACAAGTGGGTGACTGGAGCTGGGGTACTTGCTGGGTGAGAAGACCGTTGTTCCAGAGAAGTACTGAGAAGCCCTAGATCCATTTTTGCTGACTAGGAAGTTCATTGGGAGGATAGAGCACAGCACAGGCAATGGTCTGTGTATAACTGATGTACTTCAGTAACCCTGTTACCTCCTGTATTTGAAGATCACCAGTCACCTCCTGTATCCTGAGAGATGAACACTACACCTGCTTTCAGGACAGAAGTGAGTGCCTTGTGCTCGCAACTCAAACAGACAGCAGGCCCCTGCCACTTGCTGTAACATCCTCCCCCAGAGGAGGTGGAACACAGTTATTCAGGTTTGATCAGATCATAAAACCCACACAGTAAAGAGGAGGCTGCATTGATGTGGCAAATGCAAAATTAACAGTATTTTGAGGGGGTTATCTATAGCTATGCATTACAGATTCTCACTGCTTCTGCCCTGCTATTTTCTTACAATTGGGAAAAAAAAAAAGAAAAAATCAGGGTATCATTGCTGCCTATTAAGTCTGCAACACCAATTTCAGCAAAACTGGTCTCTCATCCAAATGCTAATTGAGCTCAAATTTGTTAGCATATGAGATATGACAAGCTCTCTGCATGAGTTCATCTGCTTGTCTTTTCTAATCCTCTTTATACTTTCCTTTCCTAGGGACTAGCTTCTGTTAAGTTATTCTGTATATTTTGATGCTGTTGTAATATGGATAGCAATTAGTAAGGCATTTAAGACTGAACTGTTATCCCAATAAAAGAACTCTGGCAAGGGAGCTATGGGGCTGATCTGACCAAAGTTAACCCAGTAAAGGGATTTATCAGACTGGCTTATCAGGGGACCTTAGTGAACAGAAGAGAGACGTGACAAGAGGCAACATGGTCAGGCTCACGTCCATCCCCAAATAGTACTGCTCAGTGCAGAGTAACATCGGTCACGTTGCTCGGCCCAGGCGAGCTGGGGGGGCTAACGCATGGACTGGAGGTGCCCAGCCCGCAGCACGGCAGGGTTCATTATGCAGAGCAGCAGTCCAGCCTGAGGACTTGGATGGCGGAAGCAATTCACAGGCAGAATTTGCTACTACTGCTCATCTGGCACTTGAAATTTAGTGAATCCATGTGCAGAAACATATGGTGGATGGATGGGCTGACGCAAGTACCTTTGATTTTACACTGACTTCATCCTAACTGAATCAAAGGAAAGACTCCTTTTATTTCAGTGAGATTCAGATTTAGGCCTTCATCTGATCCGTAGGGAACTAGGTCTTAAGCAAGCAATTCAAAGACACACATCCTAAAGGAGATGCCATCTTTCCAAGTCGTAACTTGGTTTAAAGACAGGCTACAGACTGGGCAATGATACCAAAAAGCCAGTCTGTTGCTGCAGTTTTGTAACTGATTTTAAGACATCAGTCATTAAGGCACTGATGTACACAGAATCTTGCATGTTGACTTGTCCTCTGGTGCAAACTTAGAAATATTAGTGAACTCACTCATTGCCTTTTAAATGCCTTCAACATGGTGTAGGCTGGAAAGAAGGGAGTTGCTAGACTCTGAGGGGAATGGGAAAGTAGAAAATGGGAACAAGAACATCAGCAGATAATGTGGTCTCTTAAGACAGTAAAGGAGGTTACAGCATGAAGAAGTTAACACCTTTCTTCTCAAGATACAACGTGAAACGAAAAAGTAGGAAATTAGTTAGTAAGAGGTTTTATACAGCTCTATGAGGAAAGTCAGCTTCTATCAGCAAGCTTAAACAGGCAGAGGAATTTTCTCTGGACCCCGAGGTTCTGTTGGTGTCAGCCTACCTTCTCCATTTCCTTTAAAAATGCATCACTGAAATCTCGGATGTAAGCAGGGTTCCAGGTCTCCATGTGCTTATTTATGAGCACATCTATGAAATCCATGAATGCCTTTTGCCCTTGGAAGACTTTCTGTGGCACTCCAGGGATGCGCAACAAAATGGGCACCACATTAAGAAGCTGGGATGTCAGAACCAGAGAGAGAAGATAGCATGTGATGCAAAAATAAAAATAATGAAAATACAATGCTCTCAAGCAACAGAGGGCAGCTTCTTACAGAACATCTTATGCTCTTGGTTTACCTGAGGCAAGAATCCAGCTTCTTCATTCAGGGAGTTTTCAAACAAATGTAACAGCTTCTTGAATGTGTCATCACCGTAGTCAAAACGCTCTCCATAGATGGTGGTGCAGATCACATTGCAGACTGCGTTATTTACAAGAAAACGTAAATCGAAAGGACGACCTAAAAATGAAAATGGAGACCAAGCAATGAAGCTAAGCTACGCCAAGCTCTTGGACCTCTGCTGTCAGTAACAAGAATACACAAATGCCTCCTTCATGCCTTCAAGAGAAAAAGCCCCTAAACCACTCAAAGTACAAATGCATCATACTAGAAAGTGAAGATCTTCTCATCTCCTACTACTATTTTGTTGATCCTTGTTTAAAGGAGAAAACTCCCAAGAAAAGCTGAGTTGCAGGGTTGTTCTGTGACTTGACAGATAACACTTTGCTTTGTGTCTAGATGACAGGTGATGTGCTGTGAAAACTCTCAGCTGCAGTTCTATTGCATGTGATAATATCAATATGTTCCACTAAACTTCATAAAGGTAATAGTTATGGGAGTAATTATATTTTACATCTTTATTTCTATTTATGACCTATTTGTTTCCTGTTTCAAATGGATTAGTGTTACAGTAGCTCCACTGTGTAAAGTGGAATTGGCTTCAAGGTAGAGCAGGGTCAGTAATGCCTACAGACTAAAACCACTGCATTTGCTTAGGAAGAGAGCACTGCATGCAAACGAGAATGACTGTAGTATTACTTCTCTCTCTGCATCACTGTATTGCCTTTTTCTATGATTTCCCCATCCTTCTGGATGTGACAAACCTTTTTCAGAACTGACTGCAGAGCACAGAAATCCTGCTTCCTCTGTCACTCGGTCCTCCAAGGATTTCTTTCCCATCCCAAAGTTCCTCAAGGTAGAGAGTGTGAATTTCCTTAGCTCCTTCCAGACATGCCCATATCTTGCTATAACAATCCCTAGAGTAATGGATGAACAAGAAATGTCAGGAGCTCTGAGGGAATAGCAAATGTGAGTTTGGAGATAGAGGTCTGTGTGGATAGATGAAAGAGTCTGATCTTGTACGGCTTGTTCATACAGCAATTCTAAAAACGGATTACTGCACCTTCCAAATCGCACACATGGCTAGTGAAGGTGGAGGGGATTCAATGAGAGCAACAAGTGCTGCTAAGGATAAAGGAATCATTCCCCCAAACCATTCAGCATTGCACCCTTATTTTGTGTGAACTGGGTATCATGAGAGCTGAGGATGAGAGATGTGTGCTGGATGCTGGATAACACTTGTCTTGGAAGAAAGTTACCATTTTTTGTGTGATTACAACAACATGCCCATGGTGTGTGAGCATAAGCACTAATCACTGGATGTCGGGCGCTACCAGCTCCAATGCTGGCTGGAAAGTTGTACCACTGATAGTGTCCTAGCACTGCTGAAGAGGTGTGTGCCAGCACCTGGAGCTGTACTACAATCACTAAGGGGAGCCCCCTTTTCATCAAATCTGATGTTGTCACCACCAAAGGGTGGCAGACATACAAGGAGATTGAACAGAGGGACATGAGAAGGTGGCACTGTTCTGAGAAATTCTCCCAGCTACCCACTATCTACGCAGTCCTCCTTGTGCTAGTGCCAGCAGGGAACGTCCATTTGCAAGGGACTTGCCTTCAGATTTATTTCCGTAGCCCACATGTTCATACATTGGAATATATGGCCGGTCAGCAAAGTCCTCCGATCTGTGAACCAGGGCTTCCTTCACTGTTTTATACCCATTCAGTACTACCACGTTGGTCCAGCAGTTCTGGAGACTGAAGATGTTTCCAAACTTCTTCTGAAGCTGCCAAGATAAAAAAGTACATCCCTGAAAACGAGCTGAATGTAGCATAAAAAAATATCACCATATCCTTCCTTAGGACCTTTCCTATTTAGTGATTCTTGAGGTGCTTTTATTAGGAGACCTTCAGCTGATCTTTGACCTTTGTCTTTGCAGTGTAACAGCTCAGAGCAGTGCCAAACAGCAGCTGAAGCAGGGATCAGTGCTCTGCGAGTGGAAAGATTTAGAATACACCTATCCTGGCCAAACTGTTGCCATGACCATTGTGCAAGTATTTTGGATTTTGTCTGACAACACAAGGTCAAGGACCTTTTGGGGGATTTTTAAAGGCTGCATGCTCAACAATGAATTATTTCCTAATAGTTGTATTTATTTTGATCTGAAAGACTAGGCAAATTTGGAGTTAGTCTGCTTCTACTAGAAGGAAATATTGATGGTAAGGTGGTAGGTAATTTTTTTTAAATATGCGTTTGTTCATAAAGATCTACCCAGAGCCTGGTTCCCAGAAACACCATTGGAAGAGGCAATTCCACACTGGAGTTCCAGGTCAACTTTCTCCCTGAAAGGAGCATACCCATCTAGTAAGACTGGTAACTGGCACACACCCTACATCTGTTGTGATCTATAAGGGACATAATACTGACAGCAGGATGGCTGCACAGCTAAGCCTGTCAGCCAGACACTCACCATGGGAGCTTCCATGGAGCTACGTCTCCTCCAGGGAGACAAGCCCTTTGACTGGACACAGACTCCTGAGAAGGCAGGTCAAAGCTCCCCTGCTAATCAGTAACACTGAACAACAGGAACGTCTTGTTGGAAAACAGCACAATAGTAGCAATGCCCCATGGACTGTGCTCCGTTTTCTTTTTTCTGTTGTCTTTTTTTTTTTTTTTGTTAAAAACCTGAGTGTTTTCATTTCTGCACTGTAGCAATGCAAGGAATTGAAGTACTTAAGACTGTATTTGCAGTGGGGTTGGAAAGGGAATTAGCACTTCACTGGCACTAGAAATACATCATTAAAAGAGATTACTGGTCAAGATTGTGGTTAGCATGACCCTGATGTAATGTGATTTAAAAATGGTAATCTTTTGGACTATATGCAAGCAAATAATACAAATACTATATTTAGTTTCTCCATTTGGCAGATTTTTGACAGATAGCTGAACAGTGCTGTCCTAGAGAAAAGGCCTTTAGAGTTTGCAGATTGAAGCACAAAACCCCCCATGGTTTATCTGCTGCAAGCTGTGCTGTGCTTTTCCTTTAAGAAAAGCTAAGTCCTGACTTTGAATAAGAACACTACAGAGATTCTGGGCATTGCTGCTGGGCAAATCTGAAAGCTGATCCCTTTAACTGAAACTGTCACATGCCTGTAGTGTGCTTAAGTAACTTGCAGGGAAGTCTGCCATTCCTGCAGCCACATCCCCAGCCCACAGATACTTGCTTGTCTTCCCTTGTTTGTACATCTCCCTGTTCCCTTGCCCCAACATGTGCCCATATGTTAAGTTGATGGCCAGCTCTGCAGCAGAGCAAGCATCACCTATCACTGGGGAAACAACAGCACCTCCCACTGAGCTCGCCAAGAGATTGGGATATGGAGGCTGGCGAGTATTGGTGTGTGATTATCTATTTTTCTGTATGTGTGAGGTCAGTGTCCTTCGGCAGTGACTTGCTTCATTCTGGACTTTGGAGAGGGCATTGCTCTTCAGCTTTGTGCAAGGGTAGATCATGCCAGGGTGTCCCTATCCCCCCTAGGCTCATGGTCATTTGAGGGGTGCTTTGTCACGGGGGCTGGCACTCACCTGGTTGAAGGAGAGGTGGGGGTTGCAGAAGTCAACATACAGCATGGTCCCAATGAACGGCAGCGACACGGGGCCTGGTGGGTAATGGCTCCACTTCTTCCTGCGCTTCATGAAGTCAAAAAGTAAAGCAAAGACTGTAAGAAAAACTCCCAGTACAGAGATGTTGCTCCAGGTAGATGACAGCTGGGCCCCCAGCCACAGGAGCAATGCCATTTCGTAGCCTGTCTACCCCTTGGTCTTCCTCTTTTGACCTAAGACTGTTTCTGCCTCCTTTTGCCTCCTCTCCTCTCCTCTCCTCTCCTCTCCTCTCCTCTCCTCTCCTCTCCTCTCCTCTCCTCTCCTCTCCTCTCCTCTCCTCTCCTCTCCTCTCCTCTCCTCTCCTCTCCTCTCCTCTCCTCTCCTCTCCTCTCCTCTCCTCTCCTCTCCTCTCCTCTCCTCTCCTCTCCTCTCCTCTCTCCTCTCTCCTCTCTCCTCTCTCCTCTCTCCTCTCTCCTCTCTTTTTTCTCTCTCACTTCCTTCCCTAGGCAGCTGCCCTTTTCTTGCTCTCTCCTCCTCCCCACACTCTCCTTTTCTGTCTCCCTGCTCCTCTCTCCCTGCAGTTGCTGGCCTCTGAATGTGGAACTTCTCTCAAACTCAAAGCCCCTCCTCTGCTCAGCTCAGCCTTGGGGGAGTGGTGATAAGGGTCATCCCTCCTCCTCCAAAGCCGGAGCTCAGAGGCCTTTGTCCCTGCCTGCCGGTGGCAGCTGCTGCAGTGGTGCCCTCCGTGGGGCAGGGCTGGGTGAGGTCCGGGTGTTTGGGTGCCCTCTCCCACAGCTAAGGTGGGATTGCAGTTCACTACAAGCAACAAAGCCTCGCTGCATTCTCGTGGGGAGATTTTGAGTTTGTTTAAATCTGTGTTGCCTTCTTGTTTGTACAGATAAGTCAAGAGAGAAGCAGCTCCTAAACACAGATCATCCAGGTTTCTGTTTGCAGTGCTGACGATTTGTTCCATTGGCCCTTGAGAAAGCTCAGGTTAGGTGAAACTCTCCCTTACAGAAAGCACTTGTCACAGAAATTAGCCTAAAATGGTGACCTGAGACTTTAAAAATCATTCTGGGAATAACAATCTTATCCAACTCCAAATGTCAGTCAGCATGCTGACCTTGACTTTTGTAGCATACAGCTCAGCTACAAGTGAGAAAGCACACGTATTGCAAGGAGCCTCGAATTTCCAGCTTTTGGGCAGCAGTAATGCAAACACAATTATGGAGACAGTTGAAGTATTTCCTAAAGCAGCACAGCTATGTGTTCCTGGCATCTCTGCCATCGGAGATCAATAAAGCTTGCTCTTACGACAGTTAGTTCTAGCTAAAAAGAAGCAGTAAACCCATCACAGTTTGATCTGTGATCTCAGCGTGATCAGAGAAAAGCTCCTAATGGAGCAATTGCTGCAACAGTGGTGGAGAGCTCAGACTGCAAAGTGATGCACCTACAAAGACTGTGCAGTCAGCTCTGGTATGCAGCCAGGGCCTCAGGATGCCCCTTGCCCAAGAAGCCACCTAAACACTCGTTATCTGGTGCAGAGGTCCCCTCACTGGAGTCTCTACAAGCATGATCCTTCACGTCACTTGTGAAAGCATCATGACTCAGGGTTCATCTCAGGTATCTGCAAACAAACATACGCAGCATGGGAAACAACTGGGGGGATTATCAGCTCCCACACAACTGCAGAATTATGATTTGGTTTGGATTACAGAGACACTGGAGAGCTGCCACAGATAGACATAGGGTCTTCAGGAAAGACAGGCTGGAAGGGGTGAGGAGTGGTTGTGCTTTATGCAGAGCAGTGCCCAGAGCTTAGCCACGGGACAGGTGATGAACCAGTCAAGTGCTTGTGGGCAAAGACAAGGCGACAAAGCAACACGGGCAATGTTGTTTAAGGCTCTCACTACAGACTAGCTGATCAAGGAGAGCAAGTCAATAGAGCCATCTCACATGATCGCAGGCCTTAGGATTCATGGGTGTACTTTAACCAGAAGGGCTGTATGATTTGGCATAATCCAGGTGGTTTCTGGAGTGTGCTGAAGACAATTTCTTGACACAGGTGATTGATGAGACAACTAGGGGAGATGCTCTGCTGAGTTTGCTATTCACAAAAAGGAAGAATTGGTTCAGGACATAATGGTCAAGGGTAAGTTTGCCTGCAGCAACCATGACACTGTGAAATATTAAATCCTGCAAGAAGTCAGCAGGCTATTGGACTCCCATGACTCACCTCCGGGCTGTAAGAAGGATAGTTGATTGGAATTTGGGAAGTGGTTTTACTTTTAATGAACATCACCCTGGAAGACCATCAGAAAAGTAACTCTCCAGCTGCTCTTCTTCCTGTGGCTTGACCTTGACATAAGGCAACAAAGCTGCAATCTGAAAAATGCACCAGCTTAAAAAAGAAGTACTACACCCGCCCCAGTTTACACCTTTCCAAAAGGTCTCTGGGTAAATGATCTTTTCTTTTACCCCTTTCAGGCTGCAGACTGGACAGCTCCTCCACTTTTGGCTAGTAGCATGGACTGCCATTCCTTCAAAGGACTCAAGCAAGTGTTATAGTTTAGGTAATTTCAAAAGAACAGATTTCAAAGCAAGCAAAGAAACAATAGACAACAAATTTCTTTCTGAGAGAGAGAAAGAGAAAAGGGTAATTATCCTTCTGAAGAATGAAAGACATTCATTTCTTTTCAATAAAGTAATATTTTGAGTGATTTTCAAGTCAGGGAAAAAAACTCCAAATCCATACATATTAATTTTAGCTAGCTGCAGCCCTGCTGTGCTGAGTGCATGTCTTTGTGCACAATCAATTAAGAGACAAGCTAAGTGAAGTTACAGAAGTTGCATGCAGACATCACCGCTCTTTCACTGGACAACCTGCAATGCAAACAGAAAGGCAGCTTTAAGAAAAAGCTTATTAATATTGCAAACCGAAGTATCCAGAAGTAAGGTAATGCAAGAGTTGCCTGCACAATTTTAATTGAGCCTTTTTGTCCATATATTCCATAAGATCATCTTTAATTACATCCATAATTACAATCTCATGCTATTTTTCCTTTCTGAAGGACCCCCCCTTTATTCAGTGCACAGAAGAGATGATGATCATTTACTAATCCTGTTTTAATTATAGTATTTGGCTTCAAAGCCTGTTTTTCCACCTCCTGTTTGCACCCTGCCCATAAGGGTGTTTTGGTTGATTTTTTCTACAGTGGTCATCAGTGACTGCATGGGTTCGGACCAGGCAGTCTTTTGTACTCACATCATCCCTCTGAGGACCCACCAATGGAGAAAATGGAGACATAAGTCCAAATAACCTTCTAAGTGTTGGTGCCTAATAGGAAAAGCCTGGAAGCTGCCACACACAGCTGTCCAGGACCCATGCCCAGTTCCCAGCTGGGGTTGCAAGCAGCTTCTGCAGATCTTCCTGCAGGATCACAAGTTTGGCTCCCCAGACGTGAAGGTCACAGATTAGCACCTGTTCATGAAAACTGCTGTTTCAGTAATTACCCAGCATCACATACTCATTCCTTCACAGAGGTATGGTGAAAATCTTTCAATGGCCAAAGAAACACTCTTCCTTCTCTTCCTCTTCGCTTCAGTATTGGTGCCAGCCAGGATGCACTGATCACATAACATGAATACTTCCTTGAGCTTTCAGAAATTTTTCCTCCTAATTCCAGCAGGCTGACTGCTTTCCCCCTAACACCATTAGATGGATCCAAACCTCAGCAGTGTTTCATTCTGGAGGAGCAAAACCTCTCGGAACAGCACAAAAGGTCACTGTGAAGCCTGCTGCTCTCATTCCCTGGCTGACCATCCCCCAAGCTACAGCAGAGATGGGGTTGGTGAAGACCCCAGAAACCTTTCCTCTTCAGTGGCCTCTTCTGAGCCCAGAAATGGTCTCCTACCCAGTCCCAGACTTTTTTGGTCCTTCCTCCACCTCCTTTTTTCAGCCCACCATCTATCTTTTGCCTGTTTTGCCTTCACTCGGACGGCCTCTTGTCCCAACTGCTTCAATGCTGGAAGTGGGCAAGGGGAGCGCGGAGGAGACCAACTTCACACTTGTCATTCACCCTTGCCAGCCTCCGGCAGCCGGCAATAACCACCACCTGCTCCTTTCAGACGTCTCTGGGGAATTTTAACTGAAAAACTGAGAACTCTATCAAGCACACGCAAACTGGGTTTTCAAGTGCTTGTAACATGGCCAAGTTTGAGCACAGTTTTAGAGAGCTGGTGCAATGTGTCTTCCTAACAGAAAGCTGCCTCCTGCCAAATTTTGCGTGTAATGCTTCAAAGCATTAAACTGAGAAAGGAAAATACCGCCAGAAATTTTTCTAACGGGTTAGGAGAAGGTCAGATAAACAATAGATTTCTAAGAACAATGTCAGCCATTAGAAAGGGATTAAAAAATTTTTGGCTGAATATTCCCAAACAAATTTAGCCTGAGGCACAACCCCAACTTGGGAAATTTTAGTCTCAGCTGGTTTATTGTGACTTTCTTGGCCTTCAGATGGGGTTTTATACATTGGAAGTACTTCTACAGCCTTAAGATGGACTGTGCTAACAGCTTGTTCATAATAAAGCAGTCAGCAGAACTGAAATAGCCAAGTCTTTCATAGTTACTGTTACTATGACTTACTGCCAGCCTTCCCACATTGCAAAGAAATCTGTTCTTCAGGCTTTTCTTCTTTAAATTCCCTGTGGCTTCCTACCCTTTTTCCTATATCAATCACAGCAGCTCACCTATCACCAAAGTGAGGATTAGTCTGACTTTGCTTCTTGCACCCATTCCACCCCATCCCACCCCATCCCATCCCATCCCATCCCATCCCATCCCATCCCATCCCATCCCATCCCCATACACATCCCTTGCTCTTAAAGAGCAACGACTCTGAACTTGATACCTAAAACGAAGCGGGTCTTGGGCCACATCTTTCACCCCAGAGAGACAACTTTGTGCTGGTGCCGTCAGATGCCGAGGAGCCAGGCTCTAGTGACTGCTGTGAACTGCTGGGCAGTGTGAGCTGTGTAGGCATCAACATCCAGATGAATAAAGCAGCCACTGAGATAAAGTTACCCCCAGACAAACCTCGGATACTAAAGGCAAACTGAAAAACTGAAATGATAAGAGCAGAATGGTTTTATCTCGAGTTGATACTTCACAGAGCTTGAGATGATACTGCACTGAGCTCGCACACGTATGTAACACTGCCCAGTAAGGGTTTTGCCAGTTCAGCAGGTGACTAGACCATGGTAGTTGTGGGCCATAACCCTGGTATGCTCATCCTGTTAACTGGGGTTAAAGCAGATATCAGAACAAGCTGCCTTGGTTTTAGTCACTGGATTCAAGTTCATATTCTCCTACAGGCCTTAATTCCTCAGGCTAAAATGTTGCCACCGTTACTTTAACTTGAGTTAGCCAAACGGAGCTCAGCACGTGCAATTTCTAATCCCAGCATGGAGAGGTAATGAATCAAAGTGCCGTTTCACACTGGTCGTGGTACCAGCACTGGTCTAAAATGCCTCCTGAAGATACTGTTAAAGCTCAGTGGTGTGGCCAAGCTCTGGGAAGACGCCTGCTCGTTCAGAAAATGACTGGCAGCATTTGCCTTGACTCACACTCTCCTGTGAAACTGTCAGAAAAATATGGCTTACGCCCCCGATACCATAGGCTGTTGATTTGTCTCAGCTGCTGGTTTTGGTTTCTTGTTCTTTAAGCTTCTCGAGAGCTGTGAATATATTGCTTTCCTTTTCATTTTTGGTTTAGTACTGATACCATGGGGTTTTTCTTTGCTGTAACAAGAGCATCCAGGGGAATTTTGGACAGAGGTACTGGCTAAAATCCTGTTATTATTTTTTTTCCATAAGAGATGCATTTAAATCCATAGGGGAAACTCACCCTGCTTTCCTGAAGTGTGAGATCAGTGGGACACCTTTGAAAATAATGAGGTGATTAAACCTGGGGTTTGGAAACCAAACAGACAAAAGCTTCTTGGTTTAGTTTCTGCCATTGATTTGCCCTGTGAGTTAGAGGCAAGCACTCAGCTAGCTGCTAGCTCAGTTTCTTGCTTGTAAAATGTGTTTAATGGGGCTGTTTACCCAGTTGTGATAAAGTATCTACAAATCTAGGTGCAAAGTACATTAATGAGGACTGATACCATAATTATTACAAAACAAAGAGGTAGGTTGCCAAAGATCTCAGAATAGAGGTTAAAAAAGATAGAAAGTTAATTTGAAGACTCGTCCCTGTTCCAGCAAACTTCTAATGATGACCTTTTTCTTCTGGCAGAGGGAGTATTTCACAGGGAGCATTTTGCTGCTGTTTCCATGTGTTGGAAGAATAGTTGGGAATGCTGTTTTTTCATAGTCAGGTCCTCAATTCAGTTATTTATGAATCAAAATAAAAAGGGAAGCTAATCTGGCTAAAAAGAGAATTGCATTTTTCTCCTGTGCTTATGGCACTCAGGAGCAGAAAGAATAACCTTGGGTGATGCTGTCTCCTAGTAGGTAAATCAGATTTCAGGTTTCAGTGATAATTCTCTCCCTTTTCGCTCCAAGCTCATTAGCCTGTTTCTGATGGCTCCTGAATGTCTCTGGCTTCCCAGAAAAGCATTCAGAGCTGTGTGTGCTCGGCACATCTCAGGAAGAAGAGAGGCATTACTTCTGAAATGGACTTGCTGTTACAATTTCCTTAGAGTCAATAAAGGTAGAAGTGACTATCTCTGTTCACATCACCTTCCTCCTGGCTTGGTGGCTGTGATTGCTCCAATGGTGATAGTAAAAATATTCTTGTTCTGGTAAAGTGGCGCATTATCTACTTTGTCCGGTTAAGCGTGTGCTCAGAGTGATGCCACAGCGGTTATTTTGGTACATGCTGTTAGCTTCTGCCCGATTTAAGTTACGCAGCCATCTTCAGCATTGTGAGCACATGCTGTTGCCCAGCTCAAGATGCCTTTTCTCCCCTTGTGCCTCCCTCCACATTTGCACAGCTATTTTGTCTAGAGAAGCTTGTGTTAGCTGACCTGTTACTGTATGATAAGGTGTGCAGACATTAGCCTCTCAAACACAGTCTTTTTGTGTGTTTGCTTTAGGCTAGATCTGGTAAATACAGTAGAGCCATACCTAGTTTGAGGCCCTGCTGTGCTGGTCTCTACAGAGGGACCATAGCAGGTATCTGCTCCCCAGGACTTAAACTAAGCCTAAACTGCAGGGGAACTAAAATGCAGGATATCAAACACAAGTAAACGCCTGAGCAAACTGAGCCCAGTCACTTTTGCCAGTCTGGACTCAGACTGCCAACATGAGGGGTGCCAACCACCCTCCATGGCACCAGCAAAAAAGTTGCAGGCAGAAGCGACACTGTAATTTTTCCCAGGATAAAGGACAGCAAACACAGGCTCAGTGCATTTGCATGAACTTGAATGTTTGCTACAGCTATTTATTACCCTTACATAGCACCAAGGAACAGGCGTTTGCTGTTCTGTGGCTTGCAGGCAGAGGGAAGTACCTGCAGGTTGGGCATACCATGGGCACACGAGTCGCACGGCTCCCACTGCCTCAGTAAAAGTGACATGAGCCCAGCTGTCACCCCACGGCGGGTCTGAACTGGAGAGGTTTCCATCCCTGCAACGGGCTGACAGCAGGCTGCCGACGGATCCTCCTCCAACCACTAAAAACCATGTGGCTTCTCCTGGCAATCTGCAAAAACCAAAAGACACCTCTGGCTTTTCTCACTAGCAAACTGGCACAAATCCCAACAATTTCAACACTCCTTAGCCTGAGGAGCTTCAAAGGGCAGGAATTAATGATAAGATAGAGGAAAAATAGCGACTGATAGAGAAATCCAAGGAGAGAAGGGAAGCAATAGAAAAGACAGCACGGTCTGGAGAGCAGGCTGTCGCTGGCAAAGGCACGTGTACTGGCAGGCCAGGCTTAACTGCTCACTGGGTACAAATTGATGACTGTTCTGTAAAGCAATTCATGATCTCATGAATTCTGCCCTTTGTTCAGCAGTCCATTAAGGAAGAAGAAGATGATGAGCTGAAGAACTTACAGTGATTCTATTAGGAAACTATAAATAACTTTAACAGCAAACAAAAAAATGTGAATTTGTCCCAGCACATTTTGCCCAAATGATTATTAAGCCAC
Source organism: Strix aluco (assembly GCF_031877795.1). NCBI lineage: Eukaryota > Metazoa > Chordata > Aves > Strigiformes > Strigidae > Strix > Strix aluco. Next base: position 32,705,030 of record NC_133935.1, read on the forward strand.
CTAAAATGAAAACACTCAAACATACAATTTTGATGATCTAAAACCTCTGTTAATCATTTCCGAGAGCATAGCATGCTGCTTGTTACAGTACAGAGTTTATTATTTTGCTATTTTCATGAATAACACAGTGTCAAGCTCTCATTAGCAATTTTTCATGGTTTTATCTGCACTTTTTCTGTCAGTATAAACAATGGCTTGAATACAAGTTTAGAAGTTTTTATCAGTGTGTTGGAAACAGAAGATTGTTGTGTGTTACTAGGACAGTGAAACAGGTTGTTTATGTTTGATTTCTGTGTGATGCTCCTAATGATAGTTTGTGCTTCACAAATCTGAATGTGCATTGGAAATCAGAATGTATATTTTATTTTGTTATGAATAGGAAACCACAAATAGCTGTTTAGGTTTGAAACATTGGCTCAGTCATGCTCACAGTTTGATTAATAACAGTGGGAGCATATGCAGTGAAATAGAAATTAGAAATTATGAAAATGCAGGGAAGATCTTACTATGGAGTGTTTACCTAGTCAGTTACCTTTGGTACTCCATCCCAGATGACCTGTAGGTTACTTTTGCCAATAGTAGTTGCTGCATTCTCATAGCAGTTGTACATAAGAAGCTTATTTCCCTGTGTTCATTTTGATATTTTCTACAGCTACGTAATTGTGGTTTTGTGTTAACAAAAATTGCATTGAAAAAAATACCTGCACTCTTTTACCCAGGAGGTATCCATAAGCAGTGATCTTTCCACGGGAAGGAGGAAGGACCAGAGGTGGTGGCTGCAGGGAAAACTGAAAAGGAAAGTATTTTATCTGTGTTTTTTAAGCTGGCCAAAAGACTGAATGGATGCCTAAAGACATGACAATGCCATGCTGTGAGTCATGAGTCGGAGAGAAACAACATGGGAGGAGTCAGGGCCTCCAGTGGACTGACACTGCTTTCCTCCTCCTGACAGCAAAACACTGAGCATCTCAACATAAATGACCTCCCTACCTGCAGAAAAAGAGCACGTTCCTAAACCTGCTGACTTCCAGGTCCACCAGGGACGGCTGCGTGGCCTCCACTTGCTGCTCAGAGTGAGACGTTGCTGAGCTAGCCAGAAAAAAATCAAGGTTTTTGTGGTAATAACACTTTAAAAAATGTTGGGTTGCTTAAAAAACTGAAAACTTGAAAATTCTGAAAGCAATACCACATATGGAGATGACAAACCTTAGTCCTCCAATGTACTGAATACAGGCAGCAAGTATGTGAGTTAACGCCCTTCTGCAGCTGCCATCTGATTTGCATTACTCCAGCATAAAGCATATGGGTTTATATCCAGAAAGAGTGAAAGGCCTAAGACAAATCCTTAATTACTTTATACTCTTTATTGACTATTCCAAAGTCCAAAGCTTTTTGTCTTCATTGTGTTTTGAATTAAGGCCTAATATCTGGGATAGCCTTTGTACTCAGGATTAAAAATTCAACAATTGCTACCGGCTTTCCTGTGCAAGTCTTACAAATTTGATGGTGAAGGGCACCTCCTGTGATGACAGCTTAGTGGCAGATGGATCCCACCACACGAACGCACCTGTAGAAACAGAGTCCACGTGGGTCCGTACAAGCACACTGTGCTGCTCATGGTGCCCAGAGGAAACAGTGGTAAGAAAAAAAGCTGCCAACTCCAGCCAAACTGTCTTCTGTGGTCTCTGGCGTGAGGGTGAGAGCCACCGCTGACCCCGCTGTCTTCTCCTGGCTGGTTGCTCTGGGGAAGTAGCTTCAGACCTTCAGGCCAGCAGTGCCACCCTCAGGGTCACACAGTGCAGGAACATAATGGGGATGGAAAGGCTGCAGATCACAGGAGAGGTCAATGAATAACAAAATTTGCCACCGAAAAGCATTCAGAGTGCAAATGCAATGTGCAAATTCATTCGCACCACTTATTTGTTGCTGAGAGCTGATGAAAACAAGTGCGAAGCCCTGTGGGCAGCTGCCACCCGCCTCTGCGCCCACTCCTGCCAGAAATGGGTGCTGTAAAAATCTTCACTGAGAGAGAAACTTTAATATTCGGCCTCATCTGCTCAGACTCTGGCCTGCAGATTACAAAGGGTGGTTTCTCATCAGCCTGAAAAATCAAGAGATACACGCAAAGACCTTGGCTGAAACCCCTCTATATTTTTGCATGAGAGCCAGCGGAGGAGCTGCAGGGCTCAGTGCGAGCAGGGTAACTGCTTCATGCCATCCTCAAACTGCTACATATGGCCTTTGGTTGGTTGACAGCTCCTCACCCTCTGTCCCCCAGCTTAATTTGTGCGTGGGTTTGGTTGGAATATGAATTCCAAAAGCCTTAAGGTGGCAGCACCCGCCAGCCCTCCCAGCTGGCGCCCTGCAGCGCTGCCCTGGGCTGGGCCGGGTGGGTGCAGGGACGGAAGGACCAAGGGCTGGGAGGCAGCAGCGATTCGGGAGTCGGCGGGTGAACAGGCAGGCAGAGGGGGTGTGGAGAGAGGTCGGGGCTCTAAGAAGGAAAGGTAAACTCCTTCGCACCCAGTAGGACAGGATGAATTTTGCACCACGTAGGATTAGGTGAGGTTTCTACACAAGGCTGAGATGGTTCAGCAGCCCGAGGAGTGCCTGTGCTAGCAGTGGTGGGAAGCCGCTGCTGCCTGACACGCTCTGTGGTGTGCATGGCCTGGGGTTTCTGTCCTGCTTCCCTCAAGCAGGCTAGGCTTGACTGAAGCCAGGCTGAAGACCTCTGGTCTCCAAAGTATCAACCCGAACGTCAGGTTTGCTAGAAAGCAGGAAAAAAGCAAGCGAGGAACAAGCAGGGAGTTTCAACTAGAAAGAAGTTTCAATTAGAAGTAAGGCTTTGAAGGTGAAGGCTCTGATGACTTTCCCAAAGGCTTCACGCAGGCAGTGATCTGTGCTCTTTCCTCCTGGCTGCAGAGGGAGGGATTACAGCACAGTTCCCTGCAGGAACAGGGTCCAGAATAACCACCCACTGCTCCCATAACTCCCTGAGCGGCTCTGGACAGCCACACAAAAGCCCTGCAGCTATTCTGTATTTCGGGATTAAAACTGCTAAATATTTTCAGGGATCCATGCAGCCTGACTTCTCTAACTTGCCATACCACCGTGACCTGCTGCATTTATAAGCAGGATGGAGCCAGATTCCTCTCTGAAGTGCATGGCGACAGGGCAAGAGGCAAGTCACAAGTGGAAGCAACAGGAATTGTGACTGCTGCTCCAGGAGAACGGCTCAGCACAGGAATGGGAGCACAGAGAGGGTGTGGAGTCTCCACCCTAAAGGTTTTCAAGACTTGACTGTCCGAAGCCTTGAGCAACCTGGTATAGTTCTGAGGCTGGCCTTCACTGAGCCTCGAGGGTGGACCAGAGACCTTGAGAGGTCCCTTCCAGTCTGTTCTATAACAGGATTTCCAGATAGCTTTAAAAAGTGAAGGTGGATGACAGGTAAGAAGTTCATGTGTCCTTTTTGTAATAGTCCCAGTTGCTGGACCGGGATTCCTGATCATAGACACAACTTGAATTCTTATTTAACTCTTGATCTAGAGCAGGTATACCTTTGCGAACAATGGAGATTTCCTCAGTTTTGGAAAAGAAAAAAGCAAAGCTGAAGAAATCTGGAATAGATTTACTGATTCTATTAAAAAAAAAAAATATAAAAAAGGCGGAATTTCAGGACTTCTGACCTGCCTGGATGATGAGGACATGTGAGAGGCCAAAAACCCAACTGGAGAGGTTGCTGAAGTGTAACAGCACTGAAATAGCCACCAGATACCAGGGGAGTAACCTCTGGGTGAGCCTGGAAGTGCTGGGGCTTTCTATGCTGTCTGAGGAACAGAGACCAGCTACAGATGCCCTTGGTTGCACCTCAGGGTGAGAGGAAGGGCTGGGAAATGTGAGTTCCTGCATCCCAAATCCTTTGGGCTGCAACTCCAAAACACAACCCTTGAGTGACTCCAAGATGAATAATGGAAAACAGGATGAATTACCTGAAAGCAACACAGGCATGCAATACACAAATTACCTGAAAGTAATGTAAAAGATGAAGAAATTCAACGATAGTCTTACAAAGGCTTCCGTAATCAATGGAAATGAGGATGAAAATGTCTCAGCCTGTTTACATCTGTTATGATCTCTCAGGTGCTTTTTGAATCGTTGTGCCACAAGGCTTTTCAGAACTACTAGGGATACTTGTCTGCTCTGGCAATTACAACAGCCCGAGCTGCACAGGCTGTAGTAGAAATCAAGCTCAAACACTCACTGTCAGTTAAGACAGAAGTGAAAACAAAGAGGAAATACAGGAGTTTGCATTTTCTCTGTCCTTTGACATGAGTTGCCATGTTGTGTGACTGTTAGAAGCTTATTTCAAGGATGTGCACTTAGGAAGTTGTGGGCTGAAGGTACAAAACCTGCTTACTGCAAGGAAGGATTTTCTTTCATGAACACTGCCTATTTGCTTGTGCAGAGGCACAGTGCCTTGTGGGAGACTTTGAATCATGACATTTAAGCTGCCGAAGTGCCCCCTGAACTCATGACAACATTAACTGTGTTTTTTACCACTCCCACCCAATGTCATGCATGCAAGCTGGTCAACGAAGATAAACATTTTTTCTCAGCTACTGAACCCTTGTACTCATGTATTTCCAGACATATATATATGCTTACAAATCAAAGAGATGTATTCTTAAAAAACACAGATCGGTTTAGCCTTAATGCACCTAGTGAAGAAAAAATACATCAGAGGGCTGTTGCGAATGGCCAGATAAAAAAGCTGTTCAGACAAGGCCCAGAGTAGTCCTCTCTCCTGCATTGTAAAGGGCAAGAAAGGAAAGTTCCACCAGGCCCTTCACAGAACACTTGACTGCAGACTGGGAAGGGTTGTTTAGGTTTTTTGGTCAGCTACTCTCAAAGTTCAAGTAACTCCAATAAATGATAAAAGTAAGGGTTGACTCTCTCTCTCTGCAGAAATGGTAAATACTTCTGTGCAACCTGTCACAAGCAGCTCTTTTAATTAGCTTAAATGAAACCCTAGAAAATTAACATCAGCCTTCGTGTTCCACAGTTTCTGTGGGTTGCTATTGTCTGGAGGTAGAAAACCAAGATGAAGTATGTGTGCTTTGAAGAGGGACCAACCAACTCACGTGACCTGGCCAACATTCCCTTCTTAAGCACAACAGAGACTATCCTCTCTTTGGAACAACCATTTGGACGCAAAAAAGTTCTTCTACGTTAGAGTTGATTTCAGGGCCTGTCGGTGCATAATCTAATAAATGGCGCAGAATGAGTTTGGTATGGTACCTACCTAGAGTGTTCTTCCAAAACTCACACACATGCAACTTCACACAGAAAAGGTCAGCAGGAACAGCCACCTCCATCACTGAGGACTCCAGGCCTTCAAGTGGCTTTCCAGTGGTATTGGGTCTTCTCCTCTCATGTCTTAGCATTCCCTAAAAGGAGTCCCAAGAACAAACCTTCCATGACTTCTACTGGCCTGTTATCTCTCCATGACTCTTTCACACAATTAGGCCACGTGTAAGATTTTCTCACTTCTCCTTACTTTCGAGACCAACTTTGGACCATAAAACTGAAGTGCTGACTCTCAGCTCGGGTGAATCCATCAAATGTGGGTGATAGGCAGTTATTTGAGGCCAATGGACCATACTCCAAAGCAGAATTCATCCCAGTTACTGGCAGTCTACAGTCACTATTGCTGATTATCAGAGATTGGGATTAGTTTCAGCGATTTCCGCTTCTAATTTGTTCATTTTCTTGCACTGCACAAATTGTTGCAGTTTAAAGATGCACCTTTCTTCCATCCTCTTCTGAAGCAAACCACAAACTTGATGTTTGCTAAGTCTTCCACATTTGTCATAACGAGTGCTTACATTTCTGCTGTAACAGCATCTTTTCCAAGTCTTTTGTATTCCTGTGACAACACGCTGCTGTTGTTTTTAATAAAAATTACTGGTGCGGCTAAAGTAAGCCATGATGACTGCAGCCATCATTCCCCTCTTTAAGGCTGCAAATGCCCACTTCCATCTCACGCTCTGGAAGCTATTTCTTCTCCCGGCACATTTTCCTGTCCTGCAAAGCCAAGAACGTTTCATACTTGGAGCAGAACTGAACACAACCCTGGAAATCTGCTCAGAGTCTGCAAAATTGGTCCATCCTGTATGACCTCTGCTTTTGGTTGCTGGAAATATCTTCCTAAGCGGTGTTTCACAAGCTTTGCTTATTTTCTTACAGAGTGCAGCTCTTTGGTTTTATTTCACTTATAGTCACTTACAGTTTCACCACGCATCACCTGTACAGGTAGCAATTCCTCCTCAGAAGTTTTCGCCACAGCAGGACATCAGCTGAACAGACTGCAACATCCATTTTATACAGTAACCTCCTCATCTTGGTTTCCAAAGCAGCAAAGATATTAAAAAAAACCAGAAGTGTTACATTAAATCACAGTCTTTGTTCTGCTTATACACACAGTCCTTTCTTGCCTTCTTGAGATCCATTTCCACCTGCCAATTCCTAATTTCATCATACAACACTGAACAGTAATTTGTCTGCTGTTCTGTATTTCTTCCAACTACAAATGGGAACTGTGAGATTTGTCTTAAAGTACTTTCACACCAGCTGATTAAAAAGTCCACAGGAAGTAGATACTGTTACGCCCCATAATCCAGGTGGAGTATCTATTCATGGTAATTCCAACAGTCCCCAAAATATTGTCCTCAAAATAACCTACAACTTTTAAGAATCTAATGACTTCACCTCTCTTCTGAGAGGGAAACACAGCTCAGGTGCAGGAACTCAGGTGGAAGTCCAATTAAGTTTTCCTAATACAAATCTATAAAAAGTATGGACTTTTCCCTTTTTAATAAAACCATTAGATGTGCTGGTTTCGTTGATAAATTGGCTTCAGCTCATGGGACTCTCGCTATACAATGCAGACTTACAACACTACACTTGTCTTTAGTGTAAATGCAGAGCTCCTTCCCTGAAAATTTCTCTGCCACTTTTTGCTGCTCTCCACTACAAGATGTGGCACTGATAATTTCAATAAAACTCAGAAAAAACGTTGTTACAATATACCTCAAGGCCAGCACTGGCCTCCAAACCCACTGCGACCTCCAAGTTTGGTTGTTAGCAGTCTAACTACAACCCAAAAGCCACTGATGTAATGCAGGTAGTATTTGCAGGTGACCTGGATATGTTCACGTTCAGCAGTATGTGCATGCAACGCAGGTTTTATCATGCAGAAGAGTACACAGTCAGTCTGAAACCTGATCCCCAGCTAGAGTGGAAGATTTTCTTCTCAGCAGGTTTGCTATGAGCTAAAAGAGTATTTTAATTTTTCAAATTATTTGGATGGGAGATAACTCTCTAGGCTGCTAAGAAATACCAGCATTTCTAAAGCTATCCAGGCAAGGTCAAAAACCTGAAACCACAGCATTAAAACTGAGTTAAGCAATAAATTACAAGAAACCTCTACAGGACAAGGAGGAAAGGGAAACAATCTTGACTCTCAATATAGCCCCATGAAAGAAGCCAGCAAACAAGCAATGCTTTCGTTCTAATTCAGGCTCCCTTCTGTAGAGGTACTAACTAGAATATGGGTCCTGCTTAAGAAATCAAATCCTACAAAAGGACTCTGTAAGCAGCACTCCGTTCACGGTTCAGCTGGACGACAGAGCGAACCTTTTGGATCTGACCAAAAGTACAGGCAGAGCAAAACATGAAACACTCATGTATAATGACAGCAACAATTTCACTGACCTTTACACTGTAAGGAAAACCTCATTCTGTCCTTCACAGCTTTACATAATAATTTCTAGCTGAATAGCACAGGTCAGTTTGGGAGCTGATAGTGCAGGGTATCTGTATGGAGGTGATTTTTCAGTGATGTGCATTAGCCAAACTCTCTTTGGCATGCACCAATGCCATAGGGAAAGTACCAGAGAGTTACTGGTCTCCCACAATTTTCTAATAAATTACTTTAGCCCTCTACCTTTATTGACTAAATTTTCTGGCTCACAATATACTGCAGTAGCTTTATCTTAAAAAAAACCACCACAAAACCAAACCAAAAAACCAACCAAACCAACCATGTTTGTTAAGAAACAGTCCACAGCCAAACAAGAATCTCCTTTTTCACAACAGATTTCTAACTCAAAACTAAGATTGTAACTACACTTCCAACTTCTCATAGGAAAGTCAGTAGAGCCACGAAGTATTTGCCATGTTTCTGTCTTCTAGATCTGTAACTGAACCTGGATTACCTGTATTCTTTTTGTTCTTTTCCACAGAACTAATCAATCTCTAAAAAAAAATCCAGACCAGTGATGATTTATTCATCCTCAAACACCCAGCTGTACTGTTCCATTTCCAAAGGTCTGATATTTAAACTCAATTTTCTAGATTTTTAGATAGAAGATTGCTTCTTTCAGTCATTCTGATAAGCCAGGAACTAGGTCAGACAAACCGATTCTGTGTCCCTCTACCAAGTATTTCTACCATGTCCAGGACAACCACTGCACTCAAGAGGGCACAGGTATTCCTGATGTAATAACACTGTTATTAGGCACGATAATTTAGAAAAATTATATCCAACTCAGCCCAAAATATTCTCCCTGTAACTGTACCAGTTCAATTAAAGGTATTATCTTTGCTCACATACGTTATGTACGTTACAGTACATACTGCACATTAAAGTCAAAATACCAGATCTGTCATTTAATTGCCCATATCTTGGTAAACTATGTTTTAAAATGCATGTCCAACCAAAACTGGTTTTCTTTAGTTTGGCATTAGCTGGACTCCATGAACTAAATGTACAGCATTCTTTGGCAGATGCTCTACCCTGAACCCCTTAACGTTTTTTTATTTCAATACCATTACACATCATCCGTTTGTCTTGTTCTAAGACTGATTCAAAAGGTTCAAGAACATCACAACCCCAGGTAAAATCCCCGCTCATACCCATGTGATACACAATTAGTGAGGATGGCCAACACTTTCAGCAGTGGCAGCCGAGACTGCTTTCTCCTGCGCTGCGCAATCTCACTATAAACTCCACAGTAGTCTATGCCTTGGATTTCCAAGTGTGGATTTCGCATGCAATAAAAAACCATGATGAATATATCAATCAGCAGTTCCTGGTATTGAGATATGTTTGCTGTATGTATCCCAGGGCCTTCATCAATTCCTGTGGGAAGAGTTCCTTTATCCTTGCCTCCAGCTGAACACTGAGCAGCTTGTATCGATAGACATCCTTTGCATATTGAATCCATGGCATATCCTCTACGGAAAAAGTCATCTTTGACCTTGTTCAGCAGTGTTGACTCACTCATCAGGTTAGTTGTTGAAGCTTCCTTTTTAAATGGCAACCACACACTTTGGAAACTGTTAAAACCATCATGTACATCTCCCAGCAATCTGGTGTAAGTCTCTTTACTTTCAGGGATCCCAATGGGAGTCAAGACAGAGTGGAGAAACACTTTGAAAATAAGGTGCTTTATTCAAACTCTCAATTCATTCCTCATCCAAACAGGTAATTTCCAAGTGTCTGGCAGGCCACTCATTTTCTTCTCTATACAATCTCCATGTTTTAATGTTTTGCTGCAGTTCATTTCTGTTCCACAAATTCTAAATTAGCCAACATTTCCAAATCTTTTCCTTCTTTCAAGTTTGGGGTATCCATGATATCAAGCTGTTAATTGCTTTTGCAGGATGGAGCTGGTAAATGCTTTGTACAATGGCTTTCAGAATCCACTCAGGCACTTTGTATCTTCTGAGTCAAAACAAATTTTATTTCCAACTGGATTTTATGCCTGCTCTGGATCTTTTCCAGGTTCTCCCAAGAAGCCATTATACATTGTTTTAGATTCCTCCTGAATCGTGGTAGCTCTGGTTTCTGTGAGGACTGGACCAACAAAGATGACAACCAACTTAGGAGATCTCTCTCTAGGAGAGCACACCCCTTACACCTCTGACAACAGCATGATGAGGGACTAAGTGGCAGCTGATTTGAAGGGTTTTATGCACTCTCCACCGAGAAATATTTCTTGTGGAGTCAAGTGAGATACCATTTCTTTATTTGCTCTAAATGACTCCCACTACTTTCCAACCACTGTGCATGAGGTCCTATTGAATCACCTCTGAACAACTGCCATAAGCACCCACGAGGAAAACCTCCAGGACTCCCTCCCAGCTACCCAAAAACCTTCTCCCTCTGCTGTGGGACACCACCCTGAAGAGCCAAACATATCAAATTCAGCAGTTTCACCATGTGGTCCTCTGATGTTGTAGTACTACAAAGTTGATTCTTCACCAACATAAATCAATGCAAGAACAGTTAATTACTTTTTTTTTTTTTTCCAGAACAGGTAGAATAGAACAGACACTAGGAAAAAAAAAACCAATTTTTATTCAGTTGAAAAGAAGTCATTTACTCAATCACATTAACTATGCTAAAAATGATTTTTTTCTGACTACACCAGCAGTTAAATATTTTCAGCACCAATTCAGGACACATTAGTGACATTTATCACAACAGGTCTATTTCTTAATGTAGAAGGACATACTAACTTCAGTAGCTGCTACTGGGAAAGGAGTAAGCAGAAGACTGCCCTTTCTTTCCAAATACTTATCAGTGAGAGTAGCAACTTCCGGAAATAAATAACTGCCAAATTATTTCCCAAATCTTTAAATTGATCTTTTAAAAATAGAGTTAAAATAGATATCTTAATATGAGCTATCATAGATTTTATTTTTTATGTGCTGAATACTCCAAAATGCGAGTAGTTGAGCAAGCATCCAGTACATAACTTTTTAAAATAATTCTTCCCTCCCCACAATATCAACCCCATTTTTTTTATCCAAGTCATGCTGGTTAGATCCCTATCTCTAGTGACTTCCCAGTAAACACCACGCTGTTTGATATCACTAGGATATGCTACCATCCTATGAGTGAAAGAAGTCAGTGACCTGGTGAAATACCACCAACTCACATGAACAGAAAATTCATCCAGTCATTGGCTTGTTATCTCTGAACATCAAACAAATCCTAAACTTTAATTTTTAAAAGCTTTTGTGGTCTTCCTCTTGCTGGGCCAGTTCAGAAGGTCATCACTGAAGGCAGAACTGATGAAGGCAAAGAAACCAAAAAGCAGCAGATAGTACTGTCTCTCTGTCCTTTTAAACAAATCAAGTTCGCACAAAACAAAAGGAGACAAGGTTAAAATGAAGTTTATTAGTTTTTTTGGTTTTTTTAAGCTTTTTTTATATAAAACTGTTTGTGAAACAGCTATTTTATTCCCATGGCAGAGTGACCCCTGAAAGATGCACTAACCCCTTTCTTAAGGCCTTAACAAGAAAAAATTATTTTTTTTGTTGTTGTTTTTCCTTAAACCCAAATGTTTTAAAATTACATAATTTACAAAAAAAAAACCAACCCAAAACCACCCCAAATAACCATATAGTGTAGGCTGTTACACTGACATTTCCTCTTCCTTCCTTAGGAAAAGCAAAACATAAAAAAGGGCTAACTGGATTTTCCTCATCAGTTTGAAGATACATTGATTCCACCAACATTCAGACTTCCTTTCCAGCTCCCCAATCTGGCAGGTAAACCATCATCTTCCTCTCACCTGCCTTCAAAACTGAAGGCAGCTTCTTGGAATGATTTGGGGGTGCATGTTTTGCCACAAAGGGCAGATACTCCTTTCCCTGGCGTGGTACAGACATTCCCACACAAACAAGGTGTATGGGATCTAGCAAGCAGCAGCTACCTCTTACTTCATGAGTTTCATGACCTAAGAGTCTTCAGATGTTTCTCAAGCTTCCACTATTAATATACACTTTCTCAAAAATGATAACCTCCCTACCCCCCATACACAAGTACTGACACCCCATCACCTGCAACCATCCAAGCCTTCCTCCCACACGCTACAAACAATTTATCATTATTTTATTTGCCTTTTAAAACTGAACTTCCTTGGATGTTGTGAGAAAGAAAGCAAGAAGGGAGTCCTGTTTGGAGTACTCCCAGTTCTGCTCTTTCCCACAAAATATTAGGCTCCATGAGCCCTGCTTTGAATGTGGATTTAATATTCACTTTAGCTACAATTTTCTTTTTTAATTTATATGGGTTTTTGTTAATTTTAATCAAAAGCATCAAAAGGGATATAGCGCACCTTTCATTTAAAACAAAGTCTTTCAAGACTAAAAAATAGATCTTTATATATATATATATTTATCCCTCCCTCTTTAATTCCCCCCACCTGTTTCCTTTTTCCCCCTCCCCTTCCCTCTGTCACTATGGAGATTGTGTCCATGGAAACAGCTGGTTCAGACTCCTTGGTCAGATTCTGTGATGTCATCAGTCTTGAGTGTGATGTAAGAATTTATGAAGGAAGTGCTGGCATTGGCAGGCACGTCGAGAGGGGGCATGGCTGCACAGTGGGAGAGATTCCATTCAGTCACGAATGTCCACCGCTTTTTATCTCAACAGCCTAACCTGAAAAACAAAGTGAAACAGTAATATTGGAATGGTTAGTTCCCTCCATCTGCCAACACACCCCCCAGGCTTCAGAAAAACTACTCAGCAGGCCTACCACAGCAGTTAACACCAAGAGCTCTTTAGTTTTGTGGACTAAAAACACATGGAAGCACAACGGTGAGTAGGTCATAAAAGCAAAACCATGTGATAAAAAGTATTAGTTTAACAACCAGCAGAAAATTAAATAAGCTCAGTTGCGTAAGAGGTCCAGGATGACAGGACGATCTCTGCCTCAACAGCAGCATGGCACTCTTACAGAACAGCTAGCTACCTCTGGCAGCCAGAAAGGAGCTCGTTCACCTCATGTTTGCTCCTCATCTTGACTATGAAAACTGGAAACAGAAGGTCCAAGCACGTTCAAATGTGATGACAGCTTCTGGGATGCCACACTGCCCCTCAGGGACTGGACCCAAGTATTTTCATACAGGTTCACCAAGCTACCACCCGACAGTAGTTTTCAGTGAATATGTAGCAGATAGTGAAACCAGTATCAAAATTACAGGAGTCCAGCCACAGGAACCAAATTTGGGAAATGGCTAGATTTCACAAGCTAAAGGTAAAGCTGCAGTTAAACTAATTGGAGGGTGGGTAATATTTATTTCTGTTGCTTTTTTGTTCTAATTGCCAGATTATGGTGGTAGTGACAGTTTATGAAAGGACTAAGCTTGTGATGTCTTTCAAGACAAATGTGGAAACATCCAAGTGCTTGGCACGCTCGTCCTCCCTGTCCAGAAATTCTCTGAGGAGAGAAAATGAACTTCAGGAGTTTGCTAAGTTGGTGGAGGCTTAGTTCAAAAGAGAAACTGCAGACAAAGTTAAATTTTAATTTCTCCAAGCTACGGTTCTCATTCTTAACCTGCACAACCGAGAAAGCAAAGCTTGAATTAATATATTTCTTTCTTCCCTTCTCCCACAACACAAGTGAGCCCAGTAGCAATTTGTTTATTTAGTAAGGTTACTTACTTTGATATGACTTAGATATATCCCTCCCCATCAGCTAGGGAGCTTGGGAAAAGGAAAAAAGCTCACAACATAAGCGACGCATATGGAAAGCGGTTAACGGCATTAGAGGTGTGCCTGGGAATGAAGTTAACACCCATGTTCATTCACAGCTGGCAATTAAACTCCAGGAACCCTAACTAAGTGTGATACAGAAGTCAGTATTGTTCTGATTATCACCACACCAATTAGATTACATCCCAGCAAGCTTACCTCTTGGCTGCAAATATCCCCTCATACAGGGGTGCCAGGCTAAGAGTGAAGAAAGAGCCAGGCGAGTATGTATGAAAAACAGACGGGTAAGCCATGGAGCTACAGCTAAGGAGGAAAGGAGGGAGGTTCCTAGAGAGTTCAGGCAGCTGACCTTTGTGGTATTCATCACTGTGCAACTGTGAACCGTTGCTGAAGGAGTGTCAGGGCCGTGTTGCTGTCTCTGGCTCCTGTACAACTGTAGCTTGCCCATGCCTGGAATCGGTCCAGAGCATTAGGCACTGGCTCAGGGAGGAAACAGGCTCAATGCACAGAGAGAGTCCTTCCCCGTTCCTGGACAAGATCCAGAGCACCAGACTCATTCTCATAGTCACTCTCCAGATCTGGATTTGATTCAAATGTTCTAGAGGCAACTGGCTCAGGGAGAGAGAAGCAACAGAGACAGCATACACTAACTTGCCTGGATGTTATGCAACATGCAGGATTTTTCTTAACTTGCTGGGCCTAGGAGTGAACCAGGACTAATACAGCCCGATAATCTAACAGCTGAGTGCCCGTTCTATCCTACAGTAAGGCCAGCAGAAGGGCAGCTCCTGTACTACCAGGACTGCTGCAGAATTCCTCTAAACTTCTTTAATTACCACAATAACGCAGCATTTTTTTAAAGTAATTGGATCTTTTAGATTTGCATGGTTTTTATTTTGGGATGCAAGGTCAGGTTGGAGAACTTCATTTTTATATATTCTCAGCATCAAAAGGGGGAGGCTAAATAGGACCTTCAGATAAGAACTACTTGAGGGAAAAGTGGATTTGGAAAGAAATGATGCCTTAGAGTGATGTCTAGAGCACACAGTGAACATGGTGCAGGGATTCCACAGCCTGCAAAGTCTTAAGACAGTACATCCCTATGATATATAAAAAAAGAGTTGGCACTGGAAAATAATGCAGGTAACAAAGTTGTGTAAAGGTATCTGGGACATAGTAATGTTCACCAGCGCCTTAAAGAAATGGCCCAAAAAATCATCACTGGGAAGACTTCTCTAGTGTTAAACAGTTGTAACAGATGCCTTGTCTGCGAGACTGTCATCCTGTTTTAACATTATGAATTATATTGCTTTTTACATTTTAAGGAAAAGAGAAAAGCTAAAAAGAAATCCAATGACCTTTATCATGAAAGGAAAAAGTTACTCAAATAATGAACTTTAAATAGTGTTTGCATGGGAACTGTTTTAACAACACTCCAAAGCCAAGAAAGAATGCTGTTAAAAATGAGAAATAACAGAACAGAGCCGAGCTAAACCAAGTCAGCAGTCATTCTACAAAGTGTTTATATGACTAGAAGACTACCTGTCTTCTGCTACTGCACTAAAAACCATAATTCTCTGATTAATCTCTCATCCTTCACAGAAAACACCATTAGAAGTACTTCAAAATTACTTAACTTGAGAAACAGGTAAGATTTTAAGGTAAGGGAGGTGCTTGGGAAGCAAAGGAATAGCAGTGAGGGAAGGGGATTGTTATAATCAGCTCAGAGAACAGACATGAAAGCAACTTTACCTGCATGATTGCAAGAAAAAGAGATGCAACTAGCTTGAGTAAGAAATCTAACTGAGCAGTGAAATGAAGGCAAGAGACCTTCTTGGGCTGCAGTTTATGGGGAAGGGTGCCAACAAGTAATAATTTGAAACCAAACACATTTAGACCATTAGACCATTTAGATCTTCCTGCTGCCACTGAATGGCAATGCCCTTGGTGGAAATGAAATAAGAAATCCCAACCTCATCCCATTCCCTGGGTGCCAACTCTCACCTCTGTGCTACTCCCTCCTTGTGCCAGGATATTTGCCCAGCCACACAGTGAACTAGATTAGGAAAATGACCCAGCTCAGATGCTAACATGACAAAATGTAGCTTCAGACAAATTGAATTCCCCACCAGTTCACACATGGCTGTATGAACGCTGGGACTAGGCAACAGAGGAGGCAGGAAGGAAGAGCAGCAGGGGAGCTGGGGTGTGTGAGCACAACTGCCGCTTTCCACAGCACTGCTGACTTATGCCAACTACAACCCACCCTGGATCCAGAGTGAGGGGAGGTGAGGGACCAGAGTGAACATTACAAACTTATGAAATTGTGGCCACTTGTGGATACAGTTCCACCTTCTATCACCCATGTCTGTTTGCAAAATAGAGGAAAATGCTGGTCTGAAAGCAACGTAATGGGCTCTTGATAAGATTAATTTACTTATCCTTGTATGTACATTGCCAGAAAATGGGAATCAAGATTACAATAATCTTGAACTCATCAGTATTAATTTCTCCTTACATACAAAATTTAAGATACTCTGATGAATGTATTTGTTTATTTATATGGAAGCTTACTATTAACTACTCTGAGACTTACAGAAAAACCTTTCAGATCCTTATGGACATAACCATGGCAATATGAAAGGAGACGTCTGCCACTGGTTTAGCTGAGTAATCAGGCAGCTGTAACAGCTAATAAGCTTTGCCTTTCACTGCTAAACAGAAGGAACTGCTGCAGAAATACAAAAAAGTGAAGTCACTAGCCTGAAAAGAATGGTAGCAGGGGAAAAAAAAGAAAGTTATTACAAATTTTCTGAAGGTACACAAGAGCACTTTGATTTCTCATTGAAATGGGGAAGGCACTGGAGGTAAGGAGCCACAGAAGGCTGCAGGTGGAAACTGGAAACTCTCCCCAACTCACCTGTGCTTGCTTTTATTTCCATTCCCAGGAGTACACTTCCCCCCTCACCCCCGCTCCGACTGCTCTGTGCTGAGGCTGCCTTTCACCATCTTGTTCTGCAAGGAGGGAAGAGAGCAAGGAAGGAGGGGCTGACGAACCAGCAAGCCAAAAGGAAGAGGAAAAAGAAAATGAGGGAGAAAAGGAAGACAGGGGTAGGGAAAGCGAACATACAGAAAGTGAGAGAGAGAAAAAGAAGTCAGTATTGGAACCAGACATAGCTTTTCAGACAGAGTTTTCCTGGTGACAAAAGCAGGCAATTCTGCAAAAGTAAAGAGTTTGGGATATGAAAGCCTGGTTAATTTTAAGAAACACAGAATTTAACACAAAAAGGTAGAACAAGCTGAGAAGTATCACTTAAAACTGCCCCACAGACGGCTTAAAACAATCTAAAGTGCCATCAAAAGGTGAGGTATCCCATTCCCTTCATATCCTCAGTGCCTTGGTATCCTCATCTGTTCTGTTGCAACAGCACTCGCTGAGATGCAGACACACAGCTAGTTGGATTTGTGAGAGCAAGCTAACCCTTCAAAAGATGATTAGTTTTCAGACAGCGTTTTCCCTGTGATAAAAGCTGCTATTTTGCAAAAGTAGCACATTCAGGACATGGATGGTTGAAGCATCAATGCTGACAGAAGGAAATGGGAGAGCTCACTGGGGAGCACAGGGAAAGGCAGGACCAGTCCCTCTGGGCTTAGCTTGCTTATGCCAGAAGTGTCAAGCGCAGTTAACGATGCAAGAAGCACCTCTGCTCTCCAGGAGCCACTTATTATGATGAGGTGTATTTACTGATGTGAGGCATGGACTGAAGAAAGGATAAGAGGCACTATCCTGGGGGACTTACTCAGGGTTAGCAGATTTATAAAGTTAGTTCTTTCACCCATTAACTACAGAAGAATGGGGGATTAGACAGCTACTAATTAGCTACTAATGTTAAACTGGTCTTACCTAAAAGCACAGTTTTAAATGCTCTAATCTAAAGTCTTTCTTCCTTTCAATTGCTCATGTTCATATCATGCAAAAAAAAAAAAAAAAAAAAAAAGATGCCATTTGTTTTCCAGTCATTCTAGAGCAATGGTTTTCAGCCTTCCTGTTC
Source organism: Strix aluco (assembly GCF_031877795.1). NCBI lineage: Eukaryota > Metazoa > Chordata > Aves > Strigiformes > Strigidae > Strix > Strix aluco. Next base: position 32,722,649 of record NC_133935.1, read on the forward strand.
CTGCCTTGCAACTGGCTGGAACTCCCCTTTCCAGCCACTACAACGGAAGGAGAAGGGTAATCCTATATTCTGCCCTGCAGAAGGATTTGGAACAAACCAGTAATGATCAGTGAACCACAGGGCAAGGGCAGTGTAATAGCCAAGCAAAAGAAAACTCTGCTTGACTTCAAACAAATGATTCATGTGTTTACTAAGCAAAAGCCAACAAACTTCAGTGTCAAAGAAAGGTTGATGGTGTTGAATTTCCATTTTCGACGCAACACAGAAAATGATCTGCAGTGGGATATTTTGAATAAAATTTCAATTTTATTGCCTGATGAAGTACCTTTATCAACTTAATTGGCAGTTCCCCCCCCCACCCGATTACTTTAGAAATCAATGTCCCTGCTCAGTTATCTTCTCCAGGAGGCTGGATTCTGTAACATGGTTGTTTCAGGGTTTGAGCGCCATCACTGCAAGTACTCATATAGAGCAGCCATGACCCAAGCCAGTTATGAAAAGCTTTAACACTATGTTTCCCTGTAATACTTCAGGCAATGGGCAGCAAAAATAACACAGCCTTCAAAGATGTAACCTTCCTATTCTCTTTAGTCAAATATCCAAAGTTGGGCAGAGGGTGGCACTTTAGGTAGTTGCATCCCACAGTAAGGGGAGCTCATCCTTCCCATTTTTGTTCGGTAAGATCTGTGGGTTTGTGTAGCATTAATGCATCAATTTAAGCTTGTTCTACATTTTCAACATTATTCCACAATTGGGCAGAATAATTTATTTTCTTTTATATGATGGAAGTAGGCCAGTTCTGGATAACGGCCTGAATGCCCCAGAATCTTCCAGTGCATTTTAAACAGTGTGCATAAATACATCATATTGTGGTAGAACATCCAGAAAGGAACGTGAGACTAATTCTTGTATGTTTACAAAAGACAGATTAAAGATAATCTGTGAAGACAAAAGACCACCAGATGTCAGTCTAATTCTAGGCAGAGAAGAGATCTGCAGACAAGGACTAAATGGAGACTAATCCCTGCTAGAAAGCAACACAATTCTTCCCTATTACCATTTACTTTCCAGCATAAGCCATCCGCACTCTTGCATAATTCTTGTTATATCCAACCAGCCACAAGAATGGCCATTTCTCTGGATACTTCTGAGCATTTAAAACTGGTGGACTGGTAATCTACAGCCTCCCAGAGATTTATCCTCCCTTATGGGCTGGGAGGGGTATTCCCAGCACTGTATCACATTGCTTATATGTACAGGAGTAGGTACTGTTTGCCTTGTCTCCTCTTTCCATACGGATAGAGCAACAGCAGTCCAGCTCTTAGCACCACTGTGTTTGCAGGCTCCAGGGACATTCAGTTAAGGATGCCTAAAGCCTAAGCAGAAGCAGCATGCTGAATCCATCGCCAAAAACTGGAAACAATGATGGGTCTCCTGAAGAGTCAAAGACCTACAGAACAACTAAACAGATATATTGAAGGCTCAGTAGTAGGAATCAGTTTAGTTAGTACCACTAAGTTCACGATGTAATCTAAATGTTTCCAAAAACTGGTTCAAACTTTTTCATGAGTCATTTTTCTTCCTCCTTGCATCCTCCATAAATCCAAGGAGAAAAACCAATGCCAGTTTCAGTGTAGCACTCAAAGAGAAAGAGTGAGCGATGTACTGATTCTATCACAGAAGACAGGAAATGAAGCTGGGCTTTCTAAAGAGTCATCAAGGACATAAAGAACAACTAAACAGATACGGCAAAAACTTAGTTTATCTTCTTAAACTCTCTGTATTATTCTCAAGTTGATGTCTGTTCCCAGAATATACCACAAGCACACATCACAGAAGAATTCATCTAAAAGCATCTCTGACTACAGATGTTATCCAGGTATAAAATTACTAATCCAAATTTAGGCACCAGAAGAGGGCAGCAAAAAACAGGTCTAATCCAGGAGAGGATTCTTACCTTGTGCTTGGGGCACCTCACTGAGAAATTCTCTTCGTTTAGTAAACAATCTAGAGAAGAAGAAGACAGCAATTTATTACTTTTTTAATAAAAAACAACTTGAATAATACACCACGTGTTAATCTTGCCTCACAGGTACATATTTTTCATTCAAAGATCTCTTAGAGGAATACTATCTTATTAGCAGGTTCATCCCTTCCACCCCCAAGGTTTTAGCAAGTAAAATTACTAAATACCCCAAGTGACAATGTTGCCTGGATTACTAAGCCAAGTCCAAGCATCCCTGGTCTCCCCGATCCTCTGTACAGAGTAAGAATCACAACATCAAGTCTACAAATCCTGTATCCCAACTCCCTTCAGCCATTCCAGCCTTCCTCACTACAGCACAAGGAAGGTAGGTGGATGCATTCATCCAATTTGAACAGATGATCCCTGCTTTATACTTCATAGGAAAGTTGCCTTTCATCCTTACCCCAAGGCCTTGCCAACATCAGGGGGAGAAGGGGTGTGTCTCTCTAGGTATGGGTGTATATGACAGTTTATTTGCAATCCCAAAACGTGGTGATCAGTTTAACTTTGACACTATGTGTCAGGTTATGTGTCACTATGGTGGTCAGGTCACTCATGCTGCTCTTGGATCTGCTTCCACAATTTGTATAGATGAAGCTCCTATGATCTAAGAATTAGTTTAATTAATGATTTAAACCTATTATGGAAAGTGGGGCACCTACATAGAATTGCTTATTTAGGAACAAATTAAGCAATACTGTCATTTGAAGAGCATTTCTTTAGTGGCACTGCCAGTGTAAGTGTTGCTTCTCTTCTCACCCTCCCTCCCAGACTATGCCTCTAAGGGATGCCGAGTCAGCAGCTCCCACAACTTCAGTGCTATGCCCACACCAGGAGCACCACCGGCTGGCTCTCTGCCTTCCATTTGTGCCTTTCGGATACACCATATTTCACCTTCAAAGCCAAGTGAAAAAGCAGCACTCTTCCGAGAGAATCCAGCTGCCTCCCCTGGACACCCTGAACTGTAGGGCCTCCCCTCAACCTGCACAAACTTCTGACTGTTCTTTCCAGTTGCCTCATGCACCGAAGGCGGGCTGACCAAACACAATCACCGTATCAGTAGGACCAAGCACCATCACCACCTCAGTGTGACTGAAACCATGAGAATTCAGCAAGGTGCTTAAGACCTTCCATCTGCTCCAACCTACCCAAATAGCTAGCAAGTAAAGAAGCACAATGGTAAATAAAATGTGCTAATTTAAAACACTCTTAAGTATGTAGCATAACCAGTGCTACCTGCTGTTTCAATCTGCTGGAAGAGTTTAGCAGCCAGCAGGAGACTGCAACTAAAGCTTGAGGGAAAAGCTTTCTAGACACCCAAGCTTTGGCAGAGCACCACTCTGCTATGAAACACTTATGTTTCAACATGAATGCCTCTGGCCTGAATCAAAGGGAAACAGCATGCAATAGGCTAAGTTACTTGGGAGACTTCAGCAAAGGGGAGTAAAACCCTTAATCCTGCCATAGACAACAATTTCAAATGCAGTATTAGCAAATAACAGGAAATAAATAAAATGTCTCATTATAAGGGCAGGAATTGTACATTTAGACTACAGCATGAATTATCACTGCATAATAGAGCGATCATCAAAAATATACAGAGCAATCATCAAAAACACACACAGTATGTTAGAACAGGATGGAGTTTTCTTCTTTCTTGGAAACCCAACATCGGTAATGAATGCACTTCTCTAGCTCGTACATCAGAAAGGGAAGATCTTACAAGGATCAGGAAGAACTGCCAGAAACCTCGTACCTCATGCCTGATCTGCATATGGAGCTCACTTTCTTACTTAGGTTGGCATTTTTGTTGCAAATACTAATAGCAGATCAAATTAATAGCATTTTTTTTGTTTCTATTAAGGGACAACTATGAAAAATTTCATCAGCTCACTGTAGAAAACCAGCTGAATACCAATAAGGCAAAAATTGTTCATCATTACAAAGCTGGCCTGGATTTCTGTTAGTAGTTCCAAGTATTTTATATCACAGATTCCAATTCATCATGAAGTCACCAGACACATAGCTATGATCAGCTCATTGTGGCAGAAAGGGAAAAAGAACCGAGACTTGTCCTTGTTTGTACAGATTTTTCTCCATAAAGTAGTCAAAGAAAACCTAAAACATTTTTAATAGAAGCAATTATTCTTCCGTAAGCTTCACACTTTGTCTCACCCTCTGTGTTCTGCCTGTTACTCAGCTTTAATGATACTTGTGAAGACACACGATTTCTGTTCTCTGAAAATTTGTTTTATTTTGCTGCTAGTCTTTTCCTAATTTACAGTCAAAAATCTTTTGTATGTGAAACTGCCTACGATACATGTTGTGGGGACAAGTGTGCTGCAACAATCAGGATCTGACTCCAGGTGGGGAGGAACAAGCAGAGGGAGATGATACAAAATTTCAGAAAACAAAGATCCTGTTTCCATGGAGACGTCCCTAGGACTAAGTTATCTTGAGACATCAGAGGCTCTTCATAAATTTGGACAGACAAAAGCCAAACACAGACAACGTTAACCACAGTAATTTCCATATAAAAATTACTTGAGTGGCACTACTGATCTTGATTTTTATGCAAATGGTTAAGAGGAGTTCAGCTCTCTTGCACCCTGTATTGCCAAAGATTACTTTCTATGAAAGGAGATTAAGAGGAAGGCTGAATTAGGCTATATAAAAGCATCCATATGTACGAACTGGCAGCTTATGAAGCCACGTGCCTTGCATAGCAGCCAATTAGCAACAGCAGTGCAAAACCTGGCTCCTCACCAGGGTGGGATTGGAAACCAACCATCGGTGCAGACGCCAGAGCCCAGGTCGCACTGCAGGGCCCGTCTTCAGTGCGGCAAGTAACAGGTTTTGAGATATTCCACCCTCCAGACCTTATCCAAAAACATACTGCCTTTCAAATGAGGCACAGTAACTGACAGGTTATTAACTTCTAACCCACACCAATGCAAAGGTAAAAACATGCTTCAGCTCGCAGTGTAACTGCCTAGGAGTATGACATGCAGCATACTTCATCTCAACTTAATGCATGGTCTCTTCCAGGGATGCTACAGTAACTCAGTCAAACACCAAGTGTTTGTGACTCGACATACCCAAAAAAACCACTCCAGCAAGTGTTTTCTATTTTTCAAAGATACAAAACCAGTCATACATATTCCAAAAGCCTGAGAACCCTTGTAAATGTCAACACAAACTTCTGAGAATGCAGAACAGATCTGCCCCAGATCCTCAAAGCAAGGTGGCACCATCCTTCAAAGCAGGATGGTTGACTTCAAATGAAACTACCACAGAGCTCAAGGAACTTGAGAAATATCTGTATCTGATTCACTACAGGAAAGACAGCAGTACTGTATAAACAATAAAAAGGGTTTATAGGCAGGCAGCAGGCTGAGGAAAGAGAAAAGAATTTTGATTTGCTTCTCAAGGAAGCCTACATTTTCTGCCTGGGCATAAATGAAAATCAGGTCCTATTCCATATAGCTTGCTTATTTCTTTTACACAGATTTATTGGAAGAGCAGCTATAGATTAAGACAGCTTGATTACACCCACAGATAAAACCAACTGCAAACAAGGTCTTTTACTGTCATACCATCAGGCTGAAATTTTGAATGCTGAGAATGTACTTCAAGCTGGGCTCTTTTATTTGTTTTGGTTGAAAACTTCAGCTAAAGCAGCCTAACAATTTCCTTAAAACTCTTTTCTTGGAAAAAAGTTATTCTGCCCATGTTAAACGTGCCAGCAAATTTTCTCTGAAAAGCTCTAACACACCCTGATTTTCAGTAGGACCTGAATTTTAGCTAAGGCATGCCTTTGCCAGCTTACCGCAAAATCAGCACATACAACTCTTTCAAAGAAGAATGGGGATTTTAGTCTGCACATCCTCAGGAGACGCTTCTTAGATTTTAGTAGCTAGGTCCTTCGAAAATTCCACCAAATACACTTTTGTTTGGCAGTGAGCAGATGTTTCCTGTAAATGAACCTCTGGCCTCAGATTTAGGTACCAGACGCAAAAAGCGCTGAAGCTGTCAGGGGACATTTCTAAGGCTTGGGCAGCCTGAAGGAAGAAGATGACCACTTCAAAACTGAAAAATGGGAAGCACTAGTCCAGAAGGCAGCAGAAGTGAAAATGTTACTGAGAAAGACAATCTGGAACTGGAGAGAGAGTGGAGGCTAGCAGGATGAGGAGACCTGTGCTAGCAGAAGTTATGAGCGGGAATTAAGGATAAGTGCCAGCAGGAAGCTAAGAATGAAGCAGGACTGATTAAGCCAGGAGACTGGAGACTAAGAACTAGTGGGATAAGGCACAGAAAGGTGAAACAGAGAAGGGCAATATACAAGAACAAATGGGGACCAGCAGGGTTAAGTGTGACAAGGAGCTAAGTTAGGAGAACCAGAGGGGAGTAAGAAGCCTAGAGAGGAAAAACAGAGACAGAAGCAAGAAAGGAGAGGAGGAGGTGATGTAAGAGCAGAAAGGAGGAAGCCAGAATGACAGCTAGAAAACTGGACATATGAAAAGTTAGAAAGGAGTAGGGAAAATTGGGTTTCTCCCTACTGGGATAAGAAATGGAATAAGAAATTTGAGAAAAGGAACCTGAGGCCAACTTGATAAAGAGCCTGTGGCTTGTATGAAGAGCCAGAGTGGAGAACATACCAGACACATGCAGACTGAAGAGAAACAGAAGAAAATGTATAGAGAAACAGAAGGAAACAGAAACATAAAGGAAAATGTATAAAGAAACAAAGAGAAGTCTTTGTTCTCACTAGATCACACTCTTCCTGAAGTGAAACTAGAGATTCACCAGTTTTACCAGTTTGTGAAAACTCAGTCCAGGTATCCCATCTCCATGCAGCTCTTGCAATTTATTTCTGCTATATTACTCAAAGGAGGGAAATTAGCTTGGAATGGTGCACTCTGACAGATGGCCACATGACAACGTGATGTCTCATAACAAAATTAAAAGAAAATGAAGTAAGCATAGCCTTGGAACTTGAACACAAAAAGCTACTCTAAAAAAGCCTCAAAGGTTGCAAAGTCAAGACAGATTTAATGTAGCCCACTTCTACATATGATATTGTAGACATATTATATTACATTTACTATGGACTAAATAGTATGATTATATACTGGTTTTTGGACAGGATGCTGCCTCTTCCGTACATGACAGAACTGCTCTTGGGAATCAGTCATGATTGTTCACTATATTTGTCATCTGGAGGATCCTACCACGTTTGCTGAAGTAGAGTAGAGTTAATGAGAAAGATATATCTGAAGAAAAAGGACAGTATCTTAATTTTGATACCTGTATTTAGAACATGAAAAATGCCACATACTGTATCTAGTAACACGAGAATTCAAATTAATTACCCCAAACTATCTGGAACATTCACTATAATTTATTTTGGTTTTTTATGGTATTGAAAAGGGCAGGTCACAAACCAGAAACAAATTACTAAACACAATATGAATGCAAATCTGAAAATTCTGTCTCTCAATGTACTGTAAAAAAAAAAGTTTGTTAATGTTGATAAAACTCAGGCATGACAGAGATGAATATCACAGATAATTTCATAGTTCTACTTTCAGAACTGAGATGGAATCATATGCAGTAAGTAAAATACAGAATCAGTGAGGACAATGTATGTTCATGAATTCATGTTTCATGTTTCATCCTACAGGCTGAGGTAGGGCTTTATGGAAAAAGATGTCAGTCTTTAATTAGGCCATTACTATCTTACAAGATACATTCCTAAGAGACCAAAATTAGACTTTACAGAATCATCTAGATTGGAAGGGACCTTGAAGATCATCTAGTCCAACCATTAACCGAACACTGACAGACCCCAACTACACCATATCCCTCAGTGCTATGTCAGCCTGACTCTTAAACACCTCCAGGGATGGGGACTCCACCACCTCCCTGGGCAGCCCATTCCAACACCTAACAACCCGTTCTGTAAAGAAATGCTTCCTAATAGCCAGTCTAAACCTTCCCTGGCACAACTTGAGGCCATTACCTCTTGTCCTATTGCTTGTTACTTGGTTAAAGAGGCTCATCCCCAGCTCTCTGCAACCTCCTTTCAGGTAGCTGTAGAGGGCGATGAGGTCTCCCCTCAGCCTCCTCTTCTCCAGACTAAACAACCCCAGTTCCCTCAGCCGCTCCTTGTATGACATGTGCTCCAGACCCTGCACCAGCTTCGTTGCCCTTCTCTGGACACGCTCGAGTCATTCAATGTCCTTTTTGTAGTGAGGGGCCCAAAACTGAACACAGTAATCGAGGTGCGGCCTCACCAGTGCCGAGTACAGGGGTAAGATCACTTCCCTGTCCCTGCTGGCCACGCTATTTCTGATACAAGCCAGGATACCATTGGCCTTCTTGGCCACCTGGGCACACTGCTGGCTCATGTTCAGCCGGCTGTCAATCAACACCCCCAGGTCCCTCTCTGACTGGCAGCTCTCCAGCCACTCCTCCCCAAGCCTGTAGCGCTGCTGAGGACTTACATGGACACCCTCATTTCTGGCATTTTTTGAGTGATTTTTGCAGCCTGAATAATATTTCTTTAACATCTTATTTCATGTAAAATCAAGGATTCTCCATCTATACTGTGGCACTAGTAGTATTCCACTGCAATATTAATTTAACTAAAAACATTTCTATTGGAATAAAATGCAGTGCTCCAATAGGGTGGGATTTCACAGTGAGAGGTGCAATGCAGTCATTCAGAAATGAGCATACCTACTTCAAATACTGTAACATTTGAAAACCAGCATAAATTAGGTAGTGAAACAAGTGGGCTGCTGTGGAAGTGGGATAACAAACAGGAAGTTTGCAATTATTTGCCAGTCAAGAGTTGTAATCTTGAATCCTTACCTGCTTGTTATCAGACTAAGTTTTGTATGACAGGAGAAATGAGTTACAGAGGATTGGAATAGTGGGACAATATTAATTCTGAGGTCATATTTTTTTACCCAAGAATGAAGTTTATCTCCGTGAAAAACTTTCACTATCGTACACAAAATGCTAACTCAGAACCCCAGGCTCATAGCTGGAGATAATACCATGCAATGTCCAATGATGAAAACTGGACCTACTCAAGTGACTGACTGAAATGCTTCTAAGGAGGGAGAAGGAAGGTTATGCTCCAAGTGGTACTGAGGATTCTACAAACACTTTGCACTTGAAATCATTACTATGACTACCCACAGGAATGTAACCCTGAAAGAGGAAACACCTTTCTGGTTACTTGCATCCTTTTAACAAAGGGTTTCTATTTTTTGCAAGAAAAGAGTGGTCAGTTCTCATACTGCAGCCAGATTTCAGTCACTGTATCTGCCTTCCCCAAAACCAGGCTTTTTCTGCACTTTCAGTAGATTCTTTTTCATTAGAAGTTCCATCTATACACTATCTAATGCTATTTCTCACCATTTGTATTACTGTATCTTCACAGTAGGTGAAAAATGGAGAGGGAATAATTTTGCAAAGTACCTTGGAATTATTTAGTGTCATATGTTTTGAATAAACATGAAATATAGTTAGCATGTTATTTGTTCTTACCTGCATCGATGGCACATGGGTAATGGTATCGGAAGGAGCAGCCTTTGTTGTAGCAGCCTAAGGTGGCTCCTGGTTCCTGGCAATGGGAACATTTCTGAAACGGAAACCAAGAAATGGCAATGAAGACTGCAACCATCCTTCCAAATATCTGTATTTTCCTGGGAATTTTATCACCCATATAGCAGCACAAAATTCTCGAGTATCACAATGTTAATCTTTCCACACCATACAAATAAAGGTCTTTTGAATAGGCAACAACATAAGCTCCTTCAAACAAACTTCTCAGCTGTGCTAACCAGGCAAGAGATATGAAATGTTCTAACCAACCATTCAGAAAGAACTTGAAATATTTCTTAAATCCATTTCAGTGGCCCATGTTTCAGTACCTGACAATGACATCAGCGTTAAAATTGGAGGAAAAGAGCTTTTTTGAATCTACTGCAGTTTCAAAATGAGAGTTAGCATGACAAAGAATGATTTAGAAGACACCATTAGTGTAAAAAGTATTTGCTTACATCATTTTCATTATCACTAGCAGTCCAAGAAGATCAGGGCCAAGTTGAACATTTTTTCACAGGTGATCAAAAAGGTTGATCTGGAGCAGGAGAAGACGCCATCAAGGGAAAATACTTCACCATCACAGAAATGGCACATCTCCAAGAGATGCTTGCAGTGCTACAAGGATGCTTATACATTTATTTTCAAAGTAGTTAAGACTCATCTGACGACCACGTTCAATTTTCACTACTTAAATCCTATTATCTCAAACGGTCAATGATGTATTTAACCATATTATCAGACAGATGTGAATGCGGCAGAATGAAAGCCACTCACACATTTACTTCATCCTGAATGACTTAAGGAATGACCTAAGGAAGTAGGCCTACAGGGCATCTCATTCAGACACCAATTTTATTTCTTGAATGTATACAGTAAGTGACTTTCATTAACTAATCTAAGATTCTGATGAAAGCCCATTTCTGACAGCTTGACATTTTCCCCTTCTAAAAAGAAAATAAGCCACATCTGGTAGAATCCACTGATGGCTAAGAGACTGCTACTATTTAAAACTTAAAATGCAAATAGACTACTGGCAGAAACAGAAAAGATGACCTGCAATAACTTTTGAGTCATACTTAAGCACAGGAATTTTGGTTTTGGTGACAAACACAACCACCACCACATTAAGGCCTCATATAACTGGTACAATTCACCTTGAATTCAGGCCATGAGAGTTGCCTTTGGTCATTGACTGTACACAGAGAGATGATGACATGATCTAAAAACCTCTTTTCCTATTGGAAAAGCTAGTGTCAAACTACATGCGCCCTATTAACACTACCAGCAAGCTACACCTGTACAGCACACAGAAGAGATGTGTGCAAACCAGCAGCGCACCTGGCACTAGACAAAAGCATGGGTTTTACCATACAGGGAGGCTCATATGCCAAGATGGCCACATCAGCTAGACCACACTTCTTCACATCCCTGATTAACATACGTGTTGCAGTGGAGGTCTGCAGAATAGATGTGGCCGAAGATAACAGCCACAGCAAAGTTCCTCACTCTGCATCGTAAACAGGGTTTTGATTACAATATTTCAAAAACCACTGAGAATATCTGACAGTTATTGCTCTTCCTACTATTCTGTGCTATGCAGAGATGACTACAGTTTGTATTTAAATGATTGAATTAGGATGAAAGGAAAACTAGCTCCAGCCATAAACCAGGTGGCCCCCTTCAAATCAAAGCAGATGCAACGAACAGAAAAGCTTGTGAGACGTCAATTCTCATGACATCTACAACTGCAGTCTTGAATACTGCCTTCTCTTTTCAGTTATGCCAAAACATCCTGAGCCTGATCTTCAGCGCTCCCTATTAAATCATGTCTACCTTCTAAGCAGTGAATGTGTATCATGACAAACTATTGCAGTATTTGTGATGTAAGGGAAGTGTCCCCAAGGCCTAGAAAGAGACACTCAAGCGGCTTATTTTTGCCTGTCAGAACACAATGCCAGTTTCCATAAGATTAAAAAAAAAATCTAAACCAATATTTAAAGGCATACCAAAACATATGGACCTCTAGCCAAACTGCAATGTAATTCACTCTCTCATGGGACTAAAACCAAGTTTCATGTACAGAAAATGCCTTTTCCTGGCTATGAAGTCAACCCTAGAAGAGTATTATGTACTGGTAATACTTCCAGATTCACCTATGTCAAGTATTCACAAAGTGCAGCTTGAGGAGTTCTGAACCACAGTTCTTTACCTGTATGCTTTATTCTTGCTTTTAGATGTGGCTGACTGAGATTAATTATTCTAACAGGACAGAACCCAAATTGACTATTCTTTTTGAACACAGATAGGAATTTCTAGTTTTGTTCCTCAGAGGCATTCTGTCCTCCCTATCTCGTCTTTGAAGTACCATCACACTGTAGCAACAGAAGAGGTCATTCTTCCCTGGAACATTGTGTCCTGTACACAGCAGTCAGTAAGAGCATAAGAACTACAGCAGCAGAGATTAAACTGTAGCTGTGTAAAATATTTTTTAACACTAAAAGAGTGTGCTGTGCAATACAACTGAAAACAAGACAACCCCTAGCAAAATTTTTAAAACTTTTCCAAATGTTAGTTTAGTCTTTGAACTTATTCTTTACTGCATCTAGCATGGTTCATCTTGCTATTCTGAAACTTGCAGCAGAAACATGACAGGCATTTTGACGAATTTTAAGTGTGCCTGTAGCACTCAGCTGAGAATGGGTATGGAATATTTCAAATCGGTTGTAGTTAGGAATGATTAGACAGGAAAAGTGGGTATAAGATGCCAAAGCATGAGCATCAAGCCTTCATTTCCCACTTTTTTAGTCTGCCAGACCAACTAGATTATTACCAGGGTTACCTGCAGCTATGCCCACAACAGCAATTCCCCAGTGGACTACTATACCATTGACTGCTCAAGGCAGAGATCATCTGCTGCTGCTGGCTCCCCTGCTGCTGAACAAGTCTCCATTCTGGCAGATGCTCCTGCTTTTCACAAGCCACTGACAGTCTAATGGCCCCATTTCTTCTACCTCCTGGGACCCCCGACCATCTGCTTCTTTCAGGGGAAGCTGGGGGAACCACATACACAATAACTACTCCTTTCTTTCGAGTTCTTGACACACCACAGAGTGACTGAACAAAGCTGCCACCCTACAAAGCTGTATGGTTCTAAAGCAACTTACGAGACTATCAATCTTTGAAAAAGACTATCATAATGTAATGCCACGTGGTTTCCAAATATACCCAGGTGTTTCCAGAAAGACAGAACGAAGTGATTAAAAAATTTCTGGATGGTGTCAGTCTTCTTTTGCAAGACATCGCTGCTGTGCCTTAAAAGATAAAAAGATGTATCGTTTCTGCTGGTATTTTTCCTGGCTTTGGTTAGAACCCTCATCTTATGTATTTGTTTCAAAACAAAAAGAAAATAAAAGATGTACACTACAACTAGAAAACATTCCAAAACCAAAATAAAATCACGAAGCTTCATACAGGAAATGTGGGAATTGGGCTTAATGATCACTAATCGTTCTCTGTGGTCCATGAGCAAATTTTCACCCAAACTCCACCATCCTGCAGCCATTCACCAGCAGATGGTAGCAGCCTGCTTGTCACTTGTAAAGGAATTATAGCATTCTTAGCCAGGGAAACAGCACTCAAGCTCTCATGGGAAGAGAAATTCCTTTTGCTCAGTAAGCAGCCTGCTTAACCTCCCCTGCTTGAAAGAGCTGAAGGCTGGTACTTGGACTGTGCTCCCAATGGGAGGTGCCAATGGATAGTAATCATTGCCAGGCATCTAATCAACTCCTGGCTTAAATTAAAAAAGAAAAAAAAGAAAAAAAAAAAGGAAAAAAAACCTCAAGGTAAAAAAAAAGAAAAAGAACACACAGTGAAGATTGATTCAGAGGTCCTATCTCCACAATTCATCTCTAGCCACAAGGCACATATATCTCACTTAGAATAGGCTGGAGAGACTGAAAAGTGCCATTTAGAAGAGACACTCCATCCCTTGAACTAAATTATCAATAGCATTAAAGCCAGATACATTGTCTCTACCTCTCCATGCTATTAGCAGCCCATTTCTTCCTGGCTACAGCTCATCATTCTCTGTCTACCAAAATGAAGTAACACCCAACCTGGAAGTGTGAACAGTTGGGGGACAGCTACCACAGCAGCAGCAGAACTGGTCTGATTTATTCAAAATACTAAACCATCCACTAGCTAGATTTCTTTTATTTAAGGTTTCCCCCCCCCCCCCGCAATTTGTATTCCTTCACTACTACAAGAGTAAACTCTTTTGACAGCACACTGCTTTAAATGTAATAAATAGGGGTGAGGGTTCTGGGTACCTTTTTTTGTCTCCCTCAGATTTGTACCCAACTCCACGTAGTTACATAAACATGTCCTGAACTACCTATCTTTCTCCCAACCAAGCACAAGCTCTTCGGCTTGTGAAAAGAAGTGACCCATGCTGCTCAATTAAAACACACACCTTAAGTTTTCTCTTTAGCTCTGCACTGACAGAGATAATATCTTTGACTAAGAGTACTGGAATCCCACAGTGGACAGGGTTTTGCTGGTGGGAGGACGGGAGCTGCCAGACCAGCCTTTCCAATATATAGAATATATGTAGAATATATATGGGCAGCAGCAGGAACAGCTGCTTAGAAGCAGAAATTAATTGCTTCTGCCTAACACTACTGTAAAGTGTTTTCAGATGATTCCTCCACTATCTTTCTTGTGGAACAATTACCAAAGCAGTTTAAGCAAGGGCATTCACAACAGATGCAACTGTATCATATTTTCTACTGTCTATAATCTAAAGAGTCTTTTCTTGCTGATCAGTTGCTTCTTTCAGTTTGCTCACCTGCACCCCACACTCAGGTCTCATTCTAACTTCCTCTCTTCCAAGCACCAGTTTTTCCCTTGCTCTGTTTTCTTCATATTTCCCTTTGCTTTGCTTTCTAGGTATCTCCTTGTTTTTCCCCTTCTTGCATACCAGTGTCAAGAATGCATAAACAGAATAAAATGGAAAGCAACAACTGAAGGTTACTAAAAAAGAAAAGCAAGAAAAGAATGAAATATATGTGGCATTAATTATACAGGTACAAGTCTTCACTTTACATGTTATATGCATTTTTCATATTCTCTCCTTCATCTGTTTAAATTATAAGCTTTTAGGAAAATAATTGCTTCTGTATAATTGCACTGCACAAATGCAGATGTAAGATAATGAGGATTTCAGAGTCAGCTGCAATATTAGGAAGGAGGGCCTTCTGACTATTTCTGATTAAACAGTTGGCAGGCTAGGCAGAGGGTCAGATTTAATATCCAGGCGAAAGGGCAACAGAAGCAGCAGGCAGCCGCATTCTCTTTCCTGGAAAGCAGAATGCAGAGAGACAACTTACTCCAATAAGCTATGAGGAAAACTAAGAAAAAAAAAATTAAAAAAAAATTGTACTGTTTGGTATAGGAGAAAGGAATAAGTGATTTTCGGAGACGGCTGCAAAAAGGGATTGAGATGAAAAAAGAGCAGGGTAGGCAGACATTTTTAGGAAACAGGAGAGGAAAACAGCACTTTCACTCCGATGTGCAGATACTGGTTAATGAAAAAATCTGCTTATGTGACTGGGGCTAGATATAACAACCGGTATTGAAGGACACAGAATTACTAGTTTCCATTTCTTGTCAAACAATTTAAGTTCTCCAAAAACCAGGCACAGAATATCAGAAAAATGAACCCCGGAACTGAAAAGATAAAACCCCTTTAAATGTTCATTATTAAAAGGTATCTCTTGTCAGTGATGATATGCTCCTGTAGCAAGCAAATCATGTAATAATAAAGGAAAAATAGTCACTGAAGTAAAACTCGGCAGCTATCTTCAAGTCAAGAAACTAAGGACAAATTTAGATTCCAAGATTTCAGCAGACAAATCAGTGATCTGGAAGATGCTATACTAATAAAGCTGCATTAGGAAACACAGTAAAAAGTCAGAACTGCAGTGCTGCACGGGCTGCTGAAGCACAAAGGGAAGCTGCAGCTCAAAATGGATGGCATAAAAAAAAACCACCAGAAGAAATACAAGAACTGAAAAATGTCTTAAAAAAGGGAAATCCTACTCTACATACAAAACTGATTAAAGCACAAGAGAAGCACTTGAAAGAAGAACAGAGCATTCTATTTCTCTCAACTTGAAGGAAAAAGAGAAAGTAAGAAGAACAGAAGTAAATGGTTAGTTTTGACAAGGAATGATTTGCCAGCAAAATTTTCTAAGGTCCTATGCAGACACTTTGGTTATACAACTGTATTTATACTCTCAAAATGGGGGGGGAACAATAAGGTGTGAAAACTTGTGAAGTTTGTAAAACCACCCAAGGTAGTCAGATCTCAAACGGATGGTAAAGAGCCGGATAACTATATAATAAAATGGAGATGAAAATTAATGTTAAGTGCAAAGTGATACACATGGGGAAAATATTTTCACCTATACATATACATGATGACAGACTAAATTAGCTTTTACTACTCATGGGAAATGTGTTAGTAGACATCCTGGACAGAAACATCATGCAGTCCCTGCAACCACAAAAAAAGAGACAGCTAGAACGTAAAAAGTTATCAGGAAAAGAAATCAATAATGAAACCCAAATTTTCATTACATCTATCTGTTACGCTTGTAGTATCCTGACATCTCAATATTGTGGTGGTTCTGGTCACCCTATTAATAAAGGAATACAACAGCTAATTTAAAAAGTAGACATATCACAGCGATAATTAGAAATGTAAAGAGCTTCCATATGAGAAAAGCCTAAGTATTTTGCAAAGAAGGTAACTGAAGTGGGATTCAGATCTACAGAATCAAATACGGTGTGCGTAAGGGAATGACTCTTAGCCATCTGGAAGAAGGAAGAACAAATAACAGGTTTAAATTTAAAAGAAATCCACTTTTTTCCACACAACAAGTAATTATTAAACTCTAAATGTCATTGCCAAAGAATGCTGCACTGGCCAAAAGATAAGAGTTCAAAAACAGATTAGACAAATTCATCCAGGATAGGTATGCCACTGCCTGTTAAACACAGCGATGTGAAAGAGACTACTCTAAAGCTGTGATTGCTGAAAGGAGGGAGAAAAATATGCAAGCAGCACCCTGTAGATGCCTGGTTTACTACACGTCTGAAGATAACTGCTCCTGGATACTGTTGGAGACAGGACACCACAGCAAAACATACTTTTGCACCCGCCTGGAATGGCAGTTCTTTTGTAGACCAAAAGATTTGATTGTGAAATTCCACAATGAACAACAAAAAAACCCCCATGATTATTAAAAAGAATGTAGGCACCCAGAAACTGTACTGTTAGGTTACAAGTTTAAGACTTTTCAGTCTTACCTCCCTAACAGGAAGGCTGAGCTAAATTGTAACACCATATAAAAGGGTTGAAATTTGATCTAAGAGATAAATTCATGTTCACTACTCCATACTAGCCTGTTTCATTCACTTAATGGAGTGATCAAAGGCTTAAATGTGCATGCACATACTCTAGGAGATGAGACTGGTGAAAAGCTGAGAAAAAGTCATGGAGGAGGATGAACCCTCCACAGGTCTTAAACAACGGAAGGAGAAAAAAAACGCAAATGAAATAAGGACCAGGCATAACTGAACCAGAATAGAGGTTAGATACTTTAAGAGTAAACTGATGGTTAACTAAAACAGATCTAGCAAAATTAACAAAAAATAGTAACTTTTAAGTGGCAATGAAAGAGCATGTTTAATTTCAAATTTAACAGGCTAAGTACACACCTTTGTAGCCATTTCATATTTTAAAGGAAGTATTAAAATAATACATAGACTACCAAGTCCAAGAACACAAGAAATGCATAAATCTTGTTTCCCTTGATGACAACGAGCCACCCTGAATGAGAGAAACATTTCAGACAACCACTTATAAGTATAGGGATTTGAATTTGCTAAAGTATGCAAGTCTAGCAGAAAAAATTATACAGTTTATGTTATCTTGACTATTCATTTGGGGAATTAAATGTGCAACAATAAGTGCAATTTAGTTACGAAAAGGTCTGAAAGATAGAAGAGCAAACTTAAAAGAGGATAAAGAAATTCAAATTTTCAAGCAGTGATTATGTGATAAGGACATAGAGTTGTGGGAACAGCATAGTCAGCAAGACAGAGCATTTACTCCAGTTAGATTTTCTGCCCGTGCTAGATTTCTTTCCCAACCATTTTGGGATTACAGGAAAAATCCAAATATATGGTGAATTTCTATTTAGCACAAGGTCTACCGAGTGCAGTATAAAACAACAGTAAAGCAACATAACCACCATAAAAGAAGAGGTTTTGGATAAATTAAATAAATTACCAAAAGCTCTCCCCTATAAAGCAATACTTTTGAATATCAGTGACTGAAGTGACATAAAAAAAGGAAAAAACTGATGTAAATAAGAAAATGCAATAAACTCAAGGAATTTGTTTTCAAGAGGCAAACTGCATGATGGAACCAGTTTTTCTCTAGGGGAAAGAAAAAAAGAGATGATGCTTGGAATTTACTAAAAGGCTCAAAGAAAAAAGGTCTAGTTCATTAAGGACACAATCACTGTTATTAGTGGCAGTGCATTCAACAGAAACAAAACCTTTGTAAAGGCTTAAAAATACAGAAGTGCTTTTGAGCAAGGCAAACTGTAAACGGAAAAGATTTTGACAAGGTATTAAATACCTATGCAACCTGGCAGGAAAAAGGGTGCAGCACAAATCCAACCCTGCCAACAACTCAAAGGCTTGTAACACTGGACAGAAATAAACCATTTGTCATTATTTGTAATAATATGTGCAAGCCCTTGTCATAAACAGAGCCCCACTGTGCAAGACACTTCAGTAATACAGAACAAAGCGTTGGTGGATGCAAAGGGATGAAATAGGAATGGTGTGACTGAGCCAGCATCGTTGGGCAGAGTCCATCGCAGCAGCAGGCTAAGCATATCCAATTGTTCATCAGAAATCCCAGACAAGAGGGGCTTTGAAGAAATCCATGAAGGAAAACAAAGGTAAATGTGCAGGGTTTTGAAAGTGAGGCGCTTTATTCAGGAAATTATAAAATTAGCCAGGATGCACTGATTGGAAGGAGATCATAAGTTCTTGGAACTAAAAGAAAAAGCAGCAGGATGAAAGCAGGTAAAATAATGATGAGTAACTTATGTTTGAGGCATAGGAAAAGAGGAAACTGGCAGATGAATATGAAAGAAATAGGTATGCAAAAATGACAGTTTAGAAAAAATGTTTGTAACGTATTCCAAATGGACACTTACTCATTAGTAACAATACCAATTCTTAAATTAAGGTCTAAAGAGACACTCCTATTGCACAGTCAAAATATATTCCACTGCAAGCAAGGATAGGTGAAAAAGATACAGTGCGCATCTTACTGGAAAATGAACAACTTGTCTCTCTAGAAGAAGGGTAGCAAATAAAAATACTACTCAGTATGGTTAAAGAGAGAACGATGAGAAGACGACAAGTCTTCCAGAAGGCTACTGAAGCAGTAGCTGGTGGCAGAGCCATAAAGTGCACACAAGTGTTCCTGAGGTCACTAGTGGCTGTTGCTACCACCCAGGAAAAGCAGCCAAAGATGAGCAACAGCAGCAGGTGAAATTAATCCAAGAGAAGAGGTAAAGGTGCAATGCTTGGGGAAGGAGAAGTGCCTGCGAGTCAGTACATCTCTCTTTAGTGATAAGCTGTCAAGTAGCACATCAGTGTTAAAAAAAAAAAATTGAAAGGAAGATACAAGCTCATGAACTACAGCAATAAATAGTCAATCAGAGCTGAGGAAAACTAAACAAATTAGTAACACACATTGATGAAATTACTTCAGATACAGAGACGGTGCTCTATGTAAAATAACGCTGGCTGGCCAAAAATCTGAATGGGTTTAAAGAGGAATATGTTATTTCACTATTCAATAATCATCAGGAAAAAACCTACAAACCATAATGATATATGTGCTGCTTAAACTGCCCATTACAATAATAGCTACTTTTCATGAATTCTAAACTGCATTTATTCAAAAATATCTAGGGTCAGTAGCCTTGCCAGAGACACACAACACAGAAAAATTTCATATGAGCTAGCAGCAGTTTAGAAGCGGCAGCAAATATAAATAGCAGCAGAAGTCCAAGGCCGGATGGCATTCCAGCTGGATATTACAAAGCAGCTGAGGCAGTGTCAGTAGTTTCCTTAAAGGACAGGCTTAATGTTGTTCTAGGGGAAGAGCTTCCTCCATCTAAGGATTAAAGAGCTGTGTGGTTCTCCCCAGATCTGAAGGGAAAAAAACCTAATCAAGATCTTTCAAGCTCAGAACACTGCTGAATCACGGTAAAGGCAATAGTACTATGAATCTATTTGCAAACCACAGCTTCACTTTTTATAAATCTAGATTTATCTATAGTAAGATAAGAAGGACTGGTATGAACCATAGACTATTAGAAATAAGTCAGTGTGCAAGATCAAAGAGAAGTTTCAAACTTTTTTCACCTGAGGCAGAAATTGAAGGATACAGGCATTTTTGTTTGGTTTTTAATTTATTTTAGACAGGCACACCCTCTTCTCACTTCTTATTCCTCCATCTTCTGAAGGCTCTAGCCCAAAAGCAGAAGAGTAAGTCAGCAGTAAAGTCATCTTTGTTAGACAGCTTGAGACTCAGAATGGAAAATTCTGCTTTTGGCATTACCCTTGAAGCTATTTGTCCAGAAAACTGAATTTATTGGTAACTATTCAAAACTCCTGTTCCCCAGGAACTGCCTCTGCAGATTTCTGTCTGCTCAGAGGAATAGTACCATGTGGCATCACTAAAGAACCTTATTCTCTCCAATGATAATGTGTGACACTTCAAAGGAGGAATAATTAAATTTAAGTGTAGAAGTTAAGACTGCATTAAAACCTCATAAAACAGTTTTATGTACCTATAATGTGGGCACTGGATTTTTTTCTAATCTAACCTAAACAATTTCCTAAAATTAACATCTAAAAACATTTGTTGGTTTTCTGGAAAGCATTGGTTATGCATTGTGTCAACCTTGAAATTTTAGTGATTGAACTTAACTTGAAGAGTTATTCCCCCATAAAACACTTAACAATTAAATATAATAATTAATTTACATATGGTATCAGTAGATTCACATTAGGATCTTCAGCATTTTAACCTTCTACAAGAAAAGAGAAAGCTAACACCAGATGAACACATGACAAAATATTTTTATTATCTTCTGTGGACCTGACTAAACAATAGATGAACAAACTTACCTTCCTCCCATTACATCTATGCAACTAAAACATGCAACCTTGTATCAGCTCCCTAATCTTCCCATTTAATTAAGAACATCTGACAATTTAAACACATACTGTACTTTCAATTTTCAAAGCACCCTACAAATTTGTCTTAATGGTCACAAAATAAGTGGTTTTAAAGCCTACTTTACAGAATAATTAAATGACTTGTCAAAAGCCATGTAGAGAATTTTTGACAGCACAGGCACAAAGTCTGAAAAGTTCACAACTCTTAAACCTGAAGTACATGAAGTTGCCTTTCCTTCTCATCCCCACTGCCCCTTCTTTTTTCTTCCTTTAAGTTTCACATTGAGCAGCAGTGTCCTTTAGAGAAAGTCCCCATTTCAGAGATTCATGCCAGGACACCCTCCTCCTTTTTCCCCTCCCTTACTAGCAAGTCTTTTATGAAGCTGGACATCAATAACTTTCTGAAACTTAGCAAGTGAGAGTTCTCACTAAGAATAAAGGATTCAGAGGTGCAAGAAAAGCTGCAATTAACAGCAGTATAGTGCAAAGCACCACCGACACGACATTTTATGAAATGATAAGCCATGACAAAAAGACAAACATACAGCTGAGTTAGAACTAAGGGACCTAAGCATAAATCAAAAGAAAACATGCAAGGAGAAATAGAAAAAAAAAAAATCACTGTAAAGACCGCACAACCAGTTTTTAACATCAAGATTTAGTGTTTTCTCAAACAGAAGGAAAGCTTAGGACAGACAACAATTAGCTGATTGAGATAAGAGGTAAGCATGTTTATGCTACAATCGGTTGTGCAACCAGACCTCGAAGACAAATGCAATCTATTTTTACCACTGGTAGCTCAGGTACTGACAAACAGTGCAGCTGCAGCATGCAGAGCCCTGGACTTTGCCACTCACCACAGTCTTTGTGTCTTGAGTAGGGTTGGTATTTTTACACCAAAGTCCTATTGCTGTTATGTCTACTCTTAGCAACAGTTCAGCAAGTTTGAAGACAATTTAAGTAGATCTACATGATTGAAGTCACACCCTGAGCACGGCTAGAATTTCTCAAAAGAAACTGCAGCTATTTTAGTCCTTTTAATTGAAGAGAAATGCCTGCTTTAGGTTACTCCAGGTGGCAAATTAGGCCAGAGGAGGGGAGGAAGCATCCAGTCCCTACTGCTTCTAGATCATAGAAATAATAACAGTAATGAAACCCTCCTACATTTTCATATGTCTAGACAACTAGATGGTTGCACTTGACATCAGTAATAAATGCTGCAAAGCTATATACATTTGAAAACCACCTTAGACAAATATTAAAATGTACCTTTTACTGAATTTACTAGTTTGTGTAATTAGTAATATCATTCTGGAAAAACCTATCTGAAGGCATGGTCTTGACCAGTCCACTCACTTCCAGACCATTTTAAGACATCAGTTTGTACTTGTACAACCTGCTGCCCCCTCCTATCCCTACCTGGGCATTTCCCTGTATCAGTATGGACACTAAGAGTCAAGAAAGCTGGTTCAGCCAAAAAATTAGCTTCACAAAAATGAGGGGGACAGGAAGAGGGTGGGCAGAATTTGCTGGCCAGATCAGCTACCTGACCTGGTTCAGTCACAAAGCAGTAGTGCTGGCAGAAGGGGAGGTGGGGGGGAGAAGAATGGCTTCTAAAAGCCCTAACTTAGCGTAGATGAAATTACCACCATATTTCATCTTCACAACAGACTCCTC
Organism: Strix aluco; assembly: GCF_031877795.1. Classification (NCBI taxonomy): domain Eukaryota; kingdom Metazoa; phylum Chordata; class Aves; order Strigiformes; family Strigidae; genus Strix; species Strix aluco. The sequence continues at coordinate 32,745,312 of NC_133935.1, forward strand.
AGTAGAGCAGAAGGGGTTTAAAAGGGACACTCTTCACTCTTTTGCACCTTTAACAGCAAAGGAGCCTTCACCTTTTGCTGTATTCCTACCTCTCCCTACCTTCATCTTATTCCACTTACTAACTCATCTATTTCACTTCCCCCAGCCCTTGCCCTGCACTCATCTTTCCTCTAATTTACCCCACCATGGCACAAAGAAATCAAGGATACTCTCATAGTAAAAATGGGAATTTCATCAAGTTCAGGGGGGGATTCTGAAAAAAAGTTTTTATTGTGGCAAGGAAGGGGATAAGACTATCAAAACCAGCATTACAGTGAGAGCAACTTGGAATTTCAAAGGGCCCTTTTGAGGAAGACGATTATTTTTGAAAACTCCCTACATGAGGACTAATCCACAGGCATGTCCATGTCCAGGCTGTGCTGTTTTGGCCATTTGCTGCATTTCCTGCTTCTATCTCCCCTCCTGGCTCAACGCTGCAGTAGGAATGAGCTGTTGAGGTCAACTAACACCAAAATTCCCATCCCCATATTCCCCAAACAACTTTGCAGCCACATCTCCAGCTACATACCTTCTCAACATGGCTCAAGCCACTTATGCTCACCCATAGCTTTAGCAATCCAAGACTGCTGTTAAATGCTAATTGCTTCCTAATGAAAACTAATCATCATGCAATTAAACTTTAATCACTAAGCAGCTGGCTGAGATCCAGTCTGTAACAATGAAGGTTCATTAATAACTTTGGAAAAAAGTGGTCTATCCATGAAGACTATCCTCTACTTCACACAGTCGAGCTAAGTGCATGAAACTGTTTGAAAAATATTTCCTCTGTCAAGAAAGAAACACTAGCCAGAGCATAAGAGTGTAAGAGTAGCATAGCCTAGATTATGTGAAAAGGATGGTTTTTAAGATTCAGGGAACCCAAACTCTGTTCCTAGCTTCTTCCATAACCTCAGGCAAAGCACGCAGCACAGACAGAACCACTTTTCTCCAATTCTTGTCTCTACAGAGTAACAAGGCAAAAAACTGAGTTTTAATTTTGCTGTAGTTTCTAAAATTATTACATGAATACTCATCATACTTCAGTTTTATTTTTACTCATCTTTCTAAATCTAGGGAAATTAATCTAACCTCTTTCAGAACATATTTCTCTAATTAAAAAGATATCGGGGTTATATAACTAGGTTTATAATGGGCAGATAGATGAAAATTTACTTTTGAAAAGAAAAAAGCTTCAAAACTGCTTTCTGTATTGTATTTTTAAAAAATCTCACACCACCATCAGTAAGTGCCTCAGTTTTGCATGCACCATTCCTACCCCAGCGTGGCTACTGCACAAAGCACTACGCTTATATAGCTTTTTATGAACTTGGTTTGCATGGCAGTGTTTGAAGAGCTTTTTTTTATTGTGAATGGTAAAACATTAGTATAGCTGAAGCATTATTTTTGCTTATTTGGTGATCAGAGGATTCAGGGTAATATTTATTTTAAAAATAAAACAGAGAAACTGTATTTTTTATTTAAAAGGTCTTACAAAAGACAGAATATAATTCTAATAATCCATACAGTATTATATAACAGAAAGACATGAATTCTTACCTCCAAAAATTAACCTCTTATCAAACTGAACAAGCAAAGAAAGATTAATAAGAAACAATTTTTTCAAAATCAGGGAAAGCATTTTTTTTAAGGTTTGCATTGTCTCCTCATTGTAATCAAATATAGGCCATTTTAAACAGGAGTGGAGCAGAATAAAATTCTGAACTTCAGTTCTTGAATATCCTTCAACACTTATTAGTAGCATTCTTCTAATGAAGTTAAGGGGATACAATTCAACTGACTACCATCTGGAATTAGTCTTAGTTAAAAAAAAGTTAGTTCAGTTTAAATTAACAAAACAAAACACAGCCCAGTCCCCCTCCCCAATTTTGGGGAATCTTAACAACCTTTTTGCCAGCACAGCTTAAAAGACCCAAGCTAAAATGACACATAAATAGATTGTATTCACTCACTATTGAGAATTTAGCAACAGTTTGGCATCTCTACAGTAACCGGCAACTTAAATCTTACAAAAGACTGTGTGAGCTTGTGGATAGCCAGACAAAAAGCTCTCAAGCTTTGTTTAGAAATCTCCTGCACAGAGAAGGCCCCATTCACATTTGAAAGAGCTTCTTCAAAATTAAAGTTACTTAAATGTATTTTTAAACAAAAATTCTACATAGATTTCAAGGATCCCTGATGCTTTATAGAAAGGCTGCAACTGTGGAATGAGCAAGCTCCTTTTTACATACAAGTTTCCAGTGCTCCTGGCTACAGCTAATGTAAGTGATTAAACATCCTATTCTTTCCCAATGCTCCATTGTCAGTAAATCTATTTTCCGCTTTCCTCACTCCACATGCTAGACAAACAGTAAAATGTAAAACCACATGCAAGCACAGACATAATGCCCATACTTTGGGATAAACTAATGGCAAAGGAGTCTGCTAGTGAAGATGCACAGAAATTACTTCCCTGCCTACCATTAATGCTCTCTCCGCCCCCATACAAAAGGTCAAAATTGGAGAAGTCTTTCCTCTTTTCCCAATCTTGTTATGTTTGAGACCTTAACTAAACTGTACTTCCTGCCATATACAAATCCATGATCATTGCACCAGCTTTACCTGATTTCTACTCACAATAAAAGCCAAGGATAGGCAGCTTCATTTCACAAATGTAACTAATGGCTTCCAATGACTCAAGATATTGAAATACATGCATCGGAAATGTAGATGTAGATTCTGTCTACTCACCTCTTCAGCATTTGAGGCTTGTGATACCAATACACAGAGCTGCTGTAAGCTATGAAGTGCTGTAGCACCCGTCATTCACACTTCTAGGTCCCTACCAGAGGAAGGCAATGAACTGAGATACAACAGGGGCTCCTACCAGGTTCTCATCTCTGTGGCAGCACACTCTTACAGACCAGGAGTCATGACAGCACAGAGAGTTTCAGTAGCACAGCAGATGGCAATGCCTTTCTGAGAACACTGAATCTGAAGTTCATTATTCAGCCTGTCTTTCAGAATTCTCCACCCAAAATTTCATGCTTCCTTATTTTTGTAACACTGCGGAAGAATATTAAAGATGCTGCCATTTCCCGAGGAATGTAAACGAATGTTAAACTAACTGTACTAAGGACTGTCTTCAAGAAAGCGAGTACATTTCCAGCTCAGGCAACCAGGTGTTTGGACACAGTCCGTCAATGAAAACCAAGAACTCAATCACTTTAACTGAAATTGTAGAAGATGCCTCAAGATTCTATAGCGCTCCTCACTTGAAGGGTTAAAGCATACTAAAAGCTGTTGCCAGAGATAAAAATAAGCACATAATGTTCTCAATATACCTGCTAACAGGCAGGTTTTGAGTTCATTACTGGTTTCCCTTTCCCCACAGTGAAAAATTAACAAGCTCCGATATCACTTCTTCCTACTCTGGAAATTTCTCCCTACTATTACAGACCTGGGTGTAAGAAACACAGGTTTTCCTTCCTGTGTTTGTCAGGCATGTGGTCTTTGAAGCAGCAGATTATTATTTCAGCTGAACCTTGACCTGATGCAGAACTTGAGGGGCTTTTTCAAGAGGAAAAAAAAAAAAGAAAAAAGAAAAAAAAATATGTCAGGTTCTGCACTTTTTTCTTCTCTAAAAAGAAGGATAATGAATAAAAGGTCAGCATTCATCTCCCAATACTTAGAAGCAGTAGCACTGTGGGCCTAAAACACTTTCAAGTGGTGGTGTCACCCAGGCACAATTTTGTGTTACGGCTAACTTGATCTAATTGTTATAATTATCAGTGGAAAGGGCTCTCCCTGTCAGATGCAGCAAACATGGTTCAGAAAGTAAACGGATTCAGATGGCTGACCTGGCACAAAGATCCCCCACTCCAAGGTAGTTTTCTGAGGGATTAGCTAGGTAAAAATCAACCCACTGTGCAAACGCACAGTTGGTAGATCTAGCACAAGGGAAACAGAGGGAGCAAGCAGCTTGCAAAGAGGATAAAGTAGGATCACCCCTCTTGACAGCAACTCACTCCCAGCCTGGCTTAGGGATAAAGCACACCTGTGCCAGATGAGACATTCAGAATAAACTGGCATCTTTAGACTCATGGTAATATACTACTCAGGTTTCTGCAGCTAGAAACAGTTTTGCTTTGTTTTCCCAGAAGTAGCTAACCTTCCACAATTTTCTCAGTTCATACTGATTCCCTAGCTTAGGCATTTGATTAGTCAGTTAGGAACCTTTTAAAAGCAATTACTTACAGAGTGTGGGAGCATTTTTGTTAGGCTTTGATTTCCCAAATCTGAGAATATAAATAGCTTAATTCCTAGTGATCCCTCTAGGCACTTTTCTTTACCCAATTCACAGCTAGGGTCCAGAATGGTAAACAAAAGAAAATGGTTCTGTGAAAGCAGAGTAAACAAAATATTATAGGTAGGCAATCCTTATTTCCTCTATGATACAGATTTCCATAGATAAGATACTGTGGGAGATCAACTATCAGGAGTCTTAAGTGGTCAAGAACAACTTTTCTGTGTGAAACCAGTTCTCTCTGAAATCTGGACAGCATATGTAAACCTACCACCAGCCCTACAAACTAACAAAGGCACACTCAACATGAGCCAGAAAGTTGCCACTGCCCAACAGTAATGAAAAATTCAAGTATCCAAGTATCAGTTTGCAAAGAACGAGACATGCATTTAGGTTCTGAACTTCTGTGAGCCCGTATGTGGTTTTTAAGAACCTTCTCCAAAGTCCGTCTGACTTTCTGAACAGCTTTGTTAACAGTCCTAAAGCAGGTAGATTTCTCCTCTTTAGGTAAACAACAGGCTTTGAAAGATAATCCATGGAGAGTTGGACAGACAAAATTCCAGATTGGTGAAAGAAAGCCCAGAATCTCCTTCCATTATACCGTAGATCAACGGACAGATTTTACTCTTCATTGCTTGTTACTCTGAAGTTCTTCTGACTGAAGCCCAAGATGATTCTTTCAACAAGCAGCAGCATAGGAAACAGGTTCGAAGGACTTCTTTCCATGTGTAAGGATTAAAAGATTACTCAAGCTGGGAATGAAGCAGTTTGATGAGAAAAGCATTAAATTCTTTAGACCTTTTAAAAGAGATCTTTGGATAAACAAGTTTTCCTTTCACAGAGCACCCTCAGCAGAACCAAAAGCTACATTTACCTTCAGCAAGGTTGATTCTGACTGTGGGGGTAGGGGGAGGTGCAACAGACAACTGACACCAAACCAAAAAAACCCCAGAAAGAAGTAACACATGTGCTAGGCCCGAACCTGTGTCTTGGAAAAAAGGTGTTTTATAAAAAAGTTTCCACAAAACAGCATATCACCTCCTAGTGAACAGCTTTTTAGAAAACAATGGTGGAACTATCTTCTTGGATTCTGCAACTCAACACAAAGACTGTTCTCTGCATTGTTCTTCTCTTCACTTAGAGCTTCTTAAATTTAATACTGAGAATAAAGACTATCAATTGTTTTGAACATTAAATCTGCTGACAACTACCAAAATGACTCCATAATTTTGCCAGTTTCAAAGGTAACCAAGATTTCAGCTTGCATGAAAATGAGTTTCTCATGAACAGGAAAACAATGAGAAGATAAACAAGACAGGAAACCATTTCCTTAAAGGTATTTATAGCAAACTGCATGCAGCTGTTAGTTTTCCAAATCTATAAATGCAAAGAAATGGTTGACATGCCTAAGAAGAGACACCAAAAAATTTCCAGAGGAAGAATATGGATATATTTTCAAAGCTGCTGCAGGAATACCTGCTGTAAGATTCTTAGTATCATAAGGCAAAGATCTTATCCCAAATCACTTATAATCTACTTTACCTAAACCTGGTGTCTGGCCACCTTCAATATTCGAAAGAAAGCATTTTATAGGCAACAGGATCATCCAGCACTAGAGAGACAGCATTTTTCCAGTACAAGATTTCATTAGCCTTGGAACCACAAATCTCTAACTGCAAGAAGGCCAGTTAACACCCCTTACTATGGTTTAACAAGCAGTTTAAGAGAGAAAGACAAAGTTCTTGGCAGGTGGGTCCATCCACTGGGGTATCTAATTTGAACCTCAAAATAAGGAGAAGGATTAAGCCATTCTGCATCTGAAGTAGCCCAATTAATCCAATCAGGTATTCACCCTCTCAGAACCAAGCAGAATTCTAGAGCAGCCAGAGTAAGAGGAACATCTTTTTGCCTTCGAGAAAGGCAGATTACACCACTTTGGAAACCAGCTGGATTGCCGCTTAGAAGATAATACATTCACACCATTTTTGGTCTAGGGCGAAATCAGACTTTAAGGAAAGCTCAAAGCTCAGGAAAGTCACATCACAGTTTGATAAACCTTTTTATGAGAATACCTTCTCATCTCAAATTCTTCTAGAGCATCTGGTACAAGCTGATCTTTGAGCAACCCCACGTACATTCTAAACCTTCCTTGAGATTGACTATGGGGTTGTTCTCAAAAAACTCCAGTAATACACAGATGTTTATTCATGTAAGAAAACAGAAAACTTAACATAGCAAGAAAAATGCTTCAAATTCCTTTCCGATTCTAGAAGGAAAATGAGAAACAGAGGTGTTTAGGGGAAAAAAAAAAACTGTAATAAGCTTCCACATGAGATAAAACAGGTGAGTTTGTGTGAGAAGAAGAAATGCAGGATGGGTTACTTATGCCACTACCTCTACATGACAGTTCGATGGTTTATGGCCTTTGACCAGAAGTTTAAGTTTCTTAGTTCTATACTAGGATGCTGCATAAGCAACAACAATGGAGTCAGATCTCTAAAGAAAGCATTTCAACTCAATGGTATGGATTCAGTTTAAATTTGGTGCACATTTGCCCTTTGTGGGTATTATAAACAGTTTACATAGATTTTTAATCTGGCAGTATTTCATTTGCACAGAATGCGTTACATACATGAATTATTTACTTCCAGGCTCATGACCCTTCATATACCATAAACTAATGCCTTTCCTTACCCTAGACCAAATCTAAGACCTAGACTCCTGCATGCTTGTGCGCACGTCTGTCTACTCTCTCCTGTTAGCAAGCAGCGACATGTTTTGCACATCTGCTTTTCCAGGGCACTAACACTGATGAACTGCATGTCAGAGGGAACAAAAAGAAAATGCACTTGCAAAGCAAGGAAGAGGTAAAGAAAAAGCATATGCAACAAGCATAAGAAATCAGCTGTCTGAGCCAGAAGGCTATCCTCAGGCAGCAGGGCAAAAAAGTCTAGTTCATACGGAGCCTTTCCACTGCCTGGGGATGGCTTCTGGCAGGTACACCTCTGAATACCCTGACTACCATCTTTGTGTTGCATGTAACCCTCTCTTAACTGAAGGGGGAAGGATATACTGCTTCCAGAGAAAAATACAGCATTACAGTTTGCTATAATAGGATAAAAAGGTTAAGGAAAAGGATAATGCTAGGAGAAAACCTATTCCATTATTTGTGACAAGAGGTGAAAGAGAAGGATGGATTACTCTTATGGATGTAACACAGAAGAGCTCAGCATTCAGCTAGGACACCTGTTACTGTGTTTGAATAAGGTGTAACAAAACAAAGCACACACAAGAAAATGGTCCCTGCCTCTGAAAGTTCAGAGTCTTATAACTAGATTAAAACTGGACCCAGACAGAACAGTGGAGAGCACTGAAAGGCTACATATTACTTCGCAGACGCAGAAAGTAAGCAGTATTTCTTACAGCCTTAAAGAGGAAGGATTAGGTAGAAATAACTTTAAAATCAAATGAGATTGCAAATCTAAGTGACAGGAAAATCAGGACAAGATGGCAGACAATGGATTAAGGATTAAGCAAAAGGCACATTTTAAAGTGAGAATCTGAGAACTCACAATGAGTTCAAGAACAATTTTTAGTTCGTGGCAGAAGAACATGAATCTGGAGCAAAAAGGAAGCTCTACAAGACTGGAAAAAAGTGACTGGATTACCAAAAACTACCCCCAAAGGCATGGTATTCCATGATAAAGGGAAGGAAAGCACAAACAGAACTTCAGCAAACCCCAAACAGAAATCTGGGAGTAATGAACAACAGCCTCTGCAAAGAACAGTAGAAAGAAAGGAGGTAATCAAAAGAGGACACAGATGGGAAACAAAGGTGGAACAACACTCCAAGAGCAGCACAGCTGATAGTGACAAATGTAGCTGACAGGGAAAGGAAAATCAAGTACTGGATCTGAAGCTTAGCTGGGAAGAGATCACTGTAAACACTGATTGCAATTGTAGTAGAGCACAATCGAAGCTGCTGTGGAGGACAAGAGCCTCAAACAATGCATTCAAAGAATTTTGAGATGAAAAAGGGGAAAGGAAATTAAGAGGTAGTTGAAAAGGCAAGAGAGACCACAGGCATTTTGTACACTTAAAAAAAAAAAAAAAAAAAAAAAACCCCCAAAAAACAGGAAACACTCATGTCTACAGGTACTATGAGGGAAAAGAAAAGCTAGGAGTTGAACAAGTGATTAAAGGAAAGAGGTAGAGAGAAAGGACACAAGGTTCAAGGGAGATAAGGAGATGTTCTTATATGGTGCCAATAAGGGCAGATGAAAGGGTTAAGAAGAGGAGGAAAAAAAAATTCTATTTGTGACAAGGAGATGATCATAATAGTTGGAAGAAAGTGATAAAGGGTAGTCCCAAGTGTATTCAGTCAGAAAGTCATAAAGATCCCATGCAGAGAAAGAACTAGATGTCAAACAACATGCAAAACCCATATAAAAATGTTGTGGATAACAGGCTACTATTTATCAAGTTTGATTAGAGCCTATCAGCATAGCACATTTCTGCTGGGCATACCCCCTTTGCAGGTACATGAACACAAAAAAGGATTGCTGGAGCACAACTCAAATGGTTTAAGAACTTGCAGAGACGGCATTTACTACTGGGAGAACAAGGATCATAAATGAAAGACACACCCTAAAAACAGGAAAAAGGGAAAATCAGGCTGGAGCGATCCAAATTCAAAATACTGGTGAACTACAAGACATATGAAAGCACAGCCACATTGCAAGCAGAATCCAAACAGTGGTGATCCTGAAAGAAACCTTGCAATTATCAGAGATAAGAAATTCAGCAGTTGCATCAGAACAAGCATGCAGGCACGGCTAGATGAAAACCAAATGAAATTAACTGACTTTGTTTAATGAGAGGCTAGAAACAAGAATGCAGGCCAAATCAAGTTAGGGCAAAGAAGCATGTAATTACTGTCAAAGAACAGTGAGTGAAAATGCAGAACGAGCCAGGAATCAAACCTGAAGAAAAAAGCTCACGGGGAGGAAACGAGCACACTGTATGTAACAATACAGAGTGAAGATAAGATGAAAACTGGATCTGAACAGTGTTTAGAAAAGGAAGAATCTGAAGGCAACAGGAAAAAGTGGTCTAGTGCCTCTTCCATGGTATGGCCTAGGACAGAAAGCATAATGCAAAAGGTAACCATAAATAAAGGGATGCAGCATACCAACAACAGCAAAGACACACACATAACTGTGACTTTAAAGTGTCAGCTTCTGTTTCAAAATCAAGAATAGCGAGTGTCTCCATCTACAACCAGGTGGCTGTGAACAAAGTTCTCCCTTTATCCCTCCTTTAATTTTACGTGTTTCTTCTCATTCATTGTATACTCGCATTTTGGAGAAAGTCAATTATCTGTATGATTTGTGGTATAGTTCGTATTGAATTCATCAATACTAAACCCATCCATGTTTCACTTGAAGCTTACAGACCTCTATGCGATTTTTCCTCTATCCACCTTATTTTGTAAGTGTGTTGAGTTTGTGTGAGTGGTAGGGGTTTTGGTAGCGGGGGAGGGGGCCACAACAGTGGCTCCTGTAAGAAGCTTCTTGAAGCTTCCCCGGCTCTGAGCAGGACCTCCCTCTGGCCGAGGCCGAGGCAATCAGCAACGGTGGCTACACCTCTGCGATAACATATTTAAGAAGGGGAACCTGGGAAGAGGAGTTGTGAGGGAAATACCTGTGCAAAACACTGAGTTAAGTTGAGGAAACCAGGAGGGGGGAAAATGTGCCAGAGCAGAGACTCACCATGGGCTGCAGGGGGGAGGGCAGGCTGTGCCCCTGCAGCCCATGGAGGTCACCAGTGGAGCAGATGCCCACCTGCAGCCCATGGAGGACCCCATGCCAGAGCAGGTGGCTGAGCCTAAGGAAGGCCAGGACTCTCCGGGAACCACACACTGGAGCAGTCTGTTGCTAGGAGGATTGCACCCAAGACAGGGACCTACACCGGAGCAGTTTATGAAAAGCTGTAATCCATGAGAAGGACTCGTGTCAGAGAAAGTTCATAGAGCACCATCTCCTGTGAGAGGGACCCCATGCTGGAGCAGGGGAGGAGTGTGAGGAGTCCTCCCCCTGAGGAGGAAGGAGCAGCAAAGACAACAGGTGATGAACTGCCCACAACCCCATCCCCTGCCCCTCTGCACCACTGTGGGGGAGGAAGTAGAGAAACCAGGAGCAAAGCTGAGAGGGGGAGGTGTTCCTACTCTGTTTGATTGGTATATTAGCGGTCACAGTGGTCAAATTAAATTGATGTTCTTTTTCTTTCCCAATGGAGTCTGCCTTTTGCCCATGACCGTAATTGGTGAGTTATCCCTCCTTGTCCTTATCTCCATCCCAAGCCTTTTGTTTTATTTTCTCTTCCCCATCCCTGAGGGGGAAAGAGTAAGCAAACAGCTTCCTGGTGCTCAGTTGCCCTCTGGGCTTAAACTATGACAGTAAGGACTGCAAATTCTCCTACAGTTGTATAATATGCAGTTCAGTCATGTAACATCTTCGGTTGGAAGAGACCCCTGCTGAAAGCAGAGCCAACTCTGAAGGTAACTTCAGAGGTAAAGTGGGTTGCTTAGGGCCTTTCCCAGTTACATTTGTGCATCTCCAAGAACATACATTCCACAGCTTCTCCATTGTTGCCCCTCAATCCAATGTTTGACCACCCTCACTGTGAAATTTTTTGCCTAATACTGAATTGGAATTTTCTTTGGTGCAATTTGTGTCTGCTGCCACTTGTCCTTTCAATGTATGACTCTAAGAAGAGCCCTAGAATATATTAAGTATCTAATAGGATAGAATGAAGAGAAAAAAAGATCACTGTAGTCATGATGCCTTTGGACATCCAAAACTTTTAGTAGGTAATGAGCATCCAGCTTTTTGATGCCTGAAAAATCTGTCTGATGAGGTACGGCAGAGATCTAAACAAGGCCATGAAAAGGACATCGCTAGAGATTTATTTACGATGAAAGATGATTGCTTAAGACATGAGAGAAGAGCAAGGAAAAATGGTATTCCAAATGGTATACATATTGCAAATGAAAACAAATCATTTTGTATAGTAAGGTTAGGTACTCACCATCTCTCTTGCAATCTCCACAGCTTCCTGCAGCCCATAGAGCCTGCCACAGACCAGGTAGATCCCATTGGCCCAGAGAATACAACCCTCGTGGACCCAAAATTCATTGCTGTCAAGAGGTAGTTCAGGAATTTGTAACTCCAGCTCAGTGCCACCTTCTGAAGTGGGCATAGAGGGTTTTGAGTCCAAAGGAGTCTTTTCACCACCACTGCCACCATCAGTGGTTGCTTTTTTACAAGAAGCTCCCCTTGAAAGTGACCGAGAGGCTCCACTACAGTCCTCAGAGCGGTGCCGCCTCTTAAAGCGGGGATGAGCAGCTAGGCTTCTTTGTTCCTTCTGTTGTTGCTGTTCCTCCTCCTCTTCTGTATCTGTCTTGGAACCATTAGAAGCACTTTTGTGCCGTACCTTGACCTTGCTCTGCATTTCTGTGGCCCTCTTTGGAGGCGGGTTCTTGGGCAAGGTGGCTGCGTAATCCTGGGGGTAGAAAGGACCAAAGAGGTCACCCATGTTACGATAGCTGGCCCATTTGCCACACAGGCAGCAAACCAGATGCCCTAAGACAGAAGACTCTGTTACTACAGGGCCCTGCAGCATGAAAGTTGAGGTGGGCAGCACTTTGCTCTCCGCATTGCTAGGAGGGGGTGTTGAAGACCTCTGTCCTTTACGACCCCTCACCAATTTGTTCTGCTCCTCTTCCTCTGCATTAATGATTGTGCACACAGCGCCTAATTCACACTTGTTTACCACATGAATATAAGGGAAAAAGGACTTATTCTTGGAGTCAGTTTTATCTACAGACTGGGTAGCATATTTAAGCTTGATCTCTGGTTCTTGAGGCTCCACAATGGGAGCAGCCCGTCTAGGCTTCCGCTTCCGTGGCTGTGTTGCAGGCTTTCGCCTCTCCCTCCTTTGCCTCTTCGGCTTTGGCTCACCACCACCTACCCCTTCTGAAGACTGTGAAGGTACCGGTGGGGGTGGTGGGGGTGGTGGCAGTTGCTGCTGCTGCTGTTGCTGCTTCTTCTGCTTGTTCACACTCCCAATTGGCCTCCCCTTTTTCTTTCCAGAGGGAAAATACCCCTTTGGAGGGAAACCATCTGGCTTGGGTGAAATGTTTGTCACATCTCCATCTTTTTCCTCAGACTTTGGATTTGGTTCAGAAGTAAACATACTGGAAGGGGAAATTGTTTTTGAGTCAGAAAAGGTCAGAGTTCCAGCTCCGCTTACAGATCCATCAGACCTTCCCTGACCACTTGACTTCTGAGAAGGTGGTGGTGCTGTACTGGATCCTGCTCCTTCTTTACCAACGCTGGCAGTTTCAGGGACCTCTTTCTTGGTTTTATCATCCTCACTGCTTTGCCACTCTTCTGAAGATCTTGGAAGAGTTATTTCACCAGTTGTATCCTGGCTTACTGGCCCCACTTGATCTGACATCTCTCCTTTTCTCTTCTCAGCCTCTGGTCCATGTCCAGACACACTTCCTCCTTCAGGTCCACTCTTAAGGGACAGGATGTCATCAAGAGTGACAGTATCTGCACCAGTTTCAGCACTGTTGGTAGAAACACTTCTCCTAATATTGGGAGATGTAATTTTTTGAACAATAGCTTCCAGTTTTAATCCTCGCCCCTTTCTTGGGGGCAGTATTTTGGTCTTAGCCGGGCTTGTGAGGGAAACAGCAGGGCAATTCCTATTATCAGGACTTGGCAGGTCCTTGAAGGAATCTCCCTTTGCAACTGATTTGCCAACATCTTGGCTTTGAGATGAATGGGCATAGGAGTTGTATGTTTTATCAGCTCCTTCTTTTGCTGAAGTCATCAATCGCCCTTTATCTTCACTGCCACTGTTCTTCATATCCTGTGGCTGTCTTTTGGTAGGGATAGGCGAGATGAAAGAACGGACTCGCCTCCTCATAATTAATGGATTTTGAGGAGACTGGTCTTCCTGGCCAGGGAGCCTGAGCATAGCATTACTAGGCTTAGGCAAATCTGCAGATTCCTCTCGTCGATGCCCATCGCTTTCTTGAGGGCAAAATCTTTTTTGGTTGGCTGCTCCGAGAGGGCCACTGCTTTTGGCAGGAGAAGTTTGCCGAGAGAGGTCCCAACCAGAATCGTGATGCTGCAACTTCTGGTTGCCATGTTTCAGCTCGGTGCATTTGCTCTGAGTACTGTCACTCCCCATAACACAGCGCCCAGCTTCCTGGCTTCCAGTATCATGGTAAGAGCTACCCTGAAGGTACATCATTCCATCCTTGTCATTTTTTAAGGGACTCCTTACTCTTTCCAGAAACTGCTGTTGTCTTGGGCTCTTCCTTGCTCCTTCCTGCCTGTGCTGAGCTGCAGCAATCACACCCTGAGCAGTGCTGCTTGCCCAATCTTTGTATTCTTCTTGCTGTTGCTGGTATATCTGTCTCTTGTAATGATACTGGGAATTTAAACTCTGGTTAGGGTCACCAAAAGCATGAGGCCTAGCATTTGTGTGATATGCTGAAGCCAAAGACGGGCCTTCTGAATTCTGAGGGTAAGCAGAATGCAACGAACCCCTGTTAACTCTTTCAGAGAGTGTCATGTGTGGGTTCATGTGATGCAGATCTGTCCCTGGGCCTCTGCTTCTGCCTGGTGACATTTTCAGCTTATCAGCAAGATCCTGAAATTGAGAAGGTGATTTACCCCTGCTGCTTCCAGTTCTGCCAGGTGCTCGTCTCATCTGCGTTGATCTGCTGTCCTGCTGGGGAATGTAGTCTGGAGCAGCATCAGAGACTGCAGCTCCAGGGCTAGCATTGCCTCGGAAAGATTCATGCTTGATGCCAGCAGGATGACAATGGTCTCCTGTTTTTTTATTATTGAGACTAGCTGAGCTCTTTGACTGTTCAAAATCTTCTTCTTTTATTTGCCCACTGTGAGCTTTCATCTTTGTTTCCATGGATACTAAACCACCAGGGAGTATTACTGACTGGCTCAAGCCAGGGGCAAGACGTTCACTCCTTCCACTTCTGGCCTCAGGACCCATGTGCCCCATTGGGTGAGGGCCAGGATCTCTGACAAGTTGCCTTAATGGAGATATGTCACAGATCACTGATCTCCTCTCTGAGAGTGCTCCCCCTTCATGGGCAGAAGACTGAGACTCCACATCAAACTTTCTAGCAATAGGGTAATCAGCTAGATTTATCTGCTTCATGTCAGGAGCTGCACTGCTAGATTTCCTATCCCAGGGACCCCAGTGAGGGCCTTCCAGGAGAGACCCCATGCTTTTATTTAAGAGTCCTCTATTGGTCAATTCATTGGTTTGACTAATTAAGATATTGGGCCTCATGGCTCCCTCCAAACTCCCAGCCATCCCAGAATGCTCTTGTGCGTTCCTAGAATACCTTCTGTCTGGATGATGGTGGTACCCCTGTAAGACCTCCTGTAGGAGGCTAGGAAACTTCTCATTCCGGCCTTTGCGCTCACTGTGCCCTGGAAAATCGCCCTTTTCTTGACCAGAAGGATACTGTGGAAAGCTACCAATATTTCTCTGTATACCAGCTGCTATATTATCCTTGTAACTGTATCTTAAACTGCCAGGAGATTTGGACGGTTCTGTTCTTGCAGGAAAATTTGGCCCAACAACTGCATGACCAGGCTGGCTGTTCCCCTCTCCATTATGGTTAGTGTTATCGCCACTTTTGCTCCCTTTACTTCCTCCTTGAGTTTCTGGCTGTGTCCCTGCATGCCCAGCTTCTTTTGCTCCACTAGCACTAGCTGGTGCCTGAGTAGCTGCGGAAGCATCATCCTGTGCAGGTTTATCTTGTCCACCTGACTTTTCTACTCTTCCTGCCATGGCTTCCCGGGAGACAATCACCCCAACTGCCTTTTCATTCACTTTTGGGGCATTTTCCACAGCCACCACCGCTTCCTTCCCATCAGGGGAGGCCACATCCTCCCTAGCTGCAGGGCTGCTACTGAGTTTTGATGGGTCATTCTGAGAGCCTTGTGCTGGTGAGGAGTTGGATCTCTCTAAGTTACCCCCTTTGTAAGTGGTGTCTGAGCTGGTGCTCTGGCCACTCAGCTGTCTCACCCTTTCCCCATGATCCTCTGAACTACTGGAACAGCCACCATCAAGGGACTCGGCCAGGGGAGACTTAAGTTGCTCCTCTGCCTGGGAGGAGCCTTCCGAGTTGGTGCAGCTGTCAGCCTTCTTTGAAGAGGAGGACCTTTTGGAACTTTTTTTCTGAGGTGCCAAGGCATCGGAGAGCAACATGTGCTGCACTGTGTTGGGCAGATTGGCCACTTGAGAACTCAGAGCACTCAAGCTGCTCAGCCCTGGATCTGTGAGCCTTTTTTCCTGCAGTCCTTCCAGCCCAAACCCCTTGAATCCCCCTGCATGAGCATTAGGGCTTGGCATCATAGATGGTGTAGGACTAAGCTGAGGCATCATCTGCAGGATTCGGTTTCTAGAACCCATGGACATGTTGCCTTGCCCACACTGGAGATTTTCTCCACCTGGCATGAGTGGAGAAGGGGTAGAGCTGCAGCTTGGAGACTGAACCACAGATGCAGCAGGAGATGGATTAGAGATTGGACTGAAGTTTTGGTGGAACTGCATCGGGGACCTTACAGGAACTTCAGTCTGGCTGTACTGTCCCACTTGACTTTGAAGAGAGAGCTTGGTGGCAGCATTTGAATACTGCATTACGTGCTGAGGTGGGTGCTGTTGCTGCTGCCCCTGCTGCCCGCTTTGGGGCAGCTTAGACTGCTCAAAGCTTTTCATCGGTTGAGTCTGAAAGCTGTAGTTTGACTGGGTCCCATACGCCTGTGCATTGGAACCCACAGCATGGCCTTCATACTGCGACCCAGAATTCACGCTGTAGCTTCCATCATAATTCTGTCCTGACTGGCCAAAACGCTGCGGGGAAGGGAAAGAGGAGGAGGATGACGACGAAGGTGGCTGGTAGTGTTGGCTGAACTGACCCACTCGTAACTGGTACCCAGAAGCAGAGGAAGGCAGGGTGGATGGACGCTGCATTGGCTGCAAGTGTGAGGTGCTAGAAGCAGACTGGCTGGAAGCCTGGGGTAAAGGCTGATGAGACTGATAGATCTGCTGTCTCAGCTGCTGCACCTGCTGCTGCTGGCTAGAAGCCTGCTGCTGATACTGGGCACTCCCTGGAGAAAAAGGACCAGGATAATCCTGTTGATAGTGGGATACACCCCCAAGGGCCGAGTGCTGTGTTTGAAACTGGCCCACATGTCCCTCACTCCCATACTGACTCCCAAAGCTACTCCCTTGAGGGGGCCCATAGCTCTGTACCGGTCCAGAAGGCCTGCGCTGAGGTGGCTGCTGGCCTCCTGACGCCACTGGATCTTTGTTGGCAGCCATATAGTAAAACTCTCCTGCTTCTTTTCTGAAACCTTGGTAGCTCTGATGGCCAGAGCTCTCACCAGGCATTGCTGTAGAGGCTCCTGTTGCTCCACGACGTCCACCACCAGCACCTCCTCCAAAGCTCTGGAACATCTGGGCCTGCTGGCGGGGGCTGAACTCTTCCAGTCGGGATGAACCGTGCACTTCCTGCGGGTAGCTCTGCTGGTTTCCGTGGTAACTACTTTGCTCCCGAAAGGACTGCATGCTGTTCAGCAGCAGAGCGGCAGCTCAAAAGCCCTCCTAAAAGGGGAGAAAAAGAGGAAAAAAAAGGTATAGCATCCACATCTCCCAGTCACACCAATACCACTGCTCAATTTCATTGTTTCAATAGCAATTAAAATTTAGTATTTGTCTCCTACTTTCTGATACATCAATGTGTATCTCTCCTTGCAACCTTCCAACCTTCTAGGTAGTGGAAGTAAGAGGAATCACTCACTTCCAAGAAAATACAAGTCAGTAGCCTACTACCAGTTGGACTGCATTTTCAGCATCAGTATTTCCCCACAGTCATTTACTAACTGGGCCTGTTTATGCGCCCCTGAAGAAACAAATTTCCAACAATGTTTTGCAAAGCAAAGGAGAACAATCCTCACCCTCCAGCTATTCTCTATGGCTAATACTGGGAGCAATCAAGTATTCTGCTACCATGTTTAAAGAGGCAACAAGAACCCTGCACCACTCTCAAGCCACACTTGGATCCACTGTAGGAATGATATCCAAGGCCTGCATTTCACTCTGGGAAATATCTCTATTAGAAAACATCCAAGATACAACTGACCAAAGCTGAAACCAAGATACTTCAATGAAAAGGATCTATGGAACCCATGAAAGAACTGGCACCAGCATGCTCAAAGACATCTGCTTGAGGCTTTGTTCCTGACTGCTCCAGTGACTGTTAGGTAGAAACCAACACAGCAAGACAACACGTGGTATTTTCCCCACCCTATCTGCTTCATTTTAAAAGATAGAAAGCCAGAACAAGTCCACACTATTTGAGGAAAAGGGTCTAGAACTTCATCCCGTAGGACTTTTACTTTACCTTGAATGAAACTTAACTGAAAACATCTGTCAGCCAGAATATGTATTTTGGAATACCACGTATGATCATCTACATTTACATCATCAACTCCTAAGTAAATGCACTTCAGGAAGGCTCTCCTATGTACTTCAATCTATTATTCAGTGTGTGGAATCATGACTCATCCTCAAGGACTGGACTGCAGCTGCAAAATTATTTGGGGACGCTGGCTAGTTCCTGTGTAAAAGCCTGACATCACTCAACGCATTAAGAAAAGTATGGTAATGAACTACTATATGTATATACACTGTCTTTTTAAAAATTTAAATAAATAAAATCAATAAATAGATGATAAAAGCACTTCATTTGTGAAACACCTTGTGCTTTTCTCTTCCTGAAAACAAACTGGATAAAGCCACCTGGAGAGACTCCTTCCTTTAAGTAAATGTTAAGACAATGCTCACACTTTTCCAGGAAACAGAAGCCTGACTCCTCAGATTGGAGACTTCCTGGAAGACTTGCCTGCATTAGGTTTTCTCATTTAGCCATGTTTTGTGCTTGCCACATTCAACTGAACCCACTCAGAATTAAAGTTTAGTTTTGTACTCCAAAGCTTTGTTCAAGTAGAAGATCACCGGAGAGTCCCAAGAAAACAGGCATACAAATGAGGAGATGCAGGCGATGTCTGGCATCACGCTCTTTACCCATCTGCCTCTCAAGATTTTTTTTTTAATTAATATGTACGTTATATACAGCAGGCTCTAACTCCACCACATTAGGGTCTTTCAGAAAAGCACCCTGGTTATATCTGGGTTTCTACTGTTTGTGCATGCAGGCTACAGAACACACACAAAAACACCCTACCGAAATACATGTCTCCACAATCCCTCTCTGCTAACTCAAAGGCATCTTTTTGTTGCAGCTGGTTCATGCAGCTTGATATCCACAAGAGTATTACCAAAACATTTACTAGAATCAGAAAAGAACCTTCAAATTGTTAATACTTCCAATTCTGTCTCTCCCCTTCTAGAAAGTCAACTTTACTGCTGTTTTAATCTTATACTCTAGTATTTTAAGTGTCATACTGTAAGAGAGGCCTGCTGTTCTCATAAACTTCCACTTTTTTAGAATTTTAGAGACTACATATATCACATGAATAACACTTCTATGAATGTCACACCACACCAATCTGTCCAGTTCGGGCTTCTTATGGATAAAACTGTCCTTTCTCTGAATTATCCCCTTTGATGTTATCAGTTTGAAGCTCATGCCCTCAAAATTGGGATACCTAATACAAGCTTCTTTCTCCCTTTTTGTATGTCTTGCAGTTAAGGTGAAAAATGGGACAAACTAATTAAAAGCAGGAACGAAAACATACATAGAAATAGAAGGAAGCCATCAAACTAAAGGTAAGAGAACATCTACTGTAACCGGCAGATGTTAGAAAACAGCTTCTCTAGATAAGCAGTTTGGGGCTCTGCAATCAGCAACATTCATGTGCTATGGAGACTGTGTGCACACCCTGACAGTCACATGCTTTGCCTCCTCTTCTCATGAAAGCAACATTTCCATCCTCATCACAGGCTCAGTCTCTCACAGAATCTCAGACTAATTTTTAAATATGAGTTTAATAAAGCTTACTTTGCATAGTCTGAACAAGGTCTCAGGAAGCCTCTTTTGCATTACATCATACAAAAACTTGCATCACTGATGATATTCATTCTTCTATAATACTACTAACAAAGGCTTGAAAACTGCTAATATACATTAACAATGCTAGGCAACATTCTTAAGACTTCCTCACTATTAAAAAACAATCATTTTAATTACATAATGGAACAGAAACAGCTCAAGATTCTATAAAATACCTTTAGGAACAGCGATACAGTAAAGGTCAACCTGAGGCACAAATTCCTGTCCTCTATAACATCACGCAATCATGTAATATTTATTTAGTCCAGAAGATATATATACTAACTCAGAACAGGAAGAACATGTTTTTCTCCTTCAATTTATTTTTTTTTTTTTTAATCTTAGATTTTACCCTGACAAATAAATAAGAAGTTTTCATCAGGAGGACTTAAATTACTGGTGTTCTAAGCAAATGCCTTCTGTTTTCACATCTCTTACAGAACAACACTTGCTTTGAATATCTCACGAGCAGCCTGAGTAACACAACCGGTAGAATAGCAGACAAAAAAAAGAAAAAAGGTATTTCATTAATAACAGCAGTAAGAAAAGATAGGAGGTGCTTCAATCCATTACATCATTGATAACTTAAGACATATACCACATTTCCTGTCATTAATGCACTATAAATACAGGACTATTACTATTGTAATAATCTTTCTTAATAATAACAGCGCTGTAAAGTGCTTAGATCTAAGTGCTATATTCTCAGCAAAACCACCGAGAATAATTCCACAGGCAAGCCTTGTTAATAAAATACATTCAGACAGATGAGGTCTTCAAATTCTACTTAGATCCACAGGAAAAAAATAAATATATTTGATTAAATTTTTACTGGAAGCCTTTAAAGAAAACATTTTCAGCTGGTACATACTCCTCCACATGCAGGAACTCAAGAGAACGATACGCCAGCTGCCAACTAGAGACTACAACACAATCATATAAAACTCCACAATGGTGGTACACATCCATAATCCCGCCCCCAGTAGGAGGGGCAAAGTCCCACTTCCAAAACAGCGCTCCGTTAAAAGTCACAAATTACACGTTTAGAGTATTTTCCAACATACACAACAAAAACATCCAAAGCCTTCCCCATTTATTCAAAGAGAAGGTAAGATTCTGGCACAGCTTTCACTACTCCAGTGTCACACCTACACTCTCACTACACGTGCATCCAGCTCTCTCAATGAAGCTTCATGATTCTGCTCAAGTATTTATAGTCTGTAGCTGTAGAGCCATCTAAGCATATCCATCTAGAGACTACATTCACTAGCCTAAGCAGTTTCACTCTGCTCCAAAACATTTGTTTCTTCCCCAATAGCCCAGTAATCAAAATCTGTCTTCAACCTGGTAGGAACAAAGGAAGCATATTACAAGCTTGTGTGGCTGATAAACAAACAGCCTCACTTATGAAATCACTGCATGTAAGTCATGACTAGAGAGAAGCAGTAGGTCCTCTTATCCATATCTCAGACTTGTGAAACACCTGAAATTATTTCAGTCTTTCAACCTACCTCCTTCATGTAAACGTGTTTTTAAGCACATCAACAATGCAGATTTTGTTTCTTGTTTAATCGTCCCAAACAGCCTTGTAGAACTTTGTTAACATAGTTCCTCAAAATATGGAGCTACTGCATTGTGATCGTACTGTGAGCAAGATTACCAAATGGTAGTCAACAGCATGTAAGCATCTTTCACCAACAGTTCCTGCATGGATATGAGACTGCCCCCAACCACTGCTGATTAACAAGGTTCATCAGTACTCCCACACCAAGATTACTGTGTGAAATGTTCTTCTGCAACATACTGTGCTAGGTTTTTTAAAGCCATATAAGTCTTTAAAACTTTTTTGTCCCAATTATCAAAGATTGGACAAACACAGGACAGCTGCCCAGATCTTCCCACATAATGCTGATGCCAGCATAGTAGTGCATCACTACAGACAGAACAAAACATGTGAGCTAAAAACCAAAACACTGTTGGGATATGCTTCATTCTTAATGATAAGCCCATAAAGAACCAGCATCACTTAATTCTGTAGGATGTAAGTGAGGTCTTTCTGCTTCGTTAAATTTTCTTTAGATTTGGGTTGACTACTGTGACCCATCTGTGCAGAGAAGTCTCAGGCAGCAGTCAAATGCAATATATTTTCGGTGATCTGTCAAAGACCTCTCATTTCCTAGCGTGCTTATCAGGAAAGAAAATGTAGTTACAGGCAGGTGACAAACAGTAAGATAGCATTTTCCATAGTCAAAAAATATAGTGTCCAGGCTTCTGATTAAAATAGACTTATTTGCTAAATGCTCTGCAAGTAACAGATACACATACATCTCCATAGCCATTTCTAGTCACAACCCATACAAAATTCAAAAATTACTCTTTTTATCCTTACTCACTGTATCTTTAAGTAGCAGAGCACACCCACAACCAAAAAAAACCCCACCAAGCCAGAACTTGAGTATGAGCAACTCTGTGACATAATTTGTAAGTAAACAATCCCCAGGGTCTGAATTAAGCCTTAAGTACAGGAAAAATTATTTCTATGTATTTCGTATCCTTTCCATTGTCAAGGCCAAGTTGCTAACCCTCATTTCTTGCAGGTACACAGTTATTACTTGAACACCTGAGCACTGGCTGGGAATAGACTGATTTTGGTTTAGGTTTGGAGAAACATCACCTGCTTTTAAGAGAAGGCAAATCAGCTATGCCACAAGTACATGAACTTAAGGATCAAACCTAAGGCTGCATTTAACAAAGTAACAGATCTAACTTATTTCTTCTACATTTGATGCTTTTCTAAAAGAAAAGGAAAACCAGTTTTATTTTTCAACCTTAGGTGTGATATGGAAGTAAACCACAGCCAGCACTTCAAAAGCTCACCAGTTTGTCCAAGCAGTAATATTCACTGCTCACTTCTTTCAAAAAGTTGTAGTTACTCTGAACTGCAAAGAGATTTTCTTCATACCTGTCTATAAAGCCATTTCAGATCCTGCTCTACTAAACATTACTTTTGCATGCTACAAATTAACAGAATGATCTAAGACATGGGAAACTGATATTGTCTTATTCACCACTGTGCTTCTAGAGAAAACTGCAGTCAAATCTGGCTCTCACCAAGCTGTAATAATTTATTCTATCAAAGAAGCCTTACTACAGCACCCAAAGTTTCAACAGTACACATTTTTCACTGAGAGTCCCACAACCTGAAGTAGATAAACTGAGGTAGATAAAGTATTTTGAAAAGTATATAAAATTTGAAGTTAAAACCAGAATATTGTGTTACTGAAAACTGAATTTTACATTCTAAAAAAATCACATCTTAAAAACACCCACATGTAGTTGTCACGCACACTTAAGTGCCTAATAATAATAATACGTATTAGCAACATGTCTTGCAAATCAGTGCTAACGCTGGTCTTGACAAAAATTAGTTTTGTCCTGCCCAATGAAAAACTTCATCAAAAGATTCCTCAGATGAGTTAAAGCTTGGCCAAGTGGATTGTAATTAGTTTCCATCATCTCACAGAGACACTATGCCTTCTTTACCAAAATCTAAAAACAGCTTTTTAGAAAGTCAGTATGTATGAGCTTAAATCCAAACAATTAAGGAAATGGTTCTCACAGAATGGGTGAAGAACAGATGAGCCTGGCAGAAGGAACACAGTGAGCTTTGTCAGTCGAGGGGAATGCTCGGGGGATTATTGTGCTAGATAAAATCTACACTCCTTATTTCAAGTATTTCCCTAAGTGACCACAGAAAATTTTACTAAGCCTGAGTCATTATGTATTCTTATCTCACAGGGGAGACATGAACAGATATATTCGGAGTATTCAACTGCTATAATAAAAGGCATCATATAAACAAACAACAAAAAATAATCAGAATTTTGCATGTGGCTATTATTTGACTGCTGATTTCTTCCCCCACTCCCAAAATATTCTTTCTGAAATTGTTTTCAAAAAACATTTGGATAACACCAAAGTAAAAATACCCAACCAGATTTTTTGTGTCTTCAAGGCTTCTGCGTGAACAGAACTAAAATACCATCTTCAGTTTAGCTCTGCAGTTTGAGTGTACTGTTAAATTCGTATTCTTAAACATGAGGAAAGAACAAAATTTTGTTGTAAGCTGGCATTAAAGTTGTGGTGCTATGAAAACATGTATTTCTAGAAATACAATGATCAAAGTTCAGCAGAATTTTATCTGATTTTATATATCTGATCATATTATTATATCATTGGGTCTCAATCGACAGCACAGATGTACTTAAATAGCTTTTAAAAATCCACCAACCCATTTCATCAAAATTTTTAACAGATATTTTAGTAAAAACTTATGCAAATCGGTCAGATTCTATTGTATGTCAAAGATTCAAACAAGAACTTTGGTTTCACATATAGGGTCAGTCCCCTATGCGCTAGTTTAAGAGGTCCAGCCTCCTCCACAGTGCTAACACAGCCATTCACGCAGCAAGCCAGATCAGGGAACGGATATGGTTGAGAAACAATTCTGTGAGGGAGAAAAGCCATTTCTGAACTGACAGATCCATTCACTGTATCGTTACACAAACATCTGTACCAGCAAAACGGACACAGCAGGAACTGCTTAAGTGGCATGGCTACTGAAGTGCACTTGAAATCAGAAGTTCATATTTAAAAGGCTCTTCATCTTTACACAACAGTGAAACAACTCTTCCAACCATCAAAATGAAAATAATACTGAACCCTCAGCAACTCGTTTCTTTTCTTCAAGCTGTGTATCAGCTGACTGCACATCCTAACCCAGTTCACCAGTACTCTGAAAAGTCTGGCAACTCATTACATGCCTCGTATTGTAAATTCACCTGTGTCCGTATCTCCGATGTCTCCAAACAGTCAAACATCGTGTCTGCTTTGGCAATGCAGCAAAATCTGAGCAACCATTTCAAGGACAGCTCCTGATCACCTCCTCAGACATGCGAGACAGGAGGTTCAGCAAATGCATCACAACTCTCACCAAACCTTCACCTTCCAGTTACAAAATTGAAGACAGTGAAAAGGAGAAGTCAATTATTAATTGCAAGAGAAAAGCAGAAAAGTGTGACCAGGGTTGCCAGGTTCTATCTGTCCAAGCTCCCACTTTCATTGCAGAAATTAATCCACTAACAAAAATACTCAGAACTATACAGCAGTAAAAAAAAAAGTATTTCTAACAAATTGTTTTTAATTAACTTTTGTAATTTGTTCACCCTACATAGTAGCCCCTGCCTTTAAAGTCTTAAAGGCATTATCTCTTCAAATTATGACAAGCTGTTAAGATAAATACTTAGGTCATATTTAATATTACCTGTAATACATGTCTGTCTTTTCTGTTCAATGTAGTCCACACAATTAAGTATTTTTATTCCATTTTACAATGCCTGGTGCAATGAGCCTGTAACTAAGACTCCTGGGAACTCCTCAAGGCAAATGAAGTAAATTACCACAAAATCTCTATCAGTTATGTGCAAGTATTATTACAATACAGGTTATGCACTGTATACAACAATTAAATCCATTGATTAGGATAAAACCGTTGTAGAGTATAATACCACCTAGTTACACTATATGCAATAATATTAAAATCAGGTAGAAATATAACCTCAATCTACTTAAATCAACAAATTAAAGAATTGCCGTCCAATTGCAGAAAAGCTGTACTCAAATTTATGTCCTCCAAACCTCTTAACAGATAATTTTTGTTCCTTTAAGATAACACAAGAAATTTAGATATGCACTATACCACTTCCGAGTTTCACTAACAAAGGTTATCATTCTTCCTATCAATTTAGCACTTCATCCCCCTAAAGTGACACAGATTTAAGAGCAATTTGGGTGTGGAAGGTCTGCAAATACTCCTGCCATGGAAGACTTGAGAAAAAAAGTGTGTCAAGCCCATATGATGTTTACTGATAAAATGTTAGGTTTTTCTCTAACATAAAAAAGAAGTGGTTGAATTTCCCTCCAAAAAAACCCAAAATCCAAGCATTTTTAAGATTTTCACACTAAAAAAACAGTAACTTTTCTTTCCCTGACATCTCGCCTTGTCTCCTACAACCTATATCCTCTAAACATCACTCTGCTCATTCCTCTGCCCTCTGGATTCCACAGCATCTGCCTCATGTTGAAGCCAAAAGTTAAAGCAGACCCATTCCTACAATTTAAGTGTTGTCTCCTAAGAGACACTAACAGGGAGAGACTAAAACTACAGCCACAGTTACAGGGAGACAGAAGAAACAGTTCAGATTAATACAAAATAGCTTCATATATTTAAGTGATTCAACAAAATGATTACTTCAGTGGCAGCAGTTTAAGGAGTTTCTCACCCTTCCTACCCTCCCATCCTCAAGATTCTCAATCTCACACCAGCATTGCAGGTTTTCTTTGGATTTTTCAGATTGGACCAGTTTTTTGAACCATCTCATTATGCATCTCCACTGTAGTTACACTGGCATAACCAGCAGACAGATGACAGAGAGGAGGCAGCATACTGCAGTGTTGGAGCAAACAGTTAAGAACTCCTGAAGTTCATATTTTTTTAAATTCTTGTATCACTAAGCCTTGGCCTATAGCACTTAAACTGGTTGACTCTCACCAGCTCCGCCATGAAGTCAATAAAAGCCTTCCAGAAGGTCTCTTTCCATGTCAACTTTACATGCATAAGGTGATTAAACTTCTAATACACCTCAGTTAAACGTCTGAAATTATATGGTATAAACTCAGGCCACCGTAACCAACAAACAAGATACTGTACCCTGTCACTTTAAATTGCAGACACTCAACTCCATGCTTCTGAGTTCTGCTGCCCCAGACAAAGGCACAGTAGTCAGGCTACACCACAGCCACAAAATTCACTCCAATGAGCATAAGCAGTTCCCAGAAATGAACAAGCTGCCACTGCAGATCTTCTCACAACTCACAAAGCTTTCTCCTTCCCCAAGAGATTTCAGTATCGCCACAGTGACAGTGTCAGGCAGTGTTTGAGGCTGTTGATGGGACACACTTGGAAAGTTGACGGACAAAGCTTCCACTGCATGTATTCCATCTCGTATTCTAGAGCATATATCCTGAAGAAAGTCAGCAGTTGAAAGCAAAGAGGAGGGAATTCAGCACTGGAGAAGAAAGAACACCTCTATAAACAGAGATTAGTGGAGGATAACAAAGATGCTGCACTCTGAGCATGATTTTTGGAAATGCTAGAGTTAAGATTTCAAAGTAAGACAGAGGGAGCTTTAGATGGTCTACTACTCTGAGAATCAGCCCCATCATTCTGTTAAACTTGAGCTCCTGCAGTCATTCATCCTGTACACCAGGGAGAAAACACAAAACCAGAAGACTCCAGTTTCTTTCTCCATCCTGCCTCCCCTCAACAGAAAGCCAAATAAAAAGGGACAATTAACATAAACTGTACAGAGTGGATTACATATAATCATGCCATAATGCTAATGTATTCCTAGAGTTCTATTACAAGAATATAAAGATGAGATGCCCTTTCTTCCCTTGCTCTAAAACATCCAAACATTCAATGAAAAACTCAAAGTTTGCTACCTTGTTTCAGCTAGGAAGATGACAACAAAGACAAGTCATTGACTTTTACCTTGAGAATTGCTCCTGATTTAATTCTTTATGACTTGTTAACCAAGTGGGCAAATGGATCTTACTCATTGGCTTATTTCAGAAGGGCAATGTACACATGGAGCTAATCAGGACAGATTTCATGAGTAAACACAGCCTAACAAAGTCTTTATAAACATTACAGTTCTGTGGATAAGCAAGGAAGTTTATTTCCTAATTCCTCCTCCTGTCCACATTTAGGAGCTTCCTGACCCTGTTTCTCATTGAGCTAATAAATGTGCTTTTTTCCCCAGTGAGCTTGATCCAGATTCAATCAAGTAATCTTTCTCCACCACCTTCAACATGCTTTTGATTTGGCTGTAGAGTATACATATAGTTAACCTCTTCTTTCCACAACTCTTTTATATATACACACCCCTTTGGTTTTCCATAAATTCCATCTTTCAAACATACAGCAAACTACATTTCTGCAAGGCAATAAGACAAGGAAACAAAACAAGCACGTGACAAGTCAAATTTCTATATCCTAATCGCAGGACACTACCATCATTCAAAAAACCCATGTACTCAACTGAGCAATTCTCAAGAAAGAAAACAGTTTTGTCTCTGATAACTGGAATATGAGAAGATGCCAAATGTGGAAAAGTACCCCAGTGCAAAAGGGAAAAAGACCAGAAGGCAAGAATCACCACCCCGCTTCCCAAACTGCCGTAAACAGGATGCTGACTGAAGTCAGAAGTGCAGAGATGCAGACTATCACACTGCAGTGGACCTCCCTGGGTCATCACCAAAGCCAATCCTTGACCACAGCTGGCAACCAAACAATTCTGCATCAGTAAAGTTCTCTTTATGTGCTCTCACAGTAAATGGGAGACTAAGAAAGGCAAAGGAAGGATGTTTCTTCATTACAGTGCAATGATTTGGAGGGAAGGGGGATAAGGATAGCACAGTTGGATTTTTTTCATGCAAAATAAATAGTGTCACTTTGGAGCAATTCTCAATTATGCTCCTACTTCCGCTCTCCAGCAGTACAGAAGAGAATCTGCCACTCACTCAGCGATGCCCTGCAATACAAAGACAATCTGCTACCACCTTCTGTAACAATTTTGCCCAACTCATTTAATTCACTGCCTGCTAAGTGTCTATCATACTTTTCAAGACCTATCTAAAAGACCATTTTTATGTAGCACAAGGTATGGTCAGGATCAAGAACATCAGAAAATCTGATGAGCTCAACTTTTCATGCAAATATGTTGGAAAGAGGGGAGAAGTGAAACCTCCCCACTTCCACATGCATGATGAGAGATAAGGAAAACTTACAGTGGCAAACCAAAATGTACACCATATGACAGAACACTGTTGACTTCACTCTTTTTTTTCCCCTTGAATGCAAGATGAGAAACAAAAGGAAGAAATTATAACATAGAATCATTTAGATTGGAAAGGATCTTTAAGATCATCGAGTCCAACTGCTAACCTAACACTGCCAAGTCCACCACTAAAACATGTCCCTAAGCGCCACATCTTCTAAAATACTTCCAGGGATGGTGACTCAACAGCTTCCCTGGGCAGCCTGTTCCAATGCTTGACAACCCTTCTGGTGAAGAAATTTTTCCTAATATCTCAACTAAATCTCCCCTGGTGCAACTTGAGGCCATTTCATCCTATCACTTGTTACTTGGGAGAAGAAACTGACACCCACCTCACTACAACCTCCTTTCAGGTAGTTGTAGAGAGCGATAAGGTCTCCCCTGAGCCTCCTTTTCTCCCCCCAGTTCCCTCAGCCGCTCCTCATAAGACACGTGCTCTGGACCCTTCACCAGCTTCGTTGCCCTCCTCTGGACACGCTCGAGTAATTTAATGTCCTTTTTGTAGTGAGGGGCCCAAAACTGAACACAGTAGTTGAGGTGTGGCCTCACCAGTGCCGAGTACAGGGGGACAATCACCTCCCTAGTCCTGCTGGCCACACTATTTCTGATACAAGCCAGGATGCTATTGGCCATCCTGGCCATCTGGGCACACTGCTGGCTCATGTTCAGCCGGCTGCCGACCAACACCCCCAGGTCCCTCTCTGACTGGCAGCTCTCCAGCCACTCCTCCCCAAGCCTGTAGCGCTGCTGGGGGTTGTTGTGACCCAAGTGCAGGACCTGGCACTCAGCCTTGTTGAACCTCATGCAGCTGGCCTCAGCACATCGATCCAGCTGGTCCAGACCCCTCTGTAGAGCCTTCCTACCCTCAAGCAGATCAACACTCCTGCCTTAGTGTCACCTGTAAACTTACTGAGGGTGCGCTCGATCCCCTTGTCCAGATCACTGATAAAGGTATTAAACAGAACTGGCCCCAGTACTGAGCCCTGGGACTCTGTCAACCAGTCTCCTGAACAGGCCACAGTCTACTGTGCAGAAGTCCAAGGTGGCAGTTCTGCTGATCCACCTCCTTACTTCTCCAAGAATCAAAACCTCTATCATTTCACGATCGCTCTGCCCAAGAGGGCCTCCAACCATCACATCACTCACAAGTCCCTCTCTGTTCGCGAACAACAGGCCCAGCAGGGCGCCTTCCCTAGTTGGCTCACTCACCAGCTGTGTCAGGAAGTTATCTTCCACACACTCCAGGAACCTCCTGGACTGCTTCCTCTCTGCTGTATTGTCTTTCCAGCAGACAATATAATGCTGATCATGCAGCACTCACTACTTTTATAAGATAACCATTTATGTTAATTTAGAAAAAAAGAAAATATCACATACAGTGTTCCTACTATTCCAGAACTACTACTCATAGGAAAGACTGTTGGACAAATCAAATCTCATGGAAAGTCAAGTGCATCCAGGCATCTGACCAAAGGTAACAGCAAATTGCAGATACTGAATTGGAAGCTGATTATCAACATTTCATCATGGTGTACAATGGTTTATTCCTTTAAGTTCTGGCAGGTGTGAAAGTATGTATTTTTCTTTCAGCTAATAAGTTTTAGGTATGTTTTTCATAGTTATTAGCAATGTTGTAGATGGACACAAGCCATCTATAGTCAGCTCTGCTAATACCAAGTCTCCAGTTAAAAGCTATTACCAAGACAGAGTTTGCAGCACATATTTTTTACAGGAAAAGTGATATGAACAATACTTCCAATAAACTGTGTTAAAGCTTCTAGCATAGTAGCTCCCCATACAATTTCTAGCTAAGTACTGAGCTCTTATCAGAACTCATCGGAGGGTTCTGTTTATGACTTGCAATTTACTAGCAATTAGATGACTTGAGTTCATACTAGTAAAATACTTCAAAATAAATCATCATATTCCAGCACAGAATACACAATGATTCCATATGCAGTTATTGGTATGAACACAGACATGCTGCATGCTTACAACAAAGAGAGGGGGGGAAAAAAAGTAATTTTCCTAGCTTTTTTGTATTTGTTGCACCACAACACAGGCAAGAAATAATGGGCTTCTCAAATGGAGAACAGATCAAATCTCAAAGGGACTCAAGCCAGGGCTCGCTTTCAGACAAAGAACCTGGTAATGCTTTTTCCATTCCTCCACTATTATCACCAGTTACAAACACGATGGTAAAAAGAAACACAAAGAGCACTGGGAAGAGTATGTGCATATTCACTGTCACCAGGTCAAGCCAACAAGAGGATGCTTGTGCTTTCTTCTACCACTTCTTAACTCTGTTCTTGAGGAACCACTAGACAAGAGGCGGGAAAGCCCAGGAGTTTTACTGCAATGTGAATGCTTTGTTGTGTCCAGGTCAAAACTGGAAGTTTGACTGTTTGTGCTGTTGTTCACAAATGCAGCACAAACAAGTTCAAGAGTTGATAACATTTAATTTTCACATTTTTTTGTCTTCAAAGGCAAATAGGCAGCATATCACAGACTCTAGAACATCCTGAACTGATCTTATCCTCCAACAGGGCTAAACAGAATCCGCTTTTGATTACACATCAGCCTCAACTTTTGAGTCTTTGGGTCTGGCTTCCGCCCCCCACCCAATGAAACGTGCATAGCACTCCCTTAAAATGAAACGTGCATAGCGAAGAAAACCGTATGCTTTTCCAAGTGTCCCAAAACAAGCCAATACATAACTTAGTGGCAAGCAGCAGTGGAAAGGCTTACTGAAGAGATCAAGGAGTGGTATAGCTAGACACTAGTGTGACACAGATTGCATACAGCAATGCTGTACATGGCTTTAAGACAGAATCTTCCACTTTTCCAGTCAGTCAAGACTGAAGTCCAGTCAAGAACTGTAAGGGAGGGGACCCAGGTCAGTGGAATAACAGTACCAACTTTTTTTTTTTTAAATAAGAAAAGTTTGATAGAAACAGAATCGCACATGAGGATCCCACTACTGGAATACAACAGCCTCTCCTGCGTGATTTTAGAGAAATACAAACCTCTGCTTACATTGTGTGTGTGTGTCCTCTATCAGTAGTACTAAACAGTCTTCTACAAAAAA
This sequence comes from Strix aluco, assembly GCF_031877795.1. Classification (NCBI taxonomy): domain Eukaryota; kingdom Metazoa; phylum Chordata; class Aves; order Strigiformes; family Strigidae; genus Strix; species Strix aluco. Next base: position 32,776,892 of record NC_133935.1, read on the forward strand.
AAATTCAACATATCATATCAACACTATTAGAAGTTGTTAAAAATACTTAAGACTACCTTTATTTTCTATTTTAGAAGTCCAAAAACTAAACCAGAAATTTAAAAAATTTTGAGAGATCTCTCATCAAAAAGTCAAGAAAAAACACCTTTTGCTCTCGGACCAAAGTTTAATTACTTGAATGGGAAGAGTTGGTTGGTCTCAGTCCAGTCTCTACCATCAAATCAGCACGTTAGTTGGCTCTTCAGAAACTGTTGTACATAATCTTTCCTGTCTCGGAGGCCAATCGCAGGATTAAGCAACACAAATTCTCACACAGTCAGTTAAGGTACACATTGAAGCCTGAGAAGCTAGCACTGCCAAAACTGTTTCTAAATCTTTGAAAGGTGTCAGAACTCAGGTTCCAAAAACATTAGTCTAATACCCTTTATAAGTATAAAATATAATTGAACAGGGTATGAAAAAATAAATATATGCTTTAATTAAAAAGCTACACCACCCAAATGGAGATCTGGCATACCCTGTATCAAAATGCAAGATATGCATAAGCCAGCTATAAACTCTTAAATATACTCTTATCTCAAATTATAGGGAAGCCAAGCAAGCAGCATGAAATTATTCAAGTTTATTACATATTATGCCCTTATTCCAGATAGCAACCTGCCAAGTTGGTAGAATAGCAACAGGAATTGTGCCATACAATTCCTATGAAGGGACCCTTCTAAGAGCGGCACTATTGCCATTTTGCTGTGCTTCATGGGTGGTTTAGTTAAACATGACCTAAAAAGGAAGGCAGAAAGGGGGTATGCAATTATTTTCTTTTTAACATTGCACCAAGAGCCCAAAAGGACTTTTTTACACACATTTCCACAACAGGAAGAGGGATGGGGAGAAAAAAACCCAAGACCTACACATTTCTTACTTTTTCCTACAGACTATATAGACACATATCAATCATTGACAGAACCACATTAAGAACATTTTTACTTATACTACTTTAAGTCTTTAAATTTAATCCCAGTATCCTTCAAAATGTAGTAAAGAGCTTAATATTTCCCCAGTTCTTCAGCTGAAGGTTAAGGAAACAACTTCTGGCAATAAAAAGAGGTCTCCTTTACAACTAATAGACAAACAAGTTTTCTGTTTCATGTGAATAACCTTCAGATCTTATTTATGCATTATAGGAATAAATTCAGTCCTTTAATAAAAATTCACCTCAAGCCTTCTTTATGAAGCATTAGTAACTAAGAAAAAAAGGACCAAAAAAAAAATTCCTGACCTCCTGTTAAAGACACAACACCAAGCTGCTCCCAGCACTTTCATATAGGGAACTACACTTAACCTGCCCCAGGCTGTAAAGATATGTTAAAGTATGTATTTCAGCAAAAATGCAGGTGCCATCAATCCCAAAGCCTCTGAAATCTGATTTAGAGATCAAAGCCCAAATTGTGTCAAAACATATACTATGCCACTAGAAAAGATGCTAACAAATTTAAAGCTAAGTAGTCTGAAGAACACCAAACTTGCAAGAAGGTCCAAAAACCTCTCCTAGACAGTAAGTCTGTTAATACAAAGCCCAAGAGCTATCAGCTTGTCTGAGGTCATTCCCCAAACCATAAGAAATAAAAATGTACAGTAGCAAGTCATATTTTTGATATAGAAGGTGTCGTCATACTCCCACTCAGAAGGCACTCATTAGGCTTGCTAATTCAACACAAAAACACAAAAATATGCATTTTACGTACCAGCAATTTGGAGAAATGAGGAAATATTATTCGCCTCTCCTCATAACATTAACAAAGTTTACGGCATAGATGACTAAACTAATAAATACATCTCTCCTTTTTTTAAATAGTAATTCTTTCTGCAGTACGCTAATGCAGCTGCCTTTTTATACATCAACTGAACCTAATGCAGAGACAACAGATGAAAAAATACAGCTTCAAACAAACAAGTCAAGTTAAAGTGAACTAATATAGAGCCCTATTTAAAGATGTAGATTTAAGGAAAAAAACCCAAAACTTTTCAACCAAATGAAAACTGAGAATAATACTAAGTAGTATTTACCACAAACATTTAACCAAATGGACTTAGTTACACTATGCAATACTCATCTATAAACCTCAGAAACCGAAGTTATCTAACAAAAAAGTAGTCTAGAAAATAGGTGAAAAAACATCTCTTCTTGATTTGAGTTCAGCCAATATGCTATAAACCTAACCTAGACATTGCTGCATCTCCATCATCCAGTCATTTCATTGCTCTACAAAGACTGGGTAAAGGTGAGCCAACTGCTACACGCACACCTATTGATCAGGAGGCATGCTAAAAACCAAACACTCCAAAGAATTACCCACGGATGAATGGACAGATGGCAACAAGTGACACAGACATGAATAGCTTTTGAAATGCTAACCTAAACACAGGAAGCTCTGCAAACGATCCTCAATCCCCCTCATAGGTATCTCTATTATTTTTTCTCGTGTTTTCAAAGGAGGATTAAAAAAAAAAAACCTGGAATGGTACAGGAAACAATGCTGCGATTTAATCAAACTCCCTGCTCTTTTATTGAGGTGGGGAATGTTATGGAAAAGACAGTATACAGAAGAAATAAAGGATTCTGATGGTGCCAAATCTACCCAGAGAGACAATCACTTGTTGATTCACATACAAATGTGCTCCTATTTTTCACCTTAGTAACAGAGACCCAGTATCATTAGACAGTTCTGATACACAGGTTAAAACGCTTAGGTTACATAACTTTCTCTTATTCCTTCCTTGAAGGTAAGGAAAAATAACTTCCAACTGCAGTCCTAAACACAACTTCCAGCAAAGCAAGCAGCATTAACAAAAGACAACCTTATCCTCACAGCAGCCCAAACACACTATTTTCTGATTATCTCTGCAAATGAACGCTAGATTAACTCTCCAGAAAGTAAAAAGCACTACGAACCGCAAGCATTTAGAACACAGCCTGTCCATCTACTGCAATTTGTGCACGGGGTACACCCATCTTCTCCGACATTTTCAATCATTTACCCCTTCAACAGAAGCACCGGAACCCCCACATCTCCATAAAAACTTCACAATTCTTGCAAAAGACCATTCTTTCACGACAGGAAAACAGGTGGGCGCCTCACTACGGAGCACGAGGGCCTCCTTAAACACACATAAACATTTTTTCTTTAAAGAAAAAGACGTGGGGGGGGAGAGTTAAACATACTGAGAACTTCCCAAGAGCCCTTTCACAAGTCCTCCTCGTACCCAACACTCGCCCTCCATCCTGCTCACGGATGAGACCCCCACATCGCCTTCCATGCAACCTCCCGCACTGCCGAGGGGGCCTCGGCCTCCCCAGTGCCGGGAGCCCTCCCTCTCCCCAGGCCTCCCCCACACCCCGACACCCCCCGGCCCGAGCGCGGGTGCCCCTTACCTGCGACCCTCCCTCCCCACCCTCCCCCCCGCCGCCTTCCCCGGCGCCCCCCGCCGCCGCGGGAGGTGCGGGCGGGGCGGGGGCGGCTCAGCAGCGCGGGCGGCGGGGCGCCGCTGCAGGCCGGGGCCCGGGCCGGGGGGACCGCGGGGGCCCGGGGGCGTCTCGCTCCATTCTCCCCTCACACACACACAGCGCCACACGCACGCACACACACACACAGGAAATAACACGGGGTCAGCTGACCCCCGGCAGCCAATGGCGGCGGGCGCTGGGGAGCAGCGCGCGCCAGCGGGAACGGCGCGAGGCGGCGGGTCCCGGCCGGGCGGAGGGAGCGGAGAAGGGAGGGGGAGCGGCGCGTGCGCGCGCCTGTGTACATCTCTGTGTCTGAGTGAGCGCGGCAGCGCGCGGGGCGGGGGGAGCGGCGGAGCCACCTCCCCTCCCACCACGCGCCCGCTTAAAGGGGCCGCGCGCCGCCACCCCGGGGAGGGGGCGGTGGGTGCCGCCTCCCCGCCGCGCGGCCGGGGGAGGACGGCGGGTCGTCCCGTCCCGTGGGCTGGGAGCGGGCGCCGCCGCCGCCGCACGTGGGCGAGGCACGACCGGCGCGCGTGTCACCCGCCCGCCCGCCCGCCCCTTCCCCGCGGCGGGCACCGAGACCCCCGCCCGGCGGCCCCTCACGGCGAAGGCGGCGCGGCCGCCACCGGGTGAGGGAGGCGGCGGATCCCGCCGGCGGCCCGGGGCCGGGCGGCGCGGAGGCAGAGCAGAGTGGAGCGCTGGGCCCCCTCCCAAGGAGGGACCGTGGCAGTTTCCATTTCAATCTTCTCATAAATCAATACCCCCACCCCCCCCACCCCAAGTTATTTTAAGAACCGGATTTATGCCGTTTGGCCGCTTCTCGCCGCCCGGCCTCCTCCCGGGTAGGAGGCAGGCGGCGGCGGCCGGGCCGGGCAGCCCCTTCACCAGCCCAGAGCCCTGGAAGCACCTTCCGAGCCGGCGGTCAGGCCGCACGCCGGGACTGCTGGGCGGGCCCCGAACCGGAGGTGCCTTATCGGAGCGGCGGGGAGCTCGGGAAACAACATGGAGGCTGTGGGCGGCCCGGTGCGCGGGGCACCGGCGGTGCGGGGGCTCTGCTCCCCGCCGCAGCGCCCCTTGGGCTACTCGAAACGGTACTCCCAACCCTCCCGAGTCCCCTGTCAGCCTTAAATTTGGGAGCTACGTCTGTCTAATCGTACTCCTGCACTGGCGAAACGATGAAGCTTTTTAAAGAATATTCACTCGGTTTTGGTTTCCATTTCTGAGAGTGAGGGGGCAAGGAGACTGGTGGAGGGGGCAGCTTGAGAGCAAGGATGCAGCGCCTGTCAAATCATCATCTCCTTCATTTAAGCCTACATGCCAGCAAAGGAAGCTCTATATGACACTACAGTTTCCTCCATCTGCCACTCAGAACGTTTCACGTGAAAACGCAGGAGGCTGGCAGCCTGAGAAGCTCTAAGTGCTGGGCAGAGAAAGCTCGAGCATCATTTAAAATTTGCTTTGCCAGGAACTTTACTGAGCAGATATGACAGTTTCAATAACTGCCCTGTTTCCCAAGCTTTGTTCCCCAGATCCTCAGCAAGTCTTATTCTGAGAGAAGGCCCCTGCATATAGCTCATCCCAAAAAGCAACAAACTGCTTAGGACTGTGTTGTAAACACAGCCAGCTGACAACTTCTCTGATGGCTCCCCCACAGGTGACTTGCTCTTTATGAAAAATAAATACAAACCACCACATCTTGTACCATGCATTATCTGTCAAAAATAATTTGGAGACTGGATGAAATTCCATCTAGATAAGACTGCAACGATAGCAATAGTCTGGGGAAAACAACCGGAACAGACAACAATTAACATGTGCTCCTACTATTTGTCTCTCAAGTTAACAAATTGTGGGTGCTGGGGGCTCCCCAGCTGCTGTCCAGGCAACCGTGCAGCAGGAGAGCCCTGGAAGGTCTCACCTGCTCGTCTGCTCCTCTCCGGACTCAACAGGCGACAGCTCCTTTTGGAGGCAAGCCTTCTGCTGTGATCTATGCTTTATCTCCTTCACATGAGATTACTGTGATGTGCTCCACATCAGCTACCTGGGAATTGCTGCTGGAGCACACAGGCACTGCCTTATTGCATGCTCTCGCAGTACAGTATGCCCCTGCTCTCCTCAGCACTTGTTGCCCATTTGCGTGTAGTGTTTAAGGCACGGTGCTTCGCTTATGGGAGGCAGAGGTCATTGCTTCCTTCGCCTGCACAAGAGGCTCCGGCAGCACATTCACCGTGACAAACCGTGAGGTTGCTCTAGTCACAAACAACCTTAATCTTGTTGACTGCCATGGCATGCTAAGAGCTTTGTTAGAGCAGCATTCCCTCTGGGGATCCAGGACTGTGATAAAAGCTGTAATGGGGTGGGGGAACTCGATAAGGTTTTTATAATTTGATTTTCCATTATCTGTTTTCTGATTTTGAAGTGGAACGTCAATTGAGGTCAATCCTTTATGTAGATTTTTAAGGTAGGAGTGCTTAGAGCTCTCTACCTTAAGTTAAACTTACCTTAAGGTAAAACCCTTTCGTGTATACAAATATGGGAGAACACAGCTTATCTATATAAGCTTGGTACATTGAGGTATTTTTTACGTCATGTCCAAAATGAAGTTGCAGCAGAAATAGAAAAAGTTTTGTAAAATGCTCAGAAAGGCACTATAAAACTACAAGGACAGCTAACATTCACAAGTCAAACATTTCTCAAAGGACCAAAAATAAGTGAATTTGCATACTTAAATACCTAGATCTCTACTCTGCTGCACAGCAGCATTTCCCATCTCTGCTAATGACTTATAGGTGTTACAAGGGAAGTACAAGAGGAGTTGCTTTTTAAAATATTTAACAGCTCAAAACTACATGGCTGATTTTAAAGGTTGAAACGAAGTTTTAAAAAAAATCGTGCTATAAATACAGACAAATGCCACACTATCGTCAGCTGTTGCACTACAGTAGGCATCACTGGTAATATACATGGTCATTAAAAGCACAGAATGAAAACAAAGTTACCAAAACTGTATTAGTTAAATATCACATGAGCAGAGATGCCGTATCATTTGCAGCTTTTGAAGTGATGTATCAGGCTTTAACGTACAACCCCACTGAGCTTAATGGAGAATTTAATTCTCTCAGAAACTAATTTTTGGCTGTCTGCAGACTCCAGATGAAAACCCACTATCATTAGTACACCTTGTTCACATCACCGAGTTTTTCTTTGACACTGAGCATTTCACTTTCTTTCCAGAAGAAAGAAATTCAACCTTCTGACTTGGCCATTCAGTGACAACTACTTAACCACCATCACCTACACAAAAAAATTTGTTATCAATAAAGCATTGTTAGGACTAATGAAGAAACTAACCCCATCATGCTACTAGGGCTCTGATCCTGCAAACACACAATCAGGGCGGGAATCTAACATCCATGCAAGCAGTTCTAGTTCAGGGGAAAGTCATCAGTAGTATCTATATGCTCTTAAAGCAACTTATAAGCAAATCACCTTTCGATTTGGAAAATAATAAAAAACCCCAGGGATTTAAGGCCAAAAATGGTTACTTACCAAAATAAACCCTTAAAGGATCAATTTTAAAATCAATGCAACAAACTAACCAGGTTTGCATGTAAATTTCCAGCAAATACATTCCATCATCAAAGAGTAAGTGCTATAAATTGAGCAGATGTGCTACACCACAGTCATAAGATAGATTGAAGTCTCTGCTTTTAGCGCAAGAAAATCAGCTCAGCTGTAACTGTACAGAGCCACTACAGTACTACCACAACAGAAACTTTCCAAATCCTACCTGTTTCCTCCCAGACACCCTCCCTCCACCTCCTAATCAAAGTGCTTCCAAGGATAGAGGCACAATAAAGCAGAAACAGGCAGGAAAATGGTCTCAAGACCTGGCACCCTCCTCTACGATGGATGGGAGGTTCTGGGCAACATAAAGCCCCCTGAGTAGCCCTCAGGGTTAGTGCCATTGCTCCCACCAGTGCTGCTGCCACAGCACACATGCAAGCAATGCTGAGTCTTTTACTGCACGTCAACTCTGCAATGGCAAAAGCAAATGTTTTTTCCCATTATGTCTTAAATGTAAGGCTTACCTTGCACATCCCTTTCCCCTCTCCCACAGATCCTGGAGAAAAAAGGTCCTTCTGACCCCGAGAGGGCTGACAAATGGAGATGGAGAGTCTCCTTCTGTCTTTGAGGTCACCACTTCTGATCTAGCCGTAATTCAGTAATTACTCAGTTTGTGTGGCTCTCTACAAAGCATACATTAGCAGCTGGGAGGGGGGGGAAACGGAAGGATGACACCATTCCTGACCTCAACCACCTCTCATCTCCAGACACCCTCTGAGCTCCCTCTGCCTGGAAGGGGGGAGGACAAGCAAGGGGTGCAGCCTGGGGGATAGAGAACAAATTTGCAGGTAATACGCTGGAAAGACTCCAAGAGCCCCAGTGTTTGTTAGAGGAAAGATGATTTCTGAATGCAGCTGGTGGGGTCCTCTGAGAGATTTCTTCTTCTTTACAAAAGGTTTCATTGCTGATGAGAAGCACTGAACTAGCAGCACCAGGAGGCTGAAGTCTCCACAGAGTCAGGCACGCAGTTTTCTCACAGGCACGGTACCTGTCCCCTCAAAGTATTACCCTTATCCTAATCCTTTCCCCCGTTACACAATTTCATGTCATGCACAGGCTCACCACTGCACTTTTACAGCTTTCATCTAGAGGCACTTAGATGCTATGGGAATGGGCATTAGAGACTAGCTTGAAGATAGGTAATACAAAAGATGACAGCCAGATTGGGCACCTACAGGTCATGCAACTGGGGACTGAAACTTATATTCACGGTGGGACAGCTACATCTTTAAGCAAGTGTAAAGCAAGGGCAGCTAGCTTGTTTCTCTTTCTCCAAGAAAGACATCAGCATGGCTGCATTCATTAACATTTCCTACCTCTCTTCCTATCTAGCCCCAGGATTTCCCATACCTTCCTCCTGTTTCTTTTACGCTTACTTCAGATAAAATGTGCTACATCTGACCCTACACAAGGGAGAAGCAGTATCAGATGTCTCCCAAGGAACTGCAGCAAAGACAGTGAGGGCTCTCCTCTCATTAATTCACCGATATTGAACTTTTCCCCTTACAACAGCCAAAGGATCCGTGTGCTTGCTGGAAAGTATTTTGGACGAATCATGTCTTGGGTGCGTCGCTTGGAAGTGGCTCTCCTCCAGACACAAGAAGTGTCTCCTTAAGCCTAAGTGTTAAGTCCTACAGCCCAATTCCTGCAACAGAGCAACAACTGGATTGAGAGTCTGGAGCATCTCAAAGGAAGGAAAATGATAAAGCAGCTGAAGGTAGTAGCATGAATCATAGCAAGAGAAAAATTAAATCACCTATATGGGAGACAATTCTGCTCCATCTTTTAATACTGCAACACTTCTGTCCTCTCATCTTCCCGTTACAAGGAGCTGATTCATGAAAATAAGATCTTTGTACCTTAAGACCTGCTCAGCTGCTTCTGCTTACTCCTTTTACCTCCTGCCAAAAAGCTGCTTCTGGCAGAATCAGAATTAGTTGCTGTGAAAGTGATTGTGATGCTGCAGACAAAAGAATCTGAGTCCAGTAAAAAAAGCAAGAAACAACAGAAGCTGGACTTTTGAGGAAGAGTGGATTGCATTTCCATGCATATGTCCAAAGTAATAAAGGTGGAAATTAAATTAGAAAGCCACACAAACACGATTCTCTAGCAAGACTGTCTCCAAGAAGGCAGGAAAGGCCATCAATAGATCTTCATTATCTGAATTGCTAAACACATCTAAATAAAAGGAGAAATTCAAATATTAGAAGAACTCATCTTTTTAAATGGCCTTACATAAAACCAACTCTGCCTTGCCTGAACATGTTTTACAGAAAGGAATTTTTTTTTTCTTTTACTTCTGCTGGCCTTTTACAGAGGTTTCATTTGCTGGGTTTTTTTTTTCTGCCTGCAGGGAACTGGGAATTTCCAGGCTTAACAAGCTTAAATCCCCATGACATACAGTCCCAAATTTTAGAGGCAACTAAGATTTTGATTCTTATTTCGCTCCCTGTTGGTTTCCTCCCTGATGCATGCAATAGCTGTTCTGAATCTCAGCTGTTCCAACAGAAGGAAAAAAAAAAAAGGTCCCTGAAGGAACAGCATTAGTTCTTCCAGTCACCTTGCTGCTACCACACTCCAAAATTCAGGCACATGAAACAGCACATGAGAAGGGCTTGCAGCAGCAGGAAGCAAAAGCAGAGGGCATCAGGCTGGACCAAACCAAGAGGTCTTCTGTGTTCATCTGGTAAGAACACTGTATTTATATTGAGTAGTAGTAATCTAAGGGTCCACTGAAGATATACCTTGCATGAAATCTCATTAACTTCTTGTCACAGAAACTGACTTCTGCTTTTTCTGTCATGTATAGTGATGGTCTCTGGTCCTGATTCATCAGAAAGATTGGTTTATTAGAAAAATTTGTAAAGTTCCACCACAGTTTATTTATGTATCACCTATTGCTAACAAAACATGAGGAAAAAAATCTCCTTCAAACACAACCACTTTAATTACTTTATATCGAGTCTCATTCAGTGCTCAAACCCTCTAATTCTGCATTTCAAAAGACACTAGTGTCTCATTTTAGTGCCCTGCATTACTTTAAAGTCACACTCAAATCCAAGTCCAGATAAGGCACACGAGAACACACAGAACTTGACTTTAAACACAACATATTCAACTATTTATGAACACTACCAACACATTTGGAGGTGGGGGAAAGAAGGATATTTTCATTCACGTCACCTAACCCAAATGATGACAATGCCTTAAAAGCTATCAGGTAATAGATATAACCATCCTGGGTTAAGAAAATCAGCATTTAACTTTGTAAAGACTAGACAGACCTATCTTCAGAGAGCCCAAGGCACGCAGTAAAACCCTAAGTAACTTGTTTCTATTTCAGGATTCAAGGGACTCTTCAGTTGCCTACTGAAGTTCAGGTTCAAACTAACCAAACCTCTGCTTATATATTGGGGCTTTCATCATCCCTATTGAAGAGATTATCTTCTGCAGCTGGGAATCCTGCTGGCACTCACATTTGTCCTGAGAGGTGATTAGGAGTGAAGGCCTCCCATTTAACTTTTCTGTAAACATGTTCAGAGTAATTAAACCTAAACAAAATACTGTCCTTCCATCAGGGTTCTGAAAATAAGGGAACATTACCAGTGAGCACAGAAGCAAGAACAGAAGCCTCAGAAAGCACAATTCATGTCAACCTACCAACATAATGAGTCTCCACTGGTTTTAGCAAGTTTTAAAAATAGCCCAAACTCACAAATAAGAAAACAAGCTATCCCAACACAAACACTTTCACGAGGAGAAGCAGCATTCAGGGGGGCTGCAGTCCTCAAGGTGGTCCCCTAATAACCCTGGCTGAACCCAGGTCTAATGAAGAAATGCTGCTTATGTTGGTGGAGAGAAAGCATTTCACCAGGGTGAAATTTCACATTCCCTGGGGTACCTGCCCACAGCTCAGGGATCCCCCCCATTGGGGCCAAGCCCTTCCACAGCAGGGAGTGTGGGGTCAGAGAAGGGATGACATCTCTTCTCTAAAACCAGCAATGCTTCAAACTCTTACAGTGTGATTCATTCCACTGGCTGAAGATGGTGTCAGCTTACTCCTAATATTGATGAAAAAGGGTAGTCACCCTATTTATAATCAGCTAGCATTATCTCATCCTGAGAAACAGTAAGTCAGCAGCTAGCCCTATGTAATAAGTAGGGGGTTTCCCTTAACAGTCCTCTTATTTAGGTTGAAGAAAAGTTGGGGTTTTTTTTAAAAAAAAAAGCAAAAAAAAGCAGTGATGGTTACAAGAAAGGGAATATCGTAACAGAAAGGGGGAGAAAACCAATTAACGCTTTCAGCTCATTCCCCTTCACCACTGCCTGGAAATTCTCCTCTGATATAAGCATTGCCTGCCTAGGGCTTTTTGAGAGACCCTTGCACATCCTCACTGATTACTTCCCCTACTCAGGGAGACAGACTGTCCTTTACCCTAAATGCTTTTATCCTCTTGATGAGGTCTCTTACCCAGCTGGATCCTGCCTCCTTCTCCCACTGCAATCTCTGAGCCTGAGAGAAGACACCTGGGGACCTTCTACTTTGCTTAGGCAAGAGATTTAATCCTTTCATATCCTAGCATGAGGCTGAAGTGATGCATGCCTCCCCCCTCTCCGAACACCTATGGTTACAGTCCTGGGCAATGGATGTCCCCAGCTGAAGAGAAATCAAAGAAAAGGGGTTTCTCCACTGTTTTCTGCTCTTTCAGGAGTCATTTAAAAGCAGGTGTAGATAAAGAACTGAGTAAAACCCCATAGGGGACAATCCTGCCGTACCCAGACAAGATGATGAGGCTTAAAATCTGTTCCGTATCTAATCTTAGCTAAATCACATCCCCAGTGTCCTCTGCCCTGTTTCACAGGGTGCCTTTTGCTCATCATCACCCACCTCCCAGGCTCACACGCAGTGTCCAGTCCCACCTGGTCACCCCCACTTCTTCCTTTCCTGGGGCCAGAGGTCCACAGGAGGACCCCTCAATGGGTCTTTGACTTAATCCTTCAAGAAGGCTGTGAGGCGATTCCAGGCTTCACTTCCCAGCCAAGCCCAGGTCCTGACTCAGACAAGCCAACAGACAGCACTCAGCACAATCAATGATTTTTATCTTTAAAGTGCTTTACAAACTAACAAATCCTTACTTCCCCTCTGAGAGAAGAAAGAAGGGGAAAAAAAATCCCCAAACATCACCACTGTGATGGAGCAGAGATGCAAATAACTCTGAAAGTCCTTTGATGTTGGAGCAGGGGCAGAGGAGAGGACTCCTGCTGAGAGCAGTGCTTTGGGTTTGGGCTTTTTTGTGGTGTTTTTGGCTTTTACACTGAAGACCTGGATTTGAATCCTGTTTCAGATCACTACAGACAGTACAGTAGGACAGAGTCTCTCAAGCCGTGGCCAGCAGGTCCTTTCCCTGAGGGCCGTGGAGCTGGGGGTCTGTGAAGCAGGCGGTGGCAGTATATGGGTGTCATCCAAGAATTCACTTGCCTGTTCAGACTGCAAAAGTGCTGCACAATTAATTATACATCTGTGCTACAAAAGATCAGCTCTATAACTGCAGGGGGTGCTATTCATCAGCCTTGAAATGCATTGGCAGAGGACAGCCAGGGTCCAGTAGTTGAAATAAAGAAATAAATAACTACAAAAGCAGGATGCGCTCTGGGTCGTTAAGAGTGAAGTGCAGTGGCGGGACCCAAGTGACCCTGGAAAGGAGAGGAGCCTGGCACTGCAGCCGGTCGGGATGTGGTGCTTTGCCCAGGAGCTTCGCCAACCGGAGCAGCAGAGAAGCTGCCGGTCATCAGGGTGAGGTGCGTAGGCAGAGCGGTGGCAGCAAGGAGCCTGCCTGACACCTGCATGCCCTTTTCCTTCCTGAGACCTCCCCTTTCGAGGAGGCACAAAAACATCACGTTCCCAGCAGCGAGAGCCCAGTCTGAAGTGGCTTCACCATAGGGGCAAATTCAGAAGGAGCCCCTTACCCTCATCCCTTCCTTTTGAAGTCCCCCTTTCCTGGAGCAGGCGTTTAGCAAGTACAAATACACCACAACGTTAGGCATCCTTCCACTGTCACTCTCCACTATCCTTCCTCCTCCAGACACACACACTAACACAAAATGACGGCTTCCTCAACAGACTGAATGAGCAAAGCCCTCGCGCTGATCCTTAATTGTCTGTGCTTTACTCTCTCGCTTCAGTCATATTATATCACAAAACTCAAAGCAGCCCACCCACTGCCCCTGTCTTTGTCCAAAATCTCAAGTGAACGGCAAATTGGACACAGGAAAAAAAAAATGCTGAAGAAGAAGGGAGGGGCAAGCTAACCCCCCCTTTTCCTCCTCCCCCTTTTTTTTTTCTTCTTCCCTTTTTTTTTTTTTGAGGTTGCTCTTTGCTGGTGCACCCACATTGCTATTGTGCGGTTGTCAGTTAAAAAAAAAAAACAACAACAACCAAAACCCAAAAAAGATGGAGATATTAAAGAAATCATATCTCACAGCCCTTGAGAATATGACCCTGAGGCCCTGCCCTTCTCCCTCCTGATGTACCCACGCATCACGGTGAAATGGCAGGCCCCCACCCCATCCACCCCCATGCTACTCTGAACCTGCAGAGCGATAAAAAAAATAGAAAACACATCCAAAACCAAAACAAAATAAAAAAACAAGACCAATGTCAACGAGAGATATAGGGGGAGGAAGGGGGGGAAAAATCCCCCCTCTCCCTTCACGCACATGCATAAACCCCATAACCCATTTATGTCGGTCTCGGAGCAGGAGCCAGACTGCAGCGAGCAGCCAACAGCTGGGGCCTTTGAAAAGGGACAAGGCGAGCGGCTCCCCGTGTCCGGCCACACCGGGCTCCGGCTGCCCCCGTCACCACGCCATCCAGACACCCCCCTCCGGCTCTCGCCACCCACCCACCCACCCGCCTCCCCACGCGCCCCCACCCGCGGGCACCCCGCGCGGGCACGGCGGCGTCACTTGGGCGGGTGACACGCACAGGGCGCCGCAGACACACGGCCGCCACCGCCACCGCGCGCGTGGTCGGCGAGAGCTGGCCTCTGCAGGGCAATTTTCCACTCTCAACTTTCAGGGAGAGGAAGAGAGAGATAAAGCCCATTTACTGTACCTTTCTGGCATCTTTCTCAGCTTTCCCTGCTGCTTCTCCCCACCCCCTTCCGATTTATCTCAGCTACTGGTTTTATAAACCGAGAGGGTGGGGGGGGGGGGGGGGGGGGGGAAGGGAAGAGGAGGGGGTTTTTTTCTCTTCTCTCAGCCCCGTCTGCACCTTCTGCCTGAGCCCGCCGGTGAAGTCACAAGGCTGAGTCTCTGACATCACACAGAGCCCACAAACGCTGGATTGTGACTTCACTGCAGGGTAGAACAGGGAGGAATAGGAGAGGGGAGGGGAAAAGGCTCTTATTCAAACACATATCTGCAGTAGTAACAAAGGGAACTCAGGAAATGGCTGGCCAAGAAAAATGGCTTTTTTTTTTTTTTTGTATAAAACATACTCTCTTTTCTTGTTTTTTTGTGTTTTTTTTTTTTCTCAAATAAAGTTTGTGACCACGATGGAAATACCTTTTAAAAGCGGTCTGGGCAGGACAGCCAGCCAGCACCAGCCCAGGCGCCATCCTCCAGTGCAGCACAGGCTCCCACAGCCCTTTTGGGACACAGCTGCTTGCCGTGGCCGCGCTGGACCCACCAGGGCTGGAGCAGGACAAGGTGCTGGGGTGAAAATCGAGGGGCGCCAGCAGCCACGGGAGAAGCTCTTTGGGGGTTGGTGGAGGGGGACTGAGGGGAAAGGACGGAAAGGACCAAAACAGGTGGATGCTGCAGGTCACGCCTGGGGTGCGCTGTGAAGGCAGGCGCCGAGAGCCACTGGGCGAGCAGGGCCGTGCAGTGCGACCGAAGCTCCGCAGCAGAGGGCTGGGAGCTGAGGTAATGCTAATCAGTGTGCACACTTGGGGTTTTTTTCCTCACTTGAGGATCTGAAACCACTTTTAAACTATAGTTGGAGTAAAAGAGGTATTAAAGGTCAGGGAGGCCTAAGCAAGGCCACAGGGTTAAAGATTGAGGTTTTCAGTTTTCTAGTTTTAGGTTTTAGGTGCCCTGGAGAGGGGCTGGGAGGTTGGGGTAGGTGAAGGAAAGGCCAGGAGGCTTTGATGTACTCCCAGTACAAGGCAATGCTTGGATGTTGCTCTGGGAGCAAAAGCTGATGATACAGACTTCTGTGGTCATTTCTGAAATAAACCCTAAAAGAAAAAGAAGGGTTATTAAGTAGCTATTGGCTTAATGTGACCTGCAAAGTTGTAAGGTTTGGGGTTTTTTTGTTTATTCAGCTGGAAGATTTTTTTTAACATCAATTTCTCAAAATTTAATGCAACCTCAAATATGTTGGTAAATAAGCCCCCCTCCCCCCACCCCAAATTCGTTATTTGTGTTTAAAATGGAATATTTTTTTTCTCCTTTTGAAGCAAGGCTGCTCAAACACTTGCACCATGCTAATTGTGCCTGAAGGCCAGGAATTCAGAGGGATAAGCCAAGGGCACAGCCACAGCCAAGTGAAATTTAAAAAAAAAAAAAAATTAAACAGTGCTAATTGCAGACAACATTATATTTATGAAGTTATTTGAACTGCAGAGCCAAAGGGGAGACAGCTTGTGCTCCTCAACAGTGTGTCCATTCCTCTCTGAAGCCTCTATCCCTGCCCTCGCTGAGACCTGCAAAGCATTCCCCATCGCTGCACCGACCTGGAAGGGAGGAGAAAACAGCACTGCCATCGCAGCCTGCCCTTCCCACAGCCTGCCAGTGCAGCAGGAGGGAAATCTGTACGTGGAGCGAGCGAGAAGCAAGGAGGAGACGATCCAGATCCCTGCCATGAACCGGCTGGCAAGTACATTCCCGGCTTGCCACTGCCGGCCAGCGGAAGCACCCCGGGAGTGCCTGAGGTGCCCTGCAGGGCTAGCGGCACGAGCGGCAGCACTGGAAGACCAGCAGTGGGCAGGGGCGAGAGGTGCTTGTCAGAAACTTTTGTACCCCAGTGACTATACATGCTTCCAGCATAAAACCCAGGCAGCCAGAAGATGCTTTTCCAGGTGGGAGCTCCTCCACAGCTGAAGGCTCCGTTCTCACACGACTCTGAATCCCAGTGCCTTGGGACATTGCCCCAGCCCTGGGCACAGCCACAGCCCCTGTCGTTTTACGGCTTCTCTGTGCCAGTACAGCAATAAACCAGGCTGCAATGGAAGGAATAAACTCTCCTGCCTCCGTTTGTGAGAGGGAGGTATGAACTGCATGCAGGGAGGTCCCCATTTAAGCTCATATCCTTCAGCAAGTCTTGCTCCTTGTTTGGCTACAACTTTGCTACCATTTTTATACTGACTGAATCTCCTTTCATCTTTTGTATTATTTTTTTTTTCCACCCTGCTGACTGTATGAGAGAAACCTCCATGTTTATCCCACTCCTCCTCTCTTGGGGAATCTCTCTCAACCTGCCCGTGGCAGGGAAGCAACATGGCTGCCAGCGCACCAGGATGCCAACAAGGCGAGGAGGTGAAGGCGGGAGAGAGGGAGGCACGGGAGTTTTTTGGGAAGCGGAATAAAGAAGTGGGGAAGAGGAAGGAATCTAACACACGCACACCGACTAGCACGGGCTTGCTCCAACTTGGCCCACAACACAATTACCTGACTTGGAGGCTGTCCAAGGCTCCCAGGCTAAGTCCCTCTGCACTTGTGCAAAGTGCTGTCAGAGCTGCTGGGACCAACAGTCAGGGCTTTGGTAGTGCGTCTCATCCAAAAAGGAGAAAGAAAAAAAAAAAAGAGGGCAGGGACTGAATGGGCTTATTTTCACACAACTGCGATTGTTTTGTTGATGCGGAAAGGTAATTAAAAAAAGTTCTGATTTCAAACGTGCCACAGAATTCCCAGAGCCCGGAGGCTGCTGCTTAGAGGCAGATTAATCACACTGAATTCTCCATCTAGATATTGCATGCACTCCAAACTCCCACCGCTAATAGCTCTAATATTCTCCTCAGCGTGTGCATGCTGCTGGTGTTATGTTCCAGGAATATTAATTCCCCAACTCAAGCTCCTTTCGCTTGCGCATGTACCCTAAAGGCTTGCTGCCGGGCACTGGGAGATTATGGAAAAGAGAAAACAGGGCTAGAGGAGAACTGGGGTGCAAAGGTACTGGCTGGAACTCCTCAAGGAAAGTCATTAATGTTCTTTGGATAAGCAAGCCGTCCAAATAAAATCTACCTGAAGGCCAAGTTCTTTAAACAAAGACAGCCAACCACACATGCACAAGATGGTTGAAATTAAAATGAGCTCCCAATGCTGTCTTTGTGTTACCCGCTTCTACTACCCTGAGACTTGCCCAAAATTTCAGTCCTATTAATTGTGAGCTCTGAACTTGGGGTTTCGCTTGTATTTTCTGCTGGTGTCTTCTCTCAGTTCCCTTTACCCTCAAGCAAGGCTGTACACATCTGAACTCTTGCTGCCACACGCTAGTAGCAGTGAAAATATAGCAGCCTGTAGTGCAAGCATCCAAAGAGCAGGTAGCACTTTACATGGCAAGCCCCTTCTACCCCTAGCAAAACTGACAGGCCAAGTAGGTTCACAGTCCAGCTCAAGGTCTCACTGCATGTTGGGGACCAGAAGGTGCATCCCTGGGATCCTCGTTCCACACAGAAAACAGAAAAGGGGAAGATGAAGGCAGGAGAGAAACGTGTAATTTTTCTTTGAATTCAAATAACTGCCATTCCTAGTAAGCAGTTCAGTGTGTGTGTGATCTATATATATGGCCAAAAGGCTGGCTGCTAAGCTTTAAAACCAATGCACACTTGAAAAATACCATTTAAGATGCCTATGATGTAATTTTCAAAGCTGCTAAATGCCCAAAGCTCCTAGTGCTGTTCTGCGAAGACTGCAGGCAGTCACCAGGTTAAAACACAGTTCCTTGAAACGGGCCACACCAGGACTCTGGAAACCACCACACAGAAAACACCTCAAAACGGATGGCACTGGTCATGCTTCCATTTACTAGGATTACTTGCATGACAAGAATCTGTCATGGGCATGATTTTCTTTGTCAACCAGTCAAAATATGTATTTCTGTGTAATACAAATCAGCATGTCTATGTCAGTGCTGGAAAATAAAAAGCAGTTTGCCCCTTTTGTTGCAGGTGTTTCTGATAAGCGCACCAGTACAGTACCTGAGCCATAGGTTAATTTGGATGTATAGACTAGCCCATCAGCTGTTTTCACAGCTCAGAACACCTTACCTAGTCTGAATGAAAACCTGTAACACCACAGGTGCACGGGTGTAGGTGGTGGCCCTCTCCACAATCACAGCAGGTCAAAGAGAAAAGGCAATATTTTTATGGCTAAATACTTCACAGGGGGCTGTTGGTGGTGGGAGCGAGACACGTTAGAACAGAGACATTTTTGAAGCTTCCTCTCTTTGCTATATATCATGTGGGTCTACAATCACACATGTGCCTTGAACTCTCAGATGATTCCTTAAACTTGGCTCCTGCTGCAGGGAGGGGGAGGACAGCACTCCAACCCAGGCACTGCCTGCGTAAGGCCCTTGGGGCTTAACTCTGCTGTAGTGAAGGGGAGAGGCATGGGCTTCCTTCGCTGTGATAAACAGAGGCATCGCTCTGTGTAGCTTAGGTGCAAATCTGTGATCCTCTTTCTCTCTTTGTACACAAAGAATGAAGCTGATAGCGAAGCTGACATCTAAATCCTCACTATTGCACATCTGAGATAACCCCAGTTGTTTTTGTTTTTCAAACTCAAACATATGAGAAGGGAGAAAGAAGGATTTCAACCCTTGCCAAACCCTGTCGCCAGCCCCATGAGTTACAGATCTGTGAACTCTTACATGGGATGAGGGCTCTTTGCTTTTATCTCCCTGTGCAGCGCATGTCCCCAGCCCTTTGCAAACAGATGTTTTGCCCTGCAAAAGGGAAAAAGAGGGAAAAAAAGAGAGAGCGCAAGCAGGGGGGAGAGAGAGAGCATGAGCAAGAATGCTGTCTGCAGATGTCAATCAGGACTTCAGTCTAGGTCTAACCTGCCAGTCCTGCAAAAAGAGGATACATGAATTTTCTAGTTGGATAGTCAGTATCATCAAACAAGAAAATTGTGAGGTTTAGATTCCAATGCAGTCTCACGTTCAGTAAAAAGGCCTTGCTACATGGAGATGATGTGGGACTGAGGAGCCTATTCCTAGCACCTTAAAAATTAAAATTTCACTACAGATATCCTAAAGAAATGGTCAAAAATAGTACAGCATTTCAAACCGTTTTTGTAGAGCATGGTAATATTGGCAAGGGGGAAGTGATTGTAGGTAGAATACTGTCAGGTTCAGGGAAAGCTTTCTCTGCATTTTAAAAAAAATATATGAAGGAAAATATTCTTGGGAATGAAAAGTCTAATGATTACATGTATATAGAGTGTCATCTCTATCTTGGCGTTTAGCAGAAATCAACTCCCCCACGCCAACACCCTCCCCTCCAGCCACCCACCCTGATATTCTTCTTCACCACTTCCCACCCATTAACCCAGTACCTGCAGTGCAGTGTTCAAGTGGGACTGGCGGAGCTGCTGCCGCTGTCATCTCCTCGGAGCTGGCAGTCACCTGCCAATCTCGCCCCCACTTCCTCCTCCCTCCTGCTCCCCCCCACCCCTCGTCAGTGCAGCTTTCCCTGGGGATAGATCACTCTCCCCCCCCTCCAGCAGCCTGACAAATAACTACTGTTAACTCAATAATATCCCCCTCCAAGGTTTTTTAATTACCAGCCGTCCTCAGGGCGTGAGACTCACACGTACAGAGAGAAACGGACCAGAGAGGGAGGCTAGCAACAGGGGGTCGGAGAGTTTGGGCTGATGCGGGCTCCTTGTCCTCCATCCACATGGCAGGGCTGGCACAGGCAACCTGCAAACCCCCACGGGATGCTGCCGCCTCGGCAGAGGGCACAGGCACACCAGCAGGTGCAGGGTGGGTAAAGTGCCGTTGTATTTGGGGAGGGGGGAATTTGGTCCTGCAAGGGCTGATGCGGAAAGCTGCTCCTGCAGGACAAGGGGAGGCTCTGCTACACCAGCCGAGGAACCACCATACAGGACAGCGTTTGTTTATACGGCATTTTAAATGGGAACCAGAAAAAAGTGGGGGAGGGGAGAGGGAAAAAAATCAGGTGCATTTCTGTTTATACATCTTTACCAAATACATCTTTTCACATATGCAAAGGCCTTTTTTTTTTTTTTTTTTTACTTTGCAAGACAATAGTCATATTTTGCCCTTTTTTCCCTGAAAATTCATGGGTCTGTGGCCTGAGAGGCTTTTTCTTAGCCTTGTATTAAATGGACACGGCTTACTGAACTTTCAAACAAGCTCTCCACCTAGTATTTGTTTGTTCACACCCATTTACACTCCCTTGATTTTCAGCAGGTTTGAATAAGGCTTATTTTTTTAAATAATCAGTTAATGAAGTTTTATCTGAATAGTCATAAGCCTATTAGTGCTCAAGTTGTCCATTGAATCCCCCCTCCCCCCCAGAGGTTAAACAAGACCAGAAATCCTTTTGTACTCAAAATAACACACTGGGAAGAAAAGAAGCAAGGAAGGATAAAAAAGCCCAAGCCCCACATTTGGTCCTTTTTAAATCATAAAGAAACACTGGAAAAGGGGCATAAATGCAAGGCTTTTTTTTTTTTTTTCCCCCTCTTCTCCTCCTCTCCCGCCTTTGTAGGTCACCTTTACTATGAAGACATTGATGCTTTAAGTCTTCATTTGCTTAAATCATGAGTGTAAGTTCAACACCCCAATCAGACAACTGACGCACCCCAGGTGGGTAATGAAGGGGAAGGGGCATCCATCCCAGCATCCCAGCACAGGGGATGGAGGCACCCTGCACAGGGCGAGGACTAGGTCCTCTGATGCAGGAGTGGGCAGGGGGGGCTTTCACTGGGAAGGGGCAGGCGCTTTCGGAGGAGGACAAGTTTGAGAGCATGGCGCCAAACACACTGGGCTTGGGTAGAAGGGTGGCAGGCAGACATGTTGTGCTGAGGGATGGCCTGACCCTGGCCTCCACACCCCGGGAAGGGCTGAGGGCAGCAGTTGAGGGGGAGAGTGTGGCGGCGGGGGCCTAGGAGCCCTTTGGCAGACACCTCTCCACCCCGGGGGAGCATCCTGGCAGGAGAGAGAGCCCCCGCTCCCCTGAAATAAACAGCAGCCTTCCCAATGCTTCATTAAACTAACACAGCTTCCCGCCATTGCCCCGGCAACCGACACAGGCCTCCTGTTTGCCAGCTGGGGGAATTAAAGACAGCCTGGCAGCCAGCCCCCGGCTCCTCCGAAAGCTCCCCTTACACTGTCAGAAAGCATCCCCAGGCAGGGGATGGGGCCAGGCGATCCCCAGGGTGACACCTGAGGCGGAAGGGGGTGTGTGTGTGTGTGTGTCGGGTCCTGCCCACCCCCACTCTGGCAAGCTGCGGTCCCCAGGAAGCCAGGGACCCCACCACTGCCACCATTGTTGGTGCTGGAGTGCAACACAAAGCTGGAAGGCTTGCCAAAATGATCTCTGGACTGGAAAATGGCTAAATAACCCTCTGGATCATCCAATAGCACAAAGGTGGACGCTACTCCCCATCACAGCATCACCTCTGTCCAAACGTGATCAATAGTTCACATTAATTAGCAACATACTCCTCTCTGCCAATGAGCAATGAGCAAATTACGTCCTCTTGTCCCTGGTTTTCTTCCTTTCTCTTAAATCATGTACGCCGCAAGGTAAGCCTTATAGCGAGCCCCCACTCCCATTCACCCCCTTGGTGGACGTGGGAGAGGCAACAGAGGACCTTTGCTGCTCACCCTTAGAGGAAGAGCTCCAAATTAAAACATCGATGCTGTGTGAGCCTCGAGCACACGGATGCCCTCCTGCCCCTCCAGCTGCTCTTGGCCCCTCCATTCAAAATGGGTAGACCGTCCCCTCAGGCAAGGCACAGACGTCCCTCCACATGGCCTCAGTGGAGGAGCTCATCATGCTGCCCAAATCCCAAAATTAGATCCTCTGGGCTGATGCGAGTGCCCTGTGCCAGCTGCTTCCAGCACCTTCCTCCCGCCACCACCACGACAAAGAAGGCTCGCCAAATTGGTGAGGAGAGGAAAACACCTCACTTCACAACAGCGACGAATAAAGGAACACTATTCACTCGCTCGGGCATCCACATCTGTTTTGTCCTGTTTTCCATGACTACTGGCTGTGAGCAGAGGTCTCACAGGGAGGAGCATTAAGTATTTATTCCAGCTCTTGGTTTTGTCAGCTTCAGATGCCACCAACATGTTTCGATTCTGCTTGGAAAACTACATTGCTTTTTTTTTAATTCAGGGATCCCAAAACAACCCTGCAGAGGTACCTCTAACCTCATCAGCAGTACGCTAGCCTTCCATAGCTCTGCAGCACAGATTTCACAACAAACTTAACTCTGTCCGGAGAGACTCACTCCAGTCCTGCCTCTAAACAATCTGTATGCCCTACTCCTCTCTTATTTTGTGATAATATTTAGTTTTGTGAAATACTAATTAGCTACAGTTATCAGAATTAAGGAAAAAAAAAAAAAAGAAATTAGTACATTCCAGATTCTGGCCACTACTCTGCATTGCACAAGGAAGTGGCACATAGAAAATGTGGAGCTGTTTATAAGCATTAAATAACTCTCTAGCTATTTTGCAGGGACAAATGCAGCACATCCAAGCAACCCTACAAAAATTAGCCCAGAGATCCCACCTCAGTGACACAAGACAGCACTGTAGTTAAGGATGTCTGAGCAGGTCTTGAGCAGAGAGAAATAAGGGGCAGGAAAATATAGTCGAACACCTTCCTTCAGTTCAAAGATCCCAAAAAGAACTGTTACAGACCGTGAAAGAGGAGTCTTTGAGGTTAAGGGGAATAAGTATGACCACTTTGACATCATCCACGGTAAATTACGCTGACAGTGGGAAGAATATTGCCTTAGCTTTGATGGGGGATGCAGAGAAAAGGGGATGCTTTCAGCTACTTGCAGGAGAAACTGCAAGGGGAAATTGCAAGGGGAAGATGTGCATGCAGACCACTGCAGGTAATGGCCATTAGACTGGGAAGCCTGGTTAAAAGTTGCAGGCCTGCCAGCGGTCCTGGTTTAACCACGTGTCTCCTACTTTGGAAGTTTCTGATATTCTCATCTTCTGGTTCTCTCCCTGTGCAGGACTCTGACCACTCAAAAAAATCGCACATAAAAAAAAAAAAAAAGCAGATTTCTAGTTCTTAAGCTTTTCTTCAAAGCAGTAAGAAGTCGAATCCTGAAGACTTAAAACCAAACTCCTTCCCCCAAACAGAAACCTATTCATGTTTAAATCTCTTTTTTTTCAGGTAGTGCCAGGGTGTGGAGGGAGAGGAGCCTGACAAGTCCTGAGGCAAAGGGACACCTGCACCAGTCTGGACTGCTCTGTGCCCTGTCCCCACCTCTCCAACTGGGAAGCATTTGCAGCCTGCTGTTGCCAAACCCACTTTTATTTTTTCCATGCTCCTTGCTAATTAAACCTTCAATCAGGTCTGCCTCTCCTCCCACCTGGACTAGCGCAACTCCCTGCTTTCACGTTTTTTTCATTCTTCCCCAGACCCAGGAGATTTAAGTTTCTTGAGTTACAAATCCCAGAGGATGAGGTGGGTACAGAGCTGTCTCAGCTCAGGCGAAACACGGTCCCCCTCTGCCTGCCCTCCTCCAGGGCTGGATTTCAGAGCAGAAGAGATTGCTGTCAGCAAGCCAAAGGCGCACAAGGGTAGGCGAGGTGCTGGTCTCTGTGTGCGCACCTCATCCTCCTTCCTCGCTACTGCCATACATGATTAATCATCCCTGAGACACGCCTGCTGCTTCCCTCTGGCTCTCCAACAACCACAACAGTGGCGGCAGCAGCAGTTGAGAGCAGAGAGACCTCCTCAGGTTCCCGGCCCCGGCCCAGCGAGCATCTCCCAGCGGGGACCTCTGATCCTCACACACATCTCTCTCTTGCACGCGCCCGTCTGCCTCCCGGCCTCCAATTAACTGCTCCCCTCCCCCCATTTTCAAATTCGGCTCGTCTCCCACCCCTCCCCCACCCCCCGTCCATCTGTGTCTAATTGCATTTCATCTGTAGTCATTCTCTGGAAAACTCACCGGGAAGGTGTCCAGGAGACTAGCACAAGCTTAAACACGCGCTTGACACGGGGAGCCAGGGGGAGGCCGGCTGCTCTGCGGGGCGGATCGGGGGCCTGAGGACGCTGGTCCTCTCCACAGCCCACCTCTCACCTCCCTGCTGCCAGCCCGGGCAGTGGATGGGGTGCCTGCCGGCGGGCAGGGGGCTGGCAGCTGGGGAGAGGCGGCAGGCAGCCAGGAAGGGCCATCGAGAGCCATTGGGGCAGAGGTGAGACTGCTCAGATGCCAGCTCGTGCTCCACCGCGGGAAGCATTTGCTCCCCTCCTTCCTCTGCTGAGCACCAGCAGCCTGCCAGCAGGCTCTGCCAAGGCCAGTGAGGGGCAAAGGCAGGGGAGAGGCAGGGTCCCACCGGCATGACCTGCAGCCAGCGGGATCCGGGGGCTCCCCTTGCTTCCGCTCTCTGGAACGCTGCCCCCTTTCCCATAGCGGCACTTTCCAGTTGCATTACCGATGTTCCTGCCTTGTCCACAGCCACGTCCCAGCTGTGTCTGGTGTGGCACGCACAGCCCTGATGGCCACGCAGCTCCTCGGAACCACCCCATCACCTTGCCACTGCTCTGATCCCACACGGCCTGCTGTAAAATCAGAATGTTATCCAAGGGCTTGTTTACCCTGGGAAGGGAGCAACAAGCTGGGCTCCGAGCAGACAGCACGCCAGGCACTGCACACCAGCTCACGCTGTAGCCACTCTTACTTGACACCACTAGAGCTAGCAGCTCAGCTCTTAATTGCGTATGAAAAATGCCCACACAAAATAGTCCAGAAGAGCTAGGGAACTCACACCCCAGCTTACTGCACGCCAACTTCCCTGCATAAACAAGCCTAAGTGCACAATGGTTTTACACTGCAAGAAAGGTTTTCCCCTGGAGAGGCAGGCCCCAAATGTGGGCTATTTAGTTTTACACCCTGGACAGAAGTTCTGCAGCCCAGGGGTTGGGCACAGACTACAAGTTCACGTTGCACAGGCTGGAGCCACCTGACTTCACATATCACTGCTGGATAACATGGAGGTATGGGCTAATGTGTGACTGTCTGAAAGGCCAGCTTGTCTCTCAGCAAGGGAAAGGTTCTCCACCTTTTCTGCAAAGAGTCAATCTTCCACCTGGGGGAGGGCAGGCTAGGCACTGAACTACTAACCCATATAACACCACCTTAAGTCTCGTCTATTTGCTGACAAAACTTTAAATATAAGAATTCACAGCTCTGATAAGGGTGACAAATTTACTTCAGTAGGTCAGCAACTTCGACCCAGACAAAACTTATTCCATTTTTTTCCTCCAACCAGCCAGCAGCTCCACACAGGCAGCTTTGCTTCTATCCAGGCTGGGAGTGATGAGAGTGATTACAAGCAGGTAGCTCCCAGGCTTTTCCTTTCACTTGCCTTCTATTGACAATGGCTACCCACCAAAATCAGTCCAAGAGATGCAAACGCAGAAGTAAGCAACTGAGTTATCATGACTAACAACTTACCATTTGCCAGCTGAGTCACAGTAACACTGAACCAACCAACCTCCTGATGGATTAAGCAAACATTTTACTACCTATTGCAACGAAGAAGGATCACAGAATCAAACTACTATAGCCCAGATGACAATTTATAATCTCATCGTGGTAAATCAACTTGCTGGCAATTGTCTGTTCATACATTTTGCTCTGCCAATATCAGATTGAGTCAAACCTTTCGGTTCCCCCAAATGCCACAAGCCAAATGCATTTCTGCAATACAATTGCAATGATGTTTGTGGTGAAGATGCAAAAAAACTACTACATTTTTATCCTTTTAAGCTCCTTATTGAGACAATTATTCTAACAAAAAGTGCCCCATTGAAGCTGTTCATCTCCAGAAGCAGATTCAACAAAAACATATGTAAATGTATCTTTAAATAAGCACAAAAATCATCCTGCCTTCTCCCCCATTCTTCCTTGGTATTGGACACTGAACCAAGAATCCCAAAAGTCTGGGTTCAGTTCCCAATTTTGATGCAGACCTTCTGCACCATCTCAAACCACACAACACAGTTCTTTATGAGGCTATAAAATGGGGACGGCTACTAGTTTTGACATAGAGCAAGGTAGAATACACATGTATCAATGCTTGTAAAAAGCTCTGTACAAAAGACAAGGGTTGTATAAATAACTAAATATAAATATACACAACAGATTTACCACTGCCCCAGAACTCTGACTTCGTAAGGTAGCATATAAAGAAGGGTATTTTCCTGATGCTTACCCATTTCATGCAAACAAGTACCTGCAAGAGAACAGACAGCACTCCATCTGCAGATGCATTTTATCTGCTTTCAGTGCTAGTTCAGAGCCAGCACATGCTGGGAGTAAACAAAATCCATTACAAGACAACAATTTGTGACAAATGAGAGCAACACATGGACTGAGGACCATTGAACAGGTCCCCCATACACATCAACATCACAGAAACTACCATCATCTTCCGAACTCTTGCAGAGGTCAGGAATTGGGCAAGACACAGAAATTTACCTTCCACTGCTAGCGACACTCTGCTCCGTGTCAACACACGTCCTCCACACTGGCAGAGGAAGTTTTTACTGGCATTGTCTAAACTGTATCATTACAGTGCAAGGACTGTCAACCCTGTCTCTTTCATCAGCACAGAGTCCTCCTTATCAGAGAAGAGAAGCACAAAAGGGAGAGAGAATTACGTACACACGAGCAGTGTTTCTCTGATGCTCAGCATAAAAATCTAATCAAAATTGTACCAGAATGGTGATGTGAAAAGCACCCTGCCAAGTCAGTAATAAATATAAAATTCATATCTTGCATTTCCACAATATATCACCTCTCATCCCGCAGTACTTTACGCATTGTTGGGACTCAGATGAATCCCCAAATCAGAACAGATTTGTACTGGAATCTAACATTTTTGTTGGCTTCACATTCATTCAAATTACACCCTTAAGCGAGAGTAGGATAACAGGCACTTAAAATGGCCCCTTGAATGCGGCAGCAGCCATTTTAAACGGGGCCCAACTCCTTCCAGCCACCGGAAGTTTGTCCCCCACGCACCCTCTGTCCCTCTCATTCCCTGAGCCCCACACTCAGTCCTGTTCCCCTTCCCGTCCACCCTGCACCAGAGGGAAGACAAAGTGGTATTTTTAGGGCGCATAAACAGCCGGTTCATCTCAGTAGGCCCCACTGATGATATCCTAACTTCAAACACAAACCATCTAATTCTGGAGATTGCAGCCACTGAGACCTGAGCAAGCCTCACTGCAAAAGACCCCTATCTTCTCACCTTTCACCCTTCCCCCGCAATACCACTGCACAGATATAATACACAGCATCTGCAGAGACCAAGAACTACCCGTTGTAAACCTCCTGAATTGGGAGAAAAGTAGAGGTGACAAGGAGTGAAAAGTCATAGTCCACCTCCCTGTGGCTCATTATCCTAATACCCATCACTGAATTCTTCCTGACAGATGCATTTGCCAACAACTCGGATGGGAACATTCAGCAGTGACATTCTTTCTCATCCTATTAATATGCCTATATCACAAAACTGTGTCCATTTTTGGCCCAAAGATTTCACCTTCTGAAAGACAAATGCATAAAAGATAGGTGTTAGAAAACCCTGAGGAATGCTGCAAGTGTTAATGGCAGTAGGTACCTTAAGACAGAAGTGCTTATTGTAGTCCTTCACGCATCATACCCTACCTGATCGCTACAGGTCTAAATAAGGAAAGCATCTTCTAAAAGCTCAGCTAACGCTAAGGCGTCTAAACAAAGACCTGGTTTTCAGGACTGCTCAGGAGCCATAAGCAGTAGGTGTTCAGTTCTTCTCAATTCTGATGTTGCCTCTAATGAGCCACAGAAGAGCTCAAACTCCTCTGCCTTGTCACTAGTGGTAGCACAGCTAACTAGGAATGGCAGCAGTGAAATGCATTGCAAGGTTTCCCTTTTGTCAGTAAGGTTTTGGAGATCTTCATATTTTTCATATTTGCATCTATTCACTTCTTGGTGGTGCTGCTTACAAACCAAGTATCTGGGAAAGAAAAAATCCTGGAAGCCACACCAATATGAATGATTTAAAGTAGTCCATCCAAAGAAGGAAAAAGGAGCTACTAATACTTGGAGATGCTTCCAGAAGGAGGTACATGATAAAGATAGGAGTCTTCTGTAGTTCCAAGTACATTTATTTGCATCTACACTAATGAAATCAGGACACTTATTTCACCTCTGGCAGCAGAAACACAGCTGCAGCACACCCAAGAATCAACTCCTGGTATGAAAAAAAAAAAAAAACAAACAAACCACCCCACAATGTCATTTAGCTTTACAATGAGACGATAAACTATGCATCATTTGTCTTCCTTTTCCTAGTATAGATAAGGCCCTAGAACAGCATCACCCAAACTGTGGTCCACAGGTCACTGCTGGCCTGTGAAGCATAATAGGTGGTCCGTGCAGCACGCTATCTGCAAACAACACTCAGCAAGCCACAGCACCCAATGAAACTCCCCATCCATTGCCCTGTGTCATTTTTCCCATTATAAACACTGAATGTTTTTATGCCTATATGACAGATAAGCATTTACATCTAAATGTAAAACATCATCCAGAGTGCATCTATTTTGACCAAAGGGAAGAGACAGCATGAGACCCTTCCCGAGAGAGCCAGCCATCGCATCTGAAACATCAGCATTTTTTACTCACAGTCGTTGCAATGATGCAGCCGTAGGAGATGCAGGATGCATCGGTGGGCAGCCTCCTGGAGAGGACTGTTGTAACAGAGCTACTTCTACGTATAGGTGGGCACTGCTGCAAGCAAATAGGTGTGCTTGCACTATTATCAGCAGCCTCTAGAGCTGACAAACCTCAAATTGTTTTGGTTGCAACCATATCCAAAAGCCGGTATTTAGTTCTGGGCTAAACCTACTCAAAAAACTCATGACAAAATAGAAGGTTGCAGAAGAGTAACAAGCACATTACCAAAATCCAGAAATCAATTTATAAACACAAGGACTAAATATGAGAGCTTGCTAAGCAATGGCCAACGAGCTGGGAATTGAACTGCCTACAAACCTCTGACAGGTACAAATAAAAAAGGGGATTGTTCAACACTACCTGGACTATGTTCAGGTCCAGCGGAAACCAAGAAAGGAAAAACATAGGCCTGTTGCTGCGTGGAGAAAAGAGGACAAATCACCCTAACAGGGAGGCATATGGTCTCATCTTCTCAGGAAAACACTGGAAATGCAATCACTCGGAACAGCTAAAACTAAATTGAACGCAAACACCAGAAAACGCGCAGAAGGAAGTATCACATCTACTGTGTTTTGATCATGTGTAGAGCTAGGTAATCAGATCAGTGGAGTGGGATTTTTTGTCGTTGCTGGCTAAAGGATATTCAATTCCACAGCTGAACAGCAACTTACTCTCCATTTCCACCTTGCCAATGTCTACCCAGGCTCCAGTGTGGGATGGTCCCTGTCACACAGGAGTGTGACACACCTGTACCTACAGTACAGTACAGTGCAAGAGGCTTTAGGCAGAACCTCCACTCTTGACTCTATGAGGATAATCAAATAACCGTGCTGAATCAGGCTGGTTGTTTGTTTTGCTTAAAATGTATTTACTTCAACAAGTAATTAATATTTTGAGTAGAGAAGGCCTTTGTTAAAGATTCACCATGTTCACCCCTTCAATTAAGGTTTTAAATATTCACATAGATTCATTTACACCTCCCACTTGTCCTTCAGCAATGCCAGAAAAGACCAGAGTTTACATTCCTGGCATCTCAAAGATAAAAGAGAAAGGGAAAATAAAACCAAATCCTCCAGAAAACAACAAAACGAAACAAAAAAAATACACCAACCAAATTTAAAAAAAAAAAAAAAAAAAGGACCAAAACCAAACCTACCAGGTCTTCTCCATCTCCAGAAAGAAGAAAAGGTATCCGAGCCAAGCTGTTTAGAAACCCCTCCCCTCTCATGTGCAATGCTGCAGCTGTAAGATGAATTTGAGGAGCAACTCGGGCAACTGGGGCATCACCAGGCACCAGAGCAGAAGACCTGAGCCCCCCAACCCGGACATGGGGCTGAAAGGCCTTACCCCGCGGCTCCACACCCCAACGTGGGCAACATGGAGAAGGCAGGGTGGGGGGATCCAGCCTCCCTCAGTACCTGCAAGAGGGCCCAGACATTTCTGCTGCGTGCTTGGTGAACTCAGTGTACCCTGGTATTGGACAGGTACCCCAGCGTGGCTGGGATATTTGCATATGTTAATTGCAACGTCAAGGTGTTTGCACCCACCACGCTCACTTCTTCAGGGGGGAAACGGTGGCGGGATGCAACTCTACCTGTGCCGTGCTGGTGACGTCACAGGCAGCTATTTCCAGCCCAGTTGCCATGGAAACCACCAGGCCTCAGCACCAGTTAGCGG
This sequence comes from Strix aluco, assembly GCF_031877795.1. NCBI lineage: Eukaryota > Metazoa > Chordata > Aves > Strigiformes > Strigidae > Strix > Strix aluco. The sequence goes on from NC_133935.1 coordinate 32,807,661, forward strand.
TTCAATATATAATTTACTTATTCTTTTTCACCTAAGTGATTAGGACTCAAAATACAGAAGCATCTCACAGACCCTGAAATCCTCTGATCGTTTCACAGGAATTTCTTGAAGGCAAAAGCCAGCCTGAAATACTAAGGTGTGCGCTCTCCAGGGGAAAAAAACCCGAGCAAACAAAAGCCTAAAACAAGAAAAAAAACCCACCAATCCTCTCCCCTGCTGTCCTCTGCCCTCCCAAGTTTCAAGGGAGACAAACACTGCAGCTCCTGGAAGATTTCACAGGGCTGTCACCGTCTGAAGGAGACGCGCTGACGGCAAAGGAGGAGATAAAAGCCCAACACAGCAGCTGCTGCGTCCGTCGGTGCCTTTCGTCCATCCTGCCTAGGATGTCGCATCCCACTGTGTCCTGCAGGCAGACGCTGCCCAACGCTGCTGGCAGCACAAGGCACCTGCCTTGTTCTGTGCCACTGGTGATGGGCGGCAGCAGCACCCCCAGAAAGTCTCTTCTGGCTCCTACAGACAACCAGGATTAAGGAACAAGCCTCTCCTCCTTATTAATTTTAGCAGAAGCAGTTATGAGTGCTGCTAGTCAATGCAACACCAACCAGAGCCCTGGGGAAGACAGCTGCTCTATCTCCACCCCCTCTCACAACCCAGGATTGCAGTGGTTGCCTATATTTTCCACAACTTTCTTAACTAGTGCTGCGGTCAGAGGTGAGGTGATTTCTCTGCTTTTCCACTGCCTAATTAGTCACTGCAGAAGCTGTGTGAGACCCAAAGGTTACACACTTCAACATACTGATCCAGGGAGAGAAAATACAAATATTTTTGCCAGGAGAATTTCCAAGTGATTCACCCATCTTCAGGTAGTTTTAAAGTACAGGTCTTAACATTTTTTATTGTGCTTCATTATGTTTTAAACTGGTATCTTTCAAAATGGGAAGTCTTAAACATTAATTTTGAAAACCAGTTGCTTTGTGGCTGAACGGTCTGGCAGAACAATAGGAACAGGAGCACTCCCAGCCCCCCTGTTTCAACCCAGCATGGGCCACCCCCCTCTTATTTCCCAAAACAAGTCATTGCAAACCACCCTCACTGCACCCTGTCTCCTTGCCTCTCCTTCCTCACATGCAGAACTGGCAGTAGGGAAAAGAGGACAACCACCACTGAGACCCAAACAAACAAAGCCAGAGGCATTATCAGACACAGATTTAAATCAGGCACATTATTCCCTGAAGAGTAAAAGAAGAAAAAAAACCCACAGACAATAATCCTTCTGTAGCTACTTTTAGTTGGTGTTCTTAAATGCTTTACATGTTAGGAAGTTCTCATCCACAACACAGGACAACAATCTGAAAGCCACCAGGACAAATTGGCAGGGGACCATGCCAAGCCGTTAACACTTTCAAGAGTTCGAGGGGCTATTTTCTAGGGATCAGACACCAGTATGACCTCAAGAGGAAATTTTAGAGGTCTTCCTATTCCAAATTATTTAACATAATTCAGAGTGGTCAGGTGCTTAAAAAAAAAAGTAAGCATCATTTTGCCCCAAGTTTAGAAACAGGGTAATGCCTCAAAAGTAAAAATCAAACAAATGTAATCTATAAAGCTAATTGACCTGAACAAACCTTTTACCTTATTCCCTCCCTTTTCTTTCTTCCAACTCCTTGACTCAACCCACCTTTCTCCAAACCATTGTTTTCATTTGTGCTCCACTTCTTTGCTTCTTTGATCTGCAGCATCTCCTTTCATGTCACTCTTTGCATAACCCTTTACATTCCCCGCAGCTTCCCTCCCATACCCCTTGGTCAGAACTTCCTCTTCCTTTTTTTCTGCCACTGTCACTGGTCCCTTTCTGTACCTTCATGCTCTCACCCTAATTCTAATGGGTCACAGGGTGCTTCCCTCCTTCTCTAATATTAGGATTTGGTGCACACTCTACTAATATCAAATATATTAAACTGCCACAAAACCTGTGAGAGTTTACCAAAAGCTACCCTGATTTCAAAACTAACAGAAATAAAAGATAAATTTATAAGTGACTAAGCAAAGACCACATGGGAAGTCAGTAGTATCGGCCAGAATAAAATGCAGAATCAGATCTGTACTTGGTCACTTCATCGTCAGAACCGGATTGCACCACTGAAAAATCGAAACAGATTTATGCCAAGTCTAAACCAGAAACAGGCACTGAAAAAAATACTGTCATTTGGCTGTACATTGAGAAGTATGATTTAAAAGATGATTAAATGTTTCTATTTTAGAAAAAAAAAAAAAAACAACAAAAAACAAACAACAAAGAGTGTCTTTAAAACCCCTTTGCTACAGCAGCTCGTTTCACACAGGGATAGAGGCAAGAAAAACATGTTACAGTAACTCTAGCTATGGGAAAATGACTGATACTTTGGATCCAGCTGACAGCTGACTTCGAGTCATCACTAGGGCTAACATCTTCCTTCTCCATGCAGCCTACGGTGGTCTGGCATGTCTCAAAGCTTAAAAGAAAAAAAAAAAAAAAAAGCTGCTGATTTCATAGGGAAGTAGCCTAAGAGGCTGTTTGGAGGATGAAGTCAACTACATATGGTTCTATTTATTTGTTTGTTTTGGGGTGGGGAGAGGGAGTCAGTGGCAAATTCTCAGCCCTAACAACCAGCTCACAAGAAAAGCTTATGAAGTCAAGAGTTCCTCAAGGAAAAGAAACACTCTTAAAGTTTGTATTTATTACATAAATGCCAACATATTTGCAAGATTCCAAACTCAGGCAGCATTCAGCTTGAATGATTAAAGACCGTTCCTCCTTGAGGCCACCATTTGAATCCAGCCCAGATAAATTGTAATCCAAAACTGTTTTTGCATAGCAGGTCAATATAGTTTACACACACACACACACACACACACCCCCCGCTCTGTGTATGGAGGTGATACAAAACAGGTACACTAGGCAGGTCATGTCCTAATGCACACTTAGACCTCTACACCACAAACCAAACACAGCTGCATTTGAATGCATGACCAAAGTTTTCTGCATTTTCTTTTAGCAAGGGAAAAAAAAAAAATCCCCCTAGGAAACACTGTACAAAAATATCCCTTCTCTGTGCTTTATGAATGAGAATTCACATAGAAAAAGGCAGGAAATGAGGTAAGGTTGCTTTTCCCCTCATTCTCTATATTGTGACCGCAACGCACACATACATTTCTAAGTTTAAGAATATAACCGCATACTCATATATAGCTGCATCTCATCCAAGCACTGGCCACTTGGGAAAACTTTGAAATTCAAGAATTCTGCTACTCTGATCCTACAACCATTACCAGTTGGGAGCTAACATACATTTCTTTTTTTGTTCATCCTGACGCTTTGAATTATAATTTGCTCATTAGCCTAATAAATACCTCATCGTTGTGTGGCCCATAACAGCAGAAACAGCAGTTATTATAACAGTTCCCCACTGCAGCAGAGGAAGCTTGTCTGACCTCAGCATCCCTCAGCACCTTAAGCAAACACAGATTCAGTATAGCCATGATCCTTGTGGAGCTTTCCTGCTAACCCAGACATAGTAAAGCAAGAGGTGTGACTCTCCTCCCTCTGGAGTGCACGCAGGCTCTTCTCCAGTCAAAGGAGAAATATCCCACCCCCAGAGGTTTTCTCCATCTGCTCCCAGTAAAAAAAAAAAAAAAAAAAAAAAAAAATCTATGGCACAGGGGCAACACGTACTGTAAAAAAGGTTCACTAGCTCAAGTGCTTTGGTTGTGCTGAGCATTTCAGTTGTGACCAACATAATTTCCTGTCATTCCACTTTTCCCAGGTTGCTTCTACATCTGTCCTCAATCTATGTGAAACTCCTGTTTATACTTGATCCAGAGCCTGGCAAAAATTCCCTCTTAGAATGGAAGGGTAAGAAAACCAAGAGGTATTAACAGTTAACAGATTTTTATTTTTTTAAAAAAAGCTTCTCAATGCATATAAAAATGACCCCAAAATAATGAGTCTGGTTTTGTTTGGGTTTTTTTTTTTTTTTTAAACTGAGATTGTGATTCTGATTCTGTTGAAACCTCCCCTGGCCCATGCCCAAAACATATGCGTGATGAGAAGAGCGATGACTCTCCCAAATGTACTGAACAGGGCAATTTTGGGACCTCCTCCAAGATCTCTCTCCATCTGTCCATCTCCTGCCCAGCAATTCATCGTGTCCCCCGAATCTCTAACTCCACTGCGTTCTCCAGCCCCGGCAACAGTTCCTATCTCTGTCCCATGTTAATCTGGTCACATCCCACACCAGAGCAACACCTTCGCTCCTCCTGGAGCTGTCTTCTTTCACAGATTGACACCAGTGAAATTCTATGGTCTTCCATTCCTAAAACCAGGTGGTCACCAGGGCACAAAGGGGCAGAACCCACTGCTTGCAAAAGGAAGAGGGGAAATTCTATGGCACAGATATTTGTCTTCTGCTGCAAAAACACGCATCAATCCCAAAAGCAGAGGCATCAAGTTATGCCTCCTTCCTACACTGGCTCACACTAGCTCCAGCAGCTGATGTGTCCCATTTCTCTTTGGGATTACTTTTCAAGCAAGGCTGAACAGTCTAGCATCATTATCAGACCTCATGCAGCCCTGCTGAAGCCCCATCATTTGCCTGCACAAATTATGGAAAGAATTAGCACTGATCTTAGACCCTGGACTACCAATTGTCCCTGCACACAAAAGGTTTAAGTACTGATGTTGCGCGTGCCCAGAGGAGATGGCAGAAAGACCCTTCTGCCTGCAGCAGGTGAGAGACGGACCTGCAATTTTCCTGGGAATTGGGCTTTTTCCCTTAGCCTTCTGATTTACAGCACAATCAATAGGTTTCTGCCCACTGCTGCCACCCCCTTTAGTTTCAGAATTGATGGGCGGCAGCGCTCCGGCGCTATTGTGTTACAGACAAACTGTGAAATGCCACCAAGGCGAGTGCTCGCCTGAGTCACGCATGGTCAGCACAACACACCCGGGCCAGGCAGCATGCTGGAAAGCTTTGCACAGGCCTGGCTGTGCCAAGGCAGCCCGCTCCATCCCTTCAGCAGCCCTTGCCAGTGCCATTTCTTGCCCCACAGAGGTTCTGCCAGCAGAAATTATTATTATAGGTCTCTCTCCTTCTTGCACATGTGTATACACACACACGTTGCAGCTGATCACTTCTCAGCCTGCGATACCCTCATCACACCCTCATGAAGCTGGGAAATACCATTAAATGGGGATAACAGAAGAGGGCAAAGGGTAGAGGCAGACGAGTTAGCTAAATAAGCTGAAAACAAGTTGTTGGATAACATCAAGACAATCCAAGTCCTTACTTCTGCTCAGAGGGGCAAACAAGTCCGTCCTGCCTCTTCCCTCCCTCCCTCAGCACATTTCCCCAACTAGATCTGGCTAAAAACGTGTATTTTTACTAGGTTAGTTTACCACAGCACACCTGCAGCAGTAACAAGGAACATGGGAGGCAACTGCGTCCATTCCATTTGGCAATCGTGCTGATCTGTATCTACTTCAACCCACCACAAAGCCATGCCCTTATAAACAACCTGAAACTCACAACCAAAACCCCCATACTGCCTTATCTCTAAGCCATAGATTTCAACGCCAAATCATGAACAGTACAGATTAAGTGTAAGCCTGCTTCCGTTCAGGTTCTTCCATCTGCTCCCCTTCTCCCAGCTCAATTGGAAGGGGTTCAAGCCTAATTCCTGCCTTCTTCATCAGACACCCGCTGACAGAGCTTACAAAGGGAAGCCCTCCGGTGCATCCTCTTCTGGAGATGCAGAGAAGTTAAACAACGTCAGCAGAGGCAGACTTGGGGCTGAAGCACGGTGTGTTGAGTCCTCATCCAGCACCTTCCCTCCAGTGTTATGGCATACCTTCTTTCCCTAAGCTGCAGGTGGTGTAAATGTTACTGCATCTATGGCATTGCTAGTACCACTTAATACAAACCTGCAGCTTGACAAACTATTTCTTAGTGCATCACATCAACAAGTACCTGGATCGTAACTTGACACCCAGTCCTGACCTTTCACCCTCCGACAGGCAGGCATTTTCCAGGAAAAACTTATCGCACATCAGATAAATCAAACAGATTTAAGAATACCTTAATTACACTGCAGTAGATCACACGTCTTTTCAAAGCTTTAAGAAAACAAAACACAAAACAAAACAAGACTCTCCGCCTCCTCACGGAAGGGCCTGAAGGCACAGCTGGATCCTGGCTGCTGGTGACAAAGCTGGTTTCCAAAGCCACTGGTGCTCACTCCTTTCCCTCTTGCTGTCTCCCCCTGCATGACTGGGAAGCAGGATCTGCTTCGGTAAGGACAACCTTCAACAAGACGCTCTGCCCACCACCTCGGATGCAAATCCTTGCTCTAGCTCTGAGGAGGGCCTTTAAGCTGGCAGGCTAGGGGATATTCTGGGCAGCCGGACAACACCGCATTCCTTTCCCTGTGAAACTTGTATGAAATGCTGTGTCTTAGACAGACACTTATTACTGTATAAACTAACGCTTTCCAAAAGGGAAAAAAAACATTTAATCAATATTCCCAACTGACTCAATTGCTCATATCTACAACGGAAGGAGAAGAGAAACGCTAAGAGGGACAAGAGAGGGAAAAGAGAGTGTTTTCAGATGAAATGAGATGTGAGAGAGAACCAACAAAACAGAGATAATCAGCAAGTCTCTTCCAGAGTCACACAGCTGTACAGGAGCTTTTTGTACCCGAGGACAGATTTTATAGCAAGACAGACAAGAAGCTGCTTTCTCTCTAAAGGAGTGCAAGGTAGGGGGTGAAGAGAAGGGAAAGTAAAGCAAAAGGGAAGCTCAAGCTGCTGAGGCAGCTGTAATGGTGTGACGGGGACCAGTGGACGATAAGCTATGAAATGTTGGCTGGATGTATGGATAAGCATGAACAGAGAGAGGGGTCCCTCATTTTGATCTCCAATGCCTGCAGTTCTGGCAGGAGGCTTCCTGGATATTTAGATATGGAGGACAAGTGAAGTTTCTTCTATGCAGGCACCACCCAAGGGGAGGCCTTGCCAAATCACAGCCTCTGCAGCCACAGGACAGAAGCACATAGAGTCGCTTTGACAGTCCAGAAAAAAACTGGCCAGTATCTTAATTCAATTAGACTTTTCTAAGGATAATGAAAGCATCCACAGTGGTATGAGATAGGAAATCAGTTATAAACTAGTACAGACCCTCACATTTCAAAGTATATGAAAGCCATCTGACAGAGACATAACGAAGCAGCTTCTCTCTCAGTTGTTGCTCCAACTTCACCTTCCAATCAACACTTGGTCTCAGCTCCAGCATCACAGCCAGTGTCCAAGACAGTGTATCAGACCAAATGGGTCAGCAGTCCAAGCAGCGTGGCAGTGTGCCTCTGGCAACTGACACTACCAAGGGCTTGAAGCAAAGACCATGCTTCTTCAGTTGCACTGAGATACCCAAGGACCCACCCCATCAGAGGTGAGTTCTAGGTGATGAACTACCTGGTTAAAACAGGTACTTTTGCCACTGGCAAGAACCCCAAGTAGTTCCTCTGAACAAGAGACTTCATCACTAATCTGCCATTTTTACTCTTGCCATAAAGGAGAGGTTTGGATTAGGCCTGGAGGCAGAAGAGGTAAGTGACTCTGCTAACTGCTCATCTCTTTTTGACAGCTAATGAAAATCATGCATCTCTGTCAGCTCTTTTGTATTGGTTCTCTGCCTGCAATTAGTCAACATCAGTGGACCACAGAAGCAAAAGAGACTGCTCTTGAAGGGGACTGTGCTAGGTTTGTGTGGCAGGTTTTTGTTAGCAGGGGAGGGGGCTACAGCAGTGGCCCCCTGTGAGAAGCTTCTTGAAGGTTCCCTGGCTCCAAGTCAGACCTGCCTCTGGCCAGGGCCAAGCCAATTAGCAATGGTGGCTGTGCCTCTGTGATAACGTATTTAAGAAGGGAAACCTGGGAGGGGGAGGGGGGACTTGTGAGGAGGAGTTGCAAGAAGGACACCTGTGTAAACACCAAGGTCAGTGGAAGAAGGAGGCGGGAGGGGGGTGGGTGCGTGTGTGCCAGTGCACCCCCCCTGTATCCCATGCTGAGATGGCAGGGCCACCCCCCCTGCCACCCATGGAGGGTCACCAGAAGAGCAGAGATTCGCCTGTGGAGGACCCCACAGCAGAGCAGGCAGCTGCACCCAAAGGAGGCCGAGACTCTGTGGGAAGAAGCAGCCCCACCGTTGTAGTTCGGCGCTGGGAGGGCTGCAACATGCAGGGGTGACCCATACCAGAGCATCTTGGGAAGAGCTGCATCCTGTGGGAAGGACTCACACCAAGAAAGTTTGTGGAGGACTGTCTCCCATGAGAGGCACACCATGCCGGAGCAGGGGAAGAATGTACAGAGTTCCCCACTCTCCCCATCCCAAGAAGGAAGAAGCAGCAGAATGACAATAACCCCCATTCCCTGTCCCCTGTGCAGCAGGGGGGGAGGAGCCACAGAAATCAGAAACAAAACTGAGCCGGGGAAGGAGGAGGGGTGGGGGGAGGTGTTTTTAAGATGTGGTAATGCTTCTCACTGTCCCACTCTGTCTGTTAAGTGTTGTCCTTGTCAGTGTTTGAATTCAAGTGATGGGTTTTTTTTCTTCCCCTAACAACTCTGTCTTTTGCCCTTAACCATAATGGGTGAGTCATCCCTCACTGTCCTTATCTCAACTCCCCTGCACATTTGCTTTATTTTCTCCTTCCCATTCTTGAGGGGGAAGGGGTGAGTGAACAGCATCCTGGTGCTCAGTTGCCCTCTGGGCTCAAACCATGACAGAGACCAAGTCACTGTCATCAGGCACAGAATCCTAGACAGCAAAGGCATAGCTTGTATTACAGGTTTTGATAAGCTGTTCAATGCCTGTCTTCAGACCCCAGGCAGGCTGGAGAAGAGCTATGGGGTACAGTATGTTCTGGCATCCTGGTTTGGAATTCCACCTCAAAGCAACTCATTTATTCTCCTTCTCAGGCCAGGTCAGAAAGGAGAACTAGCAGCACCTCACCATGGATAGAGCAGCAACACGCAAACCATGATACCCCAGTCCTCCCAGCAAGATGCCAGTATAAGAGGCTTGGAAGAACCATTGACAGTAGACATGATTCATACAGCAAGTATCTCACTAAATTTCATCCATCATTCATGTTTATCTTACGTAACCAAAATAATAACAAAAAATCCAGTTCTGTGGGATATGACATGGAAGTTTGGGCTACCCCATTGCATCAACCTGCAACCTAGGTCTCAGATGCAGAAGAGTCCTATGAGAAACAGGAATAACCTGCAAATACCAAGAGAGTAGATGCCCCTTCCCAACAAAGCTTACAAATCAGTCCCTTCGAGCAGAAACATGGCTTTACAACAAAAACTCAGGGAAGGGGACTAAAAAGGAAGATTGAAATGCAAGGCTACATACAAGATAAAGCTCTTCTAGGGAAACAAAGCAAACAGCAAAAAGACATTTCTTCTGTGCAAAACCCAGCATGGCCCATCTTCACCTGAACTGCCCACCCACGGGGTCTAATCAACAAAAGCACACGTTCCACTGGCAAGGGACAGGCCAGACGGGTAAAAGGCAGACAAAACAGAGGGCCTCTGCGAGGTCTCTGTGACCTCCACTCTCCCAAGGCACAAGCTGAAAGTCATCACACCAAAAAGCTAATGGAAAAAAGGGAGAAGGTTAGGGTGGGGGAAGAGATCAGACTCTGTATTTGAGATTCTGAGAGCTGAAAGAGAATAAAAAGCTAGTTGAAGCCTAGCAAACCACTCTGCTAAAAACCCTATGTGCAGACACAGAACAATGCTGATTTTACACTAGAAACCAGAAAATGAGGTGGAGAGAAAATGCAGGACAGCGCTGTGTTTCTACATTAGGATTTTTAAGTACACTGCAGGATTTCTGTCTCAGAGTACTCATTGAGTTACATCAGACTGTAATGGCCTGTTGATTTTGAGAGATTATGGCAGTGCTGCTGATGCAGGGGGAGAGGAGATGGAGGGAAAGAGAATACATGATGTATCAGCCAGCATGCACACACATTTCATATGATTACCTACACTCTTGTGTGAGAGAGACACAGCAGATTCACAGTGGGACCAGGACCAGGAGGGGACTCTGCACAGGACCCTGTTAGTAATCTCGGCTGGCACTGCAGGCAGTTTTGGTCCATCCCTGATCCCCATTTCATTCCCCCGGGGCAGCAGATGCCAAAAGCAACATTTCTGCAGGGGACTCCCATCCAGGGCTAACAGGACCAGAGCCACATGGCATGGCACGGCAAGTGTAATGGAGGAGGTGAATCCCGTGTGTTCAAGGCGCATGGCGTGTTCCTGAGATGGATTCTGTCTCACTCTGCCAAGCTGACAACTTTGCCTGCCTGCCTTTCTCTCTCTCTCTCTCCTATATTTCACAGAGAGATGGTATCCTTTCCTTTTCCTTTCTTTGCTCCCGGGCACAAGCAATCAAGAACAAAGGATGAAAGAAAAATGCAGTGGGGGGAGTGAGGCGGGGGAGGGACATTTGAGAGTTAGGGAGCAATCTTTAGCAGAGAGAAGAGAATTAAAAAAAAAAAAAAAAAAAGGGAAGAAAGGAGATGCAGAGGCTTGGAAAAAAACACAATATGCAAATGAGGCAGAACAAAAATCAGAGCTGGAAAAAAATAAAATAAAATCACACCAAACAAACCCACCTCTCCATAAGCTCTGTGTCTCTCAGACGGGGGGATGCCATCAGGGTGAGAGGTTCCCAAAGCCTTCTACCACCCTCCATCTCCAGCAGACACCCATTGCTCACTGCAGGCAGGCTATCTGCCCTCTGGGGCATAGCGAGGGAAGGGAAGAGGGAAGAGTAAAGCGATTCTGGAGCAGTGAAAATCCTTGTTTTCTCTCTGAGGTTAGGAGCTGTGGGGCAAACAGAACCAGCCAGGTGCTTCTAACATGATGTTTGTCAAACAATCTGATTTCAAGCTTCACTGGAGTAGTCCCTCAGCAGCTGCTTTAATCTACCGCAGCACTTCTCCCCCACAGCAGGCTTCATTCCCTGTGTCCCTCCTCCACTCTTCCACCAGGACAGAGGTCCCCCAGGAGCAGAGACCTCCACCCTGGCTGGCAGTGGGTTGCCTCGTAGACTGAATCACCTCAGGCCACACCACAAGCTAAGCAGGATCAGGCTTGAACTGGAGGTTTCCAAAGGGCATCCAGCTGCACAAGGAAAAGGAGGATTTTGCTGCTGCAGTTGACATACTGCTCTCAGGGCAAAGCCCTCACACTGCTCAGAGGTAGGTGTCAGCAAAGGTGGACTCTTCCCTCCAGGCTGTGGAGTAAATATCTCATCCATCAGCTTCTTCATTAGTGACACCATAGCTGGTGGTGCATTATGACACACTGTAGTGCAGTCACCCTTCTACTCAACATTTATTTCTTCTCCTTCCAAGGTGCGAAAAACATCACTGTATGCTCCTCATCTGGGAACAGTGAGAGGTGTAGAAATGAACTAGGAAGCTGCAGGATTCCCAACTTTTAGACCAACTCTGGGGCTGACTCACCTGAAATGCCACTTTTTAGCACCAGTAGTGCTCTCCTTTCATGTAAACAGTAGCTCCTTCGCCCCAGCTTCCTGTTCTTCCTGCCCATATTTCTACTCCAAACTTTATTAGTTGTTTGTTCAGTTTTGCCTGCAGTCATCTGAAGCCAGGGACTATAAGCTATGGGTTGGTCTTTACAAAACAAAACATTTTTTAAAAAGTTTATTCATATCAGGGAAATGGATTATTACTTTTACTTACTACGAAGGAGCATCACTTAACGTCGTAAATACTAACTTCCTAAAAGCACAAGTCACAACTGTGTTGCAAGGTCTAGTTAAAGAACAATTTCAAGAAGCTGACAAATTCCACAGCAGAGGCATCTACGTACTGGTGGGGCGCGTAAAAGCAAAAGCAAAGCCTTGTACTGCATTTCACAAAGGACTGCGGATACCAAGGTAAAGCAGACACGGGAAGCTGTGCACGTATTGAGGGCAGTAAGTTGTCTAAGGGAAAAAGAGCAAGAGAACAAAAACGCAGTGGTGAGGAGGGGAGGGAGAAGAGGACAAGTTTTAGCAGAGGTCTGTGCCAGGCAGATTGGTAACTGCAACCACAGCCTGCAAAGGTCTCTCGCACCTCCAGCAACCAGAGAGGCTGCAGGCACCAGCTGTATTTTCCAGGAGCTCCCTTGCTCCCAGGCGCGACTCCCCACCCCAGAGACCCGCCAGGAGGCAGAGCAAGAAGATGTATGATGTCTCAGTTCACATCTTAGCCAGGTCTGTGTCCCCATCAGTAAGAACCGCCACCACAACTGACACTAATTGGTTCTCTTGTTGTCATGCTGCAGAGGTGACAAGGACCACATGGGCACAGACAAGAAGCCTCCCTCTCCCTGGTCCCCTCAGGTCACGGCTAGGTGCCCTGGTAGAAATGGTGTGCGTACAGAGCTGGTATCACCACAATGTGTGTGATGCTTGCTCCGTGAATAAAGAGCATCACTATCTGGAGCTGTCGAGCCTGCGTCACTCACTGCAAGAAGCAGGGGGGGGGGGGGGTGGAAGACAACTACCAGCTTAAACCAGATTTTACTGGTAGGAGCACCACCACAATCCAGGCTCTCGGGGACTTTACAAGGGAACCTGAAACATTACCAGCTGCAGTTGCAGCCTCCATACCCTCCTTCTGCCTGGAAAAACAACAATTAGCACATGTGTGCATTAGTGCATGCATGTGTTTGCATGAGCCTGCAGTGCAAACATATACAATAAACAGAGCAAGGAAGAAAGAGATTGCTGTTTGAAGCTCAAAGAAGCTATTTGTAAAAATCAGTGTGCAAGTGAGAAGGAAACATAGGCAAGAATTACTTTCATCTTTCTGGGAGGGAGAGGGGGCAGGGAATTAAGCACACACACACTCCCAGTAATGCCCAGGAAAAATTATGCCGCTCATGATAAATGCACTTTTCTGGATCTGTGAAAAATCTGACATAATGAAAGTACCTTGAACGCAATTACCGGCACTTGTTTAGCATGGCAGGGCATTGCACTGCCACTGGGCTCGCTCCTCTCTGCTCCCAATTAGCATGCCAAGTACTCCAGCCACACACATGGGCTCACGGGTCAGGGATTGGCGCAGAGGAGCAGCAACCAGCTACCTGCCCTCCAATGAGGGAACGAGCGATGTGCTGGAAAGCTCCGGCTTCCTTCATTTTACATCCTCCCATCCCTATCACACTCTTTTCCTCCACTCCTCCAGGGTCTCTGGAGGCAGTGATAAAAACCGCAAACTCTCCCCCCTCCTCTCTCAGCTGGTCTCATTCACGGCTCATGGCAGACCCAGTTTCCTCTGGGGACTCACTAATGAAGACGGCCAACGTTAATCTCTTTCCCCCTCCCTGACGGGTCGATTTATAGTTCCACGGAGAGTCCTGGATTGCAGCCAGAGGGCTTGACACATTCTTCTTGTTCCAAGAGGGAAGGGGGGGAAGAGAGAGGCTTGCGCGCACACACACACACACACACTGAAGACACATACGCACATTTATGATTTGGATTTAGCTGGAAGATGCAGCTGGAAAACCTGTTTACCTGTTCCAAACAGCAGCTGAAGGGAGCAGTAACCAACAGCGCTTTTGTATATATGTGTGTACTCCAAACATCTTTGTGTTTCCATAGCACCTTTCAGCCCAAAGACCCCAAATCACAGGGATCAATCCCTCATCACCAGGATGAAATAAAGCATCAGTTGTGTGCCAGCAGCACTACCTGTGAGTCATTAGGAGAGGAAGCGAATGATAACTTCTCCAGGATAAACGGCAGGGGGAGGGGAAGGGGGAATTTTAGACAGGCAGAAAGTAAAGAACTGGAATCTGGCCAGGACACTGAGGTTATTGTCCCCTCATCTCGTGAGAAGTGCAGTGGGATCTTTAACAATCAATTGATCGAGGCCTCAGCCTTACCTCTCATCCATAAGAGGTTTCAGCGGTAGCGGCAGTTTCTCCAAGAGCAATGCTGGTGCACAGGCTCAGGAGTGGCTCAGAGAGAAATGCACCCCTCTCGTACCCCCCCACCTGCCTTTCTATGGCACTGCGTGGCATTGCCCACACTGGAACTGCTCAGACCTGTCATTTCCATGGCTGCATCTTCAACGGAAACTGGAGAGAAGGAAAGACTCGGGTATCATTTCACCACTGAGCTATAAGGGAGTATCCCTTCCTCCCCACCAGCATTTAATTTTTTTCCCCATCTGACAGTCGCTGCCATAGCCTCACCGCATCCCCTAACTTCACGCTATTTGTTTAGTTCAGTTCCCTGTCCACACACTGGACTCGCCCGCGATGACAGCACGGCTCTGCTAATAGGGTCAGTCAGTGAGCTACTGCTGCAGAGCCGCAGGGGAGCACAAAACACTGGCTTTATTCCTGTAAGACCTATACATTACCTCCTCGCCCCCGCCCCCTCAGGAACCAAGTGGTGGATTTAAAAGGAGCACTGTCAAGTCATTTAGGCCCATTATTTTGCACTAGAAGAAATGGCCTTTACAAAGCTCAATGGAAGCACACTCTCATTCCATCTTTAAGTAATCTTGAAGGTTTCAATTGCAGGGCTGTAAACCACAATGCAAAAAAGCACAGACAAATAGATCGGATCAGATATGAGACTGCCCAGACACAGAGTTCCACTTGCCAAGCTGACTGCAGGGCAAAAATAGAAATGAACACTGCACATAATTATAGTATTTTACATTTCCACTGCACTTTCCATCCTGAAAGATCCCCAAGTGCACACACATGTGCATGCATGTGCATACAGAGAGGCAGGATGTTGGGAAAATTCACTTGCTTGTGAAAGAGACCAAGAAATAGTGGTCCAGTAATAACAGCTTGTACTGAACCAAAGCCTTCATTAACACACACACACAAGCTCATAGAAAATCATTATAATGTGAAACAAGTATAAGCCAAGCCACAGAAATCCGTAGATCAGCAGCTCCAGCACTTCTGCTGCTGCTCAGCGTTTCCCCCAAAACAGAAGATTAGAAACTGATCTTTTATTAGCTCTCGCCCTGTTTCTCAGTGAAGCCCAAGGTGCCAATTCCACTTTGCTACTGCAGGGCAGGGGCAACTCTGCAGCTGTAGATCCCCAGCCTTCCTCTCTCCCACTGTCGAGCGCTTCGCAGCCTGTAAGCACACACATCCTCCAGCCCTGTGGGCTGCAACGGCCCCATTTTGCAGATAGCAGAGCATCTGAACAGGGGAACCAAAGCCAGGACAGTGCCCTAACCACGGTGCTCCTCTTTCCCTCCTGACAAAAGAGCTGGTGTCAGGTACAAAGGCCCGTTCTCTACTTGCGTGCCACCCAAGATGCTCTGAGCAAGGATGAAAAGGGCCAGGAAAAAAGAGCACTGGAAGATAAGCTGGAGCAGAGACGTGACACTGGCAGAAAACTCAGGACGTGACACTCCAGAAACCTCAGGAGGCCGGGAGGCAGGAGAGAAAAGAGCAGGCGCTAGCTCCAGCCTTAGCCTAGGATGCTGGGTCACTCCCTTCTTTCCGACATGTCTGTGGCAAGTCAGTTTTGTCTTCCACATATTAAAATCTCATAGCAGTTTTAAACTCCCATCTGAGCACACAGGCATTTCGATGCTGACTTGTGGCCAAGCATATGAAGAATGGGGGTAGGAAGTTCAAGAGGAGACAGAGAAGGCGGTGGCTCTGAGGGCACTACAAAAACAAACTGGTATGTCAGGAGGAGGGAAGGAAACAGTCTGAGGTTATGAAATGATACAACAGCTGGCTAGATAGAGCTGGGATTTTTTTTTTAATTTTTCAAAATGAAAAACAGGAATCTCACCAACAATACAATGTAATCAAGCGTAGTACGCAACTACCTGTTCAGGGGAGAGCTTCCCTGCTAGTAGCCTTAGCCCTTACACTAGCTTGAGGCTGATACCTGCTTTTGATGCCCCTCACGGAAGAATATGTCCACTCAGCAACACACTGCAGTCATGTTTGAGGCTCAGTAAATGACTGGCACATGCCCCTCTCAGCAGAGATTTTGGGGAAAGAAGATATTTTGTCAAGGACACTGCAGCAACACCCTCCCCTATACTTAGGGAAACAGCCATGGGATTGCTAATGTCCAGAGAGGACTCCAGGTTTTAATAAGGTCACATCTGAAAGAGCCCCAACATAATAAGCTGCATGGAAGTCAATTTATCGACCTCAGCACACAGGGCTAAGTCAGGCCTGCTGGGATTCAAAGTTGTGGTTGCAGGGCGTGTAGGTAATTCATACCTGATGCTTGAGGCCATCCCCTCTGGCTATAAATGGGAGACCAATGAGATTTCTTAAATTTCATTTAGTTTAATAGTCCAGTGCATTATTCAGGAATGCAAGGAAGAGCCTGCTTAAAATAGGATTTTTATTTTGACAATGTCACTTTAACAACAAATAGCTGCTCCGTTCCCTTAGCAGGGAGACAGCAGGTGCTCAGCTGGCTGATTTAGCAGCAGCCACAACCACCACCATGAGCTGCTGGGTGCAGTTCAGAGGCTGCACTACTTCCCCCAGCAGGACTGCAGATTCCCAAGGAGGGGGAAGGGCTAGTGGGAGTGAGGGAAGAGGCGCAGGAGCAAGCTTGGAGTGAAGGATTATTAAATTAACCAACAAACCTCACTGCCACTTCATAGGGACACCCTCATTGGACTCCGATGGGCATCCATGTCAGCTGCCTTCCCCCAGCCTTGTGTGCTCCCCTTCCTGCACTCAGGAATTAAACACCGCTGTCAGGAGACTTCTTTACCCTCCCAGAAATAACATGCCCACTTTTTACCTTCATGAACATCAGCAAGGTACTCGATGATCTTCTGATACCCTCCCCAACGGCTTCCTTTTATGAAATCAAATCAGTGTCTTCAGCTCTGCCTTAGTAAGCAACTAGAAAGCAAGAAAACCATGTTGCACAGCCTTGTGCCTACAGAAAAGCAAGGCTATGGCAATACATCTTAGCAGAGGGGATGGTACAGCAAGTGGCTTGTGGCATGAGACTGCTAGAGATGACCTTAATCTTTAAAATTAAAAACAGATGGGTGCATGTGACTTTGTGGTTTGTTTTTTGTTTGAGTTTGGGGATTTTATTTCAAAAACACACTACATAAAGAACATCAAGACAAAAATTCTGGTCATTTCCCCATCTAGCAATGCAAGTTTTTTCTAGGCTGAACGGCTGATAATTAGCAGACCAAGAAAATGATGTCCTCCTAAACAGTGAGAAACTGAAAGCTGTGATGTTAAAAGGGAACGGGATTTTACTCAGCCCACATCAAATTCCGGCTGGTCTTCACTTGCTCTTGATACTGTCTATAACAAGACTTGCATTTATTCAGTTGTTTTAAGCTGAAGACAGCCAGTAGACTCAAAACTCTCTTACCTACAATTAAAGTATTAAAGCTTACAGAAACATCCATTATACCTCAGCAGCAGTTCTCTAAGCCCCCCAAAAAATTAAAACACAGAGCACACATTACTCTTTCTTGTAGCCTTAGATATATCAGGCTTGAGGATAGTACCATTTTTAAAACCCATCATGGTGGGTGGAGGGGGGGGCGATAAATTGGTACAAGTCCAGTGTAAAACAAACATTCCCTTTGGGTCATCTTTAAAACTAATCTGGACACGACACTAGAAAGCACGCTTAAGGAGACAAACAAAAACCTTCCAATTGTTTTATAAGCATACTATCAGTGGAAGAGGCCCAAGTAAAAATAATACTATATAACTGTATTAGCTGACTGTTATTGTTGGCTACTCAAGCAAAGTAGGGCTTCAACAACCCAGAATTTACAGGACTGGGAGCCTGGTGGGTCTCTGGTTTTGATTTTGTGCCAATTCACATTCACTCATGCTCTTGGATAAGTCATGATGCCGTCAGCAGCTTCAGCCCAGCTGGAAAACTGGGTTAAGAAAGCAGTGGACGCTCACTGAAAACTAGGGCTTGCCTGCACAGGGACACACAGGAGAGGCAAGCTGAAGCACTTTAAGCAGATGGGTAAAATGGCATTAAACCCCTGTGTGGACAGATTTATACAGAGCACAAATGTGTCCCTGATTTGCCTGCTTCACTACTAAACTGATTTTTACTAAATCAGCTGAAAGTTAATTTAAATCTAAATACGGGTATGGTCAGATCAGCCAAGCAATCCAGTCAGTGCGGGCTAACAAGTTGCCGTCCTTTCAGTTAGATATTGCTAACTCACCATATGTGCTTCCAGTCTTCTGTAACGCAAAGAAACTTACAGTATCCTCAGAGAAATCTCCCACAAACTGTTTTTGTGCTACTTAAAAATCAGAGGGGACAATTTGGCTGGGAGTTAGCAATCTGGTACATTGGCAGGGGCAGGCTACAAAGGATGTCCCTAGAGTTGCCAGTCTAGCACTGTTCCTCGGCTCCAAAATTAAATAGATAGTCAAACTTTTAATTTAAAAAAAAAAAAAAAGACGACAGAAATACAGCTTTGACCCTGCTGGGATGCTGCCTCAGGAAAACCCAGAGATGTTGCCGCCGGGAAGGGGCATCCATCTGCAGCAGGCCATTTTCCAGCACCACAGTCACTTGACAGAAACAAGAAGCCAGGCAAGGACTGCTGGCAACTCTCACAAACACTACTCCAGGACTGGGCAGGGACTCAAGAAAACAACTGCCCAACCTCTTCCCAATAGTGACCCCAGCCGTGTACCTGCCTCAAGAGATGCTGGCATGCCTTTATGGCCTGGACAAGAAGATGCCTCTCATATACCAGCTTCCTCACTTGGAGGAGGCCCCCCCAAACCACACAGGCTCAACACTGGGCAGACAGACCTCCTGTGAGTGGACACAGAGAGCTGAGCTTGTTGCTGAACACAGGGAAAATACAGAGCTGGCACAGTAGCTGTTTCCTGAGGAACAACAGGTTGCTGGCACCAGGGAAAAGGTCATTTTAGCATCTACCTGATTTTCTGTCCTTCCCGCCCCAGGGTTACATCACCCTCGATTGATATTTTGTAAGAATGATAGTGCAAAGATGGAAGAGAGATGCCACTGTGCCCCCAACCCTCCTGCATCAGGAGCTGTCTGAGGGTGGGCTCAGTCCGTCGTACCCATCCATACCATAATGCCAACCCATCAACATGTCACCGGGCCATCCTGTCATGGATGTCCTATCTAATCGGCACACACCAGCACCAGGGCTCCTTGCTGCTTGCTCTCTACCCCTCTCACCCGGGCTATGCAGCATTAATTCTTCAGCGGCAGCTCTCACTCTCCTCGTGCGTGTTCCTCCTCACAGCTCCATCAAGCACACCTCTGCTCTGACCCGCTGCCCTGCACTGCTGCCCTGGCCACCGGGCTCCTGACCCCCAGCTGCCCCAGCTCAGCTGCCCCCCAGCCTCGGCAGTGCTCTGCATGCATTTGGAACAGGAAAGCAGCAAAAACCCCCATCACCCCAGGGAGCCAGCTCAGACCACCAGCCTCATCCTGCCTGCAGCTTAACTAACACCTTAAGGCTGGAAGGGGAAAATGCCCAGCACCCCCCTCTCCCCCGCTCCCTACACCTCCCCCTGTAACCCCATCAGCTCCCTCCCCTCTCCAGCTCACCACCATAACTGTAAACCCTTTTGTTTCTCATCAGAAATACAGCAATTATTTCAGAAAAATCTCTCCCCTCAGCACTGGTAGAAATACCACAGTCTGAGACAGTAGCTCTCCTGATGATCGCAGACGGTGGAATATTCCAGAAAAAGAGGAAGATTTGGGGAGGGGGAGGAGGTATCTGGAATCCAATCTTCTTCCTCTCCCTGCCAACCCCCCTCCATCTCTAGCAGATTTCATTTGTATCATCAGGATTTCTGTGAAATTTTCACCCAACCCTCCCTCTCTCCCATTTCAACTCCTGGCTAAGCTCAGTCAAAGGTGCACAGGAATAACACACTGCTCCACTTTTCTCCCAGGCTGGACAAATAAGTCTTCAGCTAGCCACATGCAAGCCATTAAAAATATATTAACATACTCAGCAGGGTCTGTCACTTTTTCTTTTCTTCCCCCCTCCCCTTTTCTTAAACACAGAGAAGGAAGAAATCTTGCCACAGTAACAAGAGGTTTTCATCAAGTCTCATTACTTCAAGCACAGCCGCACACCACAGCCCCCACAGAGAACAGCCTTCGGTTCCCGCTGTCATTAAAGGAACGAAGATCTTAAACAAAAATTAAACCCAGGACAGCATGAAGTTGGGAGCACACAAATGGATAAGGCAGGGAAGGGTGCATGAAAGCCAAGTGGAAGAGCAGGAGCGGAGCCATCAGACAGGGCCCCGCTCAAGTGGCTTGGGAGGGATGGGGCAGGTGAAATGTGTCCTGCAGGGCAGGGGCAGGCATTTTCAGTTTCAAGCCAGCATCCAGAGGTATGTCATATTTCCCAGAAACTTAGTGACACAGCAACGTCCTGGAACATTAATAAGGCTCAGGGTAAAATCAGACCAGCAATTATGATAAGCAAGAAGCTTTTTCTAAGCCTGAGATGTTGCACAACAATGATAGTTTTGCACACTCTTTGACCCACATCCATTTTTACTCCAGGGAGTCCTCAACCCTTCTGAATGGCACCATGGCCCACGCTGGCCGGAGTGGCCACACATTGCATCTTAACCTGCAGCAGCTGCTCTAAGCCTAAAGCAGGTGGCTACTGGTGTTACTAATTTGGGATGAGGGTTTTAAGGGTGGGAGGCAGCAACTCTACATTTAAACAAGGGATTTCTATACCAGGGGGTTGTTAGTCAAAGGGCTATCAAGTCAAAGTGCCCTTAAACTGTAGTTTCTCAAGTATTTCTTTGGGCAAATCTCTGGGTTAAGCAGCTTTCCTCTCCACCCTGGCTACTTTAATCCAGATCAATTCCCTGATCCAGTACAGCGTACAGCAGCACATTCAGCTGCACTGGCACAGCTGAACAAGCAGCTCAGGAGCAGCAGCAGGGGCTGCTGAAAACAACACTTGTAAAACTACACCCTCGGATTCAACAGGCATGGCACTTAGCCCCAGGAGAGCAAGATGCTGCATGCAAACCCCATGAAAACAAAGATGAGGGTAGAGCAGTACTTCATGCATGGCTAACTGGAAAGAGTCAACCTGAGCCAAACAGGACATAAAAAAACAAAAATCTGGTGACAGCGTGGCCATGTTTTATGCACCTCTAGATGAGACATAAGCTTTATTTCTCCCATGGGAATGGGGGGAAACAAAAAGCTCTCCCTTGTGAAGCAGGCAGTACAGTCAGGAAAGGCAGAGCTATGCAGAACAGCCAATGACGGTAAAGCACTGATGAAAGGACCTCTGAGGAGAAAGGAGGAGGATAAGAACCCCACGGCAGGTGAGGAGCAGGAACTGTCGGGGGACACCACAGAAATTCCCTGGCAGAGCAGTGAGAAGCAGAAGGGAGCCAGGACATGACCTGGATGACACATAGGCAGGATGGGGATGTAGAAGGGTCCACCCTGGGCACAGAGAAGAGGAACAGAAGAAACAGTAGGGAAGCTACTTCAGATCTCTGGTGTCACAACCATTCCAGTTGTGAACAGTTTAATGGGTCATTTGAACAATGAACAGTTCATACACCTTCTGGTTCTGGAGTAATTACATCCATTCTTTAAAAAGACATCACATAATGAGGTCTACCAATATCACAGAAGCAGATAGAGTAAGCAAAATGTCTGACTGTACTAGGAACAGACCAGAAAATAGCACTGATTTCATAATAATATGATACAAGTCAAAGATATATTCACCTCTGCAGCACTGAAACCTGCTCTATTCATCCTGCCTTGGAAAGGGAATACAAGGAACTGACGAGGTTCAGCAAGTGGCAACAAAGAGAAGAGACTTGTAAGACAGCAAATGCTTACATGAAGTCCACACATGCAAAACAACAGCTATGTGCTAGTGCAACCAGACTCTAGTGCATACCAAGGCTGTGACACAGTAGCTGCACGCTCTTCTCCCCAGAAAACTCATCCATCCTCTCACAGCCAGCCACCGCGACCTGGCAGTAACTGCCATGGGACAGAGCCATCCTTTGAAGAGATAGCAAGGCAGAGTCATTCCCCACACCTGCCAAACTGGATACACTGCGTGCAGAGTCTTCATTGCGGAGCCTCATGGTTGGTATTTCCACAGTCTTGCAGACAGTTTGGCTGGGTTGCTCTTCCTAGCCGCTTCAACTTAGATGGCACAAACTCTGTCATCTAAAAGAAATTGAGCGCACTGTCTTAAACTGGTTGCAGGAATATACTGGAGTCTTACCCACACTCCCAAGTTTGACAGCAATGTAATTAGGTCAGGGGATAGCTGCGCTGTAACAGATTCCTTGGACTTGGCTCTATCCAAGGTAGAGATGTACACGAATGCTGCTTCAGCTTGTATCTCCTCACTTGCCAGCAGCCTGGATTCTTGAAAACCTACTCCAAGTGACAAGCCTGTCTCAGATCACAACTCAGGCCCTTGATGTTGGCTCCCAGCTCTATACTTCTGCAACGGCCTCCAACAGCAGTGCTAAGGACAGTGGCATTTAAGTCAAGGTACAGCTGCCTGCAGCTGAAACAGGCCCGCAATAAATGCCAGAGGAGTGGGGGGAGGCAGGCTCTAGGCAGCACATGCAAGACAGACACTTGTATTGATGCAGGCTGAGGTCATCCCAGGGACCAGGAGTCTGACACCCACAATTAAAGCATAATCAAGAAATGTTTCCTGACAGTGAAGTCTATTAGGCTGTGGAACAGCCTCCCAAGGGAAGTGGGGAAGCCTCATCCCGCTGTCTCTATAAGGAGTGATGGAGCAGGCAGTAGAGAATCGAGCCCCAGGACTGGTGAGATGACCTGATGGAGCCAGTCCCACAAGACACATTTTTCAGGAGTAACACTGCCTTAAGAAATTCCCTCCACCACTCCTGCGACATCCCCTCCCCAGTTCTGCTAACACTGCTGTTTGGACTAGATCATTGTAGCCTGTGCTGTTTCATATATTTGGAGGGATGGGGCTTTTGACCCACATCAGGTCACTAATGTATTTTACACCATGGTCCTACCAATGGTTCACATAGCCAGTGGGATGACAGTGGTGGTACAGTACAGAATATGAGGTGGGAGGTGAGGAAATAGAATTTCTTAAGCCATGCTATAGGTATCTTTATACTAACTCCATGTGTATGAATTCATGAAAAGAAAGGCAGTAGAGGATGCAACTAGGGTGGACAGCATTAAATAGACCATGATTTAGCATGGTCAGACTTGTGTAATTAGACATGACCTAACACATATTGAAATTATCTTAATTTACAGTAGAGAATCTCACCCTTAGTTCCATATCTGGTATCAAATAAGTTTCTGACATGCTGGGCCAGTACTAACTTAAAGTTTTAGATCTGAAGGACTGTCTCTGTTTTGACTTTATTTAATGTTTAGTTGCCTCCCTTAGACATTTCCTTTTTATATTTTTTGAATGGGGAAAAGATCAGCTTGGTTCTGAACTATGCAGATTGACAGGAATGCATAGTTTTGCCCATTTAAAGCTAGCAGACACTTATCTCCCTTTCGGGGCTTTTTTGTTTGTGTATTTGGGGATGGAGGGAGGGGGGAAGGAGCTGTTAAGAACATCACAAAGTTCAAAATTAATGTCTCAACTTGTAACACACTTCCCCCTCTCCCACAACACTGGTTGCAGAAGCTACCCACGGCTGACACTACTCATGAAGCTCCATATGGTTCTGCTTCCCTTCATTTTCCCTCAGCCTGACAAACTTTGGCACTGCTCAGGTTTTCCTGGTCCTTCGGAAACAGGAGAGATTCCAACAATTCCAGCTTCTCCTTTCTTTGCTTCTACAAAGCTCCCACGATGCCATCTATGAAAAACCTATTGCAATGGCAAAGCATAAAGGCAAATGTGTCTGAACATCACTGGTGCTGTAGAATTTTTCACATTGAGCTTAGTATCGTTAACAATTACTTACACTGCATTAGAGTTGAAGGACCTCAGTAACATCAGGGTCCCTCATGCTCAGCACAACGTACACATACAGCAACAAATGTCTGTGCCCAACAGGCTAGTAAATTTATTTACTAGGTAGAAAGGCTTCAAAATGGAGTGTCATTTTAAAGCACCCATGAGTTGACAACAGTTCGTACAATTATCACAAACCACTCAAAGAAAGCTTCCAGTACACCCAGGAAGTAACCATATATACAGCAAGTACCCTGTTCGCATCATAACTCAGCAAGTGCTTTTTGCAGCTCCCTTCTACACTCAGTCATGAAGGATATAGATCATTACAGCCTCCAGCTATAGAGCTTTAGCTCACAGAGTAGCAGCTCACACTTTTAGCTCTGGAGATCCCCAGTTCAATCTGCTGCATGTCAGCCAAGAGGGCAGCTGTCATATAATTACAGCCACAACTTTGCATGTGAAAAAGTAGGGAGAGTGAACAGAGATCTTATTATAGAATTCTGTTTGCAACCTGCTGAACAGCTCCCTATTTAAAGTAACTTCTTGTAAGGGGGGGGAGGGGGGGGGGGGAAGTCTTCCAACTCAGCTTCCCAATTCTCTCTATTTTGCAGAAGAAATCAGTGCTGCTTTGCAAAAAGTCTTTTATTACAAATGCATGTGTATAGTAGACAAAGCACTCAAGTGCAGAGCCAGGAGTAAGGCTCTAGCCACTTATCAGTCAAAAAAAAAATTTTAAAAATTCTCATTGCTGCAACCAAGACATCTGAAGTCCAACAAGGCATCTTAGTTTCTTTCTGAAGTATAACCATTCACCAGCAGCCAAATCATTTGGCTATGCAATTTAAGTATTAAAATTTAAGGTCAAGAAATCTTAAACTCAGTTACATCTTGTTTTTTCAAACTGTACATACAAGCTCTCAGGGAGACTTAACAAAACAGAGAATCCAGGAGAGTATGTTTGAACTACAAAGGTACAAACCATGGCAAAAAAATCAGTCTCAAATGAAAAGATCTTTTAATAAGTGCAACACAAAACAATTAGACCAAGTTTCTTCTTACCCGCTCATCTTCCTGCAGATCCTTCTGCACACACACATCAATTTCTGAGCCATTTTTTTTTCCAAGGCAAAACATTCAAAAACAGAATTTGAAACAATGTAGTCCAGTTTTAAAGAAACATCAGTTTTCCCCCAATAATTATTCTAGAAATCTGTCTTTCCTCAGTAAAGCTATTTCAGGCTGAAGATACACATTAAATTCTTTGCAGAACGTTCTCCTCTCTGAGACAGTCCCATCCATTCATCCATCCATCCGCACAGAACTCCTGGGTCCCCCTCTGCCTGGGGTGAATCAACCACTTTGGACAACGAGCAACAGATGGGAGCAAACTCTCCAACTTCCTGCAAACTACTTGCCCGCTTGCTAAATACCACTCAAAGCAGACTAATCTGACTCAAACTGTTCAGTACCTGTCCACAAGAACACAGACTCACTGAAACACGTCAACTAGTTCACGCATGCTACGCCAATGGCCCTTCAAACTCCCCAAAATGTAGTGTCGTGCTTCCAACAGGATTTGAAGAAGTACCTAGTAGACAGCCAGGCTGGAAGGTGTTCAGATGATTGCTAAACACCATGTGCAAGCCTGCAAGTTAACTCCAGAATTCACTAATACTTTGTATTTAAACCAGCTGAATTCTCTGATGACATCCTCTCATCAGTCTTGTTTCTAAAGACCCCTTTTTATTTAGCTCAGAGAGTCTTCTGCTCCTCTCCTCAAGCAAGGGTCTACTCAGGAAACACAAACTACCTGACCATCTCGCTCCCTTTAGAAGAGGGTGAGGGAGAGAACCGAGAACATGATGCCCAGTTTTGAAGAAAGCTATGTGCAGTTGCAGCAGCACAGAAACATTTGGGGCTGATTATACACACGCAGCAAAGCCCTGGCTGGGCTCATCCCACAGAAGGGACCCATAAAAGGTTCACCTCTCCCTCACCTACTGCAACCAGGCAAAGCTCACAAACATCTGAACCACACTTGTTGCAGACGTCCAATGAAAGCAGTACAACCCTATGCAGAGATGACTGAAATGAGACACCATTATGCTATTTTCTGGTATTATGTCTGTAAATTTAGCACTGCTAAAAGGTTCCAGATAGACATTCTCTGGAGACAAAAATCCTTTGCCTACCCTGAGAAGATATGCAGAGAGAACAGCAGCAAAACTTATACGTGCTTTTCTCATCTCTCCCAGCCTGCCGAGGCTGAAATGACTGACAAAGGTCCAAAATGAGGGACACACATAAATTATTAATATTGCACTTAGTAGTCTCACTGTTGCTGTGACAGTCTAAAGACTTAACAGAGGCAGGCTCTGCAGGGAAATATTACTTTACTTCAAAATCATTCATTCAGGAAACTTACACAATGAGGAGAAAAGAATCATTCTGCAGCATGCTCTGTCAAACCCCTCAGCTTTAAGACCCTTCATTTCTAAAGCAAAAGCAATTTTAACAAGAACAGGAAATCAACGTGAAGCATAAGGAGCTTCGAATTTCAAGTGAGCAACGCTGGAACAGCATTACTTCCGGACACAAACCCTAACACACATCTTCTCATGCCTGACCTGGAAGGTCCATCCCACTTCTGAGTGCCAGATAAGTGTTTTGTCTCTGCAGCCTCTCTGCTGAAACAGGCAAGTGGCATACCAGCGAGAGGATAATGGGTAGCCATGCACTAGCAAGTGGAAGGGAGCCAAAAAGCCACTTCAGTTTGCCGCTGTGGCTGCAACCTGTGCTTTAAGCCCATGCTAGGCTCTGGATTCACATTCTTCCCGACCTTTTATTTCATTCCAGGTCTCATGCTATACCTGCTGCCACAGTAGCCACATATCCATAAGCAGCAGACAAAGAGATGCAGCTTCCTACTGACCTATTCGCTTCCTCTTCCCTGCTGCAAGGGGAATAGTTTATGCAGGGATATTAAAGTTTTACATTAATTTCTAGAACTGGGACAAGCAACCCAAACCTCGACATTTCTGTAAAAAGTTAAATTATTTTCATCTTTCTTAGTAATCAGAATAGATTTACTTTTCATTTAAAACACAAAATTTCCCTCCCAAAATATCTGAAGTAGTTACTGAAATGTTCTCTTTACCAAAGTCCTGAAAAGCCTCAAGATTATTAATAACATTTTGAATATAAAGAGGCACAACATTGTTCCATACAGTAAAAAAAAAAAAAAAGCAGTCAATTTTTCACACAATAAAGTAATTCATTTTGAAAATTATTACTTTCTACCAAAATGTCTTGCATTTAGAAACCAAAAAAGGTTTCCAATAACTCTAAACACTGATGGGGGCAAAGAAAAAACAGACCCTACCCCCAGCTGGATGGCATTCCTCTCTTTGGGTGCAATGTGGTAACATTTGATTGATGCATCTGATCCATTCCAAAACTCCAGGCGATGTTTTAATCATCAATGGGCAGAATCCTATTAATGTTCAGGAAAAAGAAAAAAAATAGAAAAACAGAGTAGAATATGGACACAGGACACAGAGCACCTGGCATTTGTCTAGAAGATCCAGCTGATTTAGTAAGTCCATAATAATCAACAGATTAAAGACCGAGTTGATGGTAGAAACTCACATCTACCAGTATAAGCCCCTTCCTCCCCTCCACCCTCTTTCTGCCAAGTCAGCTCAACCCAGACTCCCAAACACAACCTGAAACATTAGTCCCATACCAAAGGAAATTAAATAGGAATAGGGAAACAAGTGGGAAGAGATAAGCCAGGGTAAATAGGGATAGCATGAAGAGCCCATTGGCATGCAACCAAGAGCCTGCACAGGCCCTGGCCACGGCAGAAAACAGGAGATCAGGCACGTATGAGGAGATGGCAGGAGAGCAGATGCAAGAAGGTGAAGGTTCAAGTGGTCCCTGAGCTCAGGGGGTAAGAAATGGCAGCAGGCAGAGTACAGAAGTGAGCCCCAGCATGCAGAACAAGCTCAGCCTTCAGAAGCAGCAACACACCAGACAACCCGCTAGCTTAGTGTCTGCTGTGATAGGCATTTTCATTATTGACGGGCATGGTACAAGAAATATAGTGTGAACCTTCCACATTAAACAAGGCTTCCCAGTCCACCCATAAATTTATTTTGCTATCAGCCAAACCCAGATCCACCAATATCAACCACTTTTTCTCTGAAAAAAGCCTCCACTTACAGTCTTGCACTGTACAGTTACCACTGTCTCATTTCAGTGCTGATGAGTACCACAAGCAATCAGGACCCACCAATGTAAGAGGCGGCACAATCCCAAGAGGAATTCACCCGTTCCAGCAGCAGCCAGAAGGCAAGGTTTGTCAGTGTGACCCTTCCAGCTGGCCAGCCGATGCATCAAACCAGCCCACATCCCAGTCAGCCAACCTGGAGCCGGGCACTTTCCCACTAGAAGTGGAAACCTGACTGAATGGTCAGCAGAAGAGCAGGGAAATACTCCTGGTCTAGCTGGCTGGCCACCTGCTTAGGAACGTGAGCCTCACAAAGGTCTCCAGGCACATCAGTCAGTTGCCTGGTTGTTTCTTACATCTGCTCTGTATTCTCAAATCTTGGGAGGATTAACAGCAGAGAAAAGCTGGATGGGGAAAAGTAGGGAAGGCAAGAACAAGCTGACATACTGCAAAGGGAAGGGAGCAGCAGGCTGAAGATGGGATCTTACAGTAGTAAAAGTGGTTGCTACAGTGCAGAGCTGGAGCTGGGGGAAACGGGAGGGGGCTGTTAGCAGAAAGAAGGCAGGCAAAGGTATGCCACCACAGGGAACAGGAACGGCCTGTAGCCCTGGGCTGATAAATCAGATATTGCTGCCAGAGTCTCTACCACTGACTGGGGAGCTCAGCAATAAGCAGTACCTGCCACAAGCATGCCCACCCAGCAGCTTCAGGTAGTTATTTAAGGTATCCAAGGTCTGGACATTAAGTACCCTGAAGATAAGGACACAGACCTTGAATTCAACATGACACGGTCACGTGGAACTCACACAATGAGAGAAGGATACACTCCCAGCCCTGACAAGGACTGCACAGCTGCAGCTCACATCTCCCTTAGGATCCTCAGAGCAAGCAGTTGCATACCCAGCCAGACTGCCTCTGTAACCAACCCCCCCGGCCCATCAGGAGGGCCTGAACCCTCAGCAGTGAAAGCACCAACCTCCACCTCACGCTCTAAATAATTAAACTCTGTGGGAGCAGCAGCAGACTCATAAAACTCTTACACAGACCAAGCCAGTCATTAATGGGGGTCAAAGATGAACGCTCTATTTTTTTTAAGTGTGCTTTGATGCGTGGGGAGAGTGGTGAGAGGAGATCTTCATTACCCTCTGATGAATTTTTCCTTTCCTGGCTATCAACACCTCTTACTTCCACCCAAACCCCATACTGCTGGCAATCATCTAGACAGCCAGAGACAATCAGAAGGTGTGTTTGGATGACATCTGTGCTAGCCGGTCACCTGCAGGTAGGGAAGCAAAAGGCCTCACTGAGCAATGCCAGGCTCTACCAGAGGCTCAGCCAGTGCTTATTACAAGGTTTGGGTTTCACACAGATGCTGCCGGGTGGAATCCCAGGGCCAGTGTGATGCTGAAAGTCATGCAAACCACAACTTCACACACCGTCTCCCCTACAGCGAGGCACAGAGTAGAGCACAAGCCAGTAAAATCTGTCAGGATTATTAGCTTGGGCTCAGAGCCAGAGCTGGAAGCTGCCACAAGGGCAGGGAGGCTGCCTGCAGCCCTGCAGGTCAGCGGGAAGGAAGTGGAAGTCCCTTGACAGGCAAGGAAAGGCAGCAGGCAGGAAAGGCAAGACACAGTTGAGAAAGGTCACAGAAACACTAGCCTGACCCGCCCCTTCTGGCCTTAAAATATACATATACACACGTGTGTGAGCTTCTTCCTACTATGCTTTGTTCAGACATTTTAAGGAGAGCTCTGCTCTTCCCACTCTCTCTGCATTCCCCCAATCCACACCAGTTTTGGAAATGGTTCTTTAGGCTTTCCATCAATGAAAGCCTTGGGTGGATAGAAGGGAAAGCAGGTTGCTCTGGGGAAGGGGTCACCGCATCAACAAAGAAAACTCCCCCAGCAGCATGAAGGGATGCTGGATGCTCTATCGGCAGTGCCAATTCCAGCCTGCACTGGCCAAGCCTCTGCCAGTCTGTTTTCTCTGCTGCGTTTGCTCCGTGTGGAGGAGAGGCCACAGACTGGAATTGGCTCCAGGATCTCTCCTACTGTGCTGAGAAAGTGGCTGGTGTAGCAAAGCCAGCTTTTATTTATTATTTATAAGTAGTACGGTTAGATGCCCCTTTTTTCACATCACTAGGAAACTTCTCCCAACAAACCCCAATACTTGTACTTTCAGAGGGAAGTTAAGAGCTTTACACACAACACCAGCAGTCATCTTTCCCAGCATGGCAAAAGCAGCAGCTGTTACTTCCAATATTCTTGGAAATAAGGGGGAAAATAGCTAGGACTCTCGAGCCTTGGCACCTCTTCCCTCACGCCGTTTGGCTACCAGAGCTATGGTTACTATTCAGGGCAGAAGTGTTCAACAGGGTACACATTCCAGGGGGCTGAGCCATCCTGCGTGGCCAGGCTCAAAATGGCAGACAGCGATGAATAGGATAATTAGAAAGTACAACAGAAACCGCAACATAAAAACAAGCAGCTTCTATTACAAGAAACGGTTCTATGGCATGGTTAGATCCATCACCCCATATGCTGGGTTGTGGTGGTGCCTCAGGAGCCTGCTGCTATTATCTGTTTGCAATCACATTTCAGCCCGTCTTTCTGCTTAATGCATGAAAAGCAGAGCTAATCAGATTCACTCTTTCTGCTTAATGTCTCCAGTTCCCAAGCATGCTCTGTACTGCTTCAACTGATGTTCAACTAACACTAGCCAGGAGCACACAGTGAAAAAAAAAAAAAAAAAAGGAACTACCTATTAATTTTAGTCCTTCTTTCCACCTATTATGTCTAAAATTCCTTCTACACTTGAGCTTTGCAAACAAAACTCAGGAAATTCCCATTTCCCTCTCTACACCACACCCAACTCACACATGAGTTCCCTTCTCCAAACTGCTCCTCCAGTGGTATCTGGGGCAATTAATTATAGCACAGACCTATCAGGCTTGCCTCTCACTCTCTGGGATGGCTTTTTAAAATATTTCCTGGCTAGGAACCTCCACAGAAGGATGTCTTCTGCTGGCACAGTAATAGCCCCTCTTTGTTAATCTATCTGAAGTGACCATCACATGGTCTCCTCCCCCCCAGCACTATTTAATTATTGCAGTCCTACACAGGAACTCTAACGTGCCCTCGGCATCTCCAGTCTGAGGAGAAACAGGCCCTGGAACGGCTGCTTCTGTCACTGCATTCCTTTGCACTCCACAGGGCAACTGGAGCATTGCTAGAGTCAGCTACGATACCTGGATCTTCACTAGAGTGACCAACACAACAGCAGAGAAGGCCCCAGACTGGGCAGATAGCATGAAAATTCAGCAAAGAGATCCAGGAAAAGACTGGCTTACAGGAACACCCATCATCATGAGCCAGGTTAAGCAGCGCAGGAGGATAGTCACCCATTACAAGCACAACTGAAGCCTTGCCAGAAGAACAACAACAAAAAAAAAAATCACCAAGTATTTACAAGAGATGAGAAAGAGATGTAGGTGGAAGACAAAAGTGCCAGGATACATATTTCTATCCAGGAGGAGTGAAAAAAAGGGAGACTGCAGAGATGAAACCCCAGACAGCCCCTGCATCTGTACACATCCCCCAGCTAATACCCACTACATCAATCAGAACAATGGCAGCTCCAGAGAAGACCCCAATTATCCAGCTCCTTCACTAACATCTTCCCCAGAGGCTGCACGCATGTGCAAAGGAATGGAAGAAAAACATACTTCTCAGTGAGATTACTTACAGCATTTTCTATATTGCCCCCTCTCTTACAAATGTGTCTTTTTAAAAAAAATATTGCAGCTGGCTTATAAGTGTGTGAGATTTTTAAAAAAACATATCCTTGAAAACAAAGACACTTTGTGCTCAGCATATCCAGTGGCACCATTATTTAATATCAATACACTGGTTCTTTCCTTTATTCACTCCATCCTTGGAACACAAATCCCCTGTAACAGCCACCCAGTGTATAATCTTACCATGCAAAGCAACACAACCCTACAATAATCTTTCTCTTGCCATAATGTCTTCACGTACCGACAAGAAGAATTTAGGCTTAAATGCTTTAAAAAAACCCAAAACAACCAACTGCAGTACAGCATGAAACAAATCTCTAACAATTCTCAGGTTGGAGCAAATTCCCTCATCTCTCCCTACTACTTTCCTCATTTGAAAATGGCTGCACAAACACTTCTAATTTGTGCACCACACCAACTGCAGCCTGCCCCTCCCGCCAGGTACAGCCGCTCGGTCGGTCCACACATGCATAGGTTCACTACATCCTGCTGCCTCTGGCACGCTACTCTTCACTGACATCATCTTCACCTTCATGCTGTATAAAATTCACCAGACAGACACAGTATCAGCTCCTTTAGCCATAAAGCAATCACCATAGGCCAACAGACGCCTCCATCTAGTCTCCCAAATGCACACTCTGACCTGCACTGTGCCCCTGCTAAGCAGATGCTTGGGCATGCATCTCGTTAGGTGACACATCCCCCCTTCCCCAGAGTCAGCAAGGGCTAATGCAGATACACCCATCCATCAACAGCAAAGCCAAGGCAGAAACACTGTTCACGCTGGTTAGCAGAAGCAAAGTTCACCTTGGCCCATTCCCATGGAGTCTGAACTTCAGCACATCCCTGGCTTCATCACATCCCCAGAGCAAGACAGCACCATTCTGCAATACCACAGCAGCATCCTGCAAGACCTTCCCAATTTCTGCTGGTGCCTGAAAATTAGTTAGGCAGTAACACCTGGAGCAACTCCAAGTCACAGATGAAGAAACTTCCTCCTGGTGCCGTGGTACTCAACTTCAGGCCTGGCTCACCACAGGCATGCAGAAAATTGTCTGGATGTTTCCCTGCTCTTGCCATTTATCCCAGACCTCAGCACCTGGTCCCACCAACACCAAGGCCTCAGTCCAAATGGCCGCCATCACCACGTTTGGGGAAGATCTTTCACAAACTCAGCCCACAGCTATCTCCTCAGGCAGTCTCCTTTTGCCCTCTCATAGGGGAGGGTTACAGTTACTATTTTTTGAGCCCTTTAATAATAATATATGAGCCTAATAATAATAATAGTACTTAGGCTCATAGCAATGGGCTGTTAGCAATGGGCTCTCGGGAACTACGGTATGTCTCTTACTGCAGAGGCAATGAAACTCAACCTTTTCCCTTTTTTTCCCCTTTTGAAAATACTGCTTGGGAATGGAGTCAGCATCTGGAGGCACACAAGTATATCCCGGGGAAAGAATGAGAGAAGAGGAGGGGAAGGGAGGGACCTGAAAATGAATGCTGAGGGTGAGGTTTCACATTACAGCTGAACCAGGCTAATAGTTCACTGCTGCCAAAAAAGGGGGGCCCCATTTCCACCTTTCTTTCATTCCCTACCTTTCACTGCTGGCAAAACAAATCTCACCCCTCCTGCGCCGCAGCTCTGATACGAGCCTCAACATAGTGAGCAGGTTCAGCAGTCTGTTGCAGGGGAAAGCTATTCGCTTTTTTATATTTTGGGGCAAGTCAGCTTTCCAAAAGCTGAACAAACTGGATCCATTTAGCACCAGAGTGGGCACAAGGCAAGGAATACAGCCACAGAGCCACCAGCAAGGCATGACCACCCTTCTTAGAAGCAGCAAGTGGTTAGATTGGTTCAGCCACAGCAAGAAAATGCATCCTTACCCATGTGAAACTGATTTCACCCAACAAGCATACCAGTCAGCACAAAACAAGGGGCCTAGCTGAAAAGCCTGCAATAGAGGTGTTTGCTAATAATCTTAAAACAGGGAGTTTTACCTATTATTAGGCTCTACTACCTACAAATAGCATTTCTGAACTGGATGATGAAGGCAGCCATGAGATAAAGAACAACACTAAAAGTGAGCAGACTCAAACCAGAGAGAAATATGAGAGGTACTGCAGGATTTCCAATAATAATTGTGCCTATTTCTAAATTGGACCCTGTTATTATCAAACAAGATGGCTGCCTTCATCACTATGCTCAGAAATGTCTGTTTTCATTACAAACTTAACAATTAGTTTCAGGGTGCTCTTGATAAAGCATTTTTCTTTCCCCATCAGCTTCTACATCATCAGATGAACAAAAATAATGCAGTTCTTTTTGATTAAAAAAAAAAAAAGCCCATATTACTCCACTGTCTTTATTCCTCTCCACCTCCTCTGCTCAATTACTAAAAGCAATTTACAGACAATAAATGTAACTTCACAGCTGCCTGTATGAAGTATTCCCTTCATTTTATAGATGAGGTTACAGGCTATACAGAAATTAATATCAGCGAGGTCTACTTCAAAGCTGGATAAGCAAGAGGAACAGATGAACTCTTAAAGAATACAGATCATGTCTGTACTCTAGTAAAACCAGTAATAAAGAATTAAGGATGTTACCAGTTGGATATAAATTCCTTGAATGTATCTGCTTAAATACAGTAACAAACAAAAGCTTGCTTTCAGGTTTTGCTTGGTTTTATTCTGTTTTTTTGGGTTTTTTTTTGTTTTGGTTTTTTTTTTAGGAACATCATCATGAGATTTCAGATTCACCACTCAGCATCCCATAGACCAAACAAGCTCACTTTACTAGTAAACACATGCTTAACTCCTAACCTCACGGACTCCAAGAGGGTCCTCCCAGTTGGTGCACGATCACCAGGAATCTGCAGCTAGAAACTTGTTACACAGTTTTAACTGATGAAGATAAGCAAGCCAGGAGAGAGTCCAACATTTTCTGCCATAGCCTTGTGGGCTTTGGCAGGGCTAGGAGAAACAAGAACCTACATCTGTTGTTAAAATCACCAGCAGTGACTTTGAAAAAGCACCAGGAGTAGCAACACTGGAAAAAAGAAAAAAAAAAAAAAGGTGCAGTTTTGTGCAGGCACTCTTCTGATGATAACTGCTCCTTAAGGCTTAATAAAAATGCATGGCCAACTTTTCTTCTTCCACACATTAGCAGAGCTCAGAAGCAGCACCTGAATCTAGTTATACAACTCAGCAGGCCCAGCTTCTCCTGGGAAGAAAACACCACTGGCACACAGGTACTCCAAAGGCTGAGTCATCTGAACAGTCCCTTCAAGGGAAAATAATTCTATTAAGAATTGGGGTGTTGGTATTGAAGACAAAAAGGAGTGTTAATTTTGGCACTCCTTAATTACACTGGTTCTACTCTGTCCATTTATTACCAAACCTAATACCTGTAGGTTAGTAAATTCACCAGCTTCTTCATCCACCCCAAGGTCCTTTCCTGACACCATCCCCTCCTCAGCCAACAACTGCCTGTCATTGCCTATTTCCTTATCCCTGACTAACACAAACTAGTATTTGTACAACCACAGTGCTTGGAAAACTAATTTAGGATTAAGGCCTTCATTTCTAGCCTGCATACAAATACCAGGCATGCTTAAACCAACAGGGCATTGTGGGCTTCTGTGCTGTGACTAGCTTAAAACCAAAAGCCGTTATCATCCATGCATCAAAAAACAGATAGGCTTCAAGATGGACCAAAACAACAAACACAGCACAAAGGATCTGGACCTGTAAAATCTCTCACATGGGGAGAGCTGATAAACACAGTAACATTTCCAGCAGAACTGCCATGTTCTGCATTTTCACTGCAGCAAGTACAGATGTTTGTGCCCACTGATACTTGTGCCCTTTTCACCCAAGCCTGCAACAGCATCACAGCCTCACACTAGCCCCAAAAATGGCTCAGCAGATGTAGCTGCTGCAGAAATAGCCTGCCCCAGCAAGCGGGAGCCCATGCACACAGCACGCAACCCACGTTCCCCTTCCCAAGCAAGGTCTGCAGTGTCCATGCCAACCCAGAAAGCCCCAAAACCTCCCAACAGCTGGACAAAAACAGCAGGAGGAGAGAAGCGACCTAATGGGCTTGAACAGGTAGTCCCGTGGCTTAAACTGGCACCCCAATGTTATCAGCAATGCTATGGGAGTCCAGAACTCGACTCCTACCATGACCCCCGCCCAGGGGTCCCCATCCACTCCACCTGAGGACAGGCCACGGCACTCCCCCTCTCCTAAACTCTTCCAAAGGGGATGGACTGGGAAAGAAACCAGTGACTCAGGCTGAGAATTTTATTTTTGAGCTTGGCAGATCTGTTGTGGAGACTGATCCACTGATATTTTTCTAATATAAGGAACATATAAGATGCCTAGAATTTGATAGCTGCTTTTTAATTAAATTGAAATAAGTAAATCACAGCCTGTTGCCATGGAGAATGAACAGACACAGCCTCTTGACTCCAGGGCAGGATCAAGCAGGAGAGGCAGACAAGGCTGTGAAATTAAAAACACCTATTTTAAAGCAAATGGTCTTGATAATTAGCAAAAAACGTGGCATAGGGAAATAATACAACCATATGGCAGGAAGTGGTTTTCAAGGTGAACTACAAAGCTGTTTTAAATAAATGAATAAACTGCTGGAGATGCTGGGTCACTCGCAGAATCATATATGCAGGATTAAACATGATTTTAAAAATACAGCAAAAAAACAGCAATTAGCTCTTCTTCCACTTTCTCGCCTATAGCCTGCATCTCTATCTGTTCTTATTTTTAAGGATGTTTCAAGTGATTAACGTTTGCACCTATTTGCAGTTACCAGAGAGCCGTCAAACTCACAGGTTTTCAAAAGCCTTGCAGTTCACCCTGAAGCGAGGACCAACTTTATGGGATATAAAACCTTTTATCTCTTACTCAGTGTCATTACACAATCCATTCCTGAATCTGTGCATCCCTGTTACGACTTCCATGACAAAGTGACTTTGGAGGGAATTCACCCTCCGCACACCACGTATCTGATCCTGTGCTACATCTCTCAAGAAGCACAGCTCAAAGAGTCAAAAGGTAACACTGGGCTGTGAGGGGGATGCAGCACAGCTTTCGGCACAAGCTTGGCTGATGCACAAGAGCCTGGCACGCTCCCTTCCCAGTCTGTCCAGAGCACAGGGCATCAAAATATTCCACCCCTTCCTGCTTCCAACCTGCTGCCAGTCCACCCGTCAGCAAAGGCTGCCCAGAAAGATGGGGCTGGATAGTTTACGTTGCTCCTATACCACCTCTGCAGAGAGGGTATTGTACAGAGGTTGTCATAATCTTAAGGCACTTCTGCTCTGCTTGGATCTAAGAGGGCTGCAGCAAGGAAAGTCCCTCACCACCTTTCTGAGCCCAGCCAGGGCAAATCTGAGCAAGACTGTCTTACAATTTCCAGTGAGCATGTAGCCAAAGTGCACCAAATTCATAATAGCTTAAAAATACTTGAAATAAATTGTACCTAATGACTCAGTTTCAAAAATGTGCTGTACATTTTTTTGAAGGGAAGGGACAGATGAACTAACTTGCGCTTCAAACCTCCCAATTCACTCTAGGGGAAAAGGCAACCTCTTCTCCTATTTTGTGAAGACACAAGTTGTCAGCCACAGTCATTAGTCTTCCATGCTAATGACCCACATGAAACAAACTGTCAGGGTCCCAGTCCAGGCCCTCATGACACAGCTGGTTACATTAAAAACCAGTCACATTTTCAGCCCTAATCAGCAGAAGTTGAGCTGGCTATTGACGAGTTCCCTTCTGTTCCCCACCACAACCAAGAAACACCCACAAAGGGAAGGGAGTAGGGACAGGAATCTTGGGAAAAGAAGGGGTTGGGGAAAAATGAGCAATTAAAATTAGTATTGCCTGCTTTCACAGTTTTGCCCGGTTCTGGAGCATTTGCTGCTTCAGCTGAAGTCACACTAAATAAGATTCATGGCTTTCATTAAAAATAAACTCCAGGTCCAAGTCTACATGAAGATACACATAAACTTGCAAATCTGGTTCACCCTGAAGGATGCCAGCAAAGACCCCAACGCCACTCCTTAAAAACACTGGGGTGGGGGCGGCACAAACGGGCTAACTCAGTCTTTGAACAGTTGCGGCTGACAGCAGTATCTGCCCAACCTCCTCACTCACCCACCCGCTTTCTTTCCTGCAGGGAGAAGAGCTGTGAAACATCCTGGGACACATTAGCTGCACTGGAAGGTGCTACACACCCTTGGCTTCACGTCTCCCCACTGCCTTCCCTGGCGTGCAGTCAGTTTCCTACTGCTTGAACCAGTATTGCCCCACCACCTGAACACAAATGGCTTCGCCGGGGCTGCTTCTGGCCTCACAGGCACCAGGCACCCGGAGGGCATCAGGTGGCTCGTTCCTCCTCACCTCACAGCTTTACTTATGTTTAATTTTGACTTAAATAGAAGAGATTTAACACCATTATCAAGGCTGGCTTAGCACCTCTTTCTGAAAGGGAACTGTGTTTTTTTCTCCATCCCCACAAGCCAAGGTAACCACACAGGGGGGAGACTCCTTCTCAGGGACACTCCCAGTTGAACAGAGCCAGGGTTAACGGGCACCTGTGTTAAGACTCGAGCCAGGTGGCCGCTTGACATACAAAGGAAGATGCTAGCCATGCCCAGGAGCAGATTATTTTCATATCACAGCAGAGGATTGTGAGCCAAAAATAAAATTAAAAAAAACGAAAGTTAAAAAAAGCCCTACCCACACACATGAAACTGTTCCCTTCAGCATCGCACCATGCTGTACACAAAAAGAGGGGAGAGCGCTCGGGGGGCTGAGCCCCCTGCCCGGACTGTCCACAGCCCCCCATTCCCATCACTCGTGCTGTCCCCTTGCCTGCTCCCGTGCCACCCCAGCTCCCTGCATCTTCTGCACCCCTAGCCCCCCTCCCCAGGACCCCCTTCTCCTACCCACAAACTTCACCTGACCCTCCGCACCCCCAACACCCATACCAGCACACACTCTCAGCACCCACACGCAGCAAAAACCGGGGGAGAACGCTTCCCAGACAAGAAGAGGCTTTCAGACGCCAGCCTCGCCGGGGTATTTTTCACCCGGCAGTGGGTCTCGCCGTGCCGCTGCCTGGGCTCCCACCGGGAGTTTCCAGCCTTAAACCTCGGTTGCTGCGAGGCCGCTGGCTGGAGGAGCGTGTGGCACATGTGTGCGCCCCCGCCGCTGTCAACAACTTCCAGGGACGGTCCCGGTGGGCAAGTCCCGGGTGGGCGAGGGGCTGCCTACCACCGCCTGCAGTAATCTGGCTTGGGAAGAGGAGCTCGTGAGCAGGATGGCGCTTTAACAACAATAAAGATCACCTTAATATTCTTCTTAACAGCCAGAAAGGTCAACGTGTTAGTTCATAAGTGGGGGGAGGCAACACACAAAACCGCACGGCGTTAACTGTCTGTTCGCCGTGAAAAGAAAAATAGCACGAAGGAATGGGAGATTAACGGCGGCGGCACACAGACGGCCGGACAGAAACCCAGGCGAGGGGACGAGCGAGCGCCGGCCTGCGGGAAGCATCGGCGCTTCCCTCCGCCCTCCGCAGCCCGGAGAGGCCGCCCCGCCGCCGGCAGGCCCGGCTGCCCGACCCCCCGCGCCCCGCCGTGGGGGCGCCTGTCCTTGACACGTGGGGAAGGCGGCGGGTCCCCGTCCCCGGGGGGAGCTCGGGTTACGGCCCGCTTAAAAACAAATAAAACCCTCAGTAAACGCCGCACACGCCGGGGGGGAGATAAAACCCCAGAGATGAAAGTCACCTCAGAGCAGACGAGGGGAGGGGGAGAGGAGAAGGGGGGTGCCAGCCCCCCCACCACGCCGCCGCGCACCACCCACCCCCTCCGCCTGGGTGAGACCCCCGCCCGCGAGGTGGGGGGGCGCCCTCGCGCGCTAGGTGAGGCGGGCGGGCAACCGCCGTCACGGCCGCCGCTTACCTGTGGGGGCCGGCCCTCAGAGTCCCATGGCAGCCCCGTCCCGTCCCGCGGCGGGCAGAGGGGCTCCCGGTTCTTTGTTGCGCGGAGGGGAGCGGGTACGGATCCT
The DNA here is from genome assembly GCF_031877795.1 of Strix aluco. Lineage (NCBI taxonomy): Eukaryota > Metazoa > Chordata > Aves > Strigiformes > Strigidae > Strix > Strix aluco. The sequence goes on from NC_133935.1 coordinate 32,847,863, forward strand.
GTCAGCTCATGTGACGCGGCGCGGGTCGGTCTCCGGGGCTTTTTCTTCCTGTTTCTTCCTCCCCTCTCCCACCTCTCCCCTGCCCGCCCTCCGCCGGCGCTCAGGGCAGGCCCCGCAGCCGGGCGCGGGTCTCAGGCCCGACTGGCTGCTGGCAGAGCGGCGGCGGCGGGGGAGGAGGAGGAGCCGCCGCCGGCGGGGCGGGCTCCCTCGGCAGGGCCGGGCGCGGAGGAGGGCTCTGGCATCTCACAGCGCTGCCTGGAGGGGGAGGCGGCGGGGGAGGGCGCTGCCCCGGGCCCCCGCGCCCCGTCGAGTGTTGTGTCCCCCCCGGCGCCCGCTCTCGCCCCCGCTTCCTGATAGGAGGCGGCGGCGGCGCCGCGGACCCGCCCTCCCCCGAGGCCTCGGTGGGATCGGCCTCTGCCCCGGCCCGGCAGGCCCCGCTCCGGGGCTGGAAGGCCCCGCTGCGGCGGGGGAAGGGGAGCGCGGCGGGCCTCGGGGCGGGCGCCGGCTGCGCTACAGGAGCGGACGCCCGCCGCCTCACGCTGGGGGGGTGCTGCCGGGCCGCAGGGGGGCTCAGGGAGGCGGGGGCTTCCGCGGCCTCCTTGAGCGTGGGGTAGGAGGGGGTAAAACGGATCCCTGAACCCCCTGATCAGAGGGCTTGTTCCCTTCCTGAGGCTGCTGTTCCTGCACTTCGGGCTCGGATGCATAGGCCTGGGCCTGCCGCAGCAGTCTGGAAAGTAAATAAATAATTAGGTGCGTTCTAGTTGGGGCTCGCCATAAAAGAGAGGAAAACCCCTCATTTTCTCTAGAAGAGATCAGAGAAACAGCAGTACTGAGTCAGATCAGCATCCTGCCTCCGAGAGTGCTGAGCAGACAAACCCTAAGACAGGTTGTGGGCTCCAACAAGCGGACCGTGACACTGCCCCAGAAGACCCCCCATGACCTAGTGACTCTGTGGTCAGGCACTCCCCGACCCACAGCTGGGGTCTTCAACGCTTTCCAAAGGATTTTTATTAATGCATTCAGAAGTATTTTGGGGTTTTTTTTTAACCATGTGAAATTTTCCCATCTGCTACATCATGCAGCAAGCATCCAGCTCTCTTCTTCAGACAGCATTTAGTCATCTCCTTTTGTTTGCCAAGCTCTAAGTGGGGGGCAGAGAGAGATCACCTTTCTGCAGCTCTTTAATGCCCCAATATGCCATTTTTCTTCACATGCCAAGTCTGAAAAACATTACACAACCAAGCCAGGCCGTATATAGGAAACATAGATGACATTTCTATCAGAAATGCGGACAGCTCAGGAAACCTCGGACTCCTTCATCAAATTCAACCGCAAATGCAATGAGCAGCTTCCCTGCTGCTCTAGTCAGTCCCAAGATTGCTCCTACACTGGCATCAGCTTTCTAGACACCAAAATTGACATTAAAAAATGGCACCCTGCAAGCTAGCACATACACAAGAACCTACAGACCATAAAACTTCCTCTATAAAGCGGATGCAATAAGGCCAGCAGCCATCCAAAACACACCAAGAAGCTGTGAGATTCAGCCAGCCCTGCAGATATTGTTGCACCTGCTCTAAGGGGAACACTGGTGATCTGCTTCATCCAGCAAGGTCACTCTTCCAGTGAAATAGATACGAATTTACTGTAATAAAGATAAAACAGCAACAACAGCAATTTTAGAAAATCACTTTTCAAGGGATCAAGGTTTATTTGGTGTTTGTCTAGCGTAAGCAAAATTAACAAGGACTGGCAAAGTCTCTGACCACATTAGCTTTCTGCAAATTTGGTTTTCTGCTTTTTATTTTAGTGTCTCGACTGTAGCATTCCCTTCCACAACCACGTGCCCCTGATAGCAATAATATTCCATGCTAAAATCCACACATAAAATAATCTTTTAAATTACTGTCTCTGAAAGATTTTTTTCGCTGTGTCTCTTCTCCTAACCTTCAGGCTCTCCCTTTCCCAGCTCATTACAGGAAGCAAATCCACAGATGAAAACACATGAAATAGAACGAGATACTGCCAGAGCATCAAACATGAAATATGCCAGTACTGCTCTACAGACAGCATAATCAATGCCCTTCCTCCCATAGCAAAACCACCGAAATTCTTTGTTCCTGCATGTACTTGTCCCAAATCTCTACAGTTCATCACTTCATCCAGCACACGAGATACCCCACAGAAACCATGTGAATGAAACTAATTGCTATCTTAGAACGAGCACGTATAGCCAGCCAATAAAGGACAGAAACACGTACTCATCATTAGGAGAGTATTTGTCAGACAGCAACAACTCGAACCCCTCAGTCCTTATCCCAAAGGAGTTCTACAAAACGTTCCCAAAAGATAAAGCTCAGAATTAAAATTTTTAATGCCTAGATACTAAAGCTTGTGGATTTAATGTTGCCTTCCTCGCCTGTTACAGCCTCCCTGCTGACCTCTCCCTTTGTCACCAGCGCAAACAACCCTTTTTCTCTAGTGGTCCGGCAAAGAACCAGCAGCCTGTCAGTCATTTCTGCTCACACCCCTTTCGGCTCCATAGGTGATCCTTTTTTTTTCCTCAAGTGGTCAAATTGATTAATATAATTAAACTAAGAGCAATTGCATCTAACCTGTAGTTAGTTTGAATATTGCTGCTCTCTGTCAGATCTGATAAAGAGACCCTGAGCCCAAAAGCTTGTTTGCTTTTTCCAGCTCTATCAGTTGATCTAATAAAAGATATTACCTTTCACCACAAACCTTGCTTCCCTAGGATCTTTAGACCATCACGGCTACAATACCACTTTTACTTTTAATGCCTTGCCTGCTTTAACCGATTCTCCCAGATTCTCTTATACGTGAAACAGAATATGACAAAACAGCATACATTCAAAATGTATCAATTCTTATGCTGTTTTCATAAACGTAATATCCAAGGACCTTCTAGGACTGTGTTAGCTGATCTGATGAACATCTGTCACATGGAGGGTCTTGTTTTCCTTTTTCTTGTTCTCTCCCCAGGAAGAAAATTAAGCGTGGAGCAAAGTGTTTTGGTTTTGTGAGGGGTTTTTTTTTTCCTTCCCTCTATTCACGTTGTTCTGCATTTATACCAGAGAAAATGAGGACGATGGCAATTTCTGTAATAGACCTTATTTCCCAGGAAAGTTAATTTCAGAGTGTTGAGCCACCAACAGAAAGATGTCTCCTGCACAAAGCAACATTTTAATATGTCATTCCCTACCAAAGAAAAGATAATCCATATTCTTGACATTTGGGACAGAAACTTCCCAAGGAAAGAACAGCGTTTCCCTTTCTCCAGAAAAAGAGTTTCAACCCATGATCCTCGGTATTTGACGTTCAAACAGATTGTTGCAGATTATTAACATACAGGCCAGCACTCTATACAGTTATAAATAGGAAAATCTGGAAACCAAAAAGAGTAACATGCCTTAATTGCACTGAGGCAGATTATCATAGGACAGCTTGGAGGGGAAATGGTGGAGACAGACTATTTCATGCTAAAAAAAAAAAAAGAGAGAGAATTTACTTATGTGTAAGGAATCACACTGCTGTTCTTCAAAGAGGAACCCTGAACAATCCCACGTGTCTGAAAAGGCAGTAGGTACAACATACGAGCTACTGAAAGATAGAAACTGAGGTGAAGAGAGGAATCATCTGTGCTCAAGCACTGAAAGCAGAAATACCAGAAGACCTCAGGGAGACAGTAGACAGCAGATTTAATATGTTTTTGCAATGTGATATGGCAGCAAAAATCATGCACTTAATTTAATTTGGGGTTGTAAAGGCAGAGACCTCTTCTCAGACATATAGGCAATAGTCCCATTTTTTAATATAGTGGTGAGACCGCAGTTTGAAGACATGTTTAGTTCTGGACAACTCAGTGCTAGCTAGATGTCAACAACTTGGAGGGAAATAAAAAAAAGAGGAACATAAAATGATAAAAAAGCTGGAAGGGATTACAGCGTGTGTAGGTTGGCCAAATAACAACTGTGAAGAGCATCACGGGAATTGTGTATGAGAACTTCAGGGGTGCAGAAGCACCAGGGAGTGAGAATGACTGTTTAGGGTTGTCTGAGAGAGTATAAATGGTATAAATGTAAATTAAATTAAGCAAAGGAAACATTAATCTACAAGACTGCAAGACGGCATCCCAGAGGAGCTCCCATCACCTGATTCACACAAGACTGGATGGAGCAAAGCATGCAAGAAACCACTTAAGAAACCCTGACTGCAGGAAGGGATTAGATGAGGACAATATGTCTTTGGGACCATTTAACTTCCCACACACTGGGACATCTGCAGAGCAATAGGTCTCAGCCCCGTACATGGTGGAAACTTTCCCTTCTCTACACCCTTGCTGGAGACACTTGTAGACCAAAATAACCATGCTTAGTTCCAGCAGGTAACCATGGAGGGAGTGCTGTATTCAGAGGGGTTGGGGGTGTGGGAGGTGTGTATTGTCAGAATTTTTCCCTTTTACCACTGGGATTTTCCTGAGAGGTCACTGGCTCATCATCTGGTAAGAACAGCAGTAATGGCACTCCTCTGTTTTAATAGTGTCACTGTAATGTTCCCATGGATTATACAGACCTTTGAGTAAGTGTCATGGACAGCACTTAGCTCTCCCAAGAAGTCTGTGGCATCCAAATACAACAGTTAATTGGAATGAAAAAAACCCAGAGGCTTTATTATTCCTTAGTTAGAAGGATGAGATCAAGATAAGTACTTTTTCTAACACAGGAAAGCCAACTTGAACTTGTACCCATAACACCTTTACGTCACACTGTGCCATCATATATTCTGGCCTGCCTGTCATACAGAAGAGGAGACTTGGCAGTATAACATGTTCTTTCCCAAGCAAGGGCTGATATACCATCCCTGTTGCTGACACACACACACATTGCTGGGGCCCGGGGGGGGGGGGGCGGGGGGAGGGGAGGAGAAAGCCCAGACAATTTTATAAATGTTCTATAAGGGGCTTGAATGTCTTTTCTTATTTGGTCAATATTTTTTTATCGACATCCCTTAGGGAGGCACGTGCAGTGCTAATGATCAGTCCAGCCATACACAAAGCACACGAAGGTATAGTCCCCCATAACCGTTGGCCTTAAATGGCTTTTCTCTACATAGAAATGTCACGATCTTCATAAAGAAAACCTTTCTGCTTATTTATTTACATTAAAAACATGGCCTAAGACACATGAGCATACAGCAAACGTAAGTGTACTAACATTTGAGTTTGAGATAGTCTTGTAACAAATTGCTGAAGAAAATGCTAAAATTTATTCATCACACCCCCCTAGTTTATCATGAACCTCTGTTACACTCAGCCTAATGGCCCATGTTTCTCAGGACAACATATGTTACAAACCTCTCTGTAATTTCATGCTCTTAGCTTGCAGGCTACATTTTTAAAAAAAAGGAAATGTTTTCTCCTTTCTTTTAAGTGTAGCTCTTGTCTAAGTGCTAGGACAGGCACTGTCAGCTCTGAAAATTCAAGATTAATCAAGCAATTAAGAATTGATATCTAGTGACTTATCATGACTGGAAATGAGAGATGCTGCATTCATTTTAGCAGTGCAAGAACCCAAAATAGCTAACCTGATTTTTATGGACAGCAAGATTATTTTAAATCTTTTGGGGAGGAGAAGAAGAGTTACAGCTCCTTCTATTAAACTGGTTTCTTCAAAATTCCCATCTGTGTGTTGCATGTTCCTTAGCAAAGGGCCGGTCTGTACAGAGGGCCAAGCTGGAAGAGCTGCTGTACTTCAGATTCACACCCTGCCTTGACCTGAACGAGTCTGAAAGCATACAGAAATCCCAAGAGAGCAAAAGCTGATCTGAAGTTTTACTTGTTTTACTTTCTCTTCCCCATGTGGTAGCACATGGCTGCACTGCTTGAGTAAACAACCCAACTGAGCAGGAATTACATCACCTCAAAACTGTGGTTTCCTTTAAACATTAAAAAGAATTGCAAGCATTTCCATTCATGTAATTATCAGCATTATCACCTCTTGTCACACCTCCTTCTTCTCCAGCATCTAACAGTTGGGATGGCAGGGACTTTCCTGCCTGCCTTCCTTCCTGAGACCACCTTTGCCACTCAGCTGCAGCCATTTGCTCTTCCTTGTCTAAACCCTCTTGACAAGCTCAGGAACTTCTTCGGCAGTCAGGAAGACTTTATGGGGTGGATGAGCAGCAGCCCAGCACATTCTCTCCATCAACATTTATTTGGGGAATTACAGCATACATATTTGGGCTTTCCATGGTAATTTGGCTCTGACAAGCTTTTCTTATTGCCAAAATGGTGGATACCTCTGTAAAAGAGAACAGTAACTTCTCCTGAAGCTCTGCTACCTCAGCAAACAGGCTTCAGCCAGGCAGACATGAGCCTGATCGGTACCTGCATGAGAAATCAAAAATGAAAAGCAAAGTGCTGCAGAAACCAGTGCTGGTGACTCAGAAAGAAACTTTTTTTTTTCCTAAACCATAAGGAGCTCAGCAGCTCCTACTTACCCAGCTACTGGCTCCTACCTGGACAACCTGATATAAATAAGAACATAGGAAACTGAATTCTGTTCCTGACTTCACCTCTGACCCTCTGCAAATTTGAAAAAGTTATTTAACCTCCTGAGTCTTCATTAACCTCCTGAGTCTCCATTTTTGCCACGTATGAAGCTGAAACGTCATACTGAGCCTCGCAGGGACTTCTGAAATCTTTGATTTTAATGGCACGTGTCAGTGCCAAAAGCACTGTTAGCGGCATTACAGGGCTAATTCCCTCACAGGGGAGGGAAGCTCACTGTGGTACAGGTATTTTGGGTACAATTATTACCCCTGGAAGTGCTCGGATATCATTGCATAAAATTGTAGGCAGACAAATCTTTCAGATGGGATAGAAACCAGAGGCCCTGACTGGTTATTAAAAGACATAACATTTTGAAGAAGCCCATATGTTAGCTTTTCCATGTTCACCCTGTTCCAATTTGGATAATTACATTCTGACTCCTTAAAGCAGGGTGGCTGACCTGCCTGGCCCTACCAGCTGTATATCCAAATCTTCATGTGGCCCAGAGTGATACAACACAACCCACATATTTCAAAGAGCTGAAGGAAAAGAGAAGCTCCAGGAGAGGTTCATCAGCTGGTGAGGAGAAAGACTCCCTCCTGGAATGGGAGCCCTTCCCTCCTGCCTAAACAGTCCTTGCCTCAGGAGCTGACAACTTGCCCTCCTGTGTCACTTCTCATGGGAACCTGCCTGGCATTGTCAAAGCACCATCACTCTTTGTCCCCAGGTGGCTGTGTCGTTGCAGCACTGGTGCTGTGAACCTTGCAGGTCCACAGCTCGTAACACAATTTGGCAGCTTAAAGGCCTGGTTATTAATAGTGAAGTACCTAGTAACATACTAGTTACTAATAGTAACATGCATTTCTATTGTATCATTAACAAAGAAAAATATTTTATCCCTGACAGTAAGTGGAGACTGGCTTGCCCCAGATATAAGCATGAGAAGACACTGAAGGTTCACATTCTCCTCTTATCTTGGAGCTCAGGTAGTCACTGGTGCTCTCTGACCTTCTTTTTTATTTATAAAGTCTTAATGATACTTCACTGTGCATGGGAAATCTTGACCACTGCAGAATCCCAAAACACAGAAAGAGCTGTATCTGAGCCTTCATCAGCTTCCTGACACAGCAAAGAGGAGCAGCATATGCTGCAGAGGAGTTTTTCACCATGGACAGACAGTAAATTTTCCCAAACCCAAGATAAGATGCTGTTTCCAAACGGTGAAAGAAAGTGGCGGCAGCTCCAAGCAGCCCCCAACATCTGACCAATTTTGCATTTCAGGTGCCAGTCTGACCCAATGAAGGTGTCAGCAGTCGCCTTCCTGTCCCTCACCTGGGCAGCTCTGTGCCAAGACGCTGGTATCCGATGAAGCTATTTCTCCAGACTTCACGGATGCAAAGAAGGGAATCCTGCCCTGTCCCCATCTCTTCACAGGTGTTGGTGGCACCTGGGCCGTGACTCAGAGCTGTGAGGGGTGCCAGAGGCACCAACCCCAGGGGGAGAAGACAGTCATAGCTGGGGATGTTCTGCATGGCTGAAGGTGCTCGGTCCCTGCGGTCTGTGGTTTGGGGGCTACCAGGGGAGCTGGCAGGGGGACGTGGGCAGCCGGGGGACAGGGAAAGGGAGCAGAGAGGACCTAGGGCACCATCTGGTGGCTTCACTCACTGCCTTCCCTAAATCCCCGTCTCACAGGGTCACAGTGTTGCATGGCCAAGGGCTGAAAAAAACACCAGGTCTTTCCAAGAGACAGCCCAGCAGGAGGAAGAGACCCCTGCCCTTGGCCCAGACTCGCACACCCTTAGGGCACTGCTGGGTGGGACTGCGGTGCAAACCAGAGCAGTAATAACCATTTCACTTGGGTGCTGTTCAGTCAAGCACCTCCCTTGATAAAGAACCAACCCTAGCTGGATATTTAGAGACGATTTACAGTAGTAACACCCCTGAGAAGGAAAAAAGAAGAGGAGTAAAAGACAGAAGTGATGAAGGAGAGCACCTTGGACTACACTTTGGACGTATATTTCATTGTCATTATCCACCACAGCAAGGCCTTTCTTATGTACAGATAAAGGCAAAATATAGTTGGTGTGTTTCATGCAATAGAACAGTACCCATGCAAGAGCTTGTCCTCTGCAGAAAAGGATGAAACCAACAGACCAACGAACCACGGAGGTGCACCCTGGTTTTTGCCTTCTCAAATTAGGATTTGCTGTGAAGCATTGTGAAGGAGTTGTTTTAAAAGGACTAGATGACTTCAGTGTCATCAACAGCCTTTGTAACAATGCTAGCTAAGACAACACACCGAGTATGATCACAGTGAGAGACTTCATGTCTCAGGACCAAAGGCTCACACCTGGTGGAGAGGGCAAAGGATCCTAGTGCTAACACGACAACTACTTTAGAAGAAGGCAGGCAGCACATTTCCACCTCGCACCACTGCTTACTTTGATAATGGGTCTCCACTTCCCTGAAATCCTGTCAATACAAAAGGATAATTCAACACGTGGGAATCAAAGAGTATACCACCATAACTTAAGAGCATGCTCTGTGCATAACAGCACCGTGCTGGGGGAAGCAAGTGGACCTGAGGCCCTTAGGGATACACTTTTTAAGAGGAATCCATTCTCAACATTCATTTTAAAGCAAAATGTGTAGAGTGAACACAACAAGCCAGTCATCACCTCTCACCTTAGTGGAGCTGGGGGAGCTGATCCATAATTTCCATTTTTTTTTTTTCAGTGGCTCAACACTTAAAAATTAACTCCTTTCCTTGCATCTATTCTCATGGGCCACAGAGCCAGGTAAGACAAAAAGACCAAATGACTGCCTTTTTCCTGGACAAATATCTGCTACAAAGTAGCTATACCAATATTATATAAATTACATTTCCTAGTCTCTCCTACTGGTGCCTGAAGGTATTTCCTCATACCTCATTGGAAAACTCTGTACCATTTAAAAACATCCCTATTCTCACAATCTTCTGCTTTATACCTTCCTCTCTCACACAGTGATGCTACTGTGGCAGCCCACAGTGCATGATGCTAATGAAATTATATTAGCTTCTGTCTACGTAGCTTCAAAACTTCCTTTTTCTTGTGCAGCAGCCTTTTACCCTTGCAGGGCCAATCCAAAACCCACTGAAATCGACACAGCCGCTCCCCCTGACTTTGGCAAGCTTTGGCACACAGCCCAAATCCCCAGACTTGCCAGCATTTCTTGGAAATTTTTACTTTTTCACTTAACTGATCAGAACCTGGTGTGATTCTTCCAGTAATTTAGCACTGATTGTTCTAGAAGAGCCTTTTCTATTCCAAATACCATTCTTCCTCTCATGTTTCATTTTAAACAGCTTCAGTTACTTAATACATAGAATTGTTCAAGCACTATTTAAATAGGTAACAGAAAGACAAGACAAATAAATTCACTGCAAAGTGAGATCCTTGCCAGGAAATTTCCAGTAGCTCCCAGTATTTTTAGCATTTATAAAATTTAAAAAGCAAACCACAAAAACTAAGCAGCATTATTTTGAAAGTTTTCACTTTTCATCTAATCCACCAGCTTCTGCTGAATATTTTATTGCCTTACTGCAACATGTTTATAATTCATCTCATCGTTTCTTCAAATTTGTTAAGGAAAGGAATTGTTATACCTATACAATCCTCTACAAATTCCTCTGTGAACACAAATGTTTTCTGGTCATATTAGTAAACACTAAAATTGTAGACTTCAAAAATATTTATTTATAATTGTCACAATCACTTAACAAATGGAAAATGGGTCTAATAAGCCATGCTGTCTGTTCATTGCTCTTTCTGAAATGAATTCCTCAACACTGGGAAGAGAAAAAGCATTTTCCTGTGGTTAAAGAAAGTCCAAATTGCATGTTTGAAATCTCTTCTAATAAAAAGAGCAAAGCAATAAGCGGATTATCTCTTTAAACATAGTATAGGAAGGCTGGAGGCCCCGGAGACATTTTCCATAGCCTCTATCTCTGATGCATAGCAACATTATCTTCAACTAGAGAGGGTCCTATGACCCTGGAGCTCAATTTTAATTTGATCTTCTTCTTTAAAGAGGTTTCTATGATTCCTCTCAAGTTATGCTGCATATTCTTATTTTGGGTTGGTTTTGTCTGGTTGTTATTTTGTTGTTGTTTTTTAATCTGAGATAAAACAGCCTCAGCTTTTTGATCCACTGGTTTGATCGTGTTATATGGATATTTAATGTAACCTCTTCCCTATCAGAACTAGAATATGCATCAGCACAAATGGTAGGCAAGTTCCAGCTGACAGGAGAGAGAAGAGCTTGGATAGAAAATTCACCTCTAGGGCCTCCCTCCTCCCTCCAGTCGTTCTAAGTTTCAGAACTGGTTTACCTGGCCAAATAATGTATGGAGGTGGGGGTAAGGGAGCCTTATACCCTTGTTGGGAAATACTGGCTGGCTGAAACAAAGGCAAACCTATTGGTTTTGGTGTGGCAGAGGTACCATGCCTGCCCCCACAGAGGCTCCAAATCCCAAGCAGTAACAATGCTCATTGTCAAGAAGAGCAGGAAATCAGGGAGCTCGGCTTGAAATTCTCTGGGCTGGAACCTGGCCCTGGACCTGCTTGGTTTACGCAGCCCCAGCAAGGGAGTTTCCTCGGGTTCCCACCTCCTTGTTCCTCTTCCTTGTTCTGGAAAGGGCACTGCCACTGAGACATGTTGCCAGGCAGGGATATTTTCTGTTTTCCTTTTCTCCATCTTTATCTCTGTCTGTGCATCCAGTCCTCACCATATACTGCTGATATTGCTGAAAGGAAAGCATTTACTCGGAGGCACTGATTTGAGTCGACTGAGTATGGTCACAGCAGGCATCTGTGACTACTTGATGGGATTAGCAGATTATGAGAAAGCATGTTTCACTGTGGGGTTCCTGAGAAACGAAAAATGGGCAGGTGGATGCCTGGATCTCAGTTAAACTATGCATGAAGGCCTGATGGCCATGTCAGGAAAGCCGTAGGCACAGGATCAGATGGACTGCTGCAGGTCAGGATTGGAAAATCAAACCAGGAAGCAGGGAGGTCTCTGGATTGTCCTATCATTTACAGAGGATCGAGATTTACGTATTTCAGCCAGGCCAGGTGAGAGAAACCTACACAGATCCCATCTGCACCATTGCTAAGATATGTGTGAGTGCTTGACAAAAGCAGCTTTTCTTTCACATCAAACAGCTTTGCAGCAAAATAGCTTTGCTGCATCAATGCAGACTGAGCCACGGTGGGATTTGAACAGATGCATTCTGTTGTTAATGAAGGGCAGTTTAGAAGGAGCCAGGCGTTCACATGTCCCTCACGGTTGTGCCCTGAAGTCTCTGTGGATCTCTGCAGAGAACTGGGGATATAAGAGAGTAGTTCTGCTGTACAGAAAGATGTCTGGTCCACATAGGGTCATATTTTCCCTGTTAGATATTCTCATACAATGTATCGGAGGACTCTTCTAGAGTTGCTTGCTTCTTAGGTGTCTGCAGAATGATGAAAAGGAGAAAAAAGAAATGGAGAAAAATTATTCAAAATATGATGAATTAATTCTTAATAAGCAGCCACTGACGTTTGTTCTGTTAGAAATGGCTATAAGTGATCCGCTGAAATGGAAGCCACTCGGTGAGAAATGTTACTCTGCCAGAGACGAACGTGACTAATCCAGCCCAAGGGATAAAGATGCCTCCTTTACTTGTCACTCTTCCCCCAAAAAGCTGTCAGACAGGGAGGGGAGGGAAAATTGGACTTGGTAAAAAAATAAATCACTTTGGATTCTGTGAAGGAGGAATTCCCTGACCTCCTCAATCCTGTTTCTTCAACAGTTGAGTCTATTCCACACGACCGTTCCTTGTGTAGACAAGGCGCTGACAGACTGATATTTTAAGTGCTGTGTGGCACAGGCCTGCTGTAAGCAAGGTTACACAGCAAGTAGCTGAAATGCCACCGGGTGAATGAAGCCCTACCTACACTAGCATTTTCTCTGTTGCCACCACCAAAGGCAAACATTTTACAAAAGTGCTGAGTGCAGGCACCTCCAAAGCATGCAGGATTAACCCCTTGCTACCCATGCTGGCTGACAGTCCTGTGCGACAGCATGCAAAAGCTCTTGTTTCAGGGGCTCTCTGCCCTGCTTCCCATCCCCCCTCTATGCACAGCATCCCGCAGCAAGGGCTGGCCTGGACTCTCCACAGCAGAGTCAGTCATCGTTCAGCGATCTGAGCTCCCGCTCACAGGCCAAACCCACTGGCCCACAAGTCTCGATCTTAGGGAAAACACCCTGTTACATTCTGGCACAACCAGCTGGAGGAAGAGTGTCCCAGGCAGACACAGCCCAGCACGACTGAGAGGAAAGCTGATCAAGGTGCTTGCAACAGCAGTGGAAAGCACAGTCAAATTCTCCTGTGCAGAGATCATGGGGCGCTGCCACTCACACCTCCCTTCTGACAAGAACTATCTGCTTGGTGTGAGAGCTCATCCCATTCCCTCCCTTTACTTTTTTCTCCTTTGTTTCTCCCATGTCTGCTTCATCCTTTACCCACCCTGTCCAAGACTACCAGTGCCAGACCCACTCACACAGAGATGCTCCTTTGCTCTTGCTTTGTTGCTTTGCTCCTGCTCTGTTTTACAGACCCGCTGTCCCCCAAAGCAGCAGTTGAGTGGTGTGGGCCACACACAAGCGATTCAGCACAGCCCAGACAGCTCCATGGTAGGAAAAAAACCCACACATACTGCATCTCATCATCCAGACTGAATCATTTCAAAGGGGACAACTGATAAAGGTATATACAGAAGAATAAATAGGACAGGGAAGAGGGATCAGGACCTACTGCCCTCACTATCCAACTAATTCAAAATGCAGCAAGAACAGAAAACCAGGGATGCTGTCTTTTCCAGTGCATACGATGCACTGAGGTATAAGACAGCCTATATAAACCAACCCATCCTTCCCCTCAATAATCAGATACCTGCCACTGCCTTTTCTACCACCAACTACTGTGGTGCCACAGAAGTAGCTGCAGGAGGCCAGCAGCCTTGGGACCAGACCACATGGCAAGTAGCTCTGACACAGAGGAGGCTATCTGATTTTAGACCACCTTTTCCTAAAAGGTGTGAGTTGTGAAAATGCCTCAGACACTGGAAAATACTGTCCTTCATGAAACAGAGGGATGGTGCCAACTGAAGCTGGTGCCATGCTCCACACTGCATAGACAACCTGGGGAACTCTCCCCAACAGATCAGTGGGAGGAAGCAGGAGACATTTTTCAGGAACATTTTCCAGTTTAGAAGAGTGGATATATTTTTTAAGCAGATAAGAGGTCTGGAGGGGAAAAGAACAACAAAGTTCTGAGGACAGGAAGGAAGTGTTCCCTGGGGTGCCTGATGCAAGTTATGTCCCTATGAAACAGCTGGTGCCTGCCAAAAGCAGGACAGAGGGCTGTGTGGGCCTCTGGTCTGCTTCATGTGACCCCCACAACTGATCTGCACCTGCATATTCTGAGTTCCAGCTACTTTCACTATGAGTGGATTTAATTCCTTGTCTCTAACTCGTAACTCCCAGCCCAGCAAGATATGAGCCCAAAATGTACCCACACTGCCTTTTCCTGAGCCCCAGAGCTGACAGAGACTGTATCAGCCCAGGGTTTGTTCAGACCATCTTAGCTTCTGCTACCATGAAATGGCTCTCAGGTGCATAATGCTGGTGAGAGCAAAGCTGCGTCCAGGGTCTGCCCCCAGCGCACAGATTCCTCTACCCCAGAGGATTTCCCAGCTGCCTAAATAATCTGGAAAGGGCAATGGTGGGGACCAGCATCTGGCCAACTCTCCATGAACATCCGTCCCGTTCAGAGGGAGCAGCGGCGCCAAACCCCTCAATGCCTTTCAGCGTGTGTCATACAGCAAAGCATCTGTATGAAACTGGGACTGTCAGAACTGGCAGAGCTGCAGGAGAAAGGGTTCTGCCGGAAGAGGGAAGATAGGCTACATGTGCAGCCCAGCTGGCGAGTGGATGCCACGTCCTGTTTTTCCCTTTCTGTGGGACCGAAGACACACTTACTGCCTGCTAGGGCCATGGCGACTCTGTGGGTTTTCTTTCCCCATGTGCCCAGTGCATAAGGGAACCCTCCAAGAACAGGGCCCCAGCCCTTACCTTCCCTGGAGAACTCTTTCTGCATGACGGGTTGTTTGTGTTGTTCTCCAAGATAGAATAGACTTCAACTTGCTGCAAATCCAGGCACTGGACAGGGAAGAAAGAGAGAGCAGGGGTCAAATAAATTACTTAGGCTTAAGACAACTAATTGCCAACTGACATTTTTTAGGAACCCCTGCCATCTTCAAAACTTTGAAGATCCTGACCTAAACTTGGGCAAAAAGAAAATCCTTTTCCCCTGAAATCTTTACAGTGCAGCTGCATCATCTTCCTTTTTCAGGCTCACAGAGACAGGCTTTGATGTTACTTACCCTGTGTAAGGCAGTGGAGGACAATGCCAATACCCCTGTCTTCTTCCACTCCAAATTGTCCCAGAATGCAGAATAAAGACCCCCTCTGCCACATGAAAGGATATTGTGCACCGTGGGGACCACAGGTAACTAGCAGTGCTCTGCATTGCCCAAGACTGTTCAGGTGCCTGACACCCACAAGCTCTCGCTCATGGTTATTCTGGGTACACAAGGGTGAGAAGAGAGGTGAGACTGAGGTCCTGAAGCATAGGGGGTGTTAAAAATGGGAAACCCTACATCGGGCATGATTTCTATTTATTTTCTGGGATTTTTTCCAAGCCAGAACTCTCCTTTCTTCTTAGAGTGAGCAAAGAATAATATAAAAAATCAATACACTCCCAGGCCCTCAAATATTTCTGTGGTTCTACACAGCTACGCAGAAAAACACACACATGCCCTACATGTGTATGCACCCACTGGTCCCCCAGGTAACTGTGTCACAGGAGATGCATGTCATTTTGAGTGATGTTCCAGATCTGCCTGAAGGATCAAACATAACAATCAGGAGGACTTTTCCATGTGTGTTTCAAGGATGACAGCAGGTTGCCAAGGTGGCTGTTTCTCTGGCAACAGGAAGATGGGAGGAGCTCCGGCCGCAAGAGGGGCAGATGGTATTAGTGGAAAGACTGCAAAGGGAGTGAGGCGCCCCGCAACACAGCGAGTAGGACGAGCAAAACATGGAGGCTTGATTCTGGGGCTGCCAATCACCTGAACCCTCACCATTTCATCAGAGTTGCAAATGCTCAGCATCTTTCGGAATCATGGCCAGCAGGATGGTGGTTTGAAGGACCAGATGATAGAGGAGTAGCATTTGGGAGCAGGGCTTGGAACAAGCAGGCACTCAGACAGGAGGGGGCCGCAGTGAACGGAGCACCACACGGCTCTCCCATTCCCACTCCTCCTCCGGGAACAGTCAAATTATTTCACCTGTCTGCTTCCCACTTCCAACAACCCGCTTGCCTACACAGACATTCCCAACTATTTGCATGTGCACATGCGCACACAGAAAATCCCATTTCCCCATGCTCATTTTCAATTCTCTTTGTGATGCTGGCAGTGAGGACTTTGTCCCACATGCTGTGCTCCCAGCAGCCTGGCTCCATGTCCTCTTGGGCAGGACAGGCAGCCTCTTTCACTGCTCTAGTCTGGAGCCACTCGCAAGCAAGAAATGTTTAACCTCCAAAAAAGATACCCTCCCTCCATAAGCCCTCTTCCCATGGAGGCTGTTGACAATGCTGGTCCTTTGCTGGCGAGTTGGAAAGCTGGTGTCTCCAACTGCCATTTGCAAATTAATTACTTTTACTTGGTCACTGACCACCTGCTACTGTCACAGTAGAGGCACACAGGCCTCTCTCCTTCCCGCTGGCAGACGCCTTCCTGTCCCTGAGCAGCCTCCTTCTCTCCCTCACACTGGGAAAAGCTCCTGTGCTCTGGAACCTGCCTGCGCCACAGGAGTTCTCTTTGCCACTCAAAAAAGCTTTTTTGAAGTGTAAAGTGAATGAAGCAAGTCCCTCAGATTGTTATTTCCAAGCTGCTCGTTAACCAGGCAGCTAAGCTGGAAAGCAGAGGAAAATACAGGTGTGGGTCTGGGCAGTGCAGTGAGGTAGAGCTGCTCTGGGGCTGCAGGAGGATAAAGAGGTCAAGGAACACCTGGCAGTGTAGTGGGAACAAAGTGGGTGCCCAGCTGCCCGCTTATTACCAGGGCTTTTTGATAGCTGCTGTTTTTCACACCATACCTGCTGTATGCAACACCCACCCTCACGAGGTAAACAGTTGCCCCTGGAAGAGCCAGTGGGAAAGGCATTTGCTCCTAGGAAAGTTCCACAGGATGGCTTTGCAGAAGATGTGCTAGGACCCTTCCCACGCCAGGGATGAGCCTTGCTGCAGTGTAGAGTAACACAGAGCATTTAATGAGCTGCACCAGCCAGTTCCAAGCTCTTACTTTGATGTCCAGTGCTGCCTCCTGTTGCTTCTGCTCCCAGCTCCAGGCCTGTAAGGACACTGCGGTTCCCTGATCTGATGTTCTTCCTGACTCTGACCTCTTGCTTTCCCCAACAGATAGCACATCTGGCACATGCTGGTCTCCTGTCCTGTCCCCTAATCTCTGACCTCCTTCTTTATCTCATCACTAGGAGTTACTTCTCACTTGTTCTTCCCTTAGCTTATCCCAATGCTGACCACGGATTTCTGCCCTCCCCATGAATTAAGCACTGTGTTCAACACCCGATTTAACACCAACGGGTTTTCACAACACACCTAATTTCAAACACAGTTTGCAGAGGCATGCAGAGTCCCAACAAAATTTAGCAGCAGGGCACCAGAGTCATCTTTCAAAGGAAATAAAGTTTGTTGACTTTCCACTCCCCTCACCTGTCCTGAGGGCCCATCCAAAACAGGGTCTCCATCCCAGGGCTCTTGCCCTCTCTCCCCCATTACACCTTGCAGGCCTGCTCTCGCCATGTGCCATGTCTGTGGCGGGAGTTGCTGCTTCATGCCTGAACGATGTCACCCCACAGCAGCTGCTCCACGATAAAGCAAGCTCCAGTAGGCGGGCTCATCCCCCCCAGCACACTGGAGATGGTCAGAGGCTGCTTGCAGCTCTGCCAAAGAGGGCTGAGCCACCTGCCCTGCACACCGGGCTGGCTAAGAGCCCCACACAGCTGGTATGTGGTTAACGGGCTTCAGGGGAAGGCCAGCTGGGCCAGGTCCATAGGGCTCCTGAAAGCACAGGGGCCCAGCCAGCTCCCGGGACTGCCTGTGCCTAAGGCTGGCTCTGCTGGCTTGCTACATTAGCCTTAGTGGGGCCTCCTGAACAGAACAACATGATGAAACATGTAATTAAGATGGAGCTAAGGATGCATGACGAGGCCGACTGAGCAAGAAATGGATTTGATTTTTTTTTTGTCTCCTTGCAGAAATCATCCACTTCAGCAGGAAACTACCCATTCGGATTTTTATAAGCCCGAATTAAAAAGAAATTACTTGATACAAATGAAAAGGTTTATAACCTGCAGCCTCCTCTACTCAAAGCATTGCTTTTTGCCCAGAATAAACATATCACATACAATACATAGTGCTTTATTTTAAACCTCTACTCCAAAAATTAAAGGACCACAAAATGGTGTCCCCCTACCTGCAAAATGAGAATGAGAAGGGGCAGGCCCATTCTGTTGCTCATATCTGCCCCTATCAGGTCTCCTGCCTCCTTGGCAGAGCTTTGCTCCTCTCTGTAGTACATTCTCCAGAGCTTCATTTTGTTTAGTTTAAATGATTGATGCAGCGGAGTTTACAGGTTTTCCTTAGAGAGATTTTTCCAGCCCTGACAGACCTCGCAGTCAGAAAGGTTTCCTAATAATCAGGCAACATCCTTCTCTACCAACTCTCATTTTATTCCTCCTTGTTTGTCCCACAGATCACGGGGAAAAAAAACCTGCCTTCTCTTCTTAGTGGAGCAGCCCTCCCATGGGAGTAAAAGGAGCAAAAGGAATCCATTTTAAATGGAGCTGGATGGGTTGTAAATGGGATTAGGGGTCATGGTTACTTGAGGTAGCTGAGGTCTGGGCCTGACATTTCAGGAGAGCCACTCCAATCCTATTACCTACAACGCTGCAGCTACTGGGCTCAAGGAGTGGAAGCAGTCAGCATTCCCCAGTTTGGTGAATGGAAAAGGAGACCCTATGCAATGAAAAGGGAAATGCTCAAAAAAACCAGACTCCCTTCACTTTCTTCCTGCCCTTTTCCCCTTGAGAGCTAGTGAGCCTGCTCAGGACTGCAGTGGTCTGTGACACTGACACTGGTGAAGGTGTCACAGCAGGAGCTCTAAACAGCTGGGGTTGTTGGGGGGAGCACTTTCTCTGCCCCTTTTCTGAGCCATCATTCTCCATCTGGGAAGGGCATGTTCTTGAGACACTACTGTACAAACTGGGGCTGTGATGCCCTCTTCCTTCCTGAATTCTGGAGACCCTTCTACCTCTACCACCACGAACCCTCTTTGGCCCCACACTTGCTGCTCTGTGCTGCCACACTGCTGGCAGAGGAAAGGGTGCTGCCCAGCAGGGCATGGTGCAAGGCTTTGGCACTGGGGAGGCCACAAGTGGGACCGGGATGGAAACACACAACATGCACAGTCCTGAGAGGAGCTAAGCAGGGCAGAGCATAGGAGCAAGATCACCAGCACCAGGCTGGTATGCAGGTATTGCTTATGTTTCACATCATGATACTGGCATTGTCTCTACCATGGCAGGGCAGGGAAAAGCAGAGTTGTACCATGATGCAGACAGAAGGGATGGAGGGCAATTCTAGTACTCACGTCATAGACAGGAGGTGGTGGTGGGGGTGGTGGGCTGGCTGAAGGGGGCTGCGTTTCCACCTTCTGTCTCAGGATATTTACCTGGTTCCTTCCAGGACACAACACCTGCTCAGGACAAGACACCAAATGACACATTTGGAGAAAACACCAAAGATGAAGTGAACACCAATGTCATGTGAAAGCCAGCTGCTTGCACACCCCCCAAGTGCTTCCACATCAAAGAGTGCTGTCACTATTCGCACAACGTGGGCTGGTCCCTTTCCTCACTGCAGGGTAAAATGGGGGAGTCTGATGACTTACACTAGAGCAGTGGAAAGGAGAACTGGGCTCTGTGCATACATAGAAATCACTTCCACAACTGAAACTTAGCTGGATGGAGGGTGTAAGTATTTAACAGCACACAACAATGCTGTAGGACAGGGAATAAAGCAGGGCCCTGTTCAAAGTGTGCAGGGGAATTTCAGAGAGGCAAAATGTAGTGACTTTTGTCAGGATTTGGCCGGGAAGTTTTTGCTAATATGTAGAGTCTAGAGAAGAGCACCAGACAACCATTAATGATGACATATAGTCAGTGATACACTGACATGCAAGTCCAGCATGAAGGAAGAAGGTCTCTTCCTCAGAAATGTTTCTTGCATCAGATGAGTTCTCCTTGAACACATTCCATTCATGCACAGATAAGGGTTAGTCCTGCTCAGCAAGCAAGAGAGGAGGCAGAAAAGGCAGAAGGCTTTGCTAAGTATCTCTTCTAATTCGGAAAGAAGTGGGATGATTATATTCACATCACATGAAAACGATGAACTGCTTTCCAGTCCATTAGTAACTAAGGAGGATGCTAAATAGCTTCTCTTAAAGATAAACATTTTTAAACCAGCAGGTCTGAGCAAGCTGTGGTGAGAAATATGGGCTGTGTTCTGCAGGAGGGCAAATGTAATGATTGCACAATCTCTTTGGGCCCCAAGGAGAGCCCATAGGTCTGAGACTTGCTGGCCCACCTCAAAACCTCAGGATGCCAATCGGCAAGTCCTGACAGTGCCTCTCTCTTCATCCCCATGGAGACGCTGTCTAGGCAAGCAGAGATGGGGGCCTGTCTCCAGCCTAGTCACACTGCCACTTACACTCCCTTCTCCATCAGACTGCCTGCAAGGTAAATCTCACGAGATTAGCAGGTCTGCCAACTGCTGCCATTCTGTTTTCAACCTCATGATCTCCGACTGTGTGTGCTGAAGCCTGATGCTCCTTGGAGTCATAGGACTGTACCAGCAGCACAGCCTCCACATAAAAATGCACACAGAGAGTCTGCTGTCGTGGTGGCAAAAAGCAGCTTGAAAGAGTAAATATGGGGCATGCTCTACCTAGAAAACAACAATCCCCAAATTCCATTCTAAAAGACATCAGATTTTTTTAAGCCAGCCTTGAGATCTCTGGAAGAATGCAGAGGATACTGTTTGAATGCTTGAGGGTAGCAGTAGTAGGAGCAGCAGATTTTCCCCAAACAACAGGGATTCCAGTATCACGACTCCAGAGTTTTTTTCCACGGGGCCCCTGTCTCATCCAGATCTTTCAGCCCTACTTTTGGCTCATCTTCTCCTGCCCTCTACATACTTTCTTTCCTACTCCTGGTTTCCCCCTTGCCCTCAGGTACTCATCCCAGCTTCCAATTCCTCACCCACCTGGTCCCAACCTGTGCCACTAGTCTGCTTACCCAAGGGGCCCTGTCAGACCAGTCTTAATGCCCTCCTCCAAGCCCCAGTGCTTCCTTGCTCTGTATTCCAGTTCCAGTTTCCATCTCGAGGCTCCTTCTTCCAGCCTTACAGAATCACTGCTGTTGGAAGACGCCTCTGGAGATTGTCTAGTCCAATCCCCCTCTGCTCAAAGCAGAGTCAGCTAAAGTAGGTTGCTCCTCAGATCCTTGTCTCTCTCTTTTTTCCCAGTTAGTTGGGACTTCCACACAGGCTTCCTTAGGATCCTTGTCCTGACCTTCCCCTCTCACTTTGTCTCTTAACGTTTTCTCTGCCAAACACATGCCCAAGGTTCTGGTCCCCATCCCCTCCAAACTGCAGATTGTTTTCTTCTATGGTTCCTGAGTCATGGCTCAGGAATACAGTTGCACAGCCTCATTGCAATCGGGTTGTGCCCTTGAATCGGAGTAACCCCCATCTTGAAAGAGGATTAGAAACAAGGAAAGCCCTGCCCTCCTCCTGCCACCGGGGCCGCAACAGATTTGCTTGGGTGCACAGCACATTACCCATCTGACTGGCATTGTGTGGAAAGGAAGCCTCACGGGGGCTCCTTTAGGCAACTGATCTGCTAAATTGACAAGAGCCACAACTGAGCATGCACAAACTGCAGTTTTCCAAAAACCCATCACAAGGTTACATCTCCTTGACTATTCTCAGGGCCAGCACACTGCTAGTGTGACATCTTGCCCTGTGTCAGATCCTTGCTCTAAAGCAGAGCATGCCGGAGTCAAAATGATTACCAGAATTTCTTTAACGGACAAATCAATGACTTGTTTTGTCTTTCTTGTAATCTTTTTTTCTCAGAAAGACTGAACTTAAAAAAAGAAAATAAACCTGAGGCAGACAACCAGCATGGAAAATTTCAGCATGGGGACTTCCAATCCAGCCAAGTTAGAAGCAAATGAAATAAATTCCTAGAATAGGTCATGTCAGGTATTGCTTTTTATTTGGTTTTAACTTGCCTTTCTTTTCCACAGAAGCAGAGCTGTTGCAGTGATGCTCAATGCAGCAAGAAGAGTGGTAAGGGTAATAAGGATTTCCCACCCATAAGAGGTCTCCATGTACCCTGTACCTGTAAGAAAGAAAATTCACAGTGTGAACGGAAGTTACAATCCTGCTGCATTTTTAACCCTGGAAAGAGCCTTGAGAGAATGAAATACAGAAGCTGTGCAGAATACAGTGGCACAAAGGCACACCCCCTTCAAAACTTAGTCTGACTGAATAGAGAGCAGGGTGCAGCTGAAGAATCATGCAAAAGAGACATGATATAAGCAGCTACACTTCATGTAGGTTAGAGAGAGGTGACATAACTATGAGAGCCAAGAAAAGTGGTAGGTAGAGGCTGGCAAAGGTCTTTAGTGGTAGGGGCAGAAAGATCTGCTCGAGGGTAGGGAGGCTCTGCAGAGAGACCTGGACAGGCTGGAGCAATGGGCTAAGGCCAACTGGAGGAGTTTCAATAAGGCCAAATGCCGGGTGCTGCACTTGGGCCACAACAACCCCCAGCAGCGCTACAGGCTTGGGGAGGAGTGGCTGGAGAGCTGCCAGTCAGAGAGGGACGTGGGGGTGTTGATTGACAGCCGGCTGAACATGAGCCAGCAGTGTGCCCAGGTGGCCAAGAAGGCCAATGGCATCCTGGCTTGTATCAGAAATAGCATGGCCAGCAGGGACAGGGAAGTGATCTTACCCCTGTACTCGGCACTGGTGAGGCCGCACCTCGATTACTGTGTTCAGTTTTGGGCCCCTCACTACAAAAAGGACATTGAATGACTCGAGCGTGTCCAGAGAAGGGCAACGAAGCTGGTGAAGGGTCTGGAGCACATGTCGTACGAGGAGCGGCTGAGGGAACTGGGGTTGTTTAGTCTGGAGAAGAGGAGGCTGAGGGGAGACCTCATCGCCCTCTACAGCTACCTGAAAGGAGGTTGCAGAGAGCTGGGGATGAGTCTCTTTAACCAAGTAACAAGTGATAGAACAAGAGGGAATGGCCTCAAGTTGCACCAGGGAAGGTTTGGACTGGATATTAGAAAGCCTTTCTTTACAGAACGGGTTGTTAGGCATTGGAATGGGCTGCCCAGGGAGGTGGTGGAGTCCCCATCCCTGGAGGTGTTCAAGAGGTGGGTTGACATAGCGCTGAGGGATATGGTGTAGATGGGAACTGTCAGTGCTAGGTTAACGGTTGGACTAGATGATCTTCAAGGTCCTTTCCAACCTAGATGATTCTGTGATTCTGTGAAAGTACACAGGCCACACAAACTAGCAAGGTGGGTACTGTAGGCATCCTCTGACCAGTGTAGCAAAGCTACTTCATCACAGCTCTTTGCATTTACACTTTCTAAGAAGTTTTTCATATCCAGTATTCAGTAATGCAAATCCAGCCAGTCAGCTGCATGCAAGTCCTTATCACTTTTCTATAACATTCCTCTTATCTTGGCATGAAGCTCTCCCTTGCTTTCCAGTCTGCACATTAATGGAACAGCAGAGCCCTTGTACCACATGGAAAAGGGGGAGGGATTACCGTGAGCCCTAACCTGTTCATGAGCCCCTAATGGTGAGTGCCTAACCTCTATGTCTGATTACAACAAGCACCCTAACCAATGACCTTGTGTTCATCAGTCTCTGTCACACTGCTAATGGCCAAATGGCACTGTCTCCCGAACACTGACACCTAAAAGCACCCTCTGACGCAGTGCCCAGGCTCCCAGGTTACACCCTGACTTTAAGCCTGTTGTTCCCAGGAGGCTGCAGCAGGACAGATAAAAATTACTGCATCTTCATGTCCCCATCTGTGCATTGGGAACAGTAGCACAGGTCAGCTGTGTAAAGTGCATTCAACTCTGATGGCATTAAGTATTAGGCATAAAGTATTATTCCCACCTGACTCCATGGTGTGTTTGGGTAGAGGAAAAGAAGAGCAAAGATCATCCTTTCATAGCCAGATCCAGCAGATTTTTAGCCACCTGCCCAGCCTTTCTGGTTGTTCACTTACCTCTAGCAAGGACAAACACTCCCTTTCCCATTTTCTGGATGTCATTCCATTTGACCTCGCAGTAGTATGTGCCAGTATAAGAGGTGTTTTCAAGTGGTATGATACTGTGGTCGTAAGATACGGTAGCAGTCTTATTCTCACTTCCAGAAGGGATGTCTACGTTTTCTGACCTACTGTAGATGGGTGTTCTCTGGCCCAGTGAATTAATCCAGTAATAGAAGATTGAAAATTTAGTGTATTTCGGCATGTAAGGGAAGATGACTTTACAGGGGATGGATACTCCTTCCTTGAGCAGCGCAACCTGGATTGGAGGTTTCTGCTGTACATCAACATTTCCCCCTGTAAGGGTAATAATTGTTAGCAGTCACCTAATAGCGCTTTAAGTCAGGAGAGGACTGCTGCCCCAAAGACAGAATGACACAGTGAAAATAACCATATGTCAGTAAGCACACCCGTAGCACACACTGTTGGCCCTTGTCAGAAACTGAGTGATTCAGAGCATGTGCCCTGTGTGATCTGCCACATCTCTTAGGTAATTGCTGTGTGATTTGCGCTAGCCTGTTGCATTCACAGGCTTCCCCTTTTCCCTTGTGAGCCCTCTGTACAACGCCAGCACGCAGAAAGACAGGAAATGAAGCAGGAAGTGAACTGATTTTGCAGTGGTGTGAGACTCTATTTACAGTGGATGAATAGAAAGCAAGTTTCCAAGACAAACACTAGCTGGACATCTCCTGAAACTCCCGAGTTGCAAACCTCTGCTTGGGCATCTATGTGTGACCGTGTGATGAATCTGTGCCTGTGAAGGTGCTGTAAGCAAGCAGGTGTTATCAGCGGGACTGTGTATTTCTGAAGCATGAGTGAGGAAGGAAATTGCATATTCTGTACAGGGGCCAGCACCATGGCCATGAACAATAAGACACAGCTTAATCACTCCAAACTTTTGCTGCTGTAAATGGGCAGCAAAGTACAGGACTTGATGCTAGATATGGGAACTATCTGCAGAAGCTGTGGATCTTAAGTATCTATATGTGACAGTATCTTAGGCAGAAAGATGGGAGATCATGCCCTTCATGTGCTTCCTCCTTACACAGACGGGGCTGTTGAAAGTGATCTATCACTGCAATTCAGTAGACAATGATGTCGGGAGTTACAAGAGACGATGAATAAGCACAGATGGGGAACACACCATAGTTCGCTCCCTGTTTTGTTCAGTAAAAAATAAAAACTGCTAAGAGTGAGCTAGTAAGGAGCCTGCGGTACAGGACCTCTTTGGCTTTTCAGCCAAATCTGGATATAATATCAGGCACTCTCTGAATCTATTTGTTTGGCAGCTGACATAACACCACATATAAAGCAACTTGAGAGGAGGCCTGTGCGAACCATTGTTGTCTTTAAAAAAGGGAACTGGAAACTTACACACAAGTCTTACAAAATGAAGGATTCTTTCAGAGACATGAAAATAGAAGGGGGGGAAAAAAAACGTAGAGAGCAAAAGTAGGGGATGGGCAGGCTTTTCCATTCATGCTTTTGATGGGAATCCCTGGGGTTCTGCATCTATGAACAGGCTCATAACAAGGCATTAAAGCTGTCCCAGAGCACAGCCAGGCTTGCTTTCCTGTCATCGTGCACTAACGCTGCATCACAACAGCAGCATCACCTCTGCACAGCAGGACTCGGCATCAGAAAAGGCAACTCAGACTTAGCGCTGCTGAATGCTGAGCACTGAGGAAGTGTTGTGGGGGGCAATAATGAAGGGCGGGCACAGCCACTGTCCAGAAAGGACTGTTGGGAAGTAACTTCTGTTAAGTAAAATCCTCTACAGATGACATAGCTAGGGACAATAGCCTGAGCTTAGTAAGGAAAGGCTTAGGTAATGTCACTGGAAAAAGGTTCTTAGCTGTAAAAGCAACCAAGATACAGTAGAGTCCTAAGGGACATGCTCATTTGTTGTGAGCGCACAGCCCTGTGTACACTAGATACAACATTGTGGAAAGATGGTAACAGAAAATCCTACAGACACTGTGGGAGTGATAACCCCAGCGGTCTCTTCAGGGCCTTATTTTCTAAAATCATTCATCATTCATCATCCTTCTCCTCATCTCTAACCAGCAGAACACACATGAATATAGTTTCTATACAAGACATGGCTAAGCACTGCTGTAACAAACCAGAGGAGAGATCCATCTTCTTACAGTATCCCAGGAGCCATTAGCTTGAGAAGAACATGCCAGGGAAAAAGCCAAACCATTTTATTTAGGTTATCTAACCCTTCTCCCATGTTCCTCCTTTCTTGAGGATTCTCTCTCTCATCTTTGAAATGTTTAAAAGACAGAAATAGCAGCAGCATGCAAATTCCTAGAGGGGATCTCTGGAAATTAGCAAAAGATAGCAGCTGGAAATGCTCTAATACGAACAAACGTGAGAGTAAACAAAAGGAATTAAAAAACATTTTTTTACCTTCACACTGAAGCAACCAAAGAAACAGGAAGATGATTTTTAGATTAAAGGCCATGATGGGGGTCAAAGGCTTTAAGAAAGCAACCAGGCATGAAGATCCAAAAGGCAAAAGAGATGGAGGTTTGTCAGGTATTTCCACCCTCTGGGCAGCTGGTTGATCCCCTCCCGTTTGCAAAGGGACGGGTGGGATGGACGCACACTGCTTTTGGCAGTGTTCCTGGCTGATGCAGGCTCTTCTGCTTTTTGGTCAGACTCCTCCCCACACTGGGGTTCATTTCTCTGCACTGTTACAATGGTGTTACACCTACCAGAGGATGCCCGAAGATTAGACCATAAGCTCTTTAACACATAGAACTTTGTCTCCTGATGACTGTAAAATATCACATGCATTTAAAGCAAACTTTGTCACCTTCCACAGTGACCGAAGCCCCATGTTGGAATATGGGAAAAAATGTGCTTTGACTGATGCCGATGGAGGCCATTTGAGGTGAATGTGGTCAAATTCAGGGAAGGATTCAACTGACTCTGAAGAGATGGACAAGCTTAAAAGTGGCACAGTGGGATTTTTACCAAGGATTTGTTTACACAGTTGTTTTGGAACAGCTATTCCTGATTATCTCACTGTGTGGACCATCCAGGTTTTGGACTAAGGGCACCTGACTTCAAATTATCTTAATCAGGTCCTTTGTTCACATGGGGAGGCTAATGAGCCGTGCCACAGGGTGTGGGTTCAGGGCAGAGTAGCACCATCAAATTCCTTCTGTATGTGAACACTCAAGTGTGGGATCACCTGTTTTGCCTTCAACACAGAAAACAAGTACCCACATCAGCAGTCAGTACAGCAGAAGGGCTCCACTGTACTCCTGACTGAACAAAACTTCCCTCCACAGCCAGCTCCTCCACTAGGTCACTTCGGAGGAAGCCACTTGTACTCCAGAAGTGAGAACAACCAGACAGTGAACTCATCCCTAACAGTTGGGATGTTTCAGATCCACACGATGCTGGCTCTGAATCAGCTTTGCAGTGCAGGCAAGCCTTAAGAAATCTATTGTAGGGAAGTCTAAGGAGAGTCCTTTTGAAGAAGAAAGCCCTCTTAATGTGGGAGGTTCTTGCCGCCTATACTCATAAAGAGTCTTTGATTTTGACGAAAGCTTGTTTTTAGCTAAGACATCTGCAATGCAACAGCTGAGCAGCGTCTGACTCAAAAAAACCCTGATGTCTGAGAGATCTTCACTTCTCTCTGGGCAGCTTCCTCCTTTTGCACTTTTTGTGAGACATTTGCACTGTCCACAAGAAAGCACTTGGCTGCAATTTCAAGGGTGCCTGTTCACACAGGGTGCTGTACTGTGGGGGATGGCCGTGATGGGAAAGACCTAAGAAGGTAGCTGAGCCTGTGAACTGCGCACCGTCAAAATCACTTTCTATCGGTTGGTTTATCCCTCCAGAGTTTGTAGGAGCGAGGTTTGCTCCAAAGCAACCTTTGGTTTATAGCATTTTTCCTCCTGTTCAGCCTGGGACAGGTCCTCAGGAGGAAGGGGTCTTGACACAGGGGGTGGCATGCAGCTGCGGCCCCCTGAGCCCAGGGATGGCTCTGGTACCTTGCTGAGATCCCTGACAGATGGAGAGAGGAGCAAGTGGCTTTGTGTGGCTCTGCAAGGCTGGTGCAGCAGCTGCACTCCTCCAGGGAAGGTTTAGCTCAGATTAGCCAAAACCAACTCCTCTCCCCAAGACATGCTGATGTGAACTGCACAGGGCTGGTCTCAGCTGGAAATCGCTCCTCGCAGGTCTTAACACTGAGCAGCAAGGACAATCAAGAGCGGTAACAAGACACTTGGGGCCCACTTGCTATTTCAGATATGTAGGCACAGATCAGGCAGCTGTGGCTCTGGGGAGCTGTGGGGTCACAACAGTGCTCGGCAGCATTTCTCAGGCCTGAATGGGCATCTCAAGGTAGCTGGGGCAGGGAGGGAGAAGGGGGCAGAGGCTTACTACCCTCCTGTGGAAGAACTCTGCTGAACTGCGAGGGCTTCCTCAGCTCTTATATCATGCTCATCCCCATGGTAGCACACAGCTTTGCAATTTCCAGCATTGATGTATTTCTAGAGGACAGAACATGCTGCTCCTGTCAGTGATGTGTTTTAACTGTTATCAGCATTTATCTGCTTCAGGAATTCAGAGTGATAAGTGGATTAAGTGCGGTAGGTTTGTAGGGCTGCTAGGTCAACATCGTCCTTCCGTCCTCTCCCTTCTCTTCCTATAAACAACCCTGTTGCCACTCTAAATGCCAAGTCCTAGAAATATCGCTGTCTGGAATTTAAAAAAAAAATATATAGATCTAGCATTTCAAAAGAGATCACACATAAGACTCAGCTGTGGGATTAGAGGCACGGCCAGGCCAGAAATACATTCACTGCTGGGATTTGCTATGGTGGAGCTCACTGAAAAGAAATGGCTTTGAAACGACTACCCAGCAGCTATTAACTGCGAGACAGGATGACATTCTGTTCTTTAGAGCCTAAAGGGAGCCTGAATCTTTGAATGTTAAATTCTAATTCAATTTGGTCTGGGGATTCTGGACTGGGTTTTAACCCTGGAGACATAAATGGGAGGAAGATGAGGAAAAGCTGGGGAGTTGTGTGTTTCTATTACCAGCCTGTAGCAGAGCTGAACTGATCCCCCCGAAACTTAGGTAGAACTAACTAGGATACCTGTGCCAATGGAAATAAATTACAAAGCTCCAAATGAATAGGTCATTGTATGACCTTCACTCATGTATTATACAGTACACTGCTGTGTGTGAGCTGGTCCCTGCAGCATGACGAGGGGGGAACTGTCTTGTCCAGCTGTAGCCTTGCCACAGCACAGACTGGCCAGGATCCATATGGCTTAGTCCTTCCTTTGATGCAGCGAATGCTGATCGCTTCCTGAGACTAAATACAGGATTGGGCTAGGTGCTAGCAACAGTTTCTGCTTGTAGCTGGAAAGTGGCCATTAATTTCACTCAAGCACTGTTAAAAGCCCACGATAGTGGCCAGTATTCCCAACTGTGAGGGAAAGCACATTGTTCTCAGGCACATGAACAACAAGTTTGGGCAAGTGCTGAACCTACCAGAATTGCCTGTTCACAGCTGTGTCCAATGTACACCCCCCCACACACACTTGCCCACACATGCCCCCGCAGCCAACTCCAGGGAAAGCATTTATTCAAACAAAAAGGCTGCTGCTAGCCAAGGCAAAGGCAATGCTGCAGAGACCACAACAAAGCCTCTTTATTGCTGAAGCGTTTAACACCACAACCGTCCAAAAGAGAAACACCACTTGGCGCAGAGAAGAGCTGCAGCAACTCAACGAGCCTGATTGCAGAGAGCGCTTCAGAGCGTTCCCCAGCACAGCAGCTCTGGATTTGCTGCCTTGTCAGAGACCAGCTCAATCCCCCATGGCTGGAAAGCCAGCCAGCGGCAACACACGCACCTCTGAGGATTCACAATCTCTTTGACTCCTCTAACCCCAGACTCTGAGGCATACAGTTTCCCTCTGTCTGGCAGCAGGAGCGATAGGAGAGCCAGCACGAGCAGGGCCGTACCTCTGCCAGCATTTTTACCACTGTTGTGTGTCGAGTGCCTCTCAGCAGGGCTGGATGATGCCGAGGTAAAAGCTGCCAATGCCCTCGCTATGTTTCTACCCGTTCAACCGCTCTAGGGAAGAGAACAATCAGCAACTTGAGGGGAAACCAGAAAAAGAAAGGTGTTGACACTACCGTGGGGAAGGGAGGGGACACTTCTATAATCCCCTTTCACCAGCAAAATGAGTCTGCCTTAGAAATCACCCAGCTTCTGCTCTTTTTCTGTTCATCTACTGGAAAGATTCCCAGGGACTAAATTATCATCACATGCCTGACACACTCTCGGGGGCTGACGCTGCGTGGCTGCGGCTCAACCTCGTCGTGTTCCCTTCACAGGCTCTCACAGCCAGGGCGAGCGGGATTTCGCCTGGAGGAACTTCTTTCCCTTCTCAGGCTGACACCTTCCAGGAGAAGGCCCACCTGGCCAGTCCTGGGGCTGAAGCTGGGCCAGTGGAGTGGGCCACATTCCGTCCACTCGTGCAAGGCGGGGGTAAAGCTTCCCCCAGGCAGCTCATCAGCACCGGGAGGGGCAGCGGGGCCGCCTCAGAGCCCCGGCCTGGCCCGGTCGCGGGGCTGGCGCTGAGGGGCGGCGGCCGTTGCCCGCCAACACGCGCCCTCGCCCACAAGATGGCGCCGTCGCCCCGGCCGCGCGCCGCCGCTGGCCCCGGCCCCGGCCCCGGCCCCGGCCCCGCGGCGGGGCGGCTGCGGCTGCGGCGTGGCCTCGGCCCCGGGGCCACCGATGCGATAAGCAGCGGTGACTGTATGGTTTTTCCTTTCGGGGCGGGTGAATACTCGTCGTCCGGTGTGGCGCAGCAGCAGGGTGCTGTGCCAGGGCAGCGGAGGGTTGTGCCACCTGCGTTTCAGCCCACGCGAAATGGCAGATGCGGAGCCGGGCTTGGACAGGTCGCTCAGAAAAATGGAAGCGTGTGAAAAGCCCGTGTTGTGCTGGGCCCGGCCTCCCCCTCCCTCCCGCACCCACCCACCCACCACCACCACCATCCCATGTCACCCAGAGCTTCTCAGCAACACCACGGCCATAACCCTGGAGAAAATGAGCACAACTAGGATCCATTTAAGGCAAAATTAATGCTAATTAACCATAATCAACAACTCGAAGAACAACATTTACTCGGCAAGCTGCAGATAGTGCAGTAGCAGTTCGCCTCTTAGGCGGGAGCAAGCAGCAAATGGGGTGACAGAAAAGGAAGATAAACCTTACTGCAGGCTCTGTCGGACACACAGCCCCGCTGCAATGGGTTTAATCCATACCCGCTCCCAGCTGCCTGCCCGCTTCCTTCCCCTGCCTGCCTGCTGCCCCCTCACCCGCCTCTGCTGCCAGAGGTCACTGTCCCCGCAGCAGCCCGGACCTGTCACCCTACACACACCTCTTGCCCGTGGCTCCCCTCACAGCCCCAGCTTTCAGCCCCCTCTGGCAATGGCAGTGGCTGAGTCACTTCTGCTGAGCCCTTTCGGGGGCAGCGGCCCCCCCAGCCAAGTGGGCGAAACACGGGGAGCCACAGGCAGCGTTGCCTCCAGCGCCTGGCACCCTCTGCCCCAGCCACTTGCAAGCCGTCCCTCCTACGCTGAGGGTGCTCTGGAAACTCCTGCCAGTGCTGGTGAGGAGTGCAGTTTTATTATGAATGATACTTCTCGGCTTGCAGAGTGGGTGCTTTCCATGACCAGCAAAGCCCAGGCACCTATCTCATGCCACTAACCAGTGATGCTGCACTAGTCGAGGCTCCGGCGAGGGTGTTTAGCTTGCTGTGGTTGCCTCAGCAGGGGCAGGGCCAAATCAGTGCCTCCACAAACAGCAGCAGACTCGCTGCTGCACCCCAAGGACATGTGGCTGTGTGAACGGCCCTGAGAGCAGGCCTCACCAGCCCCCGTGGGCGTATGAGAGCAGGAGTCACAGGCGCACAGCCCTCCCACGGCCACAGGATGTTTCGCCAGCCCTGAGGTGTCATGGCGGGCCAGCCCAAACTTTCTCACATTAGCAGCAAAAATGCTGGGGGCAGGATGCTGGGCAGGAGCAGGGCATGCTGCCGACAGCTCCCAGCTGTGCTCTCTTAAAACAGGAGTCCCCAACCCCTCTCCTTGCCAGCTGCATGCCCTGAGGTGTGTATATCATGCCCTGAAATCCTCCTGAGTGAAGGGATGTGCATCCTCTCTGTAAGGGGCAAAGGGTGGGAAGCAGGCAGGTTTGGCAGAGGCTGGGTCCTGTGCAGGGCAGACACAGGGAGGGTCATGTCAGACAAGGTGGCAGCGGTTGCAAGGATGCTGCAGGAGTTGTCCCTGCCAACAGTGGCCTCGCCAGATGGCCCTTCTGGCCTTGTCTGCACAGGAAAGCTGCGCCGGCCTCAGCAAGTCCTGCTTTAAGCCAGCTGGCTGTGCCAGCCCCGGCTCCCCACATCCTGGCAAGAGCAGCTTCTGACTGCCTCCGGGTACCCAGGCCTGCCCCATGGCTGCCTCCAAATCCAAGCTCCTTCCCCCTGAGGTCATTCAAGAAGACCCTGCGCTACCCTGAGCCCAGACCACTTCATTCCCTCCCCCGTTCCTCCCCTCACTTTTTTCTGTGGGTTTTTTTTCCCCCTTTCCTTTTAATGTCTTCCCCACTTTTTCTTTAGCTGTGACTCTTTCTTTGGCCTGCAGCAGCTTTCCAGCTCACGGTGTTGGGAGGCACAACCTGCAGCACAGTGACAGCAACCTCAGGAACCAGCATGGACCCCTGCAGTGGACACATGAGTGCAATCACGCC
Source organism: Strix aluco (assembly GCF_031877795.1). Classification (NCBI taxonomy): domain Eukaryota; kingdom Metazoa; phylum Chordata; class Aves; order Strigiformes; family Strigidae; genus Strix; species Strix aluco. The sequence continues at coordinate 32,880,812 of NC_133935.1, forward strand.
CTGCTTTAGATCGGCATGGCTTTTCTCATGCACAGCAGACCTCTGCCAGCTCCTGGGAGGAAGGCTGGGAAGGGATTAAGTAGCTAAGTATCTCGCTGGCAAATGAATATGGCTTTTTTTTTTTTTCTATTAATTCCTCAACTTTGCTTTTATTGTGAACTGTGGAGAATACGCAGGCTGATACAGCTGTTATAGCACACTCTCCTAGGGTGGAAAAACAACTTTTCTCCACCAGGCCCTATTCTGGCTATGCAAACTAAATAAAGCATCCTGGAAAAAGCATTTGCTGGAAGAGCCACCTCTCTTCTAGGATTTTTGCCAATATAGAAATGTATTTCATTCTGTCTTCCCTTCCCCATCCCCCAGTTTCCCACCTGCCATCTACATCCCTAGCTGACAGGACTACAGGACAAGCATCTGTAGTTTTGGCCTAATGTAAGAGGATCATCATCGGGTTTTGTTTTTCAAACCCTTGCAGAGCACTGCTGAGTGCAGCAGGAGCAGCCAAGGCTGCCGTGGGGTAGGGGGAGACATGGTAGGGGTTTTCTGAACGTCTCTGTGGGCCTGGAGGTTGGGAATTGAGCCTGAATTCACTCCAACCCCTCCAGTGAAGGGGTCTCTCCTGCCTGGAAAACCATGTGATGGTAATGTGGGTCCAACAGGGATAGGAAATGGGAAACACAAAAAACTCTGGAGTGCAAGAGGAAGTGTCCTGTCTGCACGGAGCTGTAAGCTCAGTGAGAACAAGTGCATGGAGGTAGGACTAGATGGATACCATAGCAGGGTTCAGACCCCTTTGCCTGTGGCTAAATATATGTCCACTTGCTCTTTATATATATATATATGTATATATACACATGTATATACATGTACATACACACACATTTTATATCTAGCTAGTAATGCTTACTGAGGTTTCCCTCAGGCAGCCCCCCTGTGTCCCCTCACAGTCCAAGTAGCCACGCGGAGACCCTCTACCACAGCCAGGCCCATGGCTTCTCCCGCAGACCCCCCTCTTCCTGCTCTGCACACGCTGGGGAGATCCTTCCCCACCTCAGTACTGCTTCCTTTATTATCTCTGCCCAGCTGTGGTTTATAAGTTGTTTAAATCTTTTCTAGGAACTGATAGAGATCGCAGTTACCCAGAATCCAAAAACGCAGACAGCTTGAAATGTGGTTAGACTCTGCCCTACTTTCATTGAGCTGAGAGCAAGGCTCTGCCAAGGTGCTCAGGGGAGAGGAGGAGAGAAGGAGAAAAGAGAAAGACCCATCTCAGCAAACCACCCCTTCCTCCCACCCCAAGAAACAAACCTAACTCATCCCCCTCAAGCCTACTGCACCTATTCAAACTGTATCACCTGTCCTCCTGGTTTGCCCAGGACCTGCAGGTGAGCAGGGCACGGAGACATGAAGACTGGGAGAGATGCTCTCCTGCACCACACTTGTCAGAGGTGCGGGCATCTCCCCAAGCTGAAAGAGGCGTGAGGGTTTCGCTGAATCAGGGCCACGAGGACTGCAACACAGGGAGTGCTGCAGATTAAGAATGAGATGTGTCGGTAGAGTTTTTACTGTCCACACGCTCACCGACAGCTTTTCCCCATACTAAGTTGCTCCGAGGCAGAGGGAGACACAGAAGTGGAAGAGCTGCCTGGGACTTCCCTCTTGTGAGAAATCCCCTCCCTGGGAAGTCCTCGCTGGGTTGTAAAGCTGCTGCGGGGCTGTGCCTCCACGGCGAGCACAGCTCCCTTGCACCGTCAGGCTCCTCCAACAGCAACACTTCCAGGAATCTGCAGTGACCCGGAAAAAGGATACTGCTGAAAAAATGCCAGGAGGCCTTTTTCCTTCTCTCAGTGGTGTCAGCCCACAAGACCGACCTGCAGACAAGGATGTGTGTATCCCACACACATTTTGCCCAGGGTCTGATTCTGATAACTCTGGGCTTTTCTCACAAACACTGTTGGTGTTCAGAGGAGACAGGACTCAGGTGGGGGAGAATAGCTTGCAGATACATACCTCTGGGTCTATGACTTTCTCCAAAGTAGAGAATAATTGCTAAGTGATTCCACCTATACTCCTCCAGCTTTGGAGCAGTACATAGACAGACAAGACCTGCAGCCACTAATATTTTAAGGGCGTTGCTTAACCGTGCTTGGAAGTGGATGCAAGGATCAGAGTAGCAGTGGGGTGTTTTTGCTGGTGCTCTCACTAGTGGTAGCAACACTGAGGCATTTCAGGTGAAGGGTTTGCTGTAGTCAAGGCCATAGAGAGATGCTAAAGAAGGTATCATCTGAAAGATAATATAGTCCAAGATCATTATGGTATTTATTAACACCATTTACAGGGACTGACTTGAACAGCCTTGGAAGGAAGAATGAAAAAATGCCAGCAAACACATTACGTTCTCCTGCAAGAAGTTTTTTCATCCTATTGAAAAGCTTTGTTAGAAAGAATGATGAGAATGGTAATAATAAGGCACTATAATTATACCTGATCCTTCTATAATCTCTCTCTCTGCAGAGTTTGGGAGCACTTTACTGCTATTATTGGATTTGAACAGTCCCATCTGGATAACATACAACTGATTTGTTTGCATGGCTTATTTTAGGTATTTCAGCACGTACATTAGAGCTGCCTTTGTATCTGGCCGATTCCCTAAACAGTCTGTAAGAGCAGAAAAATATCTCCAGCTCCTGTTCTCCACCACCACGTTCTCCCATCCCAATTCCTCGGAGAGCTCTTCACATAAGTTCAAGGATAAAAGGAGCCATCAGTCCTTCCCCACCCAGCCCAGTACTGCAGAACAAGGGTTACAACCTAGAGGATGGATACTGCCTAGAACATCTGGAGTTGCACCTGTATTATTTTAGGCTTGAGATTCAATGGATCTCAAAACAACCCTAGATGCATCTAAAAGTCAAGCAGCAAGGACCTGGCACATACCTTGTCCTAATGTAGATGCTGTGTGGTCAGAATAGCTGCTACCTTTTAGGCTGAAGCTTTTAAACGAAGGGGTCTGCTACGTGCATGTGGTGCCGGCATGCACAGAACCAGGGAAGGCGTGACAGATGCTGGTCTCTTTCCGGACTCAGGTGTGCTGGAGTCACTTGCAATGCCATCTCAGTTACAGCGATGCTGGCAAGCTCCCACCATAGCTCCCTTTCACTGTGGCGTCTCAGTGAGCAAGCAGCTTCATCAGCGTCAAGAACTTTGCTGGCCCCTTGCAGGAGCTCTTGGGTGCAAAGCTGGGCACTTGCTACTTCACACTGCCAGGGCCAAGAAAAAACTGACACGATTAAAAATAATTCATCCCACACTTAAAAATGGTATTATAAAAAAAAAAAAGGAGTAAAAACATGATACAAAAACTATGATTTACATGAACTGAACTGTTTTCAGTCTGAAATTCACAGCAATTTGTCACTAACCTACAGTACAGGTAACGTCCCTCTTAGACTGCATTCCCATAAAATTCATAAAACACAAGCTGCCTAATTCTTTTGTTGCTCTCACTGCTTTTTAAGGGATTTTTTTTTTCTCCTGTGAATTGAGCAGGGTCTTCTCCTGCATCCCTTCCAGCTCCCACTAGGCCTCATCAGCACAAACAGGTGAGGCTTCCGGTGCCTGCCCATTCCCCAAGGCTGTGGACACATTTTCTTGAGGCGTTTAAAAGGACCCGTTAGTCCTGCTTTAAGTTTCCCCCCAACATCATTCTTCCACTGGAGTATTACATCCAGTAATTCATTCTCTTAGATTCTTTAGAGCCGTCTTTGTCAATTTGTTTACTTCTGGTTTATTTTAAAAAGACAAACCCCCAATGGACATAAGCTCTCAAGTCCCTTTTGAAAATGCTGTCTTGTCTGTAAGTGCTTTGTTTGTGATCCTCTCCAATCCTTTAGGCTATTGTTTGCGAGCTGGAAGGCATCTGTGCTTGGGCTAATCATGCCGAATGCCAGCAATTCCCCCAGCATGATTTGTTGCACAAGCCAGTGGGAGCAGAGTTTGTTTTGATTACGTTTAGAGCAGAAAACCCACATTTGCTCACATCAGCCTGACAAAGCAGGGGGGGCCTAATCCAAAACCTTCTGAGGGGCACAACAATCTGGTCATTGATTTCAATGGCATCTGGAACCAGCTCGAAGGTTGAGAGCTCTGACGGCAAGGCTGGTGTCTTGGGAAAGCAGGTAGCCCAGGAACCAAAATATCTTCCTTTAAAAGCGTATGCACAGTCTGCTCTGGGTTGGATGCATCAAATGCAGATCTAGGGGGCTTATGGCGTTTTGCACATCTATTTCAAAGCTGTGCAGCTCCTTTCTGACATTAAGGTAGTCAGGCTGGGACCCCCTAGCCCTGCCCTGACCAGCAGAGCTGGGCAGAGCCATCCCAGATATTACCTCAGGCTGATGCTGGCCTACCCTGATGCCTTCAGCTGACAAGTCAGACTCTTCCACTCATTCTGGATGATGGAGACATTTTTCTCCCCAGCCTGTGCTGGTGCTTGCCTCCAGGTATCAGAGGGGTGTCCCAATTTTTCTGCTAATGAAAACTGGGGCTGCCATCAAACCGCTCCTAGGGCATGCAACTGCACGCTGTGCAGGTGGGTGTACGGGTCTGCCATGTGCAGACACCTCCTGTGCCTCGAGAGGCCCTGGCGCAGGTACCAGGAGCTCCATGCACACCTGGAGCTCAGCACAGTAGCTCCACGCACACCTGGAGCTCAGCACAGTAGCTCCATGCACACCTGGAGCTCAGCACAGCTATCCCTTGCTGAGCTGTTGGCTCAGCTGTTGGCCCTGCTGAGCTGCTGAGCTGTTGGCTCAGCTGGCCTGGGCTGCACCCTGTGCTGTAGAGCCTAAGACTGGGCTTAGGCTGGCTTGTTCCCACACTCCTGCCATAGCAGAGGTGAGCCCAAAGAGGTACAGAGCTCAAAGCTGCACCTGCACCCACCTCTCCCCTCTTTCCCATCTCAGCATTTTCTCCTCCAGAGGTGCTCCATTAATCACCATTAATCCCTTTTTGTACCCACAAAGAGTAAGCCTCGCTGGTGGCCTGTGGCCAGGACTTCCACAGCTTAAGGTATACAACATATGAAGAAATGTCTCTTTTTGTTTCTTTTGAGTCTTGCACTTGAGTCTTTCATCAGATGCCTCCTTGGTTTTTTAAGAAAACACACTTACTTTGTCACCTACTCCGTGGCATTTAGGCTTCACAGATCTCTGCTGCAGACCTCAGCCATCTCTTTTCTGGCTGAAGAGTCCTACTCTATCAAGCCAGCCCTTACACTGGAAGCGTTTGGAAACTCTCTGCCTTGCCTGAATCAAAACCCCAGCTCCGCCAGCCCCAGCTGAGATCACAAGGCAGCAGGAGCACGCAGAGACCTGGGCAGCTCTGCAGGGAGGCACTGGGAGTCGCAGAGCAGCTCTGCCACATGTCCCTCTCCCTGTGACACCCCCTCTCTCTTTGAACGCTGCCCTCAGTAGCCCTGCCTTTGCACCAGGCAACGGCACAGGGCAGGCAAAAAGCTCCAGTGCATGCAGTTATTTTAACTTTACAGATGTCAAATATCTAAGGAACTGGTGCAAAAAGAACTCAATTGGACAAAATCATCGTATTCCCCTAACCAAGGTATTCTTGTAAATAAAGGTTTTTAGCATGTTTGAAGACTAATGATGCAAATACACATTTTGGGAGGGACATCAGGTTAGGCATCCAAAACCGAGACCCAGCTGTGTGTACACAGAAGGTTTTATTTTGAAGCTTGCCTACCTAGGAGGAACTAATTTCCAAACTCTGAGGATGCCCAAACGTTAATAAATTTTCTGAAATGTGTTTGTACAAAGTTGTGGTTTTCAGTGAATCCTGATCCATCAAGGCAGATCCCTAATGGCATACAGACCCTTATGTCAGAGGTAATCAAGTATTATTGCAAGAGCTGCTGGCTGTGGGGCCCCTCCTGTGCACGCACACGGGTACATATGGAAGTTATTAACAAGTTTCAGCGAAGAATTTTGGGAAATTAACCCCTGGGGCCCCAGAGCACTGCTAACAGACAGCTAGTTGGGAGTAGATGAAGAGCAGTTTCCTGCTGGATGCCTGTGGCATGTTGGGACCGAAATCCAGGCCCTTCACAGCCTAGTAGAGGAAGCTCCTCTCACAAGGAGTAAACTTTTCAACTTCTGCTGTTAGGAAGAACAGTTGAAAAAAAACATCTGTGAGGCTGTTTAAGTTTCCTCGACAAACTGAAATGAGTCAGCTGCAGAAATGTGTAACACAACATATAAAAATGCAAACAATTTTCTTATATTTCCCAAATGGCGCTCAAGAGGTTGTGAGGAAATTTGTAATTTCTTTATAAGTCCCTTTAGGAGCCACCAAAAGAAACATTTGGATATGGGCCACCAGGAGCTGCTCCTACACGGCAGAGGGACCAGTTCAGAGGCAGGGTGATTAAAGTGAACATCTCCCACTCATTAATGAAAGCAGCAGGATGTCATTTCCAGTCACCCTGTGGAAGTAAACTCTTAGGGTTTTGCTTTGTACATCTTTTTCTCAAGAACTGAAAAAGGTTTCTCTTCCAACACTGAAACAGAAAATGAGCAAGGACTCTGTAACGCCTGCCGCAGCTGATGTGCATTTCACATTCCTGTTCTTCCCAAATTGGTTTCCTTTCTTGCACTAATCCTGATCTGCAAAGTGACCTCTCCTTGGGAATAATGAGGATATTCACCCATCATGTTGCTTTAAACTTCCATAATATAACGATGCTTGGCAGTCATTCACTGCTTTTCATCCACAGATCTCAAATCAATTTGATACAGCCCTGCATGGAATTGACTTACTTGTGAGATGGAGATGAGCACTTGCTGTGCAATTAAAAAAAAAAAAAAAAAAGAACATAAAGTAGACTTTATTAAGATCCAAACTATTTCCTCTTCCCTTGGTGTGATTTTCCTAAAGCACAATCTTGGCCTCAAAGAGGGCTCTTCTGCAGTCCCCAGCCATACAACCCAAGATGCTCATTTTCGGCCAAATGAGAACAGTTCACAGCCAGGTCAGAGCAATCCAGTTAGAAAGCTCTTCCCTCTGTGAGCTATAACCATGGCCATAAACCAGAAGCATTCCTGTGCTCAGTTATAAACGTGGAAGAAATTAGCCCGCTCCTTCCCCCCTCCCCAGTTTCTGAAGGGAAGGCAGGCAGGCAGTCAAGGCGCCTCGGCGGCAACACCCCCAAGGAAGAAAAGGATCGAGGAGATGGGCAGGGTGCCTGGAGTGGCAGACCTGGTCCCACTCCTCCAGTGGCAGGCAGAGAGGGAGGGCAGCTGTGTGGCTGACCCCACTGAGGCAGGGGCTTCACCCAAAAGCCAGGGAATGGTCTTGAAACACAGGTGCCCGCAGGGCATGCATAGGAGCTACAGGAGACTTGTGCTCTGCTGGAGCTCTGCGTGTAAGCAATGGGATGGTGCCCAAGACCGGGCCAAATCCGTGGCAGGCAGCAACATCCAGAGCACGTGTGTGGCCTGGGAATGCTCTACGCAGCATGGGAGGTTTTCCCTCCACCAGCACAGCATGCCACCATCCTGCTCTGGCGCCCTGGCAGCACACTCCCGGTGCAGCATCCACCCTTCCCTCCGCAGCAGATTTTGCAGCCACAGCACCTGCAGCGAAGCACCACCACCCCTCTGCCCCACCACCTCCTTCATGGCCAGTTCCACCTCCCTGCCCTACAGAAACGCAGGACTGCAGAGCTGTTCAGGGGAAGGGACCCCAGAAGGTCCCCTCTAGTCCAGCCTGGGGCTCACACCAGGGCCAGCTCTGGGGCCATACCAGGATGCACCAGGCTTGACCCAGTTGGGTCCTGAAAACTTCCAAGTGTGGAGACCACACAGCATCTCCAGGCAACCTATCTCCCATCCAGACTACCCTCACAGGAAAAGCGTCTCCTCATAGCCAGCCTGGACATTTTCCCTATGTCTGCTGTGGCTTGTTCTCCCACTGGGCACCACTGTGGTGAGCCTGGCTGCTTGCTGATCTCCTCGTGGGTACAGGCAGTCTGCTGTTAGGTCCCTCTGAGGCCATCTCCTCTCCAGGCTGAACAAGCCCAGCTCCCTCACCATCTCCTCACAGGGCAAGTGCTCCAGCCTCCTGAGTTTCTAAAGTCACTCCCCCTCTCAAAGTCACTCTGATTTACTACATTTTTGTTGCACCAGGGAGCCTAAAACTGGATGCAATATTCTAACTGGGGTCCAATGGTGAGTACAGGGACATAATCACTCCCCTCTGCTGCTGCTGGTGCTCCTGTTAATGCATTCCAAGATGCTGCTGGCGTTTGCTGCCAGGCAGCCTGCAGAAGGATTCAGCTTTGCTGTCTGCCAAAACACTCAGTCCTTGCATGCGTTACAGTACCTAGACAGGGCTGCTTCAGGAGCTGGAGATACCAATAACCCTGAGCTACAGGGTATGTGTTTGAGCAGGGGATGCACAGGACTATTCTCTCGGGGTGGGTTGAACCTCAGCCCCCTCATGACGCTGCCTGGGGTAACACAGAGCACCCCATCCCTCACCCAGGGCATCACAGCCTGACTCAGGCATCTGAGGGCTCCAATTCACCACCCCTAATGGACCCAGCGATGATGACAGATGCAATTAGCTGCTTAACTTTTTGCCCTGGCCCTGCATGAGATGACAGCTCTAGCGGCAAGCAACACCATAGCCACATGTCAGCTGCCACGGTGCACGTGAACCCTGTGATAGTGAATGATCCCAGCTCATGCTTTTGCACTGGGCCAAGAGCCGCAGCAGCTGTAGGGCCACCAAGCTGCCCCTAGCCTCCCTGAGGCCGAGAGGAGCAGGAGGCAAGGAGAAGATGGCTGCTTCTTTGGCACTTATTTAACTACCGTGGTTCATAAGCCAATTCCCCGAGATAGGAGGCCAGGCACCTTGCTGTCAGCAGAGCGACAGTCCTCCAGAGAATAATTCAGAGTGTCTAAGTTTGGCTCCTGTGATGAATCACACCCTGTATCTCTCTCTCTCTGCTGACTACATGCTTTAGTTCCTCAGATAAGATACCTGAAGCCAAAAGAGCAAGTTCAGAGTAATCTCTCTCCATGTTCAGCTTTTCTCCCCTGTACAGGTCTGAAGGGGAAAGTCAGCGTGAGCTCAGCAGGCTGCCTGCCTGGCAACGGATGCTTGGCAGCGTGCAAATTGGTTTGGCTCAAATTTTACAATATGTGAATTTCTCCTTTCACATAGCTGTTTTCAGTCACTTATTTTGAAGACATCGTACCTGTCTGCATCCCTGAAATGAATCATAACCCTATTTAAGTCGACTCTGTTCCTCTCATTTGTACTCATCCTCATCAGTTTGAGTTCACTGATGCTATGCCCTGTTCTAGGATCCTGAATTACTCGTTTCTTTCAAACATACAGTACAAATTTTAAGGTACTAAAAATACTGAAAATCTCACCCCTACATTTTTAGGAAGTATCTTCTGTTAAAAAATTCTTTACTTGATTACACTATAAGATGAATTAAGTTTATTGTTCCCAGCTAGGACCATTCATTTATGTTCTGATTTTGGTCTTTCTAAGAAATTCACTTGTTCCATTTCAGTTTAACTGCCATGTCTTGGCACTAAACTAACCAAGCAAGAGAATGAAAATACCGCAGTGTATTCATTGACTTTTAAAAATAAGTATAAAAACATGTTTATTAACATTTTTAAGTCTTATATAAAAAATTCTTTGCCTTTTTGAAGGCAAAACCAAAAAATCTTTTTGTACTCTCTAGGTGGCAGCAGCATACTATCAGATGAGCATAAGAAAGGGCACTGGATCCCATCTCTTCACACCCTCCCAGGGCAGACTGGACTCTCCAGGCAAGGGTTACCTCCCGGGAACACCATGCCCTTAGTATAAAGTAACTCATCTGCACTCCCAAAAATCTGTTCATATAAAGCAACGCAAAAGCCAGTGAAGCTGCACGTATTGTACATGGCTGCAACAGTTTCCCTCCAGTGCAAACGTTGGCCTCTGAAGTGACAGGCATCCCATTCGTGCTGCAAGGAGTGAAACGTGCTCTTGCTCCACCGCAGCTCCATGGTTATCTGGTCAGCACATAGGTCATGCCCACCAATGCCCGAGCTGCACTACTGTGGGACTGGACTCAGCCACACCACTTCACAAGGGCAGATTTGCAGCAGAAATGAGCTTAGGCACTTTGGGGTAGAGGAAAACACAGGGCTGACCTGGGAGGACAGGCAACTCACCTTCTCAAGCTTATAAGTTATAAATGGAGCAAAGAGCAGGACTTGGCGGAGGGGAAAAATCTCTGCTCTTCAGGTTTGGTTTTACCCCAGGCATCTCTGGGGAAGGCCACACACACTGTGCATGTACAAGGACACAGCTGTCACAGCCAGTGGGTTCAAGCCCTGCTCCCCTTGCCCTCTCCTTCCTCTCCCAGCAGCAGTCCAGCCCCACCGGCACGGCGTGCATCTCACCTGCTACAGCCACGTAGCAGGCACCTTTCTTCATCTCCCACGCACACAGCATCATCTCCCAGCCCAGGACAGAGAGGGGCTAGGGACAACACTCCCCTCTGACCCTCCCCTTCCGCCTGGGGGTGAGATCACCTCCTCTCTCGGGCGCATCCCCCAGGAGCCCCCCAGCTCTGCTCCATCCCCTGTTGTGGCACCAGTGGGTAGGCTCCGGCAGCACAGTTCTCGCAGCGTAGGCACTGCCCGGCGGCTCCGGCACAGGGGCTCAGAGAAGACCAGGGGAGTTCCCCCCATCTCGTCAAAGTGCAAGGGGTTGTTCCGGGTCCCCGCCACTACCAGCTCCAGCAGCCGGACCACGCAGTCTGAAAACCAGTTCTTCAGGCGGAAATAGCCCTCCTGGAAAGAGATCCGAAGGCTGACGGGCCCCGTCGGCATCCGCACGCTCAGGCTGAACAAGCAGTTCCCCTGCGAGCTGTCCCGCACCAAGTAGGTGCCAACGGGTTCCCGCTGGAGCTTGGCGTGAGCCTCCCCCACGGACAAGGGGCCCCAGTAGAAGTCGCTGGCCTGGAGGATATTAAGGGATCTTTCCAGGACCTCCCACTCGCAGCTGCGAAACATCCGGAAACGATCGGGCACACCGTGGGGCGCGGGGCTGGGGAGAACGCTCCGATGCTGCCTTTGCAGAGAAGAAACAGTGGCGTGCGTGTTGTGCAGATCATCTGGCCTCCCTCTGATCATCTCTCAAAGAGCCCATGGATCCTGGAAAGATGCTGCCTTTACCATGCTTCCTCCTTCGCATCCAGCCTGTGGGACAGAGGAGAGTGAGACAAACCCAATACCTTCTTCTAACTGCGCAAGTGAAGACACTTCACAAGAGAGACCAGCAAGGGTACCAAAGAGGATACCAAGGAGCTGCTGTATGTCACCAACACCCAGCTGTAGGGACAACCAAGGGTATATGTCCTGGAAGGGCTCCAGCTGGGTCCCCACCAGCACAAGGTAGCACCTTACAGAGCTCTGCATCCACTGGGTTTCTGTGATTCACAGCTAGGGGCTCCCCAGCACACCCTTCAGCAGGCTGATTTGAACCTAGCAGATCTCAGTATTTCAAGGTTTCCCTCTGTTGGATGCGTAGGGGCTTTTCAGAGAGGCCTTGAAACTGGCAAGGGGAAATGACACCCCAAATCAGAAGGGAAAAATTTTCCAAAGCAGGAAAGTATTGTTTACTTTGTCATTCAGTGAAAGGTGGAAAGGTTTCCTCACACCTCTTCAACCCTTTCTCTGACAAAAGGACAAACAACAGGACTTAGAAGAAGCAGAAGATGGGAATGAGCCTCTCCCACCAAACCCCATGAACCACCCCCTTATCCCAGGACATGCCTGTTTCACTGTGTCAGGAGAAAGCAAAGGTCTCTGATCAAGACCCCTTCAAGAAATGTTACACCATCAACTTCAGGGCTGGGACTGCCATGAATGAAACCACTTAATGCTGGTACCAGGCACTGCTGATGTCCAAGGAACAGTTCTGCTCAGGCACTTCCAGCCCCTTAACTTCTGTTTCTGCTGGAAGGACATCTCCCCCCACCAGCAGACAACGCTGCCCTCTCCCAGTCACTGTCCTCTGCTCATGTGCTGCATTCAAAGTGCCCTCCCTTACTGTCACAACCCTGCTCATCTCCTACACCTCGTGTTATCACCAGGTTGTCTGTTTTCTGAAATGCAAATTCCTGAATCCAGTATTGCCATCAGCCATCCAAGTCATTTCAATTATATATTAAAAAATACATATTCTGCATGTGTGCGTGTATATATATATATGCATAAACATAAAAACCACAGCCCCAAGCCAGAGGCTCATTCTGTGTGAGAAGCTGAGCTGTTACATACCACTTCCCCAGGCCTGACAAGTCAGTAGCTCACCGCCAAACCCTGCCCTCGGTCCCTTGACATACTCCATTAACCCAGTCACACTCGCTGACAGCACAGCAGTGCTCAGAGCAGAACAGACTGCTGACACACAGCCTGCAGCAGAGGAAGAGACACACTTCTCCGTCTCTGGCAGTCCCCCCTACCGCAGACTCGCAGGAGCATCGGGGCTCATAGTGGCAGACAGCCCCCAGGGAATGTGCAGGGACTTATGGAGGGCTTGCTCTGGAGGGAGAGCTTTAGGTTAAGCTTAGCTCCTTGCAAGGTTCCCCTTATCTCGCACCCTTTGCTGGCTATTCAATAGCCTTGCGCTCCTTTTGGTGGTCATGCCAGCTGGATGGCTGTGTGGAGCCCATTCTGCCCCCTGCGGAGAGGGCATGGAGCAGCAAGGCCAAACATCTTTCCCTCGCATGGGTACAGTAGTCTACAGTCTTGTCTAAAGTCATCTTTTCTCTCCTAACATCTCCCTCAATACTTAACAGTAATACCAATAATGTAGCTGTCAGGCACATCTCCATACAGGGAGCCATAAACACCCTTTCCAAGAACAGCCTGGGAAGCTTCTCCAGTTTCTAGCCTTTCAATTTGCAGTCCAGAAGCCGCTATCATCCCTGGTACAGCTCTGAATGCTGCTGATCCTGCCCTTTAGCTATGTGTCACTGCGGGAGGGAAATTCCACACTTAGAGAAAGGTGGGAGGGGTGGGAAGGATTTAATCAAGTTGGGTTTTTTCTTTTCCATCTAAAAAAAAAAAAAAGGCAGCAGTTGAAAGCTACTCGGATGGTTCAGCAAGTCAGAATAAATCTTAGGGGAAGCTGATTTAGTGAGCAGAATGCAAGTAAACACAATCACCATGTGCAGTGACTAGGGCCATCTATCACCACCAAAAACTCTGCACTATAGGCATCAAAAGAAGTTGCAGCATCTCTGTCCCTTTCTTTCTCCTCTCTGCTGGGCAAGGAAGCTATGGATAGAGGCCTCTGACATTAGCTCCTACAGAAAAAGAAGGTCATACTCCTGCCAGATGCCTCCAGGGCTGCAGCTACAGCCTCGAGGGAAGCAATAAGGAGCCTTGCTCCCACCAGCAGCCACTCTTCCCAAACAGCAACTTCTCTTGGGTCCAAATGGAAATTCTGTCAATCTCATGGGTCTAGGTTGGAAAATGAATTCAAGCAGGAAAACAGAAGCAGGCAGCTGTCTTTTATTTCCAGGCTAGTTTTAAAAATAACAAACACACAGATAATTTGTTTAAGGCCGCAGATGCTATTTGACAGAAAAAAAAATAAACTTGTTTGTCCCAGTTTTTAACCTTGAGTCATTCTCCCAAGTCCTTTAAGAAAAATCCACTGCTACTAGAAGTCTGAGTGACTAAGAACTGAGACTGTGTCATCGTTTCGAATTCGAAGTAAATGCAAAAATAGCACCCTCATAATTTGTTCACTCGGTTTGAAATCTACATATGGGTCAGAGCCTCAGACGGTGTGAATTTGTTTAGCTTCAGTGACCCATTTCCAACAGATGACTGCCTGGCCTGCAGTGCAGTATTAGCTATATTAATATTAGCTCTAGACGTGCTTCCCGGTATTACCTTTAAGGTTCACTTTTAATGGGTCAACAGGTCCTATGTGCACATGGCCTCCCACGTCAAGGAGGATGAGCAGACTCTCAGGATTAGGAATAAGCCAGCCCAAGGCTGTAATGAAATACACATGAATAATTAGTTCTGCTTCTGATTTGCCACACCAAGATTTTCTTCCCCCCTCCCCTGCCCAAAAAAGCCCAAAAAACCCCAACGCCCAAACATGTTACTACCTCCCTACTGCAAGACAGTCAGAACAGTGCTTGCAGCCAAAGCAACATACCCTAGCAAGCTGGTGTCCCACTAATTAAAAGGCTGGATAAGTTTCCCCAGACCTTCTGATTTACTGCAAGCTTAAGAGCTTTTCAAAATAAGTGCTCTTGACACAGGGCATTCTGCTTTCCTCCTCGCTTGCTACCCAGGCAAAGCAGTGTATTTCATATAAGGAGACAATTCTAGTAAACTAAGGGACTGTACACAGACTCTGGTGCCAGCCAAGCCAGCCCTGCACCCCGGGGCTTGACAAATCCGGCATGCTCAACAGCAGCTTCAAGTACTCAGCTATGATTCGTTCTTGCACTCTTCCTCCAGGACACCTGAAAGAGCTTACCTCTTTATATTTACCACCCATAGGGATGAGTTTCTGGATGTCAGGCCTGGAAGCGGTCCACATTCAAGAGCTCCGATGTGTCACTTCTCAGTTTTTGCAAAGCTTTACTTAAGAGCAGATCCATCCTTTGAAAAGAAAGAGATGTCCATCAAACAGGTGACTAAGCCCATTAGTTCACCATAATGTGGACCTAAAATACAACAAATCTGGGGGCAGCTTGTCTGTCTCGACCTCCTTGACCTGTATTATTGTAGAAGCATGTATACAGCACTTCAGATAGCAACAGAGACAACAGATTATTGTTATTATTATTATTATTGCTAATTCCATAGCCATGAGCTGATTAGGTCCAGACAACTCACTGATGGCCTAAGAACAAATGCAAAGTTGCCATCATCTTCTGGAAGCAGGAACCATAAAACCCAAACGTTAAGAGATGATAGCAACATGAATAAGCTTAAGGAATCAAAACAGCAAACTCAAACTTCTGCTCAATGCAACACACAACATTTAGTATCTTATCTGAAAGTGCGTAGGTAGCCATTCACTGTTGAGTTATCTGAATAGCGACCCAGTCCATTCTGGCCTGCGCTCTTCTGCCCCGCTTCCCTGGCTCCCAGGCTTTTCTTTCTCACCTCGTGGATGGAAAACTAAACCCACTGACCTGGAGGAGCAGCAGACCACCGTGTGCAATTGCACGGCTGTCAGTGGATCCATCAGCAAGCTGAAAAAACAAATCCAGCCTCCTGCATGCCTTTCAGAGGCAGTCCCTGTAAGGCTTCACTTATACCTATACTCCAATACTTAACATCACTTCTCTGCATCCCCCCCAGCAGAGCCCAGACCGGGCACACACCTCACAAGTCACGTTGACTTGCAGCTAGCAGAACTGCGGGCCCATCCCATCACTATGCTACACACTCTATTTGGCTTCAACATCTCCGTTATCAGTCCCGTAGTTCCTAGAGCAGTTCAATGGAGGCTGGGGTAATCTGGAAGTGCTCTTCCTGAGGTACCCTGCAAGCCCTTGCAGCAGCGTTCCCATTCCAGGCAGCAGAGCCTGAGCAGACATCTCTTGCTTGCATGTCTGCATCCCACAGAAATGCGCTGCCTACTGATTTGTGGCTGGAGAGGATGTTTCAAAGGAAAGCTTGAGCAAATGGCTGGAAGAAACCTCCCTGGTAAGAGCCAAGCACACAGTGCTGTGTTTTAATGGTGGGACAGACTGGTTCCCACAACCGCCACTGTCTGCCACACACTGGCACCGTTTTAAACCACGCTGTCACCACCACAGTGCATGACCACACCAATGCCCCTTGTTGCAAGCACCCTACCCTGGTCAAGGTGACCAGGGCTGATCCAGAAAGGGCTGGCAGAGGGGGAAGGGAAAGGCAGGAGACACACAGGCATACGTGCGCCAAAGAGCACAGAGGGAGCTGTGGTTAGGCAAGGAATGTGGCACAGCTCAGCTAAGAGGACCAATGTTAATCACAGCCAATTTCTCCAGCGCAAAGCAGGCCTAGGAGACGTTGCAGTTCCCTCTATCTCTTATGCCATGGCTATAAATAGAGTTTGATGCGAGGCTGCCATTATGTCTGACACGTGAGGGAATATGTGGAAAAAAGAAAAAACATCCACACCACACATGCATACCCCAAACCACACATGCATTTTCCTATACAACCAGAATTCAAGGATGCAATATTTAATAAAATAAAGTAAGCAGCACACACACTGTGACAGCTCCTGCTTCCATGCAGTAGAGATGCTGAGCAGGGGGATCCTGCACACAAGCTCTGGGAACTAGCTGCTGGATGCCCTGCAAGAGCTTGACTGGTCTTATCAAACCCTTCCCAACATTTTCAGGTTAGAGAACATACTTCAAAACCCACAAATAACTTCCCATGGATCTGGTATTTAGGTTTTGTACTTCTTATCATATTTTTCTATGATGTGTTTTCTGCATTAAAGTAACACTGTGCTGATATAGGCTAAAAGGTTTTTGCCCCAATAAAACCCACAAAACAGTGCGATGTGCGCTGAGTATTCTTCAAGGCAGGGAAGTCTGCAAACATGTTTGGTTTCTCCATAATGTGCTGCAAAGAAAAAGGAAGGTGGCAGCTTACAGGGAAAGCTAATTGCTTTTGCTGGACTAACTCAAAGAGATGGAAGAAACACCCCATTTTCAGGGTCCCTTCCTCACACCTTGGAAATAATATGCACATTCAGAACAACTACTTCCAAATGAAACAGCCTGTTCCTCATAGAAATAGCCCAGTGTGAAACTGTAATCCTGCCATTTCAGAATAACAGAGAAGCCACATTGCTTCCCTGAATTTGAGGGCTGCTGTGCAGTAGCCTCAAGCAACTACAGCTTGTTCCCACAGCAAGTAAAACTACCAAAACTACCAACTGACTTCTGGCAAAGACAGCTTCTATTGGAGACTGAATTATTTTTTTCCCCCTGTAACTGGAGAAAAGGGAATTTAAAATAAAAAGTTAGAAAAGGGAAATCAGTAGGGGTTACTGTTAAGTTTCAAAGCTGCAGCTGAGCCTATCCTGCCATGGCTTAAGCAAAGAGTTGTTGTTGCTTACCTCTGGCCAACACAACATTTTTGGTAAGCGAGGCAAGCCCAGTCGTGTGGCTCCTGACCTTTGCAGTTTCATAGCGAGCAGCCATCCCTGCGAATGTCAGCGTAGCAGAGCTACACGAAGCCTCAGCCCTGGGCTCAGCCAGGGAACACAGCCTCCACACAGCTGCCTTGCCTTCCCTCCCTCCCCACCACCCACTAGCTGGGGAAGCAGCCCTCTGGGAAGGTGGCCAGCCCTCTCCCCAGTTTGGGTGCAGAAATGAGGAGATGGGGAGAGGGCACGATGAGAAGGAAGAAAGAGGCCAAGACAACACCAGTCCCTATGGCTCCCTATTGGAAACGCTCTGTTCTGTCTCCCCGCCAAGAAAGGGATCAGTGGGAAGGGGGTAGTGATGCCCAGGGCTGCATCCTCACCCTCTGCTGAAGCAAAGCTCTGCATCGACTGGTCATGGCAACTCAGCCTCACCATCTCCCCCATCCCCAGACCAGCAGCACAGGTACATTTCCTCCGTTCCAGCTTCTCTCAGCTAAATTGACTTTTTTCGGTTGTTCCAGCTACCCTGTTTGAGGAAACGAGTAAATCCTGAGAATCGACGGCCATTAGCTACCCCCGAAACAGCCATGGTCTCTTATCAAAGCCATCGCATTTAGCAGGAAAGGAATTCAAAGAAGTAGCTAACTCTTAAGAAATGAGCAGTGTCTGCAGCTAAAACTGGTTCAGTATCATGATCAGAACTAGGATTTTAGAAAAGAGTCCCAGGTGCTTTACCAACGCAACCCAGAGCACAGAGGCACAGGGGACAGATCCTCCCTTGGCTCTTCAGAAGGACCACCTTCAGAAGATGTGAGAGGCCATTAAGCAGTACAAGTTACCGTGCCTTCAGAGGAAGGGGTGAGGGTCAGAAAGCACAAATGCATCACAACACTAAGTTTTATAACGGGGGATTTCCAACACACAAAATAAAGAAACTAGTCCTGAGAGTCAAAAGTGAAAAGAAAAAAAATTAAGTCATGAGAGGTTATTTAGGAAATCTTAAAGTGACAGAGCATGCAGACCTCCCACAAATGATGGAGCAGAAACATTGCCTGGCTAAGAGGACAGGCTCAGGGGACAACATAGGTCATACTGCAGGTATTAGTTGTAGGTGTGACAGCTTGGAAGGGCCTCTGGCACGGACCAGAGGCACCAAACACACATACTACAAAACCACAGTCCCTAACCAAATCTCTCTATAACCTCAACAATCCTTCGGAACATGAAAAGCTAACCCTGGTGGAGCTGATATAAAGGACTATAAATTACTGACAGTAGGTAACAAATTTACATGAGGATGGTTGTCACAAAACTGGGACAGCAGGTAGCCAAGATAAACAAAACAAAAAACAGAAAACAAATGGCATTTTTAGTTTATCAAAAACAGAAAGCCTCTGGGGGGGAATCATTTTAGTTGACTGGGATACCAGCAAGTGGGAACAAGGACACTGCAGAAAAGCTATATAACCAAGCAGATATTCTTTTTTTTTCTTGCACAGGATGCTAAGGAGATTCCCCAGTATTTAATGGTATTTAACCTGAAGGGGGCAAAGGGGGGGGCTCTATCAGAAGAGATGGGGAAAAGTGACATTAAAGAGCAGAAAGTCAGCCAGACACAGTGGACTGTACTCAGAGATTTTGAAGGAATTTGGAAATGGCTGGTTAAGATGCAAAGAGAGGTGCTTTCTCAGTCAATTAGCTGCCACTAGCAATTGCCAGAGGGCTGCAAGAGTTGTAAGGAACAGTGGCTACCTGACTGTGGGGGAGAGGCAATCCCCAGCCAGAGCTCTCCATCAGGAAAATGGTATTTGAAGAAGCCACAGCAGCCAGGACATGCCTTGCACTTCCCCAAAGCCTCCATGCCAGCAGCCAGTCAAAAAGTGAGACACGGTGCACAAGGTAAAAAGCCAGCAGCACCCCAGGACCTGTAAAGCAGATGGACAGAAGGAGCAGTCGTGCCTAGGGGTGATGAGAGGTGGAAAAGGGGTGTCCTAAGGAAACCAAGGCACTTCAGCCCCTGCACATCTGATCACCTCTCTGCCACCCTCCCAGTTGCTGCATCTTCCCCCTGGATCAACTCAGCCGACTTTGCACAGCTGCTCGACAGGTCGGTGGGTACAGGTAGCCCAAAGCTTCCCCCAGCTCAGGTGCGAGCGGCTCCCTTGCCTCGGCTCATGCAAACACATACATTGACCCAGGTCCCTTTCTAGAAATCTTCTCCTGTGGTCTGCAAGCTGCCATTGCCCACACCACCTCAGACATTAGAGGTTTAACCCTGCCCTCCCAGCAGGCAGATTCAAGACTCAAGGTACTTAACTAGGCTGCCAGCTGGAAAAGCAGCGAGTCCCCTCCATCGCCTCCCGGCGGTGACCGGTGACAAAATCACTCTCTGCAGGCCACAGATGTCAGAGGTCACTCAAAATTCAGCAATCTGGCAAGCATCAGGAGGTCAGGTGAGACTCTGTCCTGACAAATGCAAGTGGATGCAGACTTGTAGGAAAACAAACTGGGACTGTATTTCGAAGAGCGATAAATTAAGCGGTGCAGCTGACAAAAGAACCGAGTAACTGTGCTGAGAGTTCATTAAGCTCTAGCTCAGAATGCAAAAGCAGTCATTAAAAACCAAGAAGCAAACACCAGCATGAGGTTGCAAAATGGATCAGTGGGAACATAACAGTAATGTCACCACCTGAGATAATATGTTCAGTTCCAGTCACCTTAAATAAAACAAGACAGAGCTGAAACAAAGGGGATGGGCCTAAAGATGGGTGATAAGAAGTCACATGTAAGTGTTCAGACAGAGGGAGACTGGAGAAACTTCATGATCAGTTTAGAGAGCCGATATACACAAGGGGATGCAAGAGAAAGATACAGCACAATCGGGCTGCTCTTTTTATGCTCTTTCATAAAACTAGAAGAGAGGAAGTTCAAAGGTGACCGAGATTGAAAAGTAACTAATTTTAAAACTCATAAAAGGAAAAACTCCAATCACACAGACATTAAAACGCTGCTGCTGGGGAAAGTGAGAGAGTTGATCTGAGGAGTCTCATTTCTCTTCTTTCTCAAATATCTTGGCTTTGTCTCTGTGGTACTCACCATCCTATGCTTTAGTAGATCTTAGGCAGAGGGATCCAGCAGCAAAGGGCTGGGTTTTTAAAGCATCACCTTTTAAGCCACCTCTTAATCATTTAAACTTTACATAACACTAAGGGGATCCCAGCACAAGTCATGAACGTCCTTTAGTCATGCAAAAACTGAAGAAGTAAACAAGGATTATGAAGTCACTACAAGGAATCAACTACGGATCTGCTGCAGAATAGTTAGATCAGCTCAGCCTGGTTTTCCCTCATTTTTTAAATGACTACAAAGAACGGCACCTCTTGCATTTATGGGCTGACTTGAATATTGGTGTGCATCCTACACAAATGGGCTATTTCAGTGATTACTGCTAAAGCAGCTCTGAATCAGAAATGGCTGTGGCAATGAGATTAGAAAGAAACACTCCCTCTGTCTCAGCATCACCCTGAGTGGGGCTCTTGGTCCACTGTGTCACTTAGCCGGGCCTTGGAGGACGAACATAACTTCTAGTAGGAAGGATTGGAGAATGTTTCTCCAGCTCCGGCCTCCCTCCCTCCACATCCCCAAATCTCTCAAGGAAGAACTCAAATATGCATGAAGAACAACATTGATTAAGAATAACATTGCCAGTCTGTCAAAAAGCATAGTTAAATCATTCCTGTGGACATTTGTGCACATCACCATGAGCGTGCCAGCCAAGGCGAACCTATGCCGAACCCCCCTCAGCTTTAGCAAGGCACCTTCAGCAAGCTGCGCAAAGCCCAGCTATGCAGTTCAGATTGCAGGCACAGAGATTGCTGACATTTTCCAACAGCTAACAGTCACACTTATTTTCTTCCCTGACAGCCTTAGCGTTAAGTTTCCAAATAAACTTTGCTACTGAGGAAGTATGAAAGTAGATCCAAACTGTTTCTGAACTGCAGAATCACACACACACAGAAAAAACCCCCGTTGCACAAGTCACAATCTGAAGTCAAAAGTTTTCTTCAGTATTTGCAGGGGATGAGTGGGAGGACAAAAACTCTCTGCTTAGACAAGGGCAACTGAATGCTGACAGCTTAACCCGATTTTGCCAGCCACAGCTCCCAGAGAGCCGATGTAAAGCTAAAGCAGCCTATTTGCAAACTTAATACTGGCACCGTTCAGTTCTTTCCCTCATCCTTCGCATGTGTTTGCGAACAAGCAGAGGCACAGAAAGCGCAGGGGAGCAGGAAGGGAGAAGGCAGAGAGAATGTGCATTATCAAAATACCTTGAGAGCAGTTCTTGGAAATGTGCAGTCTGCAAGGCTGTATCAGACACTCATTTCCTGTGAAGTGCACACAGGCCTTTTCATTTCTCCACTGAAGAGGACGAAAATA
This sequence comes from Strix aluco, assembly GCF_031877795.1. Classification (NCBI taxonomy): domain Eukaryota; kingdom Metazoa; phylum Chordata; class Aves; order Strigiformes; family Strigidae; genus Strix; species Strix aluco. The sequence goes on from NC_133935.1 coordinate 32,902,478, forward strand.
AGGGGGCAGCTCTAAAGTCTCCAAAGACAACACAAACCCAGCATTTAGCGATTTTACTAAAACTGAATTAACATTTTTATACTATTAAAGTTTAAGTTTAAAAAGTAGGACTTTCTTCACCTCTCACTTCTAAATCTTAACTTGAAATCTTGCATTTGGTTGGTTGGGGGTGGGGGGAGATGAGTTTTACTCAAGTCATTTTGACCGCTCACTAACACAAAGCCACCAAATCCTGCTACATCAAACAGTGTTGCCCTTTTTTTATTTAAGGGTCTGAGATGGATTTCAGCAATATGGTGAGTTAATAAATACCTTACTGAGGCAGAAGGCTGCAGGATATGCACAAATGTAAACCAGAAGAGCAGACAGTAATGAAGCAGACTGACAGGATAGAAGGGGATAAGTTGCTATCATGCCTGCCTTCTGCCTCTACTTACATGTAATCAAGGATCTAATTAATGGAGCATTTAGTTGCATTATTTAAAATAAATATACAATGCCTCCTAATGAAACATGCACTTAATACCTTTACTCTGTAAAAAGCTGCCATCCCTGGCATACCCAGCTCTTGTACCATCCACATTTTCATTTACAGAAAGAGATGCAGGTGCCCACCTCTCCTGGCTTGTGAGCTTTCGGCAAGCACCACCAGCGAAGGTCTACAGCAGCCTGGAATAACAGCTCGGGAACACACCACCTCCCCACAGCTTTTATTAATCTAACCACAGCGTCAACTTGACCCAAATGATGCAATATTTAAGTATTGGCACTATCTGTTTATTGTTGACCAAACTAAGGTAGGAGAAACCAGGAGAGAGAAGCCTGTGAGTGGTAGGGGGAGATGGGAGTGGCGAGGAGCTTCAGGGAAAGACTCGGAGGAAAGAGTGAAACCCCAGTGGGGACGGAAAGAAAGAGGAGCAAGGAAAGAAACAGAGCTCCGAAAGCACATTTTCTCCTTTGTTTCTCAGCAACGCAACCACAGTATTAGTGACAGCAACTAAGGATTTACACCACCCAACTCCAGCTCTATCCTTGCGCAAACCGACCACCAACTTCACAGAAATCCCAGTTGGATTGAGGGTGAGAGGCACTGGCTCCAAGTTTGAAGCTGTCATCGGGAAATGGAATTTGTCCCTCTCCGAGCAGGCACAGCAGGGGCATGGACACACACCTGGGAAGATTTGCAGAAGCTCAGCCTTTCCCTAGTGCTCCTCTATGCCTGCTTTTCGGGACCCCGGCACAGTTTTCCTGTACCTTCCGATGCAATCTTAAACAAAAGCCCTGTGATGCCTCTCAACCTCACTACATTTAAGTGAGTGATAAACAAGCCAGGTTTTGAAGGACACACAACATAAGCGAAAAGGAGCACAGAAATAACAAAGGCCCAGATCCCAGTCTAGCTCAGGAAAAGATGAGACTGTGTGGGAGGCTGGCATCCCAGTAATCCCACGGGTTTGTGCCCAAGAGCCTTCCACTCTGGAGGGGACAAGAATCTGTATTTCAACAACTATGTTTTAAATCACATACCCAGCAGAATCGCTCACGAACACAGAAACAAAGCTTGGCTTCATCTGCAGCGACTGGCCACATGTCGTTGTAACTTGATTCAACCAAGACCAACATTATGTGATAATAGAGCCTCAGTCCCACAAACTTCTGTGCATGTGCATAATTTTTAAGCACATGACCATAGCCCTGCTGTTACTGAATGGGCTATTTGACGTTCACACAGCCTCTGAACTGCAGTCACAATTGTTTGAAGAAGATATGCCTGCATACCCTCTTAAGGCCACAGTCAATAGAGAATGAAACATCAGGAAACTGTAGTTATTTCTGATCCCACCCCATTTTACAGAGTTGAGCATGGTCAACATGTGACTGGGTTTTTCATTTAAGTTCTCTGAGAGCTGCAAGGACTACAACTAGCAAACAGCACTGTCTGGACCACATAGTCCTAAATAGTAGCTTGCCAACAATACTCTTTACCCGCAACTTTCCAGAACAATGGTCAAGCCACATCCCCTCCTTCACCCATGCAGGGGAAAAAAGAAGCCAGGGATATTAATTTAACATTCTTGAGCTCCTCTCAGTTACCTCTGGGGTTCATCCAGATCCTGTTTCCAAGCTTCTATTGAGCAGGAAGGAAGACACTCTTAAACTAAATTTAAAAAAAAAAAAGAAAACGAGATCCTAAGAGTAGCACAAGCTGAGGTTTTTGGTGGTAACTATTCCAAAATTCTCAGTAAGAGCGTGTGTGTTTGTGGGAAAAAGTGAGTAGCAGATCCTACATGGCTGCGAGCACCATGACTCAGATTGCATAAAGGAGGTTTTAGTGATAACCTTTGCCGACGAGGCTTTTCATGGGCACGCAGCACTGATCTTCTGAGAAAAGGCAGGTGTGAGGCTGCATGCTGACTGTGCCGGGTCTGGAGGATGGCGAGTTCCTCTGCCTTTCCAGGACAACCTCAACGGGCACGTACACTCCTGGTTCACGGTTACCCCGTTTCCCTGTAACACCTTCGATTCTGGCAGGCAGCTCGCTTTTCCAGCTAAGGCTGAGTGTAACACCCTGCACGCCGCTTCTCCAGTGCTTTATGTGAAGAACGAAGTGGCGTGAAGACCGAGTTACTCGCTCCCTGGACCCGTGCGGCTGCGTCCCTACAGACCCATCTGAGACATTGCATAATTCGCAGGTTTCACTTTAAAACAAGCATCTCCCTGCCCCGATGCTGTGGAGAACACCTTGACTGCAGGACAAGCCCCACCGAGCCTCCCCAGGCTGCTCCCAGCACCCCACCGCCACCCCAGCTCGGCACGTGGCTCCCTCCAGGGCCGGCAGTGAGTTGCCAGCACCCTCAATCCTGCCCTGACCCCGGCGGGGAAGGCACCCAAAGCTCCAGCACGCTCCCTCTTCCCCAGCCAGCAACAGCCCCAACCCCGCCTCGGAGCCAAACCAGCGGGGAGCTGCACTCCCCAGCTCCCGCCCTCGTAAGAAGCCAAGGGGGGGACCGGAGGAGACAGACAACACCCACCGCACCCCCCCAAAAAAGCCCCGCCGTTTCCAGCTAACGCCGCACAACTTACTCTCGGCACGGCCGGGGCGGCGGGCGGGCAGCGCTGCCGCCGGTGCGAGCGAGCGCTCCGTGCCGGGGCGACAGCCGCGCTGCCCGGCCCTGCCCCCGCCGCCGCTGCTCTCCCGCCCCGAAGCGAAACCGAGGCGGCCCCGCTCCCCGCCGCCGCCGCGCTCCGCATCCCCCCCCGGCCCCTCAACTCACAAAGGGGCCGGTGCGCGGCTTACCGGAGGCGGCGCGGCTGCCCACCGGGCCCTCCTCGGCCGCGGGGCGGGCGGGCGCCGCGGCGGCGGCGGCTTCGGCCCCGGGGAGCGGAGCGGCGCGGAGGGGAGGGAAGAGGAGAGGAGGGGAGAGGAGAGGAGAGAGGAGAGAGGAGGGGAGAAGAGGGGAGGGGAGGAAACCCCCCAAGTGTTTCTTTTCCGAGGAAGGAGCCACGGGGGAGGGGAAGGGGAGGGGTTTCTCCCTCCTCCACCACCCCGTCTTTCCACGGCGTGGCTCTTGCGGGGGGGGGGGGGGGGGGGGAAGTAAAGAAGAAAAAAGTTTTTTTTTAAAAAAAGTTGGACGGATTGTGGGGGGAGAAAGAAAAATTAAAAAAAAAAAAAAAGAGGCTGTGAAAGCCCTTCCACTGCAGACTGTCGGAGGAAGCCCACCGGGACGGCACCGCAGCAGCCACCGCCCCCCGGGACCCGCCGGAGCCACGCGTCGCCCCGGGAGGTGGCGGCGGGCCCCGACGGCGGCAGCGGGGGCCCGGGGCTCTGCCCCTCCTCCCGGTTACCGTCTGCTGCCCTCCGACACGGGGCTGGGGCATCGGAGCTCGCGAGCACCGGGGAGGGGGTGCTGTGCCCAGGGCTGGGGTAGCAGAGCTGTGCAACGGCGCGGGGGCGGGTGTTACGGCCAGGGCCGAGGGGCTACGCACAGGCCCGGGGCAGCGGGGACAGCAAAGGGGGCCCTTTGCACCAGTGGAAAACGGAGAGGCTGTCCCCCCCGGCCTTCACCTCCACTGCCGGTGTTCTCCCAGCTCCTCTCGGGCACTGCAGGAGCCCCCCGAAGGGCACGAGGCACCCCGGCAGCACAGCGTGTGCGGCAGCGTAAGGCGCGCTTGAGGAGCGTGCCAAAAGACGCCCGCTGTCGCCTCGGTAGGTCCAGAAAATACTGGAAATCACGGGAGAAAGTGGGAAAACGTGCAAAAATTTTATGATGCGAAATATAAATAGCGCACCACATGGTGCATACCGTAAGCATATTACTGCTCAAAGAGAATAGATGTAATAGGAGAAAAGATAAACTTTGGAATTCAGGACAAACCCCACAGTTGTTAAAGGCCTAGCCTGCAATTAGACTATGACTTGATTGCACCATCAGAGCTCTCATTCACCTAAATCCTTTCTCCAGATCCTGAGACTGCTGCATGCATTCCTTTATGTGTGCATGCCAGGTGAATTGCCCTGTATGCAAACACCGAACGCAGACACGCTCTGGCTGCTCTGTACCAGCCCAGTGATGCAAAGCAGCTGTAACTCCGGGTTAAGCTGACCAAAAGAGCTTTACAGCTGCTTTGCCTTGCTAGGAAGCATGAAGCAGTCGGAAACACACCACTGAATCTGATCTGCAACCTTGCCAGAAGTTCCACTGAGTATTGAGACATCAGTCCTTGTTTCTTCTTTCAACCAAGCATGAAGATGCTGCTGACCACAGAAGAAATTCTGAACTTCCATAAGAGCCTGGGCAAAGTGCTTCATTCTTTTTCAGGGAGGCTTCAGTGGGAGGACCTGCCACTGGAGCCCTAAATCACAGCAGAGACAAAGTGCTCATCTGTTCCATTTTTGTTTTTTAAGTAGGCTTGTCACACTTCTCTTCATATTTTTGGATGGCAGCTTCAAAAATATCCTGTGGTTTGCTTTACAGTTGCCTAGCAGGGAGTCCGTTTCCCTCTGTGGATATTTACAGCATTTATTGGGTGACTTCATAGACTCTACCAGCCACCCTGTCTTAACATTAAATTGACTAGTCTAATTCTGCCTTATATCCTTCCTCTTTGTCTTTGCCTGCAAAAAGTAACAACCAGCCTCACTGCTCAGAGATTTGTTTGTGGGTCTCCCTCTTCTCTCTCATCCACCTGAAACCCTGGCCTCGCAGCAGTTACAGCTGAAGCGTATTGCAGCAGTCCTCTTTGGCAGTAAAAGCTGGTGAGACATATCACGATGGTACCATTGACCACAACTTTCCAAAGCTCAGACTTGACTCATAGGGCCCAAAATGCATTCAGGATTGAGGTATCTCTGAGGTGGCTTCATCACAGGTGGAAAACACAAGGATGCTGAAGTAGCTTTGTGTCCTGTGACACAAAAGAGGAGACAGCAACCAAACCATGCTCAAGCACTGGCTTCACTAGTGTTACATTTCTTCCCTGCTAGCCTGAAACCAAGCCTGGATGTGTTTAAGATAAAAAACAAACCCTTCCCTTAAGTGAGATTTCTTAAGAAAAAACCAATACAAGTAAATTCCCTAGAACCAAGAGTCTCCCAATGCTCTCACCACTGGATTGAGGCTTTTTTTCCCCAACTGCATTCAGTGCATGGATACCTGCCTGAAAAGCTCTGTGTAATGACAGCGAGGATGCAGGCAGACTAATGGTCTTGCCATGAGCAACTCGCTTTGAACACTCTCCACTGGGGGTATCTCTGGAAAAAGCTGGATCCATCCTAAAGACAGGGTTTCTGAGATGCCCAGGATGCTGATGACAGCGTGGAGAAGAATAGCTCCTGAGCAGAGGCCAGGATTTTTTCTTATGATTTACAAGTTTTATTCTACCCCTCATTTTTTCCTCTGCCTAAGGAAAAAATATACCTTCACTATCCCTGATACTAAAACTTTAAAAAACATTAAACATGAAAGCATTAATTGATAGACCTGCTGACGGAATGAACAATTTCCAGAGCGTTTTGCCTGGAGTCCAGCTGCTGAGGGTAGTAGGTCTGAGTTCATTCTACCTTTGCATCATAGTCCTGCTTTGTGTCATTTCTCTGCTTGTTCTTCAGTAACCCCCAAGTCTTTGTTAAGTTCGAAGATGTTGATATCCAACAGCCCAAGAGCCAGTAACACCCGAACAACTTCACTCCTCAGTGTGCGGATTCCTTATGGCCTCCAAGAGGTAGAAAGAGCCACAAGCTGCCTATTTGCCTCTGTCAGTTTGGGAGGTGTGGGAAGAAGAAAGGTATTTTGGGGTAGGTCACTGCAAATGGCTGAATAAAGATGGTTTTCTGGGAAAGCAAAATGCATGCATTGTCCCAGAGGAAGAGAGAAGGTAATATGGTGAGGGAAGGAACTGAGGTGGAGAGAATGAAGCACTGGAAATCTGCAGAAGAAAGGAAGAGAGGCACAAAAAAGCAAAAGGAGAAGAACATAGAAGGCACGGGGGGTGAGAAGATGGGTGAACACATTAAATGTATCAGTACTGCTTTGCCCTTCAGCCAGCAAACCTGTGAGTGGAAGATCAGCTGGGGCTGGAGCATCATCTCCAGATGATGAGTGACTGATTATTTAGGGGCTCAGTGCCTTACTGGGACCCCAGCCTGGCCCAAATGTGCTGTCACCAATCGGTGTGCATGCTGGCTTTGTGGATGGGGTATGAGTGGGAGGTGAAACTGCCCTGCAATGGAGCAATCCGAGTGGCCCAGACATAACCTGGGGGGTTCTTGCCAGGTGGTCAAATGGAAGGAAAGAGAGAGAAGAAAACATGGGGCAGGCCTGGGTACCCTGGCAGGAGAGGTGATGCAGGCAGTGCATGAGATTTTGTACAGAGAGGAGTATGGAAGGATGCTTGGGGGGTGCGTAGGAAATGACTGCCACAATCTCCTGCCTGCAAAACAGTATGGAATGTACAAACTTTGACTGCACACAGTCTAAGGTGGTTTTTCCCTTTTGACCCTTCCTCCCCTTTTGAGGTGGTCCCTCTCGTAACTTTCTAAAAGCCTCCGTTTAGGAGATGCTAACAGCAAAACATTAAGAAGAAGAAAAAAAACCCCAACAACAACACAAGAAGAGAGAGCCAGGAGGACAAAACCAACACACAAAAATCCCCCAGCCCCCTTCCTCCACTCCCCACCGGAAAAAAAACCCCAAACAAAAACACCTTTCTGTGGTTTAGAGCAAGCAGAGGCTGTATTAGTTTGACTCTTATGAGAAAAATTATCACAAGTAGTGGCCCCTTTGCATGAAGCAGTGGCCAGGCCCCTCCTTCCCCTCTGAGAGCAGGGCTCTTCTCAGTAACGAAGAGAAACTGCTTTCCAGGAAAGCGAAGGTACAAGGGCTGCCCAGAGCGGAGTGACCTAGTGCGGCTGTGGGGAGCCGTGCGCCGCTGCTTGCAGGCTGCCAACCTCCGGCACCGAGCTGGTGCGCTCCTGTACACCGCATGCCGTGGGGGACTCCGGAGTGGGGACCTGTAGCCAGCAGTGCAATGGGCACCCCGCACACTGTTGCCGAGTCGTGTTCGTTCCACTCTGCAACACCCTCTGCTGTTCTGGCTTTTCCCCACAGCCGTGGCGGACACCGTGCTCATGTGCTTCAGCCTGCGCTGCCAGCCCAGCACGGGGCTCCGGCACGCTCCTCGGCTGGGCCTGAGGCCCCCAGAGCAGTGGGGAACACAGGCCCCTTCACCTGGCACCGATGGGCAACCTGCAACCCAACATGCCTGCAGGCAGCAAGGTCTGGAGGCAAAGCTGGGAAGCCCAGCGAGCTGGCACACTGCTGAGCCCGGGCGCAGCGATTGCCATTGGGAGGTTGGGCTTCGCAGGGTGGCTGCTGTGGGGTGCAGCAGCCCAGAGCTGAGCTGCAGCGAGCAGCGGCTGCAGTGCTGGGCAGAGGCAGCCCAGTGGGACGGTGGATGCTTTGCTGGTGGCTGTTCAGGGTGCTGTTTCGAGGAAGACTCTTCCTTGTGCAAAGCAGGGCAGGTAGGCACAGCCAGCTCCTTTCCTTACAATCACGTAGGCCCAAAAAGCTGAGATTAAAGTGTACCCAGTCTTCTACTTCAGGTTTTTATAATACACAGTTATTTCTGTGAGGACATGAGTCTAGCAACTCCTTGCATGTTTACTATTGCCAAACTCCAAAAGCAGAGGAGTGGAAAAAAGGGAACTCGTTGACAGTGCAGTTATAGCTCCCTACATGCCCCCGGTTCATTTGGGGGAGGAAGACCCAGCAGGCAGTGACCTTCCAGGTTTTCAAAGAAAGCATCGGGCTGCATAGCCTGGAAGGTATTTAGGTCAGATTTAAGCAGCTGCAGAGAAAACAAACAGCCTTTTATAAATGTATAGCAAACCGCTCCCTCACCTCTGAATCTGGCCTATATGTCAAAACCCTAGAGCAGTAACAGAGGACAATCCGGGACAGGGTAAATGAGGTACCAGCCTGCTGCACCAAAGGACTCAGGTGTGAGCTCCCTGGGGCTCCATGGCCCCATAAATCCATGACCACCTCAACTAACTGCTCCTAACATTGATGGCCACCAGACATGGAGGGAGAAGCTCAGTTAAGGATTTCATTGTGTCCCTGAGGCCTATGGCTTCTCCCTGTTATCCCACATTTTCAGGATGTGTTCCTGGAATGATGTCCAAAAGTGGTGGACCTTGCCCCAAGCCCTCCGCTCAGAATCCTTCACCTGGAACATGTGGCCTCAGCCCTGACCATGATTCCCCAGATTTGTTCCTCCATGTTGAGTCAGAAGGTGATGCTGAGTTCTGATCTATGCCCACCCACTTCAGGGTCTTCTCCAAAGCAAACAAAAACAGCCACAAGAGGCCACCCTGAAGGAGCGCAGGGAGGGATCCAAGACACAGACCCCATAGCAGAAAGGTCCTGAGTCACTGCTGGACCTAGAAGCAGGGGCTTGCTCAGCTGAGCAAGATGAGCCTCTTAAATGAGGGAAAACAACATAGAAGGCAAGAAGGAGTATAGCTATGGGCTATAATTTTGGGAGCGGTTGTAGCAGAAGCATTGCAAGCTGGTACCATCCGACAGCAGTGTCTGTTGCATTGCGCTAAGTTCCAGACTGGTCTGCTTTCCAGATGATCACAGGACAAAGGACTCTGTCACATTAATCATTGTTGTTTTGTAAAACATCCCCTCTTAAATCAAAAACTGCCAATGGCTGGGAAGCTGCCACTACCCTAAGTAAACTGCTCAAGTATTTAATTACTTTCTCCATTATAAAATGTATACTTCATCTCTAGACTGTTTTTTCTTGTACCATTGTTAGGCAGAGCAGCAATTAGAGGAGCAAAAAATTAATCCTGTGTGGTTATATTTAGTCTTTGTTCATATCAGTCCTAAGCGCTCCTCCCCCATAAGATGTCTTCCAACCCCTTAACGGGCCTTAGAGCTCTTGCAAGAAGCCTCTCCAACTGGTTAACTTCCTCCTTGAAGCATAGAAGTCAAAACTGGGAATTCTTTCACACTAGTAATCACATCCATGGAATTAGCAGACACAATATAATCTCCTGCAATATAATCTCATTACAGCTGTGCTGCACTCCCTGCTTATACATCCGAGGATGCAATTAGCCTTTCTGACTGCAGTGTTGCACTGGGAGCTCACATTCAGCCGCTCCTAAATCATGAGTCAAGCCTTTGCCAGAGTCACTTCTTCCATGGACAGAGCTGCCAGACCAGAAGTGTGGCCCGCATTAAGTAAGTCACCATTGGGCTGTTTCAGAAACACACGTTACGTGCTTGTACCAACTTTAACATTTTGACACTTGCTAGCTAGTCAGTTTTCAGTCTAATTACTACAAAATGTGTTAAGTTGGTATCATTCCAGTTTTTTGAAAATCAAAATATGGTGTAAGACTGTATCAATTTCCTTGCTGGAGCCCTATTACGTCAACAGCTTTTACATTTATCAGCCAAATCCATAACCCAAACCCACAACTTACATCTCCAAAAGTTACCAAACAGTTTTATGGATTCTTTTCCATAAACACATGAGACTTCACATTAGCTAGAACTCTTCCCTTGTTTTTAAATGATCCTTGTATGTGCTATTTCCTTATTCTGTCTGAGGTCAATAAGGAGCTGGTAGGCCTGTAATTACAACTATCAGATTACTTCTGGTTTTCACTATTATTTTGTCTTAGCCTGTGGGGAACCTGCCAGATTTTCCAGTTGAAGGAAGGTTAAGTCTAGACAAGAGCTGGAGAGAGACTCCTCTCCTTCCCCTGCTGCTTCATAGATTAAAATAGGTGCTTACTCTAAACAGTGTGTATGGGTTTTTTAGAGACCTGGAGAGTAGTTCGCCTTGCTAGTTAACCAAAACATGCCCAGGGGATGGGAACCAGCAGAGACTCCTGAACCTGTCCCAAATATAAAAGACTTTCTGATTAAAGAGGAAATGGAAAGCTGAGACAGGAAAGAGTTTATTTATATGATGGGTGCTCATATATAATTTATATGCAATAAATGTTTCTAGCTATTTCATTAGTTGCAAATAAAGTGATACAAATGTGCACCACTTGGAGCTGATGCATGGTGTGTGCCTGGGGCTGCTTCCAGCTGAACAGCAGTGGTTCACGTGGGGATGATTTAACACTCCAGCAGCCCCACTATCCAAATTCTGCTGCAGGTTAATCCCTGCAGCAGATGCACACCACTTTTCCAACCACTCATAGCTTGGTTTATTAACTTAAACAAAGATTTCCATTTAAACTATCACATTGGCCCCAGACTGTGGTGGGTAAAGAGCCGGCATCTATTTATGCCCTTCTGCAGGGCTGGAGAGCTCTGGGACAAAGAGCGCAACAGGCATACGCCTGCAGCAAGGGAAGATAAATCAGCTTAAGACATCATAGCATTTTTTGTGCTCAATATGTTGGTGGGTATTTCAGTCATCAGAAAACCATTCACATCAGTGAAATTCAACATGAAATTAGGGCAAACCAAAAGCAAAGTACACCACACAAAGTACCTGGATGGGTCTGCTGCTGTTGAGCAGAGCCCAAGGGTAGCAGGATGTTCATATCCTACCTCAACTCTTCCCATGTAGGCAGCTCATTTAAACCCTTGTGACTCCCTGGGACCATCTCCAAGGCAAGCAAGGTTTGTGGATGGGGAGCAAGGGAGGGAAACGTTCACTGGGAAATGTCTGCAAGGTGAAGATCTGTGGTTCAGGCCCTCATTGAGGGCCCTCCTTTTCCTAAGTCCTTTACTCCTTCCAGAACAAGTCAAATTAGAGGATAAGGTCCTCACCTCCACAACCTTGTGCAGAGGGCAGGGATGAGAGGACAGCTTCCCTCAGGCAGGGGGACACCAAGCAGTGTGCATGACAAAGGACAGAAGACCCATTAGGGATCCATGCACTGGAGAGGTGGGGACTTCCCTGTGGTCATGAAGTGCCTCTCTGCTCCCACCAACCCCACTGTGGGCTGCCTGAGCAGTGCCCGCACCCAACACCAACAGCTCTGCACTCACCAGATTTCCCCCTTGCCCTTGCAGGGATCCTTCCCCTGCTCTGGGCTGCTGGAGCAGGGAAGGAGCTGGTCCTTGTTCCAGAGGAAGAACTGCTCTGTGGGCCCTGACAGCACCCCAGACCTGCCAGCTGTCCGCACACCCAAAGCCTGGGAACGGTTTGGGCTGTTTATGTGATATATGCTGCCCTGTGATCACTTTTATTTTCCTGTCCACTATAGACTGCAACATATGCTCACAATGTGAGACTTTAGATAGAGGTATATCCTCTATATATCCTCTGAAACAAATCAGTTAAGCTAGCAATAGCATGCTTTTTTACTTGTATAACTGCACAAGAGAGTTTGGGGTACAGGGCTATTACTAATAAATCACCATAAATAGATCAATATGTCAGTACTTCAGTGCTTGAATCCAACCAGCTACGGGGAATTTGTCCCTTGGTAGCAATCAATCTGCTGTACTTAAAGTTTCCTCACCAGATCTGCAGCTAGCACAAACTGATCAATGCTGTTCCAAGTCAGCAGAGCATAACAGCTTTGCATGTCCCAGCGTTCACCCTTGCAGGTCTCCTCCTCCTTTGCAGGACACAAATTATCCTTTGCTAAACACATGGGATATCTCAAACTAACTCCCAGTTCTTTACGCAAAACTAGCTTTTCTTAACTACCACCCCAGTGCAGCCCAGCCAACGCCCCACACCTAATTTAGTCCTCCGCAGGCAGCAATTCCACCTCAGTTGCCTGCAGAACTTCTTAGAAGTAGATGCAGCAAAATGAATTCTCTGAGCCATCCAAATTTTGCCTTGCATCCCACACAGGGCCCTCTTCCTGAGGGGTGGTTTGCCAGACAGTATGGGAGAAGATACACATCCTTGAAAGATGCTGGGCTGCTCTTTCAGAGGGGTAAGTAGCGTTGCTAGAGAAGACATGAGGGACCTGGAGAAGATCTCAACAATCTGGCTTCAGCTAATAGGATAACAGTCCTGCTGCTGAGGGAGGGTCCAGGGCTGCATCCCAGTGCGACCTTCTCCACTTGGAGCTCCATCCCACATCACCTATCGCTGATGATTTCTGTGAGAAATTCTTCCTTTCCCATGAGGTGTCTGCTGACGGAGCCTCCTACCAGAAGTGACTTGGGACACAAGTCACAAGAGTCTGAATTCACTAGAGAATACATCATTCCCACCTAAACCCCAGAGGTCATTGCTGTGACTCAGAGCAAAGAGACCCCAGATCCTACTGGCTGCTGGAGTGTGGGAGAGGGTCCAAGACCTGTGAGTGGTGATGCACGTACCACCAGGGCAAGCATTTACAGCAGGATCACAGGGTTATCCCAAACAAGGCTTGTGCCCCCAAACTGGTATTAGGTAGAGGTCAGGGCTGCCAGAAAAACAACTTTGATAACTACCACTTATCTACAAGCTCTGGCCAGAGCTCTTGGCTGTTAACAAGCTCCCTGGGACCAGCTCTCAGGAAGTAGTTCTCAAAGGATGTTGCTTGTGGGTACAAGTTCTCAGAGATGAAGTTCCCTATGCCCTAGGGACATGTGGCAGCCAAGGCCTGAGGACTGTGAAGAGGATACCCTGTGCTATGCTTGCATGGCTGGCTGGACAATGCCACCACCTTCGATGGGCTCATTCCACTGCTCCCAGAAGTGGGTCTAGCTCACAAGGATGGTTTGTGTGTCATGCTTTGGGTCTGCATGCCGATTCTCCCTCCTTTTCAGATTGCAGTTAAGTGGCAATGGATTTTCCTTGGCCGTGGCCTGTTGTCCACCAACCACAGAGGTTTGTACAAAGGGTCTGCATCACTCCTGCTGCTGATATAGGGTCCTCTTCCTCAAGATCCATGCCATAGACAGAAGAACCACAAGCTTAGCAGTCACTGCCTAACAATTACATCGCTTTCTGGCGGCTTGTTGTGAAGAAATCTCAGCAATTCACAGGAAGGCCCTGCCCTCCGTAACAGCAGCAGCAGCTGCGATTGATTATTGAGTGCATTTTACAAATCTGTTCTGTCAAGCTGTCTCTTGCTTTTCACCTTTTGTAATCAGACACCCACCTCTCACAGTTGTAGGAAAGAAGCTGTAGATGGTCCTATGGCCTCTCTCCCTCTGTGTGGCTCCCCAGCACTTGTGGTCTGCTTTCCTGCTCCTCCTCCATGGAGGCCTAAGAGAAAGTAACACACTGGACTTTCCAAACCTATAAGAATTTCTAATGGCTCACTTGGAGGGGAGGCTGTCAGCTGCATAGCTCTCTTATTTCTTCTCAGTGATGGGTCCCCAAGGTTACCTTTCAATGGCTGTGGTGCAGAGCCTATTTTGCCAGGATGAGTTTGAGCTAGGCAGGAGAAACAGGGCTGTAAGCTTCTATGTTGGTTTCTTTCAAGCTTTACAGGCTGTTCTGAAAATGTATTGGGTAATTTAGGAGACTGATGTGCTGAACTGAGCAGAGTTTTCAATTACCAATATAAAAATGACTCCCTAAGAACAGACATTCATTCTGCTCTCTCCAACTGTTCCAGAAAGGCATCCCCCAGCTCACAGCACTGTTTGACTTTGCTTTGTTTGACTGCAGAGTCCTTGACTGAAGGGGAATGGTTGTGCTCTGCATTAGGCCTGGTAGACTCTGACTGATGGAGGGAATGCAAGGCACCAGCAAGCACTCAGTCATACTTGGATGATGACTTTCTTGAAGCCTGGTCTGTGCAGCTACCCCCCTTCTGGGCAACTTAATGAGGAAAACTGCATAGAAGCTTCTCTGGCTGAAAGTGGTCTGTTTTTGCAGAAGAGGAGTAGAGCGGCTAAGGCGGTGCTGTCTGCTGTTTATCCACTGCAGCTTGGCCCCGCAGTAGTCACTTCACTGTGATGGGTCACAGTATGGGAGAGTGACTCTCGTCCGTGGAGCAATGCAATTCCAGCAGGCGTTAAGAGTTCAGCAGAGTTTCTCTATCAGAGAGTGACAGAAGTTCAGCATTGGTGTCAAGCACTGAATCTGTCTGATGTCGCTACGATGCTCCTGGGTCACAGTTAAAACATCTCACACTGTGTCACTGCCATTCAGGCAGTTTCCATCGTCAGTAACATGTCTTCTGGAAGTAGTCAAGGATGCAGCTGTACCTCCATGATTGCGACTCCTCACAGGTCTCTATCATGCCCAGTACATTGACCACAACTTCAGACCCCATGGACATCATTAACTCCTTGTTAGTCTTACTGAGCCCCATCCAAGCACAGGCTCTCCACAAGCCACTGGCTACCTCCCCACAGCTCCTCCCTGCGCCTGGGCACCCAGGGGAGTGCTGGCAGGCGTTGGGTCAGCCAGGGGCTCCCTGACCAGCTGGAGGAGGTGGAGGCTGCTGTGGTTTCATCGGTTTACTCAGAGGAGGGGCAGGCTGGGTTGCTGTGACTGGGGGAAGAGCCAGGCCAGGAGGAAAGCAAGTAGGAGCGGTGCTGTGGAGGGTCGTGTGTTTGCCAGGATGGCCCCTTGCTGTAGTGCCAAGGGTGGGGGGCGGTGGGGAACCGGGAAGTGCTTCCCAAGCAGGGGAGGCCGCGCTGTTGTGCCCCCCAGCCGCCCACCACCCCGCTTCCCAGCAGGACCCCCGGAGCCGTGAGGTGATGAGGGAGGACAAAGATGGCGGCACTCCCTCCCCACCACCTCCCTCGGGCCGTGGCGGCCCCGGTCTGGCGGAGCGGCAGGAGGCGGAGGCCCGGCGCGCCCCGGGGAGGCGGGAAGCAGGGCGGTGCAGCCGGTCCGGCCCGCCCCGCCGCTGGGCTCCGTCCTGAAGCCGCGGCCTTGCTCCGCTGTCCCGGGCAGAGAGCGGTAGGAGGGGACCGGGGCGCAGCGTGCGGGCGGCGCGGGGAGCGGGGCCGGGGCGACCGTCAGCAGCCGCGGCGCTCCGGGGGCTGCTCTCGGCGCCGGACGGGGGTCGGTCTCCGGGCAGCCCTTCCCCGGGGCCGGGATCAGCTGCCCCAGGGCGCCCTGAGGCGAAGGCCCGTGTTGCGGCCCTTCCTGCCCGCCTGGGCAGGCCCCCATCCCGGAGCCGGGAAAGGGTGGGGACACCCCTGGGCCGGAGACCCGCTGGGCCCAGGCAGAGCGGGCCCAAGGAGGGCAGCCAGGCCCGGCCAGGAGCCCAAGTCGTCAGGCAGGTCTGTCAGGTTGGGGCAGATCCATGGTCACGCCAGGAAGTCAGCCCACGGTTGTCAGGATCAGGCCTGGCAAGGGCAGCCAGGGTCAGATGCAGCACCGTGATGGGCAGGCAGGGCCATGGTACCTGGGGCTAGAGCATTGCTGCTGGACACCAGCACTCCTGCAGCATGGCTGGGACTGGGCCTGGGCTGAGCTTAAACAGGCTCATAGACCGGAGGGAAAGATGGAGGGGAGGCCGCGGGTGAGGCTGGTGCAGTCCATAAGGGCCTCTAGGTGCTCTCAGGGCCTTAGCAGCAGCCTCCCCTCTCTATCCTCACATCTTACAGAGGTATGGGCTCAGGAGGGACTTGCTGTAGAGTGATTTAATTGCTGTGGGGGTCTCAGGGGTCTATTTAAGGGAGCAGCAACCTGAGACAAGTCACTGGGAAGGGGGTATGGCATGAGAGACCTGGGGATGAGGATTAGTCAGGCTGCCTATGAGGGGTCCCAGGGGTCAAAAGGTCTTGGGGGTAAGGGGAGATATTCAAACCACTTCTGGAAGATCCCCAGAGGGATCTCTCCTTCTCTCCCTCGGGAGCCTGGGGTCAAGTAAGGGTCAGATGTAGTTCAGTGATTGCCAGGCACATCAGCAGCGATGAGATGGGATTGGGGCTGAGCAGGTGCCTGGCAGGTTGTGGACCCGTATCCTGTGCAGGGTCCCTGGCCCTGAGGGGTGTACAGGAGGGTGGCAGCAGTGACCTGCTGTGTGGCATGTAGCCAGCTGCTCTCTTGAAGGTGCTGACTGGTGGTGTGAAAAAGTTGAAGCACCATGGTAACAGAGGAGAAGGTGGTATCAGTCTAGAACTGGAGGCAACATCCTTATTCCTGAAATTGTCTTTTTGGTCCAGGACAGGTGCCTGGCTGACTGCAGCTAGCTGGGGGAATTCTGCGCGGTTCCCTCTTGCCAGATCTCCTGCGCCTTCTAGTCGGGTTGCAGCTGCTGCAGAGACATGGAGAGGAGGCTTTCTCCTCCTGTGTAGGGAAAGCTTGTTTCTTCCTAGGAGCACTGCTAGTATGTGCTGGGAGGAGGATTCCCCAAACAGACAGGCAGGAATGGCAGCTTGGGATGTTGAATGGGGAGCTATAAATTGGCAAGCTGCTAATTAAGACCACAGGAGACTGGTGAGTTACTAAAGACCTGTATTACTCTTTTCAGAGCTCTGGGCCATTAACAAGATTCCTGAGACCTGCTCCAAGCACGTGGCTCTCCAGGGACATCACTTGCAAGCACTCTATTTTGGGCATGTTCTCAGAGTGTAAGTTCCCTGTGCCCTGGGGCCACGTGGCAGCCAAGGCCTGGGGACCCTCAGAGGGACACCCTGTGCTGTGCATGCACGGCTGGCTGGACAACGCCAACACCTTTGACAAGCTCATTCCACTGCTCCCCAGAGGTAGGTCTGGCTCATCAGGATGGTTCTTGTTGTGTTGCAGGGCTGCACATCTGATACTCTCTCCTTTTCAGATTACTATTATGTGGCAATGGATTTTTCTGGCCATGGCTTGTCATCCCACCGACCTGCAGGCTCCCCCTACCATTTTCTGGATTATGTGACCGATGTGCGCCGGGTCGTAGCCGGTGGGTAGCTGAAGGGACTCTTAAGGGGATGTTTGTGCCCGGGGTGCTATATTGCTCCTGCATATACTGCCAGGAGAGGGGTCAGTTCCCTCTGCTTTCCCCAGCTAGTGCTTTGTGACCACAGACTGAATAAGCATCTCTCTTTCTCACTGTTTTGTGAGAAGAAACAGTTAGCCCTGGGAAGCAAGTGCTTCTGTACTAAAAAGCAGTAGCGGTGAAGTGGTAGATGCAAATAAGTAGTTTTGCCAGACTGGCTTTTTGTAAGCAGCCAGTGACCTCTAACCAGTGTTAGATGTAAGTTGGGTGTAAGTAAGTTGGGTATAAGTTCTGGTTCTCCCCGATGGCAGCTTGCTGCTTGTTTTAGTATCATACAAAGAAATCTGAAGGCCAAGGTGTCTTGGACTCCTAATAACTCCTGATCTAACTGCCTATCTGTATGCTGATATTGTGGGAGGTTGTGGCATGTGCAGTTTTGCATCCCTCATTCAGTATACAAGAGCCTTTAGAACTTATTTGACATGCCAGAGGATAAAACACATCTTTCAGTCAGGTATATTTCAGATGGGCAGCATAAGTCTCTCAGCATGCCCTAAAAATGGACTGAAGAGCCTCATGTGCTAAATGGTGCAGAGAGCTTTCCCTTGGAATAATCATACTTTCCTCAAGGCAGCAGACCTGGCTCTGTGTCCTCACAGCTCTTGTGGAATGCTCTGCAGCAGGATGTTCTGTCAAGGTCTCTCTCTTCTAGCAGATGCTGCCCAGTTAGGCTCCTTTGCTTCTTTCCAGTCTCGTGTCTGGAAATGAATGGGAATTTGCTGTAGTTTGTTTGCCATACAGAGAGAGCTTGAGAGCTGCATGAATTAGCTGCCAAGGAAATGAGGTGGTAGATGCTCTTTTTCTTTAAAACTGGCCTACTTAGTCACCTCATTTCTGGATTAGGAAGCAAATTAAGCAGTGCAAAAGCCCTCCCGGGAGAAGGGGCCTGTGTTGGTGGAGAAGCAGCAAGATGCTGCTGCTCTGGTTTCTAATGCAGTACTGTCTGTTTTTGTCTGTTGCCACTTAGCCTTGCAGTGGAGACGGTTCACCCTGATGGGTCACAGTATGGGTAAGTGGCTCTTGTCCTTGTAAGATGTGAGATTTGTGGAAATAGGAGTAGATAATTAATTTACAAGACATGCTGCTAGGAGCTGAGTTGGAATATTTATTATAGTGCATCAAGTACCAGGTTCCTGCTTGAGTGATTCAAAAATCTGTGCCCTTGTTTGAAATGCCTCTGCTTTCAAAACGCTGTAGTACAAACAGTGGTAACATTTGCTGTGGGCCTTTCCCCCACCCCTAGGAAGGAACAGTGATGAGCAAAGAGGGTGGTCTACGGCAGGAGAATTCGCAGCAAGCCTTCCTGCCTGGTCCTCACAAGGTCACAAAGCCTGAGGACAGCACGGCCCCTCGTGGTGGTCATGGAGCTTGCTGAGGGGAACCAGACCCCAGGCTCTATCCCTTTGTGCTTGGGACATGATTGGGTTTTGCCACAATTTGGGTTTTGCTCCCCAGGGCTGCTCTGGCCACAGCTTGCAGGACCTGCACACCATAGCATTTCAACTGGTAACTCCTCCTTGGCCTTTGCTGCCTGAGAGGGAGATGGGAATGGCACAGGACAAGGAGTCCAGCTGGCCCACAGCCTGCTGGGAGAGCTCTACTCTGTAGCTGGGGCTTCGTCCCTTGGTACAACATGCATTTCTGCTTCTAAGGCAGCTCCTGCTGCAGGGAAGGGGAGTTTCTGTTACTGGAGGGTGTCCTGTCCATAACTGAGCACCTTTCTCTCCTCTGCAGGTGGGTCTGTGGCAGCAATGGTGAGTAAAGCATCCTTTCTTCTTGGGTTTGTGATTTCTATAGCTGAAACAATAAATGGGAGAGGAATGAAGGGGCAGACTGTGGAACTTGGCCCCTGCCCCCCTCTCCAGGGTAGCAGGATGAAGACATCACTCAGTATTCAGCTTTTTTCTTTCTCATATTGTTTCATCTCTCCTCAGTTCTGTTTCCTTTATCCTGAGATGGTGGACAAGCTGATCCTGCTGGAAAATGTTGGTTTTCTGCTAGCTCCAGAGGTTAGATTTCATGTGTCCTTCCCTTCCCCTTTTTAAATAAAAAATAGATGTTTTTTTTCTTTCCCTCATTTGTTCAGAGAAAGCACTGATGTGACCAGTTCCTGGCAGGTCACACAAGTCTCAGGGCTCTTCGTTTTGGCAGGCACAGATCTGCTCCTTGTTGCATGGACTGAGATCCCTGCTTAGGGTGGCCCTTGGAGGACACGTGGTAGTGCTCCACATCCGGCAGTCCCTTAGCCCTGGAACTCACTTGTCTGTGCCCTGCCCTTGTACAAAGGGAACTGGAACCTCTGTCCAAGCAACTGTCAGCAGAGATTGTCTTTTTGCCAACAGCTTGTTGGGTGACCCGGGTGCAAGACTGGTGGATTTTTTGTTCTGTTCCTGGCAGGACATAAAGCTATATTCCCAATCTGCCATCTGCTACCAGATGCTGGGGCTTCATAAAAGCCCAGGATAAAAGCCCAGGGTCAAAGACACAAAAAATACTAGGTTTACCTTGTTTTTTTGGACAGTTGTCCTCAACTCAGAAGTGAGGTAGGAAGATGTAGAAAAGATTGCAAGAGTAAAAAATTATTAAGTTCTTTACAACAGTGCTTAGCTTTCTGTTCCTACCTTACCTTTCAAGTACTGCTATTCCCTTTTGCCCCAGAAATGGGCATTTTTAATATGATGTCCATAACCAGTACCCGTTCTTATGGATGTTGAAGGGTAAAATGCCCTCTTCTACCCTCTGATAAGGGGTAAACTGATTCAGAAGGGAGAGGTTACTCCTGTTCCCTACCCTCTCTTTGTTTCAGGAGACAGAGGCATGGCGGAAATCAAAACGGAGGGTGATCGACAGATTACTGAGTCTAGAGGCAAAGCAGCAAATTCCCAAAGCACGGAGCCCCAAAGCAGCACTGCAGAGGTAGGTTCCCTTCTGTCCTCTTCATTTGCTGCCTGGCCTCACCTTGGACAGAGTTACAGCTGCATGAATGAGAAGGGGAAACTGTCCCTGTACTTCCTCTTTCAAGTCCTCCTCTGGAATCTCAGCAAGACCTTTTGCTTCTGCTGCCAGAAGCTCCTGCTTTTTCCTGCTCTTTTCTGAAGCAGCCTGAGAGCTCGCTGTCACCTTGTCATGCCATTTTCGCTTCGCTTCCTCCCTTTTCCAGCCGCACAATCTCTCTGCCATGTCTCCCCCAGGCTCTTAGAAGCAAACAGACATCTGACAGCAGAGGGTGGGGCAATCCTACTGCAGCGAGGAGCAACTGAGACACCCGCTGGTAAGGGGCTGCGTGGAGACAGAGCTCACCACAGCGCTGGGCAATTGCTGGGAGTGGGAAGGGAGCAGTGCCAACAGCCATTGTCTTCCACAGGGTACATGGTGCCCTAGCTACAAGTTTACACAGCCTGAATGGGACCAATTAAGTCTGGACGCAGAGCTCTCCATTCCCAGCAAGTAGGGTTGGTGCTTGGGTCCTAGAACAGCTAAAGAAAAGAAATCAAAGAAGGGAGAAATCAGAATTAATCCTTTTCCTCCTGTCTCAAAAAGCCTTGGGAAGACCCCAAAGGTGAGGCAAAACAGAGCAACTCCTGCTCCTGAGAGACATGAAAACCTTGTTTTTTTCATTCCAGGGCTGGTGTATAACAGAGACATGAGAGTCCATACGGTGAGCATTGCTCTTCTGATCTGCCCCCTGCTGCTTCTGGGCCCCGAGCTTACATAAAACTGAGATAGTGGAGGCCCACTCACTGAGCCCAGGCCCTGCCTCCACCCAGCCATTTACTTTCTGCTTCCCTAATTCCCACATCTCTTAAATGCTGCTCTTAAAAGAGCCTGCACTCAATCATTAACTGACTCAACTTACAGAGTCACTGGAAAATGTTACTGATTTTTTTTAGCAGTTCCTCTGCTCCAGGGCCTCCTGGCCACATTTTCTTGCTGTTATAACTCTTCAGGCAGCAGATACATGGATGCTTTTGGTCAGGTTCTTTGTCAGGTCACCCGTATAAGAAGGGGAGAGAGTGTGGAGCAGAGTCCTTATGTTTGATATTTTGATAGCTTTGTGCCACTTCTGAGCAAGTGGGGCCTCCTCTACCTGTGCTACTGCCAGGGTATGAAAGCCAGAGTAGTGTACTGTCTCCTTTTTAGTAAAAGGATTTTTAAAGCTTTTCTCTGCTATGAGATCATTCCCATATGTGCTGCATCCCAGCAGGCAGCGTTGTTGGCAGCCCTGAAACACAGCTGGACAGAAGGAGCCTTTGCAGAGCCAGCTACTCTTGTGCGCAGCCTGGCCGCCTGTCATGTCCCAGCACAGCAGCTTCAGGGCCGCAGCCACTTCAGCCTTCAGAGCCACTAGCGCGGCAGGGGTCAGGGACACCCTCTGTCCTCAGCTGCTGTCCCTGACCTTTGCCACTCTCCCTGTCTTTGCACCTGCAGCAAAGTCGAGAGTCCTTCACAGTGGAGCAGTGTGTGAAGCTCCTGCAGAAGATCCAGGATCGTATTCTCATCATCGTGTGAGTGAAGCACAAGCCAAACTAGCCCCTGTGGCCTCCCTGCAGCCCTGGGTGGAGGGAATGAAGGTTAGAAAGGAGCCATCCGCTACCCCCTCCTCTGCAGCAGCCACCCAGACCTTCGGGCCAGTTGGCACAACAGTACAGCCTCACATGGAAAAAGCATTCCCCACCACTGCCCTGGGCTGGGCAGGCTCCTGGAGCAGACAGAGAGCAGCTGGAACATCCCCCTCCTGCCCTGGCTCCGTGCTTTCAGGCTGGGCCTCCCTGGTGCAAGGCTGAGGAAATGCCACCTCTGCCCTGTCCTCCCTATGCTCCTGCCTTCATGCTCCCATCCCATGACTTTCCATCCCTTGGCCTTACAGCCAGGAGCCATCCTGGCAAACAAATGACCCTCCACAGCCCTGCTCCTACTTGCTTTCCTCCTGGGCTGACTCTTCCCCACTCACAGCTACCTGGCCTGTCCCCTTCTCCAGACCCCAAAACCTCATGCCTGAGCAAAGAGGTGAAACCACAGCAGCCTCCATCTCTTCTAGCTGGTCATGGAGCCCCCAGCCTGACCCAGCTCTTGCAAGCTCTACCCTGTGGTGCCCATGGCAGGGAAAAGCTGTGGGGAGGTAGCCAGTGGCTTCCACAGAGCCCCACAAGCTGTTAAGCTGTCTGGGTGGGTAGCTGGTTCTGTCAGTCCTCTGAATTTTTCCCATCTCCTTGAGGGCAAGATGTGCAGGGCTCTGGCTAACTCAGCCTGCATGGGGCTGTTAAAGGTCTCTAGGTAATGAGAGGAAGTGTTAGAAGTTGAGAAATGAGGTACAGTTTTGGCTTCCCCAGTCTGTTGAAATCATAAGAGCTTAAGAATTTTCCTGCTTGTCAAAAAATGCAACCTCATGGTGAGGACAAGTCCTCTAAGTTGTACAGAGGACATTCCTTTGCTGGGGATGTCACCTTATCCCATCACCTGCAGCATGGAGGAGATGGCACAATCTTAGCTCTGCAGGAGATCTAATGCTGGCTTCTCCAGGAGGACTGCCCTGGTAGTCCATCTCCAGGCAGGGCATACCCTGTTTAAAGCAGCAGCAGGGAGGGGGCGGGCACGGAAGGGACAGAGGGGAGATGTGGAAGCTGTATGGAGGGAGAAAGTTAAGAGCTGAATATAGGGTGAGGAATGATGTACTCAGACCAATTAAGGAGCCAGCAGTGTGGGGACAGTATTTAACCAGTCTCCACTCTGATACTACTAGGCAGTCACCCAAGGTTTGTAACAGATAGCTTGATAGAAAATGGCTGCTTAGCCAAGCTGCGTAGGGCTCCTCTGACTACCGTGTATGACCCTGTAACCCTGCTGTTTACAAACAGCCTGGAAAGAGCAGTTGGATGTGTCATCCCACTGTCTTGGGGACACTGCTTCCGCCCAGGACAGCAGCAAAGACAAACAGAAGCACACTGTGTGCTGTACTGAGTCTTGTCGTTGCTTTTCAGAGCACAAGATGGACTCCTGGTACCGCACAAGCTAGACAGCGGAAATCACTTTGTGAAAGCCCTACGGGAGGCATTCGAGTCTTCCCTCAAAGAGGTGAGAGCAAACTCCATCCTTGCATCTCCACACTATGTGCCAACCAACCTGGGAGCAGCAGCTAGGGAGCAGCTCACCTTGGTGGGCACCCCCCACTAGGTGGTTTGTCCTGAACAGCACAGCCCTCACAGGACAGGGAAGCCAACTTTGCCCCTGCTACCAAAATCCCAAGTTAGTACAGCCCTCTGGACCCAGCTCATCCCTGGTCCTCCCATCCTTGTCCTGCCCCCCCACCCCTGAGTGCCACACAGCAAGCACAGCTTGCCTCGGGGAACACTTCCCTGGCCCACATCTTGTGTACTTCCCCTCCAGCACATCCAGCTAGTAGAGGTGCCTGGGAGTCATTTTGTGCACCTGAACGAGCCCGAGGTGGTGTCTGGGATCATCAGCGACTTCCTGACAGCGCAGAACACCAGAGCCAGGCTCTAAGAATCCCTCACTGCTGCAGCAGTCCAGGAGAACAGAGCTAAAAAGCCAGCTCTGGAGGAATTGTCACATTCCTACCTTGCATCCAACATCAGTTTCATGATACTCTTTTCTAAGCTTAGCTCAGTGTAGGATAGAGCAGGTCTACCAGGGGTTCCCTGGGGGAGAGCTGAGCAAAGTATCTCAGTTGTCAAAGAGAAAAGGAATCCTTCCTCCACTTCCAGCTCTGTAAGTATGGGGATAGAGGCCCAGAGCAACCTTCCCCTTGCTCGCTCCTAACTTGCACCCTGAAATGGAGCAGGAATACAGGCAGAGGCATCCTCTCTGGGAGCAGCAGCATCAGCTGTAGCCTTGCAAGAGGGGTTGGCTCATCTCACGGTGGTGTGATCAGTCTCCTCCCAGGATTAGACCTACAGAAAAACCAGGAAAGTGTTTTGCTTCTCTGCTTACTTCCATGGGTACCTGAGCTCACAGGACCTCAGTAGCTCTGTTCTACCACAGGAGCTGCTGCTTTTAAAAAAAAGAAAATCAGCTTAAGTGAAAACTCACCTGGGCACAGAAGGCCATTTTAATGAACTCCTAGGGAATGAGTCACTAATCCTCTAGCTGAAGCAGCTAGAACTACTAATAATGGGAAAGTTTGCGGAGATTATTTCTGTCCTTCTAAATAAAGATTAACTCTGTCATCTTGACTCTATAGGAGAGTGAACCTCCTTTCTTTTGGGATGGTCACCCAAGCAGCTAAAACACCAATCTCAGGAGGCAGAGATTTTTACATGCAGTCTGCTTTAGATAGGGCATATTAAGGATCCATCTGCCTCCTAGTTAAATCAATGTGAAAAGCCAACTGAAGCAAGCAGGCCTGGCAGTCTCCCCAGTGCAATGGAAACTGCATTTGCAGTGGGTGATCTAGGGGAGGATAAATCCATTTTAACCCAGCTTTGTGGAATTTACCAGCATTTCCACCTTACCTTCATGGTCACACCCATATCAAGGCTGCAGGCAATAAAATAAATGTGTAAAAGTCAGGAGGTGGGTGGGTTACAGCCCCTTTCTGATCTGGGAGTGTGCTGGGGTGAACAGCATGAGGTCCAAAGCTGCACAAATGCTGTATGGGCAGTACAAAAGCATCGCCCCGCAGCTGGATATGTCCGTTGCCTTCTTTACCTGCCTCCTGCAGGCTGGTGACAGGTCAAGTGGAAACAGGCCTTGGAGAGTCTGGTTTCTCCCTCCAAAGCCAGGCTGCCATCTCACCTTGTTCTAGTGACAGTGCTGACCATCGGAAGTTCCCGTAGCCCAGGCTAGGCACAGCTGCAGAGCTCCACGCACGGCGAAGACTGGGCACCTCAACACCTGTCTGAGGGGGAGCCACTGGGAGGAAAACACCGAGGGAAGGGATAGGTCTCTGTACAAAACCACTGATCTTTCCTTGTGACAACAGGTCTGGGAACTTCCCAGTTGGGCTTTTCTCAAGGTCACTTCCCTCCTCTTCTTACTCACCCCCAGATAAAATGTGTAAAGGAGCACCAGCATACAAACTGTGACTTTTACTGCCACCCCAGCACACAAGCTGTCCCCCACAGCAGACCAAGGGGGAAGAGAGAGGCATTCCCCTGTTTTGAGAACATAGCAGTTTATTTACAGTTCTTCAGCCATTCCCTGCCCCTGCAGAGGCTGTGCTAGGTCAATCCCAAGCTTTAGGAGGGCCTTGCGTGGCAGAGCGATACAGGTTGTCACAGGAAATGCCTCAGCCCCTTGACCTGAGCAGCCTGGGAAGCAGTGCCACGGGGCCAGCTGATGGCCAGGAAAGCAGGATACCAGTGCGAGTGAAGGAAACTCCCCCTCCAGCAGCAGTTGCTGGGATCTCCCATTTCAGATCCAAGGGCAGGCACAACCTGAAGCTGCCTCAATTCCTTGAAATGCTTTGGCATGTGGAGTCCATGGGCATCTCTCTCGCCCTCTCCAGCACAGGCACCCGAGGAACAGCTCAGTACAGCTTAGTACGGCCGAAACTTGCGCTGGGCTCGCATCAGCGCAATTCTCTGCTTGTCTTCCTCAAATTTCTTCCTCAACTGGGCGATGTCTGAAACAGACAGAAAGAGGACAGGTCACACCGGAGCAGCAGATCTCCCTCTCCTGGGGAGCTTCACTTCCACACACCAGGAAGGGCTCTGTCCTGACACCCACAGACACGCTTCCCAGAGCAGGTCCTTTTGCACCTGGGCTGAGTGCCAAGCCGGGGCTCTGGTCATTCATCTCCGGCAGTGCTGCAGCTCCCTCTTGGGGAGGACACGCGCTAGTTTTCCCTTTCAATTGCTGCCTTTGTGCAGACTGAAGAATTCCCATCTACTGGAAAGCCATGACCTGCGCACTCTCCCGCAAAATATTCCAGCAGCCCTTGCTAGAACTGGTGGTGGCAAGGGACCCCCCACGAGCTGTCGAGGCTATTCACAGAACCACCCAGCCAGCTGTTCATCTGCAGCTGGACATAGCCTCCACTGAAGGAAAAAGGACACACTCTTTGGGCCACAATGTGAGAGACAAGAGACACAGGCAGGGGTAGGAGAAGAGTTGGACACTCACGCTCTCTCTTGGTCTCACGATGCTGCCAGGCATAGAAGTTCAGCAGCTCTTTGCGGGCCTTTTTCTGTTTCTCCCTCTCCAGCACCCGCAGGTTGGCAGCCTCTGTCCGGGGCAGGCCAGGCTTCCGGCCCTTTCGTGTCACCTTCACCCAGCCCTCCTCATCTGGAACACCCTCCTCCTTGGCCGCTTTGGCTTCTTCCTGCAAAGACAGGAGGGTGAGGCAGCTCAGTGCAGATGGGCTGCCAGCCAGCCTGACACCCAGCTCCCCCACAGTCCCCCTTAAACACATGCAAAGCTACAGCTCCGGCTTCTGCACAAGATTTGAAGGAAGGCGTAGGACCAAGTGCCCAGACATTCAACTCTCAGTCACAATGCTGCATGCCAGGCAGGACCCAATTTAGTTGTGGATACCTACTGTAAGCCCTTGGTGCAAGGATCAGGTGTTGTGGACCGAACCAGGGCCTGACTGCCCATCAGCAACTGGGAGTAAAATAACCCTTCCAACCAGTGTGTTTCCCTCTGCCCTTTCCACTGAGGCTGGGGCATCGAGAGATCTTCTCTCTTCCTTTCCTCTCCCCAAACTGCTTAGCTAGGTTCCCTCCCCAGCCTGGCCTCACCTCTGCTATCTTTTTGTCATAGTCTTGCATGTAGGCATCCACCTCAGCCTTCAGCTCCTCCCGATCCACGACTGAGGCAGCATAGCTGGCGATCCACTCTGTGACAGAGAGGGCAGAAGTCAGCAGTAGCCTGTTAGAAGCAAGCACTAGTGTGATGCCTTTGAGCCGCTCTAGAGAGAACTGCTGCAGGGAAGGACACGCTCTGTTCCCACTCCTGTTCAGCCTCCCCACTGCCACAGCTCAACCAACTTGTGGCCCATGCCACAGCCTGTAAGTGATAGAAAGAATTTGCAACTTTCCCAAGCAGGAATAAGCTAGCCTTAAGCCCAAGAGGTGCAACAATCAGGGTTGTGTTCCTGTCAAGGGGTCACATCTGAAGTGCTGTCATCTTAACAGACATCTGGTGCCTGTTATTGAGTGTGGATTCCATTTTGAGGGCAAGACACAGCCAGTTTCTCTGAATCTATGTAACACTGAAAATGTATATGGAAAAACTGCTCTTCCATTGTACCATGTGACTCCATTCTCCCACAGTCACTAGACCAGACTACAACATTCAGTACAAGATTGCTACCTTGTAAATAATAAAAGCCAGACAGTGAAACACTGGATATCTCCTGACTCAGTACAAAATGGTGAGAATTAATCTGGGACATGCAAGGTAGGATTCAGCAAGGAACGAGTATACTTCTTCCCTGACACTAGATAGCAGGAAGATAGCTAGGGCCAACTTACTGCTAATGCCAGTTTTCACAGGGTGACTCTCTGTTGATATCAGCAAGGGACCTTCCTGTGACAGGGCCTTGGCTGCCTGGACACCAGCTCGTTTCCTGAATACCACATATGCTACTTGAAATCCCTAAAAGAAAAAGACACCTAGGCCCAGTCATCAGGGAAACTGGTGACGCAGCAAGGAGCTGCAGTACAAATAAAATATCAAACTACAAATTGCAGTGGGATACCAAAAAAAGAGTAAACTTAAATAAATAACCACATTACCCAATGCCCCCAAATGGTTTCCCATATCTCATGGCACCACCCAGCGCTTGCAATCTTTTCCCATTCTGACCACTAAAGCATCAATATTCGCCCTCCCGCCCCAGTTTTACCGTTACAGTTTTGCGGTTGAAGAATTTGGACGTCAGTTTTTCTTTTTTCTCTCCCGTCCCTGGCTTGTCACAGATGTCCACAGACTGGACACGCCCGCAGCGGGCGAACAGCCCAGACAGAGCGTCCTGGGAGCGAAGGGAGAGCAAGCGGTACAGCAAAGCAGGGGGATTCCTCTCCCCATCCCCTCACGCACGGCCCACAGCGCGCCCCGGGGGGCTCCCCGGCACGGCCCCAGCCCCTCCGCCCGCAGCTCGCCCGAGGCACGCCTGGCTCCTCAGCCCACGGCCCCGCGCTCCTGAGGCGATGCCTTCGGCCTCCAGCCGCCTCCGCCGTCCGGCTAAGCCCCCCGCCCCGGGCCGCCAGGCGCCAGCCCCACTCACCGGGCTGCAGTACGGGGGAACGTTGAGGACGAAGAGGGTGCGGCGAGGAGGGTGCGCGGTGTCGGCTCCTTCCCGCACCTGGTGCTCCTTCACCAACAAGTAGTGGGGCGAGCGCTGCCGCGCTCCGAACTTCACCGCCAGAGCTGCGAGCGATGCACCGGTTAAAGACCCCGCTGCCGCCCCGGCCCCGCTCCCGGCCCCTCCCCGCTGCCCCCAGGCCCCCTCACCCGTGTAGCCCGCCGGCGCCGCTCCGGCCACACGCTCCCTGGCAGCCGCCATCTTAGCTCGGCGGGAAGCGGCGGGGCGCAGGGGCCGCCGGGAGTTGTAGTTTTCCGCGCCGGCGCGGCGCCGCTAATGGCGGCAGCGGCGGGTCCGTCGGCGCGGGCGGCGCCTTCCAGGGGACAGGGACCCGCCACCGCCGTCCCAGGGTTAGCAAAAAGGCTTCCCCATCCAGAGCTCCTTAGAGGATGCTCTGTGAGAAAGCTCATTACACACCATCATTCAGTGTCACAGTTCTGAAAATGAAGACCTGAACAGTGTAAAGCACAGGCAATGGGCTTAGCCCTAGAGAGGCAAATAAAAACAATCTTAAAGATATGTAAAACCATTCAAAGACAACTGTAAGAACAACTGTTTTTAAAGACTCTTGTTAATCAGGAAAAAAAAAGATTTCTTTTACAGAGAAACTTCTATTTATGACTGAATGGAAGACAGGACCACTGAAGCAAGATGCATGTACAAGGTGAAAAAAGGTCAGTGAAAGTAAGAAATTATATGGAGAGTTGACTCAACCAAATATCCAAGCTGATGAACATTATCAGAAGAAGTGGTACATGCAAAAACCATGAAAATACACCAAACTTTGAAACTGCGGCATCACTTCAGAAGTCAGCATGTTTTTGAAAAAGCAAATAGAAAGAAACACTATTACAAATTACCTACCACCTGTCCTGGCCAGCCATACCGAATTAGTGCAAACAATCAGTGTTTCATATACAAGTGTATAATCTCTAGCAGCCCAGGAAAAAAAAAACAACCACAAAAAACAAACGAACAAAAATATAACCATGCTACATGAGGTCAAATGCACACAGATGTGTGGTCAGAAAGTGGTAGGTGAGCTCTGTGGAATTGCAGACAAAATTAGCATGACTATTGCAGAACACAGAAGAAACTGGAAAGCTGCAAGGTGAACTAGTGGAAAAGGACTAGGAATAACTGGTTACTCCTCTTTCAGTGCCCAAGGAAAGAAAACACACTATGAAGTATTAGAAGACTAAGATAACTTCAGAAAGCTGACTGAGAACAGGAAGAGCAACGCAGCTGTAAGATAAATCATGGCATGGTGTTTAGGCAATCATTGACTTCATCAATTTAAAAAAAAATAAATACTGCCATAGATCACAGAGCTAGAGAACAGTAGTTCTTCCAAAGTATGTTAATGTCATCCTAATTACTCACAGATAACCTAAACACAATGCACAATTTAACAGCAAGTTATAAAGTGCACCTTGCAATATATTTGGCTTTTGGAATGGACATGAATCTATTAAAAAAATACTTGGATCTCCCCATTCTTTCAGAAGAGACAAGATACAGGCTCACAATACATGCATCTTCACATTTCCACAGCTTTCTATCTAGTTGATAATTAAAGTACCCTACTTCACCTAGAACTGGTACCCTGATTTCACAGCTGTGTATTTCTTTTTATAAAAATTACTTTTTAAATTACTAGGCTGTCAATAACAGAGACCCTTTTTCTTCTCTGTGACAACAGAATTGGAACTAGGTGGGGACAGAAGTTACTCCCACATAGTAGCACAGATCAGCTACTAATTTCAAAGATCCAGATTAAAAGGCTTATGAGTATCAATTCTCTCATCCATATACTCCTCTTGCTCTTCATCACATTATCAGTTTTGAAGTTTCTAGATTCTTCTAAAAGCACACTCACTTCAATGTTAGAATAACTCCACCCATCTTTAGTTGCTTCACAGCATCTAAAAAGGCTTAGAATCCACTCTGTATAACAAACGTTTATTCAGAAACAGATAATACATTATCTTCTCCAACCCCTAATGTTTCCACCCCCTCCCCCATTTTTTTTAATAAAACACAGGTGTTTGATGGGTGATCTAAAAAAGGAGAACAATAGCTGTCTTAGGTCCCCTCCCGTACAAACATCTGCTGTTCACATGAAACACGCTACCAATAATGGTGGTGTTGACTTCCAAACCAAAGGGAGTACTCCAGAAAATCAAGTCCTGCCAAGTCCTCAGTTATTTCCATAGCTAAAAGGGATACAGTGAGATAGAGGAATGGTCTGCACGAGCTAGATAGAGTAAAGAATTAATACAGAACAAGAAAGCAAAAGAAAGAAGGTTGACCAAGAAATGGAATCTGGACCTACAACAGTTAACAGAGTTCATTAAAGTTCAGCAGAGCTGAACAGAATGGATTAGGTTAGTCTCCTAGCTAGAAGGATCAAGTTCAAACCCCAACCAGATTCTGGAAGTGGCTCTTAGCTTTCCTCTCTTATAATACAATTTGAACAAATACAAACGAATGGAGCTGCCGGGACTTCAAATACCCATGGCCATAATGCTGTACTAACAAAGGAAGTGTTGGAAGTGCCACCTAGTGGCCTGTGGCTCGTCACAGCTGCTCACTGGCCCAAGGTGCATCCTTGCTGCTCTGCACCGGAGGTTAACACTCCGCTCCAATGGGTTCCTTACAGGGTGCTAACTGCTCTCCTCTCCCTGAAGGCAGGAAGTGCAGCAATCATCCTCCAGATCCCTGCATGCAAGCAGCATGCCCGCACAGCAGCCAAACATTGCCCAAATGAGCTCTCAGGCACAAGAAAAAGCTGTTTCCTATATATTAGTATCTGAAAAAGGCCCCAGCTCCTTCCTTTTTATAGGACACTGGGTAAGTTAGGAAAAAAAAAAATGTCCCTGCATCAACAGGAGGATGCAATAGTCTAACGGGAGTGCAACAGTTGGATTTCCTCTGGCTCTGAACACAACACTGGTTCTCATTTTTCAGTCCAGAAAGGAGAGCAACTGAGCCTGACCCTTGGGGGCCAATACATTCATCGTACAAATGCCAGAGCCTCCCCGCCCCGCACATCCCCTCTCTGCATTACCAGAGCTGAAGCATCCCTCCTGTAGCACAATGGGCAGTGCACTTGTGCATACGTCCTTTCTGCCTGATGCCTCTGCTGGCTGGTATACACAGTGGGAAGCTCAGTTTTTCGCACTTCTTAATGTCACAGCTCATAAGCAGAACAATATCCAACAGCCAGAATGAAGCAGTATGCCACTGAACACATACAAATCAAAGATGCAAGACGGTGCTTCCTGTACAGAGCCACGCCTGACTTTGTACCCAGCACAGTAATTTCAGAAACAGTGTGGTGTTCTTGCCTGTTGATAATCAAAGGGATGCACCTTTTAGTTAAAGGTCAGTCAGAAGAAAGGAGGAGATGATCACCACTCCTTCCCTCAAAGTCTATGTGCACTTTTAATGGCCACTAGTGGCTTTGGAGTAAACGAGGGAGTTACATGGTATATGTTTGGTAATACATTACTGGCAGAAGGGGGAGGTTATTCTTTCGGAAAAAAATCATGGAAGAAAACTCCAACTATGAAAACAGAAAGTACACACACAAGAGGAAACACTATTGTACAGTAAGGTAGCGATCATAGAAAACAAAAAATTTCAAGGCAGGCAAATGCAAACATCTGCACTCCTGCACTTTTCTCATTCTCCAACTTAATGAGTTTTCCAGTCCACGGCTTGCTCTCCCTTCTCAGAGTTTAATTTTGAATTCTGTGGGCTGCACAGAGGCAGAGACCCCTGAGGATTTGAAGAGTGCCTTCAAGATAGTGTCAGGGTCCACTTCAGCTGGGGGATTTGAGGAGGCGCTTGCACTTGACCGGCGTGGTTCCCCTTCCTTCTTCACTGAAGGGGTATCACTCAATCGGCTAGAGGATTAAAACATAGTATTTAACCTCTCATTATGAAATAAAATTTAAGACTAGTATGCATTTACTGTTATCAGTGTTATCCCCTTAACAATATTAGAGATAAAGGTTTTAAACATGCTTTAGAAAACTTCGTCTCAGACTCATTTTGAACCTCAGGGCTGGGAACACTATGGAGTCAAGCTACAGTGCGCTCAGCTCAACATCGAGTGTGCCACAGAGGAGAAGGAAAATATTAATGGGACAACAATTCGCCAACAGTTTTCCTCCCCTCAGGTTCTCCTCAAAACCAAACCTGCAAACCTGTTCAGTTCTTCCCCCCATGCAAATATTAGTGATCTTACAGCAATATAGGCTGGTCTGAGGTGATGACATTCCCATTCATATGAAGATTGCATTTCATTGGTTGACCTAAACAAAAGCACAATAAGAAGTCCTCCTATCAGAATTGTGGTAAGGCAAGACCCCAGAAATCACGCAACAGGGCCATCAATAGAGTTCCACATGCTGGGGAAACATAAGAAAGAACAGCTGATACATCTTTTGTTGCAAAAAATAACAGCAACAGAAGAGCCACTGAAACACTCAGTACAATATGAAGAATCACACTAACGAAGAATTTACATATAGGTACAAAACCCTTAGCAGAGACACAAGAGAATGTCCCATTCTCAGCTGTCTGCTCATCTGACATTCACAACATGTCACTCATCTAGAGAAGGAAAAAGCATCTATTTCCAGCTAAAAATTAACAGCTAATTTTAGTCTACATCATCATCACAGGTGTATCCAGATTAAACATTACATTGTTCAGAGTTTATGGACAAGCCAATACTAATTGTATTACAAGTTCAATTCAAAATGTTTGCCTACGCCCTGAGACTTCTGCAAATATTAGTTTTACTTGTACTTTGCAAACTGCTACTCTGTAAGCAGGTAAAGCCTTCCTAAGGGCTATCTAGTTCTCAGCACTAGATTAGAAACAAAAGAAATTTGATCTGAAAGTTAGACCAGCAGACTCACTGGGACCCTGCCTCTAGTTTTGAACATTCTGTTTCTAGGAAAATTTTTTTTGAGTTTCACTTACATAAACTGTGCATATATTCAGCTAGTTACATAGGAGCCTATTACACTGTCTAGCTCTTGAACGGATTTTCTGGCATTTCTTCTCTCTTGGTAGCATATGAGCATCTGCGATGCTCTTAAACTCTCTACTGAGGTGGAAAAGTAGCAATTGTTTTATCTATCCTAAATGCAACTCTGGCCTCAAACTTACCATCTAAGCACCTGTTGTTGTATTTCTTATATGCTGTG
Source organism: Strix aluco (assembly GCF_031877795.1). Taxonomy (NCBI): domain Eukaryota; kingdom Metazoa; phylum Chordata; class Aves; order Strigiformes; family Strigidae; genus Strix; species Strix aluco. The sequence continues at coordinate 32,936,358 of NC_133935.1, forward strand.
ATAGCATCTTCTTTCTTCACAAATACTACCTCAGCGACTCCAGGGTGCACCAGCCGGGCTCGCTTCAGAGCACCACACACACAGAATAACTCCTGAGGACAGAGATCTTGTCAGTCACAACCACAGTCACATAAAAGGTATCACTTCAACCAAAGACAGTGAGTGAGAAAGGCTTAGTTTCCTAATTGCATCACCCATCCTGCTTAGTAAACACATGGCAGAATCTCCACACTTGTCTCACTGTGTTTGCTATGGTATGAGTACCTGGCATTAGTAATACAGGTTGTATGAGCAGAAAAGTTCGAGCCAATACTCTATACCATCTGTCACACATGAAGACCAGGCTCATTCTCAGCCTGCTGAGAATGGAAGCTCTAGATAATTTGGATGGGGGCATAAACTCAAGAACACTAAGCATCATTTGGCATGAACTCTTCTAAATGATGTCAGGTATCTCAGTACACTCCAGAAATGGGATTTTTGTCCCATCTTCTTAAGCACACCTTTTTTAAAAAAGTGAACAAACCCCAAAACAATTAGGAACCCTCAAAGCTTTTGCAAGGAAAGCAAACCCACATCATACCCCTCTTCATTGCATTCACCATAGATCAACTGATTTATCAAAAAAGAGGTAGGATAAGGGAAGGAAGTGTCACTCATCCACAATTCAGCAGTAAGCAACACTCACAACAATGTCTTCCTCTGTGACTCGAGGATGCAGATTGTTTACAGTCATTTTTGTGCCTTCCAAAGGACTGAACGCCAGCTGCCAACACAAACAAATGCATCACATAAAAAAAGGTCAGAAATGCAGCAGGCAAGACAGCATAGCAGAGAAAGGATTAAAAAGTCACTAAAGGGATGTCTGGGAAAGTCCATACACATACACAAAGGAGCTACACAGCTAGTAATAGGAAGTATCAATGGTTACAAAAGCCCAACTCACCTGATGGTGAAAAGGAGGCCCTTTCCATGCTAATTTCTCTCTGAAGTAACTTTTCTCTTTCATTCCCAAGTATAACACTAACTTAACCCACATACATACATAGTACCCTCTGGTCACACCCACAGTTTTAAGCGTGTCTCTCTGCTGCACTCTACACCAGCCAGCAAACCTCAAAAGACAGCTCCAGCCCCTCAGGAGTATGCTGAACTTAACATGCCTGGAAACAGCTGGTGGGTTACCTGTACCATATCCTTGTTTCTAACTCCCCATGTCCTGCCAGTGTGCAGGTATATAAGAAGCTGGGAGGGGGTAGAGCGAGAGCACCAGACCCAAACTGGCCAGTGAAATATTCCGTATCATATAATACCATGCTCAATACATAGAGGAGGGTTGGCTGGGAAGAGCAAGGACTCCTTCTTGCTTCTAGGATTGTGGTTTCAGGATCTTGGCTTCTCTGGGATCAGACTGGGTATTGGTCACCAGGTGGTGAGCAATTGCATTGCATGTTACGCATTTGTACCTTCTATTATTGTTGTTATTGTTTTATTTCAATTATTAAACTGTTTTTATCTCAACCTACAAGTCTTCCTACCATTACCCCTCCAATTTCCGCCCCCATCCCCCAGGCGGGGGGACAGTGAGTAAGCAGCCATGTGGTTTTGGTTGCTGGTTGGGTTTAAACCATGACAACCCAACATCTGGCAGTTTGGCAAAGGAATTCCAGGTAGGTTGTCTACAAATTGCCTGAGAGGTCTTGTGTGTACAGCAAGAAACTGTATTTGGAAGAACCACGTTTTTCTCCTTGCTAACAGGAGTGGACAGAAAACAACATATCTAGTAGTGTTAAAACACTATTCCTAAGGACATGGAAGCCACCAAGTGAGTGTCTGAACAACTGCCACCTCCCTGTAACACAGATTCCTCCAGGACCGTGTGCTCACATGCTAGAGAGAAAAGTTGAGAGAAGCAAGATGCACTGAGAATTCCTAATGTCTCAAACTCTGACAAAAAGGATATTTAGACAGGTTTTAAATTCTTGGGTCATGGGTTGCAGTTATCAGAGTAAGCTTGATGAAGTCCCAGAAATAATGGTGGAAGGCAGGCAGAAATGAGCTGCTCACATGACCAATAAACAGCAAGTTTCAGAGACTCCTATGAAGAGCATCTCCCACTTCCCTGGGCTCACCTCAACAGGTGCTGGTTCTTTTGGAGGCTCCTCCTTTGTCACTAAGGTCCGGGACATGTTTGTCAAGGCCTTCGTCCGCATAGGAGAGGGAGGTGCAGGTGGAGCTGTGTACGTATCATTCTGGACGACTTTAGTCAGGGGAACAGTCTTGGACAGAGAAAATTTATTGCCACTCAGGCCAGTCTACAGGAAGAAAGAATAAAGTATCTCCAAGAGCTGCAGGCTACAAGAAGTCATCCCTGTTTTTCAAGCACCTACAGCAGGAGAGTATTACCAGCATGCACTAAGAACTGCATATCCTTCCTGGTGTCAAAGCCACTACAGTGCTGGAGACTTTCAGCTTTGAGACAAAAATCAACTAAAGTTTCTAGGCATAAACATAAAAAGATATGTTTATCCCAGAAGAGCACTTCCCTCACTAACAAGCACTTTTTAATTTCATATTCTTCTTAAATGAACTTTACCAGTGCAATTTGAATTTGAAAAACTCCTTTCATCCAAAGATTTTCGAGTACTTTACAAAGTGTTCACAGAGACTGCTCATTAACAATAAGATTGATCTACCCTGGTACAAACAGCAATACTTCTTCAGAAACACCAAGCTAGGGCACACAAAGACATGCAGTGTAACCTTTCTAGTTGGAACTACCTGAGTGTAAAGCCAGACTAAAATTGTGCTTGATAGCTGCTGTGAACACTGGTGATAACACAGTTACTCCTGCAGAAGAAAAAACAACCCATAAGGCTGCTTTTAAGGATCACAAATGGCCAGGAACTCTAATCTGAATACCCACAAGAAAAAAACATGAGATAATCATTGCACTAGACTGCCTGTACGATGGTAAAACTCCACAAATTTATTTTTTCAGAACCACAGAATAATTTGGGGTAAACCTATGTCCAATCCCCATGTCTGAAACAAGGCTAACTTCAAAGACACATCAGGTTGGCCCAGGGCCTATCCAGTTAAACTATGAATATCTAAGAATGGTGATTTCACAACCTCTCTGGGTCCCTGTGCCAGCTGCTGATCTCTACCCTGAGAATTGCACAACTTCCCCTCCCCCAACGAGAATTTCTTGTGCTGCAACACATTGGTTGGCTCACCTTCAGTTTTTGCCTTTTCTATGACCACATATTAGGCAGTGAGAGTGGACAGATCTCACTACAGCCTTCTCAGCCTTAAGAGACACCGCTCTCACCCTCTCCTCACACATCATATGCTGCAGCCCTCTGACCACCCCGCTGTACTAGTTCCAGCCTGTTAGTGTCTTTCTTGTATTGCAGAGGCCCAAAATAGACACAGAACTCCAGGTGCATTCTCAAAATGCTAAACAGATGGGAATAATTATCTTCCTTGATTTGCTGGCTATGATCTTACTAAGATACAATCTACAGTTGGCCGCCATTGCTGGAAGGATGCACTAACTCAGTATACCACTCGGCAAGACCCCCAGGCTCTTTCCTACAAAGCCACTTTCTAGCCAGTCAGTTCTCAGCTTAAGATAGAGCGTTATCCCATCCCAAGAGCAGGACCTCACATTTGTGTGTTGAAATTACATGTTCTCCTGATCATCAGTATTCCCTAACAAGCTGCCAACTAAGACGTTGCATGGCAAGAGATTTCCAGCTTTTATGTCCAGTCTCTAGAAAGAGCAGAAAGCTCCCCCTGCTTGCTTGCTCAAACAATAATGAGATAGATTCAAAGCACTTCCCCAACAAGAAAGAAAGTGAAGAGCTAACAGGCAGCAATCTGCCAGCAAGGGAGAAAGCACACATTCTGGCTACAAGAGGCCTATAAAACCACCATAAGCCTGAAAGGACTGTGTCCCAAAAACAACTAGGAGCACTGGCACAAAGGGAAGGGTGGAGTGAAGAGTAAACATTTCAGGAGAAAGCATCGTTTACATACTTTAAAAGAACATAAGCCCTGTAAAGCCGCAGCCTGTGTGTCCACCCAATGTGAGCATGGCGTGGTGGGGACTGTTCAGATAATCCCTTACCGTGTTGTGCAGGAAACTGTTTGTGGTGGTGATTTTCATCTGTTTGCTAGTAAGGGGAGAAACACTTTCATCATCATCTTCCATGTCATACAGACCCTGAAGAGAAGCAAGGTTATAGTTTACAAGCAGGTAGATTTAATCCAGACATTTCCAAAAGAAGCAGTTTTCTCCAGTCTTCAGCCTTCTTCAGGTAATGAACATGACTACACTGGACTTCACTCCTGTCCTTGCAGCTTGTGGACAGAGCTGAAGTCCATTTCAAAACATCAGTGTAAAAACCATCAAACTTCTTTTGCAGAAATGCCACAGGAAAGCTGTTTCTCTATGTGTACTGAAACCACATACATATTTCTCTAATCCCTAGACCTCATCAAGACTGATGAAGCCACATTAATGGAATAAAGTCTTACTTTTTAGCACCCTGCTACCTTTGAAGTTGAAGGCTGTGCATATGATTTTTTTATTTTTTCTTTTTTTTTAAATTAAGCAGATGCCTGCCAAATACATCTGAACCAAGCGTTCCTTTTGAATAGCCTGCTTTCCTCAGCACAGCACATATCCGTCTGGCACTAGAAAACACTGCACTAGGAGGTTTACTGAATGAATAATTAATTTCCCAGTTCAAAATAACACTCATAGCCCTGCCTTAAAATACTGAGGCAAACTCCTACACAAATATTTTTTCACAGACTCTAAATAATGTTAAGAAAGTCTGTACACATATGGCACTGCCCAGAACATAAGAAGTCACAACTCAAAACAGCTCCCCATTAATTCAGTAGAAAGGTAAAGAAAAATGGAGGGATTAGCAATGATAGTTCGCAAAATAAGTGGGTTTTCACAGTCAGCAAGATTCTGGTTTACAAACAGGAAAGTTGTTCCAGACACAGAAATGCTACGAAGGAAAAAAACAAAGGGGTGGTAGAACAGAGGAGAATTGTGCAGAAAAGGAAAGAACTGGGAAAAATGCTAGCCATCAGAACAATGAACTTGAGTTTGAGACAAATGAAATTGATTCGAGGCTTATAGTGATGAGGTCAGAATAACGAAGACACTTCCTTAAGTGACAACATCTGGGATAGGTGAGGGCAGCAGGTCAATGTAGAGGTAACATACACAAATGGCTAGGGTTACCATAATCAAGGCCAAAAAACCCAGGACATGATATTGCGAATATCAGTTTTCCAATATTTCATGTAATACTTTATGTGTACACACACACAAAATAAGTAAACGTGTAATTCCTCTCGAAAAGCACCCAAGGTGGTAAGGTGGCTGAATGGCTGGGGGCTGTGACAAAAGTCTTTAAAACTGATCCCAGAAGAGACAGCACAAATTCTAGGGTCTTCCTCAAAGTCTGTTTCATAAGGGATATGGCAATCATAAGGGATATGTGTACCAGAATACCCCTTAACATCGTACACTATCAGGTTTCCAGCAGGGACCCACAGCTGGGATCTCACAGGAAGGTTACACCCTCTCCCACATCACTGTAGATCATTTGACCACGCACAATCATAGCCATTCTCTGAAGAGGCTGGCAGAATGGCAAATCAAAACCAAATTGATCTGATGCATCACTGAGAAATTTACAAAATGACATCATCAGAGCTAAAGGTCACAGCGTCCAGAAAAAAAACACATTAGCACATACAGATTAAAACTGGGAATGCCTACTTCACATTCATGTAATACACAAGGAACCAAGACCAGACTAAATGAAAACCTCAATTACCATGAAAGTATCTTAACCACACAAGAATAGGGAGCTAAGCTGCTGGAGAACCTCCACTCTTCCTTCCTAAAGTTATCTCTGCGCCTGCCAATGTTTATGGACACCTTCCTTCCCCCCAAAAGGTAACAAAAAAAGAGCACAGAGCAGGCACACACCTGTTTGTGTGTATGGTTGTTCACCACATTGATCCTCATTCCTGCTGGATGAGAGTGTCCAGGAACTGGAGCCTTCTGCTACAGTTAGAGAGAAAGAACCAAAGCATTAAACACTACAGTCCACCAGTTCCCCATTTCAGAAGATCAGAGCAGTTAGTTGATACCCTGAGACCACTTAAATGAAACTCACTCTCCTGCTCTTGAAATATATTAACACAATATGCTGTTAGATAACATCTGTGTTTCCTGTAATATGTTCAATATGAGATAGCTTCACTTAATCAAAGAAATTAAAACCTAAGGCCATGCAGAGAAACTGATTCAAGTTACTTGAGTTTTAGTCCCAAGTCAGTGTGAAGGGGACTTAACTCCTGCCCTGCCAGCACTGACTGGATCTATACTTCCGCCAATACAAAACTATGGATGAGCTAAAACAGTAAATAAGCTTCTCTTCTTTCATGCTACAGGGAACCACAGATACCTATTTCCATCAAACTCAACACGCTGGGACACAACACAGTTTAGTTCAATGCCATTTTAAAGGACAAGTATATACTGTCCCTTCACACTAGAGCTGGAATAAGTTATAGTGCAATAAAATTATGCACAGGGTAATGTAGGTGACCTTCTGGAGCCTGTTGTCCTGTGAAACAGGGAAACCCCAACAGAAGCAGCCAGGGAATGCAGCTGTACTAATCAACTGAAATCAAGCAGCAACTGCCTCAAAAATGCCCTTTTGGTTTTTGAAAAAGCTGGAAGTTGTCCATTACAGAAAATAGCTCTTACAAAAATACTTCATCCAGGCAATAAAATCTTCAGATTTGCATTTTCTCCAGACTGTAACTTACACCACAGCACCCTCACGTTTTAGTTCGCTAACCAGTCAGAAACAAGGGTACCTGTCCTATGGAAACACCAGCAGACCTATGGAAATTCTGTGGGTTTCAAAGACTTTTTTCCTTCCTTTATGAGAAACAAGACCACAGAACAAGACATAAGAGCTGTGTGCTGCATCTCAGATCAAGATACTTTAGTCTAATTCTGCTCCCACATTTGGGAAGAGAGGGTGGCCATAGGCAATTTAAAATTTTGGTATAAATCTTTAAAAAATTAGGTAGTTGCTCACGTGTATGGCTTTGTCTACAGTCTTAATCACTGTTACATTCTACAATATTTTTTCCTGCACTGTGTTGTCTAAAAAAACAGAAAGTACTATATGTCAAACCAAGTCATAAAAAAAATCAGGTCAGAGCAAATTGCTATTGTACCAAGTCTCTGGAAACTATTTTAACTCCTAGAAACTTTGTAGAAAATGTTCAACTCCTAATGGCAGCAACCTGGCTTAGAAGGACAGCATGAGTATTAATTACCCTACTAATTAAAGACTCCTGAACAGACCACTCTATTGCTCTGTGATTAGCCCTTCTTACTGCCACAAGAGTCCTTTCTCTTTCTTAGGTCAGTCTGGCAGCAAACCTGCAGAGTAATAGGAAATTTCCCAGGTTAATTTACAGCAGAAATGTTTGATACTCTTGAGCAAAACCTACAGCTGTACAGAAAGCAAGACTCATCTAGGCTTTCAAACTGATGAGAATGGAGATTTTCTGAGTATGTGTAAGCATCCTCTTTGGGAAGAGGTAGGCTAGGAACTTCAGTTACATGCTTGCAGATGTGAGGAACAAAACCACTCCTCAAACAACAATCCCGGCAGTCTGGAAACTTCTCTTCTGACTCTACCCACTGTACCCAAGACACACATAGTTCAACAGTAGTTGTTTCTCAGATAATTTTGCTAAGAATGTGCACATAAAATGAATTAGAAAATTATCAAAAGAAATCAGTCGGTTAGTGTGATCAACTGATTATACTGCAACTGAAATAAATCTTGAGCCTCAGCAGGAATGCATCATGTAATCAGGCAACTCCCTGGAAGCCAGGGCTTTTCTAGAAACCAGACAAGTAGAAATAATGAAATTGTAGAAGGGCTCAATGAATTTTAGATCTACTTAGATACAAACATAGCCCCATATCCTAAACTGTTATCCCACCACTAGGATAAACCAGTTATCTAGACAGGACAAGCCACATCAGACTTGCAGAGAGGGCTGGTATAAGAATGACAATACGCATACATTTTCTTTGTATTCAGGTGGGAAAGAGACTACTTAACCATTCAAGACAACTACTTTAATGCTGACTGGAACACTGCTTTAGTCTTTATTGGGCCCAAAATTCAAATGAAAATTTAAATGAAAGCTGGGATTCTACAAAAAACCTCAAGCAGCTGCAAGGACACCCAAAAGGCTCTGATCCTGCCCTACAGGCTAGACTGAACTGTATCACCATCGCTTCTATTGCAAACATATTCATGTATTATCATTTCTATTGGAATGCTGTAGAATAACTGAGACACTCAGAGGTCGCTTGCTTGACCTACTTGGATAGTTTTGGTGATTTTCACGGCTGGATTTACTGTCCCCACAGTTGGGCTAATAGCAGCTGGAGTGCTCCTTTTTAAGCTTATCTTCTCTCTGGCATCCACCACTTTGGTCACCTTTTCAGCAGCAACACTTTGCTGCTTACGGGAATTCAACATCTCTCGAGCATCCTGCACCTTCCCTTTGATTTTGAACCGAGCGTCCTTTTGAAGCAGTTTTTCACGCGCATCTTTAACCCCCAGTTTGTGTCGGGCATCAGTGAGTCCTATCTTCTGTCGGGCATCAAATGTCCGCTGGAAGCTGACAGCTGGTGATGATCTACTTAGAAGATTTTGCTGGATCCCAATGCGAGATCTTACACCTCCAAACACCGGCCTTGTGTTAAGCCTGGGAAAAAAAGAAGAAAAAAGAGTTTCAGACATAAGATGTGATAGAGTATCACTAAAAATATTTGTGTTGCTGCAAACAAAACCTCATTATTACTGCACAGAAATCCACTCAGGTTAGACATCCAAATACAAAGTAGAGCTCCTAAACTGTTTTATGCTGGACTTTACTTTCTACATGTCCTGGTTTCCATCGTTGTTTGAGTCCAGATTGCAACTGAGCACCAGGAAGCCCCTTGCTCACACCTTCCCCCTCAGGAATGGGAAGGCAAAAATAAAACAAAAAGCTCAGGAATGGAGATAAGAGCAGGGAAAGATGACTCACCCATTACAGTCAAGAGCAAAAGACAGACTCATTAGGGGAAGAAAAAAGAACATCAATTTAATTCAGACACTAACACCACCACCACTTAATGGAGCAGGACAGTGAGAAGCATTAGCACATCTTAAAAACACCTCCCCCCACCCCTCCCTTCTTCCAGGGCTCAGCTTTGCTCCTGATTTCTCTACCTCCTCTCCCTCAGTGGCACAGGGGGCAGGGGGTGTGGGGGTGTGTGCAATCAGTCCCTCTGCTCCTTCCTCCTCAGGGGGAGGACTCCTTGCACTCTTCCCCTGTTCCAGTGTGGAGTCCCTCTCACAGGAGACAGTCCTCCATGAACTTTGTCATGAGTCCTTCCCACAGGCTGCAGCCCTTCCCAAACTGCTCCGGTGTGGGTCCCTCCCACATGCTGCAATCCTCCCAGTATCAAAGTACAACGGGGGGGGCTTCTTCCCACAGAGTCCCAGCCATCTTTGGGCACTGCCACCTGCTCCAGTGTGGGGCCCTCCACGGGCTGCAGGTGGGCATCTGCTCTGGCACATCTCCCCCCTCTTCTTCTTCCTTTCTTCCACTGACCTCAGTGTTTGCACAGGTGTCTTCTTCACAACTCCAACTCCTCCTCCCAGGTTCCCCTTCTTAAATACATTATCACAGAAGCAGAGTCATCATTGCTAATTGGCTCAGCCTCAACCGGAGGCAGGTCTGACTTGGAGCCAGGGGAGCTTTGAGAAGCTTCTCACAGGGGGCCACAACAGTAGCCCCCTCCCCCACTATACACACAAACCCAGCACATTACGTAAACAGTTAAGGATCTGATTTCCAAAATCCATCTTTAAACTCACATTTACAGACTTAAGTAAAGGATCTGACTTCATCTGTGCTAAGTATATACTACATTTAAACAAAATTCATCAACAAAGAGGAACAGAAACAGACCTTCTAGCTTTAGGACTGAGCAGGTCTCCTAAAGCATTTTTTGTAATACAGTAACATGTCCTGATACAAAGGAAGCCTGGACCTACATGCAATTTCAAGAATTCCAGGCAGCAAGTTCAGATCTGTGGGAGTACAGAGGTTTGGATTTTAGGATGTACAAGCACCAGTACTAATCTCAGTCCAAAGCCACCAGTTTCAAAGTTGATTAACTTCCATCAAGAATACTATCAGTCAATTTACTTTTTAACATCATGGCCCATTCTTTAATCTACTAAGAGAACGGCTACACTCCATGGCCTTTACTTTAACCACATCACCATCACAATACTGAGCACAGAAAAATAACAGCCTACAGAAAGAGCATTTGCACTTGTACACAAGTATTACTAAGAAGCAGTCCATCACATAGCAAAAGCTGAAACTAGCTTCTTATGTCTGATTCACTTTTTGAAAATCTCCCCTAAAAGGAAACAGCTTGTCTAACTTTTTAATACAGTTCCACTAAGTACTTTTAAGGTTTCCTTTTTTCCATTGGGTTTCTTTTTTTAAAAAGGTGACAAAGTGGTAAAAAAATTTTGAAGTTAAGGTACTGAAAAAAATATTCTTGCTGTTGGCCTTTTAAAATTCAAAATAAGTTACAGAGGGCCAGTGTTCACCTGCTTTCTGAGATATATTGTCCAGTATTATAAAGTCTAAAAGTAAATATCTAGAATTTGTTGTAATACTCAAAAGGCTAACATCACAAATTCAAATGATGATGCAATTTGAATTCTTCATACAGCTTTATATCAGTATGTCTTGATCTAGCCCTCCAATCTTAACATTATTTAGTGATGTATTTCCAGCGGAGACCTCTGTAAAAAAAAAAAAGATGAAAGACTGAATCTCCACTTCTGCCTCTTTCATTCTTGTGTCCAGACAACTAGAAAGCCAGGACTGGGGTCCCATTTTGTTACCTAGCTAAGAATCCTACAAGCTGCTCTCTCATACAGCCAAAGCACATTAGCTAGAAGAAGCAGGAGCATTAGTAAGACCATGTATTAAAATATATCCAGAATAATATACAGAAGACTAACAGTACCCACAAAGCAACAGCCACAGAGCAAGACTTTCCTTGTAATTTTAAAAAGCATTAATTTAGCCATGTTGAAAGCATTCAGTTAAAGTGCTGCAGAAGGGCTTGATGAATGGTTCTTTTTAATGCACATAAAAGAGGCCAAAGTAAAACCAGAAGTATATGTACTAGCATTTAAGCCGGAATTAGTTAAAACTGTTAATGACACAAACTCATGAAATCAGTTAGGAAGCTCTGTACTGAAGATTACACCATCTCTGAAGACTTGTGTTTATCCTAACAAGCAACTCTCTTGCTTGAGAACTGCTTACCCTATAACAGCATTAACTGTTTAGGCATTTTGTGCCACAGCACCTGAAATAAAAGGGAATCTCAAACATCTAATTCACTTTCTAGAACATCAAGTTCTGGCTTGAATATCTGGTGGATTAGTACATTTTATAGATGAAGATTTTTCTGTTCTTTCATCTAGACTACTGAACAGCATGGATAAAATTATTTAAGTTTATTCAGTTTATCTAGCCTTCACAAAGTCAAGTTAGCTACCACTGAAATCTTATAAAGTGAGCTAAACATGCCAAACAATAGAAATGCAAGGCACAAAAATTCTTACAGTGCTGCAGAGGGATTATTGTTCAGCAAATAAAAGCAGGAAGAATTCCTGGAAGAAATGAGAGTTAAGGAGGGATTTGAAAAAGCAGAAAGGAGGTGCTTGGCATATTAAATAGTGTAAGACTGTTCTAAGCACACAGGATAACACGAATGAAAATGCAAAGCTAAGGCCTTGTCTAGACTTGGATTTAAATATGTGTTTGAATGTTTTGCTAGTATGTGTTATCAGCTAACTTTCAAAATACTACTCCACGTGTATAAGTGTAGACATTCGGAGTTAAAACCGAGTATTTCCCAATGATCATTACATTTAAAAAAACCAGCAAAACAACAAAGAAAATGAGCACACTTAGCTAACACAGGTGGGAAGAAATCCATAGACAAGATCTTCAGAAGCATCAAGAAACCACGGCAAAAGAGAAGATGAAAAGCTACCAAAGAAGCCCGATAAGAACTGCCAACAGCTGCATTAGAGTAAATGGCCCAGCCTACACTTGGCGACATCTGCCGCACAAAGAAAAAAACCTAATCTTGTAGCCAAAATGTAACACACTCCACATCTACACAAGCATTTCAAGCAATCTGTCGGAGTATCATTAACTAAGCTACAGATTACAGTTTCCAAGGGCCAGGCAGCAATTTTGACGAAGCCATTGAAGCCTGAAGCCTCGCCTGTGCGGATGCCGCTCAGCTTTGCTACAGTTACGGCTCCCTGTGGCACAACTACCCCTCCCACGGCTATCCCACAATGCACCCGTGCCGCCCATCACCGCACCGCTCCCGGGAGCTGCGGGGGGACCGGGCACCCCCGGGGCACTGCCTGCCGATGGGCTGCAGCCCAGCAGCACCTCCCGCCGCGGATACAGGGCAGCCCGGACAGCGAGGGGATGCCGAGGCCCTGCTGATCCCGCCTTGGGGAGCGCCACGGGGTTAATCGGCGGGGAAAAGCAGGAGCTAGCAGGGAAAGCGCAGGTCGGAGGCAACAGTGAAGCAATGCGCTGTGCCAGGAATCTCGGGAGAAACGAGAAGGGCCCGAGACGGGGAGAGGCGGTTGGGCGTGCCGGCCCCGCCGGGGCCAGAGCCCACGGGGCAGCACCAGGCACAGCTGGGTGAGGCGGGGGGCAGACCCCCGCCCCGGCCCTAAGCGACGGCCACCGCCACCAATCTGCACCAAAGGCACAGCCCCACAGACCAACGCCTAAGCCAATGGGAAGGCGAGAGCAGGGAATAGGGCCGGGCCGCGCTGAGGCAGGCTGCGGCTTACAGCCTCCGGAGCGGAACGACCAGAAGAACAGAGGGACCCCCAGGAGCCGCCGGGCCCGGGACGCTGCGCTCCCGGCCGCTTACCTCCCTTTCACCGTCACACCGCGTTTCCGTATGAGCTCGTCCAGAGAGAGGTCCGCCATCTTGTCGCGGGGCCCAACGATAGAACGCAGCGAGCGGGACCCGGATATGACATCATACCACTTCCGCTCCGCGCCCCGCCTCCAGAAGCACGGCAGGGCCCGCCCCGGCCCCGCCCGATGCGCGCCGGCCGGGGGCGGGGAGGGCGTCCCACAACCCCCAGCGGCGCGCGGGCCGCTCATTTACATACAGTACCAATCGCCTCCCGCCGCGGTTCGGCCCGCGGCAGCGGTTACGCGGCGGCGAAGGAGCAGGAGACCGGGCAGAGCGGTCAGGGCCACGGGACGCTAACGTGCGCGGGGCGGGGCGGCGCGGGGAGCCGCTCGCCCTGACCGGCAGAGCTAACGCTTAGGGTTCTCCCAACGGGGCGGGAAGGAGAGGGTTATGCCTTAAACTTATGAGTAAGGAAAATAACGACCCGGGGTGACGCCCGGGTCCTCACTGCGAATGTGAGAGGAATTTTTGCGCGGGTACAGGTCGTCCCCGGGTGGCCCGCTTACTTCGCGGGATGCCCGGGTGCAGTGATCTGCCCGACCTCTACGTGCAGCGCGTCGCAAGGACAGAGCAAGGAGGGGGAGAGGGCCGCGGGGGCGAGCCTGCGCGCGGCGGGGAGCTCAAACCGGGGCGCGGGGGCGAGCCTGCGCGCGGCGGGGAGCTCAAACCGGGGCGCGCCCCGGTGTTTTTCCCGTTATAACTAAAGAAAAACAGTATTTAGTGTTTCCCCCCCTCATCCTCTCCGCCCAGTTCACGCGCGATGCAGTTAATCTGAGCTGGCTGAAGGGTCTTCACGACGCTTAGAAACACATCGCCAAAACCCTCCTAACGTTTCAGGTGTCTGCAGGAAGTGATTCCTTTTTTATGTTTTTGTGGGAGGAATTACGCCATTTAAAATCAGACTAAGAAAAAAAAATCAGTGAAAGGGAAAAGCCTCCTTGTGCAGGCTTGGGCAGAGGTGAGCTTTTCCACTGTCGCCTCCTGACCTGTCCCGACTCACCGGCTGCAGCGTCTGTACCTGCAGGACAGTGACTCTGGGTTTTGCCAGGGCCACCCCCAAAACGCCCTTTGCAGCAGAGCACACCCCCCGGGCCCTGCAGCGTGGGATTTCTTCCTGTTGTTGGAAGACACATCGCCAAAATGCAGAGTTTTGCTTCGGCCCACAGCTCCATCTCTCCCCTGGCAGCTGTCAGGAGGCTTCACTTGTGCGGTTCCCCTCCGCGCCCTCACTGCTCGCTTCCCACCGTCTTCCTGACACGATGCCTGCGCCACGGTGACCCTGAGGCATCACAGTGTACGCAGCAGCCTCTGCCGTGTTGTCGCTGTGGAGCTGCAGGGACACGCATGCTCCATGCAAGATCCACAGGGAAGGTCTTGGGAGGAAGCTCTTGGACTTCAGGAGAGCAGGAGCTGCCAGCGAGGGCTGGGGACAAATGCAGAGGAGACAGGTGAACTGAGGCAGCTGCTCACAGCCACGTGAGCTCAGGATCCCACAGGATCTGAGATTTTCTCTCAGGAACGTTTCAAGCCTTCATGAGCCTACAGTCATACCAGTAGTGATGCCAGGTCACTGCTTAGTTGTCCACTGGTGCTTGATCCGGATCAAGGGTGCCACATGACTGCATCACTATCAACTTAGGGTACACAGTAATAAGTTTATGCCCTTTTTGTGCTGCCTTTCTGCAGCTGTCGAGATATTTGATCAGACTGATGGTGGTGGGGTAGATGATGTGTGACAACTGTAAAGCCTGCTGTTGCAAAACTACAGGCAACGCTTCTTTCAGTAAATTTGTATGAATATAAGAGCAATCCAAGTGGTTCCAGACTAGAGGGCCTCCTGTCCAGTATTCTGTTTCCAACCCGCAAGGACCCCCAGTGGAGGTGTCTTCCACACACCTGTCCAGACACCCATTGACCACAGTGATATTTGCGCAGCCACAGGATCCTTTGGCAAGCACCTCCACTCTCTGCTGCGTGGTGAACCACCTCCTCCTGTTCGTTTTGCTTCCATCAGCCTAGTTGTTGCAACTGAAGGTGGAGAGAGTGCATGTGTAGCTCTTACCTGTCCTCTCTTCCACCTGTGATTCCCTAAGTCACCTTCTCTCCAGGTGAAGAGTCCAGGCCGGCTCACCCATTCCTTCAGTGAAGCTCCCTTCCCTCTGCAGGCACCCCCCTTCCCGTGCAGAACCCTCAGTGGGAGGCTGGTTAGAGGGCATGAGCCCTGCTGTTGTGGGAATCACAGAATCACAGAATGGTTTGAGTTGGAAGAGACCTTGAAGATCACCTAGTTCCAACCCCCCTGCCATGGGCACCAACACCTTCCACTAGACCAGGTCACTCAAAGCCTCATCCAAGGAAGGAACAGTTTAAACCTCAGGATCTTCCCTTCCCTGTGTTTATGATTGTTTTACTCTTCCTGTGAGACAAAACAATCCCTAGGTCAGGTTTCACGGGTCTCTCCTGGTTCCTCCTCACAGCTGTGAAAGAGACGTGGAATATTTGCTCAGGGACAGGCTCAGGCCTCTGCTTCCCTTCTCGTGCCACGGAGAGGGGGAAGGTGCAAGCAGCAGCAAAGAGACCTCCCTGAGTGCAGGAGTCCCCACAAAGGGCTCCTTGTCCAAATGTGCTGGGAAACTTTCAGGCCTGCCCTTGGTTTTTCAGAGGTGGATTCCTTGAGTGTGTCTCCCTCGTCAGCTGAGACCCAGATCATGGAAGTCAGAACAGACGAGACCGTTTTCCTGTCTCACAGAAATTTTCTTTTTAAAATACTAATTAGGAAATTATGCAAAGGATGTCATGTTAACCTTGGGGTAGTACATGGTACAGCATCCAACTTAAAATGTTTCCTTCATTGAGTCCTACAGAGGCACGTGAAGCAGCTAAAAGCAGAATGACATGGCCAGAGAAGGTATCGGTTAAGTTGCTGTGGAGCAAGATTACATCATTACCCAGTCCAGATAAAGTCCATCTGTCACAATGACTGACTGAAGTGTTAGATGTGGTTCCTTACTCTTCAAAGGACAGAAACCCTTGTGTCAGAAGCCAAATAATCTTTCTAGCCAACTTCAGTTAGGAAATCTCCTAACCATCTAAGCTGTTAGAAACCTTAATTCTTCTCTATTAATTATAACAAAACTATTAAAAATTTAGGATGTAGGCAGTACTCTCCCCATTGATTGCATTAATGCCATCACCATAATAATTACCTTGACACATAAATATTTTGTATGAAAATGATTAAACAATTTTGTAATTAAACTCAAGGGGGAATTAGCTGCCATAGGGGTAATTTTTCTGTGTCCTGTTTTGTACACTGAAGTAGAATACTAATAATTACAATAACAATCTCCTGACTTACTGTATATTCCTTTTTTGTTCAGATTGAAGACATGGAGACATTAATATTTTTGAAGGTTATACCAAGAATGTTGGTTTATGTGAGTTCTGTTTGAGTTCTAGTTCTTGTTTATGTCTATAAACTGAGAGTTTTGTTACTCTGGTAATTATTTATTAAGACGCATGTTTCCTAGGAGGAAGAAATTTCATTTTAAAAAATAAGAACGGAAAAAGGAAAAGGATCAAATTTGGGATTTAGCTTGGACTAAGCTAAACATTTGCAGAAATAACAAGATATTCTTATTATTGTACATCTTAAACTATTAGCAAATA
The DNA here is from genome assembly GCF_031877795.1 of Strix aluco. Taxonomy (NCBI): domain Eukaryota; kingdom Metazoa; phylum Chordata; class Aves; order Strigiformes; family Strigidae; genus Strix; species Strix aluco. The sequence continues at coordinate 32,953,216 of NC_133935.1, forward strand.
CACAGGACTGGCCATCTTCTCTTCTTCTAATTTCTTTGCTGGAGGAGTTCAGTTGTTTGCGTTTGATGTAACCTGGAACAGAACAGGACCTGTTGTGGTGGTGTTGCTTTTTGTCTGAGTTAGACGTGGGGTGTGCCTGTGGGAAAGACCGATTCTCAAAGCCTGGGTGTTGGCTGTCGGGGAGTTTGCTTGTCCTGCTGGGTCAGAGGAGGCACGTGCTCGCTTCCTCCTGAGCCTCCAGTGCGTCTGACAGCCAGTTGTGATAATGCGTTTGTCCTGGCATCAAACACTGGCACTGCCACTGTGAGCCTCTCACTAAGTATTTTGAAATTCTTAGCTTTCTAACTTATTCGGCTTGTATTTT